>NC_142473.1:132500-1382500 GCF_049115385.1 Moschus berezovskii
CCTGGCACGCCCAAAGAGTGGTGACAGGGACGGGGATGATGGCGAGTTCTTTCTTCGGGGCGGGTGCTCGCGCCGCCTGACGTTGGCCTGCGGTCCCCCTCGGATGGGTGTGCATTCCGCTGCCCCCCAGGTAGGGTGCGAAGCATCCTTCCCTTCCCCTCCCGGTTGTACGTCCGTCTTACCTCGCCCAGGGACGTTGTCCTGTCCCCGTCGTGACTTAGCGGAGAAACGGCGCCCTAAGAGAGGAGCCACATCTGGCAACGAACGCGTCGCCCCCGAAACTCCTACGCTGCGGCCGGCTCTCTGGACAGCGTGCTGGGTGTCGGGCGCCACCTGCCGGCCGGTCTCTTTCTTAGAGGGTCCTGCGGAAGAGGGGGCGGGGGGACCGCGGATGGAGCAGGACGGCCGGGGGCCGGCAAACACTTGAATGCCCTGGGGCTGTGGAAGGAGGCTGTGTGGGAGGGGCCCCTTGCGCCAGAGGTCAACAGGGAGGGCGTGGCGGTGGGGGATGGGTAGCCACTTCGGCTTTTTGGTTTGGATTGGAAATGTCGTTTTGGAAAGCTGGCTTCCTTTTTTCTTTAAAACAATTCACCTGCCTGGGTAGACTTAAGAAGCTGCTGTGCCACGGTGTCATGAGACACAACCTCTTTCCCTCCTTTAAAACAACTCACCTGCCTGGGTAGACTTAAGAAGCTGCTGTGCCACGGTGTCACGAGACACAACCTCTTTCCCTCCTTTAAAACAATTCACCTGCGTGGGTAGACTTAAGAAGCTGCTGTGCCGCTGTCATGACACACAACCTCTTGACACACAACCTCTTTCCCTCCTTTAAAACAATTCACCTGCGTGGGTACACTTAAGAAGCTGCTGTGCCACGGTGTCACGAGACACAACCTCCTTCCCTCCTTTAAAACAATTCACCTGCGTGGGTAGACTTAAGAAGCTGCTGTGCCGCTGTCATGACACACAACCTCTTTCCCTCCTTTAAAACAATTCACCTGCGTGGGTACACTTAAGAAGCTGCTGTGCCACGGTGTCACGAGACACAACCTCTTTCCCTCCTTTAAAACAATTCACCTGCCTGGGTAGACTTAAGAAGCTGCTGTGCCACGGTGTCTCGAGACACAACCTCTTTCCCTCCTTTAAAACAACTCACCTGCCTGGGTAGACTTAAGAAGCTGCTGTGCCACGGTGTCATGACACACAACCACTTTCCCTCCTTTAAAACAATTCACCTGCGTGGGTAGACTTAAGAAGCTGCTGTGCCACGGTGTCATGACACACAACCACTTTCCCTCCTTTAAAACAATTCACCTGCGTGGGTACACTTAAGAAGCTGCTGTGCCACGGTGTCACGACACACAACCTCTTTCCCTCCTTAAAAACAATTCACCTGCGTGGGTAGACTTAAGATGCTGCTCTGCCACGGTGTCATGACACACAACCACTTTCCCTCCTTTAAAACAATTCACCTGCGTGGGTAGACTTAAGAAGCTGCTGTGCCACGGTGTCACGAGACACAACCTCTTTCCCTCCTTTAAAACAACTCACCTGCCTGGGTAGACTTAAGAAGCTGCTGTGCCACGGTGTCACGACACACAACCTCTTTCCCTCCTTAAAAACAATTCACCTGCGTGGGTAGACCAGCAGGCCCCGCCGAGCCGGCGCCGACCCACCAGATCCACCCGCTCTTTGACGTTTGCCTTTTCTTTTTCAGATGTGTCGATTTTGTTTCTAGCGGTTATGTGTGTGTGTGTGTGTGTGTGTGTGTGTGTGAGACGAGTGCGTGCTTCTGATTTTCGTCGAGTTTCTTTCTAGCGGTTATGTGTGTGTGTGTGTGTGTGTGTGTGTGTGTGTGTGTGTGTGTGTGAGACGAGTGCCTGCTTCTGATTTTCGTCGAGTTTGTTTCTAGCGGTTATGTGTGTGTGTGTGTGTGTGTGTGTGAGACGAGTGCGTGCTTCTGATTTTCGTTGCGTCGCCACGATACGAGTGTGTTTCCAACACTGAGGCCCCGTTTATTCGTGCCATTGTTGAAGGTTGCTTTTGCTGACAGCCGTCGTCGGGGGTCACCCGAAGGGTTTCTCCTGGCACGCCCAAAGAGTGGTGACAGGGACGGGGATGATGGCGAGTTCTTTCTTCGGGGCGGGTGCTCGCGCCGCCTGACGTTGGCCTGCGGTCCCCCTCGGATGGGTGTGCATTCCGCTGCCCCCCAGGTAGGGTGCGAAGCATCCTTCCCTTCCCCTCCCGGTTGTACGTCCGTCTTACCTCGCCCAGGGACGTTGTCCTGTCCCCGTCGTGACTTAGCGGAGAAACGGCGCCCTAAGAGAGGAGCCACATCTGGCAACGAACGCGTCGCCCCCGAAACTCCTACGCTGCGGCCGGCTCTCTGGACAGCGTGCTGGGTGTCGGGCGCCACCTGCCGGCCGGTCTCTTTCTTAGAGGGTCCTGCGGAAGAGGGGGCGGGGGGACCGCGGATGGAGCAGGACGGCCGGGGGCCGGCAAACACTTGAATGCCCTGGGGCTGTGGAAGGAGGCTGTGTGGGAGGGGCCCCTTGCGCCAGAGGTCAACAGGGAGGGCGTGGCGGTGGGGGATGGGTAGCCACTTCGGCTTTTTGGTTTGGATTGGAAATGTCGTTTTGGAAAGCTGGCTTCCTTTTTTCTTTAAAACAATTCACCTGCCTGGGTAGACTTAAGAAGCTGCTGTGCCACGGTGTCATGAGACACAACCTCTTTCCCTCCTTTAAAACAACTCACCTGCCTGGGTAGACTTAAGAAGCTGCTGTGCCACGGTGTCACGAGACACAACCTCTTTCCCTCCTTTAAAACAATTCACCTGCGTGGGTAGACTTAAGAAGCTGCTGTGCCGCTGTCATGACACACAACCTCTTGACACACAACCTCTTTCCCTCCTTTAAAACAATTCACCTGCGTGGGTACACTTAAGAAGCTGCTGTGCCACGGTGTCACGAGACACAACCTCCTTCCCTCCTTTAAAACAATTCACCTGCGTGGGTAGACTTAAGAAGCTGCTGTGCCGCTGTCATGACACACAACCTCTTTCCCTCCTTTAAAACAATTCACCTGCGTGGGTACACTTAAGAAGCTGCTGTGCCACGGTGTCACGAGACACAACCTCTTTCCCTCCTTTAAAACAATTCACCTGCCTGGGTAGACTTAAGAAGCTGCTGTGCCACGGTGTCTCGAGACACAACCTCTTTCCCTCCTTTAAAACAACTCACCTGCCTGGGTAGACTTAAGAAGCTGCTGTGCCACGGTGTCATGACACACAACCACTTTCCCTCCTTTAAAACAATTCACCTGCGTGGGTAGACTTAAGAAGCTGCTGTGCCACGGTGTCATGACACACAACCACTTTCCCTCCTTTAAAACAATTCACCTGCGTGGGTACACTTAAGAAGCTGCTGTGCCACGGTGTCACGACACACAACCTCTTTCCCTCCTTAAAAACAATTCACCTGCGTGGGTAGACTTAAGATGCTGCTCTGCCACGGTGTCATGACACACAACCACTTTCCCTCCTTTAAAACAATTCACCTGCGTGGGTAGACTTAAGAAGCTGCTGTGCCACGGTGTCACGAGACACAACCTCTTTCCCTCCTTGAAAACAATTCACCTGCCTGGGTAGACTTAAGAAGCTGCTGTGCCACGGTGTCACGAGACACAACCTCCTTCCCTCCTTTAAAACAATTCACCTGCGTGGGTAGACTTAAGAAGCTGCTGTGCCGCTGTCATGTCACACAACCTCTTTCCCTCCTTTAAAACAATTCACCTGCGTGGGTACACTTAAGAAGCTGCTGTGCCACGGTGTCACGAGACACAACCTCTTTCCCTCCATTAAAACAATTCACCTGCCTGGGTAGACTTAAGAAGCTGCTGTGCCACGGTGTCACGAGATGCGTGGGTAGACTTAAGAAGCTGCTGTGCCACGGTGTCACGACACACAACCACTTTCCCTCCTTTAAAACAATTCACCTGCCTGGGTAGACTTAAGAAGCTGCTGTGCCACGGTGTCACGAGACACAACCTCTTTCCCTCCATTAAAACAATTCACCTGCCTGGGTAGACTTAAGAAGCTGCTGTGCCACGGTGTCACGAGATGCGTGGGTACACTTAAGAAGCTGCTGTGCCACGGTGTAACGACACACAACCTCTTTCCCTCCTTAAAAACAATTCACCTGAGTGGGTAGACTTAAGAAGCTGCTGTGCCACGGTGTCTCGAGACACAACCTCCTTCCCTCCTTTAAAACAATTCACCTGCGTGGGTAGACTTAAGAAGCTGCTGTGCCGCTGTCATGTCACACAACCTCTTGACACACAACCTCTTTCCCTCCTTTAAAACAATTCACCTGCGTGGGTACACTTAAGAAGCTGCTGTGCCACGGTGTCACGAGACACAACCTCTTTCCCTCCTTTAAAACAATTCACCTGCCTGGGTAGACTTAAGAAGCTGCTGTGCCACGGTGTCACGAGATGCGTGGGTAGACTTAAGAAGCTGCTGTGCCACGGTGTCACGACACACAACCTCTTTCCCTCCTTTAAAACAATTCACCTGCCTGGGTAGGAGGAGAACGTAGGCAAAACCCTCTCCGACATAATTCACAGCAGGATCCTCCAAGACCCACCTCCCAGAATATTGGAAATAAAAGCAAAAATAAACAAATGGGACCTAATTAAAATCAAAAGCTTCTGCACAGCAAAGGAAACTCTAAGCAAGGTGAAAAGACAGCCTTCAGAATGGGAGAAAATAATAGCAAATGAAGCAACTGATAAAGGATTAATCTCCAAATTATACAAGCAGCTCCTGCAGCTTAATTCCAGAAAACTAAGTGACCCAATCAAAAAATGGGCCAAAGAACTAAACAGACATTTCTCCAAAGAAGACATAAAGATGGCTAACAAACACGTGAAAAAATGCTCAACATCCCTCATCATCAGAGAAATGCAAATCAAAACCACAATGAGATACCATTTCACACCAGTCAGAATGGCTGCTATCCAAAAGTCTACATGCAATAAATGCTGGAGAGGGTGTGGAGAAAAGGGAACCCTCTTACACTGTTGGTGGGAATGCAAACTAGTACAGCCACTATGGAGAACAGTGTGGAGATTCCTCAGAAAACTGGAAATAGAACTGCCATATGATCCAGCGATCGCACTCCTGGGCATACACACCGAGGAAACCAGAATTGAAAGAGACACATGTACTCCAATGTTCATTGCAGCACTGTTTATAATAGCCAGGACATGGAAGCAACCTAGATGTCCATCTGCAGATGAATGGATAAGAAAGCTTTGGTACATATACACAATGGAGTATTTCTCAGCCATCAAAAAGAATGCATTTGAATCAGTTTTAATGAGGTGGATGAAACTGGAGCCAATTATACAGAGTGAAGTAAGCCAGAAAGAAGAACATCAATACTGTATATTAACGCATATATGTGGAATTTAGAAAAATGGTAACCTGAACCCTGTATAAGAGACTGCAAAAGAGACATAGGCATTTAGAACAGTCTTTGGGACTCTGTGGGAGAGGGTGAAGGTGGAATGATTGGGGAGAATGGAATTGTAGCATGTATATTATCATAAGTGACCAGTCCAGGTTCGACGCATAAATTTTCCTCTGTTCATTTCTTTGCATTTGTGCTTTTTTAATAAAAATACTTTTAACTGTAATAAAAAAAAATAAAATAAAAATAAATCTGTAAAGCAAAAAAAAAAAAATAAATAAATAAAAAAACTTTGCTTTTGTTACAGTATTGCTTCTATTTTATGTCTTATAGTTTTGGCCCCTAAGTAAGTGGGATCTTATCTCCTTGACCAGGGATCGAACCCCACCCTACACTAGACGATGAAATATTGCCTCTGGATTTCCAGGGAAGTCCCCTTAGTCCCTCTTTACATGTTACTCATATTCGGGTGCAAGTGAGATGCTTGGCTACGTGGCACACCTTTTGGCTCAGTCTGTTGGTAATAATTCTGTTAATGAAGTTTGTGCAGATGGTCAAACCTAGTTGTAAGAAACAATTCAATATACAGTACAGATTGTTTGCTTGTAACAGATTTGCTTTGTTGTCATTATAATCCTTCTTGTGTAAACGTAGATAGTGGTCTCCAACCCTTGTTATCTAAATGTGGATAGAATCTGTCTTTTCAGGTGATCAGGTGAAAAGACAAATTTAGTGAATATCATCTCCTACATATAAATTCTGGAAGAAAAAAAACAAAACAAAGCAAAACAATTCACCTGCCTGGGTAGACTTAAGAAGCTGCTGTGCCACGCTGTCATGACACACAACCTCTTTCCCTCCTTTAAAACAATTTAGCCATGGGAAAGCTTACTTCCATCTCTTTGGCCTCGTCCCTGGGCGTGCGGGGAAAATCGTCCTTCTCCCGCCAAGGATTCCAAACAAAACCAGGATAGATCACGCACATCCTCTCGCTCCAGTCAGGTTCAGGGGCAGGATGCAAGGATCGAAGGTCGCCTGTTTGACACGAGGTGGCGCGCCGCCCCCCGCCCCCCACGATTTCAGGGGAGGGGTCTTGATCACGGAAGTGATTGAATGAGCTCAGAAAACACAAGCAAATGATGCGGAACACCCATGCATACACGTTGTCCTTTGCCGGACTGTGTCTCTCTGTCTCTGCCCGCTCCCCCTCACACCCCTCACACCCCCCGCCCCCCCACACACAACACACACCACCCTGCACACCTGCCACACACAAACTGCGTTGTGGTGTGAGTGCGGGGTATGGTGTGTACAGGTGGGCGGGTGGGAATGTGTGTGTGTGTGTGTGTGTGTGTGTGTGTGTGTGTGTCTGCGCGCGTGCGCGCGCGCGCGCGCGAACGGGGAGGGGGGGCGGCGGGGGAGGGGGGGGCGGCGGGGGAGGGGGACGGGGGGGCGGGGGAGCCGGTGGGGGCGGGGGCGTGGGCGGAGAGGGCGGATGGGTCGGGTGGGAATGTGTGTGTGTGCACGCGGGTGAGCGGGTGGGGGCGGGGGAGGGGAGGGGAGGGGAGGGGAGGCGGGGCGGGGGAGGCGGGTGGGGGCGGGTGGGGAATGTGTGTGTGTGCTCGCGGGTGAGCGGGTGGGGGCGGGGTGGAGGGGGCGGAGCCGGGTGCGGGGGGTTGCGGGAGGCGGGTGCGGGGGGTTGCGGGAGGGGGGGGGGTTGCGGGAGGGGGGGGGGTTGCGGGAGGGGGGGGGTTGCGGGAGGCGGGGGGGGGGCGGAGCGGGGGGGCGGGGGGCAGAGCGGGGGGGGGCGGGGGCGGGCGGAGACAGAGACACAGCCAGGGATTCATTCGACAACTCTCTCCTACACACACACGGCCGCACACAGCACCCACGCGGCACCTGTGCGTGCCACGGACACGACACAGACAGACACACCCTGTGTGTCCCTGTCCCTCTCTTTCTCCTTCCCCTCCCATGATCCCTCTGCCCTCCCTCCCCTCCGTCCACCTTCACAGGAGAGGGTGCCTTTCAGATGAGTCTTCCTGTTGTGAATGTACCCTCCCTTGACGTGAAGATTTCTATCTACAGTCTGACCTGTCACGCCTGTAACCTGGGGCGGGCGGTGGTCGGACATCCTTGGTATACGCTAGGCATATAGCTTGACTTCTTGTCGAAAAGAGGATTGGGGGCGGGACGCGCCACTCAGGAGGTCGGGTTGAACATGGACACGTAAACTGTACATCAAAACAATCAGCAAGCGTCTTCCTACGCCAGCCCAGGGAAACAGACTTATGACCTTGCGTGAACCTCTAAGGGAAAAGAATCTGAAAACCTGAAACGAACACGACTTTGTAAACCCACACTAGACTTCATTGCTGCCATAACGGTGGTGTCATGTGCGTATCTGAGGTGATTGATATTTCTCCCGGCAAACTTGATTCCAGCTTGTGCTTCCTCTAGCCCCGCGTTTCTCATGATGTGTACTCAGCATATAAGTTAAATAAGCAGGGTGACAATATACAGCCCTGATGGACTCCTTTCCCTGTTTGGAACCAGCCTGTTGTGCTCCATGCCTACTTCTAACTGTTGCTTCCTGACCTGCAGAACTACAGACGTCTCCTTTTTTTTTTTTTTTTTTTAATTCCCTAACCTGAGTGAAAAGCGAGAGAGACAGAGAGACGACGGGGGCGGGGCGGGCAGGAAAAACGACATACAGACAATCATAAAAGGACCTACCGTTTGAATCTGTTGCGCTCCAGATACAAAGAGGGAACAAAGGACCGGAAGGACACAGCGTTTCACGTGTGGGTTTTGACAGATGGACACATCTGTCACTCGGTCACTGCATACCACACACCTGTCAGCAGAATGGAATCGTTTCTCTTTTTCTCTCTACCTGGTCCTTTCAGACTTCAGAAACTCTCAGGGAGGATTCTTTCTTTCACGTTTTTCAAAAGACTTTATTAAAAAACCGTGCTGGGGGGAGGGGGGGGAGATTTAAAGTGCACAATCAAAGGAATGAAAGAGTTTACAAGATGGCTTCTTCAGGCCGGTGGCAACGAAGAAATATTTGCTGGGCCGACAGCAAGCGGCACGGAGGCCCCGACGCCATTTTCAATCCCGTTTCTCTTGGCTGCTGACCCAACCGGCTCGAAACTTCCTCCGGAGAGAAGTCAGGTTGACTTCCGAAACCCCTCCCCAAACTGCCTTTACGGCCCTTCTCTGCCTGGTCCCAGATTCCTCACCTAGGCTTTGGGTGAGGTCAGCCAGACTCTGCTGAGCCTTCTCCGCTCTTTCGGTCACTCTACATCTATTTCTGTTGGGCTGGCTTGATCTGCGGCCTTTGGTCGAGTTCCTGTTAGGGTCCGGAGTCGCCCTTCCCTCCGAGGAACAGAGGACACTCACGATAATGCAAGACACACGGCGAGGTTTATTTCCGGCTAGCTGGGGTCCGAGCGTCTGCCCGACGCGGCGGGTTTCGACAAGGACCCCGAGCACGCTGAGCCAAGGGTTTATATAGCATTTTTAAACCGTACTAGTTTCAAAATAGTCACACGTAGTCATCTTTTTCAGTTCGGTTCGGTCGCTCGGTCGTGTCCGACTCTCTGCGACCCCATGAATCACAGCAGGCCAGGCCTCCCTGTCCATCACCGACTCCCGGAGTTCACTCAAGCTCGTGTCCACAGAGTCGGTGATGCCATCCGGCCATCTCGTTCTCCGTCGTCCCCTTCTCCTCCTGCCCCCGACCTCTCCCAGCAGCAGAGTCTTTTCCAGTGAGTCAACTCGTCGCGTGAGGTGGCCAAAGGATTGCAGTTTCAGCTTTAGCGTCAGTCCTTCCGATGAACACCGGTCCGAGGGACTCTCGAGAGTCTTCTCCGACACCACAGTTCAAAAGCATCCGTTCTTCGGCGATCAGCTTTCTTCACAGTCCGACTCTCACATCCATACGTGACCACGGGAAAAACCATAGCCTAGGTCGGTAGGTGCCCAGTATGCTACTGGAGATCGGTGGAGAAATAAGTCTAGAAGGCATGAAGGGGTGGAGCAAAAGCAAAACCGATACCCAGGTGTGGATGTGAACGTTGATAGAAGCGAGGTCCGGTGCTGTAAAGAGCAGTATTGCATAGGAACCTGGAATGTTAGGTCCATGAATCGAGGCAGATTGGAAGTGGTCAGACAGGAGATGGCAAGAGTGAACATAGACGTTCTGGGAATCGGTGAATTAAAATGGACCGGAATGGGTGAATTTAACTCAGGTGACCATTATATCTACTGCTGTGGGCAGGAATCCCTTAGAAGGAATGGAGTAGCCGTCATGGTCAACAAAAGAGTCCGAAATGCAGTCCTTGGATGCGATCTTAAAAACGACGGAATGATTTCTGTTCGTTTCCGAGGCAAACCATTCGATGTGACAGGAATCCAGGCCTATGCCCCAACCAGTAACGCTGAGGAGGCCGAAGTGGAACGGTTCTGTGAAGACCCACGAGACCTTTTAGAACGAACACCCAGAAAAGATGTCCTTTTCATGATAGATAGGGGACTGGAATGCAAAAGTAGGAAGTCAAGAAACATCTCGAGTCACAGGCAAATGTGGCCTTGGAGCACGGAATGAAGCAGGGCAGAGGCTGATAGAGTTTTGTCGAGAGAACGCACTGGTCATAGCAAACACCCTCTTCCAACCACACGAGAGAAGACTCTACACGTGGACATCACCAGATGGTCCACACCGAAATCAGATCGATTCTATTCTTTGCAGCCAAAGATGGAGACGCTGTATGCAGTTAGCAAAAACGAGACCGGGAGCTGACTGTGGCTCAGATCGTGAACTCCTTATTGCCAAATTCAGGCTTCAGTTGAAGAAAGTAGGGAAAACCACGCGACCGTTCGGATATGACCTACATCAAATCCCTTATGATTATACAGTGGAAGCGAGACGTAGATGTAAGGGACTAGATCTGATAGATAAGAGTGCCTGATGAACTCTGGACGGAAGTGCGTGACATTGTGCGGGAGACAGGGACCGAGACCACCCCCGTGGAAAAGAAATGCGAAAAAGCAAAATGGCTGTCTGAGGAGCCCTTACAGATAGCTGTGACAAGAAGAGAAGCGAAAAGGAAAGATATAAGCATCTGAATGCAGAGTTCCAAAGAATAGCAAGGAGAGATAAGAAAGCCTTCCTCAGGGATCAATACAAAGCAATAGAGGGAAACGACAGAACGGGAAAGACAAGAGTTCTCTTCAAGAAAATTAGAGATTCCAAGGGAACGTTTCATGCAAAGATGGGCTCGATAAAGGACAGAAATGGTATGGGACCTAACAGAAGCAGAAGATATCAAGAAGAGGTATCGAGAACACACAGAAGAACTGTACAGCAATGATCTTCACGACCAAGATAGTCACGATAACGTGATCACTGACCTAGAGCCGGACGTCTTGGAATGTGAAGTCAAGTGGGCCTTAGAGAGCATCACTACGAACAAAGCTAGTGGAGGGGATGGAATTCCAGTGGAGCTATTTCAAATCTTGAAAGATGATGCTGTGAAAGTGCTGCACTCCATATGCCAGCAGATTTGGAAAACTCAGCAGTGGCCACAAGACTGGAAAAGGTCAGTCTTCATTCCAATCCCAAAGAGAGGCGATGCCAAAGAATGCTCAGACGACCGCACAGTTGCACTCGTCTCACACGCTAGTCAAGATGTGCTCAAAATTCTCCAAGCCGGGCTTCAGCAATATGTGAAGCGTGAACTCCCAGATGTTCACGCAGGTTTTAGAAAAGGCAGAGGCACCAGAGATCACATTGCCAACATCCGCTGGATCGTGGAGAAAGCGAGAGAGTTCCAGAAAACCATCTATTTCTGCTTCATTGACTATGCCGAAGCTTTTGACTGTGTGGATCACCATAAACTGTGGGAAATTCGGAAAGAGATGGGAATACCAGACCACCTGACCTGCCTCTTGAGAAACCTGGATGCGGGTCAGGAAGCAACAGTCAGAACTGGACATGGAACGACAGACTGGTTCCGGATAGGAAAAGGAGTACGTCGAGGCTGTATATTGTCACCTTGCCTATTTAACTTATATGCAGAGTCCGTCGTGAGGAACGCTGGGCTGGAAGAAGCACAAGCTGGAATCGAGAGATTGCTGGGAGAAATATCAATCACCTCAGATACGCAGATGACACTACCCTTATGGCAGAAAGCGAAGAGGAACTCAAAAGCCTCTTGATGAAACTGAAAGAGGAGAGTGAAGCGCTTGGCTTGAAGCTCAACATTCAGAAAACAAAGATCGTGGCATCTGGTCCCATCACTTCATGGGAAATAGATGGAAACACAGTAGAAACAGTGTCAGACTTTATTTTGGGGGGCTCCAGAATCACTGCAGATGCTGATTGCAGCCATGAAATGAAAAGTAATCTTTAACATACGGTAATTTTCCACACTCTACACACAGCTGTGTATCTCTGGCTTGCGTCACCTCCTGGTGGTTTAATGAGATAAGCCCACCCTGGCCCTTTGACCTATTTGCCTGATCTCTGTGTCACAACCGCCCACATTCTGGTGTTTAAGAGTCACTTGTTTTTCAGGTTGCTGTCTTCCTAGGCATCCTCACTCATCCTTACTCAACAGACAATTCTGGGGATCTTTACACAGCCTTACTCAAAAACAGTTCTAGGAATCTTTACTTGAAACAAGCTTATCTCAAATGGAGTCACTTTGGTTCTACAAGCAGCAAGCAGCGGCAAGCAAAGTACAGAAGCAAACGTGCCTCGCAGGAGCATTAAGTTCTACATGAGGTTCTGCATTCCCTCTTTTTCTAAGCCTACATCTGAACTTGATCCTTCTCCTGTTGGGAACAACTTCCTGAGCGGTGTCTCTGGCAGCTCCCTGCCCCAGTTAGTCCAAGGCTCCTTTCTCCCCGAGACAGAACTCTGCACCCCCGTCCAGTCGGACCTCCCACTTAACTTCCAGGTGGCTCTAGTTCTCAGCGAACCCATCTGGATGGGGGTTTAGCCGCTAAGTTGTGTCTTGACTCTTGAGGCCTCGTGGACTCTAGCCCACCAGGCTCCTCTGTCCATGGGATTCTGCGGGCACGAACACTGGAGTGGGGTTGCCGTTGCCTTCTCCGGGTCAGGGAGGATGGCTTATCTCCTCGCGGCGATAGTGATTTCCACACGTTCCTTGGGGGCCCAGAGGATGTTTCTGGGAAACGGGGATACACGCTTCTGGGATCGGAGAGTCCTGTGCTACTACGTGTGTCTGTTCCTTTGCGTGTGGTCCCTCACCCGAAAGGGGGACTGGATCCTGAAGTTTTCCGACTTGCCTCCGATCCCTGGGGACAGCCCTCTCTGGGGGGAGAACGTGTCTCACGTTCTCTTGCCCTGCGGATGGAAGCTAGAGAACTTGGGGACCATTTCTGACAGAGCTTCCCTGGTGGCTCACACTGTCAAGAGTCTGCCTGCGATGCAGGAGACCCGGGTTCCATCCCCGGGCCGGGACGGTCTGCCGGAGAAGGACATGGCAACCCGCTCCAGGACCCGACCCTGACGTCTAGAAATCGCCTGGACTGACTCCCCCTCCACCGACTGGTTTCGAATCCGCTCCAGGGATGGTGAACCTGTGTGTTTCCTTGGTTCCCCTCCAAGTGCCTCTGAGGAAAAAGTAAATACCTGATTGCTTGCACCCCAGGCCTGCTTTCCCGAACCCGTCCCTCGACATCACAGCCTCCTGAGAGGAGATAGGACAGATAACTGTTTCACTGAACGGAGGATCTGTGCTCAGAAACTCTTTCCACGACATGGAGGCCCATGGAGGCCCGTACTAACTATTTGGTCCCTCCCTCCCTCCCTCCTTCCCTCGTCCCTTCCTTCTTTCCTTCTGGGTGGGTCCCCCCCTTACTTTCCTTTTTCTTCTTTTTCTTTCACGTCCATGCACACACACACACACACACACACACACATGCACACGCACACGCACACGCGCCGTCTCTCACGTACACAGTCACCAGCTCAGCGTTTCATGGGTTCCAGGCAAGTGTCAGAGGAGGGAACTAACTGCTGGGGTCCGGAGTAGGCCGCCGTCCCGACCCCACCCCACGTGAACCTCCGTGCCCTATGGAGTGTTTTGGATTCAAGTGACTTTAAGAACCGGCCAGCGCCAGAGGAACGCTCTGCCCCTCCTTCCTTTTCTGTCTCTCTGAAGGCAGGCAGAAATGAAAACCTCCTCCCACGGAGGGGAAAGATGTCAAGTGATGATGGCCGCTTCGACGCACGCCCGTGATCCTCAAAGGCATGAGCGGGGTTTCCCGGGTTCCAAAAAGGAGGCGACTCCGTTGGCCTGACACAAGGCGACTTTGTCCCTCAGCCTCCCTCCCCACCCCCCAGCCCCCTTCCTCCGCGCGGTGCCGAAGGGGGCAGCCTCAAGGTGGAGAAATGGAGATGTGGGGGGGATGGGGGATGGGGGGTGGGTGGGGCGGATCACCATTCAATTCAGAGAAGCTCGAGGCAAAGTCGAAGGCTCTGACTTGACTGGAAAGCTTTCTGCATTTGAATGAAGCTATCCGAAGAGGCCCTGCAGAGGGGAGGGGCCCACAGACAATAGCCCCTGCCTGCCTGCCTGCCTGCCTGCCTGCCTGCCTGCAGGCCGGCCTGCCGGGCTGAGGAGGCCCTCTGGCGGTGGCGGGGCCACGCCCCCGACTCCTGCAACTCGATCCCTTCAAGAAAACTTCTGGGGTGGCTCCTGTCCAGGGAATCATCCAAATTGGCCTGTTTCTGGAAAAGGCCCGAGTCACAACTGTTGACAGATTCTCTGGATCTCTTGACACATGGATTGACCTGCACCCTCCCATCCTGTCAGATCCTTTGGACACGCTTGAAGAGGTCTTTGGCCTCGGCCAGAAAACAAGCCCCAAGATAAACAAATACGTTTTTGTCTGTTTTGGGGAATGGGGCGAAAACGATGCATGGCCGTGGGTTGGAGAGAAACCTGCTCGTCTCACACGCCTGAAGTCAGGAAGTTCTCAGCGGGACAGAACCTGCTTTCACTTCTCAGGGGGACCGGGAGGGTCCCCTCGCCTCGCGCGCCCCCAACCCCTAGCCCCAGCTCCACACACACACACACACACACACACACACACACACACCGCCCCCCCCACCACACACACACCCACGCCGCCCCCACCCCCAACCCCGGCCACCGAGGGGGGCCCGCCCGGGGAGAGGGATGGCTGTCTCAGCCCCGGTTCTGAGACGTCACTTGTGAAACCGCTCTAGGCCGAGACACCAGATTGCTGCCCTGATGCTTGGTGTCCGTCTCCATCAGCCATGCCTGAAAGGCATGGGAAATAATGGACAGCAAATAGCAAATGGACAGAAAACACAAAATGATCCTCCTGAACACAAAATGGCCATTTTTATGGATCCACGTAGTGGTCGTTGGTATCCCCACTTGATGCATGAGTTAGGAATGCAGCATTGTTAGGAATTCTTTTTCACGAATGACATCAATAAACATATTGTACGAAGTCAGTATCCTCATAGATATATACACATACAGATACGGATGTAGTCTACCTGTGTTAGGGTCCGGAGTCGCCCTTCCCTCCAAGGAACAGAGGACACTCACGATAATGCAAGACACACAGCGACGTTTATTTCCAGCTAGCTGGGGTCCAAGTGTCTGCCCGACGCAGCGGGTTTCAACAAGGACCCCGAGCACTCGGAGCCGAGGGTTTAGATAGCATTTTCAAACCATATTAGTTTAAAAACATCCACACATAGTAATCTTTTTACACACAGAAATTTTCCATACTCTACACACAGCTGTATATCTCACCTCCTGGTGGTTTACCGAGATCAGCCCACCCTGGCCCTTTGACCTATTTGCCTGATCTCTGTGTCACAACTGCCCACATTCTGGTGTTTAAGATTCACTTGTTCTTTAGGTTGCTGTCTTCCTAGGAATCCTCTCTCATCCTTACTCAGCAAACAATTCTAGGGATCTTTATTTAAAACGACCTTAACTTTGGTTCTACAAGCAGCAAGCGGCAAGCAAAGTACAGAAGCAAAAAATGCATTGCAGGAGCATGAAGTTCTATATCAGGTTCTACATTACCCCCTTCTCAAGTCCCTGAGAAGACCCAATCATGGGTCTATATTTAGTTCTATCTGGTCTACCATATGGGAAGGTGAGTCCCCTGTTTTAAGTGCCGAGTATTGGGACCTTAAGACCATTAATTGGATGGTATCAAAGCGGTGTTTTTTTGTTTTTGTTGTTGTTGTTGTTGTTTTTTTTACAAAAGCTACCAATCGATTTAATACGCAAGGTCCAAAAGTGAGGAGCAGAAGCAGGATGATTAAAGGTCCCATCAGGGTAGATATCAGAGTAGCATACCAAGGGGAAGAGTTAAACCAAGATGCAAACCACTTCTGAGACTGTTTTCTTTCTTTTTTAGAAGAATAGGGCTGAAACCCAGTCTGGACCTGGCGCTTCAGGGAGACTTGTAGCCAGCTAGCCAGTTGCCTAGTTTTATATAAAAAAAAAAAAATAAGGTTGCAGTTACTAGCTTCCAGCAGACATTGTTTTGAGTAATGGTTGCATCTAAGCCTGACACGACTCAGAAAACTCAAGTGTTTAGCAGTACAGCGTCTAATCTGAAATTTCACCCATAATATCATTTTTCAGGATATCTGCGAAATAGTTATTTCCAAGGATGTCTGAACCATAGCTACTCTATTTTGGCTTTTAATTGTAAAAAAAAAAAAAAAAAAAAAATTTAATAGCCAAAGCAGATGTCACCGTTAATGACGTCAGTGTTTTTCTAGGTATGAGAAGATGCAAGAATTGGAATTCGTAAAACCATTTCTGAAAAGATCTGACTATCCGAAGGCCTGTTCTGCCAGTGTTTTTTTTTTCTTTTTTTCTTTTTTTTTAAGAGCACAGAGTGCCTCATTCCTGAGTTTCACCCTGAATTTCTTTCAGGGGGTGTTGAAGGTCAGCAGCTTGCAATGGTCATGATGTAATCTTTGTAGAGGCAGCTGGCAAGTACCAACTTCCAGTCAGCAGGGTCTCTTCATAGCCACATATCTGACCATGTGACACTATTTCATCGCCATTGTGTCCCGCGGTCCTGGGAAGGCTCATTCCCAGGTCTAGGGAAGCGATGGGCCACTCAGTGTGCCAAAACTGGACCAGGCCTTGCAAGTAGCAAAAGTCTCTGGGCCACTGTCTTACTAGCTTTCTGGTCCAGGAACATATTCCCTCTTGTTGCTTTTTCTCATACCCAGAGTCACATTATTACAATTATTGATCTCGTATGGAACTGCATATCAGCATTATATCACAGGCTCAGTGAAACAAGTGACACAGAAAATAATATAGCCATAGCTAGCAGTTATTAGTAAGATAAGAATTATAAGCCAAGAACTTTTATTAGATAAAGCCTGCTATACCCCAAGTCACCTGACTTCATTTGTTAAATGACTATAGCCTGGTGTGAATCTCCTGGTTGTACATTATGGAGCATCTGACCTTTATCTGAAGATTGGTTCCTGAGATAAGCCTTAGAAAGTAACCTAGAGTGTCTTCTTCTTCTTCTTCTTTTTTTAAAAACTTAATTAAATCTTTTAGCGGTATCACGTAACAAGGAACTGTAGTCTAGACCTTAATTAACAAACCTAGAACCTTAATTTAACCATTTTACAAAACTTAATATTCCGCGATTTTCCGTTATGGAGGCATTAACCCTGTAGCCAGGAAGGCCTTAACCCAATAAAAATGAGGTTTGTCAGGGAGCTGGGAAAAGCCAAGCAGCCATCTTGGATGTCTCATAGCCCTGACTCTGATTTCCATCTATTGTTTTTAATTTTCCAGTTTAAAAGCAGACTGTTGCCATGGTTTAAGGACAGTAGGATGGCACAAGTCTAACAGTTTTTGTATAAGCAGAATGAGCTTTTACATGTCTACAAACCCGACAATTGCATTAATTTCTAAAACTAGCATAGGATCAGGCCTATGGTAGAAAAGCATTTGATTTATAGGCAGAGGTCTAAGAAGTCAAGAAAACGTTATAAATGATCATACGAATCAGGTCCAGCATCTTGGGCAAGCTGTCTACCTCTGATGTCGTCGTCTTCTCCTCCTGGTGTAGTGTAAAAAAGTCTTGCCATCCAGGTTGGAGACGGCGCCTTAAATTATGTCTTTTTCAGTCCTGGTTGCAGGTCATGAGGCATCTGATCTTCATCCAGAGATAGATCACTGAGACAAGCTTCAGAAACAAACCTAGGGTGCTCTTCAAGAACTCAACTAAACCCCATATTAATACCACATAACAGCAAAGATCCAGTCAGAAAATGAGTCTTAGTAGATACAGACTGGGATTCTCAACATTCATTGAAACATCTCCCCCCCTCCCCGCCCCAAAATTACTCTCATTTTTATCAAATATAATCAAATTAAGACTTGTCTACAGAATAGATCTGTTCTCAATAAACTTGACCTGATTATTTATATAACCATAGACTTCTTCTTCTTCTTCTTTTTTTTTTTTTTTTGCTTTGCTGAAACCAAACTTAACTTTAAATAAAACCTTTCGTGACTAGGAATGTCATCCCAAAGGCTTATCACAGATTTCGCCTAACAGATCTAAGTGAATTCCTCCCTTTTTTAAGATCTCCAAAACTGAGATTTCTGTACCTGTTAGTGAGATAACCTTTTTAATTTATCTGATAAAGTTACTGGAAGCCTGAGAGTCTCCAGCCTCTGAAGGGGTCAGATAAAAATGTTCAATGCTTCAATTTGTTTATTAAATATCATTTTACCAATTTACTCTTCACTCATAATTAGTTTGAGGGGAAGGTTTCCTAAGATCTGGAAAACAACAGATTCAAACCAGTAATTTTTCAGAAACCATAAAAGTTATAAGCATATTTGCCAGTTCATTCGGTCCTTTTGTGAACCTTTGTACAGTCATCAGGTTTCCCACTAGAATCTTTTAATTTCTTACCCAGTTCAGAAACTTGTGTTTATCTAAAAGTCCTTTTTATAAATCTTCTGGAAGAGGAAGCGTTTTCACAAGAAACTTGGTTAGTGCTGTGACCACCCTTTAAGACAGTAATCAGAATTATGGCAACGTTTTACCTGAATATATCAGAATTTATATATAAATTGTTTTCAGGATACCTGTATTAGTAACATTTACTATACCATATACCCGAGACTTATTATTCACTTGACAATACTTCCCATGTAATTTAACTTGGAAGTTGGGCCCAATTAGTGCAATATCTCCCTTTGGGATGTTTCAGGGGCCCTCTGAAGCATCCCAAAGTCTGCTAGAAGCCAAAAGTGCTTCATCAGAATGATTTAGGAAGTTTTGTCAACAAATATCGGAGAGGTTTAGAGCACTTAGTCAGATGGGATTATAGGTCACTGTGAAACAATACCTATTTACTCCAGCCATAGTAACAATATAGGATTTCAGAGGCAAGTATAGAACAGATCATTTAAGAGGCAAATAAACTTAAATCTATTGTCAAATGCAGTTTAACACCTCAAGAAAACGTTTGCTTATACACAAAACTCTTTCCTTGGGGTCCACTTTTCACAAAACCTTTTTATCACTTTTTGTACCCATTTGTTGTCCCATCCTGGGACAGCCAACTGTAAGTTAGACCTACCACCTTTTTTTTTTTTCTTCTATAAACTGTAACTTCATTTTTCATACCTTTTTATTGAACACACATCTTATTATTATTTTTTTTAAAGCAACCAAGAATTGACCTTTATATTAGCATTCTATAGATTGGTGAGCACAAATACCAGTGATAATTTAAAAACATTTCAGCGAACATCTCAGGATGGCATCAAACATTATTTATTAGTAGTATAAAATCTTTAGTTTTTCTGCAAGCTAGTATTCAGTAGTGAATGTTTCAAAATCTTATTTTATTTGGAAATGACCTAATTATTTAGTAGACTTCCAACACTTAGCACAACCCTTAGAAATTCAAGTTATGCCAATCTGGAGAGACTATTTTAGACAGATATTCCTAAAGAATAATTATTTTTAATGGAGCTTATCTAAATGCTCATGTCTCGTTTATATTTTTTAGAAGGTTTTTTCTTTCTTTTTTTTTTTCCCCACTCAAGGTAATTTCTTTGTCGACAAACTTATGACAGATATAACAATATAACCACATTTAACTTAAACCTAGGTACAATGAGAATATGCTTAATGTTGATGACTCTTAGACATGTTTATATTAGATCAACAAACATTAATATCAGGTATTTAATACTGAATATTTTCCAGTTTACATGAACCTTTGTATTTATTATTTAATTTAGAATTATTTGATTTGTAAGCGCTTACTTTTGTTTTTTACTTCCACGCAGCCATAATTGCAAGCCATGTTCATATATTATGAACATGATGTCACAAACACAGTGCATGTGATGCCATCAATACAGGGATTGTGGTGATAGACAGGGTGGTTTTCATTTCACAAATATAGTGAATATGAAGTCAGATAAGTGGGTTTATTGTTATGGGTGTGATGTCATATATAGTGGGTGTGATGTCATATGTAGTGGATGTGATGCCATATACAGTGAGTATGATGCCTTATAGTGGGTGTGATATCAAATATAGTGGGTTTGATGTCACAAAAACAGTAGGAGTGCCGTCATAGCTACAGTGGTTGTAATGTCATAGAGTCTGCGTAAGGTAATAGATACAGCTGGTGTGATGTCACATATATAGTGGATGTGATGTCGTATATATGGGCTCTGACAAAATAGATAAAGTGGGAGTGATGTCTTAAATACAGTGGTGTGATGTCATTTATAGTGGATACGATGTCATACAGTGGGTGTGATGTCAAATATAGTGGCTGTGATATCATAAAACCAGTGGGTTTCGTGTCATATATAGCTTTTGTGATCATAGATATGCTGCTTGTGAAGTCAGATGTAGTTGATGTGATGTCAAATCCAGCGGGTGTGTTGACATGAAAGTGTGTGGTGTCAGATTAGGGGCTGTGATGTCATATATAGTGAACATGATGTCACAAACACAGTGCATGTAATGTCATCAATACAGTGGGTGTGGTGATAGACATGGTGGTCTTGATGTCACATATATAGTGGATGTGATGTCAGATAAGTGGGTGTGTCGTTATAGAAAGTGGGTGATGTCATATATTGTGTGTGTGATGTCATATGTAGTGGATGTGATGCCATATAATGGGTGGGATGTAATATACAGTGGGTATGATGCCGTATAGTGGGTGTAATGTCAAATCTAGTGGGTGGGTTGTCACAAAAAATGTAGAAGTGTTGTTATAGATACAGTGTTTGTGATGTCATAGAGTGTGTGTGGGTTAATAGATACAGCGTGTGTGATGTCACATATATAGTGGATGGAAGTCGTATATACGGGGTGTGACATCATGGATAAAGTGGGTGTGATGTCTTAAATGCACTAGGCAAAATTTCATGGATACCGTAGAAATGATCTAATATATAGTGTGTGTGATGTCATATGTAGTGGGTGTGATGCCATAGAGTGGGTTTGATTTCATACATACATTGGATGTGACGTCATAAAAAAGTGGGTGCGATGTCATAAATAGAGTGGTGTGATGTAATATATAGTGGATATGATGTCATACGGTGAGTGTGATGTCAAATATAGTGGCGGTGATGTCATAAAAACAGTGGGTTTGTTGTAATATATAGGGGGTGTGATCATAATATGCTGGTTGTGAAGTCAGATATAGTGGATGTGATGTTAGATATAGCGGGTGTGTTGACATGAAAGTGTGTGATGTCAGATACAGGGGCTGTGATGTCGTATATAGTGAAAAAGATGTCACAAACACAGTGTATGTGATGTCATGAATACAGTTGGTGTGGTGATAGGCATGGTGGTTTTGATGTCACAGATATAGTGGATGTGAGGTCAGATAAGTGGGTTTGTTGTTATGGATGTGATGTCATATATAGTGGGTGTGAGGTCATATGTAGTGGATGTGATGCCATATAGTGGGTGGGATGTCATATACCGTGGGTATCATTTCATACAGTGGATGTGATATCAAATATAGTGGGTGTGATGTCACAAAAACAGTAGGAGTAATGTCATAGATACTGATGCCATATGTAGTGGGCATATTGTCATACATATATTGGATGTGATGCCATAAATAAAGTGGGTGTGATGTTATAAATACAACGGTGTGATGTCATATATAGTGGATATGATGTCATACACTGGGTGTGATGTCAAATATAGTGGCTGGGTTGTCATAAAAACAGTGGGCTTGGTGTCATATATAGCTGGTGTGATCATAGATATGCTGGTTGTGAAGTCAGATATAGTGGATGTGATGTCAGATATAGCGGGTGTGTTGACATGAAAGTGTGTGATGTCAAATATAGGGGCTGTGATGTCATATATAGTGAACATGATGTCACAAGCACAGTGCATGTGATGTCTTCAGTACAGTGGGTGTGGTGATCGACATGGTGGTTTTGAAGTCACAGATATAGTGGATGTGATGACAGATAAGTGGGTTTGTTGTTATAGAAAGTGGGTGTGATGATATATATAGTGTGTGTAATGTCACATGTAGTGGATGTGATGCGACATAGTGGGCGGGATGACACATACAATGGGTATGATGCCATATAGTGGGTGTGATGTCACAAAACAGTAGGAGTGATGTCATAGATACAGCGGGTGTGATGTCACATATATAGTGGAGGTGATGTCGGATATACGGTGTGTTACATCATAGATAAAGTTTGTGTGACGTCTTAAATACATTAGGTATCATGTCATGGATATAGTAGTTCAGTTCAGTTCAGTTAAGTTCAGTCGCTCAGTCGTGTCCGACTCTCCACAACCCCATGAATCACAGCACGCCAGGCCCCTCTGTCCATCACCAACTCCCGGAGTACACTCAAACTCACGTCCACAGAGTCAGTGATGCCATCCAGCCATCTAATTCTCCGTCGTCCCCTTCTCCTCCCGCCCCCAACCTTTCCCAGGATCAGAGTCTTTTCCAGTGAGTCAACTCGTCGCATGAGGTGGCCAAAGTATTGCAGTTTCAGCTTTAGCATCAGTCCCTCCAATGAACATCCAGGATTGATCTCCCTTAGAATGGACTGGTTGGATCTCCTTGCAGTATAAGGGACTCTCAAGAGTCTTCTCCAACACCACAGTTCAAAAGCATCGATTCTTCGGCGATCAGCTTTCTTCACAGTCCAACTCTCACATCCATACACGACCACAGGAAAAACCATTTCCTTGACTAGACGGACATTGGTTGGCAAAGTAATGTCTCTGCTTTTTAATATACTATCAAGGTTGGTTATAACTTTCCTTCCAAGGAGCAAGCGTCTTTTAATTTCATGGCTGCAATCAGCATCTGCACTGATTTTGGAGCCCCCAAAAATAAAGTCTGACACTGTTCCCACTGTTTCCCCATTTATTTCCCATGAAGTGATGGGACCAGATGCCATGATCTTTGTTTTCTGAATGTTGAGCTTCAAGCCAACCTTTTCACTCTCCTCTTTCACTTTCATCAAGAGGCTTTTGAGTTCCTCTTCACTTTCTGCCATAAGGGTAGTGTCATCTGCATATCTGAGGTTATTGATATTTCTCCCAGCAATCTTGATTCCAGCTTGTGCTTCTTCCAGCCCAGCGTTCCTCATGATGTACTCTGCATATAAGTTAAATAAGCAAGGTGACAATATACAACCTTGACGTACACCTTTTCCTATTTGGAACCAGTCTGTTTTTCCATGTCCAGTTCTAACTGTTGCTTCCTGACCTGCATACATGTTTGTCAAGAGGCAGGTCAGGTGGTCTGGGATTCCCATCTCTTTCAGAATGTTCCACAGTTTATTGTGATCGACACAGTCAAAGGCTTTGGCATAGTCAATGAAGCAGAAATAAATGTTTTTCTGAAACTCTCTTGCTTTCTCCATGATCCAGCGGATGTTGGCAATTTTATCTCTGGTGCCTCTGCCTTTTCTAAAACCTGCTTGAACACCCGAAAAAGATGTCCTTTCTATTATAGGGGACTGGAATGCAAAAGTAGGAAGTCAAGAAACACCTGGAGTGACTGGCAAATTTGGCCTTGGAGCACGGAATGAAGCAGGACAAAGGCTAATAGAGTTTTGTCAAGAGAATGCACTGGTCATAGCAAACACCCTCTTTCAACAACACAAGAGAAGACTCTACACATGGACATCACCAGATGGTCAACACCGAAATCAGATTGATTATATTCTTTGCAGCCAAAGATGGAGAAGCTCTATACAGTTAGCGAAAACAAGACCAGGAGCTGACTGTGGCTAAGATCATGAACTCCTTATTGTGAAATTCAGACTTAAATTGAAGAAAGTAGGGAAAACCACTAGACCATTCAGATATGACCTCAATCAAATCCCTTATGATTATACAGTGGAAGTGAGAAATAGATTTAAGGGACTAGATCTGATTGATGGAGTGCCTGATGAATTCTGGACGGAGGTTCGTGACATTGTACAGGAGACAGGGACCAAGACCATCCCCATGGAAAAGAAATGCAAGAGAGTGAAATGGCTGTCTGAGGAGGCCTTGCAAATAGCTGTGAAAAGAAGAGAGGCAAAAAGCAAAGGAGAAAAGGAAAGATATAAGCATCTGAATGCAGAGTTCCAAAGAATAGCAAGGAGAGATAAGAAAGACTTCCTCAGTGATCAATGCAAAGAAATAGAGAAAAACAACAGAATAGGAAAAACAAGAGATCTCTTCAAGAAAATTAGAGATTCCAAGGGAACGTTTCATGCAAAGATGGGCTTGATAAAGGACAGAAGTGGTATGGACCTAACAGAAGCAGAAGATATTAAGAAGAGGTGGCAGGAATACAAAGAAGAACTGTACAAAAAAGATCTTCACGACCAAGATAGTCACGATAACGTGATCACTGACCTAGAGTCAGACATCTTGGAATGTGAAGTCAAGTGGGCCTTAGAAAGCACCACTACTAACAAAGCTAGTGGAGGTGATGGAATTCCAGTTGAGCTATTTCAAGTTTTGAAAGATGATGCTGTGAAAGTGCTGCACTCAATATGCCAGCAGATTTGTAAAACTCAGCAGTGGCCACAGGACTGGAAGAGGTAAGTCTTCATTCCAATCCCAAAGAAAGGCAATGCCAAAGAATGCTCAAACTACCGCACAATTTCACTCATCTCACATGCTAGTAAAGTCATGCTCAAAATTCTCCAAGCTAGGCTTCAGCAATATGTAAAGTGTGAACTCCCAGATGGATACAGTAGTAGTGATCTCAAATATTGTGGGTGTGAAGCCTTATGTAGTGGGTGTGATGCCATAGATTGGGAGCCTCGTCATACACACATTGGATTTGATGTCATAAATAATGTGGGTGTGATATCATAAATAGAGCGGTGTGATGTCATATAGAGTGGATATGCTGTCATACAGTGGGTGTGATGTCAAATATACTGGCTGTGATGTCATAAAAACAGTGGTTTTGGTGTCATATATAGTGGGTGTGATCATAGATATGCTGGGTGTGTAATCAGATATAGTGGATGTGATGTCAGATATAGCAGGTGTGTTGACATGAAAGTGTGTGATGTCAAATATAGGGGCTGTGATGTCATATGTAGTGAACATGATGTCACAAACACAGTGCATGTGATGTCATCAATACAGTGCGTGTGGTGATAGATATGGTGGTTTTGATGTCACAGATATAATGGATGTGATGTCAGATATGTGGTTTGTTGTTATGAAATTGGGTGTGATGTCATATAAAGTGGGTGTGATGTCATATGCAGTGGATGTGATGTCATATACAGTGGGTATGATGCCATATAGTGGGTGTGATGTCAAATCTAGTGGGTGTGATGTCAGAAAAACAGTATAAGTGATGTCATAGATACAGTGGTTGTGATGTCATAGAGTGTGTGTGATTTAATAGATACAGCAAGTGTGATGTCACATATATAGTGGAGGTGATGTCCTATATACGGGGTATGACATCATAGATAAAGTGGGAGTGATGTCTTAAATACAATAGGCATCATGTCATGGATACAGTAGTAGTGATCTCAAATATAGTGAGTGTGATGCCATATGTAGTGGATTGATGCCATAGAGTGGGTGTGATGTCATACATACACTGGATTTGATGTCATAAATAAAGTGGGTGTGATATCAAAAATAGAGTGGTGTGATGTCATATATAGTGGATATTATGTCATATAGTGGGTGTGATGTCAAATATACTGGCTGTGATGTCATAAAAACAGTGGGCTTGGTGTCATATATAGCGGGTTTGATCATAGATACGCTGGTTGTGAAGTCAGATATAGTGGATGTGATGTCAGATATAGCGGGTGTGTTGACATGAAAGTGTGTGATGTCAGATATAGGGGCTGTGATGTCATATATAGTGAAAAAGATGTCACAAACACAGTGCATGTGATGTCATCAGTACAGTGGGTGTGGTGATTGATATGGTGGTTTTGATGTAACAGATATAGTGGATGTGATGTCAGATAAGTGGTTTTGTTGGTATAGAAAGTGGGTGTGATGTCATATATAGTGGGTGTGATGACATATGTATTGGATGTGATGTCATATAGTGGGTGGGATGTCTTTTAGAGTGGGTATGATGCCCTATAGTGGGTGTGATGTCAAATCTAGTGGGTGTGATGTCACAAAACAGTAGGAGTGATGTCATAGATACAGTGGTTGTGATGTCATAGAGTGTGTGTGAGGTAATAGATACATTGGGTGTGATGTCACATATATAGTGGAGGTGATGTGGTATATATGGGGTGTGACAGAAAAATAAACGATCCAATCAAAAAATGGGTCAAAGAATTAAACAGACATTTTTCCAAAGAAAACATACAGATGGCTAACACACACATGAAAAATTGCTCAACATCCCTCATAATCAGAAAAATGCAAAACAAAACCACAATGAGATATGATTTCACACCAGTCAGAATGGCTGCTATCCAAAAGTCTACATGCAATATATGCTGGAGAGTATGTGGATAAAAAGGAACCATCTTAAGCTGTTGGTGGGAATGCAAACCAGTACAGCCACTATGGAGAACACTGTGGAGATTCCTCAAAACCTGGAAATAGAACTGCCATATGATCAAGCAATCGCACTCCTGGGTGTACACACTTAGGAAACCAGAATTGAAAGAAACATATGTACTCCAATGTTCATTGCAGCACTGTTTATAATAGTGAGGACATGGAAGCAACCTAGATGTCCATCTGCAGATGAATGGATAAGAAAGCTTTGGTACATATACACAAAGGAGTATTTTTAAGCCATCAAAAAGAATGCATTTGAATCAATTCTAATGAGGTGGATGACATTGGAGCCTATTATACAGAGTGAAGTCAGCCTGAAAGTAAAACATCAATACAGCATACTAACGCATATATATGGAATTTAGAAAGATCGTAACCTTAACCCTTTATACAAGATAGCAAAGGAGACATGGGTGTATAGAACAGTCTTTGGGACTCTGTGGGAGAGGGTGAAGGTGGAATGATTTGAGAGAATGGCATTGTAGCATGTGTATTATCATATGAGAAATGAATGCTGGGGGCTGGTGCACGGGGATGAACTGGAGGGAGGATATGGGGAAGAGGGAGTTGGGAGGGGGGTTCAAGAGGGGGAACACATGTACCACAGGGGCAGATTTGTGTCAATGTATGGCACAACCAACCAATATATTAATGTAAAGTAATTTGCCTCTAATTAAAAAAAATAGAAACACCTGGGATTACAGGCAAATACGGCCTTGGAGCATGAAATGAAGCAGGGCAAAGGCTAATAGAGTTTTGCCAAGAGAACGCACTAGTCATAGCAAACACCCTCTTATAACAACACAAGAGAAGACTCTTCACATGGACATCACAATTTGGTCAACACCGAAATCAGATTGATTATATTCGTTGCAGCCAAAGATGGAGAAGCTCTATACAGTTAGCAAAAACAAGACCAGGAGCTGACTGTGGCTCAGATCATGAAATCCTTATTGTCAAATTCAGACTGAAATTGAAGAAAGTAGGGAAAACCACTAGACCATTCCGATATGACCTAAATCAAATCCCTTATTAACATACAGTGGAAGTAAGAAATAGTTTTAAGGGATTAGATCTGATAGAGTGCCTGATGAACTCTGGACGGAGGTTCGTGACATTGTACAGGAGACAGAAACCAAGACCATCCCCAGGGAAAAGAAATGCAAAAAAGCAAAATGGCTGTCTGAGGAGGCCTTACAAATAGCTGTGAATAGCAGAGAAGCGAAAAGCAAACTAGAAAAGGAAAGATATAAGCATCTGAATGAAGAGTTCCAAAGAATAGCAAGGAGAGATAAGAAAGCCTTCCTCAAGAATCAATGCAAAGAAATAGAGGAAAGCAGCAGAATAGGAAAAACAAGAGATCTCTTCAAGAAAGTTAGAGATATCAAGGGAACATTTCATGCAAAGATGGGCTCGATAAAGGACAGAAATGGTATGGACCTAACAGAAGCAGAAGATATCAAGAAGAGGTGTCAAGAATACACAGAAGAACTGTACAAAAAAGATCTTCACGACCAAGATAATCACAATGGCGTGATCACTCACCTGGAGCCAGACATCTTGGAATCGGAAGTCAAGTGGGCCTTAGAGAGCATCACTACAAACAAAGCTAGTGGAGGTGATGGAATTCCAATTAAGCTATTTCAAATCCTGAGAGATGATGCTGTGAAAGTGCTGCACTCAATATGTCAGCAAATTTGGAGAACTCAGCAGTGGCCATAATACTGGAAAAGGTCAGTCTTCATTCCAATCCCAAAGAAAGGCAATGCCAAAGAATGGTCAAACTACCACTGAATTGAACTCATCTTCAGTTCAGTTCAGTTCAGTTCAGTTCAGTCGCTCAGTCGTGTCCGACTCTCCGCGACCCCATGAATCACAGCACGCCAGGCCTCCCTGTCCATCACCAACTCCCGGAGTACACTCAAACTCATGTCCACAGAGTCGGTGATGCCATCCAGCCATCTCATTCTCTGTCGTCCCCTTCTCCTCCCGCCCCCAACCTTTCCCAGCATCAGAGTCTTTTCCAGTGAGTCAGCTCGTCTCATGAGGTGGCCAAAGTATTGGAGTTTCAGCCTCAGCATCAGTCCCTCCAATGAACATCCAGGATTGATCTCCTTTAGAATGGACTGGTTGGATCTCCCTGCAGTATAAGGGACTCTCAAGAGTCTTCTCCAACACCACAGTTCAAAAGCATCGATTCTTCGGCGATCAGCTTTCTTCACAGTCCAACTCTCACATCCATACATGACCACGGGAAAAACCATTGCCTTGACTAGACGGACCTTGGTCGGCAAAGTAATGTCTCTGCTTTTTAATATACTATCAAGGTTGGTCATAACTTTCCTTCCAAGGAGCAAGCGTCTTTTAATTTCATGGCTGCAATCAGCATCTGCAGTGATTTTGGAGCCCAAAAAAACAAAGTCTGACACTGTTTCCACTGTTTTTCCATCTATTTCCCATGCAGTGATGGGACCAGATGCCATGATCTTTGTTTTCTGAATGTTGAGCTTCAAGCCAACCTTTTCACTCTCCTCTTTCACTTTCATCAAGAGGCTTTTGAGTTCCTCTTCACTTTCTGCCATAAGGGTAGTGTCATCTGCATATCTGAGGTTATTGATATTTCTCCCAGCAATCTTGATTCCAGCTTGTGCTTCTTCCAGCCCAGCGTTCCTCATGATGTACTCTGCATATAAGTTAAATAAGCAAGGTGACAATATACAACCTTGACGTACACCTTTTCCTATTTGGAACCAGTCTGTTGTTCCATGACTGGTTCTAACTGTTGCTTCCTGACCTGCATACAGGTTTCTCAAGAGGCAGGTCAGGTGGTCTGGGATTCCCATCTCTTTCAGAATGTTCCACAGTTTATTGTGATCCACACAGTCAAAGGCTTTGGCATAGTCAATGAAGCAGAAATAGATGTTTTTCTGAAACTCTCTTGCTTTCTCCATGATCCAGCGGATGTTGGCAATTTGATCTCTGGTGCCTCTGCCTTTTCTAAAACCTGCTTGAACATCTGGGAGTTCACGGTTTACATACTGCTGAAGCCTGGCTTGGAGAATTTTGAGCATGACTTTACTAGCGTGTGAGATGAGTGCAATTGTGCGGTAGTTTGAGCATTCTTTGGCATTGCCTTTCTTTGGGATTGGAATGAAGACTGACCTCTTCCAGTCCTGTGGCCACTGCTGAGTTTTCCAAATCTGCTGGCATATTGAGTGCAGCACTTTCACAGCATCATCTTTCAAGACTTGAAATAGCTCAACTGGAATTCCATCACCTCCACTAGCTTTGTTCGTAGTGATGCTTTCTAAGGCCCACTTGACTTCACATTCCAAGATGTCTGGCTCTAGGTCAGTGATCACATTATCGTGACTATCTTGGTCGTGAAGATCTTTTTTGTACAGTTCTTCTGTGTATTCCTGCCACCTCTTCTTAATATCTTCTGCTTCTGTTAGGTCCATACCATTTCTGTCCTTTATTGAGCCCATCTTTGCATGAAAAGTTCCCTTGGAATCTCTAATTTTCTTGAAGAGGTCTCTTGTTTTTCCTATCCTGTTGTTTTCCTCTATTTCTTTGCATTGATCACTGAGGAAGGCTTTCTTATCTCTCCTTGCTATTCTTTGGAACTCTGCATTCAGATGCTTATATCTTTCCTTTTCTCCTTTGCTTTTCGCCTCTCTTCTTTTTACAGCTATTTGTAAGGCCTCCTCAGACAGCCATTTCGCTCTTTTGCATTTCTTTTCCATGGGGATGGTCTTGGTCCCTGTCTCCTGTACAATGTCACGAACCTCCGTCCAGAGTTCATCAGGCACTCTATCAATCAGATCTAGTCCCTTAAATCTATTTCTCACTTCCACTGCATAATCATAAGGGATTTGATTGAGGTCATATCTGAATGGTCTAGTGGTTTTCCCTACTTTCTTCAATTTAAGTCTGAACTTCGCAATAAGGAGTTCATGATCTGAGCCACAGTCAGCTCCTGGTCTTGTTTTCGCTAACTGTATACAGCTTCTCCATCTTTGGCTGCAAAGAATATAATCAATCTGATTTCGGTGTTGACCATCTGGTGATGTCCATGTGTAGAGTCTTCTCTTGTGTTGTTGGAAGAGGGTGTTTGCTATGACCAGTGCATTCTCTTGACAAAACTCTATTAGCCTTTGCCCTGCTTCATTCCGTGCTCCAAGGCCAAATTTGCCAGTTACTCCAGGTGTTTCTTGACTTCCTACTTTTGCATTCCAGTCCCCTAGAATGAAAAGGACATCTTTTTTACACGCTATTAAAGTCATGCTCAAAATTCTCCAAGCCAGGCTTCAGCAATATGTGAACCGTGAACTTCCACATGTTCAAGCAGGTTTTAGAAAAGGCAGAGGCACCAGAGATCAAATTGCCAACATCCGCTGGATCATGGAGAAAGCAAGAGAGTTCCAGGAAAACATCTATTTCTGCTTCATTGACTATGCCAAAGCCTTTGACTGTGTGGATCAAAATAAGCTATGGAAAATTCGGAAAGAGATGGGAATACCAGACCACCTGACCTGCTTCTCGAGAAACCTGTATGCAGGTCAGGAAGCAACAGTTAGAACTGGACATGGAACAACAGACTGGTTCCAAATAGGAAAAGGAGTGCATCAAGGCTGTATATTGTCATCCTGCTAATTTAACTTCTATGCAGAGTACATCATGAGGAACGCTGGGCTGGAAGAAGCACAAGCTGGAATCAAGATTGCCGGGAGAAATATCAATAACCTCAGATATGCAGATGACACCACCCTTATGGTAGAAAGTGAAGAGGAACTCAAAAGCCTCTTGAGGAAAGTGAAAGAGGAGAGTGAAAAGGTTGGCTTGAAGCTCAACATTCAGAAAACAAAGATCATGGCATCTGGTCCCATCACTTCATAGGAAATAAATGGGGAAACAGTGGAAGCAGTGTCAGACTTTATTTTTTTGGGCTCCAAAATCACTGCAAATGCTGATTTCAGCCATGAAATTAAAAGACGCTTACTCCTTGGAAGGAAAGTTATGAGCAACCTAGATAGCATATTAAAAAGCAGAGACATTACTTTGCCAACCAAAGTCTGTATAGTCAAGGCTATGGTTTTTCCCGTGGTCATGTATGGATGTAAGAGTTGGACTGTGAAGAAAGCTGATCGCCAAAGAATTGATGCTTTTGAACTGTGGTGCTGGAGAAGACTCTTGAGAGTCCCTTGGACTGCAAGGAGAGCCAACCGGTCCATTCTAGATGAGATCAATCCTGGATGTTCATTGGAAGGACTGATGTTGAAACTGAAACTCCAATACTTTGGCCACCTCATGCGATGAGTTGACTCACTGGAAAAGCCTCTGATGCTGGGAGGGATTGAGGGCGGGAGGAGACGGGGACGATATAGAATTAGATGGCTGGATGGCATCACCAGCTCGATGGACATGAGTTTGAGTGAACTCCGGGAGTTGGTGATGGACAGGGAGGCCTGGCATGCTGTGATTCATGGGGTCTCAAAGAATCGGACACGACTGAGCGACTGAACTAACTGAACAGATGCAAGTTGGCTCAGAAGTAAGCCTGCAATGCAGAAGATGCAGATTTGATCCCTGGGTCAGCAAGATCCCCTGGAAAATGAATGCAACAAACTCCAGTGATCTTGCCTGGGAAATCCAATGGACAGCGGAGCCTGGAAGGCTACAGCTCATAGGGATTCAAAAAAGACAGACAACTTAGTACCTGAATAACAACAATAAATGCTGTAGTTATCTATTTAGTTCAACTACTCTATTCTGTAATTTAAGACTACATTTTTCTATTGCTTTTTATTTAGGATGCTCTTTCCATTGATGTAATAGGGTGTTTAATGTACTTAGCGTTTAATTTGCAATTCACTTGTCTTTTAATTTTTATACTAGATTATCTACTTGGTTGATCCACAGCCTTTACTATGTGTTTGTGTGTCCTGGTTGGAGTTTTTCCCTTCTCTGTAGATTTTTAATTCTTTCTCCACTTAGAGAAGACTCTTTAACATTTCCTTCCGAGTTGGTTTAGTATGGATAAGCTCTTATTTTTTGCTTGTCTGAGAAGTTCTTCTCTCCAATTCTGGGTGATTATCTTGCTGGGTAGAGTATTATAGGTTGCAAGTTTTTCCCTTTCAGCACGTTAAATATACATTTTTGACACCTTTCTCTCTCTCTTTTCCTTCTACGACCCAAGAATGTGAATGTTAGTATCCTTGATGTTGTCTGTTGCTGCTGCTGCTGCTGCTAAGTCACTTCAGTCGTGTCCGACTCTGTGTGACCCCATAGACGGAAGCCCACCAGGCTCCCCTGTCCCTGGGATTCTACAGGAAGAACACTGGAGTGGGTTGCCATTTCCTTCTCCAATGTGTAAAAGTGGAAAGTGAAAAGTGAAAGTGAATTCGCTCAGTCATGTCTGACCCTTAGCAACCCCACGGACTGCAGCCTACCAGCCTCCTCCATCCATGGGATTTTCTAGGCAAGAGTACTGGAGTGGCTTGCCTTTGCCTTCTCCGTGATGTTGTCTAGAAGTCTCTTAAACTGTTCTCATTTTTAAATTGCTTTTCGTTCTGTTTTCCCTATTGGGCGATTTCCATAATTTTACGTTCCAGATTAATTTGGCTTCTTGTGTATTGGCAACTCTCACATTGGTGAGAGATGGGACTAGAAATACGGGGGCCAGAACCAGTGCCAGGTATGAGCCCGGACTTCTCCTGTGCTCACCAGCCAAGCCTGACTATTGGGAAGTTAGGTTGAGTATCGAGTTGATAGTACAGAAACCCAGAGTTTCAGGTCCATGTTGATCCCATTTCATGTAAGTGTATGCTATATCACCTTCCAGCATTGAAAATTTTGCCCCAAAAGAAAGAAGTTCTAGAGCAAGAAGGGGTGCCCAGTATAGGCTTGGGTGCATACTAGCACAATCCCAGCACACCAGTCAGGGTTCCACATACTCCCATTATGCCACCTCCATAAGCACTGGTAATGGCTGCTGTCAAACTTGTTCAAATGTAGGCCAGATCTGAGTTGGTTCCACTCCTGGCACCTGTACATTCTTCTCAGCCATGGAAGCCTTTTCCATAGTTGTGGGAATCGGTGTTCTATGAAATAAGAGGGTCTGGAGTAGGCATTCAGAGTGGGTTAGGTCATGACCTGGCATTGTTATGGGGAAACAGCCAGCATCCTGTGTATTTCCAACACGTTTCCTCTTCCTTGCTTTGCGAGTAAGCAAACGTGTGGTTGCCTCCATAAATTCTTCACATAGAGTTAAATAAATAAATGCCCACAAACCCAACAAAAGAGGATGAGATAGGGAATCTACCTGATTAAAAATTCCGAATAATGACAGTGAAAATGATCCAAAGTCTTGAAAACAAAATGGTGTAAATAAATAGCCTGGAGACAAGGATCGAAAAGATGCAAGAAAGGTTTAACAAGCACCTAGAGGAAATAAAAAAGAGTCAATACATAAGAAATAATGCAATAAATGAGATCCAAATCACTGTGGATGGAACCAACAGGAGAATAAGTGCGACAGAAGATAGGATATGTGAGCTAGAAGATAGAATGATAGAAATACATGAAAAAGAGAGGAAAAAAGAAAAACGAATGAAAAGAAATGAGGACAATCACAGAGACCTCTGGGACAATGTTAAACGCCCCAACATTCGAATCATAAGAGTCCAGAAGAGGAAGACAGAAAGATAGACCATGGGAAAATACTTGAGGAGATGATAGTTGAAAAGTTCCCTAAAATGGGGAAGGATATATCATCCAAGTCCAAGAAACTCAGTGAGTTCCAAACAGCAAAAACCCAAGACAAAACACCCCAAGACACATATTAATAAATCTAACAAAGGGCAAAGACAAAGAGCAAATATTAAAAACAGCAAATAATACTCAAGGGGATTCCCACACGGATAACACCTGATTTTTCAATAGAAACTCTTCTGGCCAGGAGGGAATGGCAGGGCATACTTACAATGATGGAAGAAAATAGCCTACAGCCCAGATTACTGTACCCAGCAAGGATCTCAATCAAATATGAAGGAGAAGTCAAAAGGTTTACACACAAGCAAAAGCTGAGAGAATTCACAATCACCAAACCTGTTCTCCAACAAATGCTAACTAACCTCCTCTACACAAGAAGCAGAGAAAGGGGGTATAAACCCGAACCCAAAACAATAAAGTAAATGACAATGGGATCATACTTATCAATAATTACCTTAAATGTAAATGGGTTGAATGCTCCAACTGAATACAAAGACGGGATGGATACAAAAAAAAGACCCCTATATATGTTGTGTACAACAGACCCAGCTCAAAATGAAGGACACATACAGACTGAAAGGAAAGGGCTGGAAAAATATATTCCATGCAAATAGAGACCAAAAAGAAAGCAGGAGTAGCAATACTCATATCAGATAAAATAGACTTTAAAACAAAACCTGTGAAAAGAGACAAAGAAGGACACTACATGATGATCAAAGGATCAATCCAAAAAGATGATAGAATAATTATAAATATATTTGTACCCAACCCAGGAGCACCACAATATGCTAGACAAATGTTAATAATTATGAAAGGAGAAATTAACAATAACACAATAAGAGTGGGAGACTTTAATACCCCACTCACGCCTATGGATATAATGACTAAACAGAAAATTAACAAGGAAACAGATACGTTTTCAATCCCTGGTCAGGGAACGAAGATCCCACAAACTGCATGTTGCCCCCCACCCAAAATAATTATCTGTCTTTGGTGATCTTGTTTGTCATATGCATCAGGATTGGGCCACCTCCCCTGTCCTGCCCTTGGTAACACACTGCTCCCACCAATTTCTGAGGATAACAGTGGCCTAATTGATATTTTGTCTGTTCCCTCCAAACATTATTATAATCTTTGGGAGTGGTAGCTGTGGGTTTTAGTTGTATCAGCATTTTGTGCCTCCTGAGCACCTTTAGGTGACAGCATAGGCGAGTGAAGCAACAAAGCCCTTTATGACCTAGGTGGCCAGGAGGTGATTTCTGCCTGCTTTTCTCAGGGAAATATGATATTAACCATCCCCATGTTGAACCGTCTTCCCATCTGGGTTCTGGCAATCTAGACCCCAATATCATTCCACACCCCCAAACAAAGGCAGTAACACTACAACACTAATCCTTGCCGCTGAGATCAGTTGTTAAGCAGGGTTATCCATCTAAAGTGCAGACTCCTGACCCAGTCCATACCTCTACTCTCTGGTTAACTGGGGGCCTGAGGGTCTGTTCCCCAATCTTTCGGGACACCACACCGCTCCCCACTCAGGTGCCCACCTCTTGTCTCCTTCCCCTCCCTTCCCATCACAAATTCACACACACACACACACACACACACACACACACACACAAGTATCATCTTTTTATCATCTGATGTTTATTTTAATGGCAGCCATCAGTTTACTATGTTAGTGTGAGAGTCAGTCTTTTCCTGGTTGGCCATTTGTAAGAAAGCAGACTTCTGGAGAAACAATTCTAAAGTGTCTGACCTTTGGTATTCAGTTACTGGCTTCCCAGGTTGTACTTCTCCAGGTTCTCTCATTCTGGGGTGGCGGAGATGAACTTCTCTTTCGATTCTGCCTCCTTCTTGGACTCTGCCTCATATTTTGGTACCTTTTTCGGAATTGATTCAGTGTCTTACGTGCACAGGAACAGAAAAACCAGTTTGGTTTTCTTGTTTTCTTCACCTTCTTCGACTGAGTGGAATATGATCGGATTTTCTTTCTCAAAATCCCTTGTAGTGGTCTTCTGACCCTCATGATCATATTTCCTGCCTGGAAAGAAAACAGAAGGGTATTAGTTTTTAGGAAAGCATATCACAACTGAATTGTAAGGGAGAATTCATGAAAATGAGGTGTGGGCTGATGACGGCTTTTGTACCAGGCAAGGGCAGTGTAGAGGTTTGGGCAGCAAAGTCAATGGAGAAAATGGGGAGCTAGATGGAGTCATCTTACTTTCACACTGCCTCTGTATCTCGGTTGACAACGGGTCGTCTTTCTTCCTTTCATCCTTGAAGGAAAAAGCATTGCAACTCTTCTTGGCTTCTGTGGCTTCCTGGTTACCTTAGTCTTGATGATCCCATGAAGAGGCCTAACCCAGAATCTCTGCCTCTGACCCCCCTATATATACCTTCTCAGGACAATGAGGAGCCATACCCTTCAATCTGATTGTTCAGCTAGTCAGTCCCCTAGCCAATGGTGGCCTTGGGGTCTTAGACATCACAATGTACCAATTTGCCCATCAACATAGGCTTGTGAAGGCTGAGAGAGGCCATGACATAACTTACCCACTGCTGACACCTCTGTGTGTCTGATTCTGGGGAGTGGTGATTCAGGGGCATGGTGTTTCTGCTCATTACCATCAGACGTTCCTTCAGAGCCCTTTATTCTTTGACTTATATGTCTCCCTCCAACACTCCTGCATCCTCCATCCCTGTATGAACAATTTTCATCCAATTTCAGCATTTCAGAATCCTCTAGTCACTTCATCTCTAGACCACCCTTTTCCTATTGGGGGTTCTTGAGGGTCTTAAGGAAGTTAAGAGCAAGCACTTTACATGGAAAAAAGGTAATTTAGAACATGTTTTATGTTTTTTCTTCTCCAGTGAGCTTTAGAGACCCCGATATTTAGTGAATACTCAGTCTGTTGCCCCAAGTTCACTACACTGTCTCCATAAGATTACACATCAGAGCAAAGAAAGTGTTAAATGTCTCCTCCACTAATATTGTTGGGGACACTTCAACTCTCATATTGAGTAGGGAAACTCAACTTGCCTCATCTACCAGAAATACATCCCTGATTAATAAAAAAGAAAAAAAAAAGCAAGGTGCCCAAAGGCAAGAGTCACATGACCATTGCACCACAGACTCTTGACTGAATCACTTCCCTAATGGCCCCTCATTCACATTTATCATCAGGTAGGGCCCACTGTGTAGCTGACCAATAGCTGAGCAGGAGACATACTAGTAGGAACCTCGCTGATAGTTGGTTGCTTATGGGAAGGGCCCAGGGACCCACTTTCCAATTGCTGAGCAAGATCTGTTGCTTAGTAACATGATGTGGAGAACTAAGGCATAGCAATGGCTACCTGCTAAGGGCTGTGCTTATTCTTCTCTGTTACATAAGGATACTTTGGGTCCAGTGTTCTGGAATCTTTTTGATTGACTCCTTTCCAACCTCAGATTTTGATTTCACATGCTTGTTTATCTTTTGTACATCATTCTTTTCATTGTTTTCCCAGGCATGCCTGTCAGCAGTGCTTATCTATATGCCCCTCCAACAGCTGTCTCTTGATACCGTGTGCCACATATAGTATAGCTAATATTTCAAACCCAACAAGAATGTGAAGGCCAGCCCACATTGAGAACTTTTGACAAACCTTAACATCACAATGATTCTAATTCTATTCACAGTGTAACAGAGCAGGATGATGGAAATTCAATATGTATAAAAATGAAATTAGAGGACACCGGGGGGGGGGCGGATAGAATATAGCAGAGGAATAGGACGGAGCGACCACTTTCTTCCCCATAAATTCAGCAAAAGAACATTTGATCTCTGAGTAAATCCCGCAAAACAACTAAATGCTGACAGAGGACATCAGGAACCCAGAAAAGCAACCCATTGTCTTCAACAGTAGGTAAGAAAGAATAAAAAAGATAGTCAAAAAAGGAAGGGATGGAGCCCTTCGCTTAAAAAATAAGAGAGAGAAGTTTCCAAACACCTGGAAACACTCACGGGTGAGTTATGGCCAGCCTTGGAAAATCAGAGGGCCACACAACCGGGAGAAAAAAGAAATAAATAATTAAAACACACAGTCTGAGTGCCCAGAGGTAACTGTCAGCGGAGAAGTAGTGCTAACGCCCGCACCCCCCACTAGCAAGCGGGGGATGGGCAGTGAGGCGCGGGCAATAGCGCTTAGGGAGAGGACAGGGCCTGAACACCCAGAGGGCAATCTGAAGGCCTTAACGGGAGACCAGGAAGCAGACTGTGCAGCTAAAAGGTGAAAAGCCTGCGAAAAGGCAAAAAACCCCAACCTAAGACTCCACCAGCCCCGCTCACAGAACAAAGGACTAAGAAAAGCGAGCCGGCTGCGGTCAGGGCAACCCCCATCCCCTGCCAGGACAGGCAAGGAGGGAAGCCAGCACTGGAAGGGGCAACCGTGGCCCCAGAGAGGCCTCTGATACCAAGCGGCAGACAGGCTTTGTTGCTAACCGAGACGTCTTGGGTTTGGGCCGGTCGATATCTGCCCAAGAAAGTGCGCCGGTTGTACACCCAGAAAACCGAGCGGCAGGGACTGGGGAGGTGAGGTGATAAGTCGGAGAAACTGCACTCGCCAAACGCCTGGTCACCTGAGCTGTTCGGACCGGGGAAAGCACAAAACGCAGGCCCAGCCATGTCTGCGCCTTTGTGGAGTACCCAAGTACCTGAACCTGAGCCGCTCAAACCTGGGAAGTTCATACAACCCAGCGCCGGCTGTGGACAGTTCCCGACAGAGCAACCTAGAGCCCGAGCAGCATAACAGGGAAAGCACACACGCTGTGAGCGGGGGCAATCCCAGTGTAGCCAAGACACAGTGAGCACTCCCCGCAGACGCCAGGGATATTTGTTAGCAGCGTTCCTCCCTCCCCACAGCATGACTGAACAGAGAGAAGAAATCCAGCTCCACCCACCAGAACACCGACACAACTTCCCTAACCAGGGAACCTTGACAAGCCACCCATCCAACCCCACACACAGCGAGGAAACTACATAATTAAGCAAACTCCACAAACTTTCAGAAGACGGAAAGGTCACCCAAAGCACAGCAGTATAAGTAAGATGAAGAGGCAGAGAAATACCCAGCAAGTAAAGGAACAGGATAAATGACCACCAACACAAACAAAAGAGGAAGATATAGGGAAACGACCTGATAAAGAATTTTGAATTTTAATAGTGAAAATGACTCAAAATCTGGAAAGCAAATTGGAGTTACAGATAAATAACTTGGAGAAAAGGATTGAGAAGAGGCTAGAGAATTTTAATAAGGATTTAGAGGAAATAAAAAAAGTCAATATACAATGAATAATGCAATACATGAGATCAGAAACACTCCGGAGGGAACAAACTGTAGAATAACTGAGGCAGAAGACAGGATAAGTGAGCTAGAAGATAGAATTCTAGAAATAAATGAAACAGAGAGGGAAAAAGAAAAACTAATTAAAAGAAATGAGGACAATATTAGAGACCTCTGGGACAATGTTAAACACCCCAACATTCGAATCATAGGAGTCCCAGAAGAAGACAAAAAGAAAGACCATGAGAGAATACTTGAGGAGATAATAGTTGAAAACTTCCCTAAAATGGGGAAGGAAATAATCACCCAAGTCCAAGAAACACAGAGCGTCCTTAACAGGATAAACCCAAGGCGAAATACTCCAAGACACATATTAATCAAATTAACAAAGATCAAACTCAAAGAATAAATATTAGAAGCAGCAAGGGAAAAGCAACAAATAACACACAAGGGGATTCCCGTAAGGATAACAGCTGATCTTTCAACAGAAAATCTTCAGGCCGGGGGGAATGGCAGTACATACTTAAAGTGTTGAAAGAAAGTAACCTACAGCTCAGATTACTATAGCAAGCAAGGATCTCATTCAGATTTGAAGGAGAAATCAAAAGCTTTACAGACAAGCAAAAGCTGAGAGAATTCAGCATCACCAAACCAGCTCTTCAACAAATAGTAAAGGATCTTCTCTAGACAGGAAACACAGGAAGGGTGTATAAACTCGAACCCAAAGCACTAAAGAAAATGGCAACGGGATCATACTTATCAATAATCACCTTAAACGTAAATGGTTTGAATGCCCCAACCAAAAGGAAAAGGCTGGCTGAATGGATACAAAAACAAGACCCCAGTATATGTTGTCTACAAGAGACCCACCTCAAAACTAGGGACACATACAGGCTGAAAGTGAAGGGCTGGAAAAAGTTATTCCATGCAAAGAGAGACCAAAAGAAAGCAGGAGTAGCAATACTCATATCAGAAAAAATAGATTTTACAACAAAGGCTGTGAAAAGAGACAAAGAAGGAAACTACATAATGATCAAAGGATCAATCCAAGAAGAAGATATAACAATTATAAATATCTATGCACTCAATATAGGAGCATTGCAATATGTAAGACAATTACTTACAAGTATTAAAGGGGAAATTAGCAATAACACAATAAGAGTGGGAGACTTTATACCCCACTCACACCTATGGATAGATCGACTAAACAGAAAATTAACAAGGAAAGACAAAGGTTTCAATCTCTGGTCAGGGAACGAAGATCCCACAAACTGCATGGTGCCCCCCTCCCCAAAAATTATCTGTCTATGTTGATCCTGTTTGTCATATGCACTGGGATTGGGCCACCTTCACTGCCCTGCCCTTGGGAACACACTGCTCCCACCAATTTCTGAGGATAACAGTGGCCTAATTGATATTTGGTCTGTTCCCTCCAAACATTATTATAATCTTTGGGAGTGGTAGCTGTGGGTTTTAGTTGTATCAGCATTTTGTGCCTCCTGAGCACCTTTAGGTGACAGCATAGGCAAATGATGCAAAAAAGTCCTTTATGACGTAGGTGGCCAGGAGGCGATTTTTACCTGCTTTTCTCAGGGGAAGTATGACCTTCACCATCCCCATGTTGAACGCTCTTCCCATCTGGGTTCTGGCAATCTAGACCCTAATGTCATTCCACACCCCAAACAAAGGCAGTAACACCACACCACTAATCCTTGCCGCTGACATCAATTGTAAAGCAGGGTTATCCATCATCAGTGCAGACTCCTGACCCTCTCCGCACCTCTACTCTCTGGTTAACTGGGGGCCTGAGGGTCTGTTCCCCAATCTCCCGGAACTCCACACCCCTCCCCACTCAGGTGCCCACCTCTTCTCTCCCTCCCCTCCTTTCCCATCAAAAAATTCACACACACACACGCACACACACGCACACAAATATAATTTTTTTTGTTTATTTATTTTTTAAAGTTTCTTTAATAAATGGTACAAAGCACAATGCCAAAAACATTACCAGTTAAAATTTCACCAAATGAAAAAAATACTATAGAATACACAGTTGCAAAAATCTACATTAAATTATTTTACAACTGCCTCAAGCTTCAAAAAGGAAAAAAAAATAACAAAACACTGCCATACCTAAGTTATCCCTCTCTCAAAATAATGCCATTTATATTATAAACCACAAGTTCCCCATCAAAAGACGGGAACTGCTTGTGTTAATCCATATATATGCATATATGACTGTATCACTTTGCTATACACCTGAAACAAACACAACACTGTAAATAAAATATAGTACAATATAAAATAAAAAGAAGTAACAGATCTTTGGGGCTTTACACTGAGTTAGAGTTCCTATCAGAGGGATAACAGCACCACAGCCGCACTGAATCCTCATGAAGGAGGCACACCAATGACTGGGTTACAAGATTTACAGGAATGAGAGCTGCTCATTTCCCAGAAACTATACAGCTCACAGAAAACCAACAAAGGCACGAGATACAGACCATTCACTTATGAATGTGTAAAACTCAAGAAAGTCCACATCACTTCTAAAAATTTTATCTTTTCAAAAAATATCTTTTCACTTAACTGACATTTTTTTTTTACTTTAGGAAAGGGGAAGTCTCAATTTTATTAATGGCCTCTCTGATCTTTATTATTGCCTTCATTCTGAGGATTTGGGGCTTTATTTATTCTTCTTTTTCTACTTCATTTATATAGTAAGTTAGGTTGTTTATTATAGTTTTTCCCCCCGCCTTGAGTGAAGCATCTGTCATGATACAATTTCCCCTAGAACTGCTTTTGCTAAATCCAATAGAATGTGGAAAGTTGGTGTTTTTATTAGACTCAAAGTACTTTCTGATTCTCTTTTTGATTTCTTCACTAGTTCATTGGTATTTAGTAGCACGTTAATTTGTCTCCATATGTTTGTGTTTCTCCATTATTCCCCTACTGTAATTGATTTCTTATTTTGTACAATTGTGATCAGAAAAAGCGCTTGATATAATTTCTGTCTTCTTAAATGTGTTAAGACTTGTTTTTTGGCCTAGCATTTGATCATCCCTGAAAAAATGTTCTGTGTGCACTTGAAGGTTTGTATCCTGCTATTTTGGGATAGACTTTGCCGGGTGGCTCAGAGGTAAAGAAACTCCCTGCAACACAGAAGATGCAGATTTGATCCTTGGGTCAGCAAGATCCCCTGGAAAAGGAAATGCAATAAACTTCAGTGTTCTTGCCTGAGAAATCCCATGGACAGAGGAACCTGGAGGGCTACAGCCCATGGGGTTTCAAAGGAGTCAGAAAACTTAGTAACTGAAGAACAGCAACAAATGCTGTAGGTATCTACTATGTTCAACTACTCTAATCTGTAATTTAAGACTACAGTTTTCTTATTGCTTTTCTGTCAGGACACTCTGTCCATTTATGTAATAGGGTGTTTAATGTAGTTAGCATTTCAATTGCAATTCACTTGTCTTTTAATTTTCATTAGATTATCTACTTGGTTGATCCACAGCCTTTACTATGTGTTTGTGTGTACTGATGGGAGATTTTTTCCTTCTCTGTAGATTTGTACTTCTTTTACCACTTAGAGAAGAGTCTTAAATATTTCCTTCATGCTGGGAGCCAGCGAGGGAAATCCTACCCGTGGCAAAGGTCAATTAGGGAAGAGGCCTGATGGGCAAAGGCTAATCAGGACTCGAGGAACCCCCTGGACTTACCTGAGCATCTACCCCAAAGAAAACCGGAGTCTGTCTGCCTTACTATCTTACGCCTCTTACCAAGTCCTCTAATACTTACGGGTGCTTCCCCCCAACCACCTTTCTCTGAAAACATTAATTCAGAGCTGTATTTAAAAAGTTCTCCTCGGCTTAATAGGAGTGTTCCAATCCAAGCCCCTCTGATAGCTTTCTAACTTGCATGACAAGTTTGTCCGGGCTCTTACAACTATGAATGTGACGGTTTATAGCCTCCCAGCCATGCAAGGACAGAAAGCCTAATATTCTAAAATACAGGAATTTGTTGAAGAAGTTAAAATCATTAGAATAGTACTAAAAAAGATTTCATTGTTGAATCAATGTTTGCTGCAAAGTTTATCTATTGTATCCTTGGAAATATATTAATCACATATAGAGAAAATAAGTAGTAGGCTTTGATTTAACCACATCAGATCTTAAGTTAATAAATTCCTTTCTTGTAGCTCACTACACCTTTGCCTTATAGGAATGTAACTTTGTCATGTGTCTAGCACCTGACTTTAGGAAAATCACTTTAAAAGAATATAAGACTTTTTCTAGCTAACTAACCTTTGTTAGGAGAGAGGGTCATAAACTGTTAGCAGGCCTCCTGGCCAGAAGATGATGTAAACCACCCAAAACTTTTGTATATCACGAGACATACAAAAATGAGCCCTTATCCTGATAAGGGTCAAGACTGCTGACCCTGCGTGATTTTGGTGTGACTCTAAACCTCTCTTTCTCTATTTTTTATGTGCACAACTTAGGGTATAAAAACAGCACTGGAAAATAAAGTTTTGGGGCTTGCTCACTGAAGCTTGGTCTCCCCGTGTCGTTCTTTCTCTTTTTCCGTCCTTTTCTCTATTCTCCTCTTTCTGGTTGAGATCCTTGGAGCACTGGGCCCTCTGTGTTTACTTATCTGCCTGGGCTTCTAAGACCCACTCGAGGGGGTGCCCTGGTGGGGTACCTCCAGTGATTCGAGAGGGTGCCTGCGGCCTATGTAAACAGAGCAAACCCCGTGCTGGGGTTTTATTGGTTTCCTGCGTAAACCAAGGAATCATCAGCCCCTGTCTCTCACTCTCTCTCTCTCGCTGACGCCGACGCCGTTCATCCCGAGGATACCGTGGGCCACATCGAGGCTGGTCCCCGATACCTTCAGTGTTGGTTTAGTATGGATAAGCTCTTTGTTTTTGCTTGTCTGAGAATTACTTTTCTCCAATTCGGGATGATAATCATGCTGGGTAGAGTATTAAGGGTTGCAAGTTTTTCCCTTTTAGCACGTTAAATATACATATTTGACCCCTTTCTCACTGTCTTTTCCTTCTATGACCCCAATAAAGTGAATGCTATTATACTTAATGTTGTCTAGAAGCCTCTTAAACTGTTCTCCTTTTTAACTTGTTTTTCGTTTTGTTTTTCCTATTGGGCGATTTCCATAGTTTTATGTTCCAGATTAATTTTGCTTCTTGTGTATTGGCAACTCTCACTTTGGTGAGAGGTGGGGCTGGAGTTAGGGGGCACAAAACCAGTGCCAGGCATGAGCCCGGACTTCTCCTGTGCTCGGTAGCCAACCCTGCCTCTTGGGAAGTTAGGTTGAGAATCCAGTTGATGGTACAGAAGCCCTGAGTTTCAGGTCCATGATGATTCGATTTCATGTTATTGTGTGCTGTATCGCCTTCCAGCACTGGACATTTTCCCCAAAAAAACAAGTGCTGGAGCAAGAAGGGGTGCCCAATATGGGCTTGGGTGCATACTGGGACAGTCACAGCACACCAGTCAGAGTTCCAGATATTCCCATAGTGACACCTGGCATCAGTTCAGTTCAGTTAGGTTCAGTCGCTCAGTCTTGTCTGACGCTTTGTGACCCCATGAATCACAGCGCGCCAGGCATACCTGTCCATCACCAACTCCGGGGTTCCCTCAAACTTATGTCCATAGAGTCGGTGATGCCATCCAGCCATCTCATTCTCTGTCGTCCCTGTCTCCTCCCACCCCCAATCCCGCCCAGCATCAGAGTCTTTTCCAGTGAGTCAACTCAGTGCATGAGGTGGCCAAAGTATTCTAGCTTCAGTTTTAGCATCAGTCCTTTCATTGAACACCCAGGATTGATCTCCTCTAGAATGGACTGGTTGGAACTACTTGCAGTCCAAGGGACTCTCAAGAGTCTTCTCCAGCACCACAGTTCAAAAGCATCAATTCTTCAGCATTCAGCTTTTTTCACAGTCCAACTCTTACATCCATACATGAACATGGGAAAAACCATAGCCTTTATTAGATGGATCTTGGTTGGCAAAGTAATGTTTCTGCTTTTTAATATGCTATCTATGTTGCTCATAACTTTCCTTCCAAGGAGTATGCGTCTTTTAATTTCATGGCTGCAATCAGCATCTGCAGTGATTTTAGAGCCCAGAAAAATAAAGTCTGACACTGCTTCCACTGTTTCCCCATCTATTTCCCATGAAGTGATGGGGCCAGATGCCATGATCGTCATTTTCTGAATGTTGAGCTTCAAGCCAACCTTTTCACTCTCCTTTTTCAATTTCATCAAGAGTCTTTTGAGTTCCTCTTCATTTTCTGCCATAAGGGTGGTGTCATCTGCATATCTGAGGTTATTGATATTTCTCCCAACAATCTTAATTCCAGCTTGTGCTTCTTCCAGCCCAACATTCCGCATGATGTACTCTGCATATAAGTTAAATAAGCAGGGTGACAATATACAACCTTGACGTACTCCTTTTTCTATTTGGAAGTAGTTTGTTGTTCCACGACCAGTTCTAACTGTTGCTTCCTGACCTGCATACAGGTTTCTCAAGAGGTAGGTCATATGGTCTGGTATTCCCATCACTTTCAGAATTTTGCACAGTTTATTGTGATCCACACAGTCCAAAGCTTTGGCATAGTCAATGAAGCAGAAATAGATGTCTTTCTGAACTCTCTTGCTTTCTCCATGATCCAGCGGATGTTGGCAATTTGATCTTTGGTTCCTCTGCCTTTTCTAAAACCTGCTTGAAAATGTGGAAGTTCACGGTTCACATACTGCTGAAGCCTGGCTTGGAGAATTTTGAACAGGACTTTACTAGCGTGTGAGATGAGTGCAATTGTTCAGTAGTTTGAGCATTCTTTGGCATTGCCTTTCTTTGGGCTTGGAATGAAGACTGATCTTTTCCATTCCTCTGGCCACTGCTGAGTTTTCCAAATTTGCTGGCATATTGAGTGCAGCACTTTCACAGGATCATCTTTCAGGATTTGAAATAGCTGAATTGGAATACCATCACCTCCACTACCTTTGTTCGTAGTGATGCTCTCTAAGGCCCACTTGACTTCACATTCTAGGATGTCTGGCTCCATGTGAGTGATCACGTTATCATGACTATCTTGGTCATGAAGATCTTTTTTTGTACAGTTCTTCTATGTATTCTTGCCACCTCTTCTTAATATCTTCTGCTTCTGTTAGGTCCATACCATTTCTGTCCTTTATCGACCCATGATATCTCTAATTTTCTTGAAGAGATCCCTTGTTTTTCCTATTCTGTTGTTTTCCTCTATTTTATTGCATTGATCACTGAGGAAGGCTTTCTTATCTCTCCTTGCTATTCTTTGGAACTCTGCATTCAGATGCTTATATCTTTCTTTTTCTCCTTTGCTTTTTGCTTATCTTCTTTTCACAGCTATTTGTAAGGCCTCCTCAGACAGCCGTTCTGCTTTTTTGCATTTCTTTTCCATGGGGATGGTCTTCGTTCCTGTCTCCTGTACAATGTCACGATCCTCCGTCCAGAGTTCTTCAGGCACTCTATCTATCAGATCTAGTCCCTTAAATCTATTTCTTACTTCCACTGGATAATCATAAGGGATTTGATTTAGGTCATATCTGAATGCTCTAGTGGTTTTCCCTACTTTCTTCAATTTAAGTCTGAATTTGGCAATAAGGTGTTCATGATCAGAGCCACAGTCAGCTCCTGGTCTTGTTTTTGCTATCTGTATAGAGCTACTCCAAATTTGGCTGAAAAGAATATAATCAATCTGATTTCGGTGTTGACCATCTGGTGATGTCCATGTGTAGAATATTTTCTTGTGTTGTTGCAAGAGGGTGTTTGCTTTACCAGTGCATTCTCTTGGCAAAACTCTATTAGCCTTTGTCCTGCTTCATTTCGTGCTCCAAGGCCAAATTTGCCTGTCACTCCAGGTGTTTCTAGACTTCCTAATTTTGCATTCCAGTCCCCTATAATGAAAAATCATCTTTTTTGTGTCTTAGTTCTAAAAGGTCTTGTCGGTCTTCATAGAACCGTTCAATTTCGGCTTCTTCAGCATTACTGGTTGGGGCATAGACTTGGATTATGGTAATAATGAATGGTTTTCCTTGGAAACGAACAGAAATCATTCTGTCATTTTTAAGATTGCATCCAAGTTCTGCATTTGGGACTCTTGTTGACCATGATGGCTACTCCATTTCTTCTAAGGGATTCCTGCCCACAGTAGTAGATATAATGGTCATTTGAGTTAAATTCACCCTTTCCAGTCCAGTTTAGTTCGCTGATCCCTAGAATGTCTACAGTCACTCTTGCCATCTCCTGTTTGACCACTTCCAATTTGCCTTGATGCATGGACCTAACATTCCAGGTTCATACGCAATATTGTTCTTTACAGTATTGGACCTTGCTTCTATCACCAGTCACATCCACAACTGGGTATTTGTTTTGCATTGGCTCCATCCCATCATTCTTTCTGGAGTTATTTCTCCACTGATCTCCAGTAGCATACTGGGCACGTAGATCCTGGGGAATTCCTCATTCAGTATGTTATCATTTTGCCTTTTGATACTATTTATGACTGGTAATGGCTACTCTCATCTTATTCAGATGTAGGCCAGATATGAGTTGGCTCCACTCCTGGCACCTGTATATTCTTCTCAGTCATGGAAGCCTTTGCGATAGTTGTGGGAAGGGGTGTTCTATGAAATAAGAGGAGCTGCAGTATGCATTAGGAGTGGGTTGTCATGACCTGCCATTGTTATGGGGAAACAGCCAGCATCCTGTGTAATTTCAACATGTTTCCTCTGCCTTGCTTTTTTAGATAGCAAACGTGTGGTTGCCTCTGCAAACTCTTCACATAGAGATAAATAAAGAAAGGCCCAACAACCCAAACAAAAGAGGAAGAGATAGGTAATCTACCTGATAAAGAATTCCGAATAATTATACTGAAAATGATTCAAATTCTTTAAAACGAAATGCTGTTACAGATAAATAGCCTGGAGACAAAGATCGAGAAAATGCAAGAAAGGTTTAAAAAACACCTTGAAGAAATAAAAAAGAGTCAATACTTAAGGAATAATGCAATAGATGAGATCCAAAACACCCTGGAGGGAACCAACAGTAGAATAACAGAAGCAGAAGATAGGATAAATGAGATAGAAGTTAGAATGTTTGAAATAAATGAAACAGAGAGGAAAAAAGAAAAACAAATTAAAAGAAATGAGGACAATCTCAGACACCTCTGGGACAATATAAAACGCCCCAACATTCTAATCATAGGAGTCCCAGAAGAGGAAGACAAAAAGAAAGACCACGGGAAAATCCTCGAGGAGATGATAGTTGAAAAGTTCCCTAAAGTGAGGAAGGAAATAATCACCCAAGTCCAAGAAACCCGGAGAGTTCCAAGCAGGAAAAACCCAAGGCAAAACACCCCAAGACACCTATTAATAAAATTAAGAAACATCAATGACAAGGAACAAATATTAAAAGCAGCAAGGGAAAAACAGCAAATAACACACAAGGGGATTCCCACAAGGATAACAGCTGATCTTTCAATAGAAACTCTTCAGGCCAGGAGGGAATGGCAGTGTAAACATACAGTGATGAAAGAAGATTGCCTACAGCCCAGATTACTGTACCCAGCAAGGATCTCATTCAAATATGTGGGAGAAATCAAAAGCTTTACACAAAAGCAAAAGCTGAGAGAATTCAGCATCACGGAACCAGCTCTCCAACAAAAGCTAAAGGAACTTCTTTGACAGGTAGCAGAGAAAGTGGGTATAAACCCAAACTCAAAACAATAAAGTAAATGGCAATGGGATTATACTTATCAATAATTTTCTTAAATGTAAGTAGTTGAATGCCCAACCAAAAGACATAGACAGGCTGAATGTATACAAAAACAAGATCCCTATATATGTGTCTACAAGAGACCCACCTCGAAACGAGGGACACATACAGACTGAAAGGGAAGGGCTGGAAAAACATATTCCATGCAAATAGAGAACAAAAGAAAGCAGGACTAGCAATACTCACATCAGAAAAAATAGACTTTAAAACAAAGGCTGTGAAAAGAGACAAAGTAGGACACTACATGATGATCAAATAATTAATCCGAAAAGACGATATAACAATTATAAATATATATGCACCCAACACATGAGCACTGCAATATGTAAGACAAATGTTAATAATTAGGAAAGGGAAAATTAACAATAAAACAATAAGAGTGGGAGACTTTAACACACCACTCAACCTATGGATAGATCGACTAAACAAAATTAACAAGAAAACACAAAGATTTTCAATCCCTGGTCAGGGAATGAAGATCCCGCAAACTGCATGGTGCCCCCACCCCAAAAAATTATCTGTCTGTGCTGATCCTGTTTGTCATATGCACCGGGATTGGGCCACCTCCTCTGCCCTGCACTTGGGGACACACTGCTCCCACCAATTTCTTAGGATAACAGTGGCCTAATTGATATTTGGTCTATTCCCTCCAAACATTATTTTAATCGTTGGGAGTGAAAGCTGTGGGTTTTAGTTGTATCAGCATTTTGTGCCTCCTGAGCACCTTTACCTGACAGCATAGGCAAGTGATGCAACAAAGCCCTTTATGACGTAGGTGGCCAGGATGTGATTTTTGCCTGCTTTTCTCAGGGAAAGTATGACATTGCCCATCCCCATGTTGAACTCTCTTCCCATTTGGGTTCTGGCAATCTAAACCCTAATGTCATTCCACACCCCAAACAAAGGCAGTAACACCACACGACTAACCCTTGCCACTGATATCAATTGTTAAGCAGGATTATCCATCTTCAGTGCAGGCTCCTGACCCAGAACAGACCTATACTCTCTGGTTAACTGGGGACCTGAGGGTCTGTTCCCCAATCTCCCGGGACTCCACACCTCTCCCCAATCAGGTGCCCACCTCTTCTCTCTCTCGCTTCCCTTCCTATCTGAGAATTCACACACAAACACACAAACTAACACACACACACATACACACAAATATAATCATTTCACTATTTGATGTTTATTTTAAGGGCTGCCATCAGTTTACTATGTTAGTTTGAGAGTCAGCCTTTTCCTGGTTGGCCATTTGTAAGAAAGCAGACCTCTGGAGAAACAATTCTAAACTGTCTGACTTTTGGGATTCAGTTACTGACTGCCCAGGTTGTACTTCTCCAGGGACTCTCATTCTGGGACAGCTGAGCTTATCTTCTTTTTCGATTATGCCTCCTTATTGGACTTTGCCTCGTATTTTGATAACTTTTTCAGCATTGATTCAGTGTCATACGTGCATAGGAACAGAAAAACCAGTTTGGTTTTCTTGTTTTGTTCACCTTCTTCGACTGAGTGGCATATGATCGGATTTTCTTTCTCAAAGTCCCTTGTAGAGGTCTTCTAACCCTCATGGTCATATTTCGTGCCTGGAACGAAAGGAGAAGGGTATTAGTTTTGAGGAAAGAGTATAGCAACTGATTTGAAAAGGAGATTTCATGAAAAAGGCATGTGGGCTCATTAGGGCTTTTGTTACAGGCAAGGGCAGTGTAGAGGTCTTGGGCAGCAAAGTCAATGGAGAACATGGGGAGCATAGATGGAGTCATCTTACCTTCACACTGCCTCTGTATCTCCGTTGACAATGGGTCGTCTTTTTTCCTTTCATCCTTGAAGCGAACCGCCTTGCAACTCTTCTTGGCTTCTCTGAATTCCTGGTTACCGTACTCATGATGATCCCACAAAGTGGCCTAACCCAGAATCTCTGCCTCTGACCCCCCCTATATGTAACTTCTCAGGACAATGAGGAGCCACACCCTTCAAACTGATCCGTCAGCTAGGCACTCCCCCAGCCAATGGTGGCCTTGGGGTCTTAGACATCACAATGTACCACTTTTCCCATCAACATGGGCTAGTGGAGGCTGAGGGAGGCCATGATACAACTTACCCACTGCTGCCACCTCTGTGTGTCTGATTCTGGGCAATGGTGATTAGGGACATGGTGTTTCTGCTCATGACTTTCAGACGTTCCTTCAGTTCCCTTTATTCTTTGACTTACATGTCTCCCTTCAACACTACTGCCTCCTCCATCCCTGTATGAACACTTTTCATCCCATTTCAGCACTTCAGAGTCCTCTAGTCACTTCAGCTCTAGACCACCCTCTTCCTATTGCGAGTCTTTGAGGGGCTTAAGGAACTTAAGAGCAAGCACTTAACATGGAAAAAGGTAATTAAGAACATGTTGTATGTTTTTTCTAGTCCAGTGAGCTCTAGAGACCCCAAGATTTGGTGAATCCTCAGTGTGTTGCCCCTAGGTCATTACACCGTCTCCATAAGATTACACATCAGAGCAAAGAAGTGTTAAATGTCTCCTCCAGCAATATTGTTGGGGACACTTCAACTCTCATATTGAGTGGGGAATCTCAACTTGCCCCAGATACCATAAATCATTCCTGATTTAAAAAAAAGAAAATGTGCCAAAGGCAAGAGTCACATGACCAATGCACCACGGTCTCTTGACTGAATCACTTCCCCAATGGTCCCTCATTGACAGCGGTCATCAGGTAGCATCCACTGCATAGCTAACCAATAGCTGAGCAGGAGACGTACCAGTACGTACCACATTGATAGTTGGTTCCCAATGGGCGGGGCCCAGGGATGCACTCTCCGTTTGCTGAACAAGACCTGTTGCTTAGTAACAGGATGTGGAGTAGTAAGGCACAGCAATGGGTACCTGCTAAGGGCTGTGCTCATGCTGCTCTGTAAAATAAGGTCCAGTGCACTGAAATCTTTTTGATTCACTCCTTTCCTACCTCAGATTTTGATTTCACATGCTTATTTAACTTTAGTACATAATTCTTTTCATTGTATTCCCAGGCATGCCTGTCAACAGTGCTTATCTCTATGCCCCTCCAACAGCTGCCAATTGATTCCATGTGCCACATATAGTATAGCTAATATTTCAAACCCAACAAGAATGTGAAGGCCAGCCCACATTGAGAACTGCTTTGACAAACTTTAACATCACAGTGATTGTTTTTCTATTCACAGTATAACACAGCAGGATGTTGGAAATTCAAAAAGTATAAAAAAGGAATTCAATTCCGTTAAGTTCAGTCGCTCAGTCGTGTCCGACTCTCTGAGACCCCATGAATCATAGCATGCCAGGCCTATCTGTCCATCACCAACTCCCGGAGTTCACACGACGTCATGTCCATCAAGTCAGTGATGCCATTCAGCCATTTCCTTCTCTGTCATCCCCTTCTCCTCCTGCTCCCAATCCTTCCCAGCATCAGAGTCTTTCCCAGTGAGTCAACTCGTCGCATGAGGTGGCCAAAGTATTGGAGTTTCAGCCTTAGCATCAGTCCTTCCAATGAACACCCAGGATTGATCTCCTTTAAAATGGAATGGTTGGATCTCCTTGCAGTCCAAGGGACTCTCAAGAATCTCCATCACCACAGTTCAAAAGCACCAATTCTTTGGCGATCAGCCTTCTTCACAGTCCAACTCTCTCATCCGTACCTGACCACTGGAAATATCATAGCCATGACTCGCCAGAACTTTGTTGGCAAAGTAATGTCTCTGCTTTTTAATATGCTATCTAGGTTGGTCATAACTTTCCTTCCAAGGAGTAAACGCCTTTTAATTTCATGGCTTCAATCAACATCCACAGTGATTTTGGAACCCCCAAATATAAAGTCTGTCACTGTTTCCCCATCTATTTCCCATGAAGTGATGGGACCACATGCCATGATCTCTGTTTTCTGAATGTTGAGCTTCAAGCCAGCATTTTCACTCGCCTCTTTCACTTTCATCAAGAGACTTTTGAGTTCCTCTTCGCTTTCTGCCATAAGGGTGGTGTCATCTGCATATCTGAGGTTATTGATATTTCTCCCAGCTATCTTGTTTCCAGCAATCTTGATTTCACCTTCTGTTTCTTCCAGACCAGCGTTCCTCATGATGTACTCGGCATATAAGTTAAATAAGCAGGGTGACAATAAACAACCTTGATGTACCCCTTTTCCTATTTGCAACCAGTCTGTTGTTCCATGTCTAATTCTAACTGTTGCTTCCTGACCTGCATCCAAGTTTCTCAAGAGGAAGGTCAGGTGGTCTGGTATCTCCATCTCTTTCAGAATTTTCCACGGTTTATTGTGATCCACACAGTCAAAGGCTTTGGCATAGTCATTGAAGCAGAAATAGATGTTTTCCTGGAACTCTCTTGCTTTTTCCATGATCCAGCGGATGTTGGCAATTTGATCTCTGGTGCCTCTGCCTTTTCTAAAACCTGCTTGAACATGTGGAAGTTCATGGTTCATATATTGCTGAAGCCTGGCTTGGAGAATTTTGTGCATGATTTTACTAGCATGTGAGATGAGTGCAATTGTGTGGTAGTTTGATCATTCTTTGGCATTTCCTTTCTTTGGGATTGGAATGAAGACTGACCTTTTCCAGTCCTGTGGCCACTGCTGAGTTTTCCAAATTTGTTGGCATATTGAGTGCAGCACTTTCACAGCATCATCTTTCAGGATTTGAAATAGTTCAAATGGAATTCCATCACCTCCACTAGCTTTTTTCATAGTGATGCTTCCTAAGGCCCACTTGACTTCACATTCCAAGATGTCTGGCTCCAGGTGAGTGATCACGTTATCGTGATTATCTTGGTCGTGAAGATCTTTTTTGTACAGTTCTTCTGTGTATTCTTGACACCTCTTCTTAATATCTTCTGCTTCTGTTAGGTCCATACAATTTCTGTCCTTTTCGAGCCCATCTTTGCATGAAATGTTCCCTTGGAAACTCTAATTTTCTTGAAGAGATCTCTTGTTTTTTCTAGTCTGTTGTTTTCCTCTATTTCTTTTCATTGATCACTGAGAAAGATTTTCTTATCTCTCCTTGCTCTTCTTTGGAACTCTGCATTCAGATGCTTATATCTTTCTTTTTCTCCTTTGATTTTCACTTCTCTTCTTTTCACAGCTATTTCTAAGGCCTCCTCAGACAGCCATTTTTCTTTTTTGCATTTCTTTTCCATAGGGATGGTCTTGGTCCCTGTCTCCTTTACAATGTCACGAACCTCCGTCCAGAGTTCATCAGAAACTCTATCAGTTCTTATCCCTTAAATCTATTTCTCACTTTCACTGTATATTCATAGGGGATTTAATTTAGGTCATATCTGAATGGTCTAGTGGTTTTCCCTACTTTCTTCAATTTAAGTCTGAATTTGAAGTCAGGAATTCATGATCTGAGACTCAGTCAGCTCCTGGACTTGTTTTTGCTAATTGTATAGAGTTTCTCCATCTTTGGCTAAAAAGAATATCATCAGTCTGATGTCGGTGTTGACCATCTGGTGATGTGCATGTGTATAGTCTTCTCTTTTGTTGTTGGATGAGGGTGTTTGCTATTACCAGTGCATTCTCTTGGCAAAACTCTATTAGCCTTTGCCCTGCTTCATTCCGTGCTCAAAGGCCAAATTTGCCTGTTACTCCAGGTGTTTCTTGACTTCCTACTTTTGCGTTCCAGTCCCCTTTAATGAAAAGGACATCTTTTTTGGGTGTTAGTTATAAAAGGTCTTGTAGGTCTTCATAGAACCATTCAATTTCCGCTTTTTCAGCATTACTGGTTGGGGCATAGTCTTGGGTTACTGTAATATTGAATGGTTTGCCTTGGAAACGAAGAGAAATCATTTTGTCGTTTTTAAGATTGCATCCAAGTACTGCATTTCGGATTCTTTTGTTGACCATGATGGCTACTCCATTTCTTCTAAGGGATTCCTGCCCACAGTAGTAGATATAATGGTCATCTGAGTTAAATTCACCCATTCCAGTCCATTTTAGTTCACTGATTCCTAGAACATCCACGTTCAAACTTGCCATCTCCTGCTTGACCACTTAGGATTTGCCTTGATTCATGGACCTAACATTCCAGGTTCCTATGCAATATTGCTCTTTACAGCATCGGACCTTGCTTCTGTCAACAGTCACATCCACAACTGGGTGTTGGTTTTGCTTTGGCTCCATCCCTTCATTCCTTCTGGAGTTATTTCTCCACTGATCTCCAGTAGCATACTGGGTACCTAGCTACCTGGGGAATTCCTCATTCAGTATCCTATGATGATGGTATATGATGTTGAATTTGGTTCTCTTATATTTTGTGAAGAATGTTCACAACTATATTCAACAGAAATATTGGCATTGAGTTTTCTTTTTTAGTGGTTTCTTTGTCTGGTTTTGGTATTAGGAAAATATTAGCTCATAAAAAATTTAAGAGTACTCCATTTTCTCAATTTTTTGGAATAGTTTGAGAATGTTGGGTATAAGCTCTTCTGTATATGTTTGGAAACATTCTGCTGTGAAGCTGTGTGGTCCTGAACTTTATTTTACTAAGAGATTTTTTATTATCAATTCTATTTCACTACTAGTGTTTCAACTATTCAGAGTATAAATTCCTTCTTGATTCAGTTTTGTAAGGTTGTATAGTCCTAGAGATTTGTCAGTTTCTTCCAACTTGTCCAATTGTTTGGCATATAACTATTTGTAGTATCCTCTTATGATTGTTCCCTATTGCTTTGATGTTGGCTGTAATGTCTCCTTTGCATTTGTTTATTTGAGTCATCTATGTTTTATTTTTGATAAACCTGGCTAAAGACTTAATTACTTTGTTTATCTTTTCAAAAAATATCTTTTCACTTAACTGATATTTACTTATTTTAGGAAAGGGGATTTCTCAATTTTATTAATGTCCTCTCTGATCTTTATTATTGCCTTCATTCTGAGGATTTGGGGCTTTATTTATTCTTCTTTTTCTACTTTATTTATATAGTAATTTAAGTTGTTTATTTCAGCTTTCCCCCCTGCCTTGATGGAAGCATCTGTCACTATACAATTTCCCCAATACTGCTTTTGCTAAATCCAATAGATTTTGGAAAGCTGGTGTTTTTATTAGTCTCAAAGTATTTTCTGATTCCCTTTTCGATTTCCTCATTAGCTCATTGGTATTTAGTAGCATGCTGTTTCATCTCCATGTATTTGTGTTTGTCCCATATTCCCCTCCTGTAATTGATTTCTTATTTTGTACCATTGTGGTCAGAAAAAGTGCTTTAGATAATATCTGTCTTCTTAAATGTGTTGAGCCTTGTTTTGTGGCTCCGCCTTTGATCATCACTGAAAAAATATCCTGTGCACCATTGAAGGTGTGTATTCTGCCATTTTGGGATAGACTATGCCAGGTGGCTCAGAGGTAAAGAATCTGTCTTGCCAGGAGCCAGCGAGGGAAATCCTACCCATGGAAAAGGTCAATTGGGGAAGAGGCCTGAAGGGCAAAGGCTAATCAGGACTCGAGGAACCCCCTGGACTTACCCGAGCATCTACCCCAAAGAAAACCGGAGTCTGACTGCCTTACTATCTTACGCTTCTTACCAAGTCCTCTAATACTTACGGGGGCTTCCCCTCAACCACCTTTCTCTGAAAGCATTAGTTCAGAACTGAGGTTAAAAAGTTCTCCTTGGCTTAATAGGAGTGTTCCAATCCAAGCCCCTCTGATAGCTTTCTAACTTGCCTGACATGTTTGTCCGGGCTCTTACAACTACGAATGTGACTGTTTACAGCCTCCCAGCCATGCAAGGACAGAAAGCCTAATATTCTAAAATGCAGGAATTTGTTGAAGAAGTTAAAATCATTAGAATAGTACTAAAAAATATTTCATTGTTGAATCAGTGCTTGCTGCAAAGTTTACATATTTCTATCTATTGTATCCTTGGGAATATATTAATCACATATAGAGAAAATTAGTAGTAGCCTTTGATTTAACTACATCAGATCTTAAGTTAATAAATTATTTTCTTGTAACTCACTACACCCTTGCCTTATAGGAATGTAACCTTGTCATGTGTCTTTGGAGAATAACGTTTGACTTTAGGAAAATCACCTTGAAAGAATATAAGCCTTTTTCTAGCTGACTAACAAAAGACTCTGATGCTGGGAAGGATTGCAGGCGGGAGGAAAAGGGGACGACAGAGAATGAGATGGCTGGATGGCATCACCGACTCTATGGACATGAGTTTGAGTGAACTCTGGGAGTTGGTGATGGACAGGGAGGCCTGGCGTGCTGTGATTCATGGGGTCGCAAAGAGTCAGACACTACTGAGCGACTGAACTGAACTGAACTGAACCTTTGTTAGGAGAGAGGGCCACAAACTGTTAGCAGGCCTCCTGGCCAGAAGATGATGTAAACCACCATGTAAACCACCTAAAACTTTTGTATATCATGAGATATACAAAAATAAGCCCTGATCCTGATAAGGGTCAAGATTGCTGACCCCCACACGATTTTGGCGTGACTCTATACCTCCCTTTCTCTATTTTTTTATGTGAACAACTTAGGGTATAAAAGCAGCACTGGAAAATAAAGTTTTGGGCCTTGCTCACTGAAGCCTGGTCTCCCCGTGTTGTTTTTTCTCCTTTTCTCTATTCTCCTTTTTCCCGTTGAGATCCTTGAAGCGCTGGGCTCTCTGCATTTACCTATCTGCCTGGGCTTCTGAGACCCACTCCAGGGGGTGCCCTGTGTGATTCGAGAGGGCTCCTCGGCCTACATAAACAGAGCAAACCTCGTGCTGGGGTTTTATTGGTTTCCTGCATAAACCAAGGAATTATCAGCCTCTGTCTCTCTCTTTCTCTCTCTCTGACTCTGACGCCATTCATCCCGAGGATACCCTGGGTCCATATAGAGGCAGGATCCTGATACTGTCTGAAACGCAGAAGATTCAGATTTGATCAGCAAGATCCCCTGGAAAAAGAAATGCAATAAACTCCAGTGTTCTTGCCTGGGAAATCCCATGGACTGTGGAGCCTGGAGGGCTACAGTCCATGGGGTTTCAAAAGAGTCAGAGTTCTTTAGTAACTGAAGAACAACTACAAATGCTGTAGGAATCTATTAAGTTCAACTACTCTAACCTGTACTTTAAGACTACAATTTCCTTATTGCTTTTCTATCAGAATGGTCTGTCCATTGATGTAATAGGGTGTTTAATGAAGTTAGTGTTTAATTTGCAATTGACTTGTCCTTTAATTTTCATACTAGCTTATCTACCTGGTTGGTACACAGTGTTTACATGTGTTTATGTGTACTGGTGGGAGTTTTTCCCTTCTCTGTAGATTTTTACTTCTTTTTCCACTCAGATAAGACTCTTTACTATTTCCTTCCATGTTGGTTTAGTATGGATAAACTCTTAGCTTTTGCTTGTCTGAGAAGTTCTTCTCTCCATTATTGGATGATAATGTTGCTGGGTAGAGAATTATAGGTTGCAAGTTTTTCCCTTTCAGCACATTAAATATACATTTTGACCCCTTTCTCTCTCACTTTTCCTTCTATGACCCCAATAAAATGAATGTTAGTATACTTGATATTGTATAGAAGTTTCTTAATCTTTTCTCCTTTTTACCTTGTTTTTCATTTTGTTTTTCCTATTGGGCGATTTCCATAATTTTACATACCAGATTGATTTTGCTTCTTGTGTATTGACACCTCTCACTTTGGTGAGAGGGGGGTCTAGAGATAGAGAGGCCAGAACCATTGCCAGGTATGAGCCTGGACTTCTCCTGTGATCAGTAGCCAACCCTGCCTATTGGGGAGTTAGGTTGAGTATCCAGTTGATGGTACAGAAGCCTTGAGTTTCAGATCCATGCTGATTCCATTTCATGTAAGTGTGTGCTGTATCACCTTCAAGCATTGGAAATTTTGCCCCAAAAGAATGAAGTACTGGAGCAGGAATCGGTGCCCAATATGGACTTGGGTGCATACTAGGACAGTCCCAGCGCACCAGTCAGAGTTCCAGATACTTCCACTGTGCCACCTCCATAAGCACTGGTAATGGGATGCTCTCAACTTGTTCAGATGTAGGCCAGATCTGAGTTGGCTCCACTCCTGGCACCTGTACATTCTTCTCAGCCATGGAAGCCTTTGTCATAGTTGTGGGAAGGGGTGTTCTATAAGAGGGGCTGGAATAGGCATTCAGAGTGGGATAGGATATGACCTGGCATTGTTATGGGAAAACAGCCAGCATCCTCTGTAATATCAACATGTTTCCTCTGCCTTGCTTTGTGAGTAAGCAAAAGTGTGGTTGCCTCTGCAAACTCTTCACATAGAGATAAATAAATAAATGCCCACTAAGCCAAACAAAAGAGGAAGCGATAGGGAATCTACCTGATAAATAATTCCAAATAATAATAGGGAAAATGATCCAAAATCTTGAAAGCAAAATGGAGTTACAGATAAATAGTCTGGAATCAAGGATCGAGAAGATGCAAGAAAGGTTTAACAAGCACATAGAAGAAATAAAAAAGAGCCCATACATAAGGAATAATGCAATAGATGAGATCCAAAACACTCTGGAGGGAACCAACAGTAGAATAACAGAGGCAGAAGATAGGATAAATGAGAGAGAAGATAGAATGGTAGAAATAAATGAAAGAGAGAGGAAAAAAGAAAAATGAATTAAAAGAAATGACGACAACCTCAGAGACCTCTGGTGCAATGTTAAATGCCCCAACATTCGAATCATAGGAGTCCCGGAAGATGAAGACAAAAAGAAAGACCATGGGAAAATAATTGAGGAGATGATAGTTGAAAAGTTCCCTAAAATAGAGAAGGAAATAATCAACCAAGTCCGAGAAACCCAGAGAGTCCAAAACAGGAAAAACCCAAGGCAAAACACCCCAAGACACATGTTAATAAAATTAAGAAATATCAAGACAAAGAACAAATATTAAAAGCAGCAAGGGAAAAACAGCAAATAAACCCCAAGGGGATTCCCACAAGGATCACAGCTCATCTTTCAATAGAAACTCTTCAGGCCAGGAGGGAATGGCAGGGCATACTTAGAGTGGTGAAAGAAAATAGCCTACAGCCCAGATTACTATACCCAGCAAGGATCTCATTCAAATATGAAGGAGAAATCCAAAGCTTTACACACAAGCAAAAGCTGAGAGTATTCAGCATCACGGAACCAGCTCTCCAACAAATGCTAAAGGACCTTCTCTAGACAGGACACAGAGAAAAGGGGTATAAACCTGAACCCAAAACAATAAAGTAAATGGCAAAGGGATCATACTTATCAATGATTACCTTAAATGTAAATGGGTTGAATGCCCCAACCAAAAGACAGAGGCTGGATGAATGGATACAAAAACAAGACAACTATATATGTTGTCTACAAGAGACCCACCTCGAAAAGAGGGACCCATATGGACAGAATGGGAAGGGCTGGAAAAACATATTCCACACAATAGAGACCAAAAGAAAGCAGGAGTAGCAAAACGCGTATCAGATAAAATAGGCTTTAAAACAAAGGGTGTGAAAGGAGACAAAGAAGGACACTACATGGTGATCAAAGGATCAATCCAAAAAGAAGATATAACGATTATAAATATATATGCACTCAACACAGGAGCACCGCAATATGGAAGACATATGTTAGTAATTATGAAAGGGGAAATTAACAATAACTCAATAACAGTGGGAGATTTAATACCCCATTCACACCTATGGATAGGTCGACTAAACAGAAAATTTACAAGGAAACACAAAGTTTTCAATCCCTGGCCAAGGAACTAAGATCCCACAAAGTGCATGGTGCCCCCCACCCCAAAAAATTATCTCTCTGTGGTGATCCTGTTTGTCATATGAACCGAGATTGGGCCACCTCCACTGTCCTGCCCTTGGGAACACACTGCTTCGACCAATTTCATAGGATAACAGTCGCCTAATATATATTTGGTCTGTTCCCTCCAAACATTATTTTAATCTTTGGGAGTGGGTTTTATTTGTATCCACATTTTATGTCTCCTGAGCACCTTTAGCTGACAGCATAGGAGAGTGATGCAACAAAGCCCTTTACGATGTAGGTGGCTAGGAGGTGATTTCTGCCTGCTTTTCTCAGGGGAAGTATGACATTCACCATCCCCATGTTGAACACTCTTCCCATCTGGGTTCTGGCAATCTATTTTTTTTTTATTGGAAGTTAATACTTTGCAATAATATATTGGTTGGTTTTGCCATACATTGACATGAATCTCCCCCGGGTGTGCATGTATTCCCCTTCTTGAATCCCCCTCCCACCTCCCTCTTCCCCATATCCTCCCTCCAGGTCATCCCCGTGCACCAGCCCTGAGCATCCTGTATCATGTGTCGAACCCGGAATGGTGATTCATTGCAAATATGATAATACACATGCTTCAATGCCATTCTCCCAAATCATCCCACCTTCACCCTCTCCCAAAGAGTCTCAAAGACTCTTCTATACACTTATGTCTCTTTTGCTGTCTCGTAAACAGGGTTAAGGTTACCATCTTTCTAAATTCCATACATAAGCGTTAGTATACTGCATTGGTGTTTTTCTTTATGGCTTACTTCACTCTGAATAATAGGCTCCAATTTCATCCACCTCATTAGAACTGATTCAAATGCATTCTTTTGGATAGCTGAAAAATACTCCATTGTGTATATATACCAAAGCTTTCTTATCCATTCGTCTGCAAATGGACATCTAGGTTGCTTCCATGTCCTTGCTATTGTAAACAGTGCTGCAGTGAACATTGGAGTACATGTGTTTCTTTGAATTCTGGATTCCTCGGTGTGCATGCCCAGCAGTGCGATTGCTGGATCATATGGCAGTTCTATTTCCAGTTTTTTGAGGAATCTCCACATTGTTCTCCATAGTGGTTATACTAGTTTGCATTCCCACCAACAGTGTAAGAGGGTTCCCTTTTCTCCACACCCTCTCCAGCATTTATTGCATGTAGACTTTTGGATAGCAGCCATTCTGTCTGGTGTGAAATGGTATCTCACTGTGGTTTTGATTAGCATTTCTCTGATTATGAGGGATGTTGAGCATTTTTTCATGTGTTTGGAGAAATGTCTGTTTAGTTCTTTGGTCCATTTTTTGATTGGGTCGTTTATTGTGCAGGAGCTGCTTGTATATTTTGCAGGTTAATTCCTTGTCAGTTGTTTCATTTGCTATTATTTTCTCCCATTCTGAAGTCTGTCTTTTCACCTTGATTATAGCTTCATTTGCTGTGCAGAATCTTTTGATTTTAATTATGTCCCATTCATTTAGTTTTGCGCTTATTTCCAATATTCTGGGAGGTGGGTCTTGGAGGATCCTGCTTTGATTTATGTCGGAGAGTGTTTTGCCTATGTTCTCCTCTAGGTGTTTTATAGTTTCTGGTCTTACATTTAGTTCTCAAATCCATTTTGAATTTATTTTTCTGTATGGTGTTAGGTAGTGTTCTAGTTTCATTCTTTTACAAGTGGCTGACCAGTTTTCCCAGCACCACTTGTTAAAGAGACTGTCTTTTGTCCATTTTATATTCTTTCCTGCTTTGTCAAAGATAAGTTGTCCATAGGTGCGTGGATTTATTTCTGGGCTTTCTATTTTGTTCCATTTATCTATATTTCTGTCTTTATGCCAGTACCATACTGTCTTGATGACTGTAGTTTTGTAGTAGATCCTGAAGTCTGGCAGATTAATTCCCCCAGTTCCATTCTTCTTCCTCAAGATTGCTTTGGCTATTCGAGGTTTTTTGTATTTCCTTTTTTTAAATTTTTATTTTATTTTTTTATTGGAGGCAAATTATTTTACAATATTATATTGGTTGGTTTTGCTGTACATTGACATGAATTCGCCCCGGGTTTACATAAGTTCCCCCTCCTGAACCCCCCTTCCCACCTCCCTCCTCCCTTTATCCTCCCTCTGGGTCATCCCCGCATGCCAGCCCCGAGCATCCTATAGCATGCATTGACCCTGAACTAGTGATTCGTTTCACATATGACAACATACGTGTTTCAATGACATTCTCCCAAATCATCCCACCCTCACCCTCTCCCACAGAGTCCCAAAGACTCTTCTATACATCTGTGTCTCTTTTGCTGTCTCGTATACAGGGTTATCATTTGCATCTTTCTAAATTCCATATATATGCGTTAGTATACTGTATTGGTGTTTTTCTTTCTGGCTTACTTCACTCTGTATAATAGGCTCCAGTTTCATCCACCTCATTAGAACTGATTCAAATGTATTCTTTTTAATGGCTGAATAATACTCCATTGTGTATATGTACCAAAGCTTTCTTATCCATTCTTCTGCAGATGGACATCTAGGTTGCTTCCATGTCCTGGCTATTATAAACAGGGCTGCAATGAACATTGGAGTACATGTGTCTCTTTCAATTCTGGTTTCCTCGGTGTGTATGCCCAGGAGTGCAATTGCTGGATCATATGGCAGTTCTATTTCCAGTTTTTTGAGGAATCTCCACACTGTTCTCCATAGTGGCTGTACTAGTTTGCATTCCCACCAACAGTGTAAGAGGGTTCCTTTCTCTCCACATCCTCTCCAGCATTTATTGCATGTAGATTTTTGGATAGCAGCCATTCTGACTGGTGTGAAATGGTATCTCATTGTGGTTTTGATTTGCATCTCTCTGATGATGAGGGATGTTGAGCATTTTTTCATGTGTTTGTTAGCCATCTTTATATCTTCTTTGGAGAAATCTCTGTTTAGTTCTTTGGCCCATTTTTTGATTGGGTCATTTATTTTTCTGGAATTGAGCTGCAGGAGCTGCTTATATATTTTGGAGATTAATCCTTTATCAGTTGCTTCATTTGCTATTATTTTCTCCCATTCTGAAGGCTGTCTTTTCACCTTGCTTATAGTTTCCTTTGCTGTGCAGAAGCTTTTGATTTTAATTAGGTCCCATTTGTTTATTTCTGCTTTTATTTCCAATATTCTGGGAGGTGGGTCTTGGAGGATCCTGCTGTGATTTATGTCGGAGAGTGTTTTGCCTACGTTCTCCTCTAGGAGTTTTATAGTTTCTGGTCTTACATTTAGCTCTCTAATCCATTTTGAGTTTATTTTTGTATATGGTGTTAGGAAGTGTTCTAGTTTCATTCTTTTACAAGTGGCTGACCAGTTTTCCCAGCACCACTTGTTAAAGAGACTGTCTTTTCTCCATTTTATATTCTTGCCTTCTTTGTCAAAGATGAGGTGTCCATAGGTGTGTGGATTTATCTCTGGGCTTTCTATTTTGTTCCATTGATCTATATTTCTGTTTTTATGCCAGTACCATACTGTCTTGATGACTGTGGCTTTGTAGTAGAGCCTGAAGTCCGGCAGGTTAATTCCTCCAGTTCCATTTTTCTTCCTCAAGATTGCTTTGGCTATTCGAGGTTTTTTGTATTTCCATATAAATTGTGAGATTATTTGTTCTAGCTCTGTGAAAATTATCGTTGGTAGTTTGATAGGGATTGCATTGAATGTATAAATTACTTTGGGTAGTATTCTCATTTTCACAATATTTAATCTTCCAATCCACGAACAAGGTATATTTCTCCATCTATCAATGTCCTCTTTGATTACTTTCACCAGAGTTTTATAGTTTTCTATGTGCAAGTCTTTTGTTTCTTTAGGTAGATATATTCCTAAATATTTAATTCTTTTCGCTGCAAGTGAATGGAATAGTTTCCTTAATTTCTCTTTCTATTTTCTCGTTATTAGTCTATAGGAATGGAAGGGATTTCTGTGTGTTGATTTTATATCCCGCAACATTACTGTATTCATTGATTAGCTCTAGTAGTTTTCTGGTAGAGTCTTTAGGGTTTTCTGTGAATAGGATCATGTCATCAGTGAACAGTGAAAGTTTCACGTCTTCTTTTCCAATATGTATTCCTTTTATGTCTTTTTCTACTCTGATTGCTGTGGCCAAAACTTCCAGAACTATGTTGAATAGTAGTGGTGAGAGTGGGCACGCTCATCTTGTTCCTGACTTTTGGGGGAAATGCTTTCAGTTTTTCACCATTGAGGAAAATGTTTGCTGTGGGTTTGTCATATATAGCTTTTATTATGTTGAGGTATGTCCCTTCTATTCCCACGTTCTGGAGGTTTTTTTTTTTTTATCATAAATGGATGTTGAATTTTGTTGAAAGCTTTCTGTGCATCTATTGAGATAATCTTATGATTTTTATTTTTCAGTTTGTTAATGTGGTGTATTACATCAATTGATTTGCAGATATTGAAGAATCCTTGCATTCCTGGGATAAAGCCCACTTAGTCATGATGTATGATCTTGTTAATGTGTTGTTGGATTCTGATTGCTAGAATTTTGTTAAGGATATTTGCATCTATGTTCTTCAGTGATATTGGCCTGTAGTTTTCTTTTTTTGTGGGATCTTTACCAGGTTTGGGGATTAGGGTGATGTTGGCCTCATAGAATGAGTTTGGAAGTTTCCTTTCCTCAGCAATTTTCCGGAATAGTTTGAGTAGAATAGATGTTAGCTCTTCTCCACATTTTTCGTAAAATTCAGTTGTGAAGTCGTCTGGACCTGGGTTTTTGTCTGCTGGAAAACTTCTGATTACAGCCTCTATTTCCGTGCTTGTGATGGGTCTGTTCAGATTTTCTATTTCTTCCTGGTTCAGTTTGGGAAAGTTGTACTTTACTAAGAATTTGTCCATTGCTTCTAAGTTATTCATTTTATTGCCGTATAATTGCTGATAGTATTCTCTAATAATCCTTTGTATTTCTGTGTTGTCAGTTGAGATCTCTCCATTTTCATTTCTAATTTTTGATTTGGTTCTTCTACCTTTGTTTCGTGATGAGTCTGGCTAGTGTTTGGTCAATTTTATTCAGCTTATCAAAGAACCAGCTTTTGGCTTTGTTGATTGTTGCTATGGTCTCTTTTGTTTCTTTTGCATTTATTTCTGCCCTAATTTTTACGATTTCGTTCTTTCTACTAACCCTGGGGTTGTTCATTTCTTCTTTTTATAGTTTCTGTAGATGTAGAGTTAAGTTGTTTAGTTGACTTTTTTCTTGTTTCTTGAGGTGTGCCTGTATTGATATGAACCTTCCCCTTAGCACAGCTTTTACAGTGTCCCAGAGGTTTTGGGTTGTTGTGTTTTCATTTTCATTCATTTCTATGTATATTTTGATTTCTCTTTTGATTTCTTTTGTGATTTGTTCATTATTCAGCAGCGTGTTGTTCAGCCTCCATATGTTGGCATTTTTAATAGTTTTTCTCCTGTAATTGAGATCTAGTCTTACTGCATTGTGGTGAGAAAAGTTGCTTGTAATGATTTCATTTTTTTTGAATTTACCAAGGCTAGATTTATGGCCCAGGATGTGATCTATCCTGGAAAAGGTTCCGTGTGCACTTGAGAAAAAGGTGAAAATCATTGTTTTGTGGTGAAATGTCCTATATAGACCTATTAGGTCTAACTGGTCTATTGTATCATTTAAAGTTTGTGTTTCCTTGTTAATTTTCTGTTTAGCTGATCTATCCATAGGTGTGAGTGGGGTATTAAAGTCTCCAACTATTATTGTGTTTTTGTTAATTTCCCCTTTCATACTTGTTAGTAATTGTCTTACATATTGTGGTTCTCCTCTGCTGGGCGCATAAATATTTATAATTGTTATATCTTCTTCATGGATAGATCCTTTGATCATTATGTAGTTTCCTTCTTTGTCTCTTTTCACAGCCTTTGTTTTAAAATCTATTTTATCTAATATGTGTATTGCTACTCCTGCTTTCTTTTGGTCTCTATTTGCATGGAATAGGTTTTTCCAGCCCTTCCCTTTCAGTCTGTATGTGTCCCTCGTTTTGAGGTGGGTCTCTAGGAGACAACAAATATATGGGTCTTTTTTTTTGTATCCATTCAGCCAGCCTTTGTCTTTTGTTTGGGGCATTCACCACATTTATGTTTAAGGTGATTACTGATAAGTATGATCCGGTTGCCATTTTCTTTATTGTTTTGGGTTCGAGTTTATATACCCTTTCTGTGTTTCCTGTCTAGAGAAGATCCTTTAGTATTTGTTGGAGAGCTGGTTTGGTGATGCTGATTTATCTCAGCTTTTGCTTATCTGTAAACCTTTTGATTTCTCCTTCATATTAGAATGAGATCGTTGCTGGGTATAGTAATCTTGGCTGTAGGTTACTATATTTCATCACTTTAAGTATGTCTTGCCATTCCCCCCTGGCCTGAATAGTTTCTGTTGAAAGATCAGCTGTTATCCTTATGGGAATCCCTTTGTGTGTTATTTGTTGCTTTTCTGTTGCTGCTTTTAATGTTTGTTCTTTGTCTTTGATGTTTGCTAATTTGATTAATATATGTCTTGGAGTATTTCCCCTGGGTTTATACTGTCACGGACTCTCTTGATTTCTTTGACTTGGGTGATTATTTCCTTCCCCATTTTAGGGAAATTTTCAACTATTATCTCCTCAAGTATTCTCTTATGGTCTTTCCTTTTGTCTTCTTCTTCTGGGACTCCTAAGCTTCGAATGGTGGGGCGTTTCACATTGTCCCAGAGGTCTCTAATATTGTCCTCATTTCTTTTAATTCGTTTTTCTTTTTCCGTCTCTGTTTCGTTTATTTCTACAATTCTATCTTCTAACTCGCTTATCCTGTCTTCTGCCTCTGTTATTCTACTGTTGGTTCCCTCGGGAGTGTTTCTGGTCTCATCTATTGCATTATTCATTGTATATTGACTCTTTTTTATTTCCTCTAATTCCTTATTAAACATTTCTTGCATCTTCTCAATCCTTTTCTCCACGTTATTTATCTGTAACTCCATTTTGCTTTCCAGAGTTTGAATGATATTCACAATTAAAATTTGAAATTCTTTATCAGGTAGGTTCCCTATATCTTCCTCTTTTGTTTGTGTTGGGGGACATTTATCCTGTTCCTTTACATGCTGGTTATTTCTCTGCCTCTTCATCTTGCTTATATTGCTGTGCTTGGGGTGGCCTTTCCATCTTCTGGCAGTTTGTGGAGTTCTCTTTATTATGTAGTTACCTTGTTGTGTGTGCAGTTGGATGGGTGGCTTCCCTGGCTAGGGAAGCTTTTGTCGGTGTTCTGGTGGGTGGAGCTGGGTTTCTTTTCTCTGGAGGGCAATGAAGTGTCCAGTAATGAGTTTGAGATGTCAATGGATTTGGAGTGGCTTTGGGCAGCCTGTATATTGAAGCTCAGGGCTATTCTCCTGTGTTGCTGGAGAATTTGCGTGGTATGTCTTTCACTGAAACTTGACCCTTGGTTGTTTCCTGGTTTCAGTGTATGTATGGAGGCATTTAATGAGCACCTATCAAATAATGTTCCCTGGAACAGGAGATCTCTGGTGTTCTCAGGATTTGGACTTAAGTCTCTGCCTCTGGTTTTCAGTCTTATTCTTGCAGTAGGCTCAAGACTTCTCCATCTGTTACTTCCAAGTCCGTTCCTTCTGTTAAAGCTCTTCTGTTTGTTGGTCTCTTCAGTGTCTAATTCCCGTCCTGACACCAGGGGATGGTGGTGGAAGCTTTTTTCCTCTTTTCTTTTTTTCTTTTTTGGTTCACCTGTTCAGTCCTGCTCTAGGGAGGGAGGAAACCTTCTAACAATTGTCACTGGCGTCTGTGGGGAGTGCGCACAGTGTCTCGGATACACTGGGATTGCCCCCGCTCACTGTGTGTGTGCTTTCCCTGTTTATGCTGCTCAGGCTCTAGGTTGTTCTGCCGGGAGCTGTCCACGGCTGATGCTGGGTTGCATGCACTTCCCAGGTCTGTGCGGCTCAGGTTCAGGTACTTGGGTACTCCACAAAGGCACAGATTTGGTTGGGCCTGCGTTTTATGCCTTCCCCCGTCCCAGTCGCTCAGCTGACCAGGCATTTGGCGAGCTCAGTCGCTGCGACTAATTGCCTCCCTGGTCCCTGCCTCTTGGTTTTCTGGGTGTATAACCGGCACACGTTCTCAGGTGGATATTGACCAGCCCGAACCCAAGAAGTCTTGGTTAACATTGAAGCCTGACTGCAGCTTGGTATGGGATGCCTCTCTGAGGCCGCGGTTGCCCTTTCTGGCACTGGCCGCCCTCCCCTACCTGTCCCGGCCGGGGCTGGGGGATGGCCCACCCGCAGCCGGCTCACTCTCCACAGGGCTTTGTTCTGTGAGCAGGGCTAGCGGAATCTTAGGTTGGGGCTTTTTGCCTTTTCGCAGGCTTTCCACCTTTTAACTGCACAGTCTGCTTATCTATTTCCCCTTTAGCTCATGCAGGTTGCCCTCAGGGTGTTCAGGCCCGGTCCTTTCTCTAAGCAATGCCACCATGCCTCCCTGCCCGGCCCACACCTGCTAGTGGAGGGTGCGGGCATCTGCACTGATTCTCCGCTGATTGTTTCCTCTGGGCACTTAGGCTGTGGGTTTTAATTATTTATTTATTTTTTCTCCTGGTTATGTGGCCCTCTGAGGTTCCAAGTCTCGTCACAGACTCACCCGTGAGTGTTTCCAGCTGTTGGGAAAATTTTCTTTCTCTCTCTCTTTTTTTTTTTTAGGCCTCCCTTCCTGGGATGGAGCTTAGCCCCTCCCTGTTTTGTCTGTCTTTTTATCTTTTATACTATTTCCTACCTACTTTCGAAGACAATGCGCTGCTTTTCTGGGTGCCTGATGTCCCCTGCCGGCATTCAGTAGTTGTTTTGTGGGATTTATTCAGCGTTCAAATATTCTTTGGCTGATTTTGTGGGGGAGAAAGTGGTCGCCCCGTCCTATTCCTCTGCCATCTTCTACTCCACTCTGGGTTTTGGCAATCTAAATCCTAATGTCATTCCACACCCCAAACAAAGGCAGTAACAAAAAACCACTAATCCTGGTCGCTGAGATCAATTGTTAATCAGGGTTATCCATCTTCAGATCTGAATCCTGACCCAGTCCAGACCTATACTCTTTTATTAACTGGGGGCCTGAGGGTCTGTTCCCCAATCTCCTGGGACTCCACACCCCTCCCTACTCAGGTGCCCACCACTTCTTTCCTTCCCATCCCTTCCCATCAGAAAATACACACACACACACACATACTTTTCCACCATTTGATGTTTATTTTAATTGCAGCCATCAGTTTACTATGTTAGTGTGAGTGTCAGTCTTTTGCTGGTTGGCCATTTGTAAGAAAGCAGACCTCTGGAGAAACAATTCTAAACTGTCTGATCTTTGGTATTCAGTTACTGGCTGCCCAGGTTGTACTTCTCCAGGGTCTCTCATTCAGGGGCGGCTGAGCTTATCTTCTCTTTCAATTCTGCCTCCTTCTTGGACTCTGCCTCTTATTTTGGTACTTTTTTCAGCGTTGATTCAGTGTCTTACGTGCACAGGAACAGAAAAACATGTTTGGTTTTCTTGTTTTCTTCACCTTCTTCGACTGAGTGGCATATTATCCGATTATCTTTCTCAAAGTCCCTTGTAGATGTCTTCTGACCCTCATGGTCATATTTCATGCCTGGAAAGAAAAGAGAAGGGTATTAGTATTGAGGAAAGATTATAACAACTGAGTTGGAAGAGAGATTTCATGAACAAGGGATGTGGCTTGATGAGGGCTTTTGTGCTAGGCAAGGGCAGTGTAGAGGTCTTGCACAACAAAGTCAATGGAGAACATGGGGAGCATAGATGGAGTCATCTTACCTTCACACTGCCTCTGTATCTCCGTTGACAACGGGTCATCTTTCTTCCTTTCATCCTTGAAGCAAACCGTGTTACCTGGAAACCACGTTTCTTCTCAACGAACCAAATTCTTCTCAGCCATGGAAGCCTTTGCCATAGTTGTGGGAATGGGTGTTCTATGAAATAAGAGGGGCTGGAGTAGGCATTCAGAGTGGGTTAGGTCATGACCTGGAATTGTTCTGGAGAAAGAGCCAGCATCCTGTGTAATTTCAACATGTTTCCTCTGCCTTGCTTTTTGAGTAAGCAAACGTGTGGTTGCCCCAGCAAACTCTTCACATTCAATTCAGTTCTGTTCAGTTCAATCGCTCAGTCATGTCCGACTCTTTATGACACCATGAATTACAGCACGCCAGGTCTCCCTGTCCATCACCAACTCCCGGAGTTCACACAAACTCATGTCCATCGAGTCGGTGATACAATCCAGCCATCTCATTCTCTGTCATCCCCGTCTCCTCTCACCCCCAATCCCTCCTAGCATCAGACTCTTTTCCAGTGAGTCAACTTGTCGCAGGAGGTGGCCAAAGTATTGAACACCCAGGATTGATCTCCTTTAGAATGGACTGGTTGGATCTCCTTGCAGTCCAAGGGATTCTCAAGAGTCTTCTTCATCACCACAGTTCAAAAGCATCAATTCTTTGGCGATCAGCTTTCTTCACAGTCCAACTCTTACATCCATACATGACCACGGGAAAAACCATAGCCTTGACTATACAGACTTTGGTTGGCAAAGTAATGTCTCTGCTTTTTAATATACTATCTAGGTTGGTCATAAATTTCCTTCCAAGGAGTTAGCAACTTTTAATTTCATGGCTGCAAGCAGCATCTGCAGTGATTTTGGAGCCCCCAAAAATAAAGTCTGACACTGTTTCGACTGTTTCCCCATCGATTTCCCATGAAGTGGGGGGACGAGATGCCATTATCTTCGTTTTCTGAGTGTTGAGCTTCAAGCCGACCTTTTCACTCTCCTCTTTCACTTTCATCAAGAGGCCTTTGATTTCCTCTTCACTTTCTGCCATATAGGTGTTGTCATCTGCATATCTGATGTTATTGATATTTCTCCCGGCAATCTTGATTCCAGCTTGTGCTTCTTCCAGCCCAGCGTTCCTCATGATGTATTCTGCATATAAGTTAAACTAACAGGGTGACAATATACAAGCTTGACGTACTCCTTTTCCTATTTGGAACTAGTCTGTTGTTCCATGTCCAGTTCTAACTATTGTTTCCTGACCTGCATACAGATTCTCAAGAGGCAGGTAAGGTGGTCTGGGATTCCCATCTCTTTCAGAATTTTCAACAGTCTATTGTGATCCACACAGTCAAAGGCTTTGGCATAGTCAATGAAGCAGAAATAGATGTTTTTCTGGAACTCTCTTGCTTTCTCCATGATCCAGCGGATGTTGGCAATATGATCTCTGGTGCCTCTGCCTTTTCTAAAACCTGTTTGAACACCTGGGAGTTCATGGTTCACATGTTGCTGAAGCCTGGCTTGGAGAATTTTGAGCATGACTTTACTAACGTGTGAGATGAGTGCAATTGTCCGGTAGTTTGAGCATTCTTTGGCATTGCCTTTCTTTGGGATTGGAATGAAGACTGAAAATTTTCAGTCCTGTGGCCATTGCTGAGTTTTCCAAATGTGCTGGCATAGTGAGTGCAGCAATTTCACAGCATCATCTTTCAGGATTTGAAATAGTTCAATTGGAATTCCATTACCTCCACTAGCTTTGTTCATAGTAATGCTCTCTAAGGCTCACTTGACTTCCAATTTCAAGATGTCTGGTTCCAGGTGGGTGATCATGCCATCGTGATTATCTTCATCATGAAGATCTTTTTTGTACAGTTGTTCTGTGTATTCTTGCCACCTCTTCTTAATATCTTCTACTTCTGTTAAGTCCATACCATTTCTGTCCTTTATAGAGCCCATCTTTGCATGAAATGTTCCCTTGATATCTCTAATTTTCATGAAAAGATCTCTTGTTTTTCCTATTCTGTTGTTTTCCTCTATTTTTTTGCATTGATCGCTGAGGAAGGCTTTCTTATATCTCCTAGCTATTCTTTGGAACTCTGCATTCAGATGCTTATATCTTTCTTTTTCTCTTTTGATTTTCACTTCTCTTCTTTTCACAGCTATTTGTAAGGCCTCCTCAGACAGCCATTTTTCTTTTTTGCATTTCTTTTCCATGGGGATGGTCTTGGTTTCTGTCTCCTGTACAATGTCACGAACCTCCGTCCAGGGTTCATCAGGCACTCTATTTATCAGATCTAGTCCCATAAATCTATTTCTTACTTCCACTGTATAATCATAAGGGATTTGATTTAGGTCATATCTGAATGGTCTAGTGGTTTTCCCTACTTTCTTCAACTTAAGTCTGAATTTGGCAATAAGGAGTTCATGATCTGAGCCACAGTCAGCTCCTGGTCTTGTTCTTGCTAACTGTATAGAGCTTCTCCATCTTTGGCTGCAAAGAATATAATCAATCTGATTTCAGTGTTGACCATCTGGTGATGCCCATGTGTAGAGTCTTCTCTTGTGTTGTTGGAATAGGGTGTTTGCTATGACCAGTGCGTTCTCTTGGCAAAATTCTATTAACCTTTGCCCTGCTTCATTTCGTGCTCCAAGGCCAAATTTGCCTGTTACTCCAGGTGTTTCTAGACTTCCTACCTTTGCATTCCAGTCCCCTATAATGAAAAGGACATCTTTTTTGGGTGTTAGGTAGTTCTAAAAGCTCTTGTAGGTTTCAGTTGAAGATCTACAAGGCCTTTTAGAACTAACTCTTCACATAGAGATAAATAAACAAAAGCTCACCAACCCAAACAAAAGAGGAAGAGAAAGGGAATCTACCTGATAAAGAATTCTGAATAATGATAGTGAAAATGATCCAAAATCTTGAAAAAAAAAGGAACTATAGATAAATAGCCTGGAGATAAGGATCCAAAGATGCAAGAAAGGTTTAACAAGCACCTAGAAGAAATAAAAATGTGTCAGTATATAAGGAATAATGCAATAGATGAGATCCAAACCACTCTGGAGGGAACCAACAGTAGAATAAAAGAGCAAGAAGATAGGAAAATTGAGATAGAGGATAGAATGGTAGAAATAAATGAAATAGAGAGGAAAAAAGAAAAAACGAATTAAAACAAATGAAGACAATCTCAGAGACCTCTTGGACAATGTTAAACTCGAATCATAGCAGTCGCAGAAGAGGAAAAGAAAAAGACCATGGGAAAATCCTTCAGGAGATGATACTTGAAATTTCCTTAAAACGGTGCAGGAAATAATCACCCAAGTCCAAGACACCCAGAGAGTCTCAAACAAGAAAACCCCAAGGCAAAACACCCAAAGACACATATTAATAAAATTAAGAAAGATCAAAGACAAAGAACAAATATTAAAAGCAGCAAGGGAAAAAGAGCAAATAACACACAAGGGGATTCCCACAAGGATAACAGCTGATCTTTCAATAGAAACTCTTCAGGCCAGGAGGAAATGGCAGGGCATACTTACAGTGATGAAAGAAAATAGCCTACAGCCCATGTTACTGTACCCATCAAGGATCTCATTCAAATATGAAGGAGAATTCAAAAGCTATACACAAAGGAAAAAACAGAGAATTCAGCATCATCAAACCAGCTCACCAACAAATGCTAAAGGACCTTCTCTAGACAGGAAGCAGAGAAAGGAGGTATAAACCAGAACCCAAAACAATAAAGTAATTGGCAACGGGAACATACTTATCAATAATTACCTTAAATGTAAATAGGTTGAATGCCCCAACCTAAAGACATAGCCTGGCTGAATGTATACAAAAACAAAACCCCTATATATGTTGTCTACAAGAGACCCACCTCGAAATGAGGGACACATACAGACTGAAAGAGAAGGGCTGGAGAAACTTATTCCACGCAAATAGAGACCAAAAGAAAAAAGCAGGAATAGCGATACTCATATCAGACAAATAGAATTTAAGAGAAAGACTGTGAAAAGAGTCAAAGGAGGACACTACATGATGATCAAAGGATCAATCCAAAACGAAGATATAACGATTATAAATATATATGCACACAAAACAGGAGCACAATATGTAAGGCAAATGTTAATAATTATGAAAGGGGAAATTAACAATAACACAATAAGAATGGGAGACTTTAATACCCCACTCTCAACTATGGATAGATCGACTAAACAGAAAATTAACAAGGAAACACAAACGTTTTCAATACATGGTCAGGGAACTAAGATCCCACAAACTACATGGTGCCCCCCCAGCCCATAAAATTATCTGTCTGTTCTGATCCTGTTTTCCATATGCACCGGGATTGGGCCACCTCCACTGGCCTGCCCTTGGGAACACACTGCTCCCACCAATTTCTTAGGATAACAGTGGCCTAATTGATATTTGGTCTGTTCCCTGCAAACATTATTTTAATCGTTGGGAGTGCTACCTGTGGGTTTTAACTGTATCAACATTTTGTGCCTCCTGAGCACCTTTAGCTGACAGCATAGGCGAGTGATGCACCAAAGCCCTTTATGACGTAGGTGGCCAGGAGGTGATTTCTGCCTGCTTTTCTCAGGGGAACTATGACATTCACCATCCCCATGTTGAATCCTCTTCCCCTCTGGATTCTGGCAATCTAGACCATAATGTCATTCTACTCACCAAACAAAGGCAGTAACACCACACCACAAATACTTGCTGCTGAGATCAATTGTTTAGCAGGATTATCCATCTTCAGTGCAGACTCCTGACCCAGTCCAGACCTCTCCTCTCTAGTTGACTGGGGGACTGAGGGTCTGTTCACCAATCTCCCGGGACGCCACACCCCTCCCAAGTCAGGTGCCCACTTCTTCTCTCCCTCCCCTCACTTCCCATCAGAGAATTCACACACACACACACACACAAATATAATCTTTTCACCATTTTATGTTTATTTTAATGGCAACCATCAGTTTACTATGTTAGTGTGAGAGTCAGTCTTTACCTGGTTGGCCATTTGTAAGAAAGCAGACCTCTGGAGAAACAATTCTACACTGTCTGACCTTTGGTATTCAGTTACTGGCTGCCCAGGTTGTACTTCTCCAGGGTCTCTCATTCTGGGGCGTCTGAGCTTATCTTCTCTTCCGATTCTGCATCTTCTGGGACTCTGGCTCATATTTTGGTACGTTTTTTGGCGTTGATTCAATGTCTTACGTGCACAAGAACAGAAAAACATGTTTGGTTTTCTTGTTTTCTTCAGCTTCTTCGACTGAGTGGTGTATGATACGATTTTCCCTCTCAAAGTCCCTTGTAGATGTCTTCTGACCCTCATGGTCATACTTCATGCCTTTAAAGAAAAGAGAAGAGTATTAGTTTTGAGGAAAGCATATAACAGCTGAGTTGGAAGGGAGATTTCATGATAAAGGGATGTGGGCAGATGAGCGCTTTTGTACCAGGCAAGGGCAGTGTATAGGTTTGGGCAGCAAAGTCAATGTAAAACATGGGGAGCTAGATGGAGTCATTTTACCATCACACTGCCTCTGTATCTCCGTTGACAACGGGTCATCTTTCTTCCTTTCATCCTTGACGCAAACTGCGTTGCAACTCTTCTTGTCTTCTTGGCTTCCTGGTTCTCTTACTCATGATGATCCCACGAAGTGGCCTAACCCAGAATCTCTGCCTCTGACCCCCCTATATATACCTTCTGTGGAAAATGAGGAGCCACACCCTTCAATCTGATTGGTCACCTAGGCACTCCGCCAGCCAATGGAGGCCTTGGGGTCTTAGATATCACAATGTACCACTTTGCTCATCAACATGGGCTAGTGGAGGCTGAGGGAAGCCATGATACAACTTACCCACTGCTGACACATCTGGGTGTCTCAATCTGGGGAGTGGTGATTCAGGGGCATGGTATTTCTGCTCATGATCTTCAGAATTTCCTTCAGTGCCCTTTATTCTTTGACTTATATGTCTCCCTTCAAAACTCCTGCCTCTTCCATCCCTATATGAACACTTTTCATCCCATTTCAGCACTTCAGAGTCCTCTAGTCACTTCATCTCTAGACCACCCTCTTCCTATTGCGAGTCTTTGAGGGGCTTCAGGAACTTAAGAGCAAGCACTTAACATGGAAAAAGGTAATTAAGAACATGTTGTATGTTTTTTCTACTCCAATGAGCTTTAGAGATCCCAGGATTTGGTGAATCCTCAGTCTGTTGCCCCAAGGTCGATACACCGTCTCCATAAGATTACACATCAGAGCGAAGAAAGTGTGTAATGTCTCCTCCACTTATATTGTTGGGGACACTTCAACTGTCACATTGAGTATGGAAATTCAACTTGCCCATCTACCATAAATACATTACTGATTAAAAAAAAAAGAAAAAAAATAAGGTGCCCAAATGCAAGAATCACATGACCACTGCACCACGGACTATTGACTGAATCACTTCCCAAATGGTCCCTCATTCACATTTATCATCACGTAGGGCCCACTGTGTAGCTGGACAATAGCTGAGCAGGAGACGTACCTGTAGGTACCTCATTGATGGTTGCTTATGGGCGGGACCCAGGGATGCACTGTCCTATTGCTGAACAAGACCTGATGCTTAGAAACAAGATGTAGAGTAGTTAGGGACGGCCATGTCTACCTGCTAAGGGCTGTGCTCATGCTTCTCTATTACATAAGGATTCTTTGGGTCCAGTGTGCTGGAATCTTTTTGATGGACTCCTTTCCAACCTTAGATTTTAATTTCATATGTTTGTTTAACTTTTGTACATCATTCTTTTCATTGTATTCCCAGGCATGGCTGTCAGCAGTGCTTATCTATGTGCCCCTCTAACAGCTGCCACTTGATCCCATGTGCCGCATATAGTATAGCTAATATTTCAAACCCAACAAGAATGTGAAGGCCAGCCCACCTTGAGAACTACTTTGACAAACCTTAACATCACAGTGATTCTTACTCTATTCACAGGATAACAGAGCAGGATGATGGGAATTCAGTAAGTATAAAAATGAAATTAGACGACACGAATAAGTATGTCAATAGAAATATATCCTGTTAATATTTTGTCTTTGTTGTTCTACCTAAATGTTTATAGCATATATATTATATGTGTTACATAATGCTAGAATATATAATACACATATATTTGGATGAGCATATATACATCAGTGAATTTTTTTAATTTATAGAAATTGAATCAATCTATATGCATTATTGTAGCCTTCCTTTTTTATAAAATATGCTGGAAGAATTTTTCCATTTCAACGAACTTGTATTTGCCATTATTTCTAAGGATTACTTTAGTGTTCAAATTCTTGCTTATCCCATACTCCATGCGAGTGCTTTGAAGAGAGGAACCGTGTGTGCTTTGTTCACTGGTTGCTTCCATATCTTTTCTATTGTAAATCAGGCAGTAATACACATTGGAATTCTTGTATCTTTTCCTTTTTTTAATTAATTTATTTTATTTGGAGGCTAATTAATTTACAATATTGTAGTTGTTTTTGCCATACATTGACATGAATCAGCCGTACACACCATCATTTGAAGAGACCTGAAGAAGATGGTTCAGCTCAGTTCACTTCAGTTGCTCAGTCGTGACTGACTATTTTCGACCCCTTGAATCACAACACGCCAGGCTTCCCTGTCCATCACCAACTCCCGGAGTTCACTCAAACTCTTGTCCATCGAGTCGGTGATGCCATCCAGCCATCTCATTCTCTGTTGTCCCCTTCTCCTCCCTCCCCCAATCCTTTCCAGCATCAGAATCTTTTCCAGTGAGTCAACTCTTCACATGAGGTGGCCAAAGTATTGGAGTTTCAGCTTTAGCATCTTTCCGGATGTTTCAGAAAAAGAGAAATCTTCCTTCTCCATTTTGATATCTATTGGATGTTAGGAAAATGTATTTTACTCTAGAGAGGATTATAATAGTGACTTTTTAATGATATACCAGTTCTCTGTTTTTAATAAAACTAAATGAGCAATCTTTTTCAGTAATTCTATGAAGGTATTATTGAAGAATGTAGGCTACATTTAGGTTGCCTATTCCTAAAATGAAATGCTGCTTGATACAAAATTTAGCAAAAGCTACAAGCATTTAGCTCTGATGAGGTGAATAGCCCTAAACACTGTTTGGAAGACTTTCACTCAGAGATAACTAGCATCTGAAAAGGCTTAGACTTGGAAGAGAGCCAGTTCTTTCTCCTTCTCCCTAAATAATATTGATTTCTGAGCACTGTAAAGCACAATTTTCTAAGTGTTTCAGGTTTGGAATTAAAGCAAAATATATTTCTATTTTCAGAGTTCAAAAATTCCAACAAAATTACTTTCTTTAATGATTTTGAAATTTTTTTTTACCTTTGGGTCATTTAATTTCCAGTGATGGGGGAAGTGAGGTAAGGAAAAACCTGGTGATTGATCATCAATTTAGTCACTCTCAGTAAAATTGTCAATATGAAGGTAATATTTGCATATCATTAATTTAATTTGCATCTCTTTCATTACAAGTGAGGTAGGGCATTTTTTTTTCAGTGCTTAACAGCTAATTAATTCATTTAAAAGATACCCATTCATTAGTAGAACTGGTCTTTTGATAAAATAGATAGCAATTTCCAATAGAGTATACAAACTATGTTCTGTTCCCTCTCTTTTTTTAATTTGTATTTTAATGATATATTGCACTTAGACGAGTAGATTGAAGGCCCCAGCCATAAAACAGAACACAACAAAAAAGTTAACCTTCACCTTAAAAGTGAATCATTTTATCTATTTCTGCTGTAAATGTTTTATTTTCTATTTTCAGACGAAATGTTTCTAAAAAGTCAGCTTCATGCTTACCCTTAAAAGACAGATATCAGGGTTTAACTTGCTTATCAATTGTAAATTTATACAAGTTAGCTCATTGAATATCCCCCATGTATATTCACTTTGAATGATTCAGAGAGAGATTTAGTTTCACCCGATTAAAATTTTTTTCAGGTTAATTTCCTAGTCATTCTTTATTACTGAACTTTGTGGCCTTGGAGACTCTTTGATCTATGCGCTGGAGTGAATTTCAACCTGCTTCCTGTGGAGAATCTAGCCTCCAAGAATATTCCCCTGGTTTACCTCCAGGCCTTTTAAGGCTTTTCTGCCTTCAAAGGAGGTTATCAATCTTATTTCCAGCCCAGTTGACTATTAATATTTATGACTCTAACTTCACACATTCTAAAGGTATTGAGAACATACTGAATTCACAATACTTGTGCAAAGAGAGACAAATAATATAAATGGAAGATGGACTGAATGCTCTACTCCTCTAGTTTTTAATAAAGTCTATCCTTCAGTTGAGTTCAGTTCAGTTCAGTCGCTCAGTCATGTCCGACTCTTTGCGACCCCGTGAATCACAGCACGCCAGGCCTCCCTGTCCATCACCAACTCCCGGAGTATACTCAAACTCATGTCCATCGAGTCGGTGATGACATCCAGCCATCTCATTCTCTGTCGTCCCAGCCTCCTCCCACCCCCAATCCCTCCTAGCATCAGACTCTTTTCCAGTGAGTCAACTCGTCGCAGGAGGTGGCCAAAGTATTGGAATTTCAGCTTTAGCATAAGTCCTTCCAATGAACATCCAGGATTGATCTCCTTTGAATGGACTGGTCGGAGCTCCTTGCAGTCCAAGGGACTCTCAAGAGTCTTCTCCGGCACCACAGTTCAAAAGCATCAATTCTTCGGCGATCAGCTTTCTTCACAGTCCAACACTCAGATCCATACATGACCACGGGAAAAACCATAGTTTGACTAGATGGACATTGGTTGGCAAAGTAATGTCTCTGCTTTTTAATATGCTATCTAGTTTGGTCATAACTTTCCTTTCAAGGAGTAAGCGTCTTTTAATTTCCTGGCAGCAGTCAGCATCTGCAGTGATTTTGGAGCTCCCAAAAATAAAGTCTGACACTGTTTCCACTGTTTCCCCATCTATTTCCCATGAAGTGATGGGGCCAGATGCCATGATCATCGTTTTCTGAATGTTCAGCTTCAAGCCAACCTTTTCACTCTCCTTTTTCAATTTCATCAAGAGTCTTTTGAGTTCCTCTTCATTTTCTGCCATAAGGGTGGTGTCATCTGCATATCTGAGGTTATTGATATTTCTCCCAACAATCTTAATTCCAGCTTGTGCTTCTTCCAGCCCAACATTCCGCATGATGTATTCTGCATATAAGTTAAACTAACAGGGTGACAATATACAACCTTGACGTACTCCTTTTCCTATTTGGAAGCAGTCTGTTGTTCCATGTACAGTTCTAACTGTTGCTTCCTGACCTGCATACAGGTTTCTCAAGAGGCAGGTCAGGTGGTCTGGGATTCCCATCTCTTTCAGAATTTTCCAGTCTATTGCGATCCACACAGTCAAAGGCTTTGGCATAGTCAATGAAGCAGAAATAGATGCTTTTCTGGAACTCTCTTGCATTCTCCATGATGCAGCAGATGTTGGCAACTTGATCTCTGGTGCCTCTGCCCTTTCTAAAACCTGCTTGAACATCTGAAATTTCACGGTTCGCTTATTGCTGAAGCCTGGCTTGGAGAATTTTGAGCATGACTTTACTAGCATGTGAGATGAGTTCAATTGTGCGGTAGTTTGAGCATTCTTTGGCATTGCCTTTCTTTGGGATTGGAATGAAGACTGACCTTTTCCAGTCCTGTGGCCACTGCTGAGTTTTTCAAATGTGCTGGCATATTGAGTGCAGCACTTTCACAGCATCATCTTTCAGGGTTTTAAATTGCTCAATTGGAATTCCATCACCTCCACTAGCTTTGTTCGTAGTGATGCTTTCTAAGGCCCACTTGACTTCACATTCCAAGATGTCTGGTTCCAGGTGAGTGATCACGCCATCGTGATTATCTTCATCATGAAGATCTTTTTTGTACAGTTGTTCTGTGTATTCTTGCCACCTCGTCTTAATATCTTCTGCTTCTGTTAGGTCCATACCATTTCTGTCCTTTATCGAGCCCATCTTTGCATGAAATGTTCCCTTGATATCTTTAGTTTTCTTGAAAAGATCTCTTGTTTTTCCTATTCTGTTGTTTTCTCTATTTCTTTGCACTGATTCTTGAGGAAGGCTTTCTTATCTCTCCTTGCTATTCTTTGTAACTCTGCATTCAGATGCTTATATCTTTCCTTTTTTCCTTTGCATTTCACTTCTCCTCTTTTCACAGCTATTTGTAAGGCCTCCTCAGACAGCCATTTTGCTTTTTTGCATTTCTTTTCCATGAGGATGGTCTTGGTCCCTGTCTCCTCTCCAATGTCACGAACCTCCGTCCAGGGTTCATCAGGCACCCTATTTATCAGATCTAGTCCCATAAATCTATTTCTTACTTCCACTGTATAATCATAAGGGATTTGATTTAGGTCATATCTGAATGGTCTAGTGGTTTTCCCTACTTTCTTCAAGTCTGAATTTGGCAATAAGGATTTCATGATCTGAGCCACAGTCAGCCCCTGGTCTTGTTTTTGAGAACTGTATAGAGCTTCTCCATCTTTGGCTGCAAAGAATATAATCAATCTGATTTCGGTGTTGACCATATGGTGATGTCCATGTGTAGAGTCTTCTCTTGTGTTGTTGGAAGAGAGTGTTTGCTAGGACCAGTGTGTTCTCTTGGCAGAACTCTGTTCACCTTTGCCCTGCTTCATTCCATGCTCCAAGGCCAAATTGGCCTGTTACTCCAGGTGTTTCTTGACATCCTAGTTTTGCATTCCAGTGCTCTAAAATGAAAATGACATCTTTTTGTGTGTGTTAGTTCTAAAAGGTCTTGTAGGTTTTCATAGAACCATTCAACCTCGGCTTCTTCAGCATTACTGGTTGGGTCATAGTCTTGGCTGGAGAAGCTGTGAAGAGATTTTCCACGACCAACATAGTTCAGTTCAGTTCAGTCGCTCAGTCGTGTCCGACTCTCCGCGACCCCATGAATCACAGCACGCCAGGCCTCCCTGTCCATCACCAACTCCCGGAGTACACTCAAACTCATGTCCACAGAGTCGGTGATGCCATCCAGCCATCTCATTCTCCGTCGTCCCCTTCTCCTCCCGCCCCCAACCTTTCCCAGCATCAGAGTCTTTTCCAGTGAGTCAACTCGTCGCATGAGGTGGCCAAAGTATTGCAGTTTCAGCTTTAGCATCAGTCCCTCCAATGAACATCCAGGATTGATCTCCCTTAGAATGGACTGGTTGGATCTCCTTGCAGTATAAGGGACTCTCAGGAGTCTTCTCCAACACCACAGTTCAAAAGCATCGATTCTTCGGCGATCAGCTTTCTTCACAGTCCAACTCTCACATCCATACATGACCACGGGAAAAACCATTGCCTTGACTAGACGGACCTTGGTTGGCAAAGTAATGTCTCTGCTTTTTAATATACTATCAAGGTTGGTCATAACTTTCCTTCCAAGGAGCAAGCGTCTTTTAATTTCATGGCTGCAATCAGCATCTGCAGTGATTTTGGAGCCCCAAAAAATAAAGTCTGACACTGTTTCCACTGTTTTTCCATCTATTTCCCATGAAGTGATGGGACCAGATGCCATGATCTTTGTTTTCTGAATGTTGAGCTTCAAGCCAACCTTTTCACTCTCCTCTTTCACTTTCATCAAGAGGCTTTTGAGTTCCTCTTCACTTTCTGCCCTAAGGGTAGTGTCATCTGCATATCTGAGGTTATTGATATTTCTCCCAGCAATCTTGATTCCAGCTTGTGCTTCTTCCAGCCCAGAGTTCCTCATGATGTACTCTGCATATAAGTTAAATAAGCAAGGTGACAATATACAACCTTGACGTACACCTTTTCCTACTTGGAACCAGTCTGTTGTTCCATGTACAGTTCTAACTGTTGCTTCCTGACCTGCATACAGGTTTCTCAAGAGGCAGGTCAGGTGGTCTGGGATTCCCATCTCTTTCAGAATGTTCCACAGTTTATTGTGACCAACATAAGAGAAACCCAAATAAGACGGTAGGTATTACGAGGGAGCATCAGAGAGCAGAAACACTGAAATCATAATCACAGAAAACTGGTTGATCTGATCATATGAACCACAGCCCTGTCTAACTCAATGAAACTAAACCATGCCTTGTGGGGCCACCCAAGATGGATGGGTCATGATGGAGAGGTCTGACAGAATGTGGTCCACTGGAGAAGGCAATGGCAAACCACTTCAGTATACTTGCCTTGAGAACCCCATGAACAGTATCAAAGATAGGATACTGAATGAGGAATTCGCCAGGTCGGTAGGTGCCCAGTATGCTACTGGAGATCAGTGGAGAAATAACTCCAGAAAGAATGAAGGGGTGGAGCCAAAGCGAAACAAATAACCAGTTGTGGATGTGACTGGTGATAGACGCAAGGTCAGATGCTGCAAAGAGCAAAATTGCATAGGAACCTGGAATGTTAGGTCTATGAATCCAGGCAAATTGGAAGTGGTCAAACAGGAGATGACAAGAGTGAACGTTGACATTCTAGGAACCAGTGAACTAAAATGGACTGAAATGGGTGAATTTAACTCAGATGACCATTATATCTACTACTGTGAGCAGGAATCCCTTATAAGAAATGGAGTAGCCATCATGGTCAACAAAGAGTCTGTAATGCAGTACTTTGATGCAATCTCAAAAACGACAAAATGATCTCTGTCCATTTCCAAGGCAGAGTCTTAGGTTGGGGCTTTTCACTGCTTAGCTGCCACCCGTTTATACCCTCAGCTTGTCCTCAGGGCGTTCAGGCCAGGTTTTTTCTCTAAGCCTTGCCGCCAAGTTTTTTCTCTAAGCCTTGCCATTGCGCCTCCCTGCCCAGTCCCTGTCTGCTAGTGGGGGTTGCGGACGTCTGCGCCACTTCTCAGCTGAGCGTTTCCTCTGGGCACTTGGTCTGTGTGTTTTAATTATTTATGTCTTTTTTCTCCCATTTATGTGGCCCTCTGAGGTTGCAAGACTCGAAGGCTCGTGGTAGACTCGCCCGTGTTTCCAGGTATTTGGAAACTTCTCTCTCTCTCTTTTTTTAAAGCCTCCCTTCCTGGGATGTAGCTCCGTCCCTCCCTCTTTTTCCTCTCTTTTTATCTTTTATACTATTTCCTAACTCCTTTTGAAGACTATGGGCTGCTTTTCTGGGTGCCTGATGATCTCTGCCGGTATTCAGAAGTTGTTTTGTGGGATTTACTCAGCGTTCAAATGTTCTTTGGCTGATTTTGTGAGGGAGAAAGTGGTCACCTCGTCCTATTCCTCCGCCATCTTCCCATGCTCCCCCTACCACATCTTTTAAATAAAAGATTTTCTCTTCTGTTTCTGACAATTTTGTGACCATACTACATTTTAGGTCCATCATTTACAGTAATTTGTTGACATTTCATCCTTGTCATGGATGAAAAATTTTCTATTGAAGGCATGCTTGTTTTTTTCTTACTTGTTTATTTTTAAATAGACATGTCTGTCAAGGATTGTGGAAAATAACTTTTTCTCTAGGAATTATTAGTGTCAAGTCCATGATTCCAGTTTGATTGTGTTTTCTGTGATCCAGTTTTGTGTGTGGTGCAAGTCAGTGAACTAAATTCTTTACTTTTATTTTTTTTTTTTAATAAATGGTACAAAGCACAATGCCAAAAATATTAACAGTTAAAATTTCACCAAATGAAAAAATACTGTAGAATACACAGTTGTAAAAAGCTACATTAAGTTATTTTACAACTGCCTCAAGCTGCAAAAAGATAAGAATAACCAATGCCATACCTAAGTTATCCCTCTCTCAAAATAATGCCATTTATGTTATAAACCATGAGCACCACATCAAAGGATGGGAATTGCTTTCGTTAATTCATATATATATATATATATATATATATATATATATATATATATAACTGTATCACTTTGCTATACACCTAAAACAAACACAACACTGTAAATAAAATATAGTACAATATAAAATAAAAATAAGTGACAGACCTTTGCGACTTTACACAGAGTTAGAGTTCCTATCAGAGGGATAACAGCACCATAGCTGTACTGAATTTTTAATTTTATTAATATGTGTCTTGGTGTGTTTTGCCTTGGGTTTTTCCTGTTTGGAACTCTCTGGGTTTATTAGACTTGGGTGATTATTTCCTTCCCCATTTTGGGGAACTTTTCAACTATCATCTCTTCAAGTATTTTCCCATGGTCTTTCTTTTTGTCCTCCTCTTCTGGGACTCCTATGATTCGAATGTTGGGGCGTTAAACATTGTCCCAGTGGTCTCTGAGATTGTCCTCATTTATTTTAATTCGTTTTTCTTTTTTCCTCTTTCTTTCATTTATTTCTACCATTCTATCTTCTATCTCACTAATCCAATTTCTGCCTCTGTTATTCTACTGTTGGTTCCCTCCAGAGTGTTCTGGATCTCATCTATTGCATTATTCCTTATGTATGAACTCTGATTTATTTCTTCTAGGTGGTCCTTAAACCTTTCTTGCATCTTCTCAGTCCTTGTCTCCAGGCTATTTACCGGTAACTCCATTTTGTTTTCAAGATTTTGGATCATTTCCACTATCATTATTCGGAATTCTTTATCAGGTAGATTCCCTATCTCTTCCTCTTTTGTTTGGGTTGGTGGGCTTTTATTTATTTATCTCTATGTGAAGAGTTTGCGGAGGCAACCACACGTTTGCTTACTTGCAAAGCAAGGCAGAGGAAACATGTTGGAAATACACAGGGTGCTGGCTGTTTCCCCATAACAATGCCAGGTCATGACCTAACCCACTCTGAATGCCTACTCCAGACCCTCTTATTTCATAGAACATCGATTCCCACAACTATGGAAAAGGCTTCCATGGCTGAGAAGAATGTACAGGTGCCAGGAGTGGAGCCAACTCAGATCTGGCCTACATCTGAACAAGTTGAGAGCAGCCATTACCAGTGCTTATGGAGGTGGCACAGTGGGAGTATCTGGAACTATGACTGGTGTGCTGGGACTGACCCAGTATGCACCCGAGCCCATATTGGGCACTGCTTCTTGCTCTAGCACTTCGTAATTTGGGGGCAAAATTTCCAATGCTGGAAGTGGATACAGCACACACTTACATGAGATGGAATCAGCATGGACCTGAAACTCAGGGCTTCTGTACTGTCAACTGGATACTCAATCTAACTCCCCAATAGGCAGGGTTGGCTACTGAGCACCGGAGAAGTCTGGGCTCATACCTGGTACTGGTTCTGGCCTATCTATCTCTAGCCCCACCTCTCACCAAAGTGAGAGTTGTCAATACACAAGAAGAAAAATTAATCTGAAACGTAAAATTATGGAAATCACCCAATAGGAAAAACAAAAAGAAAAACAAGTTAAAAAGGAGAACACTTTAAGATACTTGTAGACAACATCAAGTATACTAACGTTCACTTTATGGGGTCATAGAATGAAAAGAGAGAGAGAAAGGGGTCAAAAATATATTTAATGTGCTGAAAGAGAAAAACAAGCAACTTATAATACTCTATCCAGCAATATTATCATTCAGAATTGGAGAGAAGAACTTCTCAGACAAGAAAAACCTAAGAGCTTATCCATACTAAACCAACTTGGAAGGAAATATTTAAGTCTTCTCTAAGTGGCAAAAGAAGTAAAGATCTACAGAGAAGGGAAAAACTCCCACCAGTACACACAAACACATAGTAAAGCCTGGGGATCAACCAAGTATATAAGTTAGTATGAAAATTAAAAGACAAGTGAATTGCGAATTAAATGCTAACTACATTAAACACGCTATTGGATCAATGGAAAGAGCATCCTGATAGAAATGAAATAAGAAAACTGTAGTCTTAAATTGCAGATAAGAGTAATTGAAGTTAATAGATACCTATAGCATTTATTGTTGTTCTTCAGTTACTATGTTGTCTGACTCTTTTGAAACGCCATGGGCTGTAGCCCTCCAGGCTCCTCTGTCCATGGGATTTCCCAGCAAGAACACTGGAGTTTATTGCATTTCTTTTTCCAGGGGATCTTGCTAACCCAGGGATCCAATCGGCATCTTCTGAGTTGTAGGCAAATTCTTTACCTCTGAGCCACCTAACATAGTCTATCCCAAAACAGCAGAATACACACCTTCAAGTGTGCATAGGATATTTTTTCAGGGATGATCAAATGCTATGCCAGAAAACAAGTCTCAACACATTTAAGAAGACAGAAATTTTATCAAGCACTTTTTCTGACCACAATGGTACAAAATAAGAAATCAATTACAGGAGGGGAAAATGGGACAAACACAAACATATGGAGATGAAACAACATGATACTAAATGCCAATGAGCTAATGAAGAAATCAAAAAGGGAATCAGAAAATACTTTGAGACTAATAAAAACACGAACTTTCCAAAATCTATTGGGTTTAGCAAAAGCAGTTCTAGGGGAAATTGTATAGTGAAAGATGCCTCCCTCAAAGAGGGGGAAGAAACTGAAATAAACAACTTAACTTACTATATAAATGAAGTAGAAAAAGAAGAATAAATTAAGCCCCAAATCCTCAGAATGAAGGCAAAAATAAGGATCAGAGAAGACACTAATAAAATTGAGACTTCCACTTTCCTAAAATAAAAAAATATCAGTTAAGTGAAAAGATATTTTTTGAAAAGATAAACAAAATAATTAAGTCTTTAGCCAGGTTCACCAAAAATAAAAGATATATGACTCAAATAAACAAATGCAAAGGAGACATTACAGCCAACATCACAGCAATAGGGAAAAATCATAAGAGTATACTACAAATAGTTATATGCCAAACAGTTGGATGATCTAGAAGCAACTGACAAATCTCTAGGACCATACAACCTTTCAAAACTGAATCAGGAAGAAATGTATTATTTGAATGGTTGAAACATTAGTAGTGAAGTTGAATGTATAATAAAAAATCTCACACTGAAATAAAGTTCAGGTTCACACAGCTTCACAGCAGAATGTTTACAAACTTATACAGGAGAGCTTATACCCAACATTCTCAAACTATTCCAAAAAAATGAGAAAATGGAGTATTCCAATTTTTTTATGAAGTTATTATTTTCCTAACACCAAAACCAGACAAAGACACCACCTAAAAAGAAAACTCAAAGCCAATATTTCTGTTGAATATAGATGTGAATATTCTTAACAAAATATGAGAGAACCAAATTCAACATCACATTGAAAACATCATATACTATGATCAAGATGGACTTATTCCAGGGGTACAAGGATGGTTCAATACCTGCAAATTAGTCAGTATGATACACCACATTAGGAAAAGAAGGACAAAAATCACATGATTATCTCAACAGATGCTGTAAAAGCATTTGGCAAAATTCAATATTCTTTCATTTCAAAAACTCTCACCATACTTGTTATGGAGGGAATATATCTGAACATAATGAAAGTGAAAGTGGAAGTCACACTGTGCCCTCTCCAGTTCTCTGGCCTAGAGAATTCCATGGACTGTATAGTCCATGTGGTCGTCTGAACATAAAAATGGTGATTTGTAACAAACAGAGATGATATCATATTTAGTGGCAAAAATCTGAAAGCTATCCCTCTAAATCAGGAACAAGACACAGATGCCCACTCTTGCCACTTTAAAGCACTAGAAGTACTAGGCACAACAATCATTCAAAGAAAATAAATAAAAGCATCCAAATTGGAAGGAAGAAGTAAAACTGTCACTACTTGCAGTTGATATGATACTATATATAGAAAGCTATCAGTTCAGTTCAGTTTCAGTCGCTCAGTCATGTCCGACTCTTTGCGACCCCATGTATCACAGCACGCCAGGCCTCCCTGTCCAACACCATCTCCCGGAGTTCACTCAAACTCATGTCCATCGAGTCGGTGATGCCATCCAGCCATCTCATTCTTTGTCGTCTCCTTCTCCTCCCGCCCCCAATCCCTCACAGCATCAGTGTCTTTTCCAGTGAGTCAACTCGTCATATGAGGTGGCCAAAGTATTGGAGTTTCAGCTTACAAACGATGATTAAACTAATGAAATCAAGGTGAATTAAAACCCTAAATGAAACACTGGAAACTCTGAAGCCCCAAGAAGAAAATGTAGGCAGAACACTCTTTGACATAATTCATAGCAACATTTTTTTCACCTGTCTCCTATGGCAAAGGAAGCAAAGGAAAACAATGACATCTAATTAAACGTAAAAGCTTTTTCACAGCAAACAAAAACATTGACAAAATGAAAAGACAACCTACTGAATGGGGGTAAGTATTTGCAAATGATATGACTATAAGGGGTTAGTATCCAAACTATCTAAACAGATTATTTAACTCGATATTAAAAAACAAACAAAAAATAACAAACAATCAGAAGACCCAATTTTCTTGAAAGAAGATATACAGATGGCACATGAAAAAATGCTATACTTCACTAACTGTCAGAGATATTAAAACCAAAATCACTAGGAGATATCACCTCACACTCATCAGAATGGCTATCATCCAATCAAAGAGTCTCAGAATAAGAAATGTTGACAAGGATGTGGAGAAAGGGAAGCCCTTGTTCTTAATTGGTGGGAATGTAAATTTGTGCAGTGGGTGTGGAAAACATAATGAAATTTTCTCAAAAAACTAAGAAAAGAACTACCAATTGACCCAGCAATTCCATTCCGAGGTATATATCAGAAGACAATGAACCCAACTTTGAAAAGATACATGGAGATGAAAAGGTAAATGAACTGAAAGGCCATAGAGTTTAATATTTTTTATAAATATCTCTAAGAGTAATATTATGACATCATGTCGGAGCTTAATTCAGCAAGAACAGATAATAAGAGGCTGAGATCTAGCTTTCTACTCGTTTGGTCTTTCATAAGGATAGAACTTTGGAACTCTGCATTCAGATGCTTATATCTTTCCTTTTCTCCTTTGCTTTTTGCTTCTCTTCTTTTCACAGCTATTTGTAAGGCCTCCTCAGACAGCCATTTTGCTTTTTTGCATTTCTTTTCCATGGGGATGGTCTTGGTCCCTGTCTCCTGTACAATGTCATGAACCTCCGTCCAGAGTTCTTCAGGCACTCTATCTGTCAGATCTGGTCCCTTAAATCTATTTCTCACTTCCACTGTACAATCATAAGGGATTTGATTTAGGTCATATCTGAAAGGTCTAGTGATTTTCCCTACTTTCTTCAATTTAAGTCTGAATTTGGCAATAAGGAGTTCATGATCTGAGCCACAGTCAGCTCCTGGTCTTGTTTTTGCTAACTGTATAGAGCTTCTCCATCTTTGGCTGAAAAGAATATAATCAATCTGATTTCGGTATTGACCATCTGGTGATGTCCATGTGTAGAGTCTTCTCTTGTGTTGTTGGAAGAGGGTGTTTGCTTTGACCAGTGCGTTCTCTTGGCAAAACTCAATTAGCCTTTGCCCTGCTTCATTTCGTGCTCCAAGGCCAAATTTGCCTGTTACTCCAGGTGTTTCTAGACTTCCTACTTTTGCATTCCAGTCCCCTATAATGAAAAAGAAATCTTTTTTTGTGTCTTAGTTCTAAAAGGTCTTATAAGTCTTCATAGAGGCGTTCAATTTCCGCTTCTTCAGCATTACTGGTTGGGGCATAGGTTTGGATTACTGTAATATTGAATGGTTTGCCTTGGAAACCAACAGAAATTATTCTGTCGTTTTTAAGATTACATCCAAGTACTGCATTTGGGACTCTTTTGTTGACCATGATGGCTACTCCATTTCTTCTCTAAGGGATTCCTGCCCACAGTAGTAGATACAATGATCATCTGAAATAAATTCCCCCTTCCAGTCCATTTTAATTCACTGATTCCTAGAATGTCTACGTTCAGTCTTGTCATCTCCTGTTTGACCACTTCCTATTTGCCTTGATTCATGGACGTAACATTCCAGGTTCCTATGCAATATTGCCCTTTACAGTATCAGACCTTGCTTCAGTCACCAGTCACATCCACAACTGTGTATTTGTTTTGCTTTGGCCCCATCCCTTCATTCTTTCTGGAGTTATTTCTCCACTAATCTCCAGTAGTATACTGTGCACCTACAGACCTGGGGAATTCCTCATTCAGTATCCTATCATTTTGCCTTTTGATACTGTTCATGGGTTTCTCAAGGCAAGTATAATGAAGTGGTTTGCCATTCCCTTCTCCAGATGGGAATACCAGACCACCTGACCTGCCTCTTGACAAACATGTATGCAGGTCAGGAAGCAACAGTTAGAACTGGACGTGGAAGAACAGACTGGTTCCAAATAGGAAAAGGAGTGCGTCAAGGTTGTATATTGTCACCCTGCTTATTAAAATTATATGCAGAGTACATCATGAGGAACTCTGGGCTGGAAGAAGCACAAGCTGGAATCAAGATTGCTGGGAGAAATATCAATAACCTTAGATATGCAGATGACACCACTCTTATGGCACAAAATGAAGAGGAACTAAAAAGCCTCGTGATGAAAGTTAAAGAGGAGAGTGAAAAGTTTGGCTTGAAGCACAACATTCAGAAAACAAAGATCATGGCATCTGGTACCATCACTTCATGGGAAATAGATGGGGAAACAGTGGAAGCAGTGTAAGACTTTACTTTTTTTGGGCTCCAAAATCACTGCGGATGCTGATTGCAGCCATGAAAATTAAAGACGCTTACTACTTGGAAGGAAAGTTATGACCAACCTAGATAGCATATTAAAAAGCAGAGACATTATTTGGAAGGACTGATGCTAAAGCTGAAACTCCAATACTTTGGCCACCTCATGAGACGAGTTGACTCATTGGGAAAGAGTCTGATGCTGGGAGGGATTGAGGGTGGGAGGAGACGGGGATGACAGAGAATGAGATGGCTGGATTGCATCATCGACTCGATGGACATGAGTTTCAGTGAACTCCGGGAGTTGGAGATGGATAGGGAGGCCTGGCGTGCTGTGGTTCATGGGGTCGCAAAGAATCAGACACCACTGAGCGACTGAACTGAACTGAACTGAAGAACACTTTTTAACACCCTACAACAAAATAAACTCAAAATGGATTAGAGAGCGAAATTTAAGACCAGAAACTATAAACCTCCCAGAGGAGAACTTAGGCAAAACACTCTCCGACATAAATCACAGCAGGATCCTCCAAGACCCACCTCCCAGAATATTGGAAATAAAAGCAAAAATAAACAAATGGGACCTAATTAAAATCAAAAGCTTCTGCACAGCAAAGGAAACTTTAAGCAAGGTGAAAAGACAGCCTTCAGAATGGGAGAAAATAATAGCAAATGTAGCAACTGATAAAGGATTAATCTCCAAATATACAAGCAGCTCCTGAAGCTCAATTCCAGAAAAATAAATGACCCAATCAAAAAATGGGCCAAAGAACTAAACAGACATTTCTCCAAAGAAGAAAAACAGATGGCTAACAAACACATGAAAAAATGCTCAACATTCCTCATAATCAGAAAAATGCAAAACTAAACCACAATGTGATACCATTTCACATCAATCAGAATGGCTGCTATCCAAAAGTCTACATGCAATAAATGCTGGAGAGGTTGTGGAGAGAAGGGAACCCTCTTACAGTGTTGGTGGAAATGCAAACTAGTGCAGCCACTATGGAGAACAGTGTGGAGATTCCTCAAAAACTAGAAATAGAACTGCCATATGATCCAGGAATCTCACTCCTGGGCATACACATCAAGGAAACCAGAACTGAAAGAAACACATGTACTCCAATATTCATTGCAGCACTGTTTATAATAGCGAGGACATGGAAGCGACCTAGATGTCCATCTGCAGATGAATGGATAAGAAAGTTTTGGTACATACACACAACGGTGTATTTTTCAGCCATCAAAAAGAATACATTTGAATCAGTTCTAATGAGGTGGATGAAATTGGAGCCTATTATACAGAGCGAAGTAAGCCATAAAGTAAAACACCAATACAGTGTACTAACGCATATATATGGAATTTAGAAAGATGGTAACCTTCACCCTGTATCAGTTCAGTTCAGTTCAGTTCAGTTCAGTCTCTCAGTCATGTCCAACTCTCCGCGACCCCATGAATCACAGCACGCCAGGCCTCCCTGTCCATCACCAACTCCCGGAGTTCACTCAAACTCATGTCCACAGAGTCGGTGATGCCATCCAGCCATCTCATTCTTGGTCGTCCTCTTCTCCTCCCGCCCCCAACCTTTCCCAACATCAGAGTATTTTCCAGTGAGTCAACTCGAAAGAGACATAGGTGTATACTCTGTGGGAGAGGGTGAAGGTGGGATGATTTGGGAGAATGGCATTGAAACATGTATATTATCATATGTGAAATGAATCACCATTCCAGGTTCAACTCATGATACAGGATGCTTGGTGCTGTTGTCGGGGATGACCTGGAGGGAGGATATGGGGAAGAGGGAGGTGGGAGGGAGGTGCAAGAAGGGAAACACATGTATACCCGGGGCGGATTCTTGTCAATGTATGGCAAAACCAACCAATATATTAATGTAAATTAATTTGCCTCCAATAAAAAAAAATAATAAAATAAAAGATGTGGTAGACCAAAAAACAGAAAAGAAAAAATTGAAACAAAGACAAAGTAAAATAAAACTTTCGTGAAAAAATCGAAATACAAAGGGAAAATAAGCAATCTGCATTATCACAGAGCTAAAAACTGCATTTACACAGGGAGGATTCTCAAAGGAAATATGCCAACAGAAATAGAGAATAACAAGAGGATATTACCAAGAAAAAATAATTGCTTTTGCTTTTAAGCATATGTGTATGAAAAAGAGAAATTCAAATACTGTGTTCTACAAATGAAACAAACAAAAAAAATGAATAAATAAAATTAGCAAGATCAAAGATAAAGAACAAATATTAAACGCAGCAAGGGAAAAACAGCAAATAACAGACAAGGGGATTCCCACAAGGATTACAGCTGATCTTTCAATAGAAACTCTTCAAGCCAGGAGGGAATGGCACGGTGTACTTACAGTGGTGAAAGAAAAGAGCCTACAGCCCAGATTACTGTACCCAGCAAGGATCTCATTCAAATATGAAGGAGAAATCAAAAGCTTTACACACAGGCAATAGCTGAGAGAATTCAGCATCACCAAACCACCTCTCCAACAAATGCTAAAGGAACTTCTCTAGACAGGAAGCAGAGAAAGGGGGTATAAACCCTAACCCAAAACAATAAAGTAAATGGCAACAGGATCATACTTACTAATAATTACCTTAAAATTAAATGGGTTGAATGCCCCAACCAAAAGGAAAAGGCTGGCTGAATAGATACAAGAAACAAACCCCTATGTATGTTGTCTACAAAAGACCCACCTAGAAACGAGGGACACAGACAGACTGAAAGGGAAGGGCTGTAAAAACATATTCCACGCAAATAAAGAACAAAAGAAAGGAGGAGTATCAATACTCATATCAGATAAAATAGACTTTAAGACAAAGGCTGTGAAAAGAGCCAAAGAAGGACACTACATGATGATCAAAGGATCAATCCAAAAAGAAGATATAACAATTATAAATATATATGCACCCAGCACAGGAGCACCGCAATATGTAAGACAAATGTTAATAATTATGAAAGAGGAAATTAGCAATAACACAATAAGATGGGAGATTTAATACCCCACTCACATCTATGGATAGATCGAATAAACAGAAGATTAATGAGGAAACACAAAAGTTTTCAATCCCTGGTCAGGGATCTAAGATCCAACTAACTGCATGGTGCCCCCCACCCCAAAAAATTATCTCTCTGTGGTGATCCTGTTAGTCACATGCACCGGGATTGGGCCCCCACCACTGCTCTGCACTAGGGAATACACTGCTCCCACCAATTTCTTAGGACAACAGTGCCCTAACTGATATTTGGTCTGTTCCCTCCAAACATTATTTTAATCGTTTGGAGTGTGAGCTGTGGGTTTTAGTTGTATTAGCATTTTGTGCCTCCTGAGCACCTTTAGCTGACAGCATAGGCGAGTGATGCAACAAACCCCTTTATGACGTAGGTGGCCAGGAGGTGATTTCTGCCTGCTTTTCTCAGGGGAACTATGACATTCACCATCCCCATGTTTAACCTTTTTCCCATCTGGGTTCTGAAAATCTAGACACTAATGTCATTCCACACCCCAAACAAAGGCAGGAACACCACACCACTAATCCTTGCCACTGAGATCAATTGTTAAGCAGGGTTATCCATCTTCAGTGCAGACTCCTGACCCAGTCCAGACTTCTCCTCTCTGGTTAACTGGGGGCTTGAAGGTCTGTTTCCCAATCTCCCAGTACTCCACACCCCTCCCCACTCAGGTGCCCACCTCTTTTCTCCCTCCCCTCTTTTCGCACCAGATAATTCACACACACACACACACACACACACACACAAATATCATCTTTCACCATTTGATGTTTATTTTAATGGCAGTCATCAGTTTAGTATGTAAGTGTGAGAGTCAGTCTTTTCCTGGTTCGCCATTTGTAAGAAAGCAGACCTCTGGAGAAACAATTCTAAACTGTCTGCCCTTTGTTATTCAGATACTGGCTGCCCAGGTTGTACTTCCCCAGGGTCTCTCATTCATTGGCGGCTGAGCTTATCTTCTCTTTCGATTCTGCCTCCTTTTTGGACTCTTCCTCATATTTTGGTAGGTTTTTCAGCGTTGATGAGTGTCTTACGTGGACAGGAACAGGAAAACCAATTTGGTTGTCTTTTTTTCTTCACCTTCTTCGACTGAGTGGCATATGATCGGATTTTCTTTCTCAAAGTTTCTTCTAGAGGTCTTCTGACCCTCATGATCATATTTCATACCTGGAAAGAAAAGAGAAGGGTACTAGTTTTGAGGAAAGAGTATATCAACTGAGTTGGAAGAGAGAATTCATGAAAAAGATATGTGGGTGATGAGGGCTTTTGTGCCAGGCAAGGGCAGTGTAGAGGTCTTGTGCAGCAAAGTCAATGTAGAACATGGGGAGCATAGATGGAGTCATTTTACCTTCACACTGCCTCTGTATCTCCGTTGACAACAGGTCGTCTTTCTTCCTTTCATCCATGAAGGAAAACGAGTTGCAACTCTTCTTGGCTTCTGTGGCTTCCTGGTTACCTTAGTCGTGTTGATCGCACGAAGTGACCTAACCCAGAATCTCTGCCTCTGACCCCACTATCTATACCTTTTCAGGACAGTGAGGAGCCACACCCTTCAATCTGATAGGTCAGCTAGACACTCCCTCGGTCATTGGTGGCCTTGGGGTCTTAGACATCACAATGTACCCCTTTGCCCATCAACATGGGCTAGTCTAGGCAGAGGGAGGCCATGATACTACTTATCCACTGCTGACACCTCTGTGTGTCTGATTCTGGGGAGTGGTGTTTCAGGGGCATGGTGTTTCTGCTCATGACATTCAGACGTCCCTTCAATGCCCTTTATTCTTTTACTTATATGTCTCCCTTCAACGCTCCTGCCTCCTCCATCCCTGTATGAACACTTTTCATCCCATTTCAGCACTTCAGAATCCTCTAGTCACTTCATCTCTAGACCACCCTCTTTCTATTTGGGGTTCTTGAGGGGCTTAAGGAACTTAAGAGTAAGCACTTAACATGGAAAAAGGTAATTAAGAACCTGTTGTCTGTTGTTTCTAATCTAATGAACTTTAGAGTCCCCAAGATTTGGTGAATCCTCAGTCTGTTGCCCCAAGGTCAATACACTGTCTCCATAAGATTACACATTATAGCAAAGAGAGTGTTCAATGTCTGTTCCACTAATATTGCTGGGGACATTTTGTCTCTCATATTGTGTTCAGTTCAGTTCAGTTCAGTCAGGGAAACTCAACTTGCCCCATCAACCAGAAATTTATTCCTGATTAAAAAAAAAAAGAAAAAAGAATGTAACCAAAGGCAAGAGTCACATGATCACTGCACCACGGACTCCTAACTGAGTCACTTCCCCAATGGTCCCTTACTGACAGTTATCATCAGGTAGGGCCCACTGTGTAACTGACCAATAGCTGAGCAGGAGACATATCAGTAGGTACCTCATTGATAGTTGGTTTCTTTTGGGTGGGGCCCAGGGATACACTGTTCAATTGCTGAGCAAGACCTGTTACTTAGTAACAAGATGTGGTGTAGTAAGGCACAGCAATTGCTTCCTGGTAAGGGCTGTGCTCATGCTGCTCTGTTACATAAGGATACTTTGGTTCCAGTGTGCTGGAGTCTTTTTGATTGACTCCTTTCCAACCTCAGCTTTTGATTTCACATGCTTGTTTAACTTTTGTACATCATTTTTTTCTTTGCATTCCCTGGCGTTCCTGTCAGCAGTGCTTATCTTTATGCCCCTCCCACAGTTGCCACTTGATCCCATGTACCGCATATAGTATAGCTAATATTTCAAACCCAACAAGAATGTGAAGGCCAGCCCACCTTGAGAACTACTTTGACAAACCTTAACATCACAGTCATTTATATTCTATTCACAGGATAACAGAGCAGGAAGATGGATATTCAAAAAGGATAAAAATGAAATTAGAGGACACCAATAAGTATGTCAATGGATATATATACTGTTAATAGTTTGTCTCTGTTGTTTTCCCTAAAAGTTTATAACGTATATATTATATGTGTTATATAATGCTAGAATATATAATACACATATATTTGGATGAACATATATACATCAGAGAATTGTTTTAATTTATAGAATTTGAAGCAGACTATACGCACTATTGTAGCCTTCCTTTTCTATACAATATGCTGGAAGAATTACTCCAACTCAACGAACTTGTATCTGCCATTATTTCTAAGGATTACTATAGTGTTCAAATGCTTGCTTTTGCCATAATCCATGCGAGTGCTTTGAAGAGAGGAACCATGTGTGCTTTGTTCACTGGTTGCTTCCATATCATTTATATTGTAAATAAAGCTGTAATACACATTGGAATTCATGTATCTTTTCTTTTTTTTTTTTTACAGTTAAAAGTATTTTTATTAAAAATCTTTTCTTTTTTTAAATTTTAATTTATTTTTTATTTTTTTAAAGCTCATTTTATTGGAGGCAAATTACCTTACATTAATATATTGGTTGGTTTTGCCATATATTTACATGAATCCGCCCCGGGTGTACATGTGTTCCCTTTCTTGAACCCCCCTCCCACCTCCCTCTTCCCCATATCCTCCCTCCAGGTCATTCCCGTGCACCAGCCCCAAGCATCCCGTATCATGCATTGAAACTGGACTGGTCATTTATGATAATATACATGCTACAATGCCATTCTTCCCAATCATCCCACCTTCACCCTCTCCCACAGAGTCTCAAAGACTGTTCTATATACCTATGTCTCTTTTGCAGTCTCGTATACAGGGTTAAGGTTACCATCTTTCTTACATCCATATATATGCGTTAGTATACTGCATTGATGTTTTTCTTTCTGGCCTACTTCACTCTGTATAATTGGCTCCAATTTCATCCACCTCAGTAAAACTGATTCAGATGCATTCTTTTTGATGGATGAAAAATACTCCATTGTGTATATGTACCAAAGCTTTCTTATCCATTCATCTGCAGATGGACATCTAGGTCGCTTCCATGTCCTCACTATTATAAACAGTGCTGCAATGAACATTGGAGTACATGTGTCTCAATTCTGGTCTCCTAGGTGTGTATGCCCAGGAGTGCAATTGCTGGATCATATGGCAGTTCTATTTCCAGTTTTTTGAGGAATCTCCACACTGTTCTCCATAGTGGCTGTACTAGTTTGCATTCCCACCAACAGTGTAAGAGGGTTCCCTTTTCTCCACACCCTCTGCAGGATTTATTGCATGTAGACTTTTGGATAGCAGCCATTCTGATTGGTGTGAAATGGTATCTCATTGTGGTTTTGATTTTCATTTCTCTAATTATGAGGGATGTTGAACATCTTTTCATGTGTTTGTTAGCCATCTTTATGTCTTCTTTGGAGAAATGTCTGTTTAGTTCTTTAGCCCATTTTTTGATTGGGTCACTTATTTTTCTGGAATTGAGCTGCAGGAGCTGCTTGTTTATTTTGGAGATTAATCCTTTATCAGTTGCTTCATTGGCTATTATTTTCACCAATTCTAAAGGCTGTCTTTTCAACTTGCTTATAGTTTCCTTTGCTGTGCAGAAGCTTTTGATTTTAATTAGGTCCCATTTGTTTATTTTTGCTTTTATTTCCAATATTCTGGGAGGTGGGTCTTGGAGGATCCTGCTGTGATTTATGTCGGAGAGTGTTTTGCCTACGTTCTCCTCTAGGAGTTTTATAGAATCTGGTATTACATTTAGCTCTCTAATCCATTTTGAGTTTATTTTTGTGTATGGTGTTAGGAAGTGTTCTAGTTTCATTCTTTTACAAGTGGCTGACCAGTTTTCCCAGCACCACTTGTTAAAGAGACTGTTTTTTGTCCATTTTATATTCTTTCCTGCTTTGTCGAAGATAAGGTGTCCATAGGTGCGTGGGTTTATCTCTGGGCTTTCTATTTTGTTCCATTGATCTATATTTCTGTGTTTATGCCAGTACCATACTATATTGATGACTGTGGCTTTGTAGTAGAGCCTGAAGTCCGGCAGGTTAATTCCTCCAGTTCCATTCTTCTTCTTAAAGATTGCTTTGGCTCTTCGAGGTTATTTGTATTTCCATACAAGTTTTGAGGTTATTTGTTCTAGCTCTGTGATAAATATCTTTGGTAGCTTGATAGGGATTGCATTGAATGTATAAATTACTTTGGGTAGTATACTCATTTTCACAATGTTTATTCTTCCAATCCACGAACACGGTATATTTCTCCATCTGTTAGTGTCCTCTTTGATTACTTTCACAAGTGTTTTATAGTTTTCTAGGTATATATATTCCTAAGTATTTAATTCTTTTCGCTGCAAGTGAATGGAATAGTTTCCTTAATTTCTCTTTCTATTTTCTCATTATTAGTGTATAGGAATGCAAGGGATTTCTCTGTGTTGATTTTTTATCCTGCAACTTTACTGTATTCATTGATTAGCTCTAGTAGTTTTCTGGTAGAGTCTTTAGGGTTTTCTGTGTAGAGGATCATGTCATCAGCGAACAGTGAAAGTTTTACTTCTTCTTTTCCAATTTGGATTCCTTTTATGTCTTTTTCTGCTCTGATTGCTGTAGCAAAAACTTCCAGAACTATGTTGAATAGTAGTGATGAGAGTGGGCACCCTTGTCTTGTTCCTGACTTTAGGGGAAATGCTTTCAGTTTTTCACCATTGAGATTAATGTTTGCTGTGGGCTTGTCATATATAGATTTTATTATGTTGAGATATGTCCCTTCTATTCCCACTTTCTGGAGAGTTTTTATCATAAATGGATGTTGTATTTTGTCGAAGGCTTTCTCTGCATCTATTGAGATAATCATATGATTTTTATTTTTCAGTTTGTTAATGTGGTGTATTACATTGATTGATTTGCGGATATTGAAGAATCCTTGCATTACTGGGATAAAACCCACTTGGTCATGAAGTATGATCTTCTTAATGTTTTGTTGGATTCTGATTGCTAGAATTTTGTTAAGGATTTTTGCATCTATGTTCATCAGTAATATTAGCCTGCAGTTTTCTTTTTTTTTTGGGATCTTTACCAGGTTTTGGGATTAGGGTGATTTTGGCCTCATAGAATGAGTTTGGAAGTTTCCCTTCCTCAGCAATTTTCTGGAAGAGTTTGAGTAGAATAGGTGTTAGCTCTTCTCTAAATTTTTGGTAGAATTCAGCTGTGAAGCCTGGGCATTTGTTTGCTGGAAGATTTCCGGTTACTTCCTCTAGTTCCGTGCCTGTGATGGGTCTGTTCAGATTTTCTATTTCTTCCTGGTTCAGTTTTGGCAAGGTGTACTTTTCTAGAAATTTGTCCATTTCTTCCAAGTCATTCATTTTATTGCCATATAATTTCTGATAGTATTCTCTAATAATCCTTTGTATTTCTGTGTTGTCAGTTGTGATCTCTCCAGTTTCATTTCTAATTTTATTGATTTGATTCTTCTCCCTTTGTTTCTTGATGAGTCTTTTAGTGGTTTGTCAATTTTATTTACCTTCTCAAAGAACCAGCTTTTGGCTTTGTTGATTTTTGCTATGGTCTCTTTTGTTTCTTTTGCATTTATCTCTGCCCTAATTTTTACGATTTCTTTCCTTCTACTGACCCTGGGGTTCTTCATTTCTTCCTTTTCTAATTGCTTTAGATGTAGAGTTAGGTTATTTAGTTGACTTTTTTCTTGTTTCTTGAGGTGTGCCTGTATTGCTATGAACTTCCCCCTTAGCACTGCTTTTCCAGTGTCCCACTGGTTTTGGGTTGTTGTGTTTTCATTTTCATTCATTTCTATGCACATTTTGATTTCTTGTTTGATTTCTTCTATGATTTGTGCACTATTAAGCAGCGTGTTTTTCAGCCTACATACGTTGGCATTTTTAATTGTTTTTCTCCCGTAATTGAGATCTAATCTTTCTGCATTGTGGTCAGAAAAGATGCTTGGAATGATTTCAATTTTTTGAATTTACCAAGGCTAGGGGCTTCCCTGGTGGCTCAGAGGTTAACACGTCTTCCTCCAATGCGGGATACCCAGGTTCGATCCCTGGGTCGGGAAGATCCCCTGGAGAAGGAAATGGTAACCCACTCCAGTATTCTTGCCTGGAGAATCCCATGGATGGAGAAGCCTGGTAGGCTACAGTCCACGGGGTCTTAAATAGTCGGACACAACTGAGCGACTGAACAGAACAGAACAGAACAGGTTTATGGCCCAGCATGTGATCTATCCTTGAAAAGGTTCCATGTGCGCTTGAGAAAAGGTGCAATTCCTAGTTTTGGGGTGAAATGTCCTATAGATACGTGTTAGGTCTAACTGGTCTATTGTATCATTTAAAGTTTATGTTTCCTTGTTAATTTTCTGTTTAGTTGATCTCTATCCATAGGTGTGAGTGGGGTATTAAAAAATCCCACTATTATTGCATTGTTGTTAATTTCCCCTTTCATGCTTGTTAGTAATTGTCTTTCATATTGCGGTGCTCTTATTTTGGGTACATAAATATTTATAATTGTTATGTCTTCTTCTTGGATTGATCCTTTGGTCATTATGTAGTTTCCTTCTTTGTCTCTTTCCACAGCCTTTGTTTTAAAGTCTATTTTAACTGATATGAGTATTGCTACCCCTGCTTTCTTTTGGTCTCTATTTGCATGGAATATCTTTTTCCAGCCCTTCACTTTCAGTCTGTATGTGTCCCTCGTTTTGAGGTGGGTCTCTTGTAGACAACATATATGGGGTTCGTGTTTTTCTATTCATTCAGCCAGCCTTTGTCTTTTGGTTGGGTATTCAACCCATTTATGTTTAATGTAATTATTGATAAGTATGATCCAGTTGCCATTTTCTTTATTGCTTTGGGTTCGAGTTTATACACCCTTTCTGTGTTTCCAGTCTAGAGAAGATCCTTTAGCATTTGTTGGAGAGCTGGTTTGTTGATTCTGAATTCTCTCAGTTTTTGTTGTCTGTAAAGCTTTTGATTTCTCCTTCATATTTGAGTGAGAGCCTTGCTGGGTACAGTAATCTGGGCTGTAGGTTATTTTCTTTCATCACTTTAGGTATGTCTTGCCATTCCCTCCTAGAATGAAGAGTTTCTGTTGAAAGATCAGCTGTTATCCTTATGGGAATCCCCTTGTGTGTTATATTCTGCTTTTCCCTTGTTGCTTTTAATATTTGTTCTTTGTGTTTGATCTTTGTTAATTTGATTAATATGCGTCTTGGAGTATTTCGCCTTGGGTTTATCCTGTTGGGGAATCTCTGAGTTTCTTGGACTTTGGGGATTATTTCTTTCCCCATTTTTGGGAAGTTTTCAACTATTATCTCCTCAAGTGTTCTCTCATGGTCTTTCTTTTTGTCTTCTTCTGGGACTCCTATGATTCGAATGTTGGAGCGTTTAGCATTGTCCCAGAGGTCTCTAATATTGTCCTCATTTCTTTTAATTCTTTTTACTTTTTTCCTCTCTGTTTCTTTTATTTCTACAATTCTATCTTCTATCTCGCTTATCCTGTCTTCTGCCTCTGTTATTCTACTGTTTGTTCCCTCCAGAGTGTTTCTGATCTCATCTATTGCATTATTCATTGTAGATTGTCTCTTTTTTAATTTCCTCTAAGTCTTTATTAAACCTTTCTTCCATCTTCTCAATCCTTTTATCCAGTTTATTTTGCTTTCAAGATTTTGAATCATTTTCACCATCAAATTTCGAAATTCTTTATCAGGTAGATTCCCTCTATCTTCCTCTTTTGTTTTTGTTGGTGGGCTTTTATCTTGTTCCTTTAGTTGCTGGGTATTTCTATGCCTCTTCATCTTGCTTATATTGTTTTGCTTGTGGTGGCCTTTCCGTCTTCTGGCAGTTTGTGGAGTTCTCTTTATTATGTAGTTTCCTCTCTGTGTGTGGGGTTGGTAGGGTGACTTGTCAAGGTTCCCTGTTTAGGGAAGCTTGTGTCGGTGTTCCGGTGGGTGGAGCTGGATTTTTTCTCTCTGGAGTGCAATGTAGTGTCCAGTAATGTGTTATGAGATGTCAGTGGGTTTGGAGTGACTTTGGGCAGCCTGTATATTGAAACTCAGGGCTAGTCTCCTGTGTTGCTGGAGAATTTGTGTGGTATGTCTTGCTCTGGAACTTGTTGATCCTTGGGTGGTGCTTGGTTTTAGTGGAGGTATGGAGGTGTTTGATGAGCTCCTATGGATTAATGTTCCCTGGAGTCAGGAGTTCTCTGGTGTTCTCAATATTTGGGCTTAAGCCTATTGCCTCTGGTTTTTAGTCTTATTCTTGGAGTAGTCTCTAGACTTCTCTATCTGTCATTTCCAAGGTGGTTGCCTCTGTTTTAGCTTCTATTTTCTGGTCTCTTCAGTGTCTAATCTCCAACCTGATACTAGGGGTGGGTGGACACTTTTTAAGGCTCAGTTGTTCAGTCCTGTTCTGGGAAGGGAGGAACACTGCAAACAAATATCTCTGGCATCTGTGGGGAGTGCTCGCAGGGTCTCGGCCACACTGGGTTTGCCCCCGCTCACAGCGCGTGTCCCAGTCTACACTGCACAGACTCCAGGTTGCTCTGCTGGGAACTGTCCGAGGCGGGTGCTGGGTTGTATGCACTTCCCAGGTCTGAGCGTCTCAAGTTCAGTTTCTCGGGTACTCCACAAAGGTGTAGGCTTGGCTGGGTCTGTGTTTTGTGCCTTTCCCGGTCCGAGAAGCTCAAGTGGCCAGGTGTTTGGAGAGTGCGGTCACTGCAACTTATCGCCTCTCCAGTTTCTTCCACTCGGTTTTCTGGGTGTACAAACTGCGCACTTTCTCAGGCAGATATTGACCGGCCCGAGCCCAAGAAGTCTTGATTAGCAACAAGCCTGCCTGCAGTTTGTATCGGATGTCTTTCTGGGGCCGCAGTTGCCCCCTCTGGCTCTGGCTGACCTCCCTGCCTGTCTTGGCGGGGGATGGGGGATGGGCCGACCGCAGTCAGCTCACTCTGCTCAGCCCTTTGTTCTGTGAGTGGGGCTGGCAGAGTCTTAGGTTAGAGCTTTCCGCCTTTTCGTGGGGAAGCTATCCCAGTCTGCTTTGCTATCCCGTTAGTTCTCTCAGATTGTTCTCTCAGCATTCAAGCCCAGTCCTCTCTCTAAGCAGTTCAGCCGGCTCCTCCTTGCCCAGCATATGTTTGATAATGGTGTATGCAGGTGTCTGCGCTGCTTCTCCGATGGGAGTTACTGTTTGGTGGATAATCTCTGGGTTTTAATAATCTCTTTCTTTTTCCTCCCAGTTATGTGGCCCTCTGAAGTTCCAAGGCTCGTCACAGACTCGTCAGTGAGAGTGTTACCTGGTGTTTGGAAACTTCTCTCTTTTTAAAGCCTCCCTTCCTGGGATGGAGCTCCGTCCTTACCTCTTTTGTCTCTCTTTTTATCTTTTATGTTTTTTCCCACCTCCTTTCGAAGACAGTGGGCTGCTTTTCTGGGTACCTGATGTCCTCTGAAAGCATTCAGAAGTTGTTTTGTGGGCCTTACTCCGCGTTCAAATGTTCTTTTGATGAAATTGTGGGCAAGAGAGTGGTCTCGCCGTCCTATTCCTCGGCCATCTTGTTCCTTCCCCCTCAGGAATTCATGTATATTTTCAAATTAGTGTTCATTGTCTTCTGATATATGACTCGGAGTGGAATTTCTGGGTCAATTGGTAGTTCTTTTTTCAGTTTTTTGAGAAACTTTCATGATGTTTTCCATAGACTGCACAAATTTACATTCCCACCAATTAAGTACAAGGGCTTCCCTTTCTCCACATCCTTGTCAACATTTGTTATTTTCAGACGTTTGATTTGATGATAGCCATTCTGATGAGTGTGAGGTGATATCTCCTTGTGATTTTGGTTTTAATTTATATGACAGTTAGTGATGTTCAGCATTTTTTCATGTGCTATCTGTATATCTTCTTTGGAGAAAATCAGATCTTCCCATTGTTTTTGTTTGTTTGTTTTTTAATATCGAGTTGAATAATCTCTTTAGATAGTTTTGATATTAACCATTTATAGTCATATAATTTGCAAATACTTACTCCCTTTCAGTGGGCTTTGTTTTCTTTTTTTTAATTTTTTTTTAATTTTTAAAATTTTTATTCGAGACTAATTATTTTACAATATTATATTGGTTGGTTTTGCCATACATTGACATGAATCCGCCCTGGGTGTACATGAGTTCCCCCTCCCGAAACCCCCTCCCAACTCCCTCCTCCCCTTATCCTCCCTCTGGGTCATCCCCGCATACCAGCCCCGAGCATCCTGTAACATGCATCGACCCTGAACTGGCGATTCGTTTCACATATGATAATATACATGTTTCAATGCCATTCTCCCAAACCATCCCATCCTCAACCTCTCCCACAGAGTCCCAAAGACTGTTTTATACATTTGTGTCTCTTTTGCTGTCTCGTATACAGGGTTAACATTTGCATCTTTCTAAATTCCATATATATGTGTTAGTATATTGTATTGGTGCTTTTCTTTCTGGCTTACTTCACTCTGTATAATAGGCTCTAGTTTCATCCACCTCATTAGAACTGGTTCAAATGCATTCTTTTTAATGGCTGAGTAATACTCCATTGTGTATATGTACCAAAGCTTTCTTATCCATTCGTCTGCAGATGGACATCTAGGTTGCTTCCATATCATGGCTATTATAAACAATGCTACAATGAACATTGGAGTACATGTGTCTCTTTCAACTATCTCTTTATATAGTTTGGATATTAACCCCTTATATCATTTGCAAATACTTACTCCCATTCAGTAGGTTTTCTTTTCATTTTGTCAGTGTTTTCGTTTGCTGTGCAAAAGCTTTTAAGTTTAATTAGATCTCATTGTTTTCTTTGCTTCCTTTGCCTTAGGAGACAGGTGAAAAAATGTTGCTATGAATTATGTCAAAGAGTGTTCTGCCTATATTTTCTTCTAGGGGTTTCATAGTTTCCAGTCTTTCATTTAGGGTTTTAATTCACCTTGATTTCATTTGTTTAATCATTTTTTGTAAGCTGAAACTCCAATATTTTGGCCACCTCATGCGAAGAGTTGACTCACTGGAAAAGACTCTGATGCTGGAGTGATTGGGGGCGGCAGGAAAATGGGACAACAGAGAATGAGATGGCTGGATGGCATCACCCACAAGATGGACATGAGATTGAGTGAACTCCAGGAGTTGGTGTTGGACAGGGAGGCCTGGCGTGCTGTGATTCATGGGGTCGCCAAGAGTCGGACAGGACTGAGAGACTGAACTGAACTGAACTGATAGCTTTCTGTGTATAGTATCATGTCTACTGCAAGTAGTGACAGTTTTACTTCTTCCTTCCAGTTTGGATGACTTTTATTTATTTTCTTTGAATGATTGCTGTGCCTTGAACTTGTAGTGTTTTAGAAGTGGCAAGAGTGAGCATCTGTGTATATTTCCTGATTTAGAGGGATAGCTTTCAGCTTTTTCCACTGACTATGATATCATCTATGTTTGTTATAAATCACCTTTATTATGTTCAGACTACCACATGCACTATACAGCCCATGGAATTCTCTAGGCCAGAGTACTGGAGTGGGCACAGTGCGACTTCCACTTTCATTTTCATTATGTTCAGATATATTCCCTCCATAACAAGTATGGTGAGAGTTTTTGAAATGAATGAATATTGAATTCTGCCAAATGCTTTTACAGCATCTGTTGAGATGATCATGTGCTTTTTGTCCTTCTCTTTCCTAATGTGGTGTACCACACTGACTAATTTGCAGATATTGAACCATCCTTGTACCCCTGGAATAAGTCCATCTTGATCATGGTATATGATGGTTTCAATGTGATGTTGAATTTCATTCTCTCATATTTTGTGAAGAATGTTCACAACTATATTCAACAGAAATATTGGCAATGAGTATTTTTTGGTGGTGTTTTTGTCTGTTTTTGGTGTTAGGAAAATAATAGCTTCATAAAAAATGTGGGACTATTTCATTTTCTCTATTTTTTAGAAAAGTTTGAGAATGTTGGTTATAAGCTCTTCTTTATATGTTTGTAATCATTCTGCTGTGAAGCTGTGCGGTCCTGTACTTTATTTTACTAACAGATTTTTATTGAAAGTTCAAATTCACTACTAGTGTTTCAACTATTCAGATTATACATTCCTTCCTGATTCAGTTTTGAAAGGTTGTATGGTCCTAGAGATTTGTCAGTTTCTTCTAGGTTGTGCAGTTGTTTGGCATATAACTACTTGTAGTATCCTCTTATGATTTTTCCCTATTGCTGTGATGTTGGCTGTAATGTCTCATTTGTATTCGTTTATTTGAGTCATCTATCTTTTATTTTTGATGAACCTGGATAAAGAATTATTATTTTGTTTATCTTTTCAAAAAATATTTTTTCACTTACTTGATATTTTTTTTTACTTTAGGAAAGGGGAAGTCTCAATTTTATTAAAGTCGTCTCTGATCTTTATTATTGCTTTCATTCTGAGGAATTGGGGCTTTATTTTTTCTTCTTTTTCTACTTCATTTATATAGTAAGTTAAGTTGTTCATTTCAGGTTCTCCTCCGTCCTTGAGGGAAGCATTTGTCACTATACAATTTCCCCTAGAACTGCTTTTGCAAAATCCAATAGATTTTGGAAAGTTGGTGTTTTTATTAGTCTCAAAGTATTTTCTTATTCCCCCTTTGATTTCTTCATTAGCTCATTGCTATTTAGAGGCTATTTTTTCGTCTCCATATGTTTGTGTTTCTCCCATATTCCCCTCCTGTAATTGATTTCTTATTTTGTACCATTGTGGTCAGAAAAAGTGCTTGATATAATTTCTGTTTTCTTAAATGTGTTGAGACTTGTTTTGTGGCCTATCGCTTGATCATCCCTGAAAAATGTCCTCTGCGCAGTTGAAAGTGTTTCTTCTGCTATTTTGGGATAGACTATGCCAGACAGCTCACAGGTAAAGAATCTGCCTGCAACGCAAAAGATGCAGATTGGATCCCTGGGTCAGCAAGATCCCCTGGAAAAGGAAATGCAATAAACTCCAGTGTTCTTGTCTTGGAAATCCCATGGACAGAGGACCCTGGAGGGCTACAGCCCATGGAGTTTCAAAAGAGTCAGAAAACTTAGTAACTGAAGAACAGCAACAAATGCTGTAGGTATCTGTTAAGTTCAACTACTCTAATTTGTAATTTAATACTACAGTTTTCTTATCGCATTTCTATCAGGATGCTGTTTCCATTGATGTCATAGGGTGTTTAATATATTTAGTGTTTAATTTGCGATTCACTTGTCTTCTAATTTTCATACTAGATTATCTACATGGTTGATCCACAGCCTTTACTATGTGTTTTTGTGTACCGGTGGGAGTTTTTTCCTTCTCTGTAGATTTTTACTTCTTTTTCCATTTAGAGAAGGCTCTATAATATTTCTTTCCGAGTTGGTTTAGTATGGATAAGCTCTTAGATTTTCCTTGTCTGAGAAGTTCTCTCCAATTCTTGATTATAATCTTTCTGGGTACAGTATTATAGGTTGCAAGTTTTTTTCCCTTTCAACAAGTTATATACACATTTTTGACACCTTTCTCTCTCTCTTTTCATTCGATGACCCCATAAAGTGAATGTTAGTATATTTGATATTGTCTATAAGTCTCTTAAACTGTTCTCCTTTTTAACTTGTTTTTCCTTTTGTTTTTCCTATTGGGCGATTTCCATAATTTTGCGTTTCAGATTAATTTTGCTTCTTGTGTATTGGCAACTCTCACTTTGGTGAGAGGTGGGACTAGAAATAGAGGGTCCAGAACCAGTGCCAGGTATGAGCCGAGACTTCACCTGTGCTCATTAGCCAACCCTGTTTATTGGGGAGTTAGGTTGAGTATCCAGTTGATGGTACAGAAGCCCTGAGTTTCAGGTCCATGCTGATTCCATCTCATGTAAATGTGTGCTGTATCCCCTTACAGCATTGGAAATTCTGCCCGAAAAGAACGAGGTGCTGGAGCAAGAAGCCATGGCCAATATGGGCTTGGGTGCATACTTGGACAGTCCCAGCACACCAGTCAGAGTTCCAGATACTCCCACTGTGCCACCTCCATAAGCACTGGTAATGGCTGCTCTCAACTTTTTCAGGTGTATGCCAGATCTGAGTTTGATCCACTCCAAGCCCCTGTACATTCTTCTCAGCCATGGAAGTCTTTGCCATAGCTCTGGGAAGCGGCATTCTATGAAATAAGAGGATTAGGAATAGGCATTCAGAGTGGGCTAGGTCATGACCTGGCATTGTTATGGCGAAGCAGCCAGCATCCTGTGTAATTTCAACATGTTTCCTCTGCCTTGCTTTGTGAGTAAGCAAACATGTGGTTGCCTCTGTAAACTCTTCACATAGAGATGAATAAATAAATGCCCACCAACCCAAACAAAGGAGGAAGAGATAGGGAATCTACCTGATAAGGATTTCCGAATAATGATAGTGAAAATGATCCAAAATCCTGAAAACAAAATGGAGTTATAAATAGCCTGGAGACAATGATGGAAAAGATGGAAGAAAGGTTTAACAAGCACCTACAAGTAAAAAAAGAGTCCATACAAAAGGAATAATGCAATCAGTTCAGTTCAGTTCAGTTGCTCCGTCGTGTCTGACTCTCTGCGACCCCATGAATCACAGCATGCCAGGCCTCCCTGTCCATCAACTCCTGGAGTTCACTCAAACTCATGTCCATACAGACGGTGATGCCATCCAGCCATCTCATTCTCTGTCGTCCCTGTCTCCTCCCGCTGCCAACTTTTCCCAGCAGCAGAGTCTTTTCCAGTGAGTCAACTCGTCGTGTGAGGTGGCCAAAGTATTGCAGTTTCAGCTTTAGCATCAGTCCTTCCAATGAACACCCAGGATTGATCTCCTTTAGAATGGACTTGTTGGATCTCCTTGCAGTACAAGGGACTCTCAAGAGTCTTCTCCAGAACCACAATTCAAAAGCATCAATTCTTCGGCGATCAGCTTTCTTCACAGTCCGACTCTCACATCCATACATGACCACGGGAAAAACCATAGCCTTGACTAGACGTACCTTGGTTGGCAAAGTAATGTCTCTGCTTTTTAATGTACTATCTAGGTTGGTCATAACTTTACTTCCAAGGAGTAGGCGTGTTTTAATTTCATGGCTGCAAGCAGCATCTGCAGTGATTTTGGAGCCCAAAAAACAAAGTTTCTACTGTTCTACTGTTTTTCCATCTATTTCCCGTGAACTGATGGGACCAGATGCCATGATCTTTGTTTTCTGAATGTTGAGCTTCAAGTCAACCTTTTCGCTCTCCTCTTTCACTTTCATCAAGAGGCTTTTGAGTTCCTCTTCATTTTCTGCCATAAGGGTGGTGTCATCTGCATATCTGGGGTTATTGATATTTCTCCCAGCAATCTTGATTCCAGCTTGTGCTTCTTCCAGCCCAGCGTTCCTCATGATGTACTCTGCATATAAGTTAAATAAGCAAGGTGACAATATACAGCCTTGACGCACTCCTTTTCCTATTTGGAACTAGTCTGTTGTTCCATGTACAGTTCTGACTGTTCCAACCTGACCTGCATACAGGTTTCTCAAGAGGCCGGTCAGGTCATCTGGTATTCCCATATCTTTCAGTATTTTCCACAGTCTATTGTAATCCACACAGTCAAAGGCTTTGGCATAGTCAATAAAGCAGAAATAGATGTTTTTCTGGATCTCTCTTGCTTTCTCCATGATCCAGCGGATGTTGGCAATTTGATCTATGGTGCCTCTCCCTTTTCTAAAGCCTGCTTGAACATCTGGGAGTTCTCAGTTCACATATTGCTGAAGCCAGGGTTGGAGAATTTTGAGCATGACTTTACTAGCATGTGAGATGAGTGCAATTGTGAGGTAGTTTGAGCATTTTTTGGCATTGCCTTTCTTTGGTATTGGAATTAAGACTGACCTTTTCAAGTCCTGTGGCCACTGCTGTGTTTTCCATATTTGCTGGCATATTGAGTGCAGCACTTTCACAGCATCCTCTTTCAAGATTTGAAATAGCTCAACTGGAATTCCGTCACCTCCACTAGCTTTGTTAGTAGTGATGCTTTCTAAGGCCCACTTGATTTCACATTCCAAGTTATCTGACTCTAGGTCAGTGATCATGTTATCGTGACTATCTTGGTCATGAAGATCTTTTTTGCACTGTTCTTCAGTGCATTCTTGCCACCTCTTCTTAATATCTTCTGCTTCTGTTAGGTCCATACCATTTCTGTCCTTTATCGAGCCCATCTTTGCATGAAATGTTCCCTTGGAATCTCTAATTTTCTTGAAGAGATCTCTTGTTTTTCTTATTCTGCTTTTTCCTCTATTTCTTTTCATTGATTGCTGAGGAAGGCTTTCTTATCTCTCCTTGCTATTCTTTGGAACTCTGCATTCAGATGCTTATATCTTTCCTTTTCTCCTTTGCTTTTTGCTTCTCTTCTTTTCACAGCTATTTGTAAGGCCTCCTCAGACAGCAATTTTGCTTTTTTGCGTTTCTTTTCCATGGGGATGGTCTCGGTCCCTGTCTCCTGTACAATGTCACGAACCTCCGTCCAGAGTTCAGCAGGCACTCTATGTGTCAGATTTAGTCCCTTAAATCTATTTCTCACTTCCACTGTATAATCATATGGGATTTCTTTTAGGTCATATCTGAATGGTTTAGTGGTTTTCCTTACTTTCTTCAATTTAAGTCTGAATTTGGCAATAAGGAGTTCATGATCTGAGCCGCAGTCAGCTCCTGGTCTTGTTTTTGCTATCTGTATACAGCTTCTCCATCTTTGGCTGTAACGAATAATGCAATAGATGCGATCCAAAACAGTCTGGAGGGAACCCACATTAGAACAACAGGGGCAGAAAATAGGATGTGTGAGATAGGAAATAGAATGGTAGAAATAAATGAAACAGAAAGAAAAAAATAAAAACGAATTAAAAGAAATGAGGACAATCTCACAGACTTCTGGGACAATGGTAAACGCCACAACATTCGAATCATAGGAGTCCCAGAAGACAAAGACAAAAACAAAGACCTGTGAAAAATCCTTGAGGAGATGATAGTTGAAAAGTTCACTAAAACAAGGAAGGAAACAATCACCCATGTCCAAGAAAACCAGAGAGTCCCAAACAGGAAAAACCCAAGGCGAAACACCCCAAGACACATATTAATAAAATTAAGAAAGATAAAAGACAAAGAACAAACACTAAAACCAGCAAGGAAAAACAGCAAAATAACACAGAGGGGATTCCCACAAGGATAACAGCTTATCTTTGAATAGAAACACTTCAGGCCACGAGGGAATGGCAAGACATAGTTACAGTGAGGAAAGAAAATATCCTACTGCCCAGATTACTCTACCCAGCAAGGATCTCATTCACATATGAAGGAGAAATCAAAACTTTACACAAAAGCAAAAGCTGAGAGAATTCAGCATCACTAAACCAGCTCTCCAACAAATGCCAAAAGTCTTTCTCTAGGCAGGAAGCAGATAAAGGGGGTATTAACCCGAACCCAAAACAATAAAGTAAATGGCAGTGGGATCATACTTATCAATAATTACCTTAAATGTAAATGGGTTGAATGCCCCAACCAAAAGACAAATACTGGCTGAGTGGATACAAAAACAAAACCACTATATATGTTGTCTACATTAAACCCACCTCGAAAAGAGGGACACATATGGACTGAAAGGAAAGGGCTGAAAAAATATATTCCACACAAATAGAGACCAAAAGAAAGCAGGAGTAGCAATACTCATGTCAGATAAATAGACTTAAACAAATGTGTGAAAAGAGACAAAGAAGGACACTACATGATGATCAAAGGATCAATCCAAAAAGAAGATATAAAAATTATAAATATATTTGCACCCAACACAGGAGAACCACAATATGTAAGACAAATATTAATAATTATGAAAGGGGGGGGAAGTTAGAAGATGGCGGAGGAATTGGACGGGGCGACCACTTTCTCCCCAACAATTCAGCAAAAGAACATTTGAAAGCTGAGTAAATTTCACAAAACAACTTCTGAATGCCTGCAGAGGATATCAGGCTCCCAGAAAAGCAGCCCATTGTCTTCGAAAGGAGGTAGGAAAGAATATAAAAGATAAAAAGACAAAAGAGGGAGAGACGGAGTTCCGTCCCATGAATGGAGGCTTAAGGAAAAAAAGAGAAGTTTCCAAACACCTAGAAACAGTCACTGACCAGTCTGTGGGCAGCCTTGTAACCTCAGAGAGCCACATAACTGGGAGAGAAAAGAAATAAATAATTAAAACCCACAGACTAAGTGCTCAGAGGAAGCTCTGAGCTGAGAAGCAGCGCAACTGCCTGCATCCCCCACTAGCAAGCGGGGGCTGGACAGGGAGACGCGTCGGCAGCACTTAGAGAGAAGACTAGGCTTGAGCACCCCGAGGGCAATCTGAGGCCATTAACTGGAGACAGCTAAGCAGACTGTGCAGCTAAAAGGCAAAAAGCCTGTGAAAAGGAGAAAAGCCCCACCATAAGACTCCAGCAGCCCCGCTCACAGAACAAAGGACTGAGCAGAGCAAGCCGGCTATGATCAGCCTATCCCCCAGCCCCCGCTGGGACAGGCAGGGAGGGCAGCCAGCGCCAGAAGGGGCAGCCACGGCCCCAGAGAAGCTTCCCATACCAAACTGCAGGCAGGCTTCCTTGATAACCAAGACTTCTTGGGTTCAGGCCAGTTGATATCCACCCGAGAAAGTGCGCCGGTTGTACACCCAGAAAACCGAGTGGCAGGGACTGGGGAGGTGATAAGTCGCTCGCCAAATGCCTGGTCACCTGAGCTGCTCGGACCGGGGAAGGCACAAAACGCAGGCCCAACCAAGTCTGCACCTTTGTGGAGTATCCGAGGATCTAAACATGAGCCGCTCAGATCTTGGAAGTGCATGCAACCCAGCAACAGCAGCAGACATTTCCAGACAGAGCAACCTAGAGCCTGAGCAGCATAAACAAGGAAAGCACACACACCGCAAGCAGGGGCAATCCCAGTGTAGCCGAGACATTGTGCGCACTCCCCACAGACACCAGGGATATTTTCTAACAGTGTCCCTCCCTCCCTACAGCATGTCTGAACAGGTGAGCCTATTAAAATGTCCACCACCGCACCCGTGTATCAGGGCGGGAATTAGACATGGAAGAGACAAGCAAACAGAAGAGCTTAAACAGAAAAAACTGCTTTGGATGTGACAGATGGAGAAGTCTTGAGCCTACTGCAAGAATAAGACCGAAAACCAGAGGCAGAGGCTTAACTCCAAATCCTGAGAACACCAGAGATCTCCTGTTCCAGGGAACATTAACTGATAGGAGCTCATCAAATGCCTTCATACATACACTGAAACCAGGCACCACCCAAGAGTAAACAAGTTTCAGAGAAAGACATACCACACAAATTTGCTAGTAACACAGGAGAATAGCCCTGAACTTCAATATGCAGGCTGCCCAAAGCCACACCACATCCACTGACATCTCAAACTCATTACTGGACACTTTATTGCACTCCAGAGAGAAGAAATCCAGCTCCACCCACCAGAACACTGACACAAGCTTCCTTAACCAGGGAACCTTGACAAGCCACCTGTCCAACCCCACACATAGCGAGAAAACTACATAATAAAGAGAACTCCACCAACTGTCAGAAGACGGAAAGGCTACCCTAAGCACAGCTATATAAGTAAGATTAAGAGGCAGAGAAATACCCAGCAAGTAAAGGAACAGGATAAATGCCCACCAACACAAACAAAAGAGGAAGATATAGGGAATCTACCTGATAAAGAATTTTGAATTTTAATAGTGAAAATGATTCAAAATCTGGAAATCAAAATGGGGTTACAGATAAATAACTTGGAGAAAAGGATTGAGAAGATGCGACAAAGTTTTAATAAGGATTTAGAGGAAATAAAAAAGAGTCAATATACAATGAATAATCAATAGATGAGATCAGAAACACTCTGGAGGGACCAAACTGTAGAGTAACAGAGGCAGAAGACAGGATAATCTAGCTAGAAGATAGAATTGTAGAAATAAATGAAAAAGAGAGGGAAAAAGAAAAACGAATTAAAAGAAATGAGGACAATACTAGAGACCTCTGGGAAAATGTTAAATGCCCCACCATTCGAATCGTAGGAGTCCCAGAAGAAGAAGACAAAAAGAAAGACCATGAGAGAATACTTGAGGAGATAATAGTTGAAAACTTCCCTAAAATGGGGATGGAAATAATCACCCATGTCCAAGAAACCCCGAGAGTCCTTAACAGGATTAACAAAAGGCAAAATACTCCAAGACGCATATTAATCAAATTAACAAAGATCAAACACAAAGAACAAATATTAAAAGCAGCAAGGGAAAAGCAACAAATAACACACAAAGGGATTCCCATAAGGATAACAGCTGATCTTTCAACAGAAACTCTTTAGGCCAGGAGCGAATGGCAAGAGACACTAAAGGTGATGAAAGACAGTAACCTACAGCCCAGATCACTATACGCAGAAAGGATCTCATTCATATATCAAGGAGAAATCAAAACCTTTACAGACAAGCAAAAGCTGAGAGAAATTAGTATCACCAAACCAGCTCTCCAACAAATATTAAAGGAACTTCATTAGACAGGAAACACAGAAAGAGTGCATTAACTTGAACCAAAAGCAATAAAAAAGATGGCAAAGGTACCATTCTTATCAGTAATCACCTTAAATGTAAATGGGTTGAATGCCCCAACTAAAAGACAAAGACTGGCTGAATGGATACACAAACAATACCCCTAGATATGTTGTCTACAAGAGACCCACGTCGAAAGGAGGGACATATACAAACTGAAAGGGAAGGGCTGGAAAAACATATTCCATGCAAATAGAGACCAAAAGAAAGCAGGAGTAGCAATACTCATATGAGATAAAATAGACTTTAAAACAACCTCTGTGAAAACAGACAAAGAAGGAAACTAGATATGATCAAAGGCTCAATCCAAGAAGATATAACAATTATAAATATTTATGCACCCAAGATATGAGCACTGCATTATGTAAGACAATTACTAAGAAGTATGAATGGGGAAATTAACAGCATCACAATAATAGTGGGAGACTTTAATACCCCACTCACACTTATGGGTACATCAACTAAACAAAAAATTAACAAGGAAACACAAACTTTAAATGATACAATAGACCAGGTAGTCCTAATAGATCTCTATAGGACATTTCAGCCCCAAACAATGAATTTCACCTTTGCTCAAGCGCACACAGAACATTTTCAAGGATAGATCACATCCTGGGCCATAAATCTAGCCTTGGTGAACTCAAAAAAGTTGAAATCATTCCAAGCATCTTTTTTCACCACAATGCAGTAAGATTAGATCTCAATTACATGAGAAAAACTATTAAAAAGGCCAACATATGGAGGCTGAAAAACACGCTGCTGAATAACGAACAAATCATAGAAGAAATCAAAAGAGAAATCAAAATAAGTATAGAAATGAATGAAAATGAAAATAGAACAACCCCAAACCTCTGGGAAACTGTAAAAGCAGTGCAAAGGGGAAGATTCGCAGCAATACAGGCAAACCTCAAGAAACAAGAAAAATTCAACTAAATAACTTAAATCTACATCTAAAGAAACTAGAAAAGGAAGAAATGAAGAATCCCAGGGTAAGTAGAAGGAAAGAAATCGTAAAAATTAGGGCAGAAATAAATGCAAAAGAAACAAAAGAGACCATAGCAAAAATCAGCAAAGCCAAAAGCTGGTTCTTTGAGAAGGTAAATAAAATTGACAAACCACTAGCCAGACTCATCAAGAAACAAAGGGAGAAGAACCAAATCAATAAAATTAGAAATGAAAATGGAGAGATCACAACCGACAATACAGAAATACAAAGGATAATTAGAGAATATTATCAACAATTATATGGCAATAAAATGGATAACTTGGAAGAAATGGACAAATTCTTAGATAAGTACAACTTTCCAAAACTGAACTAGAAAGAAATAGAAAATATTAATAGACCTATCACAAGCACGGAAATAGAAGATGTAATCAGCAGTCTTTCAGCAAACAAAAGCCCAGGTCCAGACAGCTTCAGAGCTGAACTCTACCAAAAATTTAGAGAAGATCTAACACCTATTCTACTCAAAATCGTCCAGAAAATTGCTGAGGAAGGGAAACTTCCTAACTCATTCTACGAGACCACGATCACCCTAATCCCAAAACCTGGTAAAGTTCCCACAATAAAAGAAAACTTCAGGCCAATATCACTGATGAACATAGATGCTAAAATCCTTAACAAAATTCTAGCAATCAAAATCCAACAACATATTAAGATCATACATCATGACCAAGTGGGCTTTATCACAAGAATGCAAGAAGTCTTCAATATTCGCAAATCAAACAATGTAATAAACTACATTAATAAACTGAAATATAAAAATCATACGATTACCTCAATCGATACAGAGAAAGCCTTTGACAGAAATCAGCATCCTTTTATGATTAAAAAAACCTCCAGAAAGTGGGAATAGAAGGGACATTCCTCAACATAATAAAAGCTATATATGACAAACCCACAGCAAACATTATCCTCAATGGTGAAAAACTGAAAGCATTTCCCCTAAAGTCAGGAACAAGACAAGAGTGTCCACTCTCACCACGACTGTTCAACATAGTTCTGGAAGTTTTGGCCTCAGCAATCAGAGCAGTAAAAGACATAAATGAATCCAAATTGGAAAAGAAGAAGTAAAACTTTCACTGTTCGCTGATGACATGATCCTATTCACAGAAAACCCTAACGACCCTACCAGAAAATACTAGAGCTAATCAATGAATACAGTAAAGTGGCAGGATATAAAATCAACATACAGAAATCACTTGCATTCCTATACACTAATAATGAGAAAATAGAAAGAGAAATTAAGGAAACGATACCATTCACTGTTGCAACAAACAGAATTAAATACTTAAGAATATATCTACCGAAGGAAACAACAGACCTATACATAGAAAATTATAAAGCACTGCTGAAAGTAATCAAAGAGGACATTGATAGATGGAGAAATATACCGCGTTATTGGAGTAGAAGAATAAATATTGTGAAAATGAGTAATTTATATACTCAATGCAATCCCCATGAAGCTACAAACGACATTTTTCACAGAGCTAGAACAAATAACCTCACAATTTGTATGGAAATACAAAAAACATCGAATAGCCAAAACAATCGTGAGGAAGAAGAATGGAACTGGGGAAATCAACCTGCCAGACTTCAGGCTCTAATACAAAGCCACAGTCATCAAGACAGTATGGTACTGGCATAAAGACAGAAATATAGACAAATGGAACAAATTGAAAGCCCAGAGATAAATCCACGCACCTATGGACATCTTATCTTTGACAGAGGAGGCAAGAATATAAAATGGAGAAAAGACAGTCTCTTCAAAAAGTGGTGCTGGGAAAACTGGTCAGCCACTTGTAAAAGAATGAAACTAGAACACTTCCTAACAGCAAACACAAAAATAAACTCAAAATGGATTACAGATCTAAATGTAAGACGAGAAACTATAAAACTCCTAGAGGAGAACATAGGCAAAACACTCTCTGACATAAATCACAGCAGGATCCTCCATGACCCACCTCCCAGAATTTTGGAAATAAAAGCAAAAATAAACAAATGACCTAATTAAAATCAAAAGCTTCTGCACAACAAAGGAAACTATAAGCAAGGTGAAAAGACAACCTGCAGAATGGGAGAAAATAATAGCAAATGAAACAACTGACAAAGAATTAATCTACAAAATATACAAGCAGCTGCTGCAGCTCAATTCCAGAAAAATTACACGACCCAATCAAAAAATGGGCCAAATAACTAAACAGACATTTCTCAAAAGAAGACATACAGATGGCTAACAAACACATGATAAAATGCTCAACATCCCTCATAATCAGAGAAATGCAAATCAAAATCACAATGCGATACCATTACACACCAGTCAGAATGGCTGCTATCCAATAGTCTACATGCAATAAATACTGGAGAGGGTGTGGAGAATGGGTATCCTCTTATGCTGTTGGTGGGAGTGAAATCTAGTACAGCCACTATGGAGAACAGTGTGGAGATTCCTTAAAAAACTGGAAATAGAACTGCCATAAGACCCAGCAATCTCACTCCTGGGCATACACACCAAAGAAAGCAGAATTGAAAGAAACATGTACTCCAATGTTCATTGCAGCACTGTTTATTATATCGAGGACATGGAAGCAACCTAGATGTCCATCTGCAGATGAATGGATAAGAAAGCTTTGGTACATATACACAATGGAGTATTATTCAGCCAATTAAAGAATAGTTTTGAATCAGTTCTAATGAGGTGGATGAAACTGGAGCCTATTATACAGAGTGAAGTAAGCCAGAAAGAAAAACACCAATACAGTATACTATCGCATATATATGGAATTTAGAAAGATGACAACGATAGTACTGTATATGAGACAGCAAAAGTGACAAAGTGTATAGAATGGTCTTTTGGATTCTTTGGGAGAGGGCGAGGGTGGGATGATTTGGGAGAATGGCATTGAACCATCTATATTATCATATGTGAAATGAATCCCCAGTCCAGGTTTGATGCATGAGACAGGATGCTCGGGGCTAGAGCACTGGGATGACCCAGAGTGATGGGATGTGGAGGGAGGTTAGAGGGGGGTTCAAGATGGGGAACACATGTACACCCAGGGCGGAATCATGTTAATGTATGGCAAAACTAAAAATAAAATATTGTAAAGTAATTAGCCTCCAATAAAAAATTAATAAAATAAAACATAAATAAAAATAAAGAAAAGGTTTTAGAAGGAAAAAAGACAAATAATTATGAAAGGGAAATTAACAATAACACAATAGGTGTGGGAGACTTTAATACCCCACTCACATCTGTGGATAAATAGACTAAACAGAAAATTAACAAGGAACACAAAAGTTTTCAATCCCTGGTCAGGGAACTAAGATCCCACAAACTGCATGGTGCCCCCCAAACCAAAAAATTATCTGTCTGTGGTGATCCTGTTTGTAATATGCACCGGGATTGGGCCACCTCCACTGCCCCAACCATGGGAACACACTGCTCCCATCAATTTCTTAGGAGAACAGTGTTCCTTCCAAACATTATTTTAATCGTTGGGAGTGCTAGCTGTGGGCTTTAGTTGTATCAGCATTTTGTGCCTCCTGAGCACCTTTAGCTGACAGCATAGGCGAGTGATGCAACAAAGCTCTTTATGACGTAGGTGGCCAGGAGGTGATTTCTGCCTGCTTTTCTCAGGGGAAGTATGACATTCACCATCCCCATGTTGAACCCTCTTCCTATCTGGGTTCTGGCAATCTAGACCCTAATGTCATTCCACACCCCAAACAAAGGCAGTAACCACACAAGCCTAAACCTTGCCGCTGACATCAATTTTTAGGCAGGCTTATTCATCTTCAGTGCAGACTCCTGTCCCAGTCCAGACCTCTACTCTCTGGTTAACAGGGGTCTGAGGGTCTGTTCCCCAAATTCCGGGACTCCACAACCCTTCCCATTCAGGTGCCCACCTCTTTTCTCCCTTCCCTCCCTTCCCAACAGAAAATTCACACACACCCAGACACACATACACACACACAAATATTATCTTTTCACCATTTGATGTTTATTTTAATGGCAGCCATCAGTTTACTATGTTAGTGTGAGAGTCAGTCTTTTCCTGGTTGGTCATTTGTAAGAAAGCAGTCTTCTAGAGAAACAATTCTAAAATGTCTGATCTTTGCTATTCGGTTACTTGCTGCTCAGGTTGTGCTTCTCCAAGGTCTCTCATTCTGGGACGGCTGATCTTACCTTCTCTTTCGATTCTGCCTCCTTCTTGGACTCTGCCTCATATTTTGGTAACTTTTCGGTGTTGATTCAGTGTCTTACGTACACAGGAACAGAAAAACCAGTTTGGTTTTCTTTTATTCTTCACCTTCTTCGACTGAGTGGCATATGATCAGATTTTCTTTCTTAAAGTCCCTTGTAGAGGTCTTCTGACACTCATGGTCATATTTCGTGCCTGGAAAGAGAAGAGAAGTGATTAGTTTTGAGGAAAGAGAATAACAACTGAGTTGCAAGGGAGATTTCGTGAAAAAGAGATGTGGGCTGATGAGGACTTTTGTGTCAGGCAAGGGAAGTGTAGAGGTCTTGGGCAGCAAAGTCAATGGAGAAAATGAGGAGCATAGATGGAGTCATCTTACATTCATACTGCCTCTGTACCTCCGTTGACAACCGGTCGTCTTTCTTCCTTTCATCCTTGAAGCAAACCGTGTTGCAACTCTTCTTGGCTTCTCTGGCTTCCTGGTTCCCTTAGTCATGATGATCCCACAAAGTGGGCTAACCCAGAATCTCTGCCTCTGACCCCCCTATATATACCTACTCAGGACAATGAGGAGCCACACCCTTCAATCTGATTTTTCACCTAGGCACTCCCCAGCCAATAGTGGCCTTGGGGTCTTAGACATCACAATGTACCACTTTGTCCATCAACAGGCAGTAGTGAAGCCTAAGGGAAGCCATGATACCTCTTACCGATTGCTGACACCTCTTTGTGTCTGATTCTGGGGAGTGGTGATTCAGGGGCATGGTGTTTCTGCTCATGACCTTCAGACTTTCCTTCAGTGCCCTTTATTCTTTGACTTATTTGTGTCCCTTCAATGCTCCTGCCTCCTCCATCCCTGTATGAACACTTTCGTGCCATTTCAGCACTTCAGAGTCCTCTAGTCACTTCATCTCTAGACCACCCTCTTCCTATTGGGGGTTCTTGAGGGTCTTAAGGAACTGAAGAGGAAGCACTTAATGTGGAAAAATGTTTTTAAGAACATGTTGTATATTTTGTCTACTCCAATGAGTTTTAGGGACCCCATGTTTTGGTGAATCCACAGTCTGTTGCCCCAAGGTCAATAGACCGTCTCGATAAATTACACATCATTGCAATGAAAGTGTTAGATGTCTCCTCCACTAATATTGATGGGGACACTTCAACTCTCATATTGAGTAGGGAAACTCAACTTGCCCCATCTACCAGAAATATAATTCTGATTAAAAAGATAGAAAAAAAAAAAAAAAAGAAAGGTGCCCAAAGGGAAGAGTCACATGACCAGTGTACCACGGACTCTTGACTGAATCACTTCCCCAATGGTCCCTCATTGACAGTTATCATCAGGTAGGGCCCACTGTGTAGCTCACCAATAGCTGAGCAGGATACGTTCCAGTAGGTACCTTATTGATAGTTGGTTGCTTATGGGCAGGGCCCAGGGCTGCACTGTCCAATTGCTGAGCAAGACCTGTTGCTTAGTAACAGGATGTAGAGTAGTAAGGCACAGCAATAGTTACCTGCTAAGGGCATATGTATTACTTTGCCAACCAAGGTCCGTCTAGTAAAGGCAATGGTTTTTCCCGTGGTCATGTATGGATGTGAGAGTTGGACTGTGAAGAAAGCTGATCGCCGAAGAATCGATGCTTTTGGACTGTGGTGTTGGAGAAGGTTCTTGAGAGTCCGTTATACTGCAAGGAGATCCAACCAGTCCATTCTAAAGGAGATCAATCCTGGATGTTCATTGGAGCGACTGATGCTAAAGCTGAAGCTGCAATACTTTGGCCACCTCATGCGACGAGTTGACTCACTGGAAAAGACTCTGATGCTGGGAAAGTTTGGGGGCGGGAGGAGAAGGGGACGACGGAGAATGAGATGGCTGGATGACATCACCGACTCTGTGGACATGAGTTTGAGTGAACTCCGGGAGTTGGTGATGGACAGGGAGGCCTGGCGTGCTGTGATTCATGGGGTCGCGGAGAGTCGGACACGACTGAGCGACTGAACTGAACTGAACTGAAGGGCTGTGCTCACGCTGCTCTGTTAACTAAGGATATTTTGGGTCTAGTGTGTTGGAATCTTTTTGATTGACTCCTTTCCAACCTCAGATTTTGATTTCACATGTTTGTTTAACTTTTGTACATCATTCTTTTCATTGTATTCCCAGGCATGCCTGTCAGAGTGTTTATCTATATGCCCCTCAAACAGTTGCCACATGATCCCAAGTGTCGCATATAGTATAGCTAATATATCAAACCCATCAAGAATGTGAAGGCCAGCCCACCTTGAGAACTACTTTGACAAAATTTACCATCACAGTGATTCTTATTCTATTCACAGTATAACAGAGCAGAATGATGGAAATTCAAAAAGTATAAAAATGAAATTAGAGGGCACCAATAAATATGTCAATAGAAATATATACTATTAAAATTTTCTCTTTGGTGTTCTAGCTAAATGTTTTTAACTTTATTATATGTGTTATATAATGTTAGAATATATAATACACATATATTTGGATGAGCATATATACATCCATGAATCCTTTGTAATTTATAGAATTTGAATCAAACTATATCAAGCAGGTTTTAGAAAAGGCAGAGGCACCAGAGATCAAATTGCCAACATCCGGTGGATCATGGAGAAAGCAAGAGAGTTTCAGAAAAACATCTATTTCTGCTTCATTGACTATGCCAAAGCCTTTGACTGTGTGGATCACAATAAACTGTGGAACATTCTGAAAGAGATGGGAATCCCAGACCACCTGACCTGCCTCTTGAGAAACCTGTATGCAGGTCAGGAAGCAACAGTTAGAACCGGTCATGGAACAACAGACTGGTTCCAAATAGGAAAAGGTGTACGTCAAGGTTGTATATTGTCACCTTGCTTATTTAACTTCTATGCAGAGTACATCATGAGGAACGCTGGGCTGGAAGAAGCACAAGCTGGAATCAAGATTGCTGGGAGAAATATCAATAACCTCAGATATGCAGATGACACTACCCTTATGGCAGAAAGTGAAGAGGAACTCAAAAGCCTCTTGATGAAAATGAAAGAGGAGAGTGAAAAGGTTGGCTTGAAGCTCAACATTCAGAAAACAAAGATCATGGCATCTGGTCCCATCACTTCATGGGAAATAGATGGAAAAACAGTGGAAACAGTGTCAGACTTTGTTTTTTTGGGCTCCAAAATCACTGCAGATGCTGATTGCAGCCATGAAATTAAAAGACGCTTGCTCCTTGGAAGGAAAGTTATGACCAACCTTGATAGTATATTAAAAAGCAGAGACATTACTTTGCCAACCAAGGTCCGTCTAGTCAAGGCAATGGTTTTTCCCGTGGTCATGTATGGATGTGAGAGTTGGACTGTGAAGAAAGCTGATCACCGAAGAATCGATGCTTTTGAACTGTGGTGTTGGAGAAGACTCTTGAGAGTCCCTTATACTGCAAGGAGATCCAACCAGTCCATTCTAAATGAGATCAATCCTGGATGTTCATTGGAGGGACTGATGCTAAAGCTGAAACTCCAATACTTTGGCCACCTCATGAGACGAGTTGACTCACTGGAAAAGACTCTGATGCTGGGAAAGGTTGGGGGCGGGAGGAGAAGGGGACGACAGAGAATGAGATGGCTGGATGGCATCACCGACTCTGTGGACATGAGTTTGAGTGTACTCCGGGAGTTGGTGATGGACAGGGAGGCCTGGCGTGCTGTGATTCATGGGGTCGCGGAGAGTCGGACACGACTGAGCGACTGAACTGAACTGATATGCACTATTGTAGCCTTCCTTTTCTATACAATATGCTGGAAGAATTTTTCCATCTCAACGAAAATGTATCTGCCATTATTTCTAAGGATTACTATAGTGTTCAAATACTTGCTTCTGCCATACTCCATACGAGTGCTTTGAGGAGAGGAACCATGTGTGCTTTGTTCACTGGTTGCTTCCATATCTTTTCTATTGTAAATAAGGCTGTAATACACATTGGAATTCATGTATCTTTTCAAATTAGTGTTCATTGTCTTCTGATATATACCTCGGAGTGGAATTGCTGGGTTAACTGGTAGTTCTTTTTTTAGATTTTGAGAAATTTTCATGATGTTTTCCACACCCACTGCACAAATCTACATTCCCACCAATTAAGTACAAGGGCTTCCCTTTCTCCACATCCTTGTCAACATTTATTATTTTCAGAGTTTTTGATTTGATGATAGCCATTCTGATGAGTGTGAGGTGATATCTCCTTGTGATTTTGGTTTTAATTTCTCTGACAGTGATGTTCAGCATTTTTTCATGTGCCATCTGTATAACTTCTTTGGAGAAAATCAGATATTCCCATTTTTTTTGTTTGTATATTAATATTGAGTTGAATAATCTGTTTAGATAGTTTTGATATTAACCCCTTATAGTCATATCATTTGCAAATACTTTCTCCAATTCAGTAGGTTGTCTTTTCATTTTGTCAGTGTTTTCGTTTGCTGTGCAAAAGATTTTAAGTTTATTTAGATCTCATTTTTTTCCTTTGCTTCCTTTGCCTTAGGAGACAGGTGAAAAAATTTTGCTATGGATTATGTCAAAGAGAATTCTGCCTACATTTTCTTCTACGGGTTTCATAGTTTCCAGTCTTTCATTTAGGGCTTTAATTCACTTAGATTTCATTTGTTTCATCATTTTTTGTAAGCTGAAACTCAAATACTTTGGCTAAATCATGCGACAAGTTGATTCACTGGAAAAGACTCTGATGCTGGGAGAGATTGGGGGCTGCAGGAGAAAGGACGACAGAGAATGAGATGGCTGCATGGCATCACCGACTCGATGGACATGAGTTTGAGTCAACTCTGGGAGTTGGTGGTGGACAAGGAGGCCTGGTGTGCTGTGATTCATGCCAGGGGTCGAAAAGAGTCGGACACAAATGAGCGACTGAACTGAACTGATAGCTTTCTGTATATAGTATCATCTCAACTGCAAGTAGTGACATTTTTACTTCTTCCTTCCAATTTGGATGACTTTTATTTATTTTCTTTGAATGATTACTGTGCCTAGTAATTCCAGTGCTTTAGAAGTGGAAAGAGTGCGCATCTGTGTCTTGTTCCTGATTTAGAGGGATAGCTTTCAGCTTTTTGCCACTGAATATGATATCATTTCTGTTTCTTATAAATCATATTTATTATGTTCAGATGACCACATGGATTATACAGTTCATGGAATTTTTTAGGCCAGAGTACGGGAGGGTGCACAGTGCGACTTCCACTTTCACTTTCATTATGTTCAGGTATATTCCCTCCATATCAAGTATGGTGAGAGTTTTTGAAATGAATGAATATTGCATTTTGCCAAATGCCTTTACAGCATCTGTTGAGATGATCATGTGATTTTTGTCCTTCTGTTTCCTAATGTAGTGTACCACACTGACTAATTTGCAGATATTGTGCCATCCTTGTACCCCTGGAATAAGTCCTTCTGGATCATGGTATATGATGGTTTCAATGTGGTGTTGAATTTGGTTCTCTTATATTTTGTGAAGAATATTCACATCTATATTCAACAGAAATATTGGCATTGAATTTTCTTTCTTGGTGGTGTCTTTGTCTGGTTTTAGTGTTAGGAAAATAATAGATTCATAAAAAATTTGGAAGTACTACATTTTCTCATTTTTTTGGAATAGTTTGAGAATGTTTGGTATAAGCTCTTCTGTATATGTTTGTAAACATTCTGCTGTGAAACTGTGTGGTCCTGAACTTTATTTTACTCAGAGATATTTTATTATCAATTCAATTTCACTACTAGTGTTTCAATTATTCAGATTATACATTTCTTCCTGATACAGTTTTGAAAGGTTGTATGGTCCTAGAGATTTGTCTGTTTCTTCTAGGTTGTCCAATTGTTTGGCATATAACTATTTGTAGTATCCTCTTATGATTTATCCCTATTGCTGTGATGTTGGCTGTAATGTCTCCTTTGCATCTGTTTATCTGAGTCATCTATCTTTTATTTTTGATGAACCTGGCTAAAGACTTATTATGTTTATCTTTTCAAAAAATATCTTTTCATTTAACTGACATCTTATTACTTTAGGAAAGGGGAAGACTCATTTTTTATTAATGTCCTCTCTGATGTTTATTATTTCCTTCATTCTGAGGATTTGGGGTTTTATTTATTCTTCTTTTTCTACTTCATTTATATAGTAAGTTAAGATATTTATTTCAGTTTCTTCCCCCACTTTTAGGGAAGCATTTGTTACTATACAATTTCCCCTAAAACTGCTTTTGCTAAATCCAATATATTTTGGAAAGTTGGTTTTTTTTATTAGTCTCAAAGTATATTATGATTCCCATTTTGATTTCTTCATTGGTTCATTGGTATTTAGTAGCATGTTGTGTCCTCTCCATATGTTTGTTTGTCCCATAGTCCCACCCTTTAATTGATTACCTATTTTGTACCATTGTGGTCAGAAAAAGTGCTTGATATAATTTCTGTCTTCTTAAATATGTTGAGACTTGTTTTGTGGCCTAGCATTTGATCATCCCTGAAAAAATGTCCTGTGCACACTTGAAGGTGTCTATTCTGCTATTTTGGGATAGACTATGCCAGGTGGCTCAGAGGTAAAGAATCTGCCTGCAAACCAGAAGATGCAGATTTGATCCCTGGGTCAGCAAGATCCCCTGGAAAAGGAAGTGCATTAACCTCCAGTGTTCTTGCTGGGAAATCCCATGGACAGAGGAGCCTGGAGGGCTACAGCCCATGACGTTTCAAAAGAGTCAGACAACTTAGTAACTGAAGAAGTAGAACAAATGCTGTAGGTATCTTTTAAGTTCAACTAAAAGTTGGCTTGAAGCTCAACATTCAGAAAACGAAGATCATGTCATCTGGTCCCATCACTTCATGGGAAATAGATGGGGAAACTGTGGAAACAGTGCCAGACTTTATTTTTTGGGGCTCCAAAATCACTGCAGATGCTGATTGCAGCCAGGAAATTAAAAGACGCTTATTCCTTGAAAGGAAAGTTATGACCAAGTTAGAGAGCATATTGAAAAGCAGAGACATTACTTTGCCAACCAAGGTCCGTCTAGTCAAGGCTATGGTTTTTCCCGTGGTCATGTGTGGCTGTGAGAGTTGGACTGTGAAGAAAGCTGATCGCCGAAGAATTGATGCTTTTGAATTGTGGTGCTGGAGAAGACTCTTGAGAGTCCTTTGGACTGCAAGGAGATCCAACCAGTTCATTCTCAAGGAGATCAATCCTGGGTGTTCATTGGAAGGACTTATGCTAAAGCTGAAACTACAATATTTGGCCACCTCATGCGACGAGTTGACTCACTAGAAAAGATTCTGATGCTGGGAGGGATTGGGGGTGGGAGGAGATGGGGACGACAGAGAATGAGATGGCTGGATGGCATCACCGACTCTATGGACATAAGTTTGAGTGCACTCCGGGAGTTGGTGATGGGCATGGAGGCCTGGCGTGCTGTGATTCATGAGGTCACAAACAGTCGGACACGACTGAGCGACTGAACTGAACTGAACTGACTCTAATCTGTAATTTAAGACTACAGTTTTCTTATTGGTTTTCTATCCGGATGCTCTGTCCATTGATGTAATAGGGTGTTTAATGTAGTTAGCGTTTAATTTGCAATTCACTTGTCTTTTAATTTTCATACTAGATTATATACTTGGTTGATCCACAACCTTTATTATGTGTTTGTGTGTATTGGTGGGAGTTTTTCCCTTCTCTGTAGATTTTTACTTCTTTTTCCACTTAGAGAAGACTCTTTAGTATTTCCTTCCAAGTTCTTTCAGTATCGATAAGCTCTTAGTTTTTGCTTGTCTGAGAAGTTCTCTGCAATTCTGGATGATAATCTTTCTGGGTAGAGTATTATAGGTTGTAAGTTTTTCCCTTTCAGCACATTAAATATACATTTTTGACCGCTTTCGCTCTCTCTTTTCCTTCTACGACCCCAATATAGTGAATGTTTGTATACTTGAAGTTGTCTAGAAGTGTCTTAAAATGTTTTCCTTTTCAATTTGTTTTATTTTTGTTTTCCCTATTGGGTGATTTCCATAATTTTACATTCCAGATTAATTTTGCTCCTGGTGTATTGGCAACTCTCACTTTGGTGAGAGGTGGAGATAGAGATAGAGGGACCAGAATCAGAGCCAGGTATGAGCCTGGACTTCTCCTGTGCTCAGTAGCAAAACCTGCCTATTGGGGAGTTAGGTTGAGTATCCATTTGATGGTACAGAGGCCCTGAGTTTCAGGTCAATGCTGATTCCATTTCAAATAAGTGTTTGTTGTATCCCCTTCCAGCACTGGAAATTTTGTCCCCAAAAAACGAAGTGCTGTAGCAAGAAGCGGTGCTCAATATGGGCTTGAGTGCTTACTGGGAGAGTCCCTCATGCCAGTCAAAGTTCCAGATACTCCCAATGTACCACCTCCATAAGCACTGGTAATGGCTGTTCTCAACTTTTTCAGATGTAGGCCAGATCTGAGTTGGCTCCACTGCTGGCATCTGTACATTCTTCTCAGCCATGGAAGACTTTGCCATAGTTGTGGGAATGGATGTTCTATGAAATAAGAGGGGCTGGAGTAGGCATTCAGAGTGGGTTCGGTCATGACCTGGCATTGTTCTGGGGAAACAGCCAGTATCCTGTGTAATTTCAACATGTTTACTCTGCCTTGATTTTTGAGTAAGCAAACGTGTGGTTGCCTCTGCAAAATCTTCACATCGAGATAAATAAACAAATACACACCCACCCAAACAAAAGAGGAAGAGGTAGGGAATCTACCTGATAAAGATTTCCAAATAATGATAGTGGAAATGATCCAAAATCTTGAATACAAAATGGAGTTACAAATTCCAGACAAATAGCCTGGAAACAAGGATTGAGAAGATGCAAGAAAGGTTTAACAAGCACATAGAATAAATAAAAAAGAGTCAATACATAATGAATAAAGCAATAGATGAGATCCAAAACACTCTGGAATGAACCAACAGTTGAATAAGAGAGGCAGAAGATAGGATAAGTGACATAGAAGATAGAATGGTAGAAATACATGAAATAGAGTGAAAAAAAATAAACGAATTCAAAGAAATGAGGACAATCTCAGATACTTCTGGGACAATGTTAAACGCCCCAACATTCGAATAATAGGAGTCCCAGAAGAAGAAGACAAAAGGAAAGACCATGGGAAAATACTTGAGGAGATGATAGTTGATAAGTTCCCTAAAATGGGGAAGGAAATAATCACCCAAATCCAAAAAGCCCAGAGAGTCTCATATGGGAAAAACCAAATCAAAACACCCCAAGACCCATATTAATAGAATTAACAAAGATCAAAGACATAGAACAAATATTAAAAGCAGCAAGGGAAAAACAGCAAATAACACACAAGGGGATTCCCACAAGGATAAGAGCTAATCTTTAACTAGAAACACTTCAGGCCAGGAGGGAATGGCAGGGCACACTTTCAGTGATGAAAGAAAATAGCCTACAGCCCAGCTTACTGTACCCAGCAAGGATCTCATTCAAATATGAAGGAGAGGGGGGACCAGAAGGTGGTGGAGGAATAGGACGGGACGACCACTTTCTCCCCCACAAAACCAACAAAAGAACATTTGAACCCTGAGTAAAATCCACAAAACAACTGCTGAATGCTGGCAGAGGACATCAGGCACCCAGAAAAGCAGCCCATGGTCTTCGAAAGGAGGTAGGAAATAGTATAAAAGATAAAAAGAGAGACAAAAGAGGGAGGGACAGAGCTCCGTCCTGGGAAGGGAGGCCGAAAGAAAAAAAAAAAGAGAGAGAGAGAATTTTCCAAACACCTGGAAACACTGGTGCGTCGGTCGTGAGCCTTGGAACTTCAGGGGGCCACATACCTGGGAGAAAAAAGATATAAATAATTAAAACCCACAGACTAAATGCCCAGAGGAAATTCTCATTGGGGAAGTGGCCCAGACGCCCACACCCCCCACTAGCAGGAGGATGCTGAGCAGTGAGGTGTGATGGCAGCCCTTAGAGAGAGGACTGGGCCTGAACGCCCTGAGGGCAAGCTGAGGGCTTTAACAGGAGATAGCTAAGCAGACTATGCAGTGAAAAGCCCCAACCTAAGACTCTGCCAGCCCAGCTCACAGAACAAAGACTGAGCAGAGCAAGCCGGTTGCGGATGCCCCATCCCCCAGGCCCCGCCGGGACAGGCAGGGAGGGTGGCCGGCGCCGGAAATGGCGACTGTGGCCCCAGAGAGAATTCCCATACCAAGCTGCAGGTAGGCTTCACTGCTAACCAAGATTCTTGAGTTCGGGCCAGTCAATATCCGCCTGAGAAGGTGCACTGGTTGTACACACAAAAAACCGAGCGGCAAGGACCAGGGAGGCAATAAGCCACAGCGACCTCACTAGCCAAACGCCTGATCACCTGAGCTACTCGGACCGGGGAAGGCACAAACGCAGGCCCAACCAAGTCTGCACCATTGTGGAGTACCCAAGGACCTGAACATGAGCCGCTCAGACATAGGAAGTGCATACAACCCAGAGCCGGCCGCGGACAGCTCCTGGCAGAGCAACCTAGAGCCTGAGCAGCATAAACAGGGAAAGCACACATGCCGCGAGTGGGAGCAATCCCATTGAAGCCGATACACTGCGAGCACTCCCCACAGATGCCAGTGATATTTGTTAGTAGCATTCCTCTCTCCCCACAGCAGGACTGAACAGGTGAGCAGGAAAATAAGTGTCCACCACTGCCCCCTGGGTCAGGACGGGAATTAGACACTGAAGAGACCAGTAAACAGAAGAGCAGTAACAGGAGGAACGGCCTTGGAAGTAACAGAGGGAGAAGTCTTGAGCTTACTTCAAGAATAAGACTGAAAACCAGAGGCAGAGGCTTAATTCCAAATCCTGAGAATACCAGAGATCTCCTGTTCCAGGGAACATTAATTGATAGGTGCTCATCAAATGCCTCCATACATACACTGAATCCAGGCACCACCCAAGGATCAACAAGTTTCAGTGAAAGACATACCACGCAAATTCTCCAGCAACACAGAAGAATAACAATGAGCTTCAATATACAGGTGGCCCAAAGCCACTTCAAACCCATTGACATCTCAAACTCATTACTGGACACTTCATTGCAGTCCAGAGAGAAAAAATCCAGCTCCACCAACAAGAACACCGACACAAGCTTCCCTAGCCAGGAAATCTTGACAAGCCACCCATCCAACCCCACACAATGAGGTAACTACATAATAAAGAGAACTCCACAAACTGCCAGAAGACGGAAAGGCCACCCCAAGCACAGAAATAAAAGCAAGATGAAGAGGCATAGAAATACCCAGCAAGTAAAAAAACAGGATAAATGCCCACCAAAGCTGAAACGGCAATACTTTGGCCACCTCATGCGACGAGTTGACTCACTGGAAAAGACTCTGATGCTGGGAAAGGTGCAGGAGGAGAAGGGGACGACAGAGAATGAGATGGCTGGATGGCATCAGTGACTCGGTGGACATGAGTTTGAGTGAACTCCTGGAATTGGTGATGGACAGGGAGGCCTGGCATGCTGTGATTCATGGGGTCGCGGAGAGTCGGACACGACTGAGCGACTGAACTGAACTGAACTGAACACAAACAAAAGAGGAAGATACAGGGAACCTACATGATAAAGAATTTTGAATTTTAATTGTGATAATGATTCAAAATCTGGAAAGCAAAATGGAGTTACAGATAAATAAAGTGGAGAAAAGATTGACAAGATGTAAGAAATGTTTAATAAGGAATTAGAGGTAATAAAAAGAGTCAATATACAATGAATAATGCAATAGATGAGATCAGAAACACTCTCGATGGAACAAACAATAGAATAACAGAGGCAGAAGACAGGACAAGCGAGATAGAAGATAGAACTGTAGAAATAAATGAAACAGAGTTGGAAAAAGAAAAACGAATTAAAAGAAATGAGGACAATATTAGAGAATTCTGGGACAATGTTAAACGCCATAACATTCGAATCATAGGAGTTCCAGTAGAAGCAGACAAAAAGACCATGAGAGAGTACTTGAGGAGATAATAGTTGAAAATTTCCCTAAAATGGGTAAGGAAATAATCACCCAAGTCCAAGAAACCCAGAGAGTCCCTAACAGGATAAACCAATGAGAAACACTACAAGACAAATATTAATCAAATTAACAAAAATCAAACAGAAAGAACAAATATTAAATGCAGCAAGGGAAAAACAACAAATAACACACAAGGGGATTCCCATAAGGATAAAAGCTGATCTTTCAACAGAAACTCTTCAGGCCAGGAGGGAATGGCAAAACATAATTAAAGTGATGAAAGAAAGTAAACTACAGCCAAGATTACTATACCCAACAAGGATATCATTCAAATATGAAGGAGAAATCAAAAGCTTTGCAGACAAGCAAAAGCTGAGAGAATTCAGCATCACCAAACCAGCTCTCCAACAAATACTAAAGGATCTTCTCTAGACAGGAAATACAGAAAGGGTATATAAACTCGAACCCAAAACAATAAAGAAAATGGAAACGGGACCATACTTATAAATAATCACCCTAAAAGTGAATGGGTTGAATGCCCCAACCAAAAGACAAAGGCTGGCTGAATGGATACAAAAACAAGACCCCTATATATGTTGCCTACAAGAGACCTACCTCAAAATGAGGGACACATACAGACTGAAAGTGAAGGGCTGGAAAAAGATATTCCACGCAAATAGAGACCAAAAGAAAGCGAGAATAGCAATATTCATATCAGATAAAATAGATTTTCAAACAAAGACTGTGAAAAGAGACAAAGAAGGAAACTACATAATGATCAAAGGATCAATCCAAGAAGAAGATATAACAATTAAAAATACTTATGCACTTAACATAGGAGCATGGAAATATGTAAGACAGTTACTAAAAAGTATGAAAGGGAAAATTAACAATAACACAATAATATTGGGAGACTTTAGTACCCCACTCACACCTATGGATAGATCAACTAATCAGAAAATTAACAAGAAAACACAAACTTTAAATGATACAATAGACCAGTTAGACTTAATAGATCTCTATAGGACATTTCACCCCAAAACAATGAATTTCACCTTTTGCTCAAGTGCACACGAAATCTTTCCAAGATACATCACATCCTGGGCCAAAATCTAGCCTTGGTAAAATAAAAAAAGTTGAAATCATTCCAAGCATTTTCTCTGACAACAATGCAGTAAGATTAGATCGCAATTACAGGAGAAAAACATTTAAAAATGCCAACATCTGGAGGCTGAAAAACACGCTCCTGAATAATGAACAAATCATAGAAGAAATCAAAAGAGAAATCAAAATATGCATAGAAATGAATGAAAACGAAAACACAACAATCCAAGACCTCTGGGACAGTGTAAAAGCAGTGCTAAGCGGAAGGTTCAGAGCAATACGGGCACCCCTCAAGAAACAAGAAAAAAGTAAACGAAATAATTAACTCTACATCTAAAGAAACTAGAAAAGGAAGAAATGAAGAACCCCAGCATTAGTAGAAGGAAAGAAATCGTAAAAATTAGGACAGAAATAAATGCAAAATAAACAAAAGAGACCACAGCAAAAATAAACAAAGCCAAAAGCTGGTTCTTTGAGAAGGTAAATAAAATTGACAAACCACTAAAAGACTCATCAAGAAACAAAGGGAGAAGAACCAAATCAATAAAATTAGAAATGAAAATGGAGAGATCACAACTGACAACACAGAAATACAAAGGATTATTAGAGAATACTATCAGCAATTATATGGCAATAAAATGAATAACCTGGAAGAAATGGACAAATTCCTAGAAAAGTACAACTTTTCAAAACTGAACCAGGAAGAAATAGAAAATCTGAATAGACCCATCACAAGCACGGAACTAGAGGCTGTAATTAGGAATATTCCAGCAAACAAAAGCCCAGGTCCAGACGGCTTCAAAGACGAATTCTACCAAAAATTTAGAGAAGAGCTAACACCTATTCTACTCAAACTCTTCCAGAAAATTCCTGAGGAACGGACACTTCCAAACTCATTCTATGAGGCCAAAATCACCCTAATCCCAAAACCTGGTAAAGACCCCACAAGAAAAGAAAACTACAGGCCAATATCACTGATGAACATAGATGCAAAAATCCTTAACAAAATTCTAGCAATCAGAATCCAACAACATATTAAGAAGATCATACATCATGACCAAGTGGGCTTTATCCCAGGAATCCAAGGATTCTTCAATATCCGCAAATCAAACAACGTAATACACCACATTAACAAACTGAAAAATAAAAATCATATGATTATCTCAATAGATTCAGAGAAAGCCTTTGACAAAATTCAACATCCATTTATGATAAAAACTCTCCAGAAAGTGGGAATACAAGGGACATACCTCAACATAATAAAAGCTATATATGACAAACCCACAGCAAACATTATCCTCAATGGTGAAAAACTGAAAGCATTTCCCCTCAAGTCAGGAACAAGACAAGGGTGCCCACTCTCACCACTACTATTCAACATAGTTCTGGAAGTTTTGGCCACAGCAATCAGAGCAGAAAAAGACATAAAAGGAATCCAAATTGGAAAAGAAGAAGTAAAACTTTCACTGTTCGCTGATGACATGATCCTCTACACAGAAAACCCTAGAGACTCTACCAGAAAACTACTAGAGCTAATCAATGATTACAGTAACGTTGCAGGATATAAAATCAACACACAGAAATCCCTTGCATTCCTATACACTAATAATGAGAAAATAGAAAGAGAAATTAAGGAAACTATTCCATTCACTGTTGCAATGAAAAGAATTAAATACTTAGGAATATATCTACCTAAGGAAACAAAAGACTTGTACATAGAAAACTATAAAACACTACTGAAAGCAATCAAAGAGGACACTAATAGATGGAGAAATATACCATGTTCGTGGATTGGAAGAATAAATATTGTAAAAATGAGTATACTACCCAAAGTAATTTATACATTCAATGCAATCCTTATCAAGTTACCAACGATCTTTTTCACAGAACTAGAACAAATAATCTCACAATTTGTATGGAAATACAAAAACCTCGAATAGCCAAAGCAATCTTGAGGAAGAAAAATGGAACTGGGGGAATTAACCTGCCGGACTTCAGGCTCTACTACAAAGCCACAGTCATCAAGACAGTATGGTACTGGCATAAAGACAGAAATATAGATCAATGGAACAAAATAGAAAGCCCAGAGATAAATCCACGCACCTATAGACACCTCATCTTTGACAAAGGAGACAAGAATATAAAATGGAGAAAAGACAGTCTCTTTAACAAGTGGTGCTGGGAAAACTGGTCAGCCACTTGTAAAAGAATGAAACTAGAACACTTCCTAACACCATACACAAAAATAAACTCAAAATGGATTAGAGAGCTAAATGTAAGACCAGAAACTATAAAACTCCTAGAGGAGAACGAAGGCAAAACACTCTCTGATATAAATCACAGCAGGATCCTCCAAAACCTACCTCCCAGAATATTGGAAATAAAAGCAAAAATAAACAAATGGGACCTAATTAAAATCAAAAGCTTCTGCGCAGCAAAGGAAACTATAAGCAAGGTGAAAAGACAGCCTTCAGAATGGGAGAAAATAATAGCAAATGAAGCAACTGATAAAGGATTAATCTCCAAAATATACAAGCAGCTCCTGCAGCTCAATTCCAGAAAAATATATGACCCAATCAAAAAATGGGCCAAAGAACTAAACAGACATTTCTCCAAAGAAGACATACAGATGGCTAACAAACACATGAAAAGATGCTCAACATCCCTCATAATCAGAGAGATGCAAATCAAAACCACAATGAGATACCATTTCACACCTGTCAAAATGGCTACTATCCAAAAGTCTGCATGCAATAAATGCTGGAGAGGATGTGGAGAGAAAGGAACCCTCTTACACTGTTGGTGGGAATGCAAACTAGTACAGCCACTATGGAGAACAGTGTGGAGATTCCTCAAAAAACTGGAAATAGAACTGCCATATGATCCAGCAATTGCACTCCTGGGCATACACACTGAGGTAACCAGAATTGAAAGAGACACATGTACTCCAATGTTCATTGCAGCCCTGTTTATAATAGCCAGGACATGGAGGCAACCTAGATGTCCATCTGCAGACGAATGGATAAGAAAGCTTTGGTACATATACACAATGGAGTATTATTCAGCCATTAAAAAGAATACATTTGAATCAGTTCTAATGAGGTGGATGAAACTGGAGCCTATTATACAGAGTGAAGTAAGCCAGAAAGAAAAACACCAATACAGCATACTAACGCATATATATGGAATTTAGAAAGATGCAAATGATAACCCTGTATACGAGACAGCAAAAGAGACACAGATGTATAGATCAGTCTTTGGGACTCTGTGGGAGAGGGTGAGGGTGGGATAATTTGGGAGAATGTCATTGAAACACGTATGTTGTCATATGTGAAATGAATCACTAGTTCAGGGTCAATGCATGTTATATGATGCTCGGGGCGGGCATGCGGAGATGACCCAGAGGGAGGGTAAAGGGAGAAGGGAGGTGGGAGGGGGGTTCAGGAGGGGGAACTTATGTAAACCCAGGGCGAATTCATGTCAATATATGGCAAAACCAACCAATATAATATTGTAAAATAATTTGCCTCCTATAAAAAATAAATTAATTAAAAAAAATAAAAAATTTAAAAAAATTTTAAAAAAAATAAAAGCAGCAAGAAAAAACAGAAATAACACAGAAGGGGATTCCCACAAGGATAACAGCTAATCTTTCAACAGAAACTCTTCAGGCCAGGAGGGAATGGCAAGACATTCTTAAAGTGATGAAAGAAAATAACCTACAGTCCAGATTACTGTACCAAGCAAGGATCTCATTCAAATATGGAGGAGAAATCAAAAACTTTACAGACAAGCAAAAGCTGACAGAATTCAGCATCACCAAACCAGCTCTCCAACAAATGCTAAAGGATCTTCTCTAGACAGGAAACACAGAAAGGGTGTATAAACTCGAACTCAAAAAAATAAATAAAATGGCAACGGGATCATATTTATCAATAATTACCTTAAACGTAAATGGGTTGAATGTACCAACCAAAAGACAAAGGCTGGCTGAATGGATACAAAAACAAGAACTCCATATATGTTATCTACAAGAGTCCCCCCTCAAACCAGGAACACATACAGACTGAAATTGAAGGGCTGGAAAAAGATATTCCATGCAAATAGAGACCACAAGAAAGCAGGAGTAGCAATACTCATATCCCATAAAATAGACTTTAAAACAAAGACTGTGAAAATACATAGAAGGAAGCTACATAATGATCAAACGATCAATCCAAGAAGAAGATATAAAAATTATAAATATTCATGCACCCAACATAGGAGCATATGTAAGACAATTACTATCAAGTATGAAAGGTTAAATTAACAACAGTGCAATAATAGTGGGAGATTTTAATACCCCACTTACTTCTATGGATAGATCAACTAAACAGAAAATTAATAAGGAAACACAAACTTTAAATGATACAATAGATCAGTTAGACCTAATAGATCTCTATAGGATATTTCACCCCAAAAAATGAATTTCACATTTTTCTCAAGCACATACGGAATTTTTCCAGGATAGATCACATCCTGGGCCATAAATCTAGCCTTGGTAAATTCAAAATAATTGAAATCATTCCAAGCATCTTTTCTCACCACAATGCAGTAAGATTAGATCTCAATTACGGGAGAAAAACTATTAAAAATGCCAACATCTGGAGGCTGAATAACACGCTGCTGAATAGTGAACAAATCATAGAAGAAATCAAAAGAGAAATCAAAATTGCATAGAAATGAATGAAAATGAAAACACAACCACCCAAAACCTCTGGGACACTGTAAAAGCAGTGCTAAGGGGGAAGTTCATAGCAATACAGGCACACCTCAAGAAACAAGAAAAAAGTCAACTAAATAACCTAACTCTACACCTAAAGAAACTAGAAAAGGAAGAAATGAAGAACCCAGGGTTAGTAGAAGGAAAGAAATCACAAAAATTAGGGCAGAGATAAATGCAAAAGAAACCAAAGAGACTAATACAAAAAACCAACAAAGTCAAAAGATGGTTCTTTGAGAAGGTAAATAAAATTGGCAAACCACTAAAAGAGTCATCAAGAAACAAAGGGAGAGGAATCAAATCAATAAAGTTAGAAATGAAAATGGAAAGATCACAACAGACAACACAGAAATACAAAGGATTTTTAGAGAACACTATCAGCAATTTTATGGCAATAAAATGAATAACCTGGAGGATATGGACAAATTCCTAAAAAAGTACAACTTTCCAGAACTGAACCAGGAAGAAATAGAAAATCGGAACAGACCCATTACAAGAACGCAACTAGAGGCTGTAATCAGAAATCTTCCAGCAAACGAAAGGCCAGGTCCAGACGGCTTCACAGTTGAATTCTACCAAAAATTTAGAGAAGAGCTAACACCCATTCTACTCAAACTCTTCCAGAAAATTTCTGAGGAAGGGAAACTTCCAAATTCATTCTATGAGGCCACCATCACCCTAATCCCAAAACCTGGTAAAGATCCCACAAAAAAAGAAAACTGCAGGCCAATATCACTGATGAACATAGATGCAAAAATCCTTAACAAAATTCTAGCAATCAGAATCCAACAACACATTAAGAAGATCATACTTCATGACCAAGTGGGCTTTATCACAAGAATGCAAGGATTTTTTAATATCCTCAAATCAATCAACGTAATACACCACATTAACAAACTGAAAAATAAAAATCATATGACTATCTCAATAGATGCAGAGAAAGCCTTTGACAAAATTCAACATCCATTTATGATAAAAAACCTTCCAGAATGTGGAAATAGAAAGACATACCTCAACATAATAAAAGCTATATATGACAAACCCAGAGCAAACATTATCCTCAATGGTGAAAAACTGAAAGCATTTCCCCTCAAGTCAGGAACAAGACAAGGGTGCCCACTCTCCCCACTACTATTCAACATAGTTCTGGAAGTTTTGGCCACAGCAATCAGAGCAGAAAAAGACATAAATGAGTCCATGTTGGAAAAGAAGAAATAAAACTTTCACTGTTCACTGATGACATGATCCTCTACACAGAAAACCCTTAAGACTCTACCAGAAAACTACTAGAGCTAATCAATGAATACAGTAAAGTGGAAGGATATAAAATCAACACACAGAAATCCCTTGTATTCCTATACACTAATAGTGAGAAAATAGAAATAGAAATTAAGGAAATTATTCCATTCACTACTGCAACAAAAATAACTAAATACTTAGGAATATATCTACCTAAAGAACCAAAAGACTTGTACATAGAAATCTAAAAAACACTAGTGACAGTAATCAAAGAGGACACTGATAGATGGAGAAATATACCGTGTTCATGGATAGGAAGATTAAATATTGTGAAAATGAGTATACTACCCAATGTAATTTATACATTCAATGCAATCCGTATCAAACTACGAACGATATTTTTCACAGAACTAGAAAAATAATCTCACAATTTGTATGGAAATACAAAAAAAAACTCGAATAGCCAAAGCAATGTTTAGGAAGAAGAATGGAACTGGTGGAATTAACATCCAGACTTCAGGCTCTACAACAAAGCCACAGTCATCAAGACAGTATGGTACAGGCATAAAGATCGAAATATAGATCAAGGGAACAAAATAGAAAGGCCAGAGATAAATCCACTAGTATAGCCACTATGGAGAACAGTGCGGAGATTCCTCAAAAATCTTGAAATAGAACTGCCATATGATCCAACAATCGCACTCCTGGGCCTACACACCGAGGAAACCAGAATTGAAAGAAACACATGTCCTCCAATGTTCATTGCAGCACTGTTTATAAAAGCGAGGACATGGAAGCAACCTAGATGTCCATCTGCAGACGAATGGTTAAGACATTTTGGTACATATACACAATGGAGTATTTTTCAGCTATCAGAAAGAATGCATTTGCATCAGTTCTAATGAGGTGGATGAAATTGGAGCCTATTATACAGAGAGAAGTAAGCCAGAAAGAAAAACACCAATACTGTATACTAACGTATATATATGGAATTTAGAAAGATGGTAACCTTAACCCTGTATACGAGACAGCAAAGTAGACATAGGTGTATAGAACGGTCTTTGGGACTCTGTGGGAGAGCGTGAAGGTGGGGTGATTTATAAGAACGGTATTGAAGAATGAATATTCAGTCAGTCAGTTCAGTTTAGTCGCTCAGTCGTGTCTGACTCTTTGCGACCCCATGAACCACAGCACGCCAGGCCTCCCTGTCCATCACCAGCTCCTGAAGTTCACTCAAACTCATGTCCATTGAGTCGGTGATGCCATCCAGCCATCTCATTCTCTGCCGTCCCCGTCTCCTCCTACCCCCAATCCCTCCTAGCATCAGACTCTTTTCCAGTGAGTCAACTCATCACATGAGGTGGGCAAAGTATTGCAGTTTCAGCTTTAGCATAAGTCTTTTCAATGAACACCCAGGATTGATCGCCTTTAGAATGGACTGGTTGGATTTCCTTGCAGTCCAAGGGACTCTCAAGAGTCTTCTCTAGCACCACAGTTCAAAAGCTTCAATTCTTCGGCGATCAGCTTTCTTCACAGTCCAACTCTCACATTCATACATGACCACGGGAAAAACCATAGCCTTGACTGGACGGACCTTGGTTGGCAAAATATTGTCTCTGCTTTTTAACATGCTATCTAGGCTGGTCATAAGTTCCTTCCAAGGAGTAAGCGTCTTTTAATTTCATGGCAACAATCAGCATCCAAAGTGATTTTGGAGCCCAGACAAATAAAGTCTGACATTGTTTCCAAAGTTTCTCCATCTATTTCCCATGAAGTGATGGTACCAGATGCCATGATCTTCGTTTTCAGAATGTTGAGCTTCAAGCCAAAGTTTTGTCTCCTCTTTCACTTTCATCAAGAGGCCTTTGAGTTGGTCTTCACTTTCTGCCATAAGAGTGGTGTCATCTGCATATCTGAGTTTATTGATATTTCTCCCGCCAATCTTGATTCCAGCTTGTGCTTCTTCCAGCCTAGCGTTCCTCATGATGTACTCTGCACAGAAGTTAAATAAGCAGCCTGACAATATACAACTTTGACTTACTCCTTTCCTATTTGGAACCAGTCTGCTGTTCCATGTCCAGTTTTAACTGTTGCTTCCTGACCTGCATACAGGTTTCTCAAGAGGCAGGTCAGGTGGTCTGGTATTCCTATCTCTTTCAGAATTTTCCACAGTTTACTGTGATCCACACAGTCAAAGGCTTTGGCATAGTCAAAGAAGCAGAAATAGATGTTTTTCTGGAACTCTCTTGCTTTCTCATTGATCCAGCGGATGTTGGCAATTTGATCTCTGGTGCATTTGCCTTTTCTAAAATCTGCTTGAACATCTGGAAATTCACAGTTCACATATTGCTGAAGCCTGGCTTGTAGAATTTTGAGCATGACTTTACTAGAGTGTGAGATGAGTGCAATTGTGGTAGTTTGAGCAATCTTTGGCATTCCCTTTATTTGGGATTGGAATGAAGACTGACCTTTTCCAGTCCTGTGGCCACTGCTGAGTTTTCCAAATTTACTGGCATATTGAATGCAGCACTTTCACAACATCATCTTTCAGGATTTGAAATAGCTCAATTGGAATTCCATCACCTCCACTAGCTTTGTTCGTCGTGATGCTCTCTAAGGCCCACTTGACTTCACATTCCAAGATGTCTGGCTCTAAGTCAGTGATTACACCATCGTGATTATCTTCGTCATGAAGATCTTTTTGTACAGTTCTTCTGTGTATTCTTGCCACCTCTTCTTAATATCTTCTGCTTCTGTTAGGTCCATACGATTTCTGTTCTTTATCGAGCCCATCTTTGCATGAAATGTTCGCTTGATATCTTTAATTTTCTTGAATAGATTTCTTGTTTTCCTATTCTGTTGTTTTCCTCTATTTCTTTGCATTGATAGCTGAGGAAGGCTTTCTTATCTCTCCTTGCTATTCTTTGGAACTCTGCATTCAGATGCTTATATCTTCCCTTTCCTCCTTTGCTTTTCTCTTCTCTTCTTTTCACAGCTATTTGTAAGGCCTCCTCAGACAGCCATTGTGCTTTTTTGCATTTCTTTTCGTGGGGATGGTCTTGGTCCCTGTCTCCTGTACAATGTCATGAACCTCCGTCCAGAGTTTATCAGGCACTCTATCTATCAGATATAGTCCCTTAAATCTATTTGTTACTTTCACTGTATAATCATAAGGAATTTGATTTAGGTCATACCTGAATGGTCTAGTGGTTTCCCCTACTTTCTTCAGTTTCAGTCTGAATTTGGCAATAAGGAGTTGATGATCTGAGCCATGGCCAGCTCCTGGTCTTGTTTTTGCTGACTGTATAGAGCTTCTCCTTCTTTGGCTGCATAGAATATAATCAATCTGATTTCGGTGTTGACCATCTGGTGATGTCCATGTGTAGAGTCTTCTCTTGTGTTGTTGGAAGAGGGTGTTTGCTATGACCAGGGCATTCTCTTGACAAAACTCTATTAGCCTTTGCCCTGCTTCATTTCGTGCTCCAAGTCCAAATTGGCTTGTTACTCCAGGTGTTTCTTGACTTCCTACTTTTGCATTCCAGTCCCCTATACTGAAAAGGCTATCTTTTTTTGGTGTTAGTTCTAAAAGGTCTGGTTGGTCTTCCTAGAACCGTTCAACTTCAGCTTCTTCAGCGTTACTGTTTGGGGCATAGATTGGATTACTGTAATATTGAATGGTTTGCCTTGGAAACGAACAGAAATCATTCTGTCGTTTTTAAGATTGCATCCAAATACTGCATTTGGGACTCTTTTGTTGACCATGATGGCTACTTTATTTCTTCTAAGGGACTCCAGCCCACAGTAGTAAGTATAATGGTCATATGAGTTAAATGCACACATTCAAGTCAATTTTAGTTTGCTAATTCCTAGAATATCTACAATTACTCTTGTCATCTCCTGTTTGACCACTTCCAATTTGCCTTGATTCATGGACCTAACATTCCAGGTTCCTATGCAATATTGCTCTTCACAGCATCAGACCTTGCTTCTATCACCAGTCACATCCACCACTTGTATTTGTTTTGCTTTGGCTCCATCCCTTCATTCTTTCTGGAGTTATTTCTCCATTGATCTCCAGTAGCCTTCTGGGCACTTAGAATCCTGGGGAATTCCTCATTCAGTATCCTATCATTTTGTATTTTGATATTGTTCATGACTGCTAATGGCTGCTCTCAACTAGTTCAGATGTAGGCCAGATATGAGTTGGCTCCACTCCTGACACCTGAATATTCTTCTCAGTCATGGAAGCCTGTGCTGTAGTTGTGGGAAGTGGTGTTCTTTGAAATAAGAGGGGCTGGAGTAGGCATTAGGAGTGGGTTAGGTCATGACCTGGCATTGTTATGGGGAAACAGCCAGCATCCTGTGGAATTTCAACATGTTTCCTCTGCCTTGCTTTTTTAGATAGCAAACGTGTGGTTGCCTCCACAAACTCGTCAAATAGAGATAAATAAATAAAGGCCCAGCAACTCAAACAAAAGAGGAAGAGAGAGTCAATATACCTGATAAAGAATTCAGAATAATGAGAGTGAAAACGATCCAAATTCTTGAAAACAAAATGCAGTTTCAGGTAAATAGCCTGGAGACAAGGATCGAGAAGATGCAAGAGAGGTTTAACAAACATCTTGAAGAAATAAAAAAGAGTCAATAAATAAGGAATAAAATAGTAGATGAGATCCAAACACCCTGGAGTGAACCAACAGTAGAATTACAGAAGCAGAATATAGGATAAGTGAGATGGAAGATAGAATGGTAGAAATAAATGAAAGAGAGAGGAAAACAGAAAAACAAAAGAAATGAGGACAATCTCAGAGACCTCTGGGACAATGTTAAATGCCCCAACATTCGAATCATAGGAGTCCCAGAAGAGGAAGACATAAAGAAAGACCATGGGAAAATACTTGAGGAGATGATAGTTGAAAAGTTCCCTAAAGTGCGGACAGAAATAATCACCCAAGTCCAAGAAACCTGGAGAGTCCTAAACAGGAAAATTCTAAGGCATAACACCCCATAACACGTATTAATAAAATTAAGAAAGATCAAAGACAAAGAACAAATATTAAAAGCAGCAAGGGAAAAACAGCAAATAACACACAAGTGGATTCCAACAAGGTTAACAGCTGATCTTTCAATAGAAACTCTTCAGGCCAGGAGGGAATGGCAGTGTAAATTTACAGTGATGAAAGAATATTGCCTACAGCCCAGATTACTATACCCAGCAAGGATCTCATTCAAATATGTAGGAGAAATCAAAAGCTTTACAGACAAGCAAAAGCTGACAGAATTCAGCATTACCAAACCAGCTCTCCAACAAATGCTAAAGGATCTTTTCTAGACAGGAAACACAGAAAGGGTGTATAAAATCGAATCCAAAGCAATAAAGAAAATGGCTACGGGATCGTACTTATCCATAATTACCTTAAACATAAATGGGTTGAATGCCCCAACCAAAAGACAACGGCTGGATGAATGGATACAAAAACAAGACCCCCATATATGTTGTCTGCAAGAGACCCACCTCAAAACGAGGGACACATACAGACTGAAAGTGAAGGGCTGGAAAAAGATATTCCATGCAAATAGAGACCACAAGAAAGCAGGAGTAGCAATACTCGTATCAGATAAAATAGACTTTAAAACAAAGGCTGTGAAAAGAGACAAAGAAGGAAACTACATAATGATCAAAGGATCAATCCAAGATGAAGATATAACAATTATAAATATTTATGCACCCAACATAGGAGCACCACAGTATGTAAGACAATTACTAACAAGTATGAAAGGGGAAATTAACAATAATGCAATAATAGTGGGAGATTTTAATACCACACTTACATCTATGGATAGATCAACTAAACAGAAAATTAACAAGGAAACACAAACTTTAAATGATACAATAGACCAGTTAGACCTAATAGATCTCTATAGGACATTTCACCCCAAAACAATGAATTTCACCTTTTTCTCAAGCACACACGGAACCTTTTCCAGGATAGATCACATCCTGGGACATAAATCAAGCCTTGATAAATTCAAAAAAGTTGAAATCATTCCAAGCATCTTTTCTGACCACAATGCAGTAAGATTAGATCTCAATTACGGGAGAAAAACTATTAAAAATGACAACATATGGAGGCTGAATAACATGCTGCTGAATAATGAACAAATCATAGAAGAAATCAAAAGAGAAATTAAAATATTCATAGAAATGAATGAAAATGAAAACACAACAACCCAAAACCTCTGGGACACTGTAAAAGCAGTGCTAAGGGGGGGAAGTTCATAGCAATACAGGTACACATCAAGAAACAAGAAAAAAGTCAACTAAATAACCTAAATCTACATCTAAAGCAATTAGAAAAGGAAGAAATGAAGAACCCCAGGGTCAGTAGAAGGAAAGAAATTGTAAAAATTAGGGCAGAGATAAATGCAAAAGAAACAAAAGAGACCATAGCAAAAATCAACAAAGCCAAAAGCTGGTTCTTTGACAAGGTAAATAAAATTGACAAACCAGTAGCCAGACTTATCAAGAAACAAATGGAGAAGAACCAAATCAATAAAATTAGAAATGAAAATGGAGAGATCACAACTGACAACACAGAAATACAAAGGATTATTAGAGAATACTATCAGCAATTATATGGCAATAAAATGAATAACCTGGAAGAAATGGACAAATTCCTAGAAAAGTACAACTTTCCAAAACTGAACCAGAAAGAAATAGCAAATCTGAACAGACCATTCAAAAGCACGGAACTAGCGGCTGTAATAAGGAATCTTCCAGCAAACAAAAGCCCAGGTCCAGACGGCTTCACAGCCGAATTCTACCAAAAATTTAGAGAAGAGCTAACACCTATTCTATTCAAACTCTTCCAGAAAATTCCTGAGGAACGGACACTTCCAAACTCATTCTATGAGGCCACAATCACCCTAATCCCAAAACCTGGTAAAGACCCCACAAGAAAAGAAAACTACAGGCCAATATCACTGATGAACATAGATGCAAAAATCCTTAACAAAATTCTAGCAATCAGAATCCAACAACATATTAAGAAGATCATATATCATGACCAAGTGGGCTTTATCCCAGGAATGCAAGGATTCTTCAATATCCGCAAATCAATCAACATAATACACCACATTAACAAACTGAAAAATAAAAATCATATGATTATCTCAATAAATGCAGAGAAAGCCTTCTACAAAATTCAACATCCATTTATGATAAAAACCCTCCAGAAATTGGCAATAGAAGGGACATACCTCAACATAATAAAAGCTATATATGACAAACCCACAGCAAACATTATCCTCAATGGTGAAAAACTGAAAGCATTTCCCCTAAAATCAGAAACAAGACAAGGGTGCCCACTCTCACCACTACTATTCAACATAGTTCTGGAAGCTTTGGCCACAGCAATCAGAGCAGAAAAAGACATAAAAGGAATCCAAATTGGAAAATAAGAAGTAAAACTTTCACTGTTTGCTGATGACATGATCCTCTACACAGAAAACCCTAAAGACTCTACCAGAAAACTACTAGAGCTAATCAATGAATACAGTAACATTGCAGAATATAAAATCAACACACAGAAATCCCTTGCATTCCTATACACTAATAATGAGAAAATAGAAACAGAAATTAAGGAAACTATTCCATTCACTGTTGCAACGAAAAGAATTAAATACTTAGGAATATATCTACCTAAGGAAACAAAAGACTTGTACATAGAAAACCAAAAAACACTAGTGAAAGTAATCAAAGAGGACATTAATAGATGGAGAAACATACTGTGTTCATGGATTGGAAGAATAAATATTGTGAAAATGAGTATACTACCCAAAGAAATTTATACATTCAATGCAATCCCTATCAAGCTACCAATGATATTTTTCACAGAACTAGAACAAATCTCACAATTTGTATGGAAATACAAAAACCCTCGAATAGCGAAAGCAATCTTGAAGAAGGAAAATAGAACTGGAGGTATTAACCTGCCAGACTTAAGGCTCTACTACAAATCCACAGTCATCAAGACAGTATGGTACTGGCATAAAGACAGAAATATAGATCAATGGAACAAAATAGAAAGCCCAGAGATAAACCCACGCAGCTATGGACACCTTATCTTCGACAAAGGAGGCAAGAATATAAAATGGACAAAAGACAGTCTCTTTAACAAGTGGTGCTGGGAAAACTGGTCAGCCACTTGTAAAAGAATGAAATTAGAACACTTCCTAACACCATACACAAAAATAAACTCAAAATGGATTAGAGAGCTAAATGTAAGACCAGATACAATAAAACTCCTAGAGGAGAACGTAGGCAAAACAGTCTCTGACATAAATCACAGCAGGATCCTCCAAGACCCACCTCCCAGAATATTGGAAATAAAAGCAAAAATAAACAAATGGGACCTAATTAAAATCAAAAGCTTCTCCACAGCAAAAGAAACTCTAAGCAAGGTGTAAAGACAGCCTTCAGAATAGGAGAAAATAATAGCAAATGAAGTAACTGATAAAGGATTAATCTCCAAAATATACAAGCAGCTCCTGCAGCTCAATTCCAGAAAAATAAGTGACCCAATCAAAAAATGGGCCAAAGAACTAAACAGACATTTCTCCAAAGAAGACATACAGATGGCTAACAAACACGTGAAAAAATGCTCAACATCCCTCATAATCAGAGAAATGCAAATCAAAACCACAATGAGATACCATTTCACACCAGTCAGAATGGCTGCTATCCAAAAGTCTACATGCAATAAATGCTGGAGAGGGTGTGGAGAGAAGGAAACCCTCTTACACTGTTGGTGGGAATGCAAACTAGTACAGCCACTATGGAGAACAGTGTGGAGATTCCTCAGAAAACTGGAAATAGAACTGCCATATGATCCAGCAATCGCACTCCTGGGCATACACACCGAGGAAACCAGAATTCAAAGAAACACATGTACTCCAATGTTCATTGCAGCACTGTTTATAATAGCCAGGACATGGAAGCAACCTAGATGTCCATTTGCAGATGAATGGATAAGAAAGCTTTGGTACATATACACAATGGATTATTTTTCAGCCATCAAAAAGAATGCATTTGAATCGGTTTTACTGAGGTGGATGAAATTGGAGCCAATTATACAGAGTGATATAAGCCAGAAAGAAAAACATCAGTACAGTATACTAACCCATACATATGGAATTTAGAAAGATGGTAACCTGAACCCTGTATACGAGACTGCAAAAGAGACATAGGCATATAGAACAGTCTTTGGGACTCTGTGGGAGAGGGTGAAGGTGGGATGATTGGGGAGAACGGCATTGTAGCATGTATATTATCATAAGTGACCAGTCCAGGTTCGACGCATGATACAGGATGCTTGGGGCTGGTGCACGGGAATGACATGGAGGGAGGATATGGGGATGTATGGATGTGAGAGTTGGACTGTGAAGAAAGCTGATCGCCGAAGAATTGATGCTTTTGAATTGTGGTGCTGGAGAAGACTCTTGAGAGTCCCTTGGACTGCAAGGAGATCCAACCAGTCCATTCTCAAGGAGATCAACCCTGGGTGTTCATTGTAAGGACTTATGCTAAAGCTGAAACTGCAATACTTTGGCCACCTCATGCGCCGAGTTGACACACTGGAAAAGACTCTGATGCTGGGAGCGATTGGGGGTAGAAGGAGAAGGGGACGACAGAGAATGAGGTGGCTGGATGGCATCACCGACTCGATGGACATGAGTTTGAGTGAACTCCGGGAGTTGGTGATGGATAGGGAGGCCTGGCATGCTGTGGTTCATGGGGTCGCTAAGAGTCGGACATGACTGGGCGATTGAACTGAACTGAACTGATGCTATTCTCCCAAATCATCCCACCTTAACCATAACTTTTGTACTCATTCTTTTCATTTTATTACCAGGCATGCCTGTTAGCAGTGCTGATCTATATGCTCCTCCAACTGCTGTCACTTGATCCCAAGTGCTGCATATAGTATAGCTAATATTTCAAACCCAACAAGAATATGAATTCAGCCCAACTTGAGAACTACTTTGGCAAACAGTAACATCACTGATTTTTATTTTATTCACAGTATAACAGAGGAGGGTGATGGAAATTCAAAAACTATAAAAATGAAATTAGAGGACACCAATAAGTATGAAAAAAGCATCAATTCTTTGGCGATCAGCTTTCTTCACAGTCCAACTCTCACATCCATACATAACCATGGGAAAAACCATAGCCTTGACTAGACAGACCTTTGTTGGCAAAGTAATGTCTCTGCTTTTAAATATACTATCAAGGTTAGTCATAACTTTCCTTCTAAGGAGTAAGCGTCTTTTAATTTCATGGCTGCAATCAGCATCTGCAGTGATTTTGGAGCCCAAAAAATAAAATCTGATAGTTTCCACTGTTTTTCCAACTATTTCCCATGAAGTCATGGGACCAGATGCCATGATCTTTTTTTCTGAATGTTGAGCTTCAAGCCAACCTTTTCACTCTCCTCTTTCACTTTCTTCAAGAGGCTTTTGAGTTCCTCTTCACTTTCTGCCATAAGGGCGGTGCCATCTGCATATTTGAGTTTATTGATATTTCTCCCAGCAATCTTGATTCCAGCTTGTGCTTCTTCCAGCCCAGCGTTCCTCATGATATACTCTGCATAGAAGTTAAATAAGCAGGGTGACAATAAACAACCTTGACGAATCCCTTTTCCTATTTGGCACCAGTCTGTTCCATGTACAGTTCTGACTGTTGTTTGCTGACCTGCATAGAGATTCCTCACGAGGCAGGTCAGGTGGTCTGGTATTCCCATCTCTTTCAGAAATTTCCACAGTTTCTTGTGATCCACACAGTCAAAGGCTTTGGCATAGTCAATGAAGCAGAAATAGACGTTTTCCTGGAACTCTCTTGCTTTCTCCACGATCCAGCGGATGTTGGCGTTTTGATCTCTGGTGCCTCTGCCTTTTCTAAAACCTGCTTGAACATCTGGGATTTCACGGTTCACATATTGCTGAAGCATGCTTTTAGAATTTTGAACATGAATTTACTCACATGTGAGATAAGTGCAATTCTGCGGTAGTTTGAGCATTCTTTGGAATTGCCTTTCTTTGAGATTGGAATGAAGACTGACCTTTTCCAGTCCTGTGGCCACTGCTGAGTTTTCCACATTTGCTGGCATATTGAGTGCAGCATCACAGCATCATCTTTCAGGATTTGAAATAGCTCTACTGGAATTCCATCACCTCCACTAGCTTTGTTCATAGTGATGCTTTCTAAGGCCGACTTGACTTTACATTCCAAGATGTCTAGCTCCAGGTGAGTGATCATGCCATTGTGATTATCTTGGTCGTGAAGATCTTTTTTGTACAGTTCTTCAGTGTATCTTGCCACCTCTTCTTCGTATCTTCTGCTTCTGTTAGGTCGATAGCATTTCTGTCCTTTATTGAGGCCATCTTTGCATGAAATCTTCCCTTGGAAACTCTAATTTTCTTGAAGAAATCTCTTGTTTTTCCTAGTCTGTTGTTATCCTCGATTTCTTTGCATTTATCACTGAGGAAGGCTCTCTTATCACTCCTTGCTGTTCTTTGGAACTCTGCATTCAGATGCTTATATCTTTCCTTTACTCCTTTGCTTTTCGCTTCTCTTCTTTCACAGCTATTTGTAAGACCTCCTCAGACAGTCATTTTGCGTTTTTGCATTTCTTTTCCATGGGGATGGTCTTGGTCCCTGTCTCCTATACAATGTCACGAACCTCCCTCCAGAGGTCATCAGGCACTCTATCTATCAGATCTAGTCTTTTAAATCGATTTCTCACTCCCACTGTATAATCATAAGAGATTTGATTTAGGTCATATCTGAATGGTCTAGTGGTTTTCCCTACTTTCTTCAATTTCAGTCTGAATTTGGCAATAAGGAGTTGATGATCTGAGCCACAGTCAGCTCCTGGTCTTGTTTTTGCTCTCTGTATACAGCGTCTCCATCTTTGACTGCAAACAATATAAGCAATCTGATTTCGGTGTTGACAATCTGGTGATGTCCATGTGTGGAGTCTTCTCTTGTGTTGTTGGAAGAGGGTGTTTGCCATGACCAGTGCGTTCTCTTGGCAAAACTCTATTATCTTTTGCCCTGCTTCAATCCGTGCTCCAAGGCCAAATTTGCCTGTTACTCCAGGTGTTTCTTTACTTCTACTTTGCATTCCAGTCCCCTATAATGAAAAGCATATCTTTTTTGGGTGTTAATTCTAAAAGGTCTTTTAGGTCTTCATTTGACCGTTCAACTTCGGCTTCTTAAGTGTTACTGGTTCGGGCATAGGCCTGGATAACTGTAATACTGAATAAACTGTGGTTGTGGAGAAGACTCTTGAGAGTCCTTTGGACTTCAAGGCGATCTAACCTGTCCATTCTAAAGGAGATCAATCATGGGTGTTCATTGGAAGGACTGGTGCTAAAGCTGAAATTCCAATACTTTGGCCACCTCATGCGACAAGTTGACTCACTGGAAAAGACTCTGATGCTAGGAGGGATTGGGGGTAGGGGAAGATGGGGATGACAGAGAATGACATGGCTGGATGGCATCACCACATCGATGGACATGAGTTTGAGTGAACTCCGGGGGTTGGTGGTGGACAGGGAGGCCTGGCATGGTGAGATTCATGGGGTTGCAAAGAGTCAGACACGACTGAGCGACTGAACTGAACTGAACTGAACTAATGCCAGGTGGCTCAGAGGTAAAGAATCTGCCTGCAACGCAGAAGATGCATATTTGATCCCTGGGTCAGCAATATCCACTGGTAAAGGAAATCCAATAAACTCCAGTGTTCTTGACCGGGAAATCCCATGGAGAGAGGATCCTGGATGTCTGGAGCTCATGTGGTTTCAAAAGAGTCAGACAACGTAGTAACTGAAGAACAACAACAAATCCTGTAGATATCTATGAAGTTCAACTAGTCTTATCTGTAATTTAAGACTACATTTTTCTTATTCCTTTTCTATCAGGATGCTCTGACCATTGATGTAATAGGGTGTTTAATGTAGTTAGCGTTTAATTTGCAAATCACTTGTCTTTTAATTTTCATACTAGAGTATCTACTTGGTTGATGCACAGCCTTTACTCTGTGATTGTGTGTACTGGTGGGAGTTTTTCCTTTATCTGTAGATTTTTACTTCTTTTTCCAATCAGAGAAGACTATTTAATATTTCCTTCCGAGCTGGTTTAATATGGATAAGCTCTTAGCTTTTGCTTGTCTGAGAAGTTCTTCTCTCCAATACTGGATGATAATCTTGCTGGGTAGACTAGTATAGGTTGCAAGTTTTTCCCGTCAGGACATTAAACATATATTTTTGACTCCTTTCTCTCTTTTCCTTCTGTGACCCCAGTAAAGTGAATGTTAATATACTTGATGCTGTTTAGAAGTCTCTTAAACTGTTCTCCTTTTTTACTTGATTTTAGTTTTGTTTTTCCTGTTGAGCGATTTCCATAATTTTACTTTACAGAACCATTTTGTTTCTTGTATATTGGCAACTCTCACTTTGGTGAGAGGTTGGGCTAGAGATAGAGGGGCCAGAACCAGTGCCTGGTATGGCCCGGACTTCTCCTGTGCTCAGTAGCCCACTCTGCCTATTGGGAATTTAAGTTGAGAGTATAGCTGATGTTACAGAAGCCCTGAGTTTCAGGTCCATGCTGATTCCATTTCATATAAGTGTGTGCTGTATCCCCTTCCAGCATTGGAAATTTTGCCGCAAAAGAAAGAAGTGCTGGAGCAAGACGGGTTGCCCAATATGGGCTTGGGTATATACGGGGACAGGCCCAGAACACCAGTCAGATTTTCAGATACTCCCACTGTGCCACCTCCATAAGCACTGGTAATGGCTGCTCTTGACTTTTTCAGATGTAGGCCAGATCTGATTTGGCTCCACTCCTTACACCTGTACATTCTTCTCAGCCGTGGAAGCCTTTCTCATGTTTGTGGGAAGGGGTGTTCTATGAAATAAGAGGGACTAGAGTAGGTATTCATAGTTGGTTAAGTCATGACCTGGCATTGTTATGGGGAAACAGCCAGCATCCTGTGTAATTGCAACATGTTTCCTCTGCCTTACTTTGTGAATAAGCAAATGAGTGGCTGCCTCCGCACACTCTTCACATAGAGATAAATAAATAAATAAATGCCCACCAACCCAAACAAAAGAGGAAGAGACAGGGAATCTATCTGATAAGAATTCCAAATAATGATATTTAAAATGATCAAAAATCTTGAAAACAAAATGGAGTTACATATAAATAGCCTGGAGACAAAGATCGAGACGATACAAGAAAGGTTTAACAAGCACATAGAAGAAATAAAAAAGAGTCAATACATAAGGAATAATGCAAAATATGAGATCCAAAACATTCTGGAGTGAAACAACAGTAGAATAACTGAGGCAGAATTTAGGATAAGTGAGATAGAAGATAGAATGTTCGAAAAAATGAAACAGAGAGGAAAAAAGAAAAACAATTATAAGAAGTGAGGAAAAACTCAGAGACCTCTGGGACAATGTTAAACCCCCCAACATTTGAATCATAGGAGTCCCAGAAGAGAAACACAAAAAGAAAGACCATGGAAAAATACTTGAAGGGATGATAGTTGAAAAATTCCCTAAAATGGGGAAGGATAAATAATCACCCAATTCCAAGAAACCCAGAGAGTCCCAAACAGGAAAAACCCAAGGCAAAACACCCCAAGACACATATTATTAAAATTAACAAACATCAGAGACATAGAACAAGTATTAAAAGCAACAAGGGAAAAAGAAAAAAAAAAACACCCAAGGGGATTCCCACAAGGATAACAGCTGATCTTTCAATAGAAACTCTTCAGGCCAGGAGGGAATGGCAGGGCATACTTACAGTGATGAAAGAAAATAGCCTACAGCCCAGATTACTGTATCCAGCAAGGATCTCATTCATATATGAAGGAGAAATAAAACGGTTTACACACAAGCAAAAGCTGAGAGAATTCAGCATCACCAAAGCAGCTCTCCAGCAAATGCTAAAAGACTTTCTCTAGACAGGAAGCAGAGAAAGAGGGTATAAACCTGAACTCAGAACAATAAAGTAAATGGCAATGGGATCATACTTTTAATAATTACCTTAAATGTAAATGGGTTGAATGCCCCAACCAAAAGACAAAAACTGGCTGAATTGATACAGAAACAAGCCCCTATATATGTTGTCTACAAGAGACACAGCTCGAAACAAGGGACACATACAGACTGAAAGGAAAGGGCAGGAAAAACATATTCCAGCCAAATGGAGACCAAAAGAAAGCAGGAGTAGCAATACTCAAATAAGACAAAATAGACTTTAAAACAAAGGTTGTGAAAAGAGACAATGAAGGACACTACATGATGATCAAAGGATCAATCCAAAAAGAAGATATAACAATTATAAATATATATGTACCAAACACTGGAGCACCACAATATGTGAGTCAAATATTAATAATTATGAAAGGGAAAGTTAATAATAAAACATTAAGAGTGGGAGACTTTAATACCACACTCACACCTACAGATAGCTCTACTAAACAGAAAATTAACAAGGAAACACAACATTTTCAGTCCCTTGTCAGGGAACTAAGATCCCACAGACTGCATAGTGCCCCCCATTCGAAAAAATTATCTGTCTGTGGTGATCCTGTTTGTCATATGCACCAGGATTGGGCCGCCTCCCCTGTCCTGCAATTGGGAACACACTGCTCCCACCAATTTCTTAGGATAACAGTGGCCTTATTGATATTTGGTCTTTTCCCTCCAAGCATTATTTTAATCTTTGGGAGTGCTAGCTGTGGGTTTTAGTTGTATCAGCATTTTGTGCCTCCTGAGCCCCTTTAGCTGACAGCATAGGCGAGTGATGCAAGAAAGCCCTTTATGATGTATGTGGCCAGGAGTTGATTTCTGCCTGCTATTCTCAGGGGAAGTATGACATTCCCCATCCACATGTTGAACCCTCTTCCCATCTGGGTTCTGGCAATCTTGACCCTAATGTCATTCCACACTCCAAACAAATGCAGTAACACCACACCACTAATCCTTGCCGCTGAGATCAACTGTTAAGCAGGGTTCTCCATCTTCAGTGCAGAGTTCTGACCCAGTCCAGACTTCTACTCTCTGGTTAATTGGGGGACTGAAGGTCTGTTCCCCAATATCCCGGAACTCCACATCCCTCCCCACTCAGATGCCCACCTCATCTCTCCATTCCCTCCCTTCCCATCAGAAAATTTACACTTACACACAAATATCATCTTTTCACCATTTGATGTATCTTTGAATGGCAGCCATCAGTTTACTATGTTAGTTTGAGAGTCAGTCTTTTCCTGGTTGGCCGTTTGTAAGAAAGCAGACCTCTGGAGAAAAAATTCTAAACGTCTGACCTTTGGTATTCAGTTACTGGCTGCCCAGATGGTACTTCTCTAGGGTCTCTCATTCTGGGGTGGCTGAGCTTACCTTCTCTTTCGATTCTGCCTCCTTTTTGGAATCTGCCTCATATTTTGGTAACTTTTTTGGCTTTGACCCGAGTCTTACGTGCACAGAAAAAGAAAAATCAGTTTGGTTTTCTTGTTTTCTTCACCTTCTTCGACTGAGTGGCATATGATAAGATTTTCTTTCTCATTGTCACTTGTAGAGGTCTTCTGAGCTTCGGGGTCATATTTCCTGCCTGGAAAGGAAAGAGAGGGTATTAGTTTTGAGGAAAGAGTATAACTACCAAGTTGGAAGGGAGAATTCATGAAAAAGGGATGTCGGATGATGAGATCTTTTGTGCCTGGCAAGGTTAGTGTAGAGGGCTTGATCAGTAAAGTCAATGGAGACCATGGGGAGCATAGATGGAGTCATCTTACCTTCACAATGCCTCTGTATCTCCGTTGACAACGGGTCGTCTTTCTTCCTTTCACCCTTGAAGCAAACCGTGTTGCAACTCTTCTTGGCTTCTGTGGCTTCCTGGTTCCCTTAGTCATGATGAGCCCACGAAGTGGCCTAACCCAGAATCTCTGCCTCTGACCCCGTTATATATACCTTCTCAGGACAATGAGGAGCCACACCCTTCAATCTGATTGGTCCGCTAGGCACTCCCCCAGCCAATGTTTGCCTTGGGGTCTTAGACATTACAATGTACCACTTTACCCATCAACATGGGCTAGTGGATGCTGGGGGAGGCCATGATGCAACTTACCCACTGCTGTCACTTCTGTGTGTCTGATTCTGGAGAGTGGTGATTCATGGGCATGGTGTTTCTGTTCATGACCTTCAGACTTTCCTTCAGTGCCCTTAATTCTTAGACTTATATGTCTCCCTTCAACACTCCTGCCTCCTCCATCCCTGTTTGAACATTTTTCATCCCATTTTAGCACTTCAGTGTCCTCTGGTCACTTCATCTCTAGACCACCCTCTTCCTATTGGGGGTTCGTGAGGGGCTTAAGGAACTTAAGACCAAGCACTTAACATGGAAAAAGGTAGTTAAGAACATTTTGTATGTTTTTTCTGCTCCAATGAGCTTTAGAGACCAAAAAATATTGTTGGGAACACTTCAACTCTAAGTATATGTTGTATGATTTTTCTACTCCAATGAGCTTTAGGGACGCCAAGATTTGGTGAATCCTCATTCACATGACCACTGCACCACGGACTCTTGACTGAATCACTTCTCCAATGGTCCCTCATTGACAGTTATCATCATGTAGGGCCCACTGTGTAGCTGACCAATAGCTGAGCAGGAGACATACCAGTAGGTACCTCATTGATAGTTGGTTGTTTATGGGCGGGGCCCAGGGATGCACTGTCCAATTGCCGAGCAAGATCTGTTGCTAATAACAGGATGTGGACTAATAAGGCACAGCAATGCCTACCTGCTAAGGGCTGTGCTCATGCTGCTCTGTTACATAAGGATACTTTGGGTCCAGTGTGCTGGAATCTTTTTGATCGACTCCTTTCCAACCTCAGATTTTGATTTCACATGCTTGTTTAACTTTTGTATATCATCCTTTTCATTGTATTCACAGGCATGCCTGTCAGCAGTGATTATCTCTATGCCCCTCCAGCAGCTGCCACTTGATCCCTTGTGCCGCATACAGTATAGCTAATAATTCAAACCCAAGAAGAATGTGAAGGCCAGCCCACCTTGAGAACTACTGTGACAAACTTTGAAATCAGAGTGATTCTTATTCTATTCACAGGGTAACAGAGCAGGGTGATGGAAATTAAAAAAGTATAAAAATGTAATTAGAGGACACCAATGAGTATGTCTGAGTTAAATTCACCCATTCCAGTTCATTTTAGTTCACCGATTCCTAGAATGTCTACGTCCACTCTTACCATCTCCTGTTTGACCACTTCCAATTTGACTATATATGTCAATAGAAATATATATATACTGTTAATATTTTTCTTTGTTGTTCAACCTAAATGTTTATAACATATATATTAGTTGTGTTATATAATGCTAGAATATATAATACACATATATTTGGATGAGCATATACACATCAGTGAATTTTTTTTTTAATTTATAGAAATTGAATCTGTCATACTTTAATTTTTTGGGCTCCAAAATCACTGCAGATGCTGATTGCAGCCATGAAATTAAAAGACGCTTACTCCTTGGAAGGAAAGTTATGACCAACCTTGATAGTATATTGAAAAACAGAGACATTACTTTGCCAACAAAGGTCCGTCTAGTCAAGGCAATGGTTTTTCCTGTGGTCATGTATGGATGTGAGGGTTGGACTGTGAAGAAAGCTGATCGCCGAAGAATTGATGCTTTTGAACTGTGGTGCTGGAGAAGACTCTTGAGAGTCCCTTGGACTGCAAGGAGATCTAACCAGTCCATTCTAAGGGAGATCAATCCTGGGTGTTCATTGGAAGGACTGATGCTAAAGCTGAAACTGCAATACTTTGGCCACCTCATGCGGCGAGTTGACTCACTGGAAAAGACTCTGATGCTGGGAAAGGTTGGGGGCGGGAGTAGAAGGGGACGAACGAGAATGAGATGGCTGGATGGCATCACCGACTCTGTGGACATGACTTTGAGTGAACTACGGGAATTGGTGATGGACAGGGAGTCCTGGTGTGCTGTGATTCATGGGGTCGCGGAGAGTCGGACACAACTGAGTGACTGAACTGAACTGATATGCACTATTGTAGCCTTCCTTTTCTATACAATATGCTGGAAGAGTATTTCCATCTTAACGCACATGTATCTGCCATTATTTCTCAGGATTACTATAGTGTTCAATTGCTTACTTATCCCATATTCCATGTGAGTGATTTGAAGAGAGGAACCATGTGTGCTTTGTTCACTGGTTGCTTCCATATCTTTTCTACTGTAAATAAGGCTGTAATACACATTGGAATTCATGTATCTTTTCAAATTACTGTTCATTGTCTTCTGATATATACCTCAGAGTGGAAATGCTGGGTCAATTGGTAGTTCTTTTTTTACTTTTTTGAGAAACTTTCATGATGTTGTCCAAAGCGACTGCACAAATTTACATTCCCACGAAGTAAGTACAAGGGCTTCCCTTTGTCCACATCCTTGCCAACATTTGTTATTTTAAGAGGTTTTGATTTGATGATAGCCATTCTAATGAGTGTGAGGTGATATCTCCTTGTGATTTTTGTTTTAATTTCTGACAGTGATGTTCAGCATTTTTTTCTTGTTTTTATAATGCGGCCATTAGTCATTATATTTTATATACAGGAATTATGTGTACTATATGTACAGAAATTAGCATAGTTCTTAAATATACTCCTAAAGATATTTTGCCGAAAATTTTGAAGTTAACTATAGCTATATCTGACTATAGCCCAGATTATCTGGTATTTTATAAAATTATTAATTGTTTCAAATTAAGCAATATGGCTTTTCCACTTTGTTTTTTTCCCCTGTCTTTCATTGTTTCATTTTTATTTGATTGGAGGCTAATTATATTACAATATTATATTGTTTGGTTTTGCCATACATTGACATGAATCCACCCCGGGTGTACATGTGTTCCCCATCTTGAACCCCCCTCCCACTTCCCTCGTCCCCATATCCTCCCTCCAGGTCATCCCCGTGCACCAGCGCCGAGCATCCCGTCTCATGCATCAAACCTGGACTGACGATTCATTTCACATATGATAATATACATTGTTCAATGCCATTCTCCCAAATCGTCCCACCCTCGCCCTCTCCCACAGAGTCCAAAAGACTGTTCTATACACCTGTGTCTCTTTTGCTGTCTCGTGTACAGGGTTATCATTATTATGTTTCTAAATTCCATATATATGCGTTAGTAGACTGCATTGGTGTTTTTCTTTCTGGCTTACTTCACTCTGTATAATAGGCTCCAGTTTCATCCACCTCATTAGAACTGATTCAAAAGTATTCTTTTTAATAGCTGAATAATACTCCATTGTGTATATGTACCAAAGATTCCTTATACATTCTTCTGCAGATGGACATCTAGGATGCTTCCATGTCCTCGCTATAATAAACGGTGCTGCAAGGCACGTTGGAGTACATGTGTTTCTTTCAATTCTGGTTTCTTAAGTGTGTATGCCCAGGAGTGCGATTGCTGGGTCGTATGGCAGTTCTATTTCCAGTTTTTAAAGGAATCTCCACACTGTTCTCCATAGGGGCTGTACTAGTTTGCATTCCCACCAAAAGTGTAAGAGGGTTCCCTTTTCTCCACACTCTCTCCAGCATTAACTGCATGTAGACTTTTGGATAGCAGCCATTCTGAAGAGTGTGTAACAGTATCTCATTGTGATTTTGATTTGCATTTCTCTGATTCTGAGGGATATTGAGCATTTTTTAATGTGTTTTTTAGCCATCAGTATGTCTTCTTTGGAGAAATGTCTGTTTAGTTCTTTGGCCCATTTTTTGACTGGGTCGTTTATTTTTCTGGAATTGAGCTGCAGGTGCTGCTTGTATATTTTGGAGATTAATTCTTTGTCAGTTGTTTCATTTGCTATTATTTTCTCCCATTCTTCAGGCTGTCTTTTCACCTTGCTTATAGTTTCCTTTGCTGTGCAGAAGATTTTGATTTTAATTAGGTCCCATTTGTTTAGTTTTGCTTTTATTTCCAATATTCTAGGAGGTGAGTCATGGAGGATCCTGCTTTGATTTCTGTCGAAGATTGTTTTGCCTATGTTCTCCTCTAGGAGTTTTATAGTTTCTGGTCTTACATTTAGATCTTAAATCCATTTTGAGTTTATTTTGGTGTATGGTGTTAGGAAGTGTTCTAGTTTCATTCTGTTACAAGTGGCTAACCAGTTTTCCCAGCACCACTTGTTAAAGAGACTGTCTTTTCTCCATTTTATATTCTTGACTCCTTTGTCAAAGATAAGGTGTCCATAGGTGCATGGATTTATCTCTGAGCTTTCTATTTTGTTCCATTGATCTATATTTCTGTCTTTATGCCAGTACCATACTGTCTTGATGACTGTGGCTTTGTAGTAGAGACTGAAGTCCGGTAGGTTTATTCCCCCAGTTTCCATTCTTCTTCCTCAAGATTTCTTTGGCTATTCGATGTTTTTTGTATTTCCATACAAATTGTGAGATTATTTGTTCTAGTTCTGTGGAATATATCGTTGGTAGCTTGATAGGGATTGCATTTAATGTATAAATTACTTTGGGTAGTATACTCATTTTCACAATATTTATTCTTCCAATCCAGGAACACGGCATATTTCTCCATCTATCAGTGTCCTCTTTGATTATTTTCAGCAGTGTTTTGCAGTTTTCTTTGTACAGGTCTTTTGTTTCTTTAGGTAGATATGTTCTTAAGTATTTAATTCTTTCGGTGCAACAGTGAATGGTATCATTTCCATAATCTCTCTATTTTCTCATTATTAGTGTATAGGAATGCAAGGGATTTCTGTGTGTTTATTTTTTATCCTGCTACTTTACTGTATTCATTGATTAGCTCTAGTAGAAAATTGCTGAGGAAGGTAAACTTCCTTACTCATTCTATGAGGACCATCACCCTAAACCCAAAACCTAGTAAAGATTCCACAAAAATAGAAAACTACAAGCCAATATCACTGATGGACATAGATGATAAAATCCTTACCAAAATTCTAGCAATCAGAATCCAACAACACATTAAGAAGATCATACATCATGACCAAGTGGGCTTTATCCCAAGAATGCAAGGATTCTTCAATATCCACAAATCAATCAATGTAATACACTACATTAACAAACTGAAAAATAAAAATCATATGATTATTTCAAAAGATGCACAGAAAGCCTTTGACAAAATTTCAACATCCATTTATGATAAAATCCCTCCAGAATATGGGCACAGAAGGGACATGCCACAACATAATAAAAGCTATATATGACAAACCCACAGCAAACCTTGTCCTCAGTTGTGAAAATCTAAAAGAATTTCCCCTAAAGACAGGAAGTAGACAAGGGTGTCCACTCTCACCACTACAGTTCAGCATAGTTCTGGAAGATTTGGCCACAGCATTCAGAGCAGAAAAAGATATAAAAGGAATACAAATTGGAAAAGAAGAAGGAAAACATTCACTATTCGCTGATGACATGATTGTATACACAGAAAATCCTAAAGACTCTACCAGCATTTTTTCATGTGCCATGTGTATATCTTCTTGGAGAAAATCAGATCTTCCCATTGTTCTTCTGTTTGTTTGTTTTTTAATATCGAGTTGAAATATCTGTTTAGATAATTTGGATATTAACCCCTTTTAGTCATATCATTTGAAAATACTTACTCCCATTTGGTAGTTTCTCTTCTCATTTTGTCAGTGTTTTCGTTTGCTGTTCCAAACTTTTAAGTTTAATCAGATCTCATTTTTTTCTTTGGCTTCCTTTGCCTTAGGAGACAGGTGAAAAAATGTTGCTATGAACTATGTCAAAGAGTGTTCTGCATACATTTTCTTCTAGGGGTTTCATAGTTTCCAGTCTTTCATTTCAGGTTTTAATTCTCCTTGAGTTCATTTGTTTAATCATTTTATTGTAAGCTGAAACTCCAATACTATGGCAACCTCATGCGACGAGTTGACTCACTGGAAAAGACTCTGATGCTGGGAGGGATTGGGGACGGGAGGAGAAGGGGATGACAGAGAATGAGATAGCTCGATGGCAACACCGACTCGATTGACATGAGTTTAAGTGAACTCCGGGAGTTGGTGTTGGACAGGGAGGCCTGGCGTGCTGTGAATCATGAGGTCGCAAAGAGTCGGACATGACTGAGTGACTGAACTAAACTGAACTGATAGCTTTCTGTATATAGTATCATGTCAACTGCAAGTAGTGACAGTTTTACTTCTTCCTCCCAATTTGGATGACTTTTATTTATTTTCTTTGAATGATTTCTGTGCCTAGTACTTCTAGTGTTTTAGAAGTGGCAAGAGTGGGCATCTGTGTCTTGTTCCTGATTTATATGGATAGCATGCAGCTTTTTGCCACTGAAGAGTATATCATCTTTGTTTGTTATAAATCACCTTTATTATGTTCAGAAGACCACACGCACTATACAATCCTTGGAATTCTGTAGGCCAGAGTACTGGAGTGGCACAGTTTGACTTCCACTTTCACTATGTTCAGATATATTTCCCCCATAACAAGTTTGGTGAGAGCTTTTGAAACAAATGAATATTGAATTTAGCCAAATACTTTTATAGCATCTGTTGAGATGATCATGTGATTTTTGACCTTCACTTTCCTAATGTGGTGTACCACCCTGACTAATTTGCAGATATTGAACCATCCTTATACCCTGGAATAAGTCCATCTTGATCATGATATATGATGTTTTCAATGTGATGTTGAATTTGGTTCTCTCATATTTTGTGAAGAATATTCACATCTATATTCAACAGAAATATTGGCATTGAATTTTCTTTTTTGGTGGTGTCTTTGTCTGGTTTTGGTTTTAAGAAAATAATAGCTTCATAAAAATTTGGGAGGTACTCCATTTTCTCAATTTTTTATAATAGTTTGAGAATGTTGGGTATAAGCTCTTCTGTATATGTTTGTAAACATTCTGCTGTGAAGCTGTGTGGTCCTGAACTTCATTTTACTAAGAAATTTTTTATTTTAAAGTCAATTTCACTACTAGTGTTTCAGCTATTCAGATTATACATTCCTTCCTGATTCAGTTTTGAAAGTTTTTATTGTCCTAGAGATTTGTCTGTTTTCTCTACTTTTTCCAATTCTTTGGCATATAAGTACTTGTACTATCCTCTTTTGATTTTTCTCTGTTGCTGTGATGTTGGCTGTATTGTGTCCTTTGCATTTGTTTATTTGAGTCATCTGTCTTTTATTTTTGATGAACCTGTCTAAAGACTTAACTATTTCGTTTATTTTTGCAAAGAATATCTTTTCACTTAACTGATTTTTTTTTTTTTTTACTTTAGGAAAGGGGAAGTCTCAATTTTATTAATGTCCTCTCTGATCTTTATTATTGCCTTCATTCGGAGGATTTGGGGCTTTATTTATTCTTCTTTTTCTACTTCATTTATATAGTAAGTTAAATTGTTTATTTCAGTTTCTCCCCCAGCCTAGAGGGAAGCATCTGTCACTCTACAATTTCCCCTAGAACTGCTTTTCCTTAATCCAATAGATTTTGGAAAGTTGGTGTTTTTATTAGTCTCAAAGTATTTTCTGATTCCCTTTTTGATTTCTTCCTTAGCTCATTGGTATTTAGTAGCATGTTGTTTCGTCTCCATATGTTTGTGTTTGTCCCATATTCCCCTCCTGTAACTGATTTCTTACTTTGTACCATTGTGGTCAGAAAAATTGCTTGATATAATTTGTCTGCTTAAATGTGTTGAGACTTGTTTTTTGGCCCAGCATTTGATCATCCTTGAAAAACATGTCCTGTGCACCCTTGAAGGTGTGTATTCTATTATTTTGGGATAGATTATGCCAGGTGGCTCAGATGTAAAGAATCTGCCTGCAACGAAGAAGATGCAGATTGGATCCCTGTGTCAGTAAGATTCGCCTGGAAATGGAAATGCAATAAACTCCAGTATTCTTCCCTGGGAAATCCCATGGAGAGAGGAGCCTGGAGGGCTACAGCCCATGGGGTATCAAAAGAGTCAGACAACTTAGTACCTGAAGAACAACAAATGCTGTGGGTATCTATTAAGTTCAACTACTCTTATCTGTAATTTAAGACTACAATTTTCTTATTGCTTTTCTTTCAGGATGCTGTGTCCATTGATGGAATGGGGTGTTTAATGTAGTTAGTGTTTAATTTGCAATTCACTTGTCTTTTAATTTTCACACTAGATATTTCTACTTGTTTGATCCACAGCCTTTACTATGTGTCTGTGTGTACTGGTTGGAGTTTTTCCTTTCTTTGCAGATTTTTACTTCTTTTTCCACTTAGAGAAGACTCTTTAACATTTCTTTCAGAGTTGGTTTATTATGGATAAACTTTTAGTTGTTGCTTGTCTGAGAAGTTCTTCTCTCTAATTCTGGATGATAATCTTGCTGGGTAGAGCATTACAGGTTGCAATTTTTTCCCTTTCAGCACGTTAAATATATATTTTTGACCCCTTTCACTCTCTCTTTTCCTTCTACGACCTCATTAAAGTGAATGTTAATATACTTGATGTTGTCTACAAGTCTCTTAAACTGTTCTCCTTTTTAACTTGTTTTTCCTTTTGTTTTCCCCATTGGGCAATTTCCATAATTTTAGTTTCCAGATTCATTTTATTCCTTGTTTATTGGCAACTCTCACTATGGTGAGAGGTGGGGCTAACGATAGAGGGGCCAGAACCAATGCCAGGCATTAGCCCGGACTTCTCCTGTGCTCAGTAGCCAACCCTGCCTATTGGGGAGTAAGTTGAGTATCCATTTGATGATACAGAATCCCTGAGTTTCAGGTCCATGCTGATTCCATTTCATGTAAGTGTGTGCTGTATCCCCTTCCAGCATTGGAAATTTTGCCCCAAAATTACGAAGTGCTGGAGGGAGCAAGATGGCAGAGGAATAAGACGGCGAGACCATTTTCTCCCCCACAAATTCATCAAAAGAACATTTGAACGCTGAGTAAATTCCACAAAACAACTTCTGAATGCCGGCAGAGGACATCAGTCACCCAGAAAAGCTGCCCATTGTCTTCGAAAGGAGGTAGGAAAAAACATTAAAGATAAAAAGAGAGACAAAAGTGGTAGGGACGGAGCTCCGTCCTGGGAAGGGAGGCTTAAAAAAGAAAGAAGTTTCCAAACACCAGGGAACACTCTCACTGGCGAGTCTTTGGCAAGCCTTGGAACCTCATAGGGCCACATAACCGGGAGGAAAAAGAAATAAATAATTAAAACCCACAGATTATCCGCCAAAGGGTAACTCCCAGTGGATAAGCAGCGCAGTCCCTTGCATCGGCCTTTAGCAAGCGGGGGTGGGACAGGGAGGAGCCGGCTGAACAGCTTAGAGAAAGGACTGGGCCGGAATGCCGCGAGGGCAGTCTGTAGGAGCTGACCGGAGGTAGCAGAGCAGACTGTGGGGTAGCTACCCCGGGAAAAGGCGAAAAGCCCTAACCTAAGACTCTGCCAGCCCTGCTCACAGAACAAAGGACTGAGCAGAACAAGCTGGCTGTGGTCGGCCCATCCCCCTCTGTGACAGGCAGGGGAGGGCAGCCAGAGCCAGAAGGGGGCAACCGCGGCCCCAGAGAGGCATCCAATACCAAACTGCAGGCAGGCTTCGTTGCTAACCAGGACTTCTTGGGTTTATGGCCCGTTGACATCCACCTGAGAAGGTGTGCGGGCTGTACACCCAGAAAATCAAGCGGGAGGGACTGGCGAGGCGATAAGTCACAGTGACTGTGTTCGCCAAAAACCTGATCACTTGAGCTGCTTGAACTGGAGAAGGCACCAAACGCAGGCACAACCAAGTCTGTGACTTTGTGGAGTACCCGAGAACCTGAACCTGAGCCACCCAGACCTGGGAAGTGCATGCAACCCAGCGCCGGCCTTGGAGAGCTCCCAGCAGAACAACGTAGAGCCTGTACAGTGTAGTCTGGGACAACACATGTGCCGTGAGTGGGGGCAAACCCAGTGTGGCCGAGACATGGTGAGCACTCCCCACAGACGCCAGAGATATTTTTCTGCAGCTTTCCTACCTTCCCAGAACAGGACTGAACAATGAGCCTTAAAACGTGTCCACCATGCCCCCTACTGTCAGGGCAGGAATTAGACACTGAAGAGACCAGCAAACAGAAGATAAAACTGAGAGAACCACCTTGGGAATGACAGATACAGAAGTCTAGAGGCTACTCCAAGAATAAGACTGAAAACCAGAGGCAAGAGGCTAAAGCCCGAATCCTGAGAACACCAGAGAACTCCTGACTCCAGGGAACATTAATCGATACGAGCTCATCAAACATCTCCATACCTACACTGAAAGCAAGCACCACCCAAGGGTCAACAAGTTTCAGAGCAAGACATACCATGCAAATTTGCCAGCAACACAGGAAAAGAGCCCTGAGCTTCAATATACAGGCTGCCCAAATTCACTCCAAATCCACTGACACTTCATAACTCATTACTAGACACTTCATTGCACTCCAGAGAAAAGAAATCCAGTTCCACCCACCAGAACTCCGACACAAGCTTCCGTAACCAAGGAAACATGAGAAGTCACTGGTCCAAGCCCACACACAGCGAGGAAACTACATAATAAAGAGAACTCCGCAGACTGTCAGAAGACGGAAAGGCCACCCCAAGCACAGCAATATAAGCAAGATTAAGAGGCAGAGAAATACCCCGCAAGTAAAGGAACAGGATAAATGCCCACCAACACAAACAAAAGAGGAAAATATAGGGAATCTACCTGATAAAGAATTTCTAATTTTGATGGTGAAAATGATTCAAAACCTTGAAAGCAAAATGGAGTTAAAGATAAATAACCTGCAGAAAAGGATTGAGAAGGTTCAAGCAAGGTTTAATAAGGATTTAGAGGAAATAAAAAAGAGTCAATATACAATGAATAATGCAAGAGATGAGATCAGAAACACTCTGGAAGGAACAAACAGTAGAATAACAGAGGCAGAGGGCAGGATAAGCCAGCTAGAAGATAGAATTGTAGAAATAAATGAAACAGAGAGAAAAAAAGAAAAACAAATTAAAAGAAATGAGGACAATATTAGACACCTCTGGGACAATGTTAAACACCCCTACATTTATATAAGAAGAAGACAAAAAGAAAGACCATGAGAGAATACTTGAGGATATAATAGCTGAAAACTTCCCTAAAATGGGGAAGGAAATAATCACCCAGGTCCAAGAAACCCAGAGTCCCTAACAGGATAAATCCAAGGCGAAATCTACAAGACACATATTAATCAAAGTAGCAAAGATCAAACACAAAGAACAAATATTAAAAGCAGCAAGGGAAAAGCAGCAAATAACACACAAGGGTATACCCATAAGGATAACAGCTGATCTTTGAACCGAAACGCTTCAGGTGAGGAGGGAATGGCAAGGCATACTTAAAGTGATGAAAGAAAATAACCTATAGCCCAGATTACTGTATGCAGCAAGGTTCTCATTCAAATATGAAGGAGAAATCAAAAGCTTTACATACAAGCAAAAGCTGAGAGAATTCAGCGTCACCAAACCAGCTCTCCAACAAATGCTAAAAGATCTTCTCTAGACAGGAAACACAGAAAGGGTGTATAAACTTGAACCCAAAACATTAAAGAAAATGGCAGCTGGATCATCAGTTCAGTTCAGCTCAGTCGCTCAGTCCTTTCCGAATCTTTGGGACCCCATGAAACACAGGACGCCAGGTCTCCCTGTTCATCACCAACTACCGGAGTTCACTCAAACTCATGCCCATCGAGCTGGTGATGCCATCCAGCCATTTCAATCTCTGTCGTCCCCGTCTCCTCCTGCCCCCAATCCCTCCCAGCATCAGAGTCTTTATCAGTGAGTCAATTCGTCGCAAGAAGTGGCCAAAATATTAGAGTTTCAGTTTCAGCATCAATCTTTCCAACGAAAACCTAGGATTGATCTCCTCTAGAATGGACTGGTTGGATCTCCTTGCAGTCCAAGCGATTTTCAAGAGTCTTCTCCAGCACAACAGTTCAAAAGCATCAATTCTTCGTTGATCAGTTTTCTTCACAGTCCAACACTCGCATCCATACATGACCACGGGAAAAACCATAGCCTTGACTATATGGACCTTGGTTGGCAAAGTAATGTCTCTGCTTTTTAATATGCTATCTAGATTTGTCATAACTTTCCTACTTATCAATAATTACCTTAAACGTAAATGGGTTGAATGACCCAACAAAAAGACAAAGGCTGGCTGAATGGATAGAAAAACAAGATCCCCTATATATGTTTTCTATAAGAGAACCATCTGAAAAGAAGGGACACATACAGACTGAAAGTGAAGGGCTGGAAAAAGATATTCCATGCAAACAGAGACCAAAATAAAGCAGGAGTAGCAATACTCATATCAGATAAACAGACTTTTAAACAAAGGCTGTGAAAAGAGAAAAGAAGGAAACTTCATAATGATCAAAGGATAAATCCATGAAGAAGATATAAAAATTATGAATATTTATGCACCCGACATAGGAGCACCACATTATGTAAGACAATTACTAACGAGTATGAAAGGGGAAATTAACAACAACGCAATAAAAGTGGGAGATTTTAATACCCCACTCACACCTATGGATAGAGATCAACTGAACAGAAAATTAACAAGGAAACACAAACTTTAAATGATACAATAGACCAGTTAGACCTAATAGATCTCTATAGGACATTTCACCACCAAACAGTGAATTTCACTTTTTTCTCAAGCGCACACGGAACCTTTTCCAGGATAGATCACATCCTGGGCCATAAATCTAGCCTTGGTAAATTCAAAAAAATTGAAATCATTCCAAACATCTTCTCTGACCACAATGCACTAAGATTAAATCTCAATTACAGGAGAAAAACTATTAAAAATGCCAAAATATGGAGGCTGAACAACACGCTACTGAATAACGAGACAATCATAGAAGAAATCGAAAGAGAAATCATAAATATGCATAGAAATGAATGAAAATTAAAACACAACGATCCAAAACCTCTGGGACACTGGAAAAGCAGTGTTAAGGGGACGGTTCATAGCAATACAGGCACACCTCAAGAAACAAGAAAAAACTCAACTAAATAACCTAACTCTACACCTAAAGAAACTAGAAAAGGAAGAAATGAAGAAGCCCAGGGTTAGTAGAAGGATAGAGATCGTAAAAATTAGGGAAGAAATAAATGCAAAAGAAACAAAAGAGACCATAGCAAAAATCAACAAAGTCAAAAGCTGGTTCTCTGAGTGGGTAAATAAAAATGACAAACCACTAGCCAGACTCATCAAGAAACAAACGAAGAAGTATCAAATCAATAAAATTAGAAATGAAAATGGAGAGATCACAGCTGAAAAGACAGAAATACAAAGGATAATTAGAGAAAACTATCAGCAATTATATGTCAACAAAATGAACAACTTGGAAGAAACGGACAAATTCTTAGAAAAGGAGAACTTTCCAAAACTGAACCAGGAAGAAATAGAAAATCTTAACAGACCCATCACAAGCAAGGAAATAGAAGCTGTAATCAAAAATCTTCCAGCAAACAAAAGCCCAGGTCCAGACAGCTTCACAGCTGAATTCTACCAAAAATTTAGAGAAGAGCTAACACCTATTCTACTCAAACTCTTCCAGAAAATTGCTGAGGAAGGGAAACTTCCAAACTCATTCTGTGAGGCCCCCATCACTGTAATCCTAAAACCTGGTAAAGATCATACAAAAAAAGAAAACTACAGGCCAATATCACTGATGAACATAGATGCAAAATCCTTAACAAAATTCTAGCAATCAGAATCCAACAACACATTAAGATCATACATAATGACCAAGTGGACTTTATCCCAGGAATGCAAGGATTCTTCAATATCCAAAAATCAATCAACGTAATAAACCACGTTAACAAACTGAAAAATAAAAATTATATGACTATCTCAATAGATGCAGAGAAAGCCTTTGAAAATATTCAGTATCCATTTATGATAAAAACCCTTCAGAAAGTGTGAATAGAAGGGACATACCTCAATATTATAAAAGCTATATATGACAAAACTACAGCAAACATTATCCTCAACGGTGAAAAACTGAAAGCATTTCCCCTCAAGTCAGGAACAAGACAAGGGTGCCCACTCTCACCACTACTATTCAACATAGTTCTTGAAGATTTGGTCACAGCAATCAGAGCAGAAAAAGACATAAAAGGAATCCAAAGTGGAAAAGATGAAGTATAATTTTCACTGTTCGCTGATGACATGATCCTCTACACAGAAAACCGTAAAGAATCTACCAGAAAACTACTAGAGCAAATCAATGAATACATTAAAAGTGCAGTGTATAAAATCAACACACAGAAATCCCTTGCATTCCTATACACTAATAATGAGAAAATAGAGAAATTAAGAAAACTATTCCATTCACTGTTGCAACGAAAAGAAATAAATAATTAGGAATATATTTCAGTTCAGTTCAGTTCAGTTCAGTCGCTCAGTCGTGTCCGACTCTCCGCGACCCCATGAATCACAGCACGCCAGGCCTCCCTGTCCATCACCAACTCCCGGAGTTCACTCAAACTCATGTCCACAGAGTCGGTGATGCCATCCAGCCATCTCATTCTCCGTCGTCCCCTTCTCCTCCCGCCCCCAACCTTTCCCAGCATCAGAGTCTTTTCCAGTGAGTCAACTCGTCGCATGAGGTGGCCAAAGTATTGCAGTTTCAGCTTTAGCATCAGTCCCTCCAATGAACATCCAGGATTGATCTCTTCCAGAATGGACTGGTTGGATCTCCTTGCAGTATAAGGGACTCTCAAGAGTCTTCTCCAACACCACAGTTCAAAAGCATCGATTCTTCGGCGGTCAGCCTTCTTCACAGTCCAACTCTCACATCCATACAGGACCACGGGAAAAACCATTGCCTTGACTAGACAGACCTTGGTTGGCAAAGTAATGTCTCTGCTTTTTAATATACTATCAAGGTTGGTCATAACTTTCCTTCCAAGGAGCAAGCGTCTTTTAATTTCATGGCTGCAATCAGCATCTGCAGTGATTTTGGAGCCCCAAAAAATAAAGTCTGACACTGTTTCCACTGTTTTTCCATCTATTTCCCATGAAGTGATGGGACCAGATGCCATGATCTTTGTTTTCTGAATGTTGAGCTTCAAGCCAATCTTTTCACTCTCCTCTTTCACTTTCATCAAGAGGCTTTTGAGTTCCTCTTCACTTTTACCTAAGGAAAAAAAAGACCTGTACATAAAAAACTCTAAAAAACTGCTGAAAGTAATCAAAGAGGACACTAATAGATGGAGAAATATACTGTGTTCGTGGATTGGAAGAATAAATACTATGAAAATGAGTATACTACCCAAAGAAATTTATACATTCAACACTATCCATATCAATCTACCAACGATATTTTTCACAGAGCTAGAACACACAAATTCACAATTTGTATGGAAATACAAAAAACCTCGAATAGCCAAAGCAATCTTGCAGAAGAAGAATGCAACTGGGGGAATCAACGTGCCAGACTTCAGGCTCTACTACAAAGCCACAGTCATCAAGACAGTATGGTACTGGCATAAAGACAGAAATATAGATCACTGAAACAAAAAAGAAAGACCAGAGATAAATCCACGCACTTAAGAACATCTTATCTTTCACAAAGGAGGCAAGAATATAAAATGGAGAAAAGACAGTCTTTTAACAAGTGGTGCTGGGAAAACTGGTTAGCCACTTGTAAAAGAATGAAACTAGAACACTTCCTAACATGATACCCAAAAATAAACACAGGTTGGATTACAGATCTAAATGTAAGATCAGAAAATATAAAACTCCTAGAGGAGAACATAAGCAAAACACTCTCTGATATAATTCAGAGCAGGATCCTCCATGACCGACCTCCCAGAATATTGGAAATAAAAGCAAAACTAAACAAATAGGACCTAATTAAAATTAAAAGCTTCTGCACAGCAAAGGAAACTATAAGCAAGGTGAAAAGACAGCCTTCAGAACTGGAGAAAATAATATCAAATGAAACAACTGACAAAAATTAATCTCCAAAATATACAAGCAGCTCCTGCAGTTCAATTCCAGAAAAATAAATGACCCAATCAATAAAATGAGCCAAAGAATGAAACAGACACTTCTCCAAAGAAGACATACAGGTGGCTAACAAACACAAGAAAAAATGCTTAACATCCCTCATAATCAGAGAAATGCAAATCAAAACCACAATGAGATACCATTTCACACCAGTCAGAATGGCTGCTATCCAAAAGTCTACATGCAATAAATGCTGGAAAGGCGGTGGAGAAAAGGGAACCCTCTTCCACTGTTGGTGGGAATGCAAACTAGTACAGCCACTATGGAAAAGAGTGTAGAGATTCTTAAAAAACCTGGAAATAGAACTGCCATATGATACAGCAATCACACTCCTGGGCATACACACCGAGGAAACCAGAATTGAAAGAGTCACATGTATTCCAATGTTCATCGCAGCATTTTTTATTACAGCTAGGACATGGAAGCAACCTAGATGTCCATCTGCAGACGAATGGATAGGAAAGCTTTGGTACATATACACAATGGAGTATTACTCAGCCATTAAAAGAATGCATTTGCATCAGTTCTAATGAGCTGGATGAAACTGGAGCCTATTATACAGAGTGAAGCAAGCCAGAAAGAAAAACACCAATACAGTATACTAACTCATATATATGGAATATAGAAAGATGTTAATGATAACCGTGTATACGAGACAGCAAAAGATACACAGGTATATAGAACAGTCTTTCAGAACCTGTGGGAGAGTGTGAGGAGGCATGATTTGGGAGAATGGCATTGAAACATGTATATTATAATATGTGAAACAAAGCACCAGTCAAGGTTCGACGCATGATACAAGATACTCGGGGCTGGTGCAACGGAATGACCCAGAGGGAAGATAAGGGGAGGAGGGAGGTGGGATTGTGGTTCAGGAAGGGGAACTCATGTACACCCAGGGCTGACTCATGTCAATGTATGGCAAAACCAACCAATATAATATTCTAAAATCATTAGCCTTCAATAATAAAAAAAACCTTAAAATCAAAAAATTGGAACATTATTTTTTTTTTCAAATTAAAATTTTAAAATTAAAAAAAAAAAGAACGAAGTGCTGGAGCAAGAAGGGGTGCCCAATATGGGCTTGGGTGCATACTGGGACAGTCCCAGCACACCAGTCAGAGTTCCAGATACTCCCACTGTGCCACCTCTATAATCACTGGTAATGGCTGCTCTCAACTTGTTCAGATGTAGGCCAGATCTGAGTTGGCTCCACTCCTGGCACCTGTACATTCTTCTCAGCCATGGAAGCCTTTGCCATAGTTGTGGGGAGGGGTGTTCTATGAAATAAGAGGGGCTGGAGTAGGCATTCAGAGTGTGTTAGTTCATGACCTGGCATTGTTATGGGAAAACAGCCAGTATCCTGTGTAATATCAACATGTTTCCTCTGCCTTGCTTTGTGAGGAAGCAAACTTGTGGTTGCCTTCGCAAACTCTTCACACAGAGATAAATAAATAGATGCCCACCAACCCAAACAAAAGGGGAAGAGATACGGAATCTACCTGATAAAGAATTCCAAAAATGATAGTGAAAATAATTCAAAATCTTGAAAACAAAATGGAGTTACAGATAAATAGCCTGGAGACAAGGATCGAGAAGATACAAGAAAGGTTTAACAAGCACCTAGAAGAAATAAAAAAGAGTCAATACAAAAGGAATCATGCAATAGATGAGATCCAAAACACTCTGTAGGGAACCAAGAGTAGAATAACAGAGGCAGAAGATAGGATAGGTGAGATAGAAGATCAGTTCAGTTCAGTTCAGTTCAGTCGCTCAGTCGTGTCCGACTCTCCACGACCCCATGAATCACAGCACGCCAGGCCTCCCTGTCCATTACCAACTCCCGGAGTTCACTCTAACTCATGTCCACAGAGTCGGTGATGCCATCCAGCCATCTCATTCTTGGTCGTCCCCTTCTCCTCCCACCCCCAACCTTTCCCAGCATCAGCGTCTTTTCCAGTGAGTCAACTCGTCTCTTGAGGTGGCCAAAGTATTGCAGTTTCAGCTTTAGCATCAGTCCTTCCAGTGAACACCCAGGACTGATCTCCTTTAGAATGGACTGGTTGGATCTCCTTGCAGTACAAGTAGAAATCAATGAAACAGAGAGGAAAAAAGAAAAAAAATAAATAAAAGAAATGAGGACAATCTCAGAGACCTCTGGGACAATGTTAAACACCCCAACATTCGAATCATAGGAATCCCAGAAGAGAAAGACCAAAAGAAAGACCATGGGAAAATACTTAAGGAGATGATAGTTGAAAAGTTCCGTAAAATGGAGAAGGAAATAACCACTCAAGTCCAAGAAAACAACACAATCCCAAACTGGAAAAACCCAAGGAAAAGAACCCCAGGACACATATTAATAAAATCAAGAAATATCAAAGACAAAGAACAAATATTAAAAGCAGCAAGGGAAAAAGAGCAAATAACACAGAAGGGGAATCCTAAAAGGATAACAGCTGATCTATCAATAGAAACTATTCAGCCCAGGAGGGAATGGCATGGCATACTTATAGTGATGAAGGAAAATAGCCTACAGCCCAGATTACTGTACCCAGCAAGGATCTCATTCAAATATGAAGGAGAAATCCAAAGCTTTACACAAAAGCAAAACATGAGAGAATTCAGCATCACCAAACCAGCTGTCCAACAAATGCTAAAGGACCTTCTCTAGACAGGAAGCCGAGAAAGAGGGTATAAACCCGAATCCAAAACAATATAGTAAATGGCATCGGGATCATACTTCTCAATAATGACCTGAAATGTAAATGGGTTGAATGCCCCAACCAAAAGACAAAGCCTGGCTTAATGGATACAAAATCAAGACCTTTATATATGTTGTCTACAAAGATCCCCCCCTCGAGACTAGGGACACATACAGACTGAAAGGGAAGGGCTGGAAAAACATACTCCATGCAAATAGAGACCAAAACAAAGCAGGAGTAGCAGTACTCATATCAGATAAAATAGACATTAAGACAAAGGCTGTGAAAAGAGACAAAGTTGGACACTACATTATGATCAAAGGACGAATCCAAAAAGAGGAAATAACAATTACAAATATATATGCACCCAACACAGGAGAATCGCAATTGTAATACAAATGTTAATAATTATGAAAGGGGAAATTAGCAACAACACAAAATTAGTGGGAGAATTTATACCCCACTTACACCTATGGATAGATCGACTAAACAGGAAATAAACAAGGAACACAAAAGTTTTCAATCCCTGGTCAGGGAACTAAGATCCCACAAACTGCATGCTGACCTCCACCCCCAAAATTATCTGTTTCTGGTGATCCTGTTTGTCTTATGCACCGGGATTGGACTACCTTTCCTGCCCTGCCCTTGGGAACACACTTCTCCTACGAATATCTTAGGATAACGGTGGCCTAATTGATGTTTGGTCTGTTCCCTCCAAACATTATTTTAATCGTTGGGAGTGCTAGCTGTGGGTTTTAGTTGTATCAGCATTTTGTGCCTCCTGAGGACCTTTAGCTGACAGCATAGGCGAGTGAGATAACAAAGCCATTTATGATGTAGGTGGCCAGGAGGTGATTTCTGCGTTTTTCTCAGGGGAAGTATGACATTCACCATCCCCATGTTGAATCCTCTTCCCATCTGGGTTCTGGAAATTTAGACCATAATGTCATTCCACACCCCAAACAAAAGCAGTAACACCACAACACTAATCCTTGCCCCTGAGATCAATTGTCAAGCAGGGTTATCCATCTTCTGTGCAGAATCCTGACCCAGTCCAGGCCTCTCCTCTCTGCCATTATTTCCAAGGATTACTATAGTGTTCAAATGCTTGCTTATCCCATACTCCATGTGATTGTTGTGAAGAGAGGAACCATGTGTGCTTTGTTCACTGGTTGCTTCCATATCTTTTCTATTGTAAATAAGTCTGTAATGCACATTGGAATTCATGTATTTTTTCAAATTAGTGTTCATTGTCTTCTGACTTCTTTGGAGTTGCATTGCTGGGTCAATTGGTAGTTCTTTTTTTAGTTTTTTGAGAAAGTTTCATGATGTTTTCCATAGTGACTGAAAAATTTACATTCCCACCAATTAAGTACAGGGGCTTCCCTTTCTCCATATCCTTGTCAAAATTTGTTATTTTCAGACTTTATGATTTTATGATAGCCATTCTGAAGTGTGTGAGGTGATATCTCCTTGTGATTTTGGTTTTAATTTCTCTGACAGTTAGTGATGTTCATCATTTTTTCTTTTTTTTTCTATAAAGCAGTCATTAATCATTATATATTACATACAGTAATTATATGTACTCTATGTACAGAAATTAGCACAGTTCTTAAATGTACTCCTAAAGATATTTTGCCAAAAAAAACCTCTGAAAATTTTGAAGTTTACAGACTGACTACAGCCCAGATAATCTGGTATATTATAAAATTAGTAATTGTTTCAAATTTAGCAATATGGATTTCCCACTTTTTTTTTCTGGCTTTCCTTGTTTCTTTTTTTTATTGGAGGCTAATACTTTGCAATATTATATTCGTTGGTTTTGCCATACATTGACATGAATCTGCCCCGGGTGTACATGTGTTCCCCATCTTGAACCCCCCTCTCACCTCCCTCCCCCTCCCATCACTCTGGGTCATCCCAGTGCACCAGCCCCAAGCATCCTGTCTCATGCATCCAACCTGGACTGGCGATTCATTTCACATATGGTAATATACATATTTCAATGCCTTTCTCCCAAATCATCCCACCCTCGCCCTCTTCACAGAGTCCAAAAGACTGTTCTATACACCTGTGTCTCTTTTGCTGTCTCGTATACAGGGTTATCATTATCATCTTTCTAAATTCCATGTATATGCGGTAGTATACTGTATTGGTGTTTTTCTTTATCGCTTCCTTCACTCTGTAAAATAGGCTCCAGTTTCATCCACCTAATTAGAACTGACTCAAAAGTATTCTTTTTAATGACTGAATAATACTCCATTGTGTATATGTACGAAAGTTTTCTTATCCATTCGTCTGCAGATGGACATCTAGGTCGCTTCCATGTCCCCGCTATTATAAACAGTGCTGCAATGCACTTTGGAGTACATGTGTTTCTTTCAATTCTGATTTCTTCGGTGTGTATGCCCAGGAGTGCGATTGCTGGGTCATATGACAGTTCTATTTCCAGTTTTTTAAGGAATCTCCACACTGTTCTCCATAGTGGCTGTACTAGTATGCATTCCCACCAACAGTGTAAGAGGGTTCCCTTTCCCCCACACCCTCTCCAGCATTTATTGCATGTAGACTTTTGGATAGCAGCCATTCTGACTGGTGCGTAACGCTATCTCATTGTCGTTTTGATTTGCATTTCTCTGATTCTGAGGGATGTTGAGTACTTTTTCATGTGTTTGGTAGCCATCTGTATGTCTTCTTTGGAGAAATGTCTGTTTAGTTCTTTGGCCCATTTTTAATTGGGTCATTTATTTTTCTGGAATTGAGCTGCAGGAAATTCTTTTATATTTGGGAGATTAATTCTTTGTCAGTTGGTTCATTTGCTATATTTTTCTCCCATTCTGAAGGCTGTCTTTTCATCTTGATTATAGTTTCCTTTGCTGTGCAGAAGCTTTTAATTTTAATTAGGTCCCATTTGTTTAGTTTTGCTTTTATTACTAATATTCTCGGAGGTGGGTCATGGAGGATCCTACTCTGAATTATGTCGGAGAGTGTTTTGCCTATGTTCTGCTCTAAGAGTTTTATAGTTTCTGGTTTTACATTTAGATCTTTAATCCATTTTGAGTTTATTTTGGTGTATGGTGTTACGAAGTGTTCTAGTTCCATTCTTTTAAAATTGGCTAACCAGTTTTCCCAGCACCACTTATTAAAGATATTGTCTGTTCTCCATTTTATATTCTTAACTCCTTTGTCAAAGATAAGGTGTGAATAGGTGCGTGGATTTATCTCTGGGGTTTCTATTTTATTCCGTTGATCTATATTTCTGTCTTTATGCCAGTATCATACTGTCTTGATGACTTTGGCTTTGTAGTGGATCCTGAAGTCCAGCAGGTTAATACCCCAATTCCATTCTTCTTCCTCAGGACTGCTTTGGCTATTCGAGGTTTTTTGTATTTCCATGGAAATTGTGAGATTATTTGTTCTAGTTCTGTGAAAAATCTCGTTGGTAGCTTGATAGGGATTGCATTGAGTGTATAAATTACTTTGGGTAGTATACTCATTTTCACAATATTTAATCTTCCAATCCACTAACACGATATATTTCTCCATCTATTAGTGTCCTCCTTGATTACTTTCAGCAGTGTTTTACAGTTTTCTATGTACAAGTCTTTTGTTTCTTTCGGTAGATATAATCCTAAGTATTTAATTCTTTTCTTTGCAACAGTGAATGGAATAGTTTCCTTAATTTCACTTTCTATTTTCTCATTATTAGTGTATAGGAATGCAAGGGATTTCTGTGTGTTGATTTTATATCCTGCAACTTTACTGTATTCATTGATTAGCTCTAGTATTTTTCTGGTAGAGTCTTTAGGGTTTTATGTGTAGAGGATAATGTCATCAGCGAACAGTGAAAGTTTTACTTCTTCTTTTCCACTTTGGATTCCTTTTATGTCTTTTCCTGCTCTGATTGCTGTGGCCAAAACTTCGAGAACTATGTTGAATAGTACTGGTGAGAATGGGCACCCTTGTCTTGTTCCTGACTTTAGGGGAAATGCTTTCTGGTTTTCACTATTGAGGATAATGTTTGCTGTGGGTTTGTCATATATAGCTTTTATTATATTGAGGTATGTCCCTTCTATTCCCATTTTCTGGAGGGTTTTTATCATAAATCGATGTTGAATTTTACTGAAGGTTTTTTCTGCATCTATTGAGATAATCATATGATTTTTATTTTTCAGTTTGTTAATGTGGTGCATTACGTTGATTGATTTTTGGATATTGAAGAATCCTTGTATTCCTGGGATAAAAGCCACTTGGTCATGATGGATGATCTTCCTAATATGTTGTTGGATTCTCATTGCTATAATTTTGTTAAGGATTTTTGCATCTATGCTCATCAGTGATATTGGCTTGTAGTTTTCTTTTTTTGTGGGATCTTTACCAGGTTTTGGGATTAGGGTGTTGGTGGCCTCATAGAATGAGTTTGGAAGTTTCCCTTCCTCAGGAATTTCCTGGAAGAGTTTGAGTAGAATAGCTTTTAGCTCGTCTCTAAATTTATGGTAGAATTCAGCTGTGAAGCTGTCTGGACCTGGGCTTTTGTTTGCTGGAAGAGTTCTGATTACAGCCTCTATTTCCGTGCTTGTGATGGGTCTGTTAAGATTTTCTATTTCTTCCTGGTTCAGTTTTGGAAAGTTGTACTTTTCTAAGAATTTGTCAGTTTCTTCCAAGTTATACCTTTTATTGCCATATAATTGTTGATAGTATTCTCTAATAATCCTTTGTATTTCTGTGTTTTCGGTTGTGATCTCTCCATTCTCATTTCTAATTTTATTGATTTGGTTCTTCTCCCTTTGTTTCCTGTTGAGTCTGGAAGTGGTTTGTCAATTTTATTTACCTTCTCAAAGAACCAGCTTTTGGCTTTGCTGATTTTTGCTATGGTCTTTCGTTTCTTTGCATTTATTTCTGACCTAATTTTTATTATTTCTTTCCTTCTAACCTTGGGATACTTCTTTTCTTCCTTTTCTAGTTTCTTTAGATGTAGAGTTAGGTAATTTAGTTGACTTTTTTCTTTTTTCTTGAGGTGTGCCTCTATTGCTCTGAACGTTCCCCTTAGCATTGTTTTTCCGGTGTCCCAGGGGTTTTGTGCTGCTGTGTTTTAATTTTCATTCATTTCTATGCATATTTTAATTTCTCTTTTGATTTCTTCTATGATTTGTTCGTTATTCAGCAGCGTGTTGTTAGCCTCCATATGTTGGCATTTTTAATAGTTTTTCTCCTGTAATTGAGATCTAATCTTACTGCATTGTGCTTAGAAAAGATGCTTGGAATGATTTCATTTTTTGAATTTACCAAGGCTAAATTTATGGCACAGGATGTGATCTACACTGGAAAATGTTCCGTGTGCACTTGAGAAAAAGTTGAAATTCATTGTTTTGGGGTGAAATATCCTATAGATATCTATTAGGTCTAACTGGACTATTGTATAATTAAAAGTTTGTTTTTCCTTGTTAATTTTCTGTTTAGTTGATCTATCCATAGGTGTGAGTTGGGTTTTAAAGTCTCCCACTATTATTGTGTTTTTGGTAATTTCCCCTTTCATCAGTTCAGTTCAGTTCAGTCGCTCAGTCGTGTCTGACTCTCCGCGAGCACATGAATCACAGCATGCCAGGCCTCCCCGTCCATCACCAACTCCCGGAGTACACTCAAACTCATGTCCACTGAGTCGGTGATGCTATCCAGCCATCTCATTCTCTGTCATCCCCTTCTCCTCCCGCCCCCAAACTTTCCCAGCATCAGAGTCTTTTCCAGTGAGTCAACTTGTCGCATGATGTGGCCAAGTATTGCAGTTTCAGCTTTAGCATCAGTCCTTCCAATGAACATCCAGGATTGAGCTCCCTTAGAATGGACTGGTTGGATCTCCTTGCAGTATAAGGGACTCTCAATAATCTTCTCCAACACCACCGTTCAAAAGCAACAATGCTTCAGCAATCAGCTTTATTCACAGTCCAACTCTCACATCCATACATGACCATGGGAAAAACCATAGCCTTGACATGACGGACGTTTGTTGGCAAAGTAATGTCTCTGCTTTTTAATATACTATCAAGGTTGGTCATAACTTTCCTTCCAAGGAGTAAGCATCTTTTAATTTCATGGCTGCAAGCAGCATCTGCAGGGATTTTGGAACCCCAAAAAACAAAGTCTGACATTGTTTCCAAGGTTTTTCCATCTATTTCTCAGGAAGTGCTGGGAGCAGATGCCATGATCTTTGTTTTCTGAATGTTGAGCTTCAAGCCAACCTTTTCACTCTCCTCTTTCACTTTCATCAAGAGGCTTTTGAGTTCCTCTTCACTTTCTGCCATAAGGGTAGTGTCATCTGCATATCTGAGGTTATTGATATTTCTCCCAGCAATCTTGGTTCCAGCTTGTACTTCTGCCAGCCCAGCGATTCTCATGATGTACTCTGCATATAAGTTAAATAAGCAAGGTGACAATATACAGGCTTGACGTACTCGTTTTCCTATTTGGAACCAGGCTGCTCTTCCATGTGCAGTTCTGACTATTGCTTCCTGACCTGCATACAGGATTCTCAAGAGGCAGGTCATGTGGTCTGGTATTCCCATCTCTTTCAGAATTTTCCAAAGTTTATTGTGATCCACACAGTCAAAGGCTTTGGCATAGTCACTGAAGCAGAAATAGATGTTTTTCTGGAACTCTTTTGCTTTCTCTATGATCCAGCGGATGTTGGCAATTTGATCTCTGGTGCCTCTGCCTTTTCTAAAACCTGCTTGAACATCTGGGAGTTCACGGTTCACATATTACTGAAGCCTGGCTTGGAGAATTTTGAGCATGACTTTACTAGCATGCGAGATGAGTGCAGTTGGACGGTAGTTTGAGCATTCTTTGGCATTCCAATACCCAGTTGTGGATGTGACCAATGATAGAAGCAAGGTCCGGTGCTGTAAAGATCAATGTTGCATAGGAGCCTGGAATGTTAGGTCCATGAAACAAGTCAAATTGGAAATGGTCAAACAGGAGATGACAAGAGTGAACATAGACATTCTAAGATTCAGTGAATTAAAATGGACTGGAATGGGTGAGTTTAACTCAGATGACCATTATATCTATTACTGTGGGCAGGAATCCCTTAGAAGAAATGGAATAGTCATCATGGTCAAGAAAAGAGTCCGAAATGCAGTACTTGGATGCAATCTTAAAAATGACAGAATGATTTCTGTTCGTTTCCAAGGCAAATCATTCAATATTTCACTAATCCAGGCCTATGCCCCAACCAGTAATGCTGAAGAAGCCGAAGTTGAACGGTTCTACATAGACATACAAGACCTTTTAGAACTAACACCCAAAAAAGATGCCCCTTTCATTATAGAGGACTGGAATGCAAAAGTATGATGTCAAGAAACACCTGGAGTAACAGCCAAATTTGGCCTTGGAGCATGAAATGAAGCAGGGTAAAAGCTAATAGAGTTTTGTCAAGAGAGGCACTGGTCATAGCAAACACCCTTTTCCAATAACACAAGAGAAGACTCTACACATGGACATCACCAGACGGTCAACACCGAAATCAGATTGATTATATTCTTTGCAGCCAAAGATGGAGAAGCTCTATACAGTTATCAAAAACAAGACCAGGACCTGAGTGTGGCTCAGATCATGAATTCCTTATTGCCAAATTCAAACTTAAATTGAAGAAAGTAGAAAAAACCACTAGACTATTTAGATATGACCTAAATCAAATCCCTTATGATTATACAGAGGAAGGGAGAAATAGATTTAAGGGACTAGATCTGATAGATAGAGTGCCTGATGACCTCTGGAGGGAGGTTCTTGACATTGTACAGGAGACAGGGACCAGGACCATCCCCTTGGAAAAGAAATGCAAAAAAGCAAAATGGCTGTCTGAGGAGGCCTTACAAATAGCTGTGAAAAGAAGAGAAGCGAAAAGCAAAGGAGAAAAGGAAAGATATAAGCCTCTGAATGCAGAGTTCCAAAGAATAGCAAGGAGAGATAAGAAAGCCTTCCTCAGTGATCAATGCAAAGAATCGAGGAAAACAACAGACTAGGAAAAAGAAGAGATCTCTTCAAGAAAATTAGAGATTCCATGGGAACATTTCATGTGAAGATGGGCTCGATAAAGGACAGAAATGGTATGGACCTAACAGAAGCAGAAGATATTAAGAAGAGGTGGCAAGAATACACAGAAAAACTGTACAAAAAAGTTCTTCACGACCAAGATAGTCACGATAACGTGATCACTGACCTAGAGCCAGACATCTTGGAATGTGAAGTCAAGTGGACTTTAGAAAGCATCACTACAAACAAAGCTAGTGGAGGTGATGGAATTCCAGTAGAGCTATTTCAAGTCTTGAAAGATGATGCTGTGAAAGTGCTGCACTCAATATGCCAGCAAATTTGGAAAACTCAACAATGGCCACCTGAATGGAAAAGTTCAGTCTTCATTCCAATCCCCTTTTATACTTGTCAGTAATTGTCTTACATATTGTGGTGCTCCTATCTTGGGTGCCTAAATATTTAGAAATGTTATATCTTCTTCTTGGATTGATCCTTTGAATATTATGTAGTTTCCTACTTTGTCTCTTTTCACAGCCTTTGCTTTAAAATCTGTTTCATCTGATATGAGTATTGCTACTCCTGCTTTCTTTTGGTCTCTATTTGTATGGAATATCTTTTTCCAGCCCTTTACTTTCAGTCTGTATGTGTCCCTCATTTTGAGGTGGGTCTCTTGTAGACAACATATATAGGGGTCTTGTTTTTGTATCCATTCAGCCAGCCTCTGTCTTTTGTTTGGGGCCTTCAACCCATTTACGTTTAAGGTGATTATTGATAAGTATGATCCCGTTGCCATTTTCTTTATTGCTTTGGCTTCAAGTTTATATACCTTTTCTGTGTTTCCTGTCTAGAGAAGATCCTTTAGTATTTGTTGGAGAGCTGGTTTGGTGATGCTAAATTCTCTCAGCTTTTGCTTGTCTGTAAAGCTTTTGATTTCTCCTTCATATTTGAATGAGATCCTTGCTGGGTATAATAATCTGGGCTGTAGGTTACTTTCTTTCATCATTTTAACTATGTCTTGCCATTCCTTCCTGGCCTGAAGAGTTTCTATTGAAAGATCAGCTGTTATCCTTATGGGAATCCCCTTGTGTGTTATTTGTTGCTTTTCCCTTGCTGCTTTTAATATTTGTTCTTTGTGTTTGATCTTTTTTAATTTGATTAATATGTGTCTTGGAGTTTTTCGCCTTGGGTTTATCCTGTTACAGACTCTCTTGGTTTCTTGGACTTTGGTGATTATTTCCTTCCCCATTTTAGGGACGTTTTCAACCATTATCTCCTCAAGTATTCTCTCATGGTCTTTCTTTTTGTCTTCTTCTTCTGGGACTCCTATGATTCGAATGCTGGGGCCTTTAACATTGTTGCAGAGGTTTCTAATATTGTCCTCATTTCTTTTAATTCGTTTTTCTTTTTCCCTCTCTTTTTCAATTATGTCTACAATTCTATCTTCTAGCTCGCTTATCCTGTCTTCTGCCTCCATTATTTTACTGTTTGTTCCCTCGAGAGTGTTTCTGATCTCATCTATTGCGTTATTCATTGTATATTGACTCTTTTTAATTTCCTCTAATTCTTATTAAACATTTCTTGCATCTTCCCCATCCTTTTCTCTACTTTATTTATCTGTAACTCCATTTTGTTTTCCAGATTTTGAATCATTTTCACAATTAAAATTCGAAATTCTTTATCAGGTAGGTTCCCTATATCTTCTTCTTTTGTTTGTGTTGGTGGGCATTTATCCTGTTTTTTTACTTGCTGGGTATTTCTCTGCCTCTTCATCTTGCTTATATTGCTGTGCTTGGGGTGGCCTTTCCGTCTTCTGACAGTCTGTGGAGTTCTCTTTATTATGTAGTTACCTCGTTGTGTGTGGGGTTGGATGGGTGACTTGTCAAGGTTCCCTGGTTAGGGAAGCTTGAGTAGATGTTCTGGTGGGTGGAGCTGGATTTCTTCTCTCTGGAGTGAAATGAAGTGTCCAGTAATGAATTTGAGATGTCAGTGGGTTTGGAGTGGCTTTGGACCGCCTGTATATTGAAGCTCATGTCTGTTTTCCTGTGTTGCTGGAGAATTTGCGTTGTATGTCTTTCACTGAAACTTGTTGACCCTTGGGTGGTGCCTGGATTCAGTGTATGTATGGAGGCATTTAATGAGCACCTATCAATTAATGTTCCCTGGCACAGGAGATCTCTGGTGTTCTCAGGATTTGTACTTAAGCCTCTGCCTCTGGTTTTCTGTCTTATTATTGCATTAGGCTCAAGACTTCTCCAGCTGTTACTTCCAAGGCTGTTCCTTCTTTTAAAGCTCTTCTGTTTGCTGGTCTCTTCAGTGTCTAATTCCCGTCCTGACACCAGGGGTCGGTGGTGGACACTTTTCTTTTTGGCTCACCTCTTCAGTCCTGCTGTGGGGAGGGAGGAACGCTGCTAACAAATATCACTGGCATCCCTGGGGAGTGCTCCCAGTGTCTCGGCTACAGTGGGATTGCTCCCGCTCGTGGCGTGTGTGCTTTCCCTGTTTATGCTGCTCAGGCTCTAGGTTGTTCTGCCGGGAGCTACCTGCGGCCGGTGCTGTGTTGCATGCACTTCCCAGGTTTGAGCGGCTCAAGTTCAGGTACTCGGGTACTCCACAAATGTGCAGAGTTGGTTGGGCCTGTGTTTTGTGCCTTCCCCTGTCCGAGCAGCTCAGGTGAACAGGTGTTTGGTGAACGTGGTCACTGTGACTTATCCCCTCCCCGATCCCTGCCACTCAATTTTCTGGGTTTACAACCGTTGCACCTTCTCAGGGAGATATTGACTGGCCCGAACCCAAGAAGTCTTGGTTAGCAATGAAGCCTGCCTGAAGCTTGGTATGGGAAGCCTCTCTGGAACTGCAGTTGCCCTTTCCGGTGCGGCCGCCCTCCTCTGTCTGTCCCAGCAGGGGATAGGGGGTGGGCTGACCACAGCCGGCTCCCTCTGCTTAGTCCTTTGTTCTGTGAGTGGGACTGTCGGAGTCTGAGGTTGAGCCTTTTCGCCTTTGCGCAGGCTTTTCGCCTTTTAGCTGCACAATCTGCTTTGCTATCTCCTGTTTACACCCTCAGATTGCCCTTGGGGTGACCAGTCCCGGTCCTTTCTCTAAACGCTGCTGCCACGTCTCCCTGCCCAGCTCCCGGTTGCTAGTGGGGGGTGCAGGCGTTTCTGCCACTTCTCCGCTGAGAGTTTCTTCTGGGCACTTAGTCTGTGGGTTTTAATTACTTATTTCTAAATAATTCATTTCAGTTCAGTCGCTCAGTCGTGTCTGACTCTCCGCGAACCCATGAATAACAGCACGCCCGGCCTCCCTGTCCATCACCAACTCCCGGAGTTCACTCAAACTCATGTTCACAGAGTCAGTGATGCCATCCAGCCATGTCATTCTCTATCGTCCCCTTCTACTCCCGCCCCCAACCTTTCCCAGCATCAGAGTCTTTTCCAGTGAGTCAACTCGCCACATGAAGTGGCCAAAGTATTGCAGTTTCAGCTTTAGCATCAGTCCTTCCAATGAACACCCAGGATCGATCTCCCTTAGAATGGACTGGTTGGATCTCCTTGCGGTACAAGGGACTCTCAAGAGTCTTCTCCAACACCACAGTTCAAAAGCATCAATTCTTCGGCGATCAGCTTTCTTCACAGTCCAACTCTCACATCCATACATGAAAACGGGAAAAATCATAGCCTTGACATGACGGACCTTTGTTGGCAAAGTAATGTCTCTGCTTTTTAATATATTATCAAGGTTGGTCATAACTTTCCTTCCAAGGAGTAAGTGTCTTTTAATTTCATGGCTGCAATCAGCATCTTCAGTGATTTTGGAGCCCCCCAAAATAAAGTCTGACACTGTTTCCAAGGTTTTTCCATCTATTTGCCATTAAGTGATGGGACCAGACGCCATGATCTTAGTTTTCTGAATGTTGAGCTTCAAGCCAACCTTTTCACTCTCCTCTTTCACGTTCATCAAGAGGCTTTTGAGTTCCTCTTCACTTTCTGCCATAAGGGTAGTGTCATCTGCATATCTGAGGTTATTGATATTTCTCCCAGCAATCTTGATTCCAGCTTGTGCTTGTTCCAGCCCAGTGTTCCTCATGATGTATTCTGAATATAAGTTAAATAAGCAAGGTGACAGTATACAGCCTTGACGCACTCCCTTTCCTATTTGGAACCAGTCTGTTGTTCCATGTACAGTTCTGACTGTTGCTTCCTGACCAGCATACAGGTTTCTCAAGTGGCAGGTCAGGTTGTCTGGTATTCCCATCTCTTTCAGAATTTTCCACAGTTTATTGTGATCCACACAGTCAAAGGTTTTGGCATAGTCAATAAAGCAGAAATAGATGTTTTTCTGGAACTCTCTTGCTTTCTCCATGATCCAGCGGATGTTGGCAATTTGATCTCTGGTGCCTCTGCCTTTTCTAAAACTTGCTTGAACATCTGGAAGTTCACGGTTCACATATTGCTGAAGCCTGGCTTGGAGAATTTTGAGCATGACTTTACTAGGGTGTGAGATGAGTGCAATTGTGTGGTAGTTTGAGCATTCTTTGGCATTGCCTTTCTTTGGAATTGGAATGAAGACTGACCTTTTCCAGTCCTGTGGCCACTGCTGAGTTTTCCAAATTAGCTGGCATATTGAGTGGAGCACTTTCACAGCATCATCTTTCAAGATGTAAAATACCTCAGCTGGGATTCCATCACCTCCACTAGCTTTGTTCGTAGTGATGCTTTGTAAGGCCCACTTGACTTCACATTCCAAGATGTCTGGCTCTAGGTCAGTGATCACGTTATCGTGACTATCTTGGTCGTGAAGGTCTAATTATTTTTTAATTAATTATTTTTTTCTTCCGGTTTTGTGGCCCTCTGCGGTTCCAAGGCTTGCCACAGACTTGCCCATGAGTGTTTCCAGGTGTTTGGAAACTTTTCTTTCTCTCTCTCTCTCTTTTTTTTTTTTGTCAGGCCTCCCTTCCTGGGATGGAGCTCCGTCCCTCCCTCTTTTAACTCTCTTTTTATCGTTTATATTATTTCCTACCTCTTTTCGATGACTATGGGCTGCTTTTCTGGGTGCATGATGTTCTCTGGTGGTATTCAGAAGTTGTTTTGTGGGATTTACTCAGCGTTCAAGTGTTCTTTTGCTGATTTTGTGGTGGAGAAAGTGGTCGCCCCGACCTATTCCTTGGCCATCTTGTATTCCTCTCTGTAGTCTTAAATTACACAATAGATTAGTTGAACTGAATAGATTCCTACAGCATTTGTTGTTCTTCTTCAGTTATGAAGTGGTCTGACCGTTTTGAAACCCCATGAGCTGTAGCACTCCAGGCTTACCTTTCAATGGAATTTCGCAGGCAAGAACACTAGGCTTTATTGCATTTCATTTTCCAGGGGAACTTGCTGCCCCAGGAATCAAATATGCATCTTCTGTGTTGCAGGCAGATTCTTTACCTCTGAGCCACCTGACATAGTCTATCCCAAAATAGCAGAATACACACCTTGAAATGCGCACAGGACATTTTTTCAGGGATGATCAAATGCTGGGCCACAAAACAAGTATCAACACATTTAAGATGACAGAAATTATATCAAGCACTTTTTCTGACCACAATGGTGCAAAATAAGAAATCAATTACAGTCGGGGAATATGGGACAAACACAAACATATGCAGACGAAACAACATGCTACTAAATACCAATGATCTAATGAAGAAATCAAAAAGGGAATCAGAAAATACTTTGAGACTAATAAAGGCACCAACTTTCCAAAATCTATTGGATTTAGAAAAAGGAGTTCAGGGGAAATTGTATAGTGACAGATGATTCCCTCAAGGTGGGGGGAGAAACTGATATAAACACCTTCACTTACTATATAAATGAAGTAGAAAAAGAAGAATAAATAAAGCCCCAAATCCTGAGAATGAAGGCAATAATAAAGATCAGAGAGGACATTAATAAAACTGAGACTTCCCCTTTCCTATAGTAAAAAAACAAAAAATTGTCAGTTAAGTGAAAAGATACTTTTTGTAAAGATAAACAAAATAATTAGATCTTTAGCCAGGTTCATCAAAAATAAAAGATAGATGACACAAGTAAACAAATGCAAAGGAGACATTAGAGCCAACATCACAGCAATAGGGAAAAATCATAAGAGGATACTACAAATGGTTATATGCCAAATATTTGGGCAACCTAGAAGAAACTGACAAATCTCTAGGACCATAGAACCTTACATAACTGAATCAGGAAGGAATGTATAATCTGAATATTTGAAGCACTAGTAGTGAAATTGAATTTATAATAAAAAAATCCATAAAAAAATTCCATGGATTGTATACTCCACGTGGTCGTCTGAACATAATAAAGGTGATTTATAACAAACAGAGATGATATCTTATTCAGTGGTAAGAAGCTGAAAGCTATCCCTCTAAATCAGGAACAAGACACAGATGCCTACTCTTGCCACTTCTAAAACACTAGAAGTACTAGGCACAGCAATCCTTCAAAGAAAATAAATAAAAGTCATCCACATTGGATGGAAGAAGTAAAACCGTCACTAATTGCAGTTGACATGATACTGTGTACAGAAAGCTATTAGTTCAGTTCAGTTCAGTCACTCAGTCGTGTCCGACACTTTGTGACCTCATGTATCACAACATGCCAGGCCTCCCTGTCCAACACCAACTCCCGGAGTTCACTCAAACTCATGTCCATCGAGTCGGTGATGCCATCCAGCCATGTCATTCTCTGTCGTCACCTTCTCCTTCCGCCCCCAATCCCTCTCAGCATCATAGTCGTTTTCCAGTGAGTCAACTCGTCTCATGAGGTGGCCAAAGCATTGGGGTATCAGCTAACAAGAAAATGATTAAACAAATGAAATCAAGGTGAATTAAAACCCTAAATGAAAGACTAGAAACTATGAAACACCTAGAAGAAAATGTAGACAGAACACTCTATGACATAATTCAAAGCAACATTTTTTTCACCTCTCTCCTAAGGCAAAGGAGGCAAAGGAAGCAAAGGAAAAAAATGAGATCTAATTAAAGTTAAAAGCTTTTGCAAAGCAAATGAAAACACTGACAAAATGAAAAGACAACCTGCTGAATGGGAGTAAGTATTTGCAAATGATATGACTATAAGGGATTAATATCCGAACTATCTAAACAGATTATTCAACTTGATATTAAGAAAAAAAAACAAGCAAACAAAAACAATGGAAAGATCTGATTTTCTCCAAAGAAGATATGCAGATGGCACAAGAAAAAATGCTGAACATCACTAACTGTCAGAGAAATTAAAACCAAAATCACAAGGAGATGTCAACTCATACTCATCAGAATGGCTATCATCAAATAAAAAGGTCTGAAAATAACAGATGTTGACAAGAATGTGGAGAAAGGGAAGCCATTGTACTTAATTGGTGGGAATGTAAATTTGTGCAGTCGCTATGGGAAACATCATGAAATTTTCTCAAAATACTAAAAAAAGAACTACCAATGACCCAGAAATTCCAATCCAAGTTATATATCAGAAGACAATGAACATTAATATGAAAAGATATATGAATTCCAATGTGTAATACAGCCTGATTTACAATAGAAAAGATATAGAAGCAACTATTGAACAAAGCACACATGGTTCCTCTCTTCAAAGCACTAGCGTTGAGTATGGGATAAGCAAGCATCTGAACACTATAGTAATCCTTAGAAATAAGCAGATACATGTTCATTGAGATGGAAAAATTCTTCCAGCATATTGTACAGCAAAGGAAGGCTACAATAGTGCAAATAGCATGATTCAAATAGTATAAATTAAAAAAAAATTCACTGCTGTATATATGCTCATCCAAATATATGTGCGTTATATATTCTACCATTATATAACACATATAATATATACATTATATACATTTTGGTAGAACAACAAAGACAAAATATTAACAGTATATATTTCTATTGACTTATTTATTGGTGTCCTTTAATTTCATTTTGTACTTTTTGAATTTCCATCATCCTGCTCTGTTATATTGTGAATAGAATATGAATCAATGTGATGTTAAGCTTTGTCACTGGAAAAGACTCTGATGCTGGGAGCAATTGGAGGTAGGAGGAGACGGGGACGACAGAGAATGAGGTGGCTGGATGGCATCACCGACTCGATGGACATGAGTTTGAGTGAACTCTGGGAGTTGGTGATGGACAGGGAGGCCTTTCGTGTTGTGGTTCATGGGGTCGTTAAGAGTCGGACACGACTGAGCGACTGAACTGAACTGAACGCTTTGTCAAAGTAGTTCTCAAGGTGGGCTGGCCCTCACATACTTGTTGAGTTCGAAATATTAGCTATACCCTGGTGGCTCAGAGGTTAAAGTGTCTGCCTCCAATGCGGGAGACCCGGGTTCGATCCCTGGTTCGGGAAGATACCCTGGAGAAGGAAACGGTAACCCAGTCCAGTATTCCTGCCTGGAGAATCCCATGGACGGAGAAGCCTGGTAGGCTACAGTCCACGGGGTCGCAAAGAGTCAGACACGACTGAGCGATGGAATGGAACGGAACGGATATGTGGCACATGGGATCAAGTGGCAGCCATTGGAGGGGCATATAGATAAGCACTGCTGACAGGCAAGCCTGGGAATACAATGAAAAGAATGATGTACAAAAGTTAAACGAGAATGTGAAATCAAAATCTGAGGTTGGAAATGAGTTAATAAAAAAGATTCCAGCACACTGGACTCAAACTATCCTTTTGTAACAGAGCAGCATGCACACAGCCCTTCGAAGGTAGCCATTGCTGTGTCTTACTACTCCATATCCTGTTACTAAGCAACAAGTCTTGCTCAGCAATTGGACAGTGCATCCCTGGGTCCTCCCATAACCAACCAACTATCAATGAGGTACCTACTGGTACGTCTCCTGCTCAGCTATTTGTCAGCTACAGAATGTGCCCTAGCTGATGATTACTGTCAATGAGGGACCATTGGGAAATTGATTCAGTCAAGAGTCCGTGGTGCAGTGGTTATGTGACTCTTACCTTTGGGCACTTTACTTTTTTTTTCTGCTTTTTATTCAGGAATGTATTTCTGATAGATGGGGCAAGTTGATTTTCCCTACTCAATATGAAAGTTGAAGTGTCCACAACAATATTAGTGGAGGAGACATTGAACACTTTCTTTGCTCTGATGTGTAATCTTATGGAGACAGTGTATTGACCTTGGGGCAACAGACTGAAGATTCAAAAAATCCTGGGGTCTCTAAAGCTCATTGGAGTAGAAAAAACATACAACATGTTCTTAATTTTCTTTTTCCATGTTAAGTGCTTGCTCTTAAGTTCCTTAAGCCCCTCAAGAACCCCCAAAGGAAAGAGGCTGCTCTAGAGATGAAGTGACTAGAGGACACTAAAGTGCTGAAATGGGATGAAAAATGTTCATACGGGGATGGAGGAGGCAGGAGTTTTGAAGGGAGACATAAATGTCAAAGAATAAAGGGCACTGAATGAAAGTCTGAAGGTCATGGGCAGAAACACCATGCCCCTGAATCACCACTCCCCAGAATCAGACACACAGAGGTGTCAGCAGTGGGTAAGTTGTATCATGGCCTCCCTCAGCCTCCACTAGCCCATGGGCAATGGGGTACATTGTGATGTGTAAGACCCCATAGCCAAAATTGGCTGGAGGAGTGTCCAGCTGACCAATCAGATTGGAGGGTGTGGCTCCTCATTGTCCTGAGAAGGTATATATAAGGGGGTCAGAGGCAGAGATTCTGGGTTAGGCCACTTCGTGGGATCATCTTGACTAAGGTAACCAGGAAGCCACAGAAGCCAAGAAGAGTTGCCACATGGTTTGCTTCAAGGATGAAAGGAAAAAAGACGATCCATTGTCAATGGAGATACAGAGGCCATGTGATGTAAGATGACTCCATCTATGCTCCCCATGTTCTCCATTACTTTGCTGCCCAAGATCTCTACACTACCCTTGCCTGGAGAAAAGCCCTCATCAGCCCACATCCCTTTTTCATGAAATCTCCCTTCCAACTCAGTTGTTATACTCTATCCTCAAAACTAATACCCTTCTCTTTTCTTTCCAGGCACGAAATATGACCATGAGGGTCAGAAGACCTCTACAAGGAACTTTGAGGAAGAAAATCTGAGCATATGACTCTCAGTAAAGAAGGTGAAGAAAACAAGAAAACCAAACTGGTTTTTCTGTTCCTGTGCACGTAAGACCCTGAATCAACCCTGAAAATGGTACCAAAATATGAGGCAGAGCCCAAGAAGGAGGCAGAATCGAAAGAGAAGTTAAGCTCAGCCATCCCTGAATGAGAGACCCTGGAGAAGTACAACCTGTGCAGCCAGCAACTGAATACCAAAGGTCAAACAGTTTAGAATTGTTTCTCCAGAGGTCTGCTTTCTTAAAAATGGCAAACCAGGAAAAGACTGACTCTTACGCTGACATAGTAAACAGATGGCTGCCATTAAAATAAACATCAAATGGTAAAAATATGATATGTGTGTGTGTGAGAGAGTGTGTGTGTCAATTTTTTGATGGGAAGTGAGGGGAGGGAGAGAAGAGGTGGGCAGCTGAGTGGGAAGGGGTGTGGAGTCCCAGGAGATTGGGGAGCAGACCCTCAATCCCCCAGTTAACCAGAGAGTAGAGGACTGGACAGAGTCAGGAGTCTTCACTGAAGATGGTAACCCTGCTTAAAAATTGATCTCAGCGGCAAGGATTAATGGCGTGGTGTTACTGCCTTTGTTTGGGGTGTGGAAAGACATTAGGGTCTAGATTGCCAGAAGCCAGATGGTAAGAGGGTTCAACATGGGTATGGTGAATGTCATAATTCACCTGAGAAAAGCAGGCAGAAATCAACTCCTGGCAACCTACGTCATAAATGACTTTGTTGGCTCACTTGCCTATGCTGTCAGCTAAAGGTGCTCAGGAGACACAAAATGCTGATACAACTAAAACCCACAGCTAGCACTCCCAAAGATTAAAATTATCTATGGAGGGAACAGAACAAATATCAATAAGGCCACTGTTATCCTAAGAAATTGGTGGAAGCAGTGTGTTCCCAAGGGCAGGTCAGGGGAGGTGACAAAATCCCGGTGCCTATGACAAACAGGATCACTACAGACAGATAATTTTTTGGGTGGGGGGCACCATGCAGTTTATGGGATCTTCGTTCCCTGACCAGGGATTGAAAACTTTTGTGTTTCCTTGTTACTTTTCTGTTTGTTCGATCTATCCATAGGGGTGAGTGGGTTATTAAAGTCTCCCACTCTTATTGTGTTATTGTTAATTTCCCCTTTCATAATTATTAACATTTGTCTTACATATTGTGGTGCTCCTGTGTTGGGTGCAAATATATTTATAATTGTTATATCTTCTTTTTGGATTGATCCTTTGATCATCATGTAGTGTCCTTCTTTGTCTCCTTTCACAGCCTTTGTTTTAACGTCTATTTTATCTGATATGAGTATTGCTATTCCTGTTTAGCTTTGGTCTCTATTTGCGTGGAATATGTTTTTCCAGCCCTTCCCTTTCAGTCTGTATGTATCCTTCTTTTCGAGGTGGTTCTCAAGTAGTCAGCATATACAGGGGTCTTGTTTTTGTATCCATTCAGCCAGTTTTTGTCTTTTGGTTGGGGCATTCATCCTATTTACATTTAAGTTAATTACTTATAAGTATGATCCATTTGCAATTTAATTTATTGTTTTGGGTTTGGGTTTATACCCCCTTTCTCTGCTTCCTGTCTAGAGAAGGTCCTTTAGCATTTGTTGGAGAGCTGGTTTGGTGATGCTGAATTTTCTCAGCTTTTTGCTTCTGTGTAAAGTTTTGGACATTACTTTGCCAACAAAGGTCCGTCTAGTCAAGGCTATGGTTTTTCCCATGGTCATGTATGGATGTGAGAGTTGGACTGTGAAGAAAGCTGATCGCCGAAGAATTGATGCTTTTGAACTGTGGTGCTGGAGAAGACTCTTGAGAGCCCCTTGTACCGCAAGGAGATCCAACCAGTCCATTCTAAAGGGAGGTCGATCCTGGGTGTTCATTGGAAGGACTGATGCTAAAGCTGAAACTGCAGTACTTTGGCCACCTCATGCGGCCAGTTGACTCACTGGAAAAAACTCTGATGCTGGGAAAGGTTGGGGGTGGGAGGAGAAGGGGACGACCGAGAATGAGATGTCTGGATGGCATCACCGACCCTGTGGACATGAGTTTGAGTGAACTCCGGGAGTTGGTGATGGATAGGGAGGCTGGCGTGCTGAGATTCATGTGGTCGTGGAGAGTCGGACGCGACTGAGCGACTGAACTGAACTGAAAGTTTCGGATTTTTCCTTCATACTTTAATGAGATCCTTCCTGGTTATAGTAATCTGGGCTGTAGGCTATTTTTTAATCACTGTAAGTATGCCCTGCCATTCCCTCCTGGCCTGAAGAGTTTCTATTGAAAGATCAGCTGTGATCCTTGTGGGAATCCCCTTGTGTGTTACTTGCTCTTTTTCCCTTGCTGCTTTCAATATTTCTTCTTTGTATTTGAGCTTTGTTAATTTTATTAATATGTGTCATGGGGTGTTTTGCCTTGGGATTTTCCTGTTTGTTACACTCTCGGTTTCTTGGACATGGGTGAATATTTCCTTCCCCATTTTCGGGAACTTTCAACTTTCATCTCCTCAAGTATTTTCCCATGGTCTTTCTCTTTGACGTCCTCTTCTGCGACTCCTATGATTCGAATGTTGGGGTTTCTAACATTGTCCCAGAAGTCTCTGAAATTGTTCTCATTTCTTTTCATTTGTTTTTCTTTTATCCTCTCTGTTTCATTTATTTCTACCCTTCTGTCTTCTGTCTCACTTATCCCATCGTCTGCTTCTCTTTTCTACTGTTGGTTCCCTCCAAAGTGTTTTTGATCTCATCTATTGCATTATTCCTTATGTATTGACTCTTTTTTATTTCTTCTAGTTGCTTGTTAAACCTTTCTTGCATCTTCTCGATGCTTGTATCCACGCTATTTATCTGTAACTCCATTTTTTTTTTCAAGATTTTGGATCATTTTCACTTTCATTATTTGGAAATCTTTATCAGGTATATTCCCTATCTCTTCCTCTTTTGTTTGGGTTGGTGGGCATTTATTTACTTATCTCTATGTGAAAAGTTTCCGGAGGCAACCACGCGTTTGATGACTCACAAAGCAAGGCAGAGGAAACATGTTGAAATTACACAAGATGCTGGCTGTTTCCCCATAACAATGCCAGGTCATGAACTAACCCACTACGAATGCCTACTCCAGCCCCTCTTATTTTATAGAAACCCCTTCCCACAACTATGGCAAAGGCTTTCATGGCTGAGAAGAATGTACATGTGCCAGGAGTGGAGCCAACTCTGATCTGGCCTACATCTGAACAAGCTGAGAGCAGCCATTGCCAGTGCTTATGGAGGTGGCACAGTGGGAGTATCTGGAACTCTGACTGGTGTGCTGGGACTGACCCAGTATGCACCCAAGGCTATATTGGGCACCCCTTCTTGCTCCAGCACTTCTTTCTTTGGGGGCAAAATTTCCAAAGCTGGAAGGGGATACAGCACACCCTTACATGAAATGGAATCAGCATGGACCTGAAAATCAGGGCTCCTGTACCATCAACTGGATACTCAACCTAACTCCCCAATAAGCAGGGTTGGCTACTGAGCACAGGAGAAGTCCGGGCTCATACCTGGCACAGGTTCTGACCCCTCTATCTCTATCGCCACCTCTCACCAAAGTGAGAGTTGCCAATACACAAGAAACAAATCAGGGCTTCTGTACCATCAACTGGATACTCAACCTAACTCCCCAATAAGCTGGGTTGGCTACTGAGCACAGGAGAAGTCCGGGCTCATACCTGGCACAGGTTCTGACCCCTCTATCTCTATCGCCACCTCTCACCAAAGTGAGAGTTGCCAATACACAAGAAACAAAGTTAATCTGGAACGTAAAAATATGGAAATCGCCGAAAAGGAAAAACAAACGAAAAACAAGTTAATAAGGAGAACAGTTTAAGAGACTTCTACACAATATCAAGTATATTATCATTCACTTTATTGGGGAAGAAGAAGGAAAAGAGAGAGAGAAAGGGGTTCAAAAATGTACATTTATTGTGCTGAAAGGGAAAAATTGCAACCTATAATACTCTACCCAGTAAGATTATCATCCAGAATTGGAGAGAAGAACTACTCAGACAGGCAAAAAATAAGAGCTTATCCATATTAAACCAACTCGGAAGGAAATATTAAAGAGTCTTCTCCAAGAGGAAAAAGAAGTAAAAATCTACAGAGAAGGGAAATACTCCCACCATTACACAAAAACACATAGTAGAAACTGTGCATCAAACAAGTAGATAACCTAGTATGAAAATTAATAGGCAGGTGAATTGTAAGTTAAACGCTAACTACATTAAACACCCTATTACATGAATGGACAGAGCATCCTGATAGAAAAGCAATAAGAAAACTGTAGTCTTAAATTACAGATTAAAGTAATTGAACCTAATAGATACCTACAGCATATGTTGTTGTTCTTCAGTTACTAAGTTGTCTGACTCTTTTGAAACCCCATGTGCTGTAGCCCTACAGGCTCCTCTCTCCATGGGATTTCCCAGGCAAGAACACTGGAGTTTATTGCATTTCCTTTCCCAGGGGATCTTGCTGAATCAGGGATCAAATCTGCATCTTCTGCATTGCAGGTCTATCCTTTACCTCTGAGTCACCTGGCATAGTCTATCCAAAATAGCAGAAAACACACCTTCAATTGCATACAGGATAATTTTTCAGCGATGATCAAATCCTGGGCCACAAAAGAAGTCATAATACATTTAAGAAGATAGAAATTTTATCAAGCATTTTTTCTAACCACAATGGTACAAAATAAGAAATAAATTACAGGAGGGGAATATGGGACAAACACAAACATATGCAGACGAAACAACATGCTACTAAATATCAATGAGCTCATGAAGAAATAAAAAATGGAAACAGAAAATACCTTGAGACTAATAAAAGCCCCAACCATCCAAAATCTATTGGATTTAGGAAAAGCAGTTCTAGGGGATATCGTATAGTGACAGATGCTTCCCTCAAGGCTGGTAGAAAAACTGAAATAAACAAATTAGCTTACTATATAAATGAAGTAGAAAAAGAAGAATAAAAAAGCCCCAAATCCTCCGAATGAAGGCAATAATGAAGATCAGAGAGGATATTAATAAAATTGAGACTTCCCCTTTCCTAAAGTAAAAAAATGTCAGTTAGTGAAAAGATATTTTTTGAAAAGATATTTTTTGAAAAGTTAAACAAAATAATAATTCTTTATCCAGGTTCATAAAAAATAAAAGACAGATGACACAAATAAATGCAAAGGAGACATTACAGCCAACACCACAGCAATAGGGAAAAATCGTAAGAGGATACTACAAATAGATCTATGCCAAACAATTGGACACCAAAGAAGAAACTGATAAATCTCTAGGACCATCAGTCAGTTCAGTTCAGTCGCTCAGTCGTGTCCGACTCTCCGCGACCCCATGAATCACAGCACGCCAGGCCTCCCTGTCCATCACCAACTCCCGGAGTACACTCAAACTCATGTCCACAGAGTCGGTGATGCCATCCAGCCATCTCATTCTCTGTCGTCCCCTTCTCCTCCCGCCCCCAACCTTTCCCAGCATCAGAGTCTTTTCCAGTGAGTCAACTCATCGCATGAGGTGGCCAAAGTATTGCAGTTTCAGCTTTAGCATCAGTCCCTCCAATGAACATCCAGGATTGATCTCCCTTAGAATGGACTGGTTGGATCTCCTTGCAGTATAAGGGACTCTCAAGAGTCTTCTCCAACACCACAGTTCAAAAGCACCGATTCTTCGGCGATCAGCTTTCTTCACAGTCCAACTCTCACATCCATACATGACCACGGGAAAAACCATTGCCTTGACTAGACGGACCTTGGTTGGCAAAGTAATGTCTCTGCTTTTTAATATACTATCAAGGTTGGTCATAACTTGGACCATACAACCTTTCAAAACTGAATCAGGAAGGAATGTATAATCTGAATAGTTGAAACACTAGTAGTGAAATTGAATTTTTAATAAAAAATCTCTTAGTAAAATAAAGTTCAGGACTGCACAACTTCACAGCAGAATTTTTACAAAACATATACAGAAGAGTTTATACCCAACATGGACCAACTATTCCAAAAAACTGAGAAAATGGAGTACTTCTAAATTTTTTATGAAGCTATTATTTTCCTAACACCAATACTAGACAAAGGCACCACCAACAAAGAATGCTCAGTGCCAAAATTTCTGTAGAATATAGATGTGAATATTGTACACAAAATATGAGAGAACAAAATTCAACATCACATTGAAACCATCATATATCATGGTCAAGATGAACTTATTCCAGGGGTACAAGGATGCTTCAATATCTTCAAATTAGTCAGTGTGGTACACCACATTAGGAAAGAGATGGACAAAAATCACATGATCATCTCACCAGATGCTGTAAAAGCATTTGGCAAAATTCAATATGCATTCATTTAAAAAACTCTCACCATATTTGATATGGAGGGAAAATATCTGAACATAGTAAAATGGAAGTCACCCTGTGCCCACTCAAATACTCTGGCCTACAGAATTCCATGGACTCTTTAGTCCATGTGGTCGTCTGAACATAATAAAGCTGATTTATATCAAACAGAGATGATATCATATTCAGCGGCAAAAAGCTGAAAGGTATCCCTCTAAATCAGGAACAAGACACAGATGCCCACTCTTGCCATTTCTAAAACACTAGAAGTACAAGGCACAGCAATCATTTAAAGAAAATAAAAGCCATCAAAATTGGAAGGAAGAAGTAAGACTGTCACTACTTGCAGTTGACATAATACTATATACAGAAGGCTATCAGCACAGTTCAGCTCCGTTCATTTGTTCAGTGGTGTCCGACTCTTTGCGACCCCATGAATCACAGCACGCTAGGCCTCCCTGTCCAACACCAACTCTTGGAGTTCACTCAAACTCATGTCCATTGAGTCGGTGATGCCATCCAGCCATCTCATTCTCTGTCGTCCCCTTCTCCTCCCGTCCCCAATCCCTCCCAGCATCAGAGTCTTTTCCAGTGAGTCAATTCATCACATGAGGTCGTCAAAATATTGAAGTTTCAGTTTACAAAAAAATGATTTCAAAATTGAAATCAAAGTGAATTAAAACCCTAAATGAAAGACTGGAAACTATGAAACTCCTAGAAGAAACTGTATGCAGAAGACTCTTTGACATAATTCATAGCAACATTTTTTTCACCTGTCTGCTAAGGCAAAGGATGCAAAGGAAAAAAAATGAGATTTAATTAAACTTAAAAGCTTTTGCAGAGCAAATGAAAACACTGACAAAATGAAAAGACAACCTAATGAATCTGAGTAAGTATTTGCAAATGATATGACTATAAGGGGTTAATATCCAAACTATATAAACAGATTATTCAACTCGATATTAAAAAAACAAACAAAACCATAAAAACAATGGGAAGATCTGATTTCCTCCAAAGAAGATATACAGATGTCACAAGAAAGGATGCTGTACATCACTAACAGTCAGAGAAATTAAAACTAAAATCACAAGGAGATATCACCTCACACTCATCAGAATGGCTATCATCAAATCAAAACCTCTGAAAATAACAAATGTTGACAAGGATGTGGAGAAAGGAAGCCCTTGTACTTAATTGGTGGGAATGTAAATTTGTACAGTCGTTATGGAAAACATCATGAAACTTTCTCAAATAACTAAAAATGAACTACCAATTGACCCAGCAATTCCACTCGGAGGTATATATCAGAAGACAATGAACACTAATTTGAAAATATACATGAATTCCAATGTGTATTACAGCCTGATTTACAATAGAAAAGATATGGAAGCAACCAGTGAACAAGGCACACGTGGTTCCTCTCTTCAAAGCACTCGCATGGAGTATGGCATAAGCAAGCATTTGAACTCTATAGTAATTCTTAGAAATAATGGCAGATACATGTCCGTTGAGATGGAAAAATTCTTCCAGCATATTGTATAGAAAAGGAAGGCTACAATAGTGCATATAGTCTGATTTAATTTTTAATTAAAAAAATCCCTGATGTATATATGCTCATCCAAATATATGTGTATTGTATATTCTATCATTATATAACACATATAATATATATGTTATAAACATTTAGGTAGAAAAACAAAGAGAAAATATAAACAGTATATACATTTCTATTGACATACTTATTGGTGTCCTCTAATTTCAGGGGTGGAGGCTGAGAAGAGCTATCCCAAATCCAAGAGGCGGTGGTTGTGCGGGCACGGGAGGGCCGAGAGTAGCTACCTGACGTTCAAGGTCATGAGAGGCGGCATTGAGGAGATACCCCTTGTCCAAGGTAGGGTGCAGCAGTTGCGCTTTGTTGGAGCAGCTGTGAAGTGATATCCCACGATCAAGGTAAGAGAAACCCCAATAAGATGATGGGTATTGCGAGGGGGCATCAGAGGGCAGACACACTGAAATTATAAACAGAGAAACCTAGTCCAACTGATCACATGTGGTCCACTGGACATGATCCTGTACACAGAAAACCCTAAATATTCTACCAGAAAAATACTAGGGCTAATCAATGAATACAGTAAAGTTGCAGGATATAAAATCAACACACAGAAATCCCTTGCATTCCTATACACTAATAATGAGAAAATAGAAAGAGAAATTAAGGAAACTATTCCATTCACTGCTGCAAAGAAAAGAATTAAATACTTAGGAATGTATCTACCTAAGGAAACAAAAGACTTGTACATAGAAAACTATAAAACACTACTGAAAATAATCAAAGAGGACACTAATAGATGGAGAAATATACCGTGTTCGTCGATTGGAAGAATAAATATTGTAAAAATGTGTATACTACCCAAAGTAATTTATACATTCAATGCAATCCCTATCAAGCTACCAACGATATTTTTCACAGAACTAGAACAAATAATCTCACAATTTGTAAGGAAATACAAAAAACCTCGAATAGCCAAAGCAATCTTGTGGAAGAAAAATGGAACTGGGGTAGTTAACCTTCCAGATTTCAGGCTCTACTACAAAGCCACAGTCATCAAGACATTACAGTACTGGCATAAAGACAGGAATATAGATGAATGGAACAAAATAGAAAGCCCAGAGATAAGTCCACGCACCTATGGACACCTTATCTTTGACAAAGGAGTCAAGACTATAAAATGGAGAAAAGACAGTCTCTTTAACAAGTGGTGCTGGGAAAACTGGTTAGCCACTTGTAAAAGAACGAAACTAGAACGCTTCCTAACACCATACACCAAAATAAACTCAAAATGGATTAGAGAGCTAAATGTAAGACCAGAAACTATAAAACTCCTAGAAGAGAAGGTAGGTAAAACACTCTTTGACATAAATCACAGCAGAATTCTCCAAGACCCACCTCCCAGAATATTGGAAATAAAAGCAAAAATAAACAAATGGGACCTAATTAAAATCAAAAGCTTCTGCACAGCAAAGGAAACTATAAGCAAGGTGAAAAGACAGCCTTCAGAATGGGAGAAAATAAAAGCAAATGAAGCAACTGATAAAGGATTAATCTCCAAAATATACAAGCAGCTCCTGCAGCTCAATTCCAGAAAAATACATGACCCAATCAAAAAATGGGCCAAAAAACTAAACAGACATTTCTCCAAAGAAGACATACAGCTGGCCAACAAACACATGAAAAAATGCTCAACATCGCTCATAATCAGAGAAATGCAAATCAAAACCACAGTGAGATACCATTTCACACCAGTCAGAATGGCTGCTGTCCAAAAGTCTACATGCAATAAATGCTGGAGAGGGTGTGGTGAGAAGGGAACCCTCTTACACTGTTGGTGGGAATGCAAACTAGTTCAGCCACTATGGAGAACAGTGTGGAGATTCCTCAAAAAACTGGAAATAGAACTGCCATATGATCCAGAAATTGCACTCCTGGTCATACACACCGAGGTAACCAGAATTGAAAGAGACACATGTACTCCAATGTTCATCGCAGCACTGTTTATAATAGCGAGGACATGGAAGCAACCTAGATGTCCATCTGCAGACGAATGGATAAGCAAGCTTTGGTAAATATACACAATGGAATATTACTCAGCCATAAAAAAGAATGCATTTGAACCACTTCTAATGAGGTGGATGAAACTAGAGCCTATTATACGGAGTGAAGTACGCCAGAAAAAAAAAAACACCAATACAGTATACTACCGCATATACATGGAATTTAGAAAGATGCAAATGATAACCCTGTATACGAGACAGCAAAAGAGACACAGATGTATAGAACAGTCTTTGGGACTCTGTGGGAGAGGGTGAGGGTGGGAAGATTTGGGAGAATGGCACTGAAACATGTATATTATCATATGTGAAATTAATCACCAATTTAGGGTCGATGAATGTTACAGGATGCTCGGGGCTGGTGTGCAGGGATGAACCAGAGGGAGGATAAGGGGAGGAAGGAGGTGGGAGGGGGGTACAGGAAGGGGAACTCATGTACACCTGGGACAGATTCATGTCAATGTATGGCAAAACCCACCAATAGAATATTGTAAAATAATTAGCTTCCAATAAAAAAAAAAGTGATGGGGTGTCACTTCAGAGATTAGGTTTCCAAAATATTGTTATTTCTATCTTGCTGCTTTTCTTTCATTCTCTTATTTGCTCAATGTCAGGGAAGCTAGCTGCCTCGCATTATTATGCTATAGAGAGTCCCACATGGCAAGGAGCTGGCCAGTGAGGACCTGAGGCTAGACAGCAGTGACTGAGTTTAGAAATGACTTCTCCAGTTAAACCTTGAAATGATTATTGTCCTTGCAAAAAAAAAATTATTATAGCCTCGAAAGATACCTGAGCCAGAGACTCCAAAGCAATGCTTGGATTTCTACTTTGTAGAATTTATGAGATAATAAAATGTTTGTTATTTCATGCTGCTAAAAGAAATTATGATCATGTAACAAGAGGACAACTTCATTTTGAACAATCTAAAACTCTCCCTTCATCCTCACTGAATATTGCTGTATGGGTAAAGCGTTTTAATGACTGGCAGCCAGGGGTATTAAAACTCCTAGGCAAAGGATACGGTCTTGTCATTACAGATGGAGGAGAAGAAACCTGGGTTCCACAGCAGAATATACGTCCCCGATCCGACCGATCCCTCAGGAGCGTCAAAGTGGATGAAGAGCATCACCAAGCAGATGGCTACAGTATCGCTGGAGGAGGGTTGCTGACAGGGAGCCAAACGACACTGGGCAAGCCCAGTTCCACCTTACCCGACCTGGGCTCAGATAAAGAATCTAACACGGAAAGCCGAAGATGTCTTCAAGGAAACGGGAACCCCCAAGACACCAGATAAGCTCTTCCTGAATATGTTGGCCGTGTTGTCCTGTGCCTCCATGCTGCTACTGCTGCTAAGTCATTTCAGTCGTGTCCGACTCTGTGTGACCCCATAGACGGCAGCCTACCAGGCTCCCCTGTCCCTGGGATTCTCCAGGCAAGAACAGTGGAGTGGGTTGCCATTTCCTTCTCCAATGTGTGAAAATGAAAAGTGAAAGTGAAGTTGCTCAGTCATGTCCAACTCATAGTGATCCCATTGACTGCAAACTACCAGGCTCCTCCATCCATGGGATTTTACAGGCAAGAGTATTGGAATGGCTTGCCATTGCCTTCTCCGATGCCTCCATGGTAAGTGCCAATTACACTTACTGGGCATACATCCCGACCCCTCCACTGCTGCAGTTCGCTGAATGGGACGAAGCAAGTCCCCTTGTCTTTACCAACGACAGTGAACATTTCCCCCTGCCTTGGTCTAAGCATGGGCCAAGCCACCCGCAAGAAGAGGCAAAAAGGATAAATATATCCTTGGGGTATCGAGTTCTGCCTATATGCTTTGGGAAGGGACCGCTGTGCATGACTATATACCCTCAATGGTGGGGGTATTCTTACTCCAATGGAACTGGTTTTCGTTTGGGATTTTTTTGCTGCTGCATCTTTTCTGCTAAACGACACTGAGAAATACCATCATGGACAAATTGGCAACAAAACCAACTCATTATTTCTTCCTGGTGAGCCACCATGTGAAGTGGTATCCTGGAGAAAGAAGCATCAAGGACCACCGTTGCTATGGACAGATTGCAGGGGAATTTTGGGGAAAATATCAATTCATTCGAACATTACCTTTGTTGACTGGGGTCCTCATGGTATGTTTGTTAATTGTTCAGATTGGGAAAAAAACGGAATGTGATCTTACTAAAAGCGTTCATTTCAATCGTTCTGTAACGGGTTTCTGGCATCAACGAGAAGATGTTTTAATCTGTTATAATGGTGGCCCCTCTCCCCCTCGCCCTCGTGTAGTAACGCCTAATTTAGGACCAGAACATTGGCACATCTGGAAAATACCTGCTTCTCTACATCCCTTTCCCACCGCCATAGGCCATGCTCACGTTTTTGGGGGACAGAATTATACTATAGAATTTAATTCTATGGGCTATGTACAAGCTTGTGTGCGCCCTCCCTTTTTGTTTGTTATGGGAAAATTTATTCATGATGGAAAACGAATCAATTGTACTAATTGTCAACTTTATACTTGTTTAAATCATACTATTGTTTTCAATCAGAGCACTGACGGGCTTTTCCTCATGAAACAGTGACCGGATTTATGGATACCTGTTTCTTTGGATGAGCCCTGGACTGATTCCATGTTTCTGTCCGTTTTGGTGAAACGATTGTCTAAGCGCTACAAAAGATTTGTAGGGTGGATTATAGCAGGGATTATTAGTCTAATTGGTGTAATCTCCATGGGGACTGTCTCCGGCATGGCTTTATATAACTCCATACAAAATCATGAATTCATTACTACCTGGCACAAAGATTCTCAGGAGCTATGGTCCCAACAGGCTAAAATAGATCAACAGATTCAGGCAGGCCTAGATGAGTTCCAGGATGCATTATTGTATGTAGGTGATCAGATAGCGAGAATACAAGCACAACTGAAATTAAAATGTCATTGGAATTTTACTAGCTTTTGTGTTACTAACCTACCTTATAATGACACTGAATATCCTTGGGAAGTTGTTAAGGCCCATTTGCAAATGATTCATAATAGCTCTAGCATAGCTTTAGACATAGACAAGCTTAAGCAACAAATTAGCCGTTATTATGCTTAATTGACCCCCGAGATGTATGGTCCAGCTTTCTATGACGCTTTGTCTGATGCCTTCTCTCCCCTTGACCCTCCTAAGTGGTTTTCTTCACTGCGTTGTCCGCCCTATGTATTGATTGCTGTTGTTATTTTGGGGCTTCTAGGATTCCAATGCCTCTGGACCAGGCTTTCCTACGCCCAAACCACAGGAGTAAAATCAATCGGAGTCGTCTTGGCATTAAAAAAGAAAGGGAGGAGATGTTGCAAAACTGAGGAAGAGGTGCCTGAAGAGAAGGTCCTCACCAGAGGCCTTGGTGGAGGGCCGGCCTTGCTTAGCATGTCTCCAACGTTTTCAAAAATATCTTGGCCTTTGAAGCTGTCTCATTCGGCCCTTAACAACCCTCGACATGCAGTACAAGAAACACTCCCTAGCCCAATTAACACTTTCTTTGTCCTTCTTTATTTAGTGTTAGGAATACTCCCCTCACACATAGTCCTTGAGTTAATTGGAAGCCATGCAGGTAACCTTGATAGATAGCTGACTTAAAGCTTAGGAACCTGATTAATGTTTAGAAGTGGAGCCAGCATGTCTGGTAAAGCTATGTAAATCTAAGCTTATCAACACACCACAGGTGTCCTGGTTTTTGTCATGCTGATGTAGCTGTTAAAGTCTTCCTCCCTCGTAAAACTATGTAACAACACTTGTAAAATAAAGCAAATTGTCAGTCTCCTAGAAGGCTGTCCATGTCCATTTTTCAGAAGCATCTCCGCTGAGCTCTACAGCATGGTAGGAAAGTCTGAAGGTCAAGAGCTGAAACACCATTCCCCTGAATCACCACTCCCCAGAATCAGACACACAGAGGTGTCAGCAGTGGGTAAGTTTTATCATGGCCTCCCCCAGCCTCCACTAGCCCATGTTGATGGGCAAAGTGGTTCATTGTGATGTCTAAGACCCCAAGGCCACCATTGACTGGGGGAGTGCCTAGCTGACCAATCGGATTGAAGGGTGTGGCTCCTCATTGTCCTGAGAAGGTATATATAGGGGGGTCAGAGGCAGAGATTCTAGGTTAGGCCACTACCTGGGATCATCACGACTAATGGAACCAGGAAGCCTCAGAAGCCAAGAAGTGTTGCAATGTGGGTTGCTTCAAGGATGAAAGGAAGAAAGATGACCCGTTGTCAACGGAGATACAGACAGTGTGAAGGTAATACGACATCATCTATGCTCCCCATGTTCTTCTCCATTGACTTTGCTGCCCAAGACCTCTACACTGCCCTTGGCTGGCACAAAAGCCCTCATCAGCCCACATCTCTTTTTCATGAAATCTCCCTTCCAACTCTGTTGTTATACTCTTTCCTCAAAACTAATACCCTTATCTTTTCTTTCCAGGCACGAAATATGACCATGAGGGTCAGAAGACCTCTACAAGGGACTTTGAGAAAGAAAATCAGATCATATGCCACTCAGTCAAAGAAGGTGAAGAAAACAAGCTAACAAATTTTGTTTTTCTGTTCCTGTGCACGTAAGACGCTGAATCCACGCCGAAAAATTTACCAAAACATGAGGCAGAGTCCAAGAAGGAGGCAGAATGGAAAGAGAAGATAATTCAGCCGCCCCAGAATGAGAGACCCTGGAGAAGTACAACCTGGGCAGCCAGTAACTGAATACCAAAGTTCAGACAGTTTAGAATTGTTTCTCCAGAGGTCTGCTTTCTTACAAATGGCCAACCAGGAAAAGACGGACCCTCACACTAACAGAGTAAACTGATGGCTGCCATTAATATAAACATCAAATTGTGAAAAGATGATATTTGTGTGTCTTTGTGTGTGTGTGTGTGTGTGTGTGTGTGTGAATTTTCTGATGGGAAGGGAGGGGAGGGAGGGAAGAGGTGGGCACCTGAGTGGGGAGGGGTGGTGTGGAGTCCCGGGAGATTGAGGAACAGACCCTCAGGCCCCCAGTTAACCAGAGTGTAGAGGTCTGGACTGGGTCAGGAGTCTGAACTGAAGATGGATAACCCTACTTAACAATTGATCTCAGTGGCAAATATTAGTGCTGTGGTGTTAATGCCTTTGTTTGGGGGTGTGGAATGACATTGGGTCTAAATTGCCAGAACCCAACTGGGAAGACAGTTCAACATGTGGATGGTGAATGTCATATTTCATTGAGAAAAGCAGGCAGAAATCATCTCCTGGCCACCTATCTCATAAAGGGCTTTGTTGCATCACTCACCTAGGCTGTCAGCTAAAGGTGCTCAGGAGGCACAAAATGCTGATACAACTAAAGCCCACAGCTACCACTCTCAAAGATTAAAATAATGTTTGGAGGGAATAGACCAAATATCAATTAGGCTCCTGTTATCCTAAGAAATTGGTAAGAGCAGTGTGTTCCCAAGGGCAGGGCAGTGGAGGTGGATTGGGCATGGGTGCATATGACAAACAGGATCACCAGATAATTTTTGGAGTGGGGGGAACCATGAATTTTGTGGGATCTTAGTTCCCTGAACAGGGTTTGAAAACATTTGTTTTTCCTTGTAAATTTTCTGTTTAGTCGATCTATCCATTGGTGTGAGTGGGGTATTAAAATTTCCCACTCTTATTTTGTTATTGTTAATTTCCCCTTTCATAATTATTAACATTTGTCTTACATATTGCGGTTCTCCTGTGTTGGGTGCATATATAATTATAATTGTTATGTCTTCTTTTTGATTTGATCCTTTGATCATCATACAGTGTCCTTCTTTATCTCTTTTCATAGCATTTGTTATAATGTTTAATTTATCTGATATGAGTATTGCTACTCTTGCTTTCTTTTGGTCACAATTTGTGTGGAATATGTTTTTGCAGCCCTTCCATTTCAGTCTGTATGTGTCTCTCATTTTGAGGTGTGTCTCTTGTAGACAACATATATAGGGGTCTTGTTTTTGTATCCATTCAGCCTGTCTTTTCCTTTTGGTTGGGGCATCCAACCCATTTACATTTAAGGTAATCATTGATAAGTATGATCCCGTTGCCATTTACTTTATTGTTTTGGGTTCGTGTTTATACCCCCTTTTTCTGCTTCCTGTTTAGAAAGGGTCCTTTAGCATTCGTTGAAGGGCTGGCTTGGTGATGCTGAATTCTCTAAGCTTTTGCTTGTGGGTACAGATTTTGATTTCTCCTTTAAATTTGAATGAAATCCTTTCTGGGTAGAATAATCTGGGCTGTAGGCTATTTTCTTTCATCACTGTAAGAATGCCCTGCCATTCTCTCCTGGCCTGAAGTGTTTCTATTGAAAGATCCGCTGTGATCCTTGTGGCAATCCAATTGTGTGTTATTAGCTGTTTCTCCCTTTCTGTTTTTAATATTTATTCTTTGTATTTTACCTTTCTTAATTTTATTAATATGTGTCTTGGGTGTTTTGACTTGGGCTTTTCCTGTTTGGGACTCTCTGATTTTCTTGGACTTGGGTGATTATTTCCTTCCCCAATTAGGGAACATTTCAACTATTATCTCCTCAAGTGTTTTCCCATGGTATTTCTTTTTGTCTTCCTCTTCTGGGACTCCTATGATTCCAATTTTGGGGCGAATAACATTTTATCAGAGGTCTCTGAGATTGTCCTCATTTCTTTGAATTTGTTTCTCTGTTTTCCTCTCTGTTTCTTTTATTTCTAACAGTCTATCTTCTATCTCACTTATCCTATCTTCTGCCTCTATTATTCTACTGTTGGTTCCCTACAGAGTGTGTTGGATCTCATCTATTGCATTATTCCTTATGAATTGACTCTTTTTTATTTCTTCTAGGTGCTTGTTAAACCTTTCTTACATCTACTCGATCCTTGTCTCCAGCCTCTGTATCTGTAACTCCATTTTGTTTTCAAGATTCTGGATCATTTCCCGTATCATTATTCAGAATTCTTTATCAGGTAGATTCCCTATCTCTTCCTCTTTTCTTTTGGTTGGTGGGCATTTATTTATCTATCTCTATGTGAAGAGTTTGCGAGGGCAACCACACGTTTGCTTACTCACAAAGCAAGGCAGAGGAAACATGTTAAAATTACACACAATGCTGGCAGTTTCCCCATAGCAATGCCAGGTCATGACCTAACCCACACTGAATGCCTATTCCAGCCCCTCTTATTTCATAGAACACCCTTTCCCACAACTATGGCAAAGGCTTCCATGGCTGAGAAGAATGTACAGGTGCCAGGAGTGGAGCCAACTCAGATCTGGCCTACATCTGAAAAAATGGAGAGCAGCCATTACCAGTGCTTATGGAGGTGGCACAGTGGAAGTTATCCGGAACTCTGACTGGTGTGCTAGGACTGTCGCCATATGCACCCAACCCCATATTCGGCACCCCTTCTTGCTCCAGCACATCATTTTTTGAGGGCAAAATATGGATTGCTGGAAGGGGATACATCAGACTCTTACATGAAGTGAAATCAGCATGGACCTGAATCTCAGGACTTCTGTACAATCAACTGGATACTCAACCTAACACCACAAGAGGCAGGGTTGGCTACTGAGCACAGGAGAAGTCCGGGCTCACACCTGGCACTGGTTCTGGTCCCTCTATATCTAGCCCCAACTCTCACCAGAGTGACAGTTGACAAAACACAAGAAGAAAAATTAATCTGGAATGTAAACTATGGAAATCGCCCAATAGGAAAAATAAAAGAAAAACAAGTTAAAAAGGAGAAGAGTTTAAGGGACTTCTAGACAACATCAAGTATACTAACATTCACTTTAATGCGGTCGTAGAAGGAAAAGAGAGAGAGAAAGGGGTCAAAAATATATATTTAATGTGCTGAAATGGAAAAAATTGCAACCTATAATACTCTAACCAGCAAGATTTTCATCCAGAATTGGACAGAAGAACTTCTCAGCGAAGCAAAATCTAACAGCTTATCCATACAAAACCCACTCAGAAGGAAATATTAAAGAGTCTTTTCTAAGTGGAAGAAGAAGTAAAAATCTACAGAGGAGGGAAAAACTCCCACCACTACACACAAACACATAGTAAAGGCTGTGGATCAACCAAGTAGATAATCTAGTATGAAAATTAAAAGACAAGTGAATTGCAAATTAAATGCTAACTGCATTAAACACCATTTTATATAAACAGACAGAGCATCCTGATAGAAAAGCTATAAGAAAACTGTAGTTTAAATTACAGATTAGAATAGCTGAACTGAATAGATACCTACAGCATTTGTTGTTATTCTTCAGTTCCTAAGTTGTCTGACTCTTTTGAAATCCCATGGGATGTAGCCCTTCAGGCTCCTCTGTCCATGGGATTTCCCAGGCAAGAACACTAGAGATTATTGCATTTCCTTTTCCAGGGCATCTTGCTGACCCAGGGATCAAATCTGCATCTTCTGCATTGCAGGCAGATTCCTTACCTCTTAGACACCTGGCATAGTCTACCCAAAATAGCAGAATACACACCTTCAAGTGCACACAGGACATTTTATCAGGGATGATCAAACGCTAGGCCACAAAACAAGGCTCAACAAGTTTAAGAAGACAGAAATTATATCAAGCACTTTTTCTGACCACAATGGTACAAAATAAGAAATCAATTACAGGAGGGGAATATGGGACAAACACAAACATATAGAGATGAAATAATATGTTACTAAATACCAATGATCTAATGAAGAAATAAAAAAGGGAATCAGAAAATTTTTTGAGACTAACAAAACACCAAATTTTCAAAATCTGTTGGATTTAGCAAAAGCTGTTCTAGGGGAATTGAGACATCCCCTTTTCTAAAGTAAAAAAAATCAGTTAAGTGTAACGATATTTTTTAAAAAAATAGAAAGAATAATTAAGTCTTTAGGCAGGTTCATAAAACATAAAGGTAAATGACTGAAAGAAACAAATGCAAAGGAGACATTACAGCCAACATCACAGCAATAGGGAAAAATCATAAGAGGATACTACAGATATTTATATGCCAAAAATTGGACAGTCTAGAAGAAACTGACAAATCTCTAGGACCATACAACCTTTCAAAACTGAATCAGGAAGGAATGTATAATCTGAATAGTTGAAACACTAGTAGTTAAATTGAATTTATAATAAAAAAATCTCTACGTTAAATAAAGTTCAGGACCACATAGCTTCTCAGCAGCATGCTTACAAATATATACAGACAAGCTTATACCCAACATTCTCAAACTATTCCAAAAAATTGAAAAAAATGGAGTACTCCCAAATTTTTTATGAAGCTATTAATTTTCTAACACAAAAACCAGACAAAGTCACCACTAAAAAAGAAAACTCATTTCCAATATTTCTCTTGAATATAGATGTGATATTCTTAACAAAATATGAGAGTACCAATTACAACATCACTTTGAAACCATCATATACCATGATAAAAATGGACTTATTTCAGGGGTATAAGGATTGTTCAATATCTGCAAATTAGGCAGTGTGGTACACCACATTAGGAAAGAGAAGGACAAAAATCACATGATCATCACAACAGATGCTGTAAAAGCATTTAGCAAAATTTAATATTCATTCATTTCAAAAACTCTCACCAATTTTGATATGGAGGGAATATATCTGAACATAATGTAAATGAAATTGGAAATCACACTGTGCCCACTCCAGTACTCTGGCCTAGAGAATTCCATGGACTGTATAGTCCATGTGGTTGTCTGAACGTAATAAAGGTGATTTATAACAAACAGAGATGATATCCTATTCAGTGGCAAAAAGCTGAAAGCTATCACTCTAAATCAGGAACAAAACACAGATGCCCACTCTTGCCACTTGTAAAATACTAGACGTACTAGGCACAGCAATCATTCAAAGAAAATAAATAAAAGTCATCCAAATTGGAAAGAAGAAGTAAAACTGTCACTAAATGCAGTTGACATGATACTATACACAGAAAGCTATCAGTTCAGTTCATTTCAGTCACTCAGTCGTGTCCGACTCTTTGTGACACCATGAATCACAGCACACCAGGCCTCCCTGTCCAACACCAACTCCCGGAGTTCACTCAAACTCATGTCCTTCGAGTTGGTGATGCAATCCAGCCATCTCATTCTCTGTCGTCCCCTTCTCCTCCCGCCCCCAATCCCTCTCAGCATAAGAGTCTTTTCCGGTGAGTCAACTCGTCGCATGAGGTGGCCAAGTATTGGAGTTTCAGCTTACAAAAAAATTATTAACGAAATGAAATCAAAGTGAATTAAAACCCTAAATGAAAGACTGGCAACTATGAAACTCCTAGAAGAAAATGGAGGCAGAACACTCTTTGACATAATTCGTAGCAACATTTTTTTTCACCTGTCTCCTAAGGCAAAGGAAGCAAATGAAAAAAATGAGATCTAATTAAACTGAAAAGCTTTTGCACAGCAAACGAAAACATTGACAAAATGGAAAGACAACCTACCGAACGTGAGTAAATATTTGCAAATGATATGACTATTAGTGGTGAATATCCACCCGAGAGAAGATGGCGGAGGGATAGGACAGGGCGACGACTTTCTCCCCCCAAAATTCAGCAAAAGAACATTTGAACACTGAGTAAATTCCACAAAACAATTTCTGAATGACGGCAGAGGACAATCTGCACCCAAAAAAGCAAAACATTTTCTTCAAAAGGAGATGCTGCTACTGCTAAGTCACTTCAGTCGTGTCCGACTCTGTGTGACCCCATAGACGGAAGCCCACCAGGCTTCCCCATCCCTGGGATTCTCCAGGCAAGAACACTGGAGTGGGTTGCCATTTCCTTCTCCAATGTGTGAAAGCGAAAAGTGAAAGTGAAGTCGCTCAGTCGTGTCTGACCCTTAGCGACCCCACGGACTGCAGTCTACCAGGCTCCTCCATCCATGGGATCTTCCAGGCAAGAGTACTGGAGTGGCTTGCCATTGCCTTCTCCGTCAAAATAAGATAGGAAAGAGTATAAAGATAAAAATCAAAATGGACTAAAGATCTAAATATAAGACAAGAAACTATAATACTCCCAGAGGCGAACATAGGCAAAACACTCTCCGACAGAAATCACAGCAGGATCCTCCATGACCCACCTCCCTGAATATTCAAAATGAAAGCAAAATTAAACAAATAGGACCTAATTAAAATTAAAAGTTTCTGCACAGCAAAGGAAACTATAAGCAAGGTGAAAGATAGCCTGCAGAATGGGAGAAAATAATAGCAAATGAAACAACAGAAAAATAATTAATCTCCAAAATATACAAGCAGCTCCTGCAGTTCATTCCAGAAAAATAAATGACCCAATCAAAAATGGGCCATAGAACTAAACGGACATTTCTCCAAAGAAGACATACAGATGGCTAACAAACACATGAAAAAATGCTCAACATCCCTCATAATCAGAGAAATGCAAATCAAAACCACAGTGAGATACCATTTCACACCAGTCAGAATGGCTGCTATCCAAAATCTACATGCAATAAATACTGGAGAGGGTGTGAAGAAAAGGGAACCCTCTTACATTGTTGGTGGGAATGCAAACTGGTACAGCCACTATGGAGAACAGTGTGTAGATTGCTTAAAAAACTGGAAATAGTACTGCCAAATGATCCAGCAATCGCACTCCTGGGCATGCACAGGAAACCAGAATTATAAGAGACACATGTACTCCAATGTTGATTGCAGCACTGTTTATAATAGCGAGGACATGGAAGCAATCTAGATTTCCATCTGCAGACGAATGGATAAAAAAGGTTTGGTACATATACACATTGGAGTATTCAGTTCAGTTCAGTTCAGTCACTCAGTCGTGTCCCACTCTCCCCGACCCCATGAATCACACCATGCCAGGCCTCCCTGTCCATCACCAACTCCCGTAGTTCACTCAAACTCATGTCCACAGAGTCGGTGATGCCATCCAGACATCTCATTCTCTGTCGTCCCCTTCTCCTCCCTCCCCCAATCCCTTCCAGCATCAGAGTCTTTTCCAGTGAGTCAACTCGTCGCATGAGGTGGCCAAAGTATTGCAGTTTCAGCTTTAGCATCAGTCCCTCCAATGAACACCCAGGAATGATCTCCTTTAGAATGGAATGGTTGGATCTCCTTGCAGTCCAAGGGACTCTCAAGAGTCTTCTCCAGCACCACAGTTCAAAAGCATCAATTCTTCGGCGATCAGCTTTCTTCACAATCCAACTCTCACATCCATACATGACCACGGGAAAAACCATAGCCTTGACTAGACGGACCTTTGTTGGCAAAGTAATGTCTCTGCTTTTTAATATAGTATCAAGGTTGCTCATAACTTTCCTTCCAAGTCATAAGCGTCTTTTAAATTCATGGCCGCAATCATCATCTAACTGTGAAGAAAGCTGATCGCCGAAGAATTGATGCTTTTGAACTGTGGTGTTGGAGAAGACTCTTGAGAGTCCCTTGTACCACAAGGAGATCCAACCAGTCCATTCTGAGGGAGGTCGATCCTGGGTGTTCATTGGAAGGACTGATGCTAATGCTGAAACTGCAATACTTTGGCCACCTCATGCGATGAGTTGACTCACTGGAAAAGACTCTAATGCTGGGAAAGGTTGGCGGCGGGAGGAGAAGGGGACGACCGAGAATGAGATGGCTAGATGGCATCACCGACTCTGTGGACATGAGTTTGAGTGAACTCCGGGAGTTGGTGATGGATAGGGAGGCCTGGCGTGCTGTGATTCATGGGGTCGCGGAGAGTCGGACACGACTGAGCGACTGAATTGAACTGAACTGACGGAATCATCATCTGCAGTGATTTTGGAGCCCCCCAAAAATAAAATCTGACACTGTTTCCACTGTCTTTCCATCTATTTCCCATGAAGTGATGGGACCAGATGCCATAATCTTTGTTTTCTGAATGTTGAGCTTCAAGCCAACCTTTTCACTCTCCTCTTTCACTTTCATCAACAGGCTCTTCAGTTCCTCTTCACTTTCTGCCATAAGGGTAGTGTCATTTGCATATCTGAGGTTATTGATATTTCTCTCAGCAATCTTGATTCCATGTTGTGCTTCTTCCAGCCCAGCGTTCCTCATGATGTACTCTGTACTCCTTTTCCTATTTGGAACCAGTCTGTTGTTTCATGTCCAGTTCTGACTGCTGCTTCCTGACCTGCATACAGGTTTCTCAAGAGGCAGGTCAGGTTGTCTCGTATTCCCATCTCTTTCAGAATTTTCCACAGTTTATTGTGATCTACACAGTCAAAGGCTTTGGCATAGTCAATGAAGGAGAAATAGATTTTTTTCTGGAACTCTCTTGCTTTCTCCATGATACAGCAGATGTTGGAAATTTGATTTCTGGTGCCTCTGCCTTTTCTAAAACCTGCTTCAACATCTGGGTGTTCACGGTTCACATATTAATGAGGCCTGGCTTGGAAAATTTGAGCATGACTTTACTAGCATGTGAGATGAGTGCAATTGTGCGGTAGTTTGAGCATTCTTTGGCATTGCCTTTCTTTGGGATTGGAATGAAGACTGACATTTTCCAGTCCTGTGGCCACTGCTGAGTTTTCCAAATTTGCTGGCATATTGAGTGCAGCACTTTCACAGCATCATCTTTCAAGATTTGAAATAGCTCAACTGGAATTCCATCACCTCCACTAGCTTTGTTCGTAGTGATGCTTTCTAAGGCCCACTTGACTTCACATTCCAAGATGTCTGGCTCTAGGTCAGTGATCACATTATCGTGACTATCTTGGTCATGAAGATCTTTTTTGTACAGTTCTTCTGTGTATTCTTGTCACCTCTTCTTAATATCTTCTGCCTCTGTTAGGTCCATACCATTTCTGTCCTTTATCGAGCCCATCATTGCATGAATTGTTCCCTTGGAATCTCTAATTTTCTTGAAGAGATCTCTTGTTTTTCCTATTCTGTTGTTTTCCTCTATTTCTTTGCATTGATCGCTCAGGAAGGCTTTCTAATCTCTCCTTGCTATTCTTTGAAACTCTGCATTCAGATGCTTATATCTTTCCTTTTCTCCTTTGCTTTTCGCTTCTCTTCACTGCTATTTGTAAAGCCTCCTCTGACAGCCATTTTGCTTTTTTGCATTTCTTTTCCATGGGGATGGTCTTGGTCCCTGTCTCCTGTACAATGTCACGAACCTCCGTCCAGAGTTCATCAGGCACTCTATCTATCAGATTTAATCCCTTAAATCTATTTCTTACTTCCACTGTATAATCATATAATCACTTCCACTGTATTTGATTTAGGTCATATTGAATGGTCTAGTGGTTTTCCCTACTTTCTTCAATTTCAGTCTGAATTTGCCAATAAGGAGTTCATGATCTGAGCCACAGTCAGGTCCTGGTCTTGTTTTTGATAATTGTATACAGCTTCTCCATCTTTGGCTGCAAAGAATATAATCAATCTGATTTCGGTTTTGACCATCGGGTGATGTCCATGTGTAGAGTCTTCTCTTGTGTTGTTGGAAGAGGGTGTTTGCTCTGACCAGTGTGTTCTCTTGACAAAACTCTGTTAGCCTTTTCCCTGCTTCATTCTGTGCTCCAAGACAAATTTGCCTGTTACTCCAGGTGTTTCTTGACTTCCTACTTTTGCATTCCAGTACCCTATAATGAAAAGGACATCTTTTTTGTTCAGCCTTTAAAAAGAATGCATTTGAATCAGTTCTAATGAGGTGGATGTAACTGGAGGCTATTATACATAGTGAACTGAGCCAGAAAGAAAAACACCAATACAGTATACTAACGCATATACATGGAATTTAGAAAGATGGAAATGATAACCCTGCATATGAGACAGCAAAAGAGACACAGATGTATAGAACAGTCTTTGGGACTCTGTGGGAGAAGGTGAGGGTGGGATGATTTGGGAGAATGCATTGAAATATGTATATTTTCATACGTGAAACGAATCACCATTTCAGGGTCAACGCATGATACAGGATGCTCGGTACTGGTGTGCAAGGATGACCCAGAGGGAGGATAAGGAGAGTAGGAAGGTGAGAGGCGGGTTCAGAAAGGGGAACTCATATACACCTGGGGCGGATTCATGTCAATGTATGGCAAAACCAACCAATATAATATTGTAAAATAATTAGCCTCCAATAAAAAAAAAGGTTAAAAAAAAAACAGAGAGAGACAAAAGATGGAGGGATGGAGCTCCGTCCTGGGAAGGGAGGCTTAAGAAAAAAGAGAGAATTTCCCCAACGCCTGGAAACAGTCACTGGCGAGTCTGTGGCCAGGCTTGGAACCTCAGAGGGCCACATAACCGGGAGAGAAAAGAAATAAATAATTAAAACCCATAGACTAAGTGCTCAGAGGAAACTCTCAGTGGAGAAGCAGTGCAACCGACCTCACCGCCCCCCACCCCCACCAATAGCAAGTGGAGGCTGGGCAGGGTAGCGAGGGCTGCAGTGCTTAGAGAGAGGAATGGGCCTGAACGCCCCGAGGGCAATATGAGGGTGTTAACTGGAGACAGCTAAGCAGACTTTGCAACTAAAACGCGAAAAGCCTGCGAAAAGGAGAAAAGCTTGCGAAAAGGTGAAAAGCCCCAACCAAAACTCCGCCAGCCCCACTCACAGAACAAAGGACTGAGCAGAGCGAGACGGCTGCGATCAGCACATCCCCAATCAAAATATGGGCCAAAGAACTAAACAGACATTTCTCCAAACACATGATAAAATGCTCAACATCCCTCATAATCAGAGAAATGCAAATCAAATCCACAGTGAGATATCATTTCACACCAGTCAGAATGGCTGCTATCCAGAAGTCTACATGCAATAAATGCTGGAGAGTGTGTGGAGAAAAGGGAACCCTCTTACACTGTTGGTGGAATGCAAACTAGTACAGCCACTATGGAGAACAGTGTGGAGATTCCTCAAAAAACTGGAAATGGAACTGCCATATGATCTAGCAATAGCATTCCTGGGCATACACACCGAGGAAACCAGAATTGAAAGAAACACATGTAGTTCAATGTTCATTGCATCTCTGTTTATAAAAGCAAGGACATGGAGGCAACCTAGATGTCCATCTGCAGACGAATTGATAAGAAAGCTTTGGTAAATATACACAACGGAGTATTTTTCAGCCATCAGAAAGAATGCATTTGAATCAGTTCTAATGAGGTGGATGAAATTGGAGCCTATTATACAGAGTCACTAAGCGAGAAAGAAAAACATCAACACAGTTTACTAACGCATATATATGGAATTTAGAAAGATGGTAACCTTAACCCTGTATACAAGACAGCAAAAGAGACATAGGTGTATAGAACAGTCTTTGGGACTCTGTGGGAGAGGGTGAAGGTGGGATGATTTGGGAGAATAGCATTAAAGCGTGAATATTATCACATGTGAAATGAATCACCAGTCCAGGTTCACTGCATAATACAGGATGCTCGAGGCTGGTGCACGGGGATGACCTTGAGGGAGGATATGGGGAGGAGGGAAGTAGGAGGGGGGTTTAGGAAAGGGAACACATGTACACCCGGGGCAGATTCATGTCAATGCATGCAAAATCAACCAATATATTATTGTAAAGTAATTAGCCTCAAATAAAAAAAAAATAGATTGTCAGAACCCATTTGGGAAGAGAGTTCACCATGGGGATGGTGAATGTCATACTTCCCCTGAGAAAAGCAGGCAGAAATCAACTCCTGGCCACCTACTTCATAAAGGGCTTTGTTGCATCACTCGCTTAGGCTGTCAGCTAAAGGTGCTCAGGAGGCACAAAATGCTGATACAACTAAAACCCACAGGTAGCACTCCCAAAGATTAAAATAATGTTTATAGGGAACATATCAAATATCAATTAGGCCACTGCTATCCTAAGAAATTTTTGGGAGCAGTTTCTTCCCAAGGGCAGGACAGTGGAGGTGGCCCAAACCCGGTGCATATGACAAACAGGATCACCACAGACAGATAAATTTTTGGGTAGGGGGGCACCATGCAGTTTGTGGGATCTTAGTTCCCTAAAAAAGGATTGAAAACGTTTGTGTTTCCTTGTTAATTTTGTGTTTAGTCGATCTATCCATAGGTGTGAGAGCAGTGTTAAAGTCTCCCACACTTATTGTGTTATTGTTAATTTCCCCTTTCATAACTATTAACATTTGTCTTACATATTGCCGTTCTCCTGTGTTGGGTGTATATCTATTTATAATTTTTATATCTTCTTTTTGGATTGATCCTTTGATCATCATGTTGTGTCCTTCTTTGTCTCTTTTCACAGCCTTTGTCTTAAAGCCTATTTTATCTGATATGAGTATTGCTATTTCTGTTTCTTTTGGTCTCTATTTGCATGGAATATGTTTTTCTAGCCCTTCCCTTTCCGGAGAAGGCAATGGCAAGACACTCCAGTACTATTGTCTAGAAAATCCCATGGATGGAGGAGCCTGGTAGGCTGCAGTCCGTGGGGTCGCTAAGGGTCGGACACGACTGAGCGACTTCACTTTCAATTTTCACTTTCACACATTGGAGAAGGAAATGGCAACCCACTCCAGTGTTCTTGCCTGGAGAATCCCAGGGACGGGGGAGCCTGGTGAGCTTCCGTCTATGGGGTCACACAGAGTCGGACACGACTGAAGTGACTTAGCAGCAGCAGCAGCAGCAGCCCTTCCCTTTCAGTGTGTATGTGTCCCTCGTTTGAGATGGGTCTCTTGTAGACAACATATATAGGGGTCATTTTTTTTGTATCCATTCAGCCGGTCTTTGTCTTCTGGTTGGGGCATTGAACCCATTTACATTTAAGGTCATTATTGATATGTATGATCCCATTTCCATTTACTTTATTGTTTTGGGTTTAGGTTTCTACACCCTTTTTCTGCTTCCTATCTAGAAAATGTCCTTTAGCATTTGTTGGATAGCTGGTTTGGTGATGCTGAATTCTCTCAGCTTTTGCTTGTGTAAACCTTTGGAATTCTCCTTCATATTTGAATGAGATTCTTGCTGCTTATGTTAATCTGGGGTGTAGGCTATTTCCTTTCCTCACTGTAAGTATGCCCTGCCATTCTCTCCTGGTCTGAAGAGTTTCTATTGAAAGATCAGCTGTAATCCTTGTGGGAATCCCCTTGTGTGTTATTTGCTGTTTTTCTCTTGTTGCTTTTAATATTTGTTCTTTGTCTTTGATCTTTCTTAATTTTATTAATATGTGTCTTGGGGTGTTTGCCTTGGTTTTTTCTTGTTTGTGACTCTCTTGGTTTCTTGGACTTGGGTGATTATTTCCTTCCCTATTTTAGGGGACTTTTCAACTATTGTCTCCTCAAGTATTTTCCCATGGTCTTTTTTTTTTTTTGTCTTCGTCTTCCGGGACTCTTATGATTAGAATGTTGGGGCGTTTAACATTGTCCCAGAGATCTCTGAGATTGTCCTCACATCTTTTAATTAGTTTTTCTTTTTTTCCTTTCTCTTTCGTTTATTTCTACCATTATATCTTCTGTCTCACTTATCCTATCTTCTGCCTCTGTTATTCTACTGTTTGTTCCCACCAGAGTGTTTTGGATCTCATAGATTGCATTATTCCTTATGTATGGAATCTTTTTTATTTCTTCTAGGTGCTTGTTAAACCTTTCTTGCATCTTTTCGATCCTTGATTTCAGACTATCTGTAACTCCATTTTGTTTTCAAGATTTTGGATCATTTTCACTATCATTATTTGAAATTCTTTATCAGTTAGATTCCATATCACTTTTTCTTTTGTTTGGTTTAGTGGGCATTTATTTATTTATTTATCTCTATGTGAAGAGTTTGCGGAGGCAACCACACGTTTGCTTACTCACAAAGCAAGGCAGAGGAAACATGTTGAAATTACACAGAATGCTGGCTGTTTCCCCATAACAATGCCAGGTCATGACCTTACCCACTCTGTATGCTTATTCCAGCCCCTCTCATTTCATTGAACAGCCCTTCCCACAGCTATGACAGAGACTTCCATGGCTGCAAAGAATGTACAGGTGTCAGGAGTGGAGCCAACTCATATACGGCCTACATCTGAACAAGTTGAGAGCAGCCATTACTAGTGCTTATGGAGGTGGCACAGTGGGAGTATCTGGAATGCTGACTGATAAGTTGGGACTGTCCTAGTATGCACCCAAGACGATACTAGGCACCCCTTCTTGCTCCACCACTTTTATCTTTTCGGGCAAACTTTCCAATCCTGGAAGGGGATACAGCACACACTTACATGAAATGGAATCAGCATGGACCTGAAACTCAGGGCTTTTGTATCATCAAGCTAACTCCCCAATACGCAGGGTTGGCTAGTGAGCACAGGAGAAGTCCGGGCTCACACCTGGCACTGGTTCTGACCTCACTATCTCTAGACCCACCTCTCACTAAATCGATAGTTTTCAATACACAAGAAGCAAAATTAATCCTGAAAGTAAAATTATGGAAATTGCCCAATAGGAAAGACAAAAGTAAAAACAAGTTAAAAAGAAGAACAGTTTAAGAGACATCTAGACAAAATCAAGTATACTAATATTCATTTTATTGGGGTCGTAGAAGGAAAAAGAGAGAGAGAAAGGGGTCTAAAATGTATATTTAATGTGATGAAAGGGTAAAACTTGCAAGCTATAAGACTCTATCCAGCAAGATTACCATCAAGTATTGGAGAGAAGATTTTCTCAGACAAGCAAAAGCTAAGAGCTTATCCATACTAAACCAACTCAGAAGAAAATATTAAAGAGTCTTCTCTAAGTGGAAAAACAAGTAAAAATCTACAGAGAAGGGAAAAACTCCCACCAGTACACATCAATACATAGTAAAGGCTGTATAACAACCAAGTAGATAATCTAGTATTAAAATTAAAAGACAAGTGAATTGCAAACTAAATGCTAACTTCATTAAACACCCTGTTACATCAATGGACAGATCATCCTGATAGAAAAGCAATAAGAAAACAGTAGTCTTAAATTACAGATTAGAGTAGTTGAACTGAATAGATACCTACAGCATTTGTAGTTGTTTTTCAGGTACTAAGTTGTCTGACTCTTTTGAAACCCGATGGGCTGTAGCCCTCCAGGCTCCACTGTCCATGTGATTTCCCAGGGAAGAATACTGGAGTTTATTGCATTTCATTTTCCAGGGCATCTTGCTGACACAGGGATAAAATCTGCATCTTTTGTGTTTCAGACAGATTCATTACCTCTGAGCCACCTGACATAGTCTATCCCAGAATAGCAGAATACACAACTTCAATGGTGCACTGGATATTTTTTCAGTGATGATCACATGCTGGGCCACAAAACAAGGCTCAACACATTTAAAAAGACAGACATTATCTAAAGATCTTTTTCTGACCACAATGGTACAAAATAAAAAATCAATTACAGGAGGGGAATAGGGGACAAACACAAACATATTTAGACGAAACAACATGCTACTAAATGCCAATGAGCCAATGAAGAAATAAAAAAGGGAATCAGAAAATACTTTGAGACTAATACAAACACCAACTTTCCAAAATCTATTGGATTTACCAAAAGCAGTACTGGGGAAATTGTATAGTGACAGATGCTTCCCTCAAGGCTGGGGGAGAAACTGAAATAAACAACTTCACTTACTATATAAATGAAGTAGAAAAAGAAGAATAAATAAAGCCGCAAATCCTCAGAATGATGGCAATAATAAAGATCAGAGAGGATATTAATAAAACTGAGAATTCCGCTTTCCTAAAGTAAATAAATATCAGTTAAGTGAAAATATATTTTTGGAAAAGATAAATAAAATGATTAAATCTTTAACCAGGTTCATCAAAAATAAAAGATGACTCAAACAAATGCAAAGGGGACATTACAGCCAACATCACATCAATAGGGAACAATCATAAGTGAATACTACAAATAGTTATATTCTAAAAAATTGGACAACCTAGAAAAAAACTGACAAATCTCTAGGACTATACAACCTTACATAACTGAATCAAGAAGGAATTTATAATCTGAATAGTTGAAACACTAGTAGTGAAATTGAATTTCTAATAGAAAATCTCTTAGTAAATTAAAGTTCAGGACCACACAGCTTCACAGGAGAATGTTTACAAACATATAACAAGAGCTTATACCCAGCATTTTCAAACAATTCCAAAAAATTGAGAAAATGGAGTACTCCCAAATTTTTTATGAAGCTATTATTTTCCTAACACCAAAACCAGAGAAAGTCACCACCAAGAAAGAAAACTCAATGCCAATATATCTGTTGAATATAGATGTGAATATCCTTCACAAAATATGAGAGAACCAAATTCAACATCACATTTAAACCATCATGTACCATGATCAAGAGGGACTTGTTTCAGGGCTAAAAGGATGGTTGAATATATGGAAATCAGTCAGTGTGGTACACCACATTAGGAAAGAGAAGGACAGAAATCACATGATAATCTCAACAGATGATGTAAAAGCATTTGGCAAAATTCAATACTCATTCATTTCAAAAACTCTCACCATATTTGCTATGAAATCATTATCAGAGAAACCTTGTCGATCTGATCACATGGACCACAGCCAAATGTGGTCCACTGGAGAAGGGAATGGCAAACCAGTTCAGTATACTTGCCTTGAGACCCCATGAACAGTATGAACAATAACAATGATAGGATACTGAATGAGGAATTCCGCAGGTTGGTAGGTGTCCAGTATGCTACTGGAGATTGGAGAAATAAATCCAGAAGGACTGAAGGGATGGGGCTGAAGCAAAACCAATAGCCAGTTGTCGATGTGACTGGTGATGGAAGCAAGGTCCGATGCTGTAAACAGCAATATTGCATAGGAACCTGGATTGTTAGGTCCATGAATCAAGGCAAATTGGAAGTGGTGAAACAGGAGATGGCAAGTTTGAACGTAGATGTTCTAGGAATCAGTGAACTAAAATGGACTGGAATGGATGAATTTAACTCAGATGAACATTATATCTACTACTGTGGGCAGGAATCCCTTAGAAGAAATGAAGTAGCCATCATGGTCAACAAAAGAATCCGAAATGCTATACTTGGATACAATCTTAAAAACGACAGAATGATTTCTGTTGGTTTCCAAGGCAAACCATTCAATATTACAGTATTCCAAGCCTATGCCCCAACCAGTAATGCTGAAGAAGCCGAAGTTGAACAGTTCTATGAAGACCTACAAGACCTTTTAGAACTAACACAAAAAAAGATGTCCTTTTCATAATAGGGGACTGGAATGCAAAAGTAGGAAGTCAAGAAACACCTGGAGTAACAGGCAAATTTGGCCTTGGAGCATGGAATGAAGCAGGGCAAAGGTTAATAGAGTTTTGCCAAGAGAACACACTGGTCATAGCAAACACCCTCTTCCAACAACACAAGAGAAGACTTTACACATGGACATCACCACATGGTAAACACCGAAATCAGATTGATTATATTCTTTGCAGCCAAAGATGGAGAAGCTCTATACAGGTAGCAACAGCAAGACCAGGAGCTGACTGAGGGTCAGATCATATACTCCTTACTGACAAATTTAGACTTAAATTGAAGAAAGTAGGGAAAACCACTAGACCATTCAGATATGACCTAAATCAAATGCCTTATGATTATACAGAGGAAGGGAGAAATAGATTTAAGGGACTAAATCTGATAGATAGAGTGGCTGATGAACTCTGGACGGAGGTTCGTGACATTGTACAGGAGACAGGGACCAAGACCATTCCCATGGAAAATAAATTCAAAAAGCAAAATGGCTGTCTGAGGAGGCCTTACAAATAGCTATGAAAAGAAGAGAAGTGAAAAGCAAAGGAGAAAAGGAAAGATATAAGCATTTGAATGCAGGGCCCCAAAGAATAGCAAGGAGAGATAAGAAAGCCTTTCTCAGTGGTCAATGCAAAGAAATAGAGGAAAACAACAGAATAGTAAAAACAAGAGGTCTCGTCAAGAAAATTAGAGTTTCTAAAGGAACATTTCATGCAAAAATGGGCTCGATAAAGGACAGAAATGGTATGGACCTAACAGAAGCAGAAGATATTAAGAAGATGTGGCAAGAATACACAGAAGAACTCTACAGAAAATATCTTCATGAGCAAGATAATCACGATGGCGTGATGCCAAAAAAGGTACCAAAATATGAGGCAGAATCCAAGAAGGAGGCAGAATCGAAAGAGAAGATAAGCTCAGCCGTCCCAGAATGAGAGTCCCTGGAGAAGTACAACCAGGGCAGCCAGAAATTGAATACCAAAGCTCAGACAGTTTAGAATTACTTCTCCAGAGTTCTGCTTTCTTACAAATGGACAATCAGGAAAAGACTGACTCTCACAATAACATAGTAAACTGATGGCTACCATTAAAATAAACATCAAATCGTAAAAAATTGATAATTGTGTGTATGTGTTTGTGTGTGAAATTTCTGATGGGAAGGGAGTGGAGGGAGAGAACAGGTGGACACCTGATTGGGGAGAGGTGTGGAGTCCCTGGAATCCCTAAAAGACCCTCAGGCCCCCTGTTAACCAGAGAGTACAGGTCTGGACTGGGTCAGGAGTCTGCACTGAAGATGGATAACCCTGCTTAACAATTGATCTCAGTGGCAAGGGTTAGTGGTGTGGTGATACTGCCTTAGTTTGGGGTGTGGAATGAAATTAGGGTTTAGATTGCCAGAACACAAATGGGAAGAGAGTTCAACATGGGGATGGTCAATGTCATACTTCCCCTCAGTACAGCAGGCAGAAATAACATTCTGGCCACCTACGTCATAATGGGCTTTGTTGCATCACTGGCCTATGCTGTCAGCTAAAGGTGCTCAGGAGGCACAAAATGCTGATACAATTAAAACTCACAGCTTTCACTCCCATCAAAGAAAATAATGTTTGGAGGGAACACACCAAATATCAGTCAGGCCACTGTGATCCTAAGAAATTGGTGGGAGCAGTTTGTCCCCATGGGCAGGGCAGGGGAGGTGGCCCAATCGCAGTGCATATGAAAACAGGATCACCACAGAAAGATAACTTTTTGGGGTGGGGGGCACAGGGCAGTTTGTGGGATCTTCGTTCCATGACCAGGGATCGAAAACCTTTGTGTTTCCTTGTTAATTTTCTGTTTAGTCGATCTATCCATAGGTGTGAGAGCAGTGTTAAAGTCTCCCACTCTTATTGTGTTACTGTTAATTTTCCCTTTCATAATTATTAACATTTGTCTTACATATTGCGGTGCTTCTGTGTTGGGCGCATATATATTTATAATTGTTATATCGTCTTTTTGGATTGATTCTTTGATCGTCATGTAGTGCCCTACTTTGTCCCTTTTCACAGCCTTGGCTTTAAAGTTTATTTTATCTGAAATGAGTATTGCTACTCCTGCTTTCTTTTGGTCTCTATTTGCATGGAATATCTTTTCCCAGCCCTTCCCTTTCACTCTGTATGTGTCCCGCGATTTGAGGTGGGTCTCTAGTAAACAATATATATAGGGGTCTTGTTTTTGTATACATTCAGCCAGTCTTTGTCTTTTGGTCGGACATTCAACCCATTTACATTTAAGGTAATTATTGATAAGTATGATTCTGTAGCCTTTTACTTTATTATTTTGAGTTTGGGTTTATACCTCCTTTCTCTGCTTCCTGTCTAGAGAAGTTCTGTAAGCCCTTGTTGGAGAGCTGGTTTGCTGATGCTGAATTCTCTCAGCCTTTGATTGTGTGTTAAGCTTCTGATTTCTCCCACATATTTGAATGAGATCCTTGCTGTGTACAGTAATCTGGGCTGTAGGCAACATTCTTTCATCACTGTAAATTTACACTGCCATTCCCTCCTGGCCTGAAGAGTTTCTATTGAAAGATCAGCTGTTAACCTTGTTGGAATCCACTTGTGTGTTATTTGCTGTTTTTCCCTTGCTGCTTTTAATATTTGTTCTTTGTCTTTGATCTTTCTTAATTTTATTAATATGTGTTATAGGGTGTTATGCCTTGGTTTTTTCCTATTTAGGACTTTCCGGGTTTCTTGGACTTGGGTGATTATTTCTGTCCGCACTTTAGGGAACTTTTCAACTATCATCTCCTCAAGTATTTTCCCATGGTCTTTCTTTATGTCTTCCTCTTCTGGGACTCCTATGATTCGAATGTTGGGGCATTTTACATTGTCCCAGAGGTCTCTGAGATTGTCCTCATTTCTTTTAATTTCTTTTTCTGTTTTCCTCTCTCTTTCATTTATTTCTACCATTCTATCTTCTATCTCACTTATCCTATATTCTGCTTCTGTAATTCTACTGTTGGTTCCCTGCAGGGTGTTTTGGATCTCATCTGTTGTTTTATTCCTTATGTATTGACTCTTTTTTACTTCTTCAAGGTGCTTGTTAAACCTTTCTTGCATCTTCTCAATCCTTGTCTACAGGCTATTTACCTGTAACTGCAATTTGTTTTCAAGAATTTGGATCGTTTTCACTATCATTATTCGGAATTCTTTATCAGGTAGATTGACTCTCTCTTCTTCTTTTGTTTGGGTTGCTGGGCCTTTATTTATTTATTTATGTGAAGTCACGTGGGCCTTAGAAAGCATCACTACTAACAAAGCTAGTGGAGGTGATGGAATTCCTGTTGAGCTATTTCAAGTCTTGAAAGATGATGCTGTGAAAGTGCTGCACTCAATATGCCTGCAGATTTGGAAAACTCAGCAGTGGCCACAGGACTGGAAGAGGTCAGTCTTCATTCCAATCCCAAAAAAGGCAATGCCAAAGAATGCTCAAACTACCACACAATTGCACTCATCTCACACGCTAGTAAAGTCATGCTCAAAATTCTCCAAGCCAGGCTTCAGCAATATGTAAACCGTGAACTCCCAGTTGTTCAAGCAGGTTTTAGAAAAAGCAGAGGCACCAGAGATCAAATTGCCAACATCCGCTGGATCATGGAGAAAGCAAGAGAGTTTCAGAATAACATCTATTTCTGCTTCATTGACTATGACAAAGCCTTTGACTGTGTGGATCACAATAAACTGTGGAACATTCTGAAAGAGATGGGAATCCCAGACCACCTGACCTGCCTCTTGAGAAACCTGTATGCAGGTCAGGAAGCAACAGTTAGAACTGGACATGGAACAACAGACTGGTTCCAAATAGGAAAAGGTGTACGTCAAGGTTGTATATTGTCACCTTGCTTATTTAACTTCTATGCAGAGTACATCATGAGGAACGCCGGGCTGGAAGAAGCACAAGCTGGAATCAAGATTGCTGGGAGAAATATCAATAACCTCAGATATGCAGATGACACTACCCTTATGGCAGAAAGTGAAGAGGAACTCAAAAGCCTCTTGATGAAAGTGAAAGAGGAGAGTGAAAAGGTTGGCTTGAAGCTCAACATTCAGAAAACAAAGATCATAGCATCTGGTCCCATCACTTCATGCGAAATAGATGGAAAACAGTGGAAACAGTGTCAGACTTTGTTTTTTTGGGCTCCAAAATCACTGCAGATGCTGATTGCAGCCATGAAATTAAAAGATGCTTGCTCCTTGGAAGGAAAGTTATGACCAACCTTGATAGTATATTAAAAAGCAGAGACATTCCTTTGCCAACCAAGGTCCGTCTAGTCAAGGCAATGATTTTTCCCGTGGTCATGTATGGATGTGAGAGTTGGACTGTGAAGAAAGCTGATCACCGAAGAATCAATGCTTTTGAACTGTGGTGTTGGAGAAGACTCTTGAGAGTCCCTTATACTGCAAGGAGATCCAACCAGTCCATTCTAAAGGAGATCAATCCTGGATGTTCATTGGAGGGACTGATGTTAAAGCTAAAACTGCAATACTTTGGCCACCTCATGCGACGAGTTGACTCACTGGAAAAGATTCTGATGCTGGGAAAGGTTGGGGGAGGGAGTAGAAGGGGACGACGGAGAAATAGATAGCTGGATGGCATCACCGACTCTGTGGACATGAGTTTGAGTGTACTCCGGGAGTTGGTGATGGACAGGGAGGCCTGGCGTGCTGTGATTCATGGGGTCGCGGAGAGTCGGACACGACTGAGCAACTGAACTGAACTGATGTGACGAGCTTGCGGAGGCAACCACACTTTTGCTATCTAAAAAAGCAAGGCAGAGGAAACATTTTTAAATTAGACAGGATGCTGGCTGTTTCCCCATAACAACGGCAGGTCATGACCTAACCCACTCCTAATGCCTACTCCAGCCCCTCTTATTTCATAGAACACCCCTTCCCACAACTACGGCACAGGCCTCCATGACTGAGAAGAATATTCAGGTGTCAGTAGTGGAGCCAAATCCTATCTGGCCTACATCTGAACTAGTTGAGAGCAGCCATTAGCAGTCATGAACAGTATCAAAATACAAAATGATAGGATAGTGAATGAGGAATTTCCCAGGATTCTAAGTGCCCAGAAGGCTACTGGAGATCAATGAAGAAATAACTCCAGAAAGAATGAAGAGATGGAGCCAAAGCAAAACAAATACCCAGTTGTGGACGTGACTGGTGATAGAAGCAAGGTCCGATGCTGTAAAGAGCAATATTGCATAGGAACCTGAAATGTTAGGTCCATGAATCAAAGGAAATTGGAAGTGGTCAAACAGGAGATGACAAGAGTGATTGTAGATATTCTAGGAATTAGCGAACTAAAATGGACTTGAATGCGTGAATTTAGCTCAGATGACCATTATACTTACTACTGTGGGCAGGAGTCCCTTAGAAGAAATGGAATAGCCATAATGGTCAACAAAAGAGTCCAAAATGCAGTACTTGGATGCAATCTTAAAAACGACGGAATGATTTCTGTTCGTTTCCAAGCAAACTATTCAATATTACCATAATCCAATCTATGCCCCAACCAGTAATGCTGAAGAAGCTGCAGTTGAACGGTTCTATGAAGACCAACCAGACCTTTTAGAACTAACACCCAAAAAAGATATCCTTTTCATTAGCTGTGATCCTTGTGGGAATCCCCTTGTGGTTTATTCGCTGTTTTTCCTTGCTGCTTTTAAAGTTTGCTCTTTGTCTTTGATCTTTCTTCATTTTATTAATATGTGTCCTGGTGTTTTTATTTTAATTTATTTTATTGGAGGCAAATTATCTTACATTAATATATTGGCTGGTTTTGCCATACATTGACATGAATCCGCCCGGGTGTACATGTGTTCCCTTTCTTGAACCCCCTCCCACCTCCCTCTTCCCCATATCTTCCCTCCAGGTCATCACCGTGCACCAGCCCCAATCATCCTGTATCATGAGTTGAACCTGGACTGGTCACTTATGATAAAATAAATGCTACAATGCCGTTCTCCCCAATCATCCCACCTTCACCCTCTCCCACAGAGTCCCAAAGACTGTCCAATATGCCTATGTCTCTTTTGCAGTCTCGTATACAGGGTTCAGGTTACCATCTTTCTAAATTCCATATATATGCATCTGTATACTGCATTGATGTTTTTCTTTCTGGCTTACTTCACTCTGTATAATTGGTTCCAATTTCATCCACCTCATTAGAACTGATTCAAATGCATTCTTTTTAATGGCCGAAAAATACTCCATTGTGTATATGTACCAAAGCTTTCTTATCCATTCATATGCAGACAGACATCTAGGTTGCTTCCATGTCCTCGCTATTATAAACAGTGCTGCAATGAACATTGGAGTACATGAGTCTCTCTCAATTCTGGTTTCCTCGGTGTGTATGCCCAGGAGTGCGATTGCTGGATCATATGGCAATTCTATTTTCAGTTTTTTGAGGAATCTCCACACTGTTCTCCATAGTGGCTGTACTAGTTTGCATTCCCACCAACAGTGTAAGAGGGTTCCCTTCTCTCCACACCCTCTCCAGCATTTACTGCATGTAGACTTCTGGATAGCAGCCATTCTGACTGGTGTGAAATGGTATCTCATTGTGGATTTGATTTGCATTTCTCTGATTATGAGGGATGTTGATCTTTTTTTCATGTGTTTGTTAGCCATCTGTATGTCTTCGTTGGAGAAATGTCTGTTTAGTTCTTTGGCCTATTTTTTGATTGGGTCGCTTATTTTTCGGGAATTGAGCTGCAGTTGCTGTTTGTATATTTTGGAGATTAATCCTTTATCAGTTGCTTCATTTGCTATTATTTTCTCCCATTCTGAAGGCTGTCTTTTCACCTTGCTTAGAGTTTCCTTTGCTGTGGAGAAGCTTTTGATTTTAATTAGGTCCCATTTGTTTATTTTTGCTTTTATTTCCAATATTCTGGGAGGTGGGTCTTGGAGGATCCTGCTGTGATTTATGTTGGAGAGTGTTTTGCCTACGTTCTCCTCTAGGAGTTTTATTGTATCTGGTCTTACATTTAGCTCTCTAATCCACTTTGAGTTTATTTTGGTGTATGGTGTTAGGAAGTGTTCTAGTTTCATTCTTTTACAAGTGGCTGACCAGTTTTCCCAGCAACACTTGTTAAAGAGACTGTCTTTTCTCCATTTTATATTTTGCCTCCTTTGTCGAAGATAAGGTGTCCATAGGTGAGTGGATTTATCTCTGGGCTTTCTATTTTGTTCCATTGATCTATATTTCTGTCTTTATGCCAGTACCATACTGTCTTGATGACTGTGGCTTTGTAGTAGAGCCTGAAGTCCAGCAGGTAAATTCCCCCAGTTCCATTCTTTGTCCTCAAGATTGCTTTGGCTATTCGAGATTTTTTGTATTTCCATACAAATTATGAGTTTATTTGTTCTAGTTCTGTGAAAAATATCTTTGGTAGCTTGATAGGGATTGAATGTATAAATTACTTTGGGTAATATACTCATTTTCACAATATTTATTCTTCCAATCCACGAACACGGTATATTTCTCCATCTATTAGTGTCCTCTTTGATTACTTTCACTAGTGTTTTATAGTTTTCTATGTACAAGTCTTTTGTTTCGTTAGGTAGATATATACCTAAGTATTTAATTCTTTTCGTTGCAACAGTGAATGGAATAGTTTCCTTAATTTCTCTTTCTATTTTCTCATTATTAGTGTATAGGAATGCAAGGGATTTCTGTGTGTTGATTTTATATCCTGCACCTGGTGTGTTTTGCCTTGGGTTTTTCCTGTTTTGGACTCTCTGGGTTTCTTGGACTTGGGTGATTGTTTCCTTCCCCATTTTAGGCAACTTTTCAACTATCATCTCCTCAATGATTTTCCCATGGTCATTCTTTTTGTCTTCCTCTTCTGGGACTCCTATGATTCGAATGTTGGGGCATTTGCCATTGTCCCAGAGGTCTCTGAGATTGTCCTCATTTTTTTGATTCGTTTTTCTTTTACCCTTTCTCATTTATTTCTACCATTCTATCTTCTATCTCACATATCCTATTTTTTTGCCTCTATTATTTTAGTGTTGGTTCCCTCCAGAGTGTTCTGGATCTAATCTATTGCATTATTCCTTATGTATTAACTCTTTTTTTTCTTCTATATGCTTGTTAAAACTTTCTTTCATCGTTTCAATCCTTGTCTCCAGGTTATTTATAACTCCATTTTGTTTTCAAGATTTTGGATCATTTTCACTATCATTATTCGGAATTCTTTATCAGGTAGATTCCCTTTCGCTTCCTCTTTCGTTTGGGTTGGTGGGCTTTTATGTAATTATCTCTATGTGAAGAGTTTGCGGAGGCAACAACATGTTTGATTACTCACAAAGGAAGGCAGAGGAAACATGTTGAAATTACACAGGATGCTGCCTGTTTCCCCATAACAATGCCAGGTCATGACCGAATTAACACTGACTGCCTACTCCAGCCCCGCTTATTTCATGGAACATCCCTTCCCACAATGATGACAAAGGCTTCCATGGCTGAGAAAAATGTACAGGTGCAAACAGTGGAGCCAACTGAAATCTAGCCTACATCTGAACAAGTTGAGAGCAGCCATTACCAGTGCTTATGGAGGTGGCACAGTGGGAGTATCTGGAACTCTGACTGGTGTGCTGGGACTGTCCCTGTATGCACCCAAGCCCATATTGGGCAGCCCTTATTGCTCCAGCACTTAGTTCTTTTGGGGCAAATTTTCCAATGCTGGAAGGGGATACAGCACACGCTTACGTAAAATGGAATCAGCGTGGACCTGAAACCCAGGGCTTCTGTAGCAACAACTGGCTACTCAACCTATCTCCCCTATAGGCAGGGTTGGCTACTGAGCACAGAAGAAGTCAGACCTCTACCTGGCACTGGTTCTGGCTCCTATATCTCTTGCCACACCTTTCACCAATATGAGTGTTGCCAATGCACAAGAAGCAAAATTAATCTGAAACGTAAAATTATGGAAATCGCACAATAGGAAAAACAAAACGAAAAACATGTTAAAAAGGAGAACAGTTTCAGAGATTACTAGACAACATCAAGTATACTCACATTCACTTTATGGTGTTGTAGAAGGAAAAGAGAGAGAAAGGGGTTAAAAATATATATATTTAACGAGCTGAAATGGAAAAACTAGCAACCAATATTTCTCTACCCATCAAGGAACTTCTCAGAGAAGTAAAAACTAAGAGCTTATACATACTAAAACAACTCAGAAGGAAATATTAAACAGTCTTCTTTAAGTGGAAAAAGAAATAAAAATCTACAGAGAAGGGAGAAACTCCCACCAGTACACACAAACACATGGGAAAGACTGTGGATCAACTAAGTAGATAAACTAGAATGAAAATTAAAAGACAAGTGAACTGCAAATTAAAAACTAACTATATTAAACACATTATAACTTCAATGGACAAGGATCCTGATAGAAAATCAATAAGAAAATTGTAGTCTTTTTTTTGTGTGTATGTCTTTTTCTTTTTTTTTCAGTTCAGTTCAGTTGAGTTTAGTCGCTCAGTCGTGTCTGACTCTTTGTGACCCCAAGAATCACAGCACTCCAGGCCTCCCTGTCCATCACCAACTCCCGGAGTTCTCTCAATCTCATGTACATCAAGTCGGTGATGCCATCCAGCCATTTCATTCTCTGTCTTCCCCGTCTCCCCCAACCCCCAATCCCTCCCAGCATCAGACTCTTTTCCAGTGAGTCAACTCGTCGCATTAAGTGGCCAAATTATTGGAGTTTTAGCTTTAGCATCAGTCCTTCCAATGAACACCCAGGATTGATCCCATTTAGAATGAACTTGTTGGATCTCCTTGCAGTCCAAGGGACTCTCAAGAGTCTTCTCCAGCCCCACAGTTCAAGCATCAATTCTTCGGCGATCAGTTTTCTTCACAGTCCAACTGTCACATCTATACATGACCATGGGAAAAACCGTAGCCTTGACTAGACGGACCTTGGTTGGCAAAGTAATGTCTCTGCTTTTTAATATGCTATCTAGGTTGGTCATAACTTTCCTTCCAAGGAGTAAGCGTCTTTTAATTTCATGGCTGCAATCATCATCTGCAATGATTTTGGAGCCCCCCAAAGTAAAGTCTGACACTGTTTCCACTGTTTCCCCATCTATTTCCTATGAAGTGATGGGACCAGATATCACAATCTTCATTTTTTGAATGTTGAGATTCAAGACAAACTTTTCACTCTCCTCTTTCACTTTCATCAAGAGGCCTTTGAGTTCCTCTTCACTTTCTGCCATAAGGGTAATGTCATCTGCATATCTGAGGTTATATTACAGGCTAATTACGTTACAATAATATATTGGTTGGTTTTCTCATACATTGATCTGAATCTGCCCTGGTTTACATGTGTTCCCCTTCTTGAACCCACCTCCCACCTCCCTCCAGGTCATCCCCGTGCACCAGACCCAAGCATCCTTTATCATGTTTTGAAACTGGACTGGTGATTCATTTCACATATGATAATATACATGCTTCAATGCCATTCTCCCAAATCATCCCACCTTCAACCTCTCCCATAGAGTCCTAAGGACAGTTCTATACACCTATGTCTTTTTTGCTGTCAGAGATCCAACCAGTCCATTCTAAAGGAGATCAATCCTGGGTATTCATTGGAAGGACTGATGCTAAAGCTGAAACTGCAATACTTTGGCCACCTCATGCGATGAGTTGACTCACTGGAAAAGACTGTGATGCTAGGAAAGGTTGGGGGTGGGAGGAGAAGGGGACGACAGAGAATGAGATGGCTGGATGGCATCACCGACTCTGTGGACATGAGTTTGAGTGTACTCCGGGAGTGGGTGATGGAGAGGGAGGCCTGGTGTGCTGTGATTCATGGGGTTGTGGAGAGTCAGACACGACTGACTGACTTAACTGAGCTGAACTGAACTGATATAGGGTTAAGGTTACCATCTTTCTAAATTCCATATATATGCGTTAGTATACTGTATTGATGTTTTTCTTTCTGGCTTACTTCACTCTTTATAATACGCTCCCATTTCATCCACCTCATTAGAACTGATTCAAATGCATTCTTTTTCATGGCTGAAAAATACTCCATTGTGTATATGCAGCAAAGCTTTCTTTTCCATTCGTCTGCAGGTGGACACCTAGGTTGCTTCCATGTCCTCGGTACTATAATCAGTGCTGCAGTGACCTTTGGAGTACATGTATCTCTTTCAATTCTGGTTTCTTCAGTGTTTATGCCAAGATGTGCGGTTGCCTGGTCGTATGGCAGTACTATTTCCAGGTTTTTAAGGAATCTCCACACTGTTCTCCATAGTGGCTGTACTAGTTTGCATTCCCACCAACAGTGTAAGAGGATTCCCTTTTCTCCACACCCTCTCAAGCATTTGTTGCATGTAGACTTTTGCATAGCAGCCATTCTGACCGGTGTGTAATGGAATCTCTTTGTGGATTTGATTTGCATTTCTCTGATTATGAGGGATGTTGAGCATTTTTTCAAGTGTTTGTTACCTTCTTTAGGGAAATGTCTGTTTAGTTCATTGGCCCAATTTTTAATTGGGTTGTTTATTTTTCTAGAATTGAGCTGCAGGAGCCGCTTGTATATTTTGGAGATTAATTCTTTGTCAGTTGTTTCATTTGCTATTATTTTCTCCCATTCTGAAGGCTGTCTTTTCACCTTGCTTAGAGTTTCCTTTGCTGTGCAGAAGCTTTTGATTTCAATTAGGTCCCATTTGTTTATTTTTGCTTTTTTTCCCAATATTCTGGGATGTGGATCTTGTAGGATCCTGCTGTGATTTATGTCAGACAGCGTTTTGCCTATGTTCTCCTCTAGGAGTTTTATAGTTTCTGGTCTTACATTTAGCGCCCTAATCCATTTTGAGTTTATTTTTGTGTATGGTGTTAGGAAGTGTTCTAGTTTCATTCTTTTACAAGTGGCTGACCAGTTTTCCCAGCACCACTTGTATTTATTTTTATTTTTATTTTTTTTGGAGGCTAATTATTTTACAATATTATATTCGTGGGTTTTGCCATAAATTGACATGAATCCGCCCCATGTGTACATGAGTTCCCCCTCCCGAACCACCCTCCCACCTCCGTTTTCCCCTTATCCTCCCTCTGGGTCATCCCCGCACACCAGCCCCGAGCATCCTGTAACATGCATCAACCCTGAATTGGCGATTTGTTTCACATGATAATACACATGTTTCAATGCCATTTTCAAAATCATCTCACCCTCACCCTCTCCCACAGAGTCCCAAAGACTGTTCTATACATCTGTGTCTCTTTTGCTGTCTTGTATACACGGTTATCATTTGCATCTTTCAAAATTCCATATATATGCGTTAGAATACTGTATTGGTGATTTTTTCTGTCTTACTTCTCTCTTTATAATAGGCTCTAGTTTCATTCACCTCATTAGAACTGATTCAAATGCATTCTTTTTAATGGCTGAGTAATACTCCATTGTGTATATGTACCAAAGATTTCTTATCCAATCGTCTGCACATGGACATCTAGGTTGCATCCATGTCCTGGTTATTATAAACAGTGCTGCCATGAGCATTGGAGTACATGTGTCTCTTTCATAAAATGGCTAAAAAACACATGAAAAAATTCTCAACATCCCTAATAATCAGAGAAATGCAAATCAAAACCACAATGAGATAACATTTCACACCAGTCAGAATGGCTGCTATCCAGAAGTCTACATGCAATAAATGCTGGAGAGGGTGTGGAGAAAAGGGAACCCTCTTACACTGTTGGTGGCAATGCAAACTAGTACAGCCACTATGGAGAACAGTGTGGTTATTCCTCAAAAAGCAGGAAATAGAACTGCCGTATGATCCAGCAATAGTACTCCTGGGCATACACACCGAGGGAACCCAGCACCACTTTTAAAGAGGCTGTCCTTTCTCTATTTTATATTCTTGCCTCCTTTATCAAAGATAAGGTGTCCATAGGTGCGTGGATTTATCTCTGAACTTTCTATTTTGTTCCATTGATCTATATTTCTGTCTTTATGCCAGTACTATACTGTCTTGAAAATTATAGCTTTGAGTAGAGCCTGACATTCGGCAGGTTAATTCCCCCAGTTCCTCAAGATTGCTTTGGCTATTCGAGGTTTTTTTTTGTATTTCCATACAAATTGTAAGATTATTTTTTCTAGCTCTGTGAATACTATCGTTGGTAGCTTGATAAGGATTGCATTGAATATATAAATTACTTTGGGTTTTATACTCATTTTCACAATATTTAATCTTCCAAACCACGAACACGGTATATTTCTCCATCTATCAGTGTAATCTTTGATTACTTTCACCAGTGTTTTACAGTTTTCTCTGTACAAGTCTTTTGTTTCCTTAGGTAGATATATTCCTAAGTATTTAATTCTTTACATTGCAATAGTGAATGGAACAGTTTTTTAGTTTCTCTTTCTACTTTCTCATTAATAGTGTATAGGAATGGAAGGGATTTCTGTGTGTTGATTTTATATCCTGTAACTTGTTTGTATTCATTGATTAGCTGTAGTAGTTTTCTGGTAGAGTCTTTAGGGTTTTCTGTGTAGAGGATCATATTATCAGTGAACAGTGAAAGTTACACTTCTTCTTTTCCAATTTGGATTCCTTTTATGTCTTTTTCTGCTCTGATTGCAGTGGCCAAAACTTCCAGAACTATGTTGAATAGTAGTGGTGAGAGTGGGCACCCTCGTCTTTTTCCTGACTTTAGGGGAAATGCTTTCAGTTTTTCACCATGGAGGATAATGTTTGCTGTGGGTTTATCATATATAGCTTTTATTATGTTGAGGTATGTCCCTTTTATTCCCACTTTCTGGAGGGTTTTAATCATAAATGGATGAAGAATTTTGTCTAATGCTTTCTCTGAATCTATTGAGATAATCATATGATTTTTATTTTTCAGTTTGTTAGTGTGGTGTATTACGTTGACTGATTTACAGATATTGAAGAATCCTTGCATTCCTGGGATAAAGTCCACTTGGTCATGATGTATGATCTTCTTAATGTGTTGTTGGATTCTGATTGCTAGAATTTTGTTAAGGATTTTTGCATCTATGTTCATCAATGATATTGGCCTGTAGTTTTCTTTTTTCGTGGGATTTCTACCAGGTTATGGGATTAAGGTGATGGTGGCCTCATAGAATGAGTTTGGAAGTTTCCCTTCCTCAGGAATTTCCTTGAAGAGTTGGAGCAGAATAGGTGTTAGCTCTTCTCTAAATTTTTGGAAGAATTCATCTGTGAAGCCGTCTGGACCTGGCATTTTGTTTGCTGGAAGATTTCTGATTACAGCCTCTAATTTTGTGCTTGTGATGGGTCTGTTAAGATTTTCTATTTCTTCCTGGTTCAGTTTTGGAAAGTTGTACTTTTCTAGGAATTTGTCCATTTCTTCCAGGTTATTCATTTTATCGACATATAATTGTTGATAGTGTTTTCTAATAATCCTTTGTATATCTGTGTTGTCGGTTGTGATCTCTCAATTTTACTTTCTAATTTTATTGATTTGGTTCTTCTCCCTTTGTTTCTTGATGAATCTGGCTAGTGGTTTGTCAATTTCATTTACCTTCTCAAAGAACCAGCTTTTGGCTTTGCTGATTTTTGCTATGGTCTCTTTTATTTCTTTTGCATTTATTTCTACCCTAACTTTTACGAAGTCTTTCCTTCTCCTAACTCTGGGGTTCTTCATTTCTTCCTTTTCTAGTTGCTTTAGATGTAGAGTTAGGTTATTTAGTTGACTTTTTTCTTGTTTTTTGAGGTGTGCCTGTATTGCTATTAACCTTCCCCTTAGCACTGCTTTTACAGTGTCCCAGAGGTTTTGGGTTATTGTGTTTTTATTTTCATTCATTTCTATGCATATTTTGATTTCTCTTTTGACTTCTTCTATGATTTGTTCATTATTCAGCAGCGTGTTGTTCAGCCTCCATATGTTGGCATTTTTAATAGCTTTTCTCCTGTAATTGAGATCTAATCTTAGTGCATTGTGATCAGAAAAGATGCTTGGAATGATTTCATTTTTTTTGAATTTACCAAGGCTAGATTTATGGCCCAGGATGTGATCTATCCTGGAAAAGGTTCCGTGTGCGCTTGAGAAAAAGGTGAAATTCATTGTTTTGTGTTGAAATGTCCTATAGAAATCTATTAGGTCTAACTGGTCTATTGTATCATTTAAAGTTTGTGTTTCGTTGTTAATTTTCTGTTTAGTTGATCTATCCGTAGATGTAAGTGGGGTATTAAAGTTTCCCACTATTATTGTGTTATTGTTAATTTCCCCTTTCATAATTGTTAGTAATTGTCTTACATATTGCGGTGCTCCTATGTTGGGTGCATAAATATTTATAATTGTTATATCTTCTTCTTGGATTGATCCTTTGATCATTATGTAGTTTCCTTCTTTGTCTCTTTTCACAGCCTTTGTTTTAAAAATCTGTTTTATCTGATATGAGTATTCCTTCTCCTGCTTTCGTTTGGTCTCTATTTGCGTGGAATGGCTTTTTCCAGCCCTTCCCTTTCAGTCTGTATATTTCCCTCATTTTGAGGTGGGTCTCTTGTAGACAACATATATGGGGGTATTGTTTTTGTATCCATTCAGCCAGCCTTTGTCTTTTGGGTGGGGCATTTAACCCATTTAGTTTTAAGGTGATTATTGATAAGTATGGTCCCGTTGCCATTTTCTTTATTGTTTTGGATTCGAGTGTATATACCCTTTCTGTGTTTCTTGTCTAGAGAGGACCTTTAGCATTTGTTGGAGAGCTGTTTTGGTGATGCTGAATTCTCTCAGCTTTTGCTTGTCTGTAAAGCTTTTGATTTCTCCTTCATATTTGAATGAGATCCTTGCTGGGTACAGTAATCTGGACTGTAGGTTACTTTCTTTCATCACTTTAAGTATGTCTTGCCATTCCGTCCTGGCCTGAAGAGTTTCTATTGAAAGATCAGCTGTTATCCTTATGGGCATCCCCTTGCGTGTTATTTGTTGCTCTTTTCTAGCTGCCTTTAATATTTGTACTTTGTGTTTGAACATTGTTAATTTGATTAATATGTGTCTTGGAGTATTTCGCCTCGGGTTTATCCTGTTAGGCACTCTCTGGTTTTCTTGTATCCGGGTCATTATTTCCTTCCCCATTTTAAGAAAATTTTCAACTATTATCTCCTCAAGTGTTCTCCCATGATCGTTCGTTTTGTCTTCTTCTGCGACTCCTATGATTCGAATATTGGGGAGTTTGACATTGCCTCAGAGGTCTCTGAGATTGTCCTCATTTCTTTTAATTCGTTTTTCTTTTCCCCTCTCTGTTTCATTTATTTCTACAATTCTATCTTCTAGTTCGCTTATACTGTCTTCTGCCTCCGTTATTCTACTCTTTGTTCCCTCGACAGTGTTTCTGATCTCATCTATTGTGTTATTCATTGTATATTGACTTTTTTTCCCTCTAATTCCTTATTAAAGATTTCTTTCAAGTTTTAAATCCTTCTCTCCACTTTATTTATCTGTAACTCCATTTTGCTTTCCAGATTTGAATCATTTTCACAATTAAAATTCGAAATTCTTAATCAGGTTGGTTCCCTATATCTTCCTCTTTTGTTTGTGTTGTTGGGCATTTATCCTGTTCCTTTACTTGCTGGGTATTTCTTTGCCTCTTTGTCTTGCTTATACGGCTGTTCTTTGGTTGGCCTTTCCGTCCTCTGGCAGTTTGTGGAGTTCTCTTTATTATGTAGTTACCACGTTTTGTGTGGGTTTGGACAGGTGGCTTGTCAAGGTTCCCTGGCTAGGGAAGCTTGTGTCGGTGTTCTGGTGGGTGGAGCTGGATTTCTTCTCTCTGGAGTGCAATTAAGTGTTATGTAATAAGTTATGAGATGTCAGTTGATTTGGAGTGGCTTTGGGCGGCCTGTATATTGAAGCTCAGGGCTATTCTCCTGTGTTGCTTGATTGTGTGCATGGTATGTCTTTCACTGAAAGTTGTTGACCGTTGGGTGGTGCCTGGTTTCAGTGTATGTATGGAGGCATTTGATGAGCACCTATCAATTAATGTTCCCTGAAACAGGAGATCTCTGGTGTTCTCAGGATTTGGACTTAAGCCTCTGCCTCTGGTTTTCAGTCTTATTCTTGCAGTAGGCTCGAGACTTCTCCATCTGTTACTTCCAAGGCAGTTCCTTCTTTTAAAGCTCTTCTGTTTCCTGGTCTCTTCAGTGTCTAATTCCCGTCCTGACACCAGGGGAAGTGGTGGACACTTTTTTTTTTTCGATTCATCTGTTCAGTCATGCTGTGGGAAGGGAGGAATGCTGCTAACAAATATCACTGGTGTCTGTGGAGAGTGCTCCTAGTGTCTCGGTTACAATGGGATTGCTCACACTCACGGCGTGTATGCTTTCCCTGTTTATGCTGCTCAGGCTCTATGTTGCTCTACCAGGAGCTTACCGTGGCCGGTGCTGGGTTGCATACACTTCCCAGGTTTGAGCGGCTCAGGTTCAGGTACTTGGGTACTCCACAAAGGTGTAGACTTGGTTGGGGCTGCGTTTTGTGCCTTCCCCGGTCCAAACAGCTCAGGTCCCAGGCATCTGGTGAGCATGGTCGCTGCGACTTATCACCTCCCCAGTCCCTGCCACTCAGTTTTCTGAGTGTACAACCGGCGAACCTTCTCAGGTGGATATTGACTGGCCCAAACCCAAGAAGTCTTGGTTAGCAATGAAGCCTGCCTGCAGCTTGGTATGGGAAGCCTCTCTGGTCCCACGGTTGCCCCTTCCAGTGCTGGCCCCCCTTCCCTGCCTGTCCCGGAGGGGGATGGGGTGGTGACCCAACCACAGCTGGCTCCCTCTGCTCAGTCCTATGTTCTGTGAGCGAACTGGCAGAGTCGTAGGTTGGGGCTTTTCACCTTTTCGCTGCACAGTCTGCTTCACTATCTCCCGTTTGGGCCCTCAGATTGCCCTGGGGGCGTTCAGGCCCGGTCCTTTCTCTAAGCACTGCCACCGCACCTTCCTGCCCGGCCCCTGCTTGCTAGTGTGGGGTGTGGGCGTCTGTTTTGCTTCTCCGCTGAGAGTTTCCACTGGGCACTTAGTCTGTGGGTTTTAATTATATATTTCTTTTATTTTTCCTCCAGGTTATGTGGACCTCTGAGGTCCCAAGGCTCGTCACAGACTTGCCCCTGAGTGTTTCCAGGTGTTTGGAAACTTCTCTCTCTCTTTTTTTTTTCAGGCCTCCTTTCCCAGGTCAGAGCTCCATCCCTCCCTCTTTTGCCTCTCTTTTTATCTTTTATACTATTTCCTACCTCCTTTCGAAGACTATAGGCTGTTTTTCTGGGTGCCTGATATTCTCTGCCGGTATTCAGAAGTTGTTTTGTGGGATTTACTCAGATTTCAGGTGTTCTTTTGGAGAAGGAAATGTCAACTCACTCCAGTGTTTTTGCCTGGAGAATCCCACGGATGGGGGAGCCTGGTGGGCTGCCGTCTATGGGGTTGCACAGAGTCGGACACGACTGAAGTGACTTAGCAGCAGCAACAGCAGCAGGTGTTCTTTTGCAGATTTTGTGGGGGAGAAAGTGGTCTTCCCGTCCTAATTCTCCGCCATCTTCTACTCCAATCTGTAGTCTTAAATTACAGATTAGATTAGTTGAACTTAATAGATACCTACAGCATTTGTTTTGTTCTTCAGTTACTAAGTTGTCTGACTCTTTTGAAACCCCATGGACTGTAGCCCTCCAGGCTTCTCTGTCCAAGGGATTTCCCAGGCAAGAACAATGGAGTTTATTGCATTTCATTTCCAGGGTATCTTGCTGATCCAGGGAACAAATCTACATCTTCTGCGTTGCAGGCAGATTTTTTACCTCTGAGCCACCTGGCATAGTCTATCCCAAAATAGCAGAATACACACCTTCAACTGCACACAGGACATTTTTTCAGGGATGATCAAATGCTGGGCCACAAAACAAGTCTCAACACATTTAAGAAGACAGAAATTATCTCAAGCACTTTTTGTGAACACAACGGTACAAAATAAGAAATCAATTACACGAGGGGTATATAGGACAAACGCAAACATATGGAGCCGAAACAACATGCTGCTAAATACCAATGCGCTAATGAAGAAATCAAAAAGGGAAACAGAAAATACTTTGAGATGATAAAAACACCATCTTTTCAAAATCTATTGTATTTAGCATAAGCGGTTCTAGGGGAAATTGTATAGTGACAGAGGCTTCCCTCAAGGCATGGGGAGAAAATGAAATAAACAACTTAACTTACTATATAAATGAAGTAGAAAAAGAAGAATTAATAAAGAATTAATAAATTCTCAGAATGAAGGCAATAATAAAGATCAGAGAGGACATTAATAAAATTGAGACTTCCACTTTCCTAAAGCAAAAAAATAAAAATCAGGTAGGTGAAAAGATATTTTTTGAAAGGATAAACAAAATAATTTAGTCTTTAGCCCGGTTCATCAAAAATAAATGATAGATGACTCAACGAAACAAATGCAAAGGAGACATTATATCCAACATTACAGAAATAGGGAAAAATCATGAAGATACTACAAAGAGTTATATGCCAAACAATTGGAAACCTAGAAGAAACTAACAAATCTCTAGGACTATACAACCTTTCAAAACTGAATCAGGAAGGAATGCATAATCTGAATAGTTGAAACACTAGTAGGGAAATTGAATTTATACTAAAAAATCTCTTAGTAAATAAAGTTCAGGATGGCACAGCTTCATAGCAGAATGTTTACAAACATATAAAGAAGAGATTATACCCAACATTCTCAAACTATTCCAAAAAAGTGAGAAAAAGGAGTACTTCAAAATTTTGGATGAAGCTATTATTTTCCTAACACCAAAACCAGACAAAGACAACACACACACACACACACACACAAAAACTCAATGCCAATATCTGTTGAATATAGATGTGAATATTCTTAACAAAATATGAGAGAAGCAAATTCAACATCACATTGAAGCCATCATATACCATGATCAAGATGGACTTATTCCAGAGGTACAAGGATGGTTCAATATCTGCAAATTAGGCAGTGTGGTACACCACATTAGGAAAGAGAAGGACAAAAATCACATGATCATCACAACAGATGCTGCAAAAGCATTTGGCAAAATTCAATATTCATTCGTTTCAAAAACTCTCACCAATCTTGATATGGAGGGAATATATCTGAACATAATGAAAGTGAAATTGGAAGTTGCACTGTTCCCACTCCAGTACTCTGGCCTAGAGAATTCCATGGACTGTATAGACCATGTGGTCGTCTAAACATAATAAAGGTGATTTACAACAAACAGAGATGATATTCTTTTCAGTGGCAAAAAGCTGAAAGCTATCTCTCTAAATCAGGAACAAGACACAGATGCCCACTCTTGCCACTTCTAAAACACTGGAAGTACTAAGCACAGCAATCATGCAAAGAAATTAAATAAAAGTCATCCAAATTGGAAGGAAGAAGTAAAACTGTCACTATATGCAGTTGACATGATACTATATACAGAAAGCTATCAGTTCAGTTCAGTTCAGTCGCTCAGTCGTGTCCGACTCTTTGCGACCCCATGAATCACAGCATGCCAGGCCTCCCTCTCCAACAGCAACTCCCGAAGTTCTCTCAAACTCGTGTCCATCGAGTCGGTGATGCCATTCAGCCATCTCATTTTCTCTCTTTCCCTTCTCCTCCTGCCCCCAATCCCTCCCAGCATCAGTGTCTTCTCCAGTGAGTCAACTCGTCATATGAGATGGCCAAAGTATTGGAATTTCAGCTTACAAAAAATGATTAAACAAATGAAATCAAGGTGAATTAAAACCCTAAATGAAAATACTGGAAACTATGGAACCCTTAGAAGAAAATGTAGGCAGAACACTCTTTGACATATTTCATAGCAAAAATTTTTTCACCTGTCTCCTAAGGTAAAGGAAGGAAAGGAAAAGAATGAGATCTAGTAAAACTTAAAAGCTTTTGCACAGCAAACGAAAACACTGAAAAAATGAAAAGACCACCTACTGAATTGGAGTAAGTATTTGGAAATGATATGACTATAAGGGGTTAATATCCAAATGATCTAAACAGATTATTCAACTCGATATTAAAAAACAAACCAACGAAAAAAAATCAATGGGAAGATATGATTTTCTCCAAAGAAGATATACAGATTGCACATGAAAAAAATACTGAACATCATAACTCTCAGAGAGAATAAAACCAAAATCTCAAGGAGATATCACCTCACACTCATCAGAATGGTTATCATCAAATCAACAAGTCTGAAAATAACAACTGTTGACAAGGATGTGGAGAAAGGGAAGCCCTTGTACTTAAATGGTGGGAATGAAAACTTGTGCAGTCGCTATGGAAATCATCATGAAAGTTTCTCAAAAACTAAAAAAAGAACTACCAATTGACCCAGCAATTCCACTCCGAGGTATATATCAGAAGACAATGAAAATTAATTTGAAAATTTACATGGCTTCCAATGTGTATTATAGCCTTATTTACAATAGAAAAGATATGGAGGAACCAGTGAACAAAGCGCAATGGTTCCTCTCTTCAAAGCTCTTGCATGGAGAATGGGATAAGTAAGCATTTGAACACTATACTAATCCTTAGAAATAATGGCAGATACATGTTCGCTGAGATGGAAAAATTCTTCCAGGATATTGTATAGAAAAGGAAGGCTACAACAGTGCATATAGTTTGATTCAATTTCTATAAATTAAAAAAAAATCACTGATGTATATATGCTCATCCAAATATATGTGTATTATTATACTCAGAGAAGGCAATGGCAAGCCACTCCAGTACTCTTGCCTGGAAAATTCCATGGATGGAGGAGCCTGGTAGGCTGCAGTCCGTGGGGTCGCTAAGGGTCAGACACGACTGAGAGACTTCACTTTCACACATTGGAGAAGGAAATGGCAACCCACTCCAGTGTTCTTGCCTGGAGAATCCCAGGAACGTGGGACCCTGATGGGCTTCTGTCTATGGGGTCACACAGAGTCGGACACGACTGAAATGACGCAGCAGCACCGCAGCAGCAGCAGCATTATATAACACATATAATATATACGTTATAAACATTTAGGTAGAACAAAAAAGACAAAATTTTAAGAGTATATATTTCTATTGACATACTTACTTGGGTCCTCTAGTTTCATTTTTATACTTTTTGAATTTCCATCATCCTGTTCTGTTATACTGTGAATAGAATAAGAATCACTGTGATGTGAAGGTTTGTCAAAATAGTTCTCAATGTAGGCTGGCCTTCACATTCTTGTTGGGTTTGAAATATTAGCTATACTATATGTGGCACATGGGATCAAGTGGCAGCTGTTGGAGGGGGCATATACATAAGCACTGCTGACAGGCATGCCTGGGAATACAATGAAAAGAATGATTTACAAAAGTTAAACAAGCATGTGAAATCAAAATCTGAGGTTGGAAAGGAGTCAATCAAAAAGATTCCAGCACACTGGAACTAAAACATGCTTATGTAACCGAGTAGCATGAGCACAGCCCTTAGCAGGTAGCCATTGCTGTGCCTTACTACTCCACATCCTGTTACTAAGCCACAGGTCTTGCTCAGCATTGGACCGTGCATCCCTGGGCCCCGCCCATAAGCAGCCAGCTATCAATGAGCTACCTACTGGTACGTCTCTTCCTCACCTATTGGTCAGCTACACAGTGGGCCCTACCTGATGATAACTGTCAATGAGGGACCACAGGGGACCTGATTCAGTCAACAGTCCTTGGTGCAGTGGTCATGTGACTCCTGCCTTTGGGCACCTTACTTTTTATTTTATTTGTTTTTAATCAGGAATGTATTTGGTAGATGGGGCAAGTTGAGTTTCCCTACTCAGTATGAGAGTTGAATTGTCCCCAAAAATATTAGTGGAGGAGACATTTAACACTTTCTTTGCTCTGATGTGTAATCTTATGCAGACGGTGTATTGACTTTGGGGAAACAGACTGAGGATTCACCAAATCTTGCGGTCTCTAAAACTCATTTGATTAGAAAAAACATACAACATGTACTTCAATACCTGTTTCCATGTTAAGTGCTTGCTCTTACGTTCTATTATCCCCTGAAGAACCCCCAATAGGAAGAGGGTGGTCTAGAGCTAAAGTGACTAGAGGACTCTGAAGTGCTGAATTGGGATGCAAAGTGTTCATACAGGGATGGAAGAGGCAGGAGTGGGGTTTTTTAATTATTATTTTATTGGAGGCAAATTACCTTACATTAATATATTGGTTGCTTTTGCCATACATTGACACGAATCCGTCCCAGGTGTACATGTGTTCCCCCTCTTGAACCCCCCTCCCACCTCCCTCTTCCCAATATCCTCCCTCCAGGTCATCCCCGTGCACTAGCTCCAAGCATCCTGTATCATGCGTTGAACCTGGACTGGTGATTCATTTCACATATGATAATATACATTTTACAATGTCATTCTCCCAAGTCATCCCACCTTCACCCTCTCTCTCAGAGTCCCAAAGACTGTTCTATATACCTATGTCTCTTTTGCAGTCTCGTATACAAGGTTAAGGTTACCATCTTTCTAAATACCATATATATGTTTTAGTATACCGTATTGGTGTATTTCGTTCTGGCCTACTTCACTCTGTATAATAGGCTCCAATTTCATCCACCTCATTAGAACTGATTCAAATGCATTCTTTTTATTGGCCGAAAAATACTCCATTGTGTATATGTACCAAAGCTTTCTTATCCACTCATCTGCAGATGGACATCTAGGTTGCTTCCATGTCATCACTATTATAAACAGTGATGCAATGAACATTGGAGTACATGTGTTTCTTTCAATTCTGGTTTCCTTGGTGTGTATGCCCAGGAGTGCAATTGCTGGATCATATGGCAGTTCTATTTCCAGTTTTTTGAGGAATCTTCACACTGTTCTCCATAGTGGCTATACTAGTTTGCATTCCCACCAACAGTGTAAGAGGGTTCCCTTTTCTCCACACCCTCTCCAGCATTTATTGCATGTAGACTTCTGGATAGCAGCCATTCTGACAGGTGTGAAATGGTATCTCATTGTGGTTTTGATTTGAATTTCTCTGATTATGAGGGATGTTGAGCATTTTTTCATGTGTTTGTTATCCATCTTTATGTCTTCTTTGGAGAAATGTCTGTTTAGTTCTTTGGCCCATTTTTTGATTGGGTCGTTTATTTTTCGGGAATTGAGCTGCAGTTGCTGTTTGTATATTTTGGAGATTAATCCTTTATCAGTTGCTTCATTTGCTATTATTTTCTCCCATTCTGAAGGCTGACTTTTCACCTTGCTTATAGTTTCCTTTGCTGTGATGAAGCTTTTGATTTTACACTTGATCTTAGCCAAAAGGCCGAGAAGCGATGCTTTTGATTTTAATTAGGTCCCATTTGTTTATTTGTTTCAGTGTATATATGGAGGCATTTGATGAGTACCTATCAGTTAATGCTCTCCGGAACAGGAGATCTCTGGTTTTCTCAGGATTTGGCCTTAAGCCTCTGCCTCTGATTTTCAGTCTTATTCTTGCAGTAGGCTCAAGGCTTCTCCCTCTGTTACTTCCAAGGCAGTTCCTTCTGTTGAAAAAACTCTTCTGTTTTCTGGTCTCCTCAGTGTCTAATTCCCGTCCTGAAACCAGGATGAAGTGATGCACACTTTTTTTTTTTCTGGGCTCACCTCTTCAGTCCTGCTGTGCAGAGGGAGGAATGCAGCTAACAAATATACCTGGCGTCTGTGGGGAGTGCTCACAGTGTCTCAGCTACAGTAGGAATGGTCCCACTTGGGGCGTGTGTGCTTTCCCTGTTTATGCTCCTTAGGCTCTAGGTTGCTCTGCTGGGAGCTGTCCGCAGCCGGCGCTGGGTTGCATGCACTTCCCAGGTCTGAGCGGCTCAGGTTCAGGTCCTCGGGTACTGCACAAAGGTGCAGACTTGTCTGGGTCTGCGTTTTTTTCCTTTCCCGGTCCGAGCAGCTCAGGTGACTCAGCATTTGGTGAGCGTGGTCGCTGAGACTTATTGCCTTCCCGGTCCGTGCTGCTTGGCTTTCTGGGTGTACAACCAGCACACTTTCTCAGGAGGATATCGACCGGTCCAAACCCAAGAAGTCTTGGTTAGCAAGGAAGCCTGCCTACAGCTTGATATGAGAAGCCTCTCTGGGGCCACGCCTGCCACTTCTGGCACTGGCTTCCCTCCGTGCTTGTGTCAGCGGGGGTTGGGGGATGGGCCACCCGCTGCCGGCTCACTCTGCTCAGTGCTTTGTTCTGTGAGCGGGGCTGTTCGAGTCTTAGGTTGGGGCTTCTCGCAACCTTTTTGCCTTTTAGCTGCAGCGTCTGCTTTGCTATTTTAAGTTCGCACCCTCAGTTTGCCCTGGGGCGTTCAGGCCCGGTTCTCCCTCTAAGCATGAACGCCCACATCTCCCTGGCCATCCCCTTCCTGCTAGTAGGGTGTGCTGGCATTTGTGTCGCTTCTCCACTGATAGTTTCATCTGGGCACTTAGTCTGTGAGTTTTAATTATTTATGTCTTTTGTCTCACAGTTATGTGGCCCTCTGAGATTCCACTCGCCGTGTTTCCAGGTGTTTGGAAACTTCTCTCTTTTTTTTTTAAGCCTCCCTTCTAGGGTTGGAGCTCTGTCCCTACCTCTTTTGTCTCTCTTTTTATGTTTTATACTATTTCCTACCTCCTTTCGAAGACTATGGGCTACTTTTCTGAGTGCCTAATGTCTTCTGCTGGTATTCAGAAGTTGTTTTGTGGGATTTACTCAGCATTCAAATGTTCTTTTGCCATGTTGTGGGAAAGAAAGTGGTCACCATGTCATATTCCTCTACAATCTTCCCCTTAAGGATGAGGCAGGAGTGTTGAAGGAAGACATATAAGTCAAAGAATAAACGGCACTGAGGAAAAGTGAAGGTCAGGAGGAGAAACACCATGCCCCTGAATCACCACTCCCGAGAATCATACACAAAGAAGTGTCAGCAATGGGTAAGTTGTATCATGGACTTCCTCAGCCTCCACTAGTCCATGTTGATGGGAAAAGGGGTACATTGTGATGTCTAAGACCCCACGGCCACCATTGGTTGGAGAAGTGCCTAGGTGACTAATCACACTGAAGGGTGTGGCTCCTCATTATCTTGAGAAGCTATATATAGGGGGGTCAGAGGCAGAGATTCTGGCTTATGCCACTTCGTGGGATCATCATGACTAACATAACCAGGAAGCCACAGAAGCCAAGAAGAGTTCCAATTCAGTTTGGTTCAAGGATTAAAGGAAGAAAGATGACCCATTGTCAACGGAGATACAGAGGCAGTGTGAAGGTAAGATGACTCCATCTATGCTCCCCATGTTCTCCATTGACTTTGCTGCCGAAGACCTCTACACTGCCCTTGCCTGGCACAAAAGCGCTCATCAGCCCACATCCCTTTTTCATGAAATCTCCCTTCCGACTCAGTTGTTATACTCTTTCCTCGAAACTAATAACTTTCTCTTTTCTTTCCAGGCACGAAATATGACCATAACGGTCAGAAGACCTCTACAAGGGACTTTGAGAAAGAAAATCAGATCATATGCCACTCAGTCGAAGAAGGTGAAGAAAATAAGAAAACCAAACTGTTTTATTTATTGTTCCTGTGCACCTAAGACACTGAATCAACGTCTAAAAAGGTACCAAAATATGAGGCAGAGTCCAAGAAGGAGGCAGAATCGAAAGAGAAGATAAGCTCAGCTTCCACAGAATGAGAGACCCTGGAAAAGTACAACCTGAGCAGCCAGTAACTGAATATCAAAGTTCAGATAGTTTAGAATTGTTTCTCCAGAGGTCTGCTTTCTTAAAAATGGCCAACCATGAAAAGACTGATTCTCACACTACATAGTAAACTGATGGCTGCCGTTAAAATAACATCAAATGGTGAAAAATGATATTTGTGTGTGTGTGTCTGTGTGTGAATTTTCTGATGTAAAGGAAGGGGAGGGAGAGAAGAGGTGCACACCTGAGTGGGGAGGGGTGTGGAGTCCTGGGAGATTGTAGAACAGACCCTCAGGCCCCCAGTTAACCAGATACTAGAGGTCAGGACTGGGTCAAAAGTTTGCACTGAAGATGGATAACCCTGCTTAACAATTGATCTCAGTGGAAAGGATTTCTGGTGTGGTGTTACTGCCTTGTTTGGGGTGTGGAATGACATTAAGGTCTAGATTGCGAGAACCCAAGTGGGAAGAGGGTTCAACATGGGGATGGTGAATGTCATACTTCCCCTGAGAAAAGCAGGCAGAAATCACCTCCTGGCCACCTATGACATAAAGGGCTTTGTTGCATCCCTCGCCTATGCTGACAGCTAAAGTTGCTCAGGAGGCACGAAATGCTGATACAACTAAAACCCACAGCTAGCACTCCCAACTATTAAAATAATGTTTGGAGGGAACAGACCAAATATCAATTAGGCGACTGTTATCTTAAGAAATTGGTGGGAGCAGTGTGTTCCCAAGGGCAGGGTAGTGGAGGTGGCCCAATCCCTGTGCATATGACAAACAGGATCACCACAGACAGATAATTTTTGGGGGTGGGGGGCACCATGTACTTTGTGGGATCTTAGTTTCCTGACCAGGGTTTGAAAATGTTTGTGTTTCCTTATAAATATTCACTTTAGTAGATCAGTGCATATTTGAAGTGGGGTAATAAGTCTCCCCGGAGAAGGCAATGGCAAGCCACTCCAGTACTCTTGCCTAGAAAATCCCATGGATGGAGGAGCCTGGTTGGCTGCAGTCCGTGGGGTCGCTAAGGGTCGGATACGACTGAGCAACTTCACTTTCACACATTGGAGAAGGAAATGGCAACCCACTCCAGTGTTCTTACCTGGAGAATCCCAGGGACGGGGGAGCCTGGTGGGCTTCCGTCTATGGGGTCACGCAGAGTCGGACACGACTGAAGTGACTTAGCAGCAGCAGCAGCAGCAGCAACAATATCTCCCATTCTTATTTTGTAATTGTTAACTTACCTTCATAATTATTAACATTTTTCTTACATATTGTGGTGTTCCTGTGTTGGGTGCAAATATATTTATAATTGTTATATCTTCTTTTTGAATTGATCCTTTGATCATCATGTAGTGTCCTTCTTTGTCTCTTTTCACAGGCTTTGTCTTAAAATCTATTTTATATGATATGAATATCGCTACTCCTGGTTTCTTTTGGTCTCTATTTGCATGGAATATATTTTTCCAGCCCTTCCCTTTCAGTCTGTATGTGTCCCTTGTTTCGAGGTGGGTCTCTTGTAAACAACATATATAGGGATCTTGTTTTTGTATGCATTCAGCCAGTCTTTGTCTTTTGGTTGGAATGTTCAACCCATTTACTTTTAAGGTAATTATTGATAAGTATGATCCCGTTGCCATTTACTTTATTGTTTTGGGTTCAGGTTTATAACCCCTTTCTCTACTTCCTCTCTAGAGAAGGTCCTTTAGCATTTTTTGGAGAGCTGGTTTGATGATGCTGAATTCTCTAAGCTTTTGTGTAAAGATTTGGATTTCTCCTTCATATTTGAATTAGATACTTGCTGGGTACAGTAATCTGGGCTGTAGCCTATTTTCTTTCATCACTCTAAGTATGCCCTGCCATTCCCTCCTTGTCTGAAGAGTTTATATTTAAAGATCAGCTGTTATCCTTGTAGGAATCCACTTGTGTGTTATTTGCTCTTTTTCCCTTTCTGTTTTTAATATTTGTTCTTTGTCTTTGATCTTTCTTAATTTTACTAATATGTGTATTGAGGTGTTTTGCCTTGGGTTTTTCCTGTTTGGGGCTCTTTGGTTTTCTTGAAACACTAGTAGTGAAATTGAATTTATTAAAAAAAATTTTCTTAGTAAAATAAAGTTCATGACGAAACAGCCTCACAGAAGAATATTTACAAACATGGACAGAAGAGCCTACACCCAACATTCTCATAGTATTCCAAAAATTTGAGAAAATGGAGTACTCCCAATTTGTTTATGAAGCTATTATTTTCCTAACACCAAAACCAGACAAAGACATCACCAATAAAGAAAACTCAATGCCAATATTTCTGTTGAATATAGATGTGAATATTCTTAACAAAATATGAGAGAACCAAATTCAACATCACATTGAAACCATCATATACCATGATCAAGATGGAATTATTCCAGGGGTACAAGGATGATTCAGTATCTGCAAATTAGTCAGTGTGGTACACGACATTAGGAAAGAGAAGGACAAAAATCACATGATCATCTCAACAGATGTTGTAAAATCATTTGGCAAAAATCAACATTCATTCATTTCGAAAACTCTCACCAATATTGATGTGGAGGGAATATATCTGAACATAATGAAAGTGAAAGTGGACGTCGCACTGTGCCCACTCCAATACTCTGGCCTAGAGAATTCCATGAACTGTATAGTCCATGTGGTCGTCTGTACATAATAAATGTTATTTATAACAAACAGAGATGATATGATATTCAGTGGTAAAAAGCTGAAAGCTATGCCTCTAAAACGAGACACTGATGTGCACTCTTGCTACTTCAAAAACACTGGAAGTACTAAACACAGCAATCATTCAAAGAAAATAAATAAAATTCATCCAAATTGGAAGGAAGAAGTAAAACTGTCACTACTTGCAGTTGACCTGATAGTATTTACAGAGAGCTATCAATTCAGTTCAGTTGAGTTCCTTTGCTCAGTTGTGTCCGACTCTGTGTGACCCCATGAATCACAGCACGCCGGGCCTCCCTGTCCAACACCAACTCCCAGAGTTCACTCAAACTCATGCCCATAGAGTCGGTGATGCCATCCAGCCATCTCATTCTCTGTTGTACCCTTCTCCTCGCGGCCCCAATCTCTCCCAGCATCAGAGTCTTTTCAAGTGAATCAGCTCGGCCCATGAGGAGGCCAAAGTAGTGCAGTTTCAGCTTACAAAAAAATGATTAAACAAATGTAATCAAGGTGACTTAAAAGCCCAGATGAAAGACTGGATACTATGAAACCCCTAGAAGAAAGTATGGGCAGAACCCTCTTTGACATAATTCATAGCAACAATTTTTTCACCTGTCTCCTAAGGTAAAGAAAGCAAAGGAAAAAAATGAGATCTAATTAAACTTAAAAGCTTTTGCACAGCAAACGAAAACACTGACAAAATGAAAAGACATCCCACTGAATGGGAGTAAGTATTTGCAAATAATATGACTTTAAGGGGTTAATATCCAAACTACCTAACAGATTATTCAACTTGATATAAAAAAAAAAAAAAACAAACAAAAAAACAATGGGAAGATCTGATTTTCTCCAAAGAAGATATACAGATGGCACATGAAAAAATGTTGAACATCACTAACCTTCAGAGAAATTAAAACCAAAATCACAAGGAGATATCACCTCACACTCATCAGAATGGCTATCATCAAATAAAAGAGTCCGAAAATAACAAATGTTGACAAGGATGTGGAGAAAGGGAAGCCCTTGTACTTAATTAGTGAGAATGTAAATTTGTGCAGTCGCTATGGAAAACATCATGAAATTTTCTCAAAAAACTAAAAATAGAACTACCTATTGACCCAGCAATTCCACTCCGAGTTATTTATCAGAAGACAATGAGGGGGAGCATGGGAAGATGCGGAGGAATAGGACGAGGCGACCACTTTCTTCCCACAAAATCAGCAAAAGAACATTTGAACGCTGAGTAAATCACACAAAACAACTTCTGAACACCAGCAGAGGACATCAGGCACCCAGAAAAGCAGCCCATAGTCTTCGAAAGGAGGTAGGAACTAGTATAAAAGATAAAAAGAGAGACAAAAGAGGGAGGGACAGAGCTCCATTCCAGGAAGGGAAGTGAAAAAAAAAAAAAAAAGAGAGGTTTCCAAACACCTGGAAACACGGGCGACTTTGTGGATAGACTTGGAACCTCAGAGGGACACATAATTGGGAGAAAAAAGACATAAATAATTAAAACCCACAGACTAAGTGCCCAGAGGAAACTCTCAGCTTCTCTGAGAAGCGGTGCAGACACTCTCACCCCCCACTAGCAGGCGGGGGCTGGGCAGGGAGGCCCCACAACAGAGCTTAGAGAGAGGACCGGGCATGAGCGCATGGAGGGCAAGCTGAGCACACTAACTGGAGCGAAGCAGACTGTGCAGCGAAAAGCCCCAATCTAAGAATCTGCCAGCCCTGCTCACAGAACAAAGGACTGAGCAGCGCTAGCTGGCTACGGGTGGCCCATCCCTCAGCCCCCTCCGGGACAGGCAGCGAGGGCGGCCAGCACTGGAAGGAGCAGCCTCGGCCCCAGAGAGGCTTCCCATACCAAGCTGCAGGCAGGCTTCCTTGCTAACCAATACTTCTCGGGTTCGGGCCTTCGATATCTGCCTAAAAATGTGCGCTGGTTGTACACCCAGAAATCTGAGGGCCAGGGACTAGGGAGGCGATAAGTCACAGCAACCACACTCACCAAACGCCGGGTCACCTGAGCTTGTCGGACCGGGGAAGGCACAAAACGCAGGCCCAGACAAGTCTGCACATTTGTGCATTACCCTAGGACCTGAACCTGAGCTGCTCAGACCTGGGAAGTGCATGCAACCCAGCGATGGCTGTGGACAGCTCCTGGAAGAGCAACCTAGAGCCTAAGGACCATAAACAGGGAAAGCTCACATGCCTCGAGTGGGAGCATTCCCAGTGTAGCCTAGACATTGCGAGAACTCCCCACAGACGTCAGTGATATTTGTTAACAGTGTTCCTCCCTCCCCATAGCAGGACGGAAAAGGTGAGCCGGTGTCCACCACCGCCCCCTGGTGTCAGGATGGGAATTAGACACTGAAGAGACCAGCAGACAGAAGAGCTTTTACAAGAGAAGGAACTGCTTTTGAACTAACAGAGGGAGAAATCTTGAGCCTACTGCAAGAATAAGACTGAAAACCAGAGGAAGAGGCTTAAGGCCAAATCCTGAGAACACCAGAGATCTCCTGTTTCAGGAAACATTAAGTGATACATGCTCATCAAATGCCTCCATACATACACTGAAAGCAGGCACCACCCAAGTGTCAACAAGTTTCAGTGAAAGACATATCATGCAAATTCTCTAGCAACACAGGAGAATAGACCTGAGCTTCAACATAAAGGCTGCCTAAAGCCACCCCAAACCATTGACATCTCAAATTCAAACCTGGACACTTCATTGCACTCCAGAGAGAAGAAATCCAGCTCCACCCACCAGAACACTGACACAAGCTTCCTAAACCAGGGAACTTTGACAAGTCACCCATCCAAATCCACACACAATGAGGAAACTACATAATAAAGAGAACTCCACAAACTGCCAGAGGACGGAAAGGCCACCCCAAGCACAACAATATAAGCAAGATGAGGCAGAGAAATACCCAGCAAGTAAAGGAACAGGATAAATGCCCACCAACACAAACAAAAGAGGAAGACATAGGGAACCTACCTGATAAAGAATTTCGAATTTTAGTTGTGTAAATGGTTCAAAATCTGGAAAGCAAAATGGAGTTACAGATAAATAAATTGGAGAAAAGGATTGAGAAGATGCAAGAAATGTTTAATAAGGAATTAGAGGAAATAAAAAAGAATCAATATACAATGAATAATGCAATAGATGAGATGAGAAGCACTCTCGAGGGAACAAAGAGTAGAATAATGGAGGCAGAAGACAGGATAAGCAAACTAGAAGATAGAATTGTAGAAATAAATGAAACAGAAACGCAAAAAGAAAAATGAATTAAAAGAAATGAGGACAATATTAGAAACCTCTGGGACAATGTTAAACGCCCCAACATTTGAATCATAGGAGTCCCAGAAGAATAAAAGAAAAAGAAAACCATGAAAGAGTACTTGAGGAGATAAGAGTTGAAAATTTCCCTAAAATGGGGAAGGAAATAATCACCCAAGTCCAAGAAACCCAGAGAATTCCTAAAAGGATAAACCCAAGGTGAAATACCCCAAGGCACATATTAATTAAATTAACAAAGATCAAACACAAAGAACAAATATTAAAAGCAGCAAGGGAAAAACAACAAATAACATACAAGGGGACTCCCATAAGGATAACAGCTGATCTTTCAACAGAAACTCTTTAGGCCTGGAGGGAATGATATGATATACTTAAAGGGATGAAAGAAAGTAACCTACAGCCCAGATTACTGTACCCAGCAAGGATCTCATTCAAATATGAAGGAGAAATCAAAAGCTTTACAGACAAGCAAAAGCTGAGAGAATTCAGCATCACCAAATCAGCTCTCCAACAAATACTAAAGGATCCTCTCTAGACAGGAAATACAGAAAGGGTATATAAACTCGAACCCAAATCAATAAAGAAAATGGCAATGGGATCATACTTATCAATAATCACCTTAAATGTAAATGGGTTGAATGCCCCAACCAAAAGACAAAGGCTGGCTGAATGGATACAAAAACAAGACCCCCATATATGTTGTCTACTAGAGACCCACCTCAAAATGAGGGACACATACAGACTGAAAGTGAAGGGCTGGAAAAAGCCATTCCAGGCAAATAGAGACCAAGAGAAAGCAGGAGCAGCAATACTCATATCAGATAAAATAGATTTTAAAATAAAGGCTGTGAAAAGAGACAAAGAAGGAAACTACATAATGATCAAAGGACCAATCCAAGAAGAAGATATAACAATTATAAATATTTATGCACCAAACATAGGAACACCACAATATGTAAGACAATTACTAGCATGTATGAAAGGGGAAATTAACACCAAAGCAATAAGAGTGGGAGACTTTAATACCCCACTCACACCTATGGATAGATCAACTAAACAGAAAATTAACAAGGAAAAACAAACTTTAAATGATACAATAGACCAGCTAGACCTAATAGATCTCTATAGGACATTTCACCACAGAACAATGAATTTCACTTTTTTCTCAAGTGCACACGGAACCTTTTCCAGGATAGATCACATCCTGGGCCATAAATCTAGCCTTGGTAAATTAAAAAAAATTGAAATCATTCAAAACATTTTTTTGACCACAATGCAGTAAGATTAGATCTCAATTACAAGAGAAAAACGATTAAAAATGCCAACATATGGAGGCTGAACAACACACTGCTGAATAATGAACAAATCATAGAAGAAATCAAAAGAGAAATCAAAATATACATAGAAATGAATGAAAATGAAAACACAACAACACAAAGCCTCTGGGACATTGTAAAAGCAGTGTTAAGGGGAACGTTCATAGCATTACAGGCAGAACTCAAGAAACAAGAAAAAAGTCAGCTAAATAACCTAAGTCTACATCTAAAGAAACTAGAAAAGGAAGAAATGAAGAAACGCAGGTTCAGTAGAAGAAAAGAAATAGTAAAAATTAGGGCAGAAATAAATGCAAAAGAAACAAAAGAGAACATAGCAAAAATCAACAAAGCCAAAAGCTGGTTCTTTCAGATGGTAAATAAAATTGACAAACCACTAACTAGAGTCATCAAGAAACAGAGAAGAACCAAATCAATAAAATTCTAAATGAAAAAGGAGAGATCACAACCGGCAACATAGAAATACATATGATTATTAGAGAATACTATCAGCAATTGTATGTCAATAAAATGAATAACTTGGAAGAAATTGACAATTTCTTTGAAAAAGTACAGCCTTCCAAACTGAACCAGGAAGAAACAGATCCATCAGAAGCACGGAATTAGAGGTTGTAATCAGAAATATTCCAGCAAACAAAAGCCCAGGTCCAGATGGCTTCAGAGCTGAATTCTACCAAAATTTTAGAGAAGAACTAACACATATTCTACTCAACCTCTTCCAGAAAATTGTTGAGGAAGGAAAACGTCCAAACTCATTCCATGAGACCACCATCACCCTAATCCCAAAACCTGGTAAAGACTCCACAAAAATTAAAACTACAGGCTAATATCACTGATGAACATAGATGCAAAAATCCTTAACAAAACTCTAGCAATCAGAATCCAACAACATATTAAGAAGATCATACATCATGACCAAGTGGGCTTTATCCCAGGAATGCAAGGATTCTTTAAAACCCGCAAATCAATCAACATAATACACACGTTAACAAACTGAAAAATAAAAATCGTATGATTATCTCAATAGATGCAGAGAAAGCCTTCGACAAAATTCAACATCCATTTATGATAAAAACCCTCAATACGTGGGAAAAGAAGGGACATATCTCAACATAATAAAAGCTATATATGACAAACCCACAGCAAACATTATCCTCCATGGTGGAAAAGTGAAAGCATTTCCCCCAAAGTCAGGAACAATATAAGGGTGCCCACTCTCACCACTACTATTCAACGTAGTTCTTGAAGTTTTGGCCACAGCAAGCAGAGGAGAAAAAGACATAAAAGGAATCCAAATTGGAAAAGAAGAAGTAAAAGTTTCACTACTCGCTGATGACATGATCCTCTACATAGAAAACCCTAAAGACTACCAGAAAACTACTAGAGCTAATCAATGAATACAGTAAAGTTGCAGAATATAAAATCAACACACAGAAATCCCTTTCATTCCTATACACTAATAATGAGAAAATAGAAAGAGAAATTAAGGAAACTATTCCATTCACTGTTGCAAGGAAGAGAACTAAATACTTAGGAATGTATTTACCAAAGGAAACAAAAGACTTGTACATAGAAAGCTATATAACACTAGTGAAAGTAATCAAAGAGGACACTAATAGATGGAGAAATATACCGTGTTTGTGGATCGGAAGAATAAATATTTTAAAAACGTGTATACTACCCAAAGTAATTTATACATTCAATGCAATCCATATCAAGCTTCCAACGATGTTTTTCACAAAACTAGAACAAATAATCTCACAATTTGTATGGAAATACAAAAAACCTCGAATAGACAAAGCAGTCTTGAGGAAGAAGAATGGAACTGGGGGAATTAACCTGCCGGACTTCAGGCTCTACTACAAAGCCACAGTCATCAAGACAGTATGGTACTGGCATAAAGACAGAAATATCGATCAATGGAACAAAATAGAAAGCCCAGAGATAAACCCACACATCTATGGACAGCTTATCTTTGACAAAGGAGGCAAGAATATAAAACGGAGAAAAGACAGTCTCTTCAACAAGTGGTGCTGGCAAAACTGGTCAGCCACATGTGAAAGAATGAAACTAGATCACTTCCTAACACCATACACCAAAATAAACTCAAAATGGATTAAATATCTAAAAGTAAGATGAGAAACTATAAAACTCCTAGAGGAGAACATAGGCAAAACACTCTCCGACATAAATCACAGCAGGATCCTCCATGACCCACCTCCCAGAATATTGGAAATAAAAGCAAAAATAAACAAATGGGACCTAATTAAAATCAAAAGCTTCTGCACAGCAAAGGAAACTATAAGCAAGGTGAAAAGGCAGCATTCAGAATGGAAGAAATTAATAGCAAATGAAACAATTGACAAAGAATTAATCTCCAAAAAATACAAGCTGCTCCTGCACCTCAATTCAAGGAAAATAAACGACTCAATCAAACAATGGGCCAAAGAACTAAACAGACATTTCTCCAAAGAAGACATAAAGATGGATAACAAACACATGAAAAAATGCTCAACATCCCTCATAATCAGAGAAATGCAAATCAAAACCACAATGAGATACCATTTCACACCAGTCAGAATGGCTGCTATCCAAAAGTCTACACACAATAAATGCTGGAGAGGGTGTGGAGAGAAGGGAACCCTCTTACACTGTTGGTGCGAATGCAAACTAGTACAGCCACTATGGAGAACAGTGTGGAGATTCCTCAAAAAACTGGAAATAGAACTGCCATATGATCCAGCAATCGCACTTCTGAGCATACACACTAAGGAAACCAGAATTGAGAGAAACACATGTACTTCAATGTTCGTTGCAGTACTGTTTATAATAGTGATGACATGGAAGCAACCTAAATGTCAATCTGCAGACGAATGGATAAGAAAGCTTTGGTACATATACACAATGGAGTATTTTTCAGCCATCAGAAAGAATGCATTTGAGACAATTCTAAAGAGGTGGATGAAATTGTGAAGTCAGCCTGAAAGAGAAATATCAATATAGCATACTAACACACATATATGGAATTTAGAATGATTGTAACCTTAACCCTGTATCAGTTCAGTTCAGTCTCTCAGTCATGTCTGACTCTCCACAATGCCATGAATCACAGCACGCCAGGCCTCCCTGTCGATCACCAACTACCGGAGTTCACTCAAACTCATGTCCACAGAGTCGGTGATGCCATCCAGCCATCTTATTCTCTGTCATCCCCTTCTCCTCCAGCCCCCAACCTTTCCTAGCATCAGAGTATTTTCCAGTGAGTCAACTCGTCGCATGAGTTGGCCAAAGTATTGCAGTTTCAGCTTTAGCATCAGTCCTTCCAATGAACACCCAGGATTGATCTCCTTCAGAATGGACTGGTTGGATCTCCTTGCAGTCCAAGGGACTCTCGAGAGTCTTCTCCAACACCACAGTTCAAAAGCATCAATTCTTCAGCGATCAGCTTTCTTCACAGTCGAACTCTCACATCCATACATGTCCACGGGAAAAACCATAGCCGTGACATGACGGACCTTTGTTGGCAAAGTAATGTCTCTGCTTTTTAATATACTATCAAGGTTGGTCATAACTTTCCTTCCAAGGAGTAAGCGTCTTTGAATTTCATGGCTGCCATTAGCATCTGCAGTGATTTTGGAGCCCCCCAAAATAGTCTGACCCTGTTTCCACTGTTTTTCCATCTATTTCCCATGAAGTGATGGGACCACATGCCATGATCTTTGTTTTCTGAATGTTGAGCTTCAAGCCAACCTTTTCACTCTCCTCTTTCACTTTCATCAAGAGGCTTTTGAGTTCCCCTTCACTTTCTGCCATAAGGATAGTGTCATCTGCATATCTGAGGTTATTGATATTTCTCCCAGCAATCTTGATTCCAGCTTGTGCTTCTTCCAGCCCAGCGTTCCTCATGATATATTCTGCATGTAAGTTAAATTAGCAAGGTGATGATATATTGCCTTGACGTACTCCTTTTCCTATTTGGAACCAGTCTGTTTTTCCATGTCTAGTTCTGACTGTTGCTTCCTGATCTGCATACAGGTTTCTCAAGAGGCAGGTCAGGTGGTCTGGGATTCCCATCTCTTTCAGAATTTTCCACAATTTATTGTGATCCACACAGTCAAAGGCTTTGGCATAGTCAATGAAGCAGAAATAGATGTTTTTCTGGAACTCTGTTGCCTCTCCATGAACCCTGTATATGAGACAGCAAAAGAGACATAGGTTTATAGAAAAGTCTTTGGGACTCTGTTTGAGAAGGTGAAGGTGAGATAATTTGAGAAAATGTCATTGTAGCATGTATATTATCATATTTGAAATGAGTCACCAGTCCAGGTTCGACGCATGATATAAGATGTTTGGTGCTGGTGCACGGGGATGACCTGGAGGGAGGATATGGGGAAGAGGGATGTGGGAGGGGGGTTCAAGATGGGGAACACATGTACACCAGGGGCGGATTCATGTCAATGTACGGCAAAACCAACCAATATATTAATGTAAAGTAATTTGCCTCCAATAAAAAAAAGAAGACAATGAACAGTAATTTGAAAAAATACATGAATTCGAATGTGTATTTCAGCCTTATTTACAATAGAAAAGATATAGAAGCAACCAGTGAACAAGCACACTTGGTTCCTCTCTTCAAAGCACTCGCATACAGTATGGGATAAGCAAGCATTTGAACACTATAATAATCCTTAGAAATAGTGACACATACTTGTTCGTTGAGATGGAAAAATTCTTCCAGCATATTGTATAGAAAAGGAAGGCTACAATAGTTCACATAGTTTTAATCAATTTCTATAAATTAAAAAAAAATCACTGATGTGAATTCAGTTCAGTTCAGTTCAGTTCAGTCGCTCATTCGTGTACGACTTTGCGACCCCATGAATCACAGCATGCCAGTCCTCCCGGTCCAAAACTGTCTCCCTGAGTTCAGTTAAGCTCATGTCCATCGAGGCGGTGATGCCATCCAGCATGTGAGTCCATCCAGCCATCTCATTCTCTGCCTTCCCCTTCTGCTCCCTTCCCCAATCCCTCCCAACATCAGGGTCTTTTCCAATGTGTCAAGTCGTCTCATGAGTTGGCCAAAGTATTGGGGTTTTAGCTTACAAAAAAATGATTAAACGAAATCAAGGTGAATTAAAACCCTAAATGAAAGACTGGAGACTATGAAACCCCTAGAAGAAAATGTAGGAAGAACACTCTTTGACATAATTCATAGCAACTTTTTTTTCACCTGTCTCCTAAGACAAAGGATGCAAAGGAAAAAAAGGACATCTACTTGAACTTAAAAGTTTTTACACAGGAAGCGAAAACACTGACAAAATGAAAAGACAATCTACTGAATGGGACTAAGTATTTGCAAACGATATGACTATAAGGGGTTAATATCCAAACTATCTAAACAGAGTATTCAACTAAAAAAAAAAAACAAACAAAAAAAACCAATGGGAAGATCTGATTTTCTCCAAAGACGATATACAGATAGCACATGAAAAAATGCTGAACATCACTAACTGTCAGAGTAATTAAAAACAAAATCACAAAAAGATATCACCTCACACTCATCAGAATGGCTATCATCAAATCAAAGAGTCTGTGAATAACAAATGTTGACAAGGATGTGGAGAAAGAGAAGTCCTTGTACTTAACAGGTGGGAATGTATATTTGTGCAGTCTCTATGGAAAACAACATTAAATTTTCTCAAAAAAAAAAAAAAAGAACTACAAATTGACCGATCAATTCCACTCTGAGGTATATATCAGAAGACAATGAACACTAATTTGGAAAGATAGATAAATTCCAATGTGTATTACAGCCTTATTTACAATAGAAAAGATAGGGTAGCAACCAGTGAACAAAGCACACATGATTCCTCTCTTCAAAGCTCTCGCATGCAGTATGGGATAAGAAAGCATTAGAACCCTACAGTAATCCTTAGAAATAATGGCAGATACATGTTCATTGAGATGGAAAAATTCTTCCAGCATATTGTATAGAAAAGGAAGGCTACAATAGTGCATAGAGTTTGATTCAATTTCTATAAATTAAAAAAATTCACTGATATATATATGCTCATCCAAATATATCTGTATTATATAGTCTAAAATTATATAACACATATAATATATATGTTATAAACATTTTTGTAGAACAACAGAGACAAAATATTAACAGTATAAATATTTCTATTGACATACTTATTGGTGTCCTCTAATGTATGGATGTGAGAGTTTGACTGTGAAGAAAGCTGATCGCTGAAGAATTGATGCTTTTGAACTGTGGTGTTGGAGAAGACTCTTGAGAGTTCCTTGTACCGCAAGAAGATCCAACCAGTCCATTCTAAGGGAGATCGATCCTGGGTGTTCATTGGAAGGACTGATGCTAAAGCTGAGACTGCAACACTTTGGCCACCTCATGTGACGAGTTGACTCACTGGAAAAGACTCTGATGCTGGGAAAGGTTGGGGGTGGGAGGAGAAGGGGACGACCAAGGATGAGATGGCTGGATGGCATCACCGACTCTGTGGACTTGAGTCTGAGTGAGCTCCGGGAGTTGGTGATGGACAGGGAGGCCTGGCGTGCTGTGATTCATGGGGTCGCGGAGAGTCGGACACGACTGAGCAACTGAACTGAACTGAACTGAACTCAATTTCAGTTTTATACTTTTTGAATTTCCAGCTCTGTTATACTGTGAATAGAATAAGAGTCACTGTGATGTGAAGGTTTATCAAAGTAGTTCTCAAGGTGGGCTGGCCTTCATATTCTTGTTGGGTTTGAAATATTAGCTATACTATATACAGCACATGGGATCAAGTGGCAACTGTTTGAGGGTTTTATAGATGAGCACTGCTGACAGTCACGCCTGGAAATACAATGAAAAGAATGATGTACAAAAGTTAAACAAGCATGTGAAATCAAAATCTAAGGTTGGAAAGGAGTCCATCAAAAAGATTCCAGCACACTGGACCCAAAGTGTCCTTATGTAACAGAGCTGCGTAAGCAGAGCTCTTAGCAGGTAGGCTTTGCTGTGCCTTACTACTCCACTTCCTGTTACTAAGCAACAGGTCTTGCTCAGCAATTGGACAGTGCATTCCTGGGCCCCGCCCATAAGCAACGAACTATCAATGAGGTACCTACTGGCACGTCTCCTGCTCAGCTATTCGTCAGCTACAGTAGGCCCTACCTGATGATAACTGTCAATGTGGTACCATTGGGGAAGTGATTCAGTCAAGAGTTCGTGGTGCATTGGTCATGAGACTCTTGCCTTTGGGCACCTTTTTTTATTCTATTTTTTAAATCAGGAATGTATTTTTGGTAGGTTGGACAAGTTGTTTCCCAACTCAATATGAGAGTTGAAGTGTCCCCAACAATATGAGTGGAGGAGACATTTAACAATTTCTTTGCTCTGATGTGTATTTTATGGAGAGGGTGTATTGACCTTAGGGCTACAGACTGATTAGTCACCAAATCTTGGGGTCTCTAAAGCTCATTGGAGTAAAAGAAACATACACCATGTCCTTAATTACCTTTTTACATGTTAAGTGTTTGATCTTAAGTTCCTTAAGCCCCTCAAAAACCCCCAATAGGAAGAGGGTGATGTAGAGATGAAGTGACTAGAGGACTCTGAAGTGCTGAAATGGGATGGAAAGTGTTCATACAGGGATGGAGGAGGCAGGAGTGTTGAAAGGAGACATATAAGGAAAAGAAAAAAGGGCACTGAAGGAAAGTCTGGAGGTCATGAGCAGAAACACCATGACCCTGAATCACCACTCCCCAGAATCATTCACACAGAGGTGTCAGCAGAGGGTAAGTTGTATCATGGCCTCCCTTAGACTCCACTAAGTCATGTTGATGGGCAAAGTGGTACAATGTGATATCTAAGACCCCAAGGCGACCATTGGCTGGGGGAGTGCCTAGCTGACCAACCAGATTGAAGAGTGTGGCTCCTAATCGTCCTGAGAAGGCATATATAGTGGGGTCAGTGGCAGAGATTCTGGGTTAGGCCACTTCGTGGGATCATCATGACTAAGGTCACCAGGAATCCACAGAAGCTAAGAAGAGCTGCAACACGTTTTGCTTCAAGGATGAAAGGAAGAAAGAGGACCCGTTAACGGAGATACAGAGGCAGTGTGAAGGTAAGACGACTCCATCTATGCTCCCCATGTTCTCCATTGACTTTGCTGCCCAAAACCTCTACACTGCCCTTGCCTCACACAAAAGCAATCATCAACCACATCCCTTTTTCATGGAATCTCCTTTCCAACTCAGCTGTTATACTCTTTCCTCAAAACTAATACCCTTCTCTTTTCTGTCCAGGCACAAAATATGACCATGAGGGTCAGAAGACCTCTACAAGGGACTTTGAGAAAGAAAATCCGATCCTATGCCACTCAGTCAAAGAAGGTGAAGAAAACAGGAAAACCAAACTGGCTTTTCTGTTCCTGTGCAAATAAGACACTGAATCAACAGCGTAAAAGATACCAAAATATGAAGCAGAGTCCAAGAAAGGGGCAGAATGGAAAGAGAAGATCAGCTCAGCTGCCCCAGAATGAAAGACCCTAGAGAAGTACAACCTGGGCAGCCAGTAACTGAATACCAAAGATCAGAAAGTTTAGAATTGTCTCTCCAGAGGTCTTCTTTCTTACAAATGGCCAACCAGGAAAAGAATGACTCTCACACTAACATAGTAAACTGATGGCTGCCATTAAAATAAATATGAAATGGTGAAAAGATGATATGTGTGTGTGTGTGTATGTGTGTGTGTGTGTGTAAATTTTCTGATGGGAAGGGAGTGCAGGGAGAAAAGTGGAGGGCACTTGAGTGGGGTGGGTTGTGGTGTCCCGAGAGAGTGGGGAACAGACCCTCAGGCTACCAGATAACCAGAAAGGAGAGGTTTGGACTGGGTCTGGAGTCTGCACTGACGATGGATAAACCTGCTTGACTATTGATCTCAGTGGCTAGGATTAGTGGCGTGGTGTTACTGCCTTTGTTTGGGGGTGTGGAATGACATTAGGGTCTAGATCGCCAGAAGTCAGATGGTAAGAGAGTTCAACGTGGGGATGGTGAATGTCATACTTCCCCTGAGAAAAGCAGGGAGAAATCACCTCCTGGCCACCTCCGTCATAAAGGGCTTTGTTGCATCACTCGCCTATGCTGTCAGCTAAAGGTGCTCAGGAGGCACAAAATGATGATACAAGTTAAACCCACAGCTAGCACTCCCAACGATTATAATAATATTTGGAGGGAACAGACCAAATATCAGTTAGGCCATGGTTACCCTAAGAGATTGGTGGGACCAGTGTTTTTCCAAGGTCAGGGCAGTGGAGGTGGCCCAATCCCTGTGCATATGACGAACAGGATCACCACAGACAGATAATTTTTCAAGAATGGGGGGAACCATGCAGTTTTTGGGATCTTAGTTCCCTGACTAGGGATTGAAAACGTTTGTGTTTCCTTGTTACTTTTCTGTTTAGTCGATCTATCCATAGGTTTGAGTGGGGTATTTAAGTCTCCCACTCTTATTGGGTTATTGTTAATTTCCCCTTTCATAATTATTAACATTTGTCTTACATATTGCAGTGCTCCTGTGTTCAGTGCATACATATTTATAATTGTTATATTTTCTTTTCGGGTTGATCCTTTGATCATCATGTAGTGTCCTTCTTTGTTTCTTTCACAGCCTTTGTCTTAAGTCTCTTTTATCTGATATGAGTATTGCTACTCCTGCTTTCTTTTGGTCTATATTTGCGTGAAATAGGTTTTTCCAGTCCTTCCCTTTCAGTCTTTATGTGCCCCCGTTTCGAGGTGACTCTCTGGTAGACAACATATAGAGGGGTCTTGTTTTTGTATCCATTCAGCCAGGCTTTGTCTTTTGATTGAGGCACTCAAACCATTTACATTTAAGGTCAATATTGAGAAGTATGACCCTGTTGCCATTTACTTTATTGTTTTGGGTTTGGGTTTATACCCCCTTTCTCTACTTCCTGTCTAGAGAAGGTCCTTTAGCATTTGTTGGAGAGCTGGTTTGGTGATGCTGAATTCTCTCAGCTTTTGCTTGTGTGTAAAACTTTTGATTTTTCCTTCATATGTGAATGAGATCCTGGCTGGTTACAGTAATCTGGGCTGTACGCTATTTTCATTCGTCACTCTAAGTATGCCCTGCCATTCCCACCTGGCCTGAAGAGTTTCTATTGAAAGATCAGCTGTTATCCTTGTGGAAATCCCCTTGTGTGCTATTTGCTGTTTTCCCTTGCTGCTTTTAATATTTGTTCTTTGTCTTTGATCTTTCTTAAGTTTATTAATATGTGTCTTGGGGTGTTTTGCCTTGGGTTTTTCCTGTTTGGGACTCTCTGGGTTTCTTGGACTTGGGTGATTATTTCCTTCCCCATTTTAGGGAACTTTTCAACTATCATCTCCTCATGTATTTTCACATGGTCTTTCTTTTTGTCTTCCTTTTCTGGGACTCCTATGATTCGAAAGTTGAGAAGTTTAACATTGTCCCAGAGGTCTCTGAGATTATCCTCATTTCTTTTAATAGGTTTTTCTTTTTTCCTCTCTCTTTCATTTTTTCCTACAACTCTATCTTCTATTTCACTTATCCTATCTTCGGCCTCAGTTATTCTACTGTTGGTTCCCTCCAGAGTGTTTTGGATCTCATCTATTGCATTGTTCCTAATGTATTGACTCTTTTTTATTTCTTCTAGGTGCTTGTTAAGCCTTTCTTACATATCTTCGATCCTTTTCTCCAGGCTATGTATCTGTAACTCCATTTTGTTTTCAAGATTTTAGATCATTTTCACTATCATTATTCGGAATTCTTTATCAGGTAGATTCCTTATCTCTTCCACTTTTTTGGGGGGTTGGTGGGCCTTTATTTATGTCTATGTGAAGAGTTTGTGGAGACAACCACAGGTTTTCTTACTCACAAAGCAAGGCAGAGGAAACATGTTGAAATTACACATGATGTTGGCTGTTTCCCCATAGCAATGCGAGATCATGACATAACCCTCTCTGAATGCCTATTCCAGCTTCTCTTATTTCATAGAACACTTCTCACAACTATGTCAAATGCTTCCATGGCTGAGAAGAACGTACAGGTGCCAAGAGTGGAGCCAACTATGATCTGGCCTACATCTGAACAAGTTGAGAGCACCCATTACCAGTGCTTATGGAGATGGCAAGGTGGGCGTATCTGGAGCTCTGGTTTGCTGCGACTGTCCCAGTATGAACCAAAACCCATATTGGGCACCCCTTCTTGCTCCAGCACTTCTTTCTTTGGGGTCAAAATTTCCAATGCTGGAAGGGGATAAAGCGCACACTTACATGAAATGGAATCAGCATGGACATGAAACTCAGGGCTTCTGTACCATCAACTGGACACTCAACCTAACTCCCCAATAGGCAGGGTTGGCTACTGAGTACAGAAGTCTGGGCTCATACCTGGAACTGATTCTGGGCCCTCTATCTCTAGCCCCAGTGAGAGGAGGTGCCAATACAAAATAAGAAAAATTAATCTGGGACGTAAAATTATGGAAATCGCCCAATAGGAAAAGCAAAATGGAAAGCAAGTTAAAAAGGAGAACAGTTTAAGAGACTTGTAGAAAAAATCAAGTAAGCTAACATTCACTTTATTGGGGACGTAGGAGGAAAACAGAGAGAGAAAGGGGTGAAAAATGTATATTTAACGTGCTGAAAGGGAAAAACTTGCAACCTATAATACTCTACCCAGCAAGATTATCATCCAGAATTGGAGAGAAGAACTTCTCAGACAAGCAAATGCTAAGAGCTTATCCATACTACACCAACACGGAAGGAAATATTTAAGAGTCTTATCTAAGTGGAAAAAGAAGTAAAAATCTACAGAGAAGGAAAAAACTCCCACCATTGCACACGATCGCATAGTAAAGGCTGTGGATCAACCAAGTAGATAATCTAGTATGAAAATTAAAAGACAAGTGAATTGCAATTTAAACTACATTAAACACCCTATTACATCAATGGACAGAGAGTCCTGATAGAAAAGCAATAAGAAAACTGTAGTCTTAAATGACAGATTAGAGTAGTTGAACATAGTAGATACCTACAGCATTTGTTGTTGTTCTTCAGTTACTAAGTTTTCTGACTCTTTTGAAAACCCATGAGCTTTAGCCCTACAGGCTGCTCTGTCCATGGGATTTCACAGACAAGAACATTGGAGTTTATTGCATTTCTTTCTCCAGGGGATCTTGCTGACCCAGGGATCAAATCTGCATCTTCTGTGTTGCAGGCAGATCCTTTACCTCTGAGCCACCCAGCATAGTCTATCCCAAAATAGCAAAATACACACCTTCAAGTGCACACAGGACATTTTTTCAGGGATAATCAAATGGTAGGCCAAAAGACAAGTCTGAACACATTTAAGAAGACAGAAATTATATCAAGCATGTTTTCTGACCACAATGGTACAAAATAAGAAATCAATTACAGGAGGGGAATATGGGATAAACACAAACATATGGAGACAAAATAACATGCTACTAAACACAAATGAGCTAATGACGAAATCAAAAAGGGAATCAGAAAATATTTTGAGAGTAATAAAAACACCAACTTTCCAAAATCTATTGGATTTAGCAAAATCAGTTCTAGGGGAAATTGTATCATGACAGATGCTTCATTCAAGGCAGGGGAAAAAACTATAATAAACAACCTAACTTACTATATAAATGAATTAGAAAAAGAAGAATAAATAAAGCCCCAAATCCTCAGAATGAAGGTAATAATAAAGATCAGAGAGGACATTAATAAAATGGAGACTTCCCCTTTCCTCAAGTAAAAAAAAAAATCAGTTAACTGAAAGGATATTTTTTGAATAAGACAAACAAAATTTGTACGAGTGATGTGGACTTTCTTGAGTTTTACACATTCATTAGTGATTGGTCTGTATCTTGTGCGTTTGTTGGTTTTCTGTGAGCTGTAGTTTCTGGGAAATGAGCAGCTCTCATTCCTGTAACTCTTCTAACCCATTCATTTGTGTGCCTCCTTCATGAGGTTTCAGTGCGGCTGTGGTGCTTTTATCACTCTGATAGGAACTCTAACTCAGTGTAAAGCCCCAAAGATCTGTTACTTATTTTTATTTTATATTGTACTTTATTTTATTTACAGTTTTGTGATTGTTTCAGGTGTATAGCAAAGTGATACAGTCATATATATATAATTCATATATGTATGAATTAACAAAAGCAGTTCCCGTCTTTTGATGGGGAGCTCGTGGTTTATAATATAAATGGCCTTATTTTGATAGAGGGATAACTTAGGTATGGCATTGGGTTTTTTTTCTTTCTGCAGCTTGAGGCAGTTGTAAAATAACTTAATGTAGCTTTTTGCAGCTGTGTATTCTATAGTATTTTTTTCATTTTGTGAAATTTTAACTGTTAATGTTTTTGGCATTGTGCTTTGTACCATTTATTAAATAAAAATTAAAAACTATCGAAATGCCGGCATTATCCAGAAAAATTTAACAGGTTTATTTATATTTGTTGTAAAGTTGAACTGCTGAAACTTGTTCACTGAAACATTTTGACATTCATTAATGCTTTATGCTCTGCATTTATATTAAAAGTTCACACACAAATCAAAATGGAAAAAAATAAGTAAAACATTTATTTAGTTGGCAAAAAAAAGAAAAGATAAACAAAATATTTAAGTCTTAGCCAGGTTCATCAAAAATAAAAGAAAGATGACTCAAATAAACAAACTCAAAGGAGACATTACAGCCAACATCACAGTAATAGGGAAAAATCATAAGAGGATACCACAAAGAGTTATATGCCAAACAATTGGACAACCTAGAAGAAACTGCCAAATCTCTAGGACCATACAACCTTTCAAAACTGAACCAAGAAGGAATGTATAATCTGAATAGTTGAAACACTAGTAGTGAAATTGAATTGATAATAAAAAATCTCTTAGTAAAATACAGTTCAGGATCACACAGCTTCACAGCAGAATGTTTACAAACATATATGAAGAGCTTATACCCAACATTCTCAAACTGCTCCAGTAAATTGGGAAAATGGAGTACTCCCAAAGTTTTTTGAAGCTATTATTTTCCTAAGACCAAAACCAGACATAGACACCACCAAGAAAGAAAATTCAATGCCAATATTTCTGTTGAATATAGATGTGAATATTCTTAACACAATATGAGAGAACCAAATTCAACATCACATTGAAACCATCATATACCATGATCAAGATGGACTTATTCCAAGGGTACAAGGATGGTTCAATAGCTGCAAATTAGTCAGGTAGTACACCACATTAGGGAAGAGAAGGACAAAAATCACACGATCATCTCAACAGATGCTGTAAAAGCATTTGGCAAAATTCAATATTCATTCATTTCAAAAAAATCCCACCATAATTGATATGGAGGGAATATTAACATAATTAAAGTGAAAGTGGAAGTCGAACGGTGCCCACTCCAGTACTTTGGCCTAGAGAACTCCATGTACTCTATAGTCCATGTGGTCGTCTGAACATAATAAAGATGATTTATAACAAACCACAGAAACCACTCTTGCCACTTCTAAAACACTAGAAGTACTAGGCACAGCAATCATTCAAAGAAAATAAAAAAAAGTCTTCCAAATAGGAAGGAAGAAGTAAAGCTGTCACTACTTGTAGTTGACATTATACTATATACAGAAAGCTATCACTTCAGTTCAGTTCAGTTCTGTGGCTCACTTGTGTCTGACTCTTTGCGACCCGTGAATCACAGCACGCCAGGCTTCCGTGTCCAAGGCAAACTCCCAGAGCTCACTCAAACTCATGTCCATCGAGTCAGTGATACCATCCAACCATCTCATTCTCTGTCGTCCCCTTTTCCTCCTGCCCAGAATCCCTCCCAGCCTCAGAGTCTTTTCCAGTGAGTCAACTGGTCGCATGAGGCGGCCAAAGTATTGGAGTTTCAGCTAAGAAAAAAATGATTAAAAAAATGAAGTTAAGGTGAATTAAAACCCTAATTGAAAGACTGGTAACTATGAAACCACAAGAAGAAAATGTTGGCAGAACATTCTTTGACATAATTCATAACAACATTTTTGTCACCTGTCTCCTAAGGCAAAGGAAGCAAAGGAAAACAATGAGATCTAATTAAACTTAAAAGCTTTTGCACAACAAACGAAAACACTGACAAAATGAAAACACTACCTACTGAATGGGAGTAAGTATTTGCAAATAATATGAGTATAAGAGGTTAATATCCAAACTATCTAAACAGATTATTCAACTCGATATCAAAAAACAAACAAACAAAAACAAACAATCAGAAGATCTGATTTTCTCCAAAGAAGATATACAGATGGCACATGAAACAATGTTGAACATCACTAACTGTCAGAGAAATTAAAACCAAAATCACAAGGAAATATCACCTCACACTCATCAGAGTGGCTATCATCAAATCAGAGTCTGAAAATAAGAAATGTTGACAAGGATGTGGAGAAAGGGAAGCCCTTGTACTTAATTGGTGGCAATGTAAATTTGTGCAGTCACCATGGAAAATATCATGAAAGTTTCTCAAAAAACTAAAAAAAGAACTACCAATTGACCCAGCAATTCCACTCGGAGGTAGATATCAAAAGACAATGAACACTAATTTGAAAAGATACATGGAGATGAGAAGGTCAATGAACTGAAAGGCCATTGAGTTTAATTATTTTATATAAATATCTCTTAGAGTAGTATTATGACATCATGTTGAAGCTTAATTCAGCAAGAACAGATAATAAGAGGCTGAGATCTAGCTCTCTTCTAGTTTGATCTTTCCTAAGGATAGACCTTAGTATAAACTAGAGGAGTAGAACATTCAGTCAATTTTCCATTTATATTATTTGTCTCACCTTGAACAAGTATTGTGAATTCAGTGTTGTTCTCAATACCTTTAGAATGTGTGAAGTTAGAGTCATAAATATTAATAGTCATCTGGGCTTGAAATAAGATTGATAACCTCCTTTGAAGGCAGAAAAGCCTTAAAAGGCATGGAGGTAAACCAGGGGAATATTCTTGGAGCCTAGATTCTCCACAGGAAGCAGTTTTGAATTCACTCTAGCACATAGATCAAAGAGTCTTCAAGGCTACAAAGTTCAGTAATAAAGAATGACTTTAGGAAATTAACTTGAAAAAATTTTTAATCGGGTGAAACTAAATCTCTCTCTCAACCATTCAAAGTGAATATACATGGAGGCAATTAAATGCGCTAACTTGTATAAATTTACAATTGATAAGCAAGTTAAACACTGATATCTGTCTTTTAAGAGCAAGATTATATATTTAAAACAGCTGACTTTTTAGAAACATTTCTTGTCTGAAAATAGAAAATAAAAGTTACAGTAGAAATAGCTAAATGTGATTCACATTTAAGGTGAAGGTTAACTGTTTCTGTTGTGTTTGGTTTTATTCCTGGGGCATGTAATCTACTCATATAAGTGCAATATATCATTAAAATACAAATTAAAAAAGAGAGGGAACAGAACATAGTTTGTCTACTCTATTGGAAATTGCTATCTATTTTATCAAAAGACCAGTTCTACTAATGATTGGGTACCTTAAAAATGAATTAATTAGCTGTTAAGCACTGAAAAAATATGCCCTACCTCACTTGTAATGAAAGAGAGGCAAATTAAATCAATGATATGCAATTTTTACCTTCATATTGACAATTTTACTGAGAGTGACTAACTTGATGATAAATCACTCTGGTTTGTCCTTACCTCACTTTCCCCATCACTGGAAATTAAATGACCCAAGGTCAAAAAATTTCGAAATCATTAAAGAAAGTGATTTTCTTGGAATTTTTGAACTGTGAAAATAGAATTATATTTTGCTTTAATCCAAAACCTGAAACATTTAGAAAATTTTGCTTTACAGTGCTCAGAAATCAATATTATTTAGGGAGAATAAGGAAAAAGAAGTGGCTCTCTTCCAAGTCTAAGCCTTTTCAGATGCCATTTATTTCTTACTGGAAGTTTACCAAACAGTGTTCAGGACCTATTCAACTCATCAGAGCTCAATGCTTGGGGGGAATGATTTAGCTTTTGCTAAATTTTCTATCAAGCAGCATTTCATTTTAGGAATAGGCAACCTAAATGTAGCTTACATTCTTCAATAATACATTCATAGAATTACTGAAAAAGATTGCTCATTTAGTTTTATTAAAAGCAGAGAACTGGTATATTATTCAAAAGTCACTATGATAATCCTCTCTAGAGTAAAATATATTGAACAGTATTTTCCTAACATCCTATAGATCTCAAAATGGAGAAGAAAGATTTTTCTTTTTCTAAAACATCCTTACTGATGCTAAAGCTGAAACTCCATTACTTTGGCCACCTCATGCGAAGAGTTGACTCACTGGAAAAGACTCTGATGCTGGGAAGGATTGGGGGCGGGAGGAGAAGGGGAAGACAGAGAATGAGATGGCTGGATGACATCACCGACTCGATGGACATGAGTTTGAGTGAACTCCGGGAGTTGGTGATGGACAGGGAGGCCTGGCGTGCTGTGATTCATGCACTGCAAAGAGTAGGTCACGACTGAGCAACTGAACTGAACTGAACTGAACCATCTTCTTCAGGTCCCTTCAAATTATGGTGTCTATGGCTGATTCATGTCAAAATATGGCAAAAGCCACTTCAATATTGTAAAGGAATTAGCCTCCAAATAAAATAAATTAATTATTTTTTAAAAATGAAAAAAAGGAAAAGATACATGAATTCCAATATGTATTACAGCCTGATTTACAATAGAAAAGATATGAAAGCAACCAGTGAACAAAGCACATATGATTCCTGCCGGGAGCCAGCGAGGGAAATCCTACCCGTGGCAAAGGTCAAATGGGGAAGAGGCCTGACGGGCAAAGGCTAATCAGGGCTCGAGGAGCCCCCTGGACTTACCTGAGCATCTACCCCAAAGAAAACCGGAATCTGACTGCTTTACTATCTTACGCCTCTTACCAAGTCCTCTAATACTTACGGAGGTTTCCCCCCAACCACCTTTCTCTGAAAACATTAATTCAGAGCTGTAGTTTAAAAGTTCTCCTCGGCTTAATAGGAGTGTTCCAATCCAAGCCCCTCTGATAGCTTTCTAACTTGCATGACAAGTTTGTCCGGGCTCTTACAACTATGAGTGTGACTGTTTATAGCCTCCCAGCCATGCAAGGACAGAAAGTCTGATATTCTAAAATACAGAAATCTGTTGAAGAAGTTAAAATCATTAGAATAGTACTAAAAGAGATTTCATTGTTGAATCAATGCTTGCTGCAAAGTTTCCTGTATCTGTTGTATCCTTGGAAATATATTAATCACATATAGAGAATATAAGTAGTAGCCTTTGATTTAACCACATCAGATCTTAAGTTAATAAATTCCTTTCTTGTAGCTCACTACACCTGTACCTTATAGGAATGTAACTTTGTTATGTGTCTAGCACCTGACTCTAGGAAAGTCACCTTAAAAGAATATAAGCCTTTTACTTGCTAACTAACCTATTGTTAGGAGAGAGGGCCATAAACTGTTAGCAGGCCACCTGGCCAGAAGATGATGTAAACCACCCAAAACTTTTGTATATCACGAGACATACAAAAATGAGCCCTGATCCTGATAAGGGTCAAGACTGCTGACCCCGCGTGATTTTGGCGTGACTCTATACCTCCCTTTCTCTGTTTCTTATGCACATAACTTAGGGTATAAAAGCAGCACTGGAAAATAAAGTTTTGGGCCTTGCTCACTGAAGCTTGGTCTCCCCGTGTCGTTCTTTCTCTCTTTCCATCCTTTTCTCTATTCTCCTTTTTCTGGTTGAGATCCTTGGAGCGCTGGGCCCTCTGAGTTTACTTATCTGCCTGGGCTTCTAAGACCCACTCGAGGGGGTGCCCTGGTGGGGTACCTCAAGTGATTCGAGAGGGCGCCTGCAGCCTACGTAAACAGAGCAAGCCCCGTGCTGGGGTTTTATTGGTTTCCAGCGTAAACCAAGGAATCATCAGCCCCTGTCTCTCTCTCTCTCTAACGCCGACGCCGTTCATCCCGAGGATACCCTGGGTCATATCGGGGCTGGACCCCGATAGATTCCTCTCTTCAAATCACTCACATGTAGTATAGGATAAGCAAGCATTTGAACACTATAGTAATCCTTAGAAATAATGGCAGGTACATGTTCGTTGAGATGGAAAAATTCTTCCAGAATATTGCATAGAAAAGGAAGGCTACAACAGTGCATAGTTTGATTCAATTTCTCTAAATTAAAAAAAAATTCACTAATGTATATATGCTCATCCAAATATATGCGTAATATATATTCTAGCATTATATAACACATGTAATATATATGTTATAAATATTTAGGTAGAAAAACAAAGAGATAATATTAACAGTATATATTTCTATTGACATAATTAATGGTGTCCTCTAATTTAATTTTTATACTTTTTGAATTTCCATCATCCTACTCTGTTATACTGTGAATAGAATAAAAATCACTGTGATGTTAAGGTTTGTCAAAGTAGTTCTCAAGGTGGCTGGCCTTCACATTCCTGTTGGGTTTTAAATATTAGCTATACTATATTATATGCGGCACATGGGATCAAGTGGCAGCTGTTGGAGGGGCATATAGATAAGCACTGCTGACAGGCATGCCTGAGAATACAATGAAAAGAATGATGTACAAAGTTAAACAAACATGTGAAATCAAAATCTGAAGTTGGAAAGGAGTCAATCAAAATGATTCCAGCACATTGGACCCAAAGAATCCTTATGTAACAGAGCAGCATGAGAACAGCTATTAGCAGGTAACCACTGTGCCTTACTACTCCACATCCTGTTACTAAGCAACAGGTCTTGCTCAGAAATAGGACAGTGCATCCCTGGGCCCCGCCCATAAACAACCAACTATCAATGAGGTACCTACTGGAACATCTCCTGCTCAGCTACTGGCCAGCTACAGAGCGGGCCCTACATGATGATAACTGTCAATGAGGGACCATTGGGGAAGTGATTCAGTCAAGAGTCCATGTTGCATTGGTCATGTGACTCTTGCCTTTGGGCACCTTACTTTTTTTTTCTTTTTTTTTTTAATCAGAAAAGTATTTCTGGTCGATGGGGCAAGTTGAGTTTCCCTACTCAATATGCGATTTGAAGTGTCCCCAACAATATTAGTGTAGGAGACATTGAACACTTTTTTTGCTCTGATGTGTAATCTTGTGGATACGATGTATTGACCTTGGGGCCACAGACTGAGAATTCAAGATATCTTGGGGTCTCTAAAGCTCATTGGCGTAGAAAAAAAACATGCAACATATTCTTAATTACCTTTTTCCATGTTAAGTGCTTGCACTTAATTTCCTTAAGCCACTCAAAGACCCACAATAGGAAGAGGGTGGTCTAGAGATGAAGTGACTAGAGGACTCTGAAGTGCTGAAATGAGATGAAGTGTGTTCATACAGGGCTGGAAGAGGCAGGAGTGTTGAAGGGAGACATATAAGTCAAAGAATAAAGGGCACTGAAGGATAGTCTGAAGGTTATGAGCAGAAACACCTTGCCCCTGAATCACCACTCACCAGAATCAGACACACAGAGGTGTCAGCTGGGGATAAGTTGTATCATGGCCTCCCTCAGGCTCCACTAGCCCATGTTGATGGGCAAAGTGGTACATTGTGATGTCTAAGAACCCAAGGCCACCATTGCCTGGGGGAGAGTCTATCTGACCAGTCAGATTGAAGGGTGTGGCTCCTCATTGTCCTGAGAAGGTGTATATAGTGAGGTCAGAGGCAGAGATTCTGGGTTAGCCCACTTCGTGGGATCATCATGACTAAGGGAACCAGGAAGCCACAGAAGACAAGAGGAGTTGCAATGAGGTTTGCTTCAAGGATGAAAGGAAGAAAGACGACCCGCTGTCAACAGAAATAATGAGGCAGTGTGAAGGTAAGACGAATCCATCTAGCTCCCCATGTTCTCCATTGACTTTGCTACCCAAGACCTCTACACTGTCCTTTCCTGGTACAAAAGCCCTCCTCAGCCCACATCTCTTTTTCATGAAATCTCCCTTCGAACTCAGCTGTTATATGCTTTCCTCAAAACTAATACCCTTCTCTTTTCTTTCCAGGCACGAAATATAACCATGACGGTCAGACGGTCTCTAAAAGGGACTTTGAGAAAGAAAATCGGATCATATGCCACTCAGTCGAAGAAGGAGATGAAAACAAGAAAACCAAACTGGTTTTTCTGTTCCTGTGCATGAAAGACACAGAATCAACGATGAAAAAGGTACCAAAATATGAGGCAGTGTCCAAGAAGGAGGCAGAATCGAAAGAGAAGATAAGCTCAGTCGCCCAGAATGAGAGACCCTGGAGCAGTACAATCTGGGCAGCCAGTACCTGAATACCGAAGGTCAGATAGTTTAGAATTGTTTCTCCAGAGGTCTGCTTTCTTAAAAATGGCCAACCAGGAAAAGACTGACTCTCACACTAACAGAGTAAACTGATGAAATCCATTAAAATAAACATCAAATGATGAAAAGATGATAAGTGTGTGTGTGTGTGTGTGTGTGTGTGTGTGTGTGTGTGTGAATTCTCTGTTGGGAAGAGAGGGGATGGAGATAAGAGGTGGGCACCTGATTTGGGAGAGGTGTGGAGTCCCAGGAGATTGGGGAAAAGACCCTCGGTCCCCCAGTTAACCAGAGAGTAGAGGTCTGGACTGGGTCAGGAGTCTGCACTGATGATGGATAACCCTGCTTTACAATTGATGTCAGCGGCAAGGATTAGTGGTGTGGTGTTACTGCCTTTGTTTGGGGTGTGGAATGACATTAGGGTCTACATTGCCAGAACCCAGATTGGAAGAGTGTTCAACATGGGAATGGTGAATGTCTTACTTCCCCTGAGAAAAGTAGGCAGAAATCACCTCCTGGCCACCTATGACATAAAGGGCTTTGCTGCATCACTCGCCTATGCTGTCAGCTAAAGGTGCTCAGGAGGCACAAAATACTGATACAACTAAAACCCACAGCTAGCACTCCGAAAGATTAAAATAATGTTTTGAGGGAATAGACCAAATGTCAATTAGGCCATTATTATCCTAAGAAATTGGTGGGAGCAGTGTGTTCCCAAGGGTAGGGCAGTGAAGGTGGCCCAATCCCGGTGCATATGACAAACAGGATCAGAATAGACAGGTAATTTCTTGGGGTGGGGGGAACCATGCATTTTGTGGGATATTAGTTCCCTGACCAGGGATTAAAAATATTTGTGTTTCCTTGTTAATTTTCTGTTTACTCAATTTATCCATAGGTGGGAGTACTCTTATTGTGTTATTGTTAATTTCCCCTTTCATAATTATTAACATTTGTCTTACATATTGCTGTGCTCCTGTGTTGGGTGCATATATATTTATAATCATTATATCTTCTTTTTGGATTGATCCTTTGATCATCATGTAGTGTCCTACTTTGTCTCTTTTCACAGCCTTTGTGTTAAAGTCTATTTTATCTGATATGATTATTGCTACTGCTGCTTTCTTCTGGTCTCTATTTGCGTGGAATAGTTTTTTCCAGGCCTTCCCTTTCAGTCTGTATGTGTCCCTTGTTTCGAGGTGGGTCTCTTGTAGACAACATATATAGGGGTCTTGTTTTTGCACCCATTCACCAGTCTTTGTCTATTGGATGGTGCATTCAACCCAATTACATGTAAGGTAATTATTAATAAGTATGCTCCCGTTGACATTTACTTTATTGTTTCAGGTTCGGGTTTATACCCCCTTTCTCTGCTTCCTGTATAGAGAAGGTCCTTTAGCATTTGTTGGTGAGCTGGTTTGGTGATGCTGAATTCTCTCAGCTTTTGCCTTTGTGTAAAGCTTTTGATTTCTCCTTCATATTTGAATGAGATCCTTGCTGGCTACAGTAATCTGGGCTGTAGGCTATTTTCTTTCATCACTTTAAGTATGCCCTGCCATTCCCTCCTGGCCTGAAGAGTTTCTATTGAAAGGTCAGCTGTGATCCTTGTGGGAATCCCCTTGTGTGTTATTTTCTGTTTTTCCCTTGCTTTTAATATTTGTTCTTTGTCTTTCATAATTTCATTACTATGTGTCTTGGGGTTTTTGCCTTGGGTTTTTCCTGTTTCGGTCTCTCTGGTTTTCTTGGACTGTGGTGATTATTTCCTTCCCCATTGTAGGGAAATTTTCAAATATCATCTCTTCAAGTATTTTCACATGTTCTTTCTTTTTGTCTCCATCTTCTGCGACTCCTATGATTCGAGTGTTGGGGAGTTTAACATTGTCCCAGAGGTCTCTGAGATTGTCCTCATTTCTTTTAATTCATTTTTCTTTTTTCCTCTCTCTTTCATTTATTTCTAACATTATATCCTTTATCTCACTTATCCTATCTTCGGCCTCTGTTATTCTACTGTTGGTTCCTTTCAGAGCGTTTCGGATCTCATCTATTGCAATATCCGTTAAGCATGGACTCTTTTTTATTTCTTCTAGGTGCTTGTTAAACCTTTCTTGCGTATTCTCAAACCTTGTCTCCAGGCTATTTATGTTCCATTTTGTTTTCAAGGTTTTGGATCATTTTCACTGTCATTATTCGGAATTGTTTATCAGATAGATTGACTATCTCTTCCTCTTTTGTTTGGGTTAGTGGGCCTTTATTTATTTATTTATCTATAAGTGAAGAGTTTGCGGAGGCAACCACACGTTTGCTTTCTCACAAAGCAAGGCAGAGGAAAAATGATGAAATTACACAGGATGCTGGCTGTTTCCCCATAACAATGCCAGGTCATGACCTAACCCACTCCGTATGCCTACTCCAGCTCCTCTTATTTCATGGAACACCCCTTCCCACTACTCTGGCAAAGGCTTACTTGGATTAGAGAATGTACAGGTGCCAGGAGTGAAGCCAAATCAGATCTGGCCTACATCTGAACAAAGTGAGAACAGCCATTACCAGTGCTTATGGAGGTGGCACAGTGGGAGTATCTGGAACTCTGAATGGTGTGCAGGGACTGTTCCAGTATGCACCCAAGCCCATATTGGGCACCGCTTCTTGCTCCAGTACTTCGGAATTTTTGGGAAAATTTTCCAATGATGGAAAGGGATACAGCATACACTTATATGAAATGGAATAAACATGGACCTGAAACTCTGGGTTTCTGTACCATCAACTGGATGCTCAATCTAACTCCCCAATATGCAGGGTTGGCTACTGAGCACAGGAGAAGTCCGGCCTCTACCTGGAACTGGTTCTGGCCTCTCTATCTCTAGCCTCACCTCTCATCATAGTGAGAATTGCCAATACACAAGAAGAAAAATTCATCTGGAATGCAAAATTATGGAAATCACCCAATAGGAAAAACAAAAAGAAAAACAAGTTAAAAGGGAGAACAGTTTAAGAGACTTCTAGACAACATCAAGTATACTAACATTCAATTTATGGGCCGTAGATGGAAAAGAGAGAGAGATAAGGGTCAAAAATATGTATTTAACGTGCTGAAAGGGAAAAATTTGCAACCTATAAAACTCTACCCAGCAAGATTATCATCCAGAATTGGAGAGAAGAACTCAGACAAGCCAAAACTATGAGTTTATCCATACTAAACCAACTCGGAAAGAATATTAAAGAAAATGCTCTAAGTTAAAAAAGAAGTAAAAATATACAGAGAAGAGAAAAACTCCCACAAGTACACACAAACACATAGTAAAGCCTGTGGATCAACCAAGTAGATAATCTAGTATGAAAATTAAAAAAACAAGTGAATTGCAAATTAAACGCTAACTATATTAAACACCCTTTTATATCAATGAACAGATGATCCTGATAGAAAAGCAATAAGAAAACTGTAGTCTTAAATTACAGATTAGAGTAGTTGAACTTTTTATATACCTACAGCATTTGTTGTTGTTCTTCAGTTAGTAAGTGGTCTGACTGTTTTGAAACCCCATGGGCTGTAGCAATCCAGGCTCCCCTTTCCATGGGATTACGCAGTAAGGAACACTGGAGTTTATTCCATTTCATTTTCCAGGAGATATTGCTGCCCCAGAAATCAAATTTGCATCTTCTGTGTTGCAGGCAGATTCTTTACCTCTGAGCCACCTGGCATAGTCTATCTCAAAATAGCAGAATACACACCTTCAAGAGCCCACAGGACATTTTTTCAGGGATGATCAAATGCTGGGCTACAAAACAAGTCTCAACACATTAAAGAAGACAGAAATTATATTAAGCACTATTTCTGACCACAATGGTACAAAATAAGAAATCAATTACAGGAGGGGAATATGGGACAAACACAAACAAATGGAGATGAAACAACATGCTACTAAATACCAATGAGCTAAGGAAGGAATCAAACAGGGAATCAGAAAATACTTTGACATTATTAAAAACACCAACTTTCCAAAATCTACTGGATTTAGCAAAAGTAGTTCAGGAGAAATTTTATAGTGACAGATGCTTCCCTCCAGTCAGGGGGAGAAACTGAAATAAACACCTTCAATTACTATATAAATGAAGTAGAAAAAGAAGAATAAATAAAGCCCCAAATCCTCAGAATGAAGGCAATAATAAAGATCAGAGAGGACATTAAGAAAATTGAGACTTCCCTTTTCCTAAAGTAAAAAAAAAAAAGTCAGCTAAATGAAAAGATATTTTTTGAAAACATAAAATAGTTAAGTCTTTAGCCAGGTTCACCAGTACTGTCGCCTAGGGAATTCCATGGACAGTATACTCCATGTGGTGGTCTGAAATTAATAAAGGTAATTTATAACTAACAGAGATGATATCTTATTCAGTGGTAAGGAGCTGAAAGCTATCCCTCTAAATCAGGAACAAGACACAGAGGCCCACTCGCCACTTCTAAAACACTAGAAGTATTAAGCACAGAAATCATTCAAAGAAAATAAATCAAAGTCATCCAAATGGGAAAGAAGAAGTAAAACTGTCAGTACTTGCAGTTTACATGATACTGTATACCGAAAGCTATCAGTTCAGTTCAGTTCAGTCGCTCAGTCATGTGCGACGCTTTGCGACCCCATTAAACACAGCACGCCAGGCCTCCCTGTCCAACACCAACTCCAGGAGTTCACTCAAACTCATGTCCATTGAGTCGGTGATGCCATCCAGCAATCTCATTCTCTGTTGTCGCCTTCTCCTCCCGTCCCCAATCCCTCTCAGCATCAGAGTCTTTTTCCAGTGAGTCAACTCGTCTCATGAGGTGGCCAAAGTATTGGAGTTTCAGCTTACAAGAAAATGGTTAAACAAATGAAATCAAGGTGAATTAAAACCCTAAATGAAAGACTGGAATCTATGCAACCCATAGAAGAAAATGTAGGCAGAACACTCTTTGACATAATTCACAGCAACATTTTTTTTTTCACCTGTCTCCTAAGGCAAAGGAAGCAAAGTAAAAAAATGACATCTAATTAAACTTAAAAGCTTTTGCACAGCAAACAAAAACACTGACAAAATGAAAAGACAACCTACTGAATGGGAGTAAGTATTTGCAAATGATATGACTATAAGGGGTTAATACCCAAACTATCGAAACAGATTATTCAACTCGATATTAAGAATCAAACAAACAAGCAAAAACAATGGCAAGATATGATTTTCTCCAAAGAAAACATAGAGATGGCACAAGAAAAAATGCTGAACATCACAAACTGTCAGAGAAATGAAAACTAAAATCACAAGGAGATTCACCTCACACTCATCAGAATGGCTATCATCAAATCTAAAAGTCTGAAAATAACAGATGTTGACAAGGATGTGGAGAAAAGGAAGCCGTTGTACTTAATTGGTGTGAATGTAAATTTGTGCAGTCACTATGGAAAACATCATGAAAGTTTCTCAAAAAACAAAAAAAGAACAACTAATTGACCCAGAAATTCCACTCCGAGTTATATATCAGAAGACAATTAACATTAATTTGAAAAGATACATGAATTCTAATGTGTATTACAGCCTTATTTCCAATAGAAAAAATATGAAAGCAACCAGTGAACAAAGCACACATGGTTCCTCTCTTCAAAGCACTCACATGGAGTATGGGATAAGCAAGCATTTGAACACAATAGTAATCCTTAGAAATAATGGCAGATACATGTTCGTTGAGATGGAAAAAATCTTCCAGCATATTGTATAGAAAAGGAAGACTACAGTAGTGCATAGAATTTGCTACAATTTCTATATATTAAAAAAATTCACTGATGTATATATGCTCATCCAAATATATGTGTATTATATATTCTAACATTTTATAACACATATAATATATATGTTATAAACATTTTTGTAGAACAACAAAGACAAAATATTAACAGTATATATTTCTATTGACATATTTATTGGTGTCCTCTAATTTCGTTTTTGTACTTTTTGAATTTCCATCATCCTGCTCTGTTATATTGTGAATAGAATAAGAATCACTGTGATGTTAAGGTTTGACAAATTAGTTCTCAAGGTGGTCTGACCCTCATATTCTTGTTAAGTTCGAAATATTAGCTATATTATATGCGTTACATGGGATCAAGTGGCAGCTGTTGGAGGGGCATAGAGATAAGCACTGCTGACAGGCATGCTTGGGAATACAAGGAAAAGAAGTATGTACAAAACTAAACAAGCATGTTGAAATCAAACTCTGAGTTTGGAAAAGAGTCAATCAAAAAGATTTCAGCACACTGGACCCAAAGTATCCTTATGTAACAGAGCAGCATGAGCACAGCCCTTAGCATGGAGCCATTGCGGTGCCTTACTACCCCACATCTTTTATTTTGGGTGTTTGTTCTAAAAGGTCTTGTATGTCTTCATAGAACGTTCGACTTCGGCTTCTTCAGCATTACTGGTTGGGGCATAGGCCTGGATTAGTGTAATATTGAATGGTTTGCCTTGGAAACGAACAGAAATCATTCTGTCCTTTTTAAGATTGCATTCAAGTACTGCATTTCGGACTCTTCTGTTGACCATGATGGCTACTCCATTTCTTCTAAGGGATTCCTGCCCACAGTAGTAGATATAATGGTCGTCTGAGTTAAATTCACCCATTCCAGTCCATTTTAATTCACTGATTCATAGAATGTCTATGTTCACTCTTGCCATCTCCTGTTTGACCACTTCCAATTTGCCTTGATTCATGGACCTAACATTCCAGGTTCCTATGCAATATTTCTCTTTACAGCACAGGACTTTGCTTCTATCACCGGTCACATCCACAACTGGGTATTGGTTTTGCTTTTGTTCCATCCCTTCATTCCTTCTAGAGTTATTTCTCCAATGATCTCCAGTAGCATACTGGGCACCTACCGACCTGGGGAATTCCTCATTCAGTATCTTATCATTTTGCCCTTTGATAACGTTCATGGGGTTCTCAAGGCAAGTATACTGAAGTGTTTTACCATTCCCTGCTCCAGTGGACCACATTTGCCTGTGGTCTATGTGATCAGATCGACTAGTTTCCTGTGATTATGATTTCAGTGTGTCTCCACTCTGATGCCCCCTCGCAATACCTACTATCTTATTTGGGTTTCTCTTACATTGGGTGTGGGATATCTCTTCACAGCTGCTCCAAGAAAGCACAGCAGCTGCACCTTACCTTGGATGAGGGGTATCTCCTCAAGGCCGCCCCTCCAGACCTTGAACGTGGAGTAGCTCCTCTCAGCCCTCTTGAGCCCGCGCAGCCACCGCCTATTGGACGTGTGGTAGCTCCTCTAGGCTGTGTCCTTTTCATTATAAGGAACTGGAATGCAAAATTAGGAAGTCAAGAAACACCTGGAGTAACAGGCAAATTTGGACGTGGAGCACGGGATGAAGCAGAGCAAAGGCTAATAGAGTTTTGTCAAGAGAACACACTGGTCATAGCAAACACCCTCTTCCAACAACACAAGAGAAGACTCTACATATGGACATCACCACATGGTCTACACCGAAATCAGAATGATTATATTCTTTGCAGCCAAAGATGGAGAAAGCTGTATACGGTTAGCAAAAACAAGACGAGGTGAGGACTGTGGCTCAGATCATGAACACCTTATGGCCAAATTCAGACTTAAATTGAAGAAAGTAGGGAAAACCACTAGACCATTCAGATAGGACCTAAAGCAAATCCCTTATGATTATACAGTGGAAGTAAGAAAAAGATTTAAGGGACTACATCTGATAGAGTGCCTGATGAACTCTGGACGGAGGTTCGTGACATTGTACAGGAGACAGTTACCAAGACCAACCCCATGGAAAAGAAATGCAAAAAAGCAAAATGGCTGTCTGAGGAGGCTTTACAAATAGCTGTGAAGAGAAGAGAAGCGAAAAGCAAAGGAGAAAAGGAAAGATATAAGCATCTGAATGCAGAGTTCCAAGGAATAGCAAGGAGAGGTAAGAAAGCCTTCCTCAGTTTTCAATGCAAAGAAATAGAGGAAAACAACGGACTAGGAAAAACAAGAGATCTCTTCAAGAAAATTAGAGATTCCAAGGGAACATTTCATGCAAAGGTGGGCTCGATAAAGGACAGAAATGGTATGGACTTAACACAAGCAGAAGATATTAAGAAGAGGTGGCAAGAATACACAGAAGAACTGTACAAAAGAGATCTTCACGACCAAGATAGTCACGATAACGTGATCACTGACCTAGAGCCAGACATCTTGGAATGTGAAGTCAAGTGGGCCTTAGAAAGCATCACTACGAACAAAGCTAGTGGAGGTGATGGAATTCCAGTTGAGCTATTTCAAATCCTGAAAGATGATGCTGTTAAAGGGCTTAACTGAATATGCCAGCAAATTTGTAAAACTCAGCAGTGGCCACAGGACTGGAAAATGTCAGTCTTCATTCCAATCCGAAAGAAAGGCAATGTCAAAGAATGCTCAAACTACCGCAAAATTGCACTCATCTCACATGCTAGTAAAGTCATGCTCAAAATTCTCCAAGCCAGGCTTCAGCAATATGTGAACCTTAAACTCAAAAATGTTCAAGCAGGTTTTAGAAAAGGCAGAGGCACCAGAGATCTAATTTCCAACATCTGCTCGATCATGGAGAAAGCAAGAGAGTTCCAGGAAAACATCTATTTTTGCCTCATTGTCTAAGCCAAAGCCTTTGACTGTGTGGATCACAATAAACTGTGGAACATTCTGAAAGAGATGGGAATACCAGACCACCTGACCTGCCTCTCGAGAAACCTGTATGCAGGTTAGGAAGCAACAGTGAGAACTGTACATGGAACAACAGAGTGGTTCCAAGTAGGAAAAGGAGTACGTCAAGGCTGTATATTGTCACCTTGCTTTTTTAACTTATATACAGAGTACATCATGAGGAATGCTGGGCTGGAAGAAGCACAAGCTGGAATCAAGATTGCCGGGAGAAATATCAATAACTTCAGGTATGCAGATGACACTACCCTTAGGGCAGAAATTGAAGAGGAACTAAAAAGCCTCTTGATGAAAGTGAAAGAGGAAAGTGAAAAGGTTGGCTTGAAGCTCAACATTCAGGAAACAAAGATCATGGCATCTGGTCCCATCACTTCATGGGAAATAGATGGAAAAACAGTGGAAACAGTGTCAGACTTTATTTTCTGGGGCTCCAAAATCACTGCAGATGCTGATTGCAGCCATGAAATTAAAAGACACTTGCTCCTTGGAAGGAAAGTTATTACCAACCTTGATAGTATATTAAAAAGCAGAGACATTACTTTGCCAAGAAATGTCCGACTAGTCAAGGCTATGTTTTTTTCCCGTGGTCATGTATGGATGTGAGAGTTGGACTGTGAAGAAAGCTGATCGTCGAAGAATTGATGCTTTTGAACTGTGGTGTTGAAGAAGACTCTTGAAAGTCCTTTGTAGTGCAAGGAGATCAAACCAGTCCATTCTAAAGATCAATCCTGGATGTTCATTGGAAGGACTAATGCTAAAGCTGAAGCTGCAATACTTTGGCCACATCATGCAATGAGTTGAGTCATTGGAAAAGAGTCTGATGCTGGGAAAAGTTGGGGGCGGGAGGAAAAGGGGATGACAGAAAATGAGATGGCTTGATGGCATCACCGACTCTGTGGACATGAGTTTGAGTGAACTCCGGGAGTTGGTTATGGACAGTGAGGCCTGGCGTGCTGTGATTCATGGGGTCGCGGAGAGTCGGAAACGACTGAGCGACTGAACTGAACTGAACTACCCCACATCCTGTTACTAAGCAAGAGGTCTTTCTCAGCAATTGGACAGTGCAGCACTTTGCCCCGCCCATAAGCCACCAACTCTCAATGAGGTACCTACTGGTAAGTCTCCTGCTCAGCACTTGGTCAGCTACAGAATGGGCCCTACCTGATGATAACTGTCAATGAGGGACCATTGGAAATTGATTCAGTGAAGAGACTGTGGTGCATTGGTTATGTGACTCTTACCTTTGGGCGCTTTACTTTTTTTTTCTTTTTTTTTTTTTTAAATCAGGAATGTATTTCTGTTAGATGGGGCAAGTTGAGTTTCCCCACTCAATATGAGAGTTGAAAGGTCCACAACAATATTAGTGGAGGAGGTTGAACACTTTCTTTGCTCTGATGTGTAATCTTATGGAGTCGGTGTATTGACCTTGGCGCAACAGACAGGATTCAACAAATCTTGGGGTCTCTAAAGCTCACTGGTGTAGAAAAACATACAACATGTTCTTAATTTTCTTTTTCCATGTTAAGTGCTTGCTCTTAAGTTCCTTAAGCCCCTCAAGAACCCCCAAATAAAGAGGATGGTCTAGAGATGAAGAGACAACAGGACACTAAAGTGCTGAAATGGGATGAAAAATGTTCATACAGGGATGGAGGAGCCAGGAGTGTTGAAGGGAGACATATAAGTTAAAGAACAAAGGACACTGAAGGAAAGTCTGAAGATCATGAGCAGAAACACCATGCCCCTGAATGACCACTCCCCAGAATCAGACTCACAGAGGTGTCAGCAGTGGGTAAGTTGTATCATGGCCTCCCTCAACCTCCACTAGCCCATGTTGATGGGCAGAGGGGTACACTGTGATGTCTAAGACCCCACGGCCACCATTGGCTGGGGGAGTGCCTAGCTGACCAATCATTTTGAAGGGTGTGGCTCCTCATTGTCCTGAGAAGATATATATAAGGGGGTTGGAAGCAGAGATTCTGGGTTAGGCTAATTCCTGGGATCATCATGACTAAGGTAACCAGAAAGCCACAGAAGCCAAAAAGCATTGCCACGTGGTTTGCTTCAAGGATGAAAGGAAGAAAGATGACCAGTTGTCAACGGAGATACAGAGGCCGTGTGAAGGTAAGATGACTCCATCTATGCTCCCTATGTTCTCCATTGACTTTGCTGCCCAAGACATCTATACTGCCCTTGCCTGGAGAAAAGCCGTCATCAGCCCACATCAATTTTTCATGAAATCTCCCTTACACCTCATTTGTTATACTCTTTCCTCAAAACTAATACACTTCTCTTTTCTTTCCAGGCATGAAATATGACCATGAGGGTCAGAATACCTCTACAAGGGACTTTGAGAAAGAAAATTTAATCATATGCCACTCTGTCGAAGAAGGTGAGGAAAACAAGAAAAACAAACTGGTTTTTCTGTTCCTGTGCACCTAAGACTGTGAATCAACGCTGAAAAATGTATGAAAACATGAGGCAGAGTCCAAGAAGGAGGGAGAATCCAAAGAGAAGATAAGCTCAGCTGCCCCAGAATGAGAGACCCTGGAGAAGTACAACCTGGGCAGCCAGTAACTGAATACCAAAGATCAGACAGTTTAGAATTGTTTCTCGAGAGGTCTGCTTTCTTAAAATGGCCAATCAGGAAAAGACTGACTCTCACACTAACATAGTAAACAGATGGGTGCCATTAAAATAAATGTCAAATGGTGAAAAGATGATTTGTGTGTGTTTGTGTGTGTGGGTGAGTGTGTGTGTGTGAATTTTCTTATAGGAAGTGAGGGAAGGGAGAGAATAGGTGGGCAGCTGAGTGGGGAGGTGTGTGGAGTCACGGGAGATTGGGGAACAGAACCTCAGTCCCCCAGTTAACCAGAGAGTAGAGGTCTGGACTGGGTCAGGAGTCTGCACTGAAGATGGATAACCCTGCTTAACAATTGATCTCAGTGGCAAGGTTTAGTGGTGTGGTGTTACTGCCTTTGTTTGGGGTGTGCAAAGACATTAGGTTCTAGATTGCCAGAACCCAGATGGGAAGAGGATTCAAATTGGGGATGATGAATATCATACGTCCCATCAGAGAAGCGGGCAGAAGTCACCTCCTGGCCACCTACATCATAAAGGGCTTTGTGGTATTACTCAACTATGCGGACAGCTAAAGGTGCTCAGGAGGCACAAAATGCTGATACAACTAAAACCCACAGCTAGCACTCCGACCAATTAAAATAATGTTTGGAGGGAACAGACCAAATATCAAATAGGCCACTGTTATCCTAAGATATTGGTGGAAGCAGTGTGTTTCTAAGTACAGGGCATTGGAAGTGGCCCAATCCCGGTGCATATGACAAACAGGATCACCACAGACAGATAATTTTTAAGGTGGGGGGCACCATGTAGTTTGTGGGATCTTCGTTCACTGACCAGGTATTGAAAACGTTTGTGATTCCTTGCTAATTTTCTGTATAGTCGATCTATCCATAGGTGTGAATGGGGTATTAAAGTCTCCCAATCTTATTGTGTTATGGTTAATTTCCCCTTTCATAATTATTAACATTTGTCTTACATATTGTGGTGCTCTCTGTTGGGTGCAAATATATTTTAAATTGTTATATCTTCTTTTTGGATTGATCCTTTGATCATCATGTTGTGTCCTTCTTTGTCTCTTTTCACAGCCTTTGTCTTAAAGTCTATTTTATCTGATATGTGTATTGCTACACCTGCTTACTTTTGGTCTCTATTTGCTTGGAACATATTTTTCCAGCCCTTCCCTTTCAGTTTGTATGTGATCCTCATTTCGAGGTGAGTCTTTTGTCGACAACATATATAGTGTTCTTTTTTTTTTTGGTATCCTTTCATGCAGCATTTCTCTTTTGGTTAGGACATTCAACCCAATTAGATTTAAGGTATTTATTGACAAATATGCTCCCATTGCCATTTGCTTTATTGTTTTAGGTTCAGGTTTATACACCCTTTCTCTGCTTCCTGTGTAGAGAAGGTCCTTTAGCATTTGTTGGAGAACTAGTTTGGTGATGCTGGATTCTCTCAGCTTTTGCTTGTGTGTAAAGTTTTTCATTTCTCCTCCATATTTGAATGAGATACTTGCTGGGTACAGTAATCTGGGCTGAAGGTTATTTTCTATCATCACTGTAACTACGCCCTGCCCTTCCCTCCTGGCCTGAAAAGTTTCTATTGAAAGATCAGCTGTTATCCTTGTGGGAACCCCCTTGTGTGTTATTTGCTGTTTTTTACCTTTGCTGCATTTAATATTTGTTCTTTGTCTTTGATCTTTGTTAATTTTGCTAATATATGACTTGGGGTGTTTTGCCTTGGGTATCTCCTGTTTGGGACTTTCTGGGTTTCTTGGACGTGGGTGATTATTTCCTTCCCCATTTAAGGGAACTTTCTAACTATCATCTCCTCAAGTATTTTCCCATGGTCTTTCTTTCTGTCTTCCTCTTCTGGGACTCCTATGATTCGAATGTTGGGGTGTTTAACATTTTCCCAGAGGTCTCTGAGATTGTCCTCATTTCTTTTAATTCGTTTTTATTTTTTCCTCTTTCTTTTATTTCTACCATTCTATCTTCTATCTCACTAATCCTATCTTCTGCCTCTCTTATTGTAACTTTGGTTCCCTCCAGAGTGTTTTGGATCTCATTTTTTGTATTATTCCTTATGTATAGACTCTTTTTTTATTTCATCTAGGTGCTTGTTAAAGCTTACTTGCATCTTTATGATCCTTCTCTCCAGGCTATTGATCTATAGTTCCATTTATTTTTCAAGATTTTTGGATCATTTTCACTATCATTATTCAGAATTCTTATCAGATAGATTCCCTATCTCTTCCTCTTTTGTTTGGGTTGGCAGGCATTTATTTATTTATCTCTATGTGAAGAGTTTGTTGAGGCAACCACACGTGTGCTTACTCACAAAGTAAGGCAGAGGAAACATGTTGAAATTACACAGGATGCTGGCTGTTTCCCCATAACAATGCCAGGACATGACCTAACCCACTCCAAATGCCTACTCCAGCTCCTCTTATTTCATAGAACACCACGTCCCACAACTATGGCAAAGGCTTCCATGGTTGAGAAGAATGTTCAGGTGCCTGGAGTGGAGCCAACTCAGGTCTGGCCTACATCTGAACAAGTTGAGAGCAGCCATTACCAGTGCTTATGAAGGTGGCACAGTGGGAGTATCTGGAACTCTGACTGGTGTGCTGGACCTGTCCCCGTATACATCCAAGCCCATATTGGGCAACCCTTCTTGTTCCAGCACTTCTTTCCTTTGGGGAAAAATTCCCAATGCTGAAAGGGGATACATCACACCCTTACATGAAATGGAATTAGCATGGACCTGAAACTCAGGGCTTCTGTATGATCAAATGGATACTCAACCTAACTCCCCAATAGGCAAGTTTGGCTACTGAGCACAGGAGATGTCTGGGCTCATATCGGACACTGGTTCTGGCCCCTCTATCTCTAGCCCAACCTCTCACCAAACTTAGAGTTGCCAATACACAAGAAACAAAATGAATCTGGAACGTAAAATTATGGAAATCCCCCATCAGGAAAAACAAAAAGAAAAATAAGTTAAAAAGGAGAACGGTTTAAGAGACTTCTAAATAGCATCAAGTATATTAACATTTAGTTTATTGGGATCGTAGAAGGAAAAGAGGGAGAAAGGGTCAAAAAATGTATGTTTAACGTCCTGAAGGGAAAAACTTGCAACCTATAATACTCTACCCAGCAAGATTATCATCCAGTATTGGAGAGAAGAACTTCTCAGACAAGCAAAAGCTAAGAGCTTATCCATATTAAACCAACACGGAAGGAAATATTAAAGAGTTTTCTCTAAGTGGAAAAAGAATTAAAAATCTACAGAGAAGGGAAAAACTCCCACCAGTACACACAAACACATAGTAAAGGCTGTGGATCAACTAAGTAGATAATCTAGTATGAAAATTAAAAGACAAGTGACTTGCAAATTAAACGCTAAATACATTAAACATCCTATTACATCAATGGACAGAGCATCCTGATAAAAAAGAAATAAGAAAACTGTAGTCTTAAATTACAGATTAGAGTAGCTGAACTTCATAGCTTCCCACAGCATTTGTTGTTGTTCTTCAGTTACTACGTTATCTGACTCTTTTGAAACCACATGGGCTCCAGACATCCAGGCTCCTCTCTCCATGGGATTTACCAGACAAGAACACTGGAGTTTATTGCATCTCCTTTTCCAGTGGATCTTGCAGACCCCGGGATCAAATATGCATCTTCTGCTTTGTAGGCAGATTCTTTACCTCTGAGCCACCTGGCATTAGTTCAGTTCAGTTCAGTCACTAAGTCGTGTTTGACTCTTTGTGACCCCATGAATCACAGCACGCCAGGCCTCCCTGTCCAACACCAACTCCAGGAGTTCACTCAAACTCATGTCCATCGATTCGTTGATGCCATCCAACCATCTCATTCTCTGTCATCCCCTTCTCCCACCCCCTAATCCTTTCTGCTTCAGACTCTTTTCAAGTGACTCAACTCGTCACATGAGGTGGCCAAAGTATTGGAGTTTCAGCTTTAGCATAAGTCCTTCCAATGGACACCCCGGATTGATCTTCTTTAGAATGGACTGGTTGGACCTCATTGCAGTCCAAGGGACTCTCAAGAGTCTTCTCCAACACCACAGTTCAAAAGCATCAATTCTTCGGCGATCAGCTTTCTTCACAGTCCAACTCTCACATCCATACATGACCATGGGATAAACCACAACCTTCACTAGACGGACCTTGGTTGGCAATGTAATGTCTCTGCTTTTTAATATACCATCTAGATTGGTGATAACTTTCCTTCCAAGGAGTAAGCCTCTTTTAATTTCATGGCTACAATCAGCATCTGCAGTGATTTTGGAGCACCCCAAAATAAAGTCTGACACTGTTTCCACTGTTTCCCCATCTATTTCCCATGAAGTGATGCGACCAGATTCCATTATCTTCGTTTTCTGAATGTTGAGCTTCGAGCCAACCTTTTCACTCTCCTCTTTCACTTTCATCAAGAGGCCTTTGATTTCCTCTTCAATTTCTGCCATAATGGTGGTGTCATCTGCATATCTGAAGTTATTTATATTTCTCCCGGCAATCTTGATTCCAGCTTGTGCTTCTTCCAGCCGAGCATTCCTCATGATGTACTCTGCATATAAGTTAAATAAGCTGGGTAACAGTATACATCCTTGACGTACTCCTTTTCCTATTTGGAACCAGTCTGTTGTTCCACCACCTGGCATAGTCTATCCCAAAATAGCAGAATACACACCTTTAAGTGCACCCAGTACATTTTTTCAGGGATGAACAAATGCTGGGCCACAAAACAAATTTCAACACATTTAAGAAGTCAGAAATTATATCAAGCACTTTTTCTGACCACAGTGGTACAAAATAAGAAATCAATTACACGAGTGGAATGTGGGACAAACAGAAACATATGGAGATGAAAAAACATGCTACTAATACCAATGAGCTAATGACAAAATAAAAAAGGAAATCAGAAAATAAAATAAAATCAGACTAATAAAATCAATATATTGGATTTAGCAAAAGCAGTTCCAGGGGAAATTGTATAGTGACAGATGCTTCCCTCAAGGCAGGAGGTAAAACTGAAATGAGCAACTTAACTTACTATATATATGAAGTAGAAAAAGAAGAATTAAAAAGCCCCAAATCATCAGAATGAAGGCAATAATAAAGATCAAAGTGGATATTCATAAAATTAAGACTTCCCATTTCCTAAAATAAAAAAAAATCAGTTAAGTGAAAAGATATTTGTTGAAAAGATAAACAAAATAATTAAGTCTTTAGCCAGCTTCATCAAAAGTAAAAGATAGATGATTCAAATAAACAAATGACAAGGACACATTACAGCCAACATCACAGCAATAGGGAAAAATCATAAGAGGATACTAAAAATAGTTATATGCCAAACAACTGGACAACCTAGAAAAAACTGACAAATCTCTAGAACCATACAACCTTTCAAAACTGAATCAAGAAGGAATGTATAATCTCTGTAGTTGAAACACTAGTAGTGAAATTGAATTGATAATAAAAGATATCTTAGAAAAATAAAGATCAGGACTGCACTGCTTCACAGCAGAATGTTTACAAACATATACAGAAGAGCTTATACCCAACATTCTCAAACTATTCCAAAAAATTTAGAAAATGGTGTACTCCGAAATTTTTTATGAAGCTATTATTTTCCTAACACCAAAACCAGACAAAGACACCACCACCACCACCACCAACAAAAACTAAATTCCAAGATTTCTGTTGAATATAGATGTGAAGATTCTTAACAAAATATGAGAGAACCAAATTCAACATCACATTGAAACCATTATATACCATGATCAAAATGGATTTTCCCAGGGGTACAAGGATGGTTCAATATCTGCAAATTAGTCAGTGTGGTACACAACATTAGGAAAGAGAAGGACAAAAATCACATGACCATCTCAACAGATGCTGCAAAAGCCTTTGGCAAAATTCAATAGTCATTCATTTCAAAAACTCTCACCGATTTTGATATGGAGGGAATACATCTGAACATAATGAAAGTGTAAGTGGAAGCCGCAGTGTGCCCACTCCAGTACTCTGGCCTAGAGAACTCCATGGACTGTAGAGTCCATGTGGTGGTCTGAACATAATAAAGGTGATTTATAACAAACAGAGATGATATCATATTCAGTGGCAAAAAGCTGAAATCTATCCCTCTATATTAGGAACAAGAACCAGATGCCCACTCTTGCCACTTTTAAAACACTGGAAGTACTAGGCACAGCAATCATTCAAGGAAAATAAATAAAAGTCATCCAAATTGGAAGGAAGAAGTAAAACTGTCACTATATGCAGTTGCATTGATACTATATACAGAAAGCCATCAGTTCAGTTCTGTTCAGTCGCTCAGTCGTGTCCGACACTTCGTGACCCCATGAATCACAGCACGCCAAGCCTCCCTGTCCATCACCAACTCCCAGAGTTCACTCAAACTCAGGTCCTTCGAGTCGGTGATGCCATCCTGCCATCTCATTCTCTGTCGTCCCCTTCTCCTCGGCCCCCAATCCCTCCCAGCATCAGAGTCTTTTCCAGTGAGTCAACTCGTTGCATCAGGTGGCCAAAATATTGGAGTTTCAGCCTACATAAAAATGAATAAACAAATGAAATCAAGGTGAATTAAAACCCTAAATGAAAGACTGGAAACTATGAAACCCCTAGAAGAAAATATAGGCAAAACACTCTTTGACATAATTCATAACAACATTTTTTTCACCTGTCTCCTAAAGCAAAGAAAGCAACAGAAAAAAATGATATCTAATTGAACTTAAAAGCTTTTGCATAGCAAACAAAATCACTGAAAAAATGAAAAGACAACCTACTGAATGGGAGTAAGTATTTGCAAATGATATGACTATAAGTGGTTAATATCCAAGCTGTCTAAAGAGATTAATCAACTCAATATTGAAAAACAAAGATAAAAAAACATTGGGAAGATCTGATTTTCTCCACATAAGATATACAGATGACACATGAAAAAATGCTGAACATCACTAACTGTCAGAGATATTAAAACCAAAATCACAAGGAGATATCACCTCACACTCATTAGAATAGCTATCATCAATTCAAAACCTCTGAAAATACCAAATGTTGACAAGGATGTGGGAAAGGGAAGCCCTTGTAGTTAAATGGTGAGAATGTAATTTTGCGCAGTCGCTATGGAAAACGTCATGAAAGTTTCTAACAAAAACTAAAAAAAGAACTACCAATTGACCCAGCAATTCAAATCCGAGGTATATATCAGAAGAAAATGAACATTAATTTAAAAAATACATGAACTCCAGAGTGTATTACAGTCTTATTTACAATAGAAAAAATATGGAAGCAACCAGTGCACAAAGCACACATGGTTCCTCTCTTCAAAGCAATCACATGGAGTATGGGATAAGCAAACATTTGAACACTATAGTAATCCTTAGAAATAATGGCAGATACATGTTCGTTGAGATGGAAAAATTCTTCCAGTATATTGTATAGAAACGGAAAGCCCAATAGTTCATATAGTTTGATTCAATTTCTATAAATTAAAAAAAATTCACTCCTATATATATGCTCATGCAAATATATGTGTATTATATATTCTAGCGTTATATAACACATATAATATATATGTTATAAACATTTAGGTAGAACAACAAAGACAAAATATTAACAGTATATATATTGCTATTGACATACTTATTGGTGTCCTCTAATTCCTTTTTTATACTTTTTGAATTTCCATCATCCTGCTCTGTTATGCTGTAAATAGAATAAGAATGACTGTGATGTTAAAGTTTGTCAAAGTAGTTCTCAAGGTAGGCTGGACTTCACATTCTTGTTGGGTTTGAAATATTAGCTAGACTATATGCGTCACATGGGATCAAGTGGCAGCTGTTTGAGGGGCATAGAGATAAGCACTACTGACAGGCATGCCTGGGAATACAAGGAAAAGAATGATGTACAAAAGTTAAACAAGCATGTGAAATCAAAATCTGAGGTTGGAAAGGATCAGTCAAAAAGACTCCAGCCACTGGACCCAAAGTATCCTTATGTAACAGAGCAGCGTGAGCACAGCCCTTAGCAGGTAGCCATTGCTGTTCCTTACTAGTCCACATCCTGTTACTAAGCCACAGGTCTTGCTCAGCATTGGACCGTGCATCCCTGGGTCCCACCCATAAGCAACCAACTTTCAATGAGGTACCTACTGGTACGTCGCCTGCTCAGCTATTGGTCAGGTACACAGTGGGCCCTACCTGATGATAACTGTCAGTGAGGGACCATTGAGGAAGTGATTCAGTCCAGAGTCGTGGTGCAGTGGTCTTGTGACTCTTGTCCTTGGGCACCTTAATTTTTTTTTTTAATCAGGAATGTATTTTTGGTAGATGGGGTAAGTTGAATTTCCCTATTCAATATGACAGTTGAAGTGTCCCCACAATATTATTGAAGGATTCATTGAACACTGTCCTTGCTCTGAAGTGTAATCTTATGGAGACGGTATATTGAACTTAGGGCAAAAGACTGAGGATTCACCAAATCTTGGGGTCTCTAAATCTCATTGGAGTAGAAAAAACATACATCAGGTTCTTAATAACCTTTTTCCATCTTAAGTGCTTGTTCTTAAGTTCCTTAAGCTCCTAAAGAACCCCCAGTAGCAAGAGGGTGGTCTAGAGGATTCTGAAGTGCTGAAATGGGATGAAAAGTGTTCATACAGGGATGGAGGAGGCAGGAGTCCTGAAGGGAGGCTTATAAGCCAAAGAATAAAGGGGACTGAAGGAGTGTCTGAAGGTCATGAGCAGAAACATCATGCCCCTGAATCACCACTCCCCAGAATCAGACACCCAGAGATGTCAGCATTGGGTAAGTTGTATCATGGCCTCCCTCAGCCTCCACTAGCCTATGTTGATGGGCTAAGTTGTACATTGTGATGTCTAAGACCCCTAGGCCACCATTGGCATGGGCGAGCGCCCAGCTGTTCAATCAGATTGAAAGGTGTGGCTCTGCATTGTCCTGAGAAGATATATATAGGGGGGTCAGAGGCAGAGATCCTGGGTAGGCCACTTCATGGGATCATCATGACTAAGGTAACCAGGAAGCCACAGAAGTCAAGAAGAGTTTCAACACGGTTTGCTTCAAGGATGAAATGAAAAAAGACGACGTGTTGTCAACGGAGATACAGAGGCAATGTAAAATTATGATGACTCCATCTATGCTCCCCATGTTCTCCATTGACTTTGCTGCCCAAGACCTCTACACTGCCCTTGCCAGGCACAAAAGCTCTCATCAGCCCACATCCCTTTTTCATGAAATCTTCCTTCCAACTCAGTTTCTATACTCTTTCCTCAACACTAATACACTTCTCTTTTCTTTCCAGGTACGAAATATGACCATGAGCGTCAAATGACCTCTACAAGGGACTTTGAGAAAGAAAATCCGATCATATGCCACTCAGACGAAGAAGATGAAGAAAACAAGAAAACCAAACTGGTTTGTCTGTTCCTGTGCACGTAAGACACGGAATCAATGGTGAAAAAGGTACCAAAATATGAGACAGAGTGGCCAAGAAGGAAGCAGAATCGATAGAGAAGATAAGTTCAGCCACCCCGGAATGAGAGACCATGGAGAAGTACAACCTGGGCAGCCAGTAACTGAATACCAAAGGATAGACAGTTTAGAATTGTTTCTCCAGGGGTCTGCTTTCTTACAAATTGCCAACCAAGCAAAGATTGACTCTCACACTAACATAGTAAAATGAAGGCTTCCATTTAAATAAACATAAAATGGTGAAAAGTTGATATTTGTGAGTGTGTGTGTGTGAATTTTCTGATGGGAAGTGAGGGGAGTGAGAGAAGAGGTGGGCATCTGAGTGGGGAGGGGTTTGGAGTCCCGGGAGACTGGGGAACAGACCCTCAGGCCCACAGTTAACCAGAGAGTAGAGGTCTGGACTGGGTCAGGAATCTGCACTGAAGATGAATAACCCTGCTTAACAATTGATCTCAACGGCACGGATAAGTGCTGTGGTGTTACTGCTTTTGTTTGGGGTGTGGAATGTCATTGGGGTCTAGATTGCCAGAACCCAGATGGGAAGAGGGTTCAACATGGGAATGGAAAATTTCATACTTCTCCTGAGAAAAGCAGGCAGAAATCACCTCCTAGCCTCCTACGTCATAAAAGTATTGCTGCATCACTCACATATGCTGTCAGCTAAAGGTGCTCAGGAGGCACAAAATGCTGATACAACTAAAACCCACAGCTATCACTCCCAAAGATTAAAACAATGTTTGGAGGGAACAGACCAAATATCAATAAGGACACAGTTACCTTAAGAAATTGGAGGGAACAGTGTGTTCCCAAGGGCAGGGCAGCGGAGGTGGCCCAATCCCGGTGCATATGACAAACAGGATCACCACAGACAGATAATTTTTTGGGGTGGGGGGAACCATGCAGTTTGTGGCATCTTAGTTCCCCGACCAGTGAGTGAAAACGTTTGTGTTTCCTTGTTAATTTTCTTTTTAATAGATCTATCCATAGGTGTGATTGGGGCATTAAATTCTCCCACACTTATCGTGTTATTGCTAATTTTCCCTTTCATAATTATTAACATTTGTCTTACATATTGTGGTGCTCCTTTGTTGGGTGCATATATATTTATAATTGTTATATCTTCTTTTTGGATTGATCCTTTGGTCATCATGTAGTGTCCTTCTTTGTCTCTTTTCACAGGCTTTGTCTTAAAGTCCATTTTATCTGAAATGAGTATTGCTGCTCCTGCTTTCGTTTGGTCTCTACTTGTGTGAAATATGTTTTTCCAGCCCTTCCCTTTCAGTCTGTATGTGACCCTAGTTTCGAGGTGGTCTCTTGTAGAAAACATACATCGGGGATTTTTTGTATGTTTGTTTCCATTCATCCAGTCTTTGTCTTTTGGTTGGACATTCAACCTATTTACATTTAAGGTAATTTTTCACAAGTATGCTCCCATTGCCATTTGCTTTATTGTTTTGGGTTCGAATTTGTACCCCCTTTCTCTGCTTCCTGTCTAGAGAAGTTCCTTTAGCATTTGTTGGAGAGCTAGTTTGGTGATGCTGGATTCTCTCAGCTTTTGTTTGTGTAAAGCTTTTCAATTCTCCTTCATATTTGAATGAGACACAAGCTGGGTACAGTAATCTGGGCTGTAGGCTATTTTCTATCATCACTGTAAGTATGCCCTGCTCTTCCCTCCTGGATTGAAGAGTTTCCATTGAAATATCAGCTGTTATCCTTGTGGGAATCCCCTTGTGTGTTATTTGCTGTTTTTTCCTTTGCTACTTTTAATATTTGTTCTTTGTCTTTGATCTTTGTTAATTTTATTAATATATGTCTTGGGGTGTTTTGTCTTAGGTTTTTCCTGTTTGGGACTCTCTGGGTTTCTTGTACATGGGTGATTATTTCCTTCCCCATTAAGGGAACTTTCCAACTATAATCTCCTCAAGTATTTTCCCATGGTCTTTGTATTTGTCTTCCACTTCTGGGATTCCTATGATTCGAAAGTTGGGGTGTTTAGCATTGTCCCAGAGGTCTCTGAGATTGTCCTCATTTCTTTTAATTCGTTTTTATTTTTTCTTATCTCTTTCATTCATTTCTAAAATTCTATCTTCTATCTCACTTATCCTATCTTCTGCCTCTCTTTTTCTACCTTTGGTTCCCTCCAGATTGTTTTGGTTCTCATCTGTTGCATAATTACTTATGTATTGACTCTTTTTTATTTCTTCTAGGTGCTTGTTAAACCTTTCTTGCATCTTCTTGATCCTTGTCTCCAGCTATTTATCTGTAACTCCATTTTGTTTTCAAGATTTTGGATCATTTTCACTCTCATTATTCGGAATTCTTTATCAGGTAGTTTCTCTGTCTCGTCCTCTTTTGTTTGGGTTGGTGGGCATTCATTTATTTATCTCTAAAACTCTTGAGAGTCCCTTATACTGCAAGGAGATCCAACCAGTCCATTCTAAAGGAGATCAATCCTGGATGTTCATTGGAGGGACTGATGCTAAAACTGCAACTGCAATACTTTGGCCACCTCATGCGACGAGTTGACTCACTGGAAAAGACTCTGATGCTGGGAAAGGTTGGGGGCGGGAGGAGAAGGGGACGACGGAGAATGAGATGGCTGGATGGCATCACCGACTCTGTGGACATGAGTTTGAGAGTACTCCGGGAGTTGGTGATGGACAGGGAGGCCTGGCGTGCTATGATTCATGGGGTCGCGGAGAGTCGGACACGACTGAGCGACTGAACTGAACTGAACTGATGTGAAGAGTTTGCAGAGGTAAACACACGTTTGCTTACTAACAAAGCAAGTCACAGGAACCATGTTGAAATTACACAGGATGCTGGACGTTTTCCCATATCAATGAAAGGTCATGACTTAACCCACTCTGAATGCCTACTCCAGCCCCTGTTATTTCATAGAACACCCTTTCCCACAACTATGGCAAAGGCTTCCATGGCTGAGAAAAATGTACATGTGCCAGCAGTGGGGACAACACAGATCTTGCCTACATCTGAACAAGTTGAGAGCACACATTACCAATGCTTATGGAGGTGGCACAGTGGGAGTATCTGGAACTCTGACTGGTGTGTTGGGAATGTGCTAGTATGCACCCAAGCCCATATTGTGCACCCCTTCTTGCTCCAGCACTTCGTTCTTTTGGGGCAAAATTTCCAATGCTGGAAGGGGATACAGCACACACGTACATGAAATGGAATCAGCGTGGACCTGAAACTCAGGGCTTCTGTACCATCAACTGGATACTCAACCTAACTCCCCAATAGGCAGGATTGTCTACTGAGTACAGTAGAAGTCCGGGCTCTTACTTGGCACTGGATCTGGCCCCTCTAACCCGAGCCCCACCTCTCACCATAGTGAGAGTTTCCAAGGCACAAGAAGCAAAATTAATCTGGAACGTAAATTTATGGAAATCGCCGAATAGGAAAAACAAAACGAAAAACAAGTTTAAAAGGAGAAGAGTTTAAGAGATTTCTAGACAACATCAAGTATATTAACATTCACTTTTTTGGGATCGTAGAAGGAAGAGAGAGAAAGTGTTCAAATATGTGTATTTAACGTGCTGAAAGGGAAAACCTTGCAACCCCTAATACCCTATCCAGCAAGATTATCATCCAGAATTGCAGAGAAATACTTATCAGCCAAGCGAAAATTAAGAGCTTATCCATATTAAACCAACTCGAAAGGAAATATTAGTCTTCTCTCAGTGGAAAAAGAAGTAAAAATCCACAGAGAAGGGAAAAACTCCCACCAGTACACAGAAAACCATAGTAAAGGCTGTGGATCAACGAAGTAGATAATCTAGTATGAAATTTAAAATACAAGTGAATTGCAAATTAAATGCTAACTACATTAAACACCCTATTACATCAATGGAGAGAGCACCCTGATAGAAAAGCAAAAAGCAAATTGTAGTCTTAAATTACAGATTAGAGTAGTTGAACTTTGTAGATACCTATAGCATTCGTTGTTGTTCTTCTGTTACTAAGTTGTCTGACACTTTTGAAACCCCATGGGCTGTAGCCCTCCAGGATCCTCTGTCCATGGGATTTCCCAGTCAAGTACACTGGAGTTTATTGAATTTTCTTTCGAGGAGATCTTGCTTACCCAGGGATTAAATTTGCATCTTCTGCGTTGCAGGCAGATTCTTTACCTCTGAGCCACCTGTCAGCAGATCAGTTCAGTTCAGTCACTCACTCGTGTCTGACGCTTTGCGACCCCATGAATCACAGCTTCCAGGCCTCCCTGTCCATCACCAACTCCCGGACTTCACTCAAACTCATGTCCATCGATCTGGTGAAGCCATCCCACAATCTCATTCTCTGTAGTCCCCATCTCCTCCCGCCCCCAATCCCTCCCATAATCAGAGTCCTTTCCAGTGAGTCAATTCATCTCATGAGATAGACAAAGTACTGGATTTTTCAGTTTTAGCATCAGTCCTTCTAAAGAACACCCAGGATTGATCTCCTCTAGAATGGACTGGTTGGATCTCCTTGCAGTTCAAGGGACTCTCAAGAGTCTTCTCCAGCACCACAGTTCAAAAGCATCAATATTTCGGTGATCAGCTTTCTTCACAGTCCAACTCTCACATCCATTCATGACCACGGGAAAAACCATAGCCTAGACTAGACGGATCATGGTTGGCAAAGTAATGTCTCTGCTTTTTAATATGCTATTGAGGTTGGTCATAACTTTCCTTCCAAGGAGTAAGTGTCTTTTAATTTCATGGCTGCAATCAGCATCTGCAGTGATTTTAGACCCCCCAAAAATAAAGTCTGACACTGCTTCCACTGTTTCCCCATCTATTTCCCATGAAGTGATGGGACCAGATGCCATGATCTTTGTTTTCTGAATGTTGAGCTTCAAGCCAAACTTTTCACTCTCCTCTTTCATTTTCATCAAGAGGCTTTATAGTTCCTCTTCACTTTCAGCCATGAGGGTGTTGTCATCTGCATATCTGAGGTTATTGATATTTCTCCCGGCAATCTTGATTCTAGCTTGTGCTTCTTCCAGCCCAGTGTTCCTCATGATGTACTCTGCATATAAGTTAAATAAGCAGGGTGACAATATACAATCTTGACGCACTCACTCCTTTTCCTACTTGGAACCAGTGTGTTGTTCTATGTCCAGTTCTAACTGTTGCTTACTGACCTGCATACAGGTTTCTCAAGAGGCAGGTCAGGTGGTCTGGTATTCCCATCTCTTCAAGAATTTTCCATAATTTATTGTGATCCACACAGTCAAAGTTTGGCATAGTCAATGAAGCAGTAATAGACGTTTTTCTGGAACTCACTTTCTTTCTCGATGATCCAGCGGATGATGGCAATTTGATCTCTGGTTCCTCTGCCTTTTCTAAAACCTGTTTGAACATCTGGAATTTCACGGTTCACATATTGCTGAAGCTTGGCTTGGAGAATTTTGAGCATGACTTTACTAGCGTGTGAGATGAGTGCAATTGTGCGTTAGTTTGAGCATTCTTTGGTATTGCCTTTCTTTGGGATTGGAATGAAGACTGACCTTTTCCAGTCCTGTGGCCACTACTGAGTTTTCCAAATTTGCTGGCATATTCAGTTAAACACTTTAACAGCATCATCTTTCAGGATATGAAAGAGCTCATTTGAAATTTCATCACCTCCACTACCTTTGTTCCTAGTGATGCTCCCACTTGACTTCACATTCCAAGATGTCTGGCTCCAGGTGAGTGATAACGCCATCGTGATTATCTTGGTAATGAAGATCTTTTTTGTACAGTTCTTCTGTGTATTCTTGCCACCTCTTCTTAATATCTTCTGCCTCTATTAGGTCCATACCATTTCTGTCCCTTATCGAGCCTATTTTTGCATGAAATGTTCCCTTGAAATCTCTAATTTTCTTGAAGAGATCTCTTGTTTTTCCTAGTCTGTTGTTTTTCTCTATTTCTTTTCATTGATCGCTCAGGAAGGCTGTCTTACCTCTCCTTGTTATTCTTTGGAACTCTGCATTCAGATGCTTATATCTTTCCTTTTCTCCTTTGCTTTTCACTTCTCTTCTTTTCACAGCTATTTGTAAGGCCTCTTCAGACAGCCACTTTGCTTTTTTGCATTTCTCTTCCATGGGGATTTTCTTGGTTCCTGTCTCCTGTACAATGTCACGAACCTCTATCCCTAGTTCATCAGGCACTCTATCTATCAGATCTAGTCCCTTAAATCTATTTCTTACTTCCACTGTATAATCATAAGGGATTTGATTTAGGTCATATCTGAATGGTCTAGTGGTTTTCCCTACTTTCTTCAGTCTAAGTCTGAATTTGGCAATAAGAAGTTCATGATCTGAGCCACAGTCAGCTCCTGGTCTTGCTGTTGCTACCTGTATAGAGCTTCTCCATCTTTGGCTGCAAAGAATATAATCAATCTGATTTCGGTGTTGACCATCTGGTGATGTCCATGTGTAGAGTCTTCTCTTGTGTTGTTGGAAGACTGTGTTTGCTATGACCACTGAGTTCTCTTGGCCAAACTATATGAACATTTGCCCTGTTTCATTTCGTGCTCCAAGGCCAAATTTGCCTGTTACTCCAGGTGTTTCTAGACTTCCTACTTTTGCATTCCAGGCCCTATAATGAAAAAGACATCTTTTTTGGGTGTTAGTTATAAAAGGCCTTGTACATCTTCCTAGAACCATTCAACTTCTGCTACTTCAGCATTACTGTTTGGGGCGTAGACTTGGATTACTGTAATATTGAATGGTTTGCCCTGGAAATGAACAGAAATCATTCTGTCGTTTTTAAGATTGCATCCAAGTACTGCGTTTCAGACACTTTTGTTGACCATGACGGCTACTCCATTTCTTCTAAGGGATTCCTGACCCCAGTAGTAGATATAATGGTCATCTGAGTTAAATTCACCCATTCAGTCCATTTTAGCTCCCTGATTCCTAGAATGTCTACGTTCACTCTTGTCATCTGTTTGGCCACTTCCAATTTGCCTTGATTCATGGAACTAACATTTCAGGTTCCTATGCAATACTACTCTTTACCGCATCGGACCTTGCTTCTATCACCAGTCAAATCCACAGCTGGGTATTTGTTTTGCTTTGGCTCCATCCCTTCATTCTTCCTAGAGTTATTTTCCACTGATCTCCAGTAGCATACTGGACACCTAACGACCTGGGGAATTCCTCATTCAGTATCCTATCATTTTTCCTTTTGATACTGTTCATGGGGTTTCAAGGCAGGTATACTGAATTGGTTTGCCATTCCCTTCTCCAGTGGACCACATGCTGTCAGACCTCTCCACCATGACCTATCCATCTTGGGTGGCCCCACAAGGCATGGCTTAGTTTCATTGAGTTAGGGCTGTGGTCCATGTGATCAGATCAACTAGTTTACTGTGATTATGATTTCAGTGTGTCTGCCCTCTGATGCCCCCTCGCAGTACCTACCATCATATTTGCGTTTCTCTTACCTTGGTTATGGGATATCTCTTCACAGCTGCTCCAGCAAAGCACAGCTGCTGTACCTTACCTTGGACGTGGGTTAGCTCCTCTCGGCCATGCTTCTGCGTGTGGTTGGTTGCGCCGGAGCAGGCGTCTCTCGCGTCTGGGCCGTCGGAGGCAGTGTCTTTCGCGTCTGTGCCGCCGGAGCCAGAGTCTCTCTAGTCTATCCCAAAATAGCAGAATACACACCTTCAAGTTGGCACAGGACATTTTTTGAGGGATGATCAAATGCTAGGCCACAAAACAATTCTCAACACATTTAAGAAGACGGAAATTATATCAAGCACTTTTTCTCAACACAATGGTTCAGTTCAGTTCAGTTCAGTTCATTTCAGTCGCGCAGTCGTGTCCGACTTTTCCCGACCCGATGAATCACAGCATGCCAGGCCTCCCTGTTCATCACCAACTCCCGGAGTTCACTCAAACTCATGTCCACAGAGTCGGTGATGCCATCCAGCCATCTCATTCTCTATCGTCCCCTTCTCCTCCCGCCCCCAACTTTTCCTAGCATCAGAGTCTTTTCCAGTGAGTCAACTCGTCGCATGAGGTGGCCAAAGTATTGCAGTTTCAGCTTTAGCATCAGTCCTTCCAATGAACACACAGGATTGATCTCCTTCAGAATGGACTGGTTGGATTTCCTTGCAGTCCAAGGGACTCTGAAGAGTCTTCTCCAACACCACAGTTCAAAAGCATCAATTCTTCAGTGATCAGCTTTCTTCACAGTCCAACTCTCACATCCATACATGACCACGGGAAAAACCATAGCCTTGACTAGATGGACCTTTGTTGGCAAAGTAATGTCTCTGCTTTTTAATACACTATCAAGGTTGGTCATAACTTTCCTTCCAAGGAATAAGCGTCTTTTAATTTAATGGCTGCAATCAGCATCTGAAGAATGGTACAAAATAAGAAATCAATTACAGGAGGGGAATATGGGACAAACACAAACTTATGGAGATGAAACAACATGCTACGAAATACCAATCAGCTAATGAAGAAATAAAGAAGGGAATCTGAAAATACTTTAAGACTAATAAAAACAACAACTTTCCAAAATCTATTGGGTTTAACAAAATGAGATCTAAGGGAAATTATATAGTTACAGATGCTTCACTCAAGGCGGGGGAAGAACTGAAATAAACAACATAACTTACTATATAAATGAAGTAGAAAAAGAAGAATAAATAAATCACCAATTCCTCAGAATAAAGGAAATAATAAAGATCAGAGAGGACATTAATAAAATGGAGACTTCCCCTTTCCTTAAGTAAAAAAATGTCCGTTAAGTGTCTTTTCTCCATTTTATATTCTTGCCCTCTTTGTCAAAGATAAGGTGCACATAGGTGCGTGGATTTATCTCTGGGCTTTCTATTTTGTTCCGTTCATCTATATTTCTGTCTTTATGCCAGTACCATACTGTCTTGATGACTGTGGCTTTGTAGTAGAGCCTGAGTTCGGGCAGTTTGATTCCCCCGGTTCCATTCTTCTTCCTCAAGATTGCTTTGGCTATTCGAGGTTTTTTGTATTGTCATACAAATTGTGAGATTATTTCTTCTAGCTGTGTGAAAAATATCGGTTTAAGCTTGATAGGGATTGCACTGAATGTATAAATTATTTTGAGTGGTATACTCATTTTCACAATATTTATTCTTCCATCCACAAACAGGGTATATTTCTCCATCTATCAATGTCCACTTTGATTACTTTCAGCAGTGTTTTATAGTTTTCTATGTACAGGTCTTTTGTTTCCTTAGGTAGATATATTCCTAACTATTTAATTATTTTCATTGCAACAGTGAATGGTATCTTTTTCTTAATTTCTCTTTCTGTTTTCTTATTATTAGTGTATAGGATTGCAAGGGATTTCTGTGTGTTGATTTTATATCCTGCAACATTACTATATTCATTGATTAGCTCTAGTAGTTTTCTGGTAGAGTCTTTAGGGTTTTCTGTGTAGAGGATCATGTCATCAGCGAACAGTGAAAGTTTTACTTCCTCTTTTCCTATTTTGATTCCTTTTATGTATTTTTCTGTTCTGATTGCTGTGGCCAAAACTTCCAGAACTATGTTGAATAGTAGTGGTGGAAATGGGCAACCTTGTCTTGTTCCTGACTTTGGGGAAATTCTTTCAGTTTTTCACCTTTGAGGACAATGTTTGCTGTGGGTTGTCATATATAGCTTTTATTCTGTTGAGGTATGTCCCTTCTATTCCCATTTTCTGGAGGGTTTTTATCACAAATGAATGTTGAATTTTGTCGAAGGCTTTCTCTGCATCTATTGAAATAATCATATGATTTTTATTTTTCAGTTTGTTAATGTAGTGTACTACATTGATTGATTTGCAGATATTGAAGAATCCTTGCATTCCTGGGATAAAGCCCATTTGGTCATGATGTATGATCTTCTTAATGTGTTGTTGGATTCTGATTGCTAGAATTTTGTTAAGGATTTTTGCATCTATGTTCATCAGTGATATTGGCCTGTGGTTTTCTTTTTTTGTGGGATCATTGCCAGGTTTTGGTAATGATTAGGGTGATGATGGCCTCATAGAATGAGTTTGGAAGTTTCCCTTCCTCAGCAACTTTCTGGAAGAGTTTGAGTAGAGTAGGTGTTAGCTCTTCTCTGAATTTTTGGTAGTATTCAGCTGTGAAGCCGTCTGGACCTGGGCTTTTGTTTGCTGGAAGACTTATGTTTACAGCCTCTAATTCCTTGCTTGTGATGGGTCTGTTAAGATTTTCTATTTCTTCCTGGTTCAGTTTTGGAAAGTTGTACTTTTCTAAGAATTGGTCCATTTCTTCCAAGTTATCCATTTTATTGCCATATAATTGGTGATAGTATTCTCTAATAATCCTTTTTATTTCTCTGTTGTCTGTTGTGATCTCTACATTTTCATTTCTAATTTTATTGTTTTGGTTCTTCTTCCTTTGTTTCTTGATGAGTCTGGCTACTGGTTTGTCAATTTTATTTACCTTCTCAAAGAACCAGCTTTTGCCTTTGTTGATTTTTTGCTGTGGTCTCTTTTGTTTCTTTTGAATTTATTTCTGCCCTAATTTTTAAGATTCCATTCCTTCTAATTACCCTGGGGTTCTTCATTTCTTCCTTTTCTAGTCTTTAGATGTAGAGTTAGGTTATTTAATTGACTTTTTCCCTGTTTCTTGAAGTGTGCATATATTGCTATCAACCTTCCCCTTAGCACTGCTTTTACAGTGTCCCAGAGATTTTGGGTTGTCGTGTTTTCATTTTCATTCATCTCTATGCATATTTAGATTTCTCTTTTGATTTCTTCTATGATTTGTTCGTTACTCAGCAGCGTGTTTTTCAGCCTCCATATGTTGGCATTTTTTAATAGTTTTTCTCCTGTAATTGAGATCTAATCTTACTGCATTGTGGTCAGACAACATGCTTGGAATGATTTCAATATTTTTGAATTTACCAAGGCTAGATTTATGTTCCAGGATGTGATCTAACCTGGAAAACGTTCCGTGTGCACTTGAGAAAAAGGTGAAATTCATTGTTTTGTGGTGAAATGTACTATAGAGGTCTATTAGGTCTAGCTGGTCTATTGTATCATTTAAAGTTTGTGTTTCTTTGTTAATTTTCTGTTTAGTTGATCTATCCATAGGTGTGAGTGGGATATTAAAGTCTCCCACTATTATTGTGCTGTTGTTAATTTCCCCTTTCATACTTGTTAGTAATTGTCTTACATATTGTGGTGCTTCTATATTGGGTGCATAAATATTTAGAATTGTTATATCTTCTTCTTGGATTGATCTTTGATCATTATGTAGTTTCCTTGTTTGTCTCTTTTCACAGCCTTTGTTTTAAAAACTATTTTGTCTGATATGAGTATTCCTACTCCTGCTTTATTTTGGTCTCTGTTTCCATGGAATATCTTTTTCCAGCCCTTCACTTTCAGCCTGTATGTGTCTCTTGTTTTGAGGTGGGTCTATGTAGACAACATATACTGGAGTCTTGTTTTTGTATCTATTCAGCCAGCCTTTTTCTTTTGGTTGTGGCATTCAACACATTTATGTTTAAGGTGATTATTGATAATTATGATCCCTTTGCCATTGTCTTTCTTGCTTTGGTTTCAAGTTTATACACCCTTCCTGTGTTTCCTGTGTAGAGAAGATCCTTTAGTATTTGTTGAAGACCTGGTTTGGTGATGCTGAATTCTCTCAGCTTTTGCTTGTCTGTAAAGCTTTTGATTTCTCCTTCATATTTGAATTAGATCCTTGCTGGGTATAGTAATCTGGGCTGTAGTTTACTTTCTTTCATCACTTTAAGTATGTCTTGCCATTCCCTCCTGGCCTGAAGAGTTTCTGTTGAAAGGTCAGCTGTTATCCTTATGGGAATCCTCTTGTGTTATTTGTTGCTCTTCCCTTGCTGCTTTTAATATTTGTTCTTTGTGTTTGATGTTTGTTAATTTGATTAATATGTGTCTTGGAGTATTTCGCCTTGGGTTTATCCTGTTAGAGACTCTCTGGGTTTCTTGGACTTGGGTGATTATTTCCTTCCCCATTTTAGGAAAATTTTCAACTATTATATCTTCATGTATTCTCTCATGGTCTTTCTTTTTGTTTTCTTCTTCTGGGACTCGTATGATTTGAATGTTGTGGTGTTTAACATTGTCCCAGAGATCTCTAATATTGTCCTCATTTCTTTTAATTCGTTTTTCTTTTCCCCTCTCTGTTTCATTTATTTCTGCAATTCTATCTTCTAGCTCACTTAGCCTGTCTTCTACCTCCATTTTTCTACAGTTTGTTCCCTCGAAAGTGCTTCTGATCTCATATGTTGCATTATTCATTGTATATTGACATTTTTATTTCCTCTAAATCTTTATTAAAACTTTCTCGCCTCCTAACAATCCTTTTCTCCAAGTTATGTATCTGTAACTCCATCTTGATTTTCAGATTTTGAATCATTTTCACTATTAAAATTCAAAATTCTTTATAAGGTCGATTCCCTATATCTTTCTCTTTTGTTTGTGTTGGTGGGCATTTATTCTGTTCCTTTACTTGCTGGGTATTTCTCTGCCTCTTCATCTTACTTATATTGCTGTTCTTGGGTTGGCCTTTCCGTCTTCTGACAGTTTGTGGAGTTTTCTTATTTATGTAGTTTCCTCCCTGTGTGTGGGGTTGGACGGGTGGATTTTCAAGGTTCCCTGGTTAGGGAAGCTATTGTCGGTTTTCTGCTGGGTGAAGCTGGATTTCTTCTCTCTGTTCAGTCGTGCTGTTGGGAGGGAGGAATGCTGCTAACAAATATCCCTGGCGTCTGTGGGGAGTGCTCACAGTGTCTTGACTACACTGGGATTGCCCCCACTCATGGCCTGTGTGCTTTCCCTGTTATGTTGCCCAGGCTCTAGGTTGCTTTGTCTGGAAATGTCCACGGCTGGTGCTGCATTGTATGCACTTCCCAGGTTTGAGAGGCTCAGGTTCAGGTACTCGGGTACTCCACAAAGGCGCAGACTTGGCTGGGCCTGCGTTTTGTGCCTTCCCCGGTCTGAGCAGCTCAGGTGACCAGGCGTTTGGCGAGCACAGTTGCTGTGACTTATTATCTCCCCAGTCCCTGCCGCTCAGTTTTCTGAGTGTACAACTGGCACACTTTCTTGGGCAGATATCAACTGGCCTGAACCCAAGAAGTCTCGGTTAGCAATGAAGCCTTCCTGCTGCTTGGTATCAGAGGCCTCTCTGGGGACACGGTTGCCCCTTCCGGCGCTTGCTGCCCTCCCTGCCTGTCCCGGCAGGGGATGGGGGATGCGCTGACCACAGCCCGCTTGCTCTGCTCAGTCCTTTGTTCTGTGAGCGGGGCTGGCAGATTCTTAAATTGGGGCTTTTCGCCTTTTCGCAGGCTTTTCGCCTTTTAGCTCTACCGTCTGCTTCGCGGTCTCCCGTTAAGGCCCTCAGATTGCCCTCCTGGCGTTTAGGCCCGGTCCTCTCTCTAAGAGCTGGCCACAGACACACCCGTGAATTTTTCCAGGTGTTTGGAAACTTATCTCTCTTTTTCTTTCTTTAAGCCTCCCTTCCCAGGAAGGAGCTCCGTCCCTCCCTTTTTGATTCTCTTTTTATGTTTTATACTCTTTCCTACCTATTTTGAAGACAATGGGCTGCTTTTCTGAGTGCCTGATGTCCTCTGCCGGCATTCAGAAGTTGTTCTGTGGTATTTACTCAGCGTTCAAATGTTCTTTTGCTGAATTTATGGGAGAGAAAATGGTCGCTCCGTCTTATTCCTCCACTACCTTCTATCCTCCCCCGGTGTCCTCTAATTTTATTTTTATACTTTTTGAATTTCCATCATCCTGTTCTGTTATACTGTGAATAGAATAAGAATCACTGTGATGTTAAGGTTTGATAAAATAGTTCTCAAGTTGGGCTGGCCTTCACATTCTTGTTGGGTTTGAAATATTAGCTATACAATATGTGGCACATGGGATCAAGTGGCAGCTGTTGGAGGGGCATATAGATAAGCACTGCTGACAGGCATGCCTGGGAATACAATGAAAAGAATGATGTACAAAAGTTAAACAAGCATGTGAAATCAAAATCTGAGGTTGGAAAGGAGACAATCAAAAAGATTCCAGCACACTGGACCCAAAGTATTCTTATGTAACAAAGCAGCGTGAGCACAGCCCTTAGCAGGTAGCCATTGCTGTTCCTTACTAGTCCACATGCTGTTACTAAGCAACAGGTCTTGCTCAGCAACTGGATAGTGCATCCCTGGGTCCCGCCCATAAGCAACCAACTATCAATGAGGTACCTACGGGTACGTCTCCTGCTCAGCTATTGGTCTACTACACAGTGGACCCTACCTGATGATAACTGTCAATGAGGGATCATTGGGGAAGTGATTCAGTCAAGAGTCCTTGGTGCAGTGGTCGTGTGACTCTTGCCTTTGGGCACCGAACTTTTTTATTCCTTTTTTAAAAATAAGGAATGTATTTCTGGTACATGGGGCAAGTTGAGTTTCCCTACTCAATATGAGATTTGAAGTGTCCCCAATAATATCAGTGGAGGAGACATTTAACACTTTCTTTGCTCTGATGTGTAATCTTATGGAGACAGTGTATTGACCTTGGGGCAACAGACTGAGGATTCACCAAATCATGGGGTCTCTAAAGCTCATCGAATAGAAAAAACATACAACATGTTCTTAATTACCTTTGTCCATGTTAAGTGCTTGCTCTTAAGTTCCTTAAGTCCCTTAAGAACCCCCAATAGGAAGAGAGTGGTTTAGAGATGAAATGACTAGAGGACTCTGAAGTGCTGAAATGGGATGAAAAGTGTTCACACAGGGATGGAGGAGGCATGAGTGTTGAAGGGCGACATATAAATCAAAGAATAAAGGGCACTGAAGGAATGTCTGTAGGTCATGAGCAGAAACACCATGCCCCTGAATCACCACTTCCCAGAATCAGAAATACAGAGGTGTCAGCAGTGGGTAAGTTGTATCATGTCCTCCCTCAGCCTCCATTAGCCCATGTTGATGGGCAAAGTGGTACATTGTGATGTCTAAGACCCCAAGGCCACCATTGGCTGGGGGAGTGCCTAGCTGACCAAACAAATTGAAGGCTGTGGCTCCTCATTGTCCTGAGAAGGTATATATAGGGGTTTCAGAGGAAGAGATTCTGGGTTGGGTCACTCCGTGGGATCATCATGAATAAGGTAACCAGGACGCGACAGAAGTCAAGAAGAGTTGCAATGCAGTTTGCTTCATGGATGAAAGGAAGAAAGATGACCCATTGTCAACAGAGATACAAAGGAAGTATGAGTGTAAGATAACTCCATCTATTCTCCTCATGTTCTCCATTGACTTTGCTGCCCAAGACCTCTACACTGCCCTTGCCTGGCACAAATGCCCTCATCAACCCACATCCCTTTTTCATGAACTCTCCCTTCCAAAGAAGTTGTTATAATCTTTCCTCAAAATTAATACCCTTCTCTTTTCTTTCCAGGCACGAAATATGACCATGAGGGTCAGAAGACCTCTACAAGAGACTTTGAGAAAGAAAATCCGAGCAAATTCCACTCAGTTGAAGAAGGTGAAGAAAACAAAACCAAACTGGTTTTTCTGTTCCTGTGCACGTAAGACACTGAATCAATGCCGAAAAAGGTACCAAAATATGAGGCAGAGTCCAAGAAGGAGGCAGAATGGAAAGAGAATTTAAGCTTAGCCACCCCAGAATGAGAGACCTGGGAGAAGCACAACCTGGGCAGCCAGTAACTGAATACCAAAGTTTAAACAGTTTAGAATTGTTTCTCTCGACGACTGCTTTCTTACAAATGGCCAACCAGGAAAAGACTGACTCTCACACTAACAGAGTAAACTGATGTCTGCCATTAAAATAACATCAAAAGGTGAAAAGATGAGATGTGTGTGTGTGTGTGTGTGTGAAATTTCTGATGGTAAGGGAGGGGGAGGGAGAGAAGAGGTGGGCACCTGAGTGGGGATGGGTGTGGAGTCCCGGAATTTGGGGAACAGACCTTCAGACCCCTGTTAACCAGAGAGGAGAAGTCTGGAATGGGTCAGGAGTCTGCACTAAAGATGAATAAGCCTGCCTAACAATTGATGTCAGTGGCAAGGATTAGTCTCGTGGTGTTACTTCCTTTGATTGGGGTGTGGAATGCCATCAGGGTGTAGATTGCCAGAACCCAGATGGGAAGAGGGTTCAACATGGGTAAGGTGAATGTCATATTTCCCCTGAGAAAAGCAGGCAGAAATAAACTCCTGGCCTCCTATGTCATAAAGGGCTTTGTTGTATCACTCGCCTATTCTGTCAGCAAAAGGTGCTCAGGAGGCACAAAATGCTGATACAACTAAAACCCACAGCTAGCCCTCCCAGGAGAAGGCAATGGCACCCCACTCCAGTACTCTTGCCTGGAAAATCCCATGGACGGAGTAGCCTGGTGGGCTGCAGTCCATGGGGTCGCGAAGAGTCTGACACGACTGAGCGCCTTCACTTTCACTTTTCTCTTTCATGCTTGGAGAAGGAAATGGCAACCCACTCCAGTGTTCTTGCCTGGAGAATCCCAGGGACAGGGGAGCCTGGTGGGCTGCCGTCTATGGGGTCGCACAGAGTCGGACACGACTGAAGCGACTTAGCAGCAGCAGCAGCAGCGCTCCCAAAGAATAAAATAATGTGTAGAGGGAACAGACCAAACATCAATTAGGCCACTGTTATCCTAAAAAATTGGTGGGAGCAGTGTGTTCCCAAGGGCAGGAGAGTGTAGGTGGCCCAATCCCTGTGCATATGACAAACAGGATCAACACAGACAGATAATTTTTTGGGATGGGGGGCACCATGCAGTTTGTGGGATCTTCATTCCCTGAGCAGGGATTGAAAAAACTTTTGTGTTTCCTTGTTAATTTTCTGTTTAGTCGATCTATCCATAGGTGTGAGTGGGGTATTAAAGTCTCCCAATCTTACTGTGTTATTGTTAATTTCCCCATTCATAACTATTTTTTTTCTCCTAAAACCTTTTATTTTTCTTTATTTTTTATTTTATTAATTTTTTTTGGAGGCTAATTACTTTACAATATTTTATTTTTGATTTTGCCATACAGTGACATGATTCCTCCCCAGGTGTACATGTGTTCCACATCTTGAACCCCCTTCCCACCTCCCTCCACATCCCATCACTCTGGGTCATGCCAGTGAGCCAACCCCGAGCATCCTGTCTCATGCATCGAACCTGGACTGGTGATTCATTTCACATATGATAATATACATGTTTCAATGCCATTCTCCCAAATCATCCCACCCTCACCCTCTCCTACAGAGTCCTAAAGACTGTTCTATACACGTGTGTCACTTTTGCTGTCTCGTATACAGGGTTATTGTTGTCATCTTTCTAAATTCCATATATATGCGATAGTATACTGTACTGGTGTTTTTCTGTCTGGCTTACTTCACTCTGTATAATAGGCTCCAGTTTCATCCACCTCATTAGAACAGATTCAAAAGTATTATTTTTAATGGCTGAATAATACTCCATTGTGTATATGTACGAAAGCTTTCTTATCCATTCGTCTGCAGATGGCCATCTAGGTTGCTTCCATGTGCTCTCTATTATAAACAGTGCTGCAATGAACATTGGAGTACATCTGTTTCTTTCAATTCTGGTTTCTTTGGTGTGTATGCCCAGGAGTGTGGTTGCTGGGTCGTTTGGCAGTTCCATTTTCAGTTATTTAAGGAATCGCCACACTGTTCTCCATAGTGGCTGTACTAGTTTGCATTCCCACCTACAGTGTAAGAAGATTCCCTTCTCTCCACACCATCTCCAGCATTTATTGCATGTAGACTTCTGGACAGCAGCCATTCTGACTGGTGTGTAATGGTATTTCATTGTTGTTTTGATTTGCATTTCTCTGATTATGAGGGATGTTGAGCATTTTTTCATGTGTTTGTTAGCCATCTTTATGTCTTCCTTGGAGAAATGTCTGTTTAGTTCTTTGGCCCATTTTTGATTGGGTCGTGTATTTTTCTGGAATTGAGCTGCAGGAGCTGCTTGTATGTTTTGGAGATTAATTCTTTGTCAGTTGTTTCTTTTGCTATTGTTTTCTCCCATTCTGCAGGCTGTCTTTTCACCTTGCTTGTAGTTTCCTTTGTTGTGCAGAAGTTTTTAATTTTAATTAGGTCCCATTTGTTTAGTTTTGCTTTTATTTCCAATATTCTGGGAGGTGGGTCATGGAAGATCCTGCTCTGATTTATGTCGGAGAGTGTTTTGCCTATGTTCTCCTATAGGAGTTTTATAGTTTCTGGTCTTATATTTAGCTCTCTAATTCATTTTGAGTTTATTTTTGTGTATGGTGTTAGGAAGTGTTCTAGTTTCATTCTTTTACAAGTGGCTGACCAGTTTTCCCAGCACCACTTCTTAAAGAGACTGTCTTTTCTCCGTTTTATATTCGTGCCTCCTTTGTCAAAGATAAGGTGTCCATGCTGCTACTACTGCTGCTAAGTTGCTTCTGTCGTGTCCGACTCTGTGCGACTCCATAGATGGCAGCCCATGAAGCTCCGCCATCACTGGGATTCTCCAGGCAAGTACACTGGAGTCGGTTGCCATTTCCTTCTCCAAGGTGTCCATAGGTGCGTGGATTTATCTCTGGTGTTTCTATTTTGTTCCATTGATCTATATTTCTGTCTTTATTCCAGTGCCTTAACGTCTTAATGATTGTGGCTTTGTAGTAAAGCCTGAAGTCAGGCAGGTTGATTCCCCCAGTTCCATTCTTGTTCCTCAAGATTGCTTGGCTATTCGAATTTTTTTGTATTTCCATACAAATTGTGAGATTATTTGTTCTAGTTCTGTGAAAAATATCGTTGTTAGCTTGCGAGGGATTGCATTGAATGTATAAATAACTTTAGGTAGCATACTCATTTTCACAATTACTTTCAGCAATGTTTTATAGTTTTCTATGTACAGGTTTTTTGTTTCCTTAAGGCAGATATATTCCTAAATATTTAATTCATTTTGTTGCAACAGTGAATTGTATCGTTTCCTTAATTTCTCTTTCTATTTTCTCATTATTAGTGTATAGGAATTCAAGGGATTTCTGTATGTTGATTTTATATCCTGCAACTTTACTGTATTCATTGATTAGCTCTAGTAGTTTTCTGGTAGGGTCTTAGGGTTTTCTGTGTAGAGGATCATGTCATCAGCGAACAGTGAAAGTTTTAATTCTTCTTTTCCAATTTAGACTCCTTTTATGTCTTTTTCTGCTCTGCTTTCTGTGGCCAAAACTTCCAGAAATATGTTGAATAGTAGTGGTGAGACTGGGCACCCTTGTCTTGTTCCTGACTTTAGGGGAAATGCTTTCAGTTTTTCACTGTTGAGGATTATGTTTGCTGTGGGTTTGTCATAAATAGCTTTTATGATGTTGAGGTATGTCCCTTCTATTCGCACTTTCTGGATGTTTTTATCATAAATGGATGCTGAATTTTGTCGAAGGCTTTCTTTGCATCTATTGAGATAATCATATGATTTTCATTTTTCAGTTTGTTTATGTTGTGTATTACGTTGATTGATTTGTGGATATTGAAGAATCCTTGCATTCCTGGAATAAAGTCCACTTGGTTATGATATATGATCTTCTTAATGTGTTGTTGGATTCTGATTGCTAGAATTTTGTTAAGGATTTTTGCATCTATGTTCATCAGTGATATTGGCCTATAGTTTTCTTTTTTTGTGGGATCTTTAACAGTTTTTGGGATTAGGGTGATGGTGGCCTCATAGAATGAGTTAGGAAGTTTCCCTTCAGCAGAAATTTTCTGGAAGAGTTTGCGTAGAATAGGTGTTAGCTCTTCTCTAATTTTTTGGAAGAATTCAGCTGTGAAGCCCTCTGGACCTGGGGTTTTGTTTGCTGGAAGATTTCTGATTACATCTTCTATTTCCGTGCTTGTGATAGGTCTATTCAGATTTTCTATTTCTTCCTGGTTCATCTTTGGAATGTTGTACTTTTCTAAAAATTTGTCCATTTCTTCCAATTTATTCCTTTTATTGCCATATAATTGCTGATAGTATTCTCTAATAATCCTTTGTATTTCTGTGTTGTCGGTTGTGATCTCTCCATTTTCACTTATAATTTTATTGATTTGGTTCTTCTCCCTTTGTTTCTTGATGAGTGTGGCTAGTTGTTTGTCAATTTTATTTACCTTCTCAAAGAACCAGCTTTTGGCTTTGTTGATTTTTGTATTGGTCTCTTTTGTTTGTTTTGCATTTATTTCTGCCCTAATTTTTACGATTTCTTTCCTTCTACTTACCCTGGGCTTCTTCATTTCTTCCTTTTCTAGTTTATTCAGATGTAGAGTTAATTTATTTAGCTGAATTTTTCTTGTTTCTTGAGGTTTGCTTGTATTGCTATGAATCTTCCCCTTAGCATTGCTTTTACAGTGTCCCAGAGGTTCGGAGAAGGCAATGGCAAGCCACTCCAGTACTCTTGCCTAGAAAATCCCATGGACAGAGGAGCCTGATGGGCTACAGTCCATGGGGTCGCTACTAGTCCGACAAGACTGAGCGACTTCACCTTCACTTTTCACTTTCACCCATTGGAGAAGGAAATGGTAACCCACTCCAGTGTTCTTGCCTGGAGAATCCCAGGGATGGCGGAGCCTGGTGGGCTGCCGTCCATGGGGTCACACAGAGTCGGACAAGACTGAAGTGACTTAGCAGCAGAGGTTTTGGGTTGTTGTGTTTGCATTTTCATTCTTTTTTATGCATATTTTAATTTCTCTTTTGATTTCTTCTATGATTTGTTTGTTATTCAGCAGCGTGTTGTTCAGCCTCCATATGTTGTTATTTTTAATAGTTTTTCTCCTGTAATTGAGATCTAATCTTACTGCATTGTACTGAAAAAAGATGCTTCGAATGATTTCAATTTTTTTGAATTTACCAAGGCTAGATTTATGGCCCTGATGTGATCTATCCTGGATAAGGTTCTGTGTGCGCTTGAGAAAAAGGTGAAATTCATTGTTTTGGGCTGAAATGTCTATAGAGATCTGTTAGGTGTAAATGGTCTATCATGTCATTTACAGTTTGTGTTTCCTTGTTAATTTTCTGTTTAGTTGATCTATCCATAGTTGTAAGCGGGGTATTAAAGTCTCCTGCTACTATTGTGATGTTGTTAATTTCTCCTTTCATACTTGTTAGTAATTGTCTTACACATTGCTGTACTCCTATCTTGGGTGCATAAATATTTATAATTGTTATATCTTCTTGGATTGAGCCTTTGATCATTATGTAGTTTCCTTCTTTGTCTGTTTTCACAGAGTTTGTTTTAAAGTCTATTTTATCTGATATAAGTATTGCTACTTCTGCTTTATTTTGTTCTCTATTTTCATGGAATATGTTTTTCCAGCCCTTCTGTTTCAGTTTGTATGTGTCCCTCCTCACAAGTTGGGTCTCTTGTAGACAACATATATAGGGGTCTTATTTTTGTATCCATTCAGCCAGCCTTTTCCTTTTGGTTGGGACATTCAAACCATTTACATTTAAGGTGATTAATGATAAGTATGATGCTGTTGCCATTTTCTTTATTGCTTTGGGTTCGAGTTAATAGACTCTTTCTGTGTTTCCTGTCTAGAGAAGTTCCTTTAGTATTTGTTGGAGAGCTGGTTTAGTGATGCTGAATTCTCTCAGCTTTAGCTTGTCTGTAAAGCTTTTGATTTCTTCTTCATATTTGAGTGAGATACTTGATGGGTATAGTAATCTGGGCTGTAGGTTACTATCTTTCATCACTTTTAGTATGTCATGTCATTCCCTCCTGGCCTGAAGTGTTTCTGTTGAAAGATCAGCTGTTATCCTTATGGGAATCCCCTTGTGTGTTATTTGTTGCTTTTCCCTTGCTGCTTTTAATATTTGTTCTTTGTGTTTGATCTTTATTAATTTGATTAATATGTGTGTTTGAGTATTTCTCCTTGGGTTTATCCTGTTAGGGACTCTCTGGGTTTCTTGGACTTGGGTGATTATTTCCTTCCCACTTTAGGGAAGTTTTCAACTTTTATCTCTTCAAGTATTCTCTCATGGTCTTTCTTTTTGTCTTCTTCCTCTGGGACTGCTATGATTCGAATGTTGGGGCATTTAACATTGTCCCAGAAGTCTCTAATATAGTCCTCATTTCTTTTAATTCGTTTTTCTTTTTCCGTCTCTGTTTCATTTATTTCTACAATTCTATCTTCTAGCTCACTTATCCTGTCTTCTGCTTCCGTTATTCCACTGTTTGTTCCCTCGAGAGTGTTTCTGATCTCATCTATTGCATTATTCACTGTATACTGACCCTTTTTTATTTCCTCTAATTCTTTATTAAACATTTCTTACATCTCCTTCATCCTTTCCTCCACTTTATGTCTTTGTAACTCCATTTTGTTTTTCAGATTTTGAATCATTTTCACAATTAAAATTCGAAATTCTTTATCAGGTCGGTTCCCTATATCTTCCTCTTTTGTTAGTTTTGGTGGGCATTTGTTCTGTTCATTTACTTGCTGGGTATTTCTCTGCCTCTTCATTTTGCTTATATTGCTGTGCTTGGGGTGGCTTTTCCTTCTTCTGGCAGTTTGTGGAGTTCTTTATTATGTAGTTACCTCGTTGTGTGTGGGGTTGCATGGGTGACTTGTCAAGATTCCATGGCTAGGGAAGCTTGTGTTGGTGTTCTGGTGGGTGGAGCTGAATTTCTTCTCTCTGGAGTGCAATGAAGTGTCCAATAATGAGTTTGAGATGTCAATGAGTTTGAGACGTCAATGGGTTTGGAGTGGCTTTGGGCAGCCTGTATATTGAAGCTCAGGGCTATTTTCTTGTGTTGCTGGAAAATTTGCATTGTATGTCTTTCCCTGAAACTTGTTGACCCTTGGGTGGTGCCTGGTTTCAGTGTATGTATGGAGGCATTTGATGAGCACCTATCAATTAATGTTCCCTGAAACAGTAGATCTCTGGTGATCTCAGGATTTGGACTTAAGCCTCTGCCTCTGGTTTTAAGCCTTATTCTTGCAGCAGGCTCAGGACTTCTCCATCTGTTACTTCCTAGGCCGTTCCTTCTGTTAAAACTCTTCTGTTTGCTGGTTTCTTCAGTGTCTAATTCCCGTCCTGACATCAGGGGGTGGTGGTGGACACTTTTCTTTTCGGCTCACCTGTTCAGTCCTGCTGTGCGGATGGAGGAACGCTGCTAACAAATATCACTGGCATCTGTTGGGAGCGCTCCCAGTGTCTCGGCTACAATGGGATTGCTCCCGCTCGTGGCGTGTGTGCTTTCCCTGTTTATGCTGCTCAGGCTCTAGGTTGCTCTGCCAGGAGCTGTCTGCGGCCGGCGCTGTGTTGCATGAACTTCCCAGGTTTGAGCAGCTCAAGGTCAGGTACTCGGTTACTTCACAAAGGCGCAAACTTGATTGGGCCTGCCTTTTGCGCCTTGGTTTAAGCAAGCATTTGAACACTATAGTAATCCTTAGAAATAATGGCAGATACATGTTAATTGAGATGGAAAAATTCTTCTAGGATATTGTATAGAAAAGGAAGGCTACAATAGTGCATAGAGTTTGATTCAATATCTACAAATTAAAAAAAAATTCACTAATGTGTGCATGCTCATCCAAATATAAGTGTATTATATATTCTATAATTATATAACACATATAATATATATGTTATAAACATTTAGGTAGAACAACAAAGACAAAATATTAACAGTATATATTTCTATTGACATAATTATCGGTGTCCTCTGTTTCATATTTATAATTGTTGAATTTGCATCATCCTGCTCTGTTATACTGTGAATAGAATAAGAATCACTGTGATGTTAAGGTTTGCCAAAGTAGTTCTCAAGGTGGGCTGCCCTTCACATTCTTGTTGGGTTTGAAATATTAGCGATACTATATGCGGCAAATGGAATCATGTGGCAGCTGTTGGAGGGGCATAGAGATAAGTACTGCTGACAGGCATGCCTGGGAATACAATGAAAAAAATGATGTACAAAATTTAAACAAGCATGTGAAATGAAAATCTGAGGCTGGAAAGGAGTCAACTAAAAAGATTCCAGCACACTGTACCCAAAGTGTCCTTATGTAACAGAGCAGCAGGAGCACAGCCCTTAGCAGGTAGCCATTGCTGTGCCTTACTACTCCATATCCTGTTACTAAACAACAGGTCTTGCTCAGCAATTGGACAGTGCATCCCCAGGCCTCGTCCAAAATCAACCAACTATCAATGAGTTACCTACTGGTACGTCTCCTGCTCAGCTATTGGTCAGATACACAGTGGGCCCTACCTGATGATAACTGTCAATGAGGGCCCATGGGGAAGTGATTCGTTAAGAGTCCATGGTGCAGTGGTCATGTGACTCTTGACTTTGGGCACCCTACTATTTTTTTCTTAATCAGGAATGTATTTCTGGTAGATGGGGCAAGTTGAGTTTCTGTACTCAATATAAGACTTGAAGTGTCCCTACAATATTAGTGGAGGAGACATTGAACACTTTCTTTGCTCTGATGTGTAATCTTATGGAGACGGTGTATTGACCTTGGGGCAACAGACTGAGGATTCAAAAAATCTTGGGGTCTCTAAAGCTCACTGGAATAGAGAAAACATAGAACATGTTCTTAATTACATTTTCCCATGTTAAGTACTTGCTCTTAAGTTACTTAAGCCCATCAAGAACCCCCATTAAGAAGAGCGTGGTGTAGAGATGAAGTGACCAGAGGACTGTGAAGTGCTGAATTGATATGAAAAGTATTCATACAATGATGGAGGAGGCAGGAGATTTGAAGCGAGACATATAAGTCTAAGAATAAAGGGCCAGAAGGAAAATCCGAATGTTATGAGCAGAAACATCATGCCCCTGAATCACCACTCCCCAGAGTCAGACACACAGAGGTGTCGGCAGAGGGTAAGTTGTATCATGGCCTCCCTCAGCCTCCACTAGCCCATGTTGATGGGCAAATTGTACATTGTGATGTCTAAGACACCAAGGCCACCATTGGCTGGGGGAGTGCCTAGCTGACCAATCAGATTGAAGGGTGTGGCTCCTCATTGTCCTGAGAAGGTATATAATGGGGGTTCAGAGGCAGAGATTCTGGGTAGTTCACTTCGTGGGATCATCATGACTAAGGGAACCAGGAAGCCACAAAAGCCAAGAGTAGCAACGTGGTTTGCTTCAAGGGTGAAAGCAAGAAAGACGACCCATTGACAACGGAGAAAGGGAGGTAGTGTGAAAGTAAGATGAATCCATCTTTTTATAAGCCTCCATTCCTTGGAATGGAGCTCCATCCCTACGTGTTTGGTCTCTTTTTATCTTTTATATTTTTCCCTACCTCCTTTCGACGACAATGGACTGCTTTTCTGGGTGCCTGATATCTTCTGCTGGAATTCAGAAGTTGTTTTGTGGAATTTACTCAGCGTTCAAGTGTTCTTTTGATGAATTTGTATGGGATAAAATGGGCTCTCCATTTTATTCCTACGCCATCTTCCTCCCTCCAGCACTTCGTACTTTTGGGGCAAAATTTCCAATGTTGGAAGGGGATACAGCACACACTTACATAAATGGAATCAGCATGGTCCTGAAACTCAGGGCTTCTGTACCATCAACTGGATACTCAACCTAATTGCCCAATAGGCAGGGTTGTATACTGAGCACAGGAGAAATCCAGGCTCATACCTGGCACTGGTTCTGGCCCCTTTATCTATAGCCCCACCTCTCATCATAGTCAGAATTGCCAACACCCAAGAAGCAAAATTAATCGGCAAATTAAAATTTTGGAAATTGCACAATAGGGAAAACACAAGGAAAAACAAGTTAAAAAGGAGAACATTTTAAGAGACTTCTAGACAACATTAAGTATACAATATTCAATTTATGGGTTCGTAGAAGGAAAAGAGAAAGAGAAAAAGGCGTCAAAAATGTATATTTAACGTGCTGAAAGGGAAAAACCTGCAACCTGTAATACTCTACCAAGCAAGATTGTCATCCAGAATTGGAGAGAAGAATTTCTCAGACAGGCAAAAACTAAGAGCTTATCCATAATAAACCAACTCAGAAGGAAATATTAAAGAGTCTTCTGTAAGTGGAAAAAGAAGTAAAACTCTACAGAGAAGGGAAAAATTCCCACCAGTACACACAAACACATAGTAAAGGCTGGGGATCAACCAAGTAGTTAATCTAGTATGAAAATTAAAAGACAAGGGAATTGCAAATTAAACGCTAACTACATTAAACACACGATTACACCAATGGACAGAGCATCCTGATAGAAAAGCCATAAGGAAACTGTAGTCTTAAATTACAGATTAGAGTAGTTGAACTTAATAGATACCTACAGCATTTGTTGTTGTTCTTCAGTTACTAAGTTGTCTGACTCTTCTGAAACCCCATGGGCTGTAGGCCTCCGGGATCCTCTGTCTATGGGATTTCCCAGGCAAGAACACTGGAGTTTATTGCATTTCCTTTTCCAGGGGATCTAGCTGACACAGGGATCAAATCTGCATCTTCTGCATTGCAGGCAGATCCTTTACCTCTGAGTCACCTGGCATAGTCTATCCCAAAACAGCAGAAGATACACCTTCAAGTGCACACAGGACATTTTTTCATGGATGATCAAATGCTGGGCCACAAAACAAGTCTCAACACATTTAAAAAGACAAAAATTATATCAAGCACTTTCTCTGACCACAATGGTGCAAAATAAGAAATCATTTACAGAAAGGGAACTTGGGAGAAACACAAACATATTGAGACGAGATAACATGCTACTAAATACCAATGAGCTAATGAAGAAAATACAAATGGAATCAGAAAATACTTTTAGACTAATAAAAATACCAACATTCCAAAATCTATTGGATTTATCAAAAGCAGTTGTGGGGGAAATTGTACAGTGACAGATGCTTCCCTCATATCGGGGGGGGGGGGGGGAGGAACAGAACTGAAAAAAAAAAACAACAACTTAGCTTACTATACAAATGAAGTAGAAAAAGAAGAATAATTAAAGCCCCAAATCCTCAGAATGAAGGCAATAATAAAAATCCAAGAGGACATTAAAAAAATTGAGACTTTCCCTTTCATAAGTAAAAAAAAAAAATCAGTTAAGTGAAAAGATACTTTTTGAAAAGATAAACAAAATAATTAAGTCTTTAGGCAGGTTCATAAAAAATAAAAGATGACTCAAACAAATGCAAAGGTGCCATTACAGCCAACATCACAGCAATAGGGAAAAATCATAAGAGGATACTACAAATAGTTGCATGCCATACAACTGGACAACCTAGAAGAAACTGACAAATCTCTAGGACCATACAACCTTTCAAAACTGAATCAGGAAGGAATGTATAAAATGAATAGGTGTAAAAATAGTAGTGAAATTGAATTTATAATAAAAATTCTGTTAGTAAAATAAAGTTCAGGACCACAGAGCTTCACAGCAGAATGTTTACAAACATATCATTTCAGTTCAGTTCAGTAGCTCAGTCGTGTCCAACTCTCCACGACCCCATGAATCACAGCACGCCAGGCCTCCCTGTCCATCAGCAACTCCCGGAGTTCACTCAAACTCATCTCCACAGAGTCGGTGATGCCATCCAGCCATCTCATTCTCGGTCATCCCCTTCTCCTCCCGCCCCCAACCTCTCCAAGCATCAGAGTCTTTTCCAGTGAGTCAACTCGTCGCATGAGGGGGCCAAAGTATTGTAGCTTCAGCTTTAGCATCAGTCCTTCCAAAGAACACCCAGGATTGATCTCCCTTAGAATGGACTGGTTGGATCTCCTGGCGGTACAAGGGACTCTCAAGAGTCTTCTCCAACACCACAGTTCAAAATCATCAATTCTTCGGCGATCAGCTTTCTTCACAGTCCAACTCTCACATCCATACATGACCACGGGAAAAACCATTGCCTTGACTAGACGGACCTTGGTTGGCAAAGTAATGTCTCTGCTTTTCAATATATTATCAAGGTTGGTCATAACTTTCCTTCTAAGGAGTAAGCGTCTTTTAATTTCATGACTGCAATCAGCATCTGCAGTGATTTTGGATCCCCAAAAAATAAAGTCTGACACTGTTTCCACTGTTTTTCCATCTATTTCCCATGAAGTGATGGGACCAGATGCCATGATCTTTGTTTTCTGAATGTTGAGCTTCAAGCCAACCTTTTCACTCTCCTCTTTCACTTTCAACAAGAGGCTTTTGAGTTCCTCTTCACTTTCACAGAACAGCTTATACCCAACATTCTCAAACTATCCCAAAAAATTGAGAAAATGGAGTACTCCCAAATTTTTTATAATGCTATTACTTTCCTAAAACCAAAACCAGGCAAAGACACCACCAAAAAAGAAAATTCAATGCCAATATTTCTGTTGAATATAGATGAGAATATTCTTAACAAAATAAGAGACAAACAAATTCAACATCACATTGAAACCATCATACCATGATCAAGATGGACTTATTCCAGGGGTACAAGGATGTTTCAATATCTGCAAATTAGTCACTGTGCTACACCACATTAGGAAAGAAAAGGACAAAAATCACATGATCATCTCAACAAATGCTATAAAAGCATTTGGCAAAATTCAATATTCATTTCAAAACTCTCACCATACTTGATATGAAGGGTATATATCTGAAATAGTGAAAGTGAAATTGGAATTCGCACTGTGCCCAATACACTACATTGGCTAGAGAATTCCATGGACTGTATAGTCTATGTGGTCATCTGAACATAATAATGGTGATTTATAACAAACAGAGATGATATCATGTTCGGTGGCAAAGAGCTGAAAGCTATCCCTCTAAATTTGGAACAAGACACATATGCGCACAACTGCCACTTCTAAAACACTAGAAAAACTAGGCACAGCAATCATTCAAAGAAAATAAATAAAAGTCATCCAAATTGGAAGGAGGAAATAAAACTGTCACTACTTGCAGTTGACATGATAGTATATACAGGAGGCTATCAGTTCAGTTCACATCAGTTCAGTTCACTCGTGTCCAACCCTTTGCAACGCCATGAATCACCACAAACCAGGCCTCCCTGTCAAACACAAACTCCCGGAGTTCACACAAACTCACGTCCATCGAAGCTCTGATGCCATCCAGCCATCTCATTCTCTGTCGTCCCCTTTTCCTCCCGCCCCCAATCCCTCCCAGCATCAGAGTCTTTTCCAGTGAGTCAACTCGTCTCATGAGGTGGCCAAAAGTATTGGAGTTTCAGCTTTCAAAAAAATGATTAAACAAATGAAATCAAGGTGAATTAAAACCCTAAATAAAATACTGAAAACTATGAAAACCCTAGAGGAAAATGTAGGCAGAACACTCTTTGACATAATTCATAGCAACATTTTTTTTTCACCTGTCTCCGAAGGGAAAGGAAGCAAAGGCAAAAAATGAGATCTAATTAAACTTAAAACTTTTGCTCAGGAAATGAAAACACTGACAAAAGGAAAATACAACCTACTGAATGGGAGTAAGTATTTGTATATAATATGACTTTAAGGGGTTACTATCCAAACTATTGAAACAGATTATTCAACTCGATATTAAAAAACAAACAAAAAACAATGGGAAGCTCTGATTTTCTCCAAAGAAGATATAAAGATGGCACATGAAAACATGCTGAACATCCCTAACTGTCAGAGAAATTAAAACCAAAATCAAAGGAGATATCACCTCACACTCATCAGAATGGCTATCATTAAATCAAAAAATCTGAAAATAACAAATGTTAACAAGGATGTGGAGAAAGGGAAGCCCTTGTACTTATTTGGTGTGAATGTAAATTTGTGCAGTCGCTATGGAAAACATCGTGAAAGTTACTCAAAAAACTAAAAAAAGAACTACCGATTGACCCAGCTATTCCAATCCGAGGTATATATCAGAAGACAATGAACACTAATTTGAAAATATACATGAATTCCAATGTGTATTACAGCCTTATTTACAATAGAAAAGATATGCAAGCAACAAGTGAACAAAGCACACATCGTTCCTCTCTTCCAAACACTCGCATGGAGTATGGCAGAAGCAAGCATTTGAACACTACAGTAATCCGTAGTAATATTGGCAGATACATGTTTGTTGAGATGGGGAAATTCTTCCAGCATATTGTATGGAAAAGGAAGGCTACAATCGTGCATAGAGTTTGATTCAATTTCTATAAATTAAAAAAAAATTCACTGATGTATATATGCTCATCCAAGTACCCGTGTTTTATATATTCTAGTATTATATAACACATATAATAAATATGTTATAAACATTTAGGTAGAGCAACAAAGACAAAATATTTACAGTATATATATTTATATTCACATACTTACTAGTGTCCTCTAATTTCATTTTTATACTTTTTGAATTTCCATCATTCTGCTCTGTTATAATGTGAATAGAATAAGAATCACTGTGATGTTAAGGTTTGTCAAATTCTCAAGGTGAGCCGGCTTTCAAATTCTTGTGGGTTTTGAAATATTAGCTAGAATATATGTGGCACATGGGATCAAGTGGCAGCTGTTGGAGGGGCGTAGAGATAAGCACTGCTGACAGGCACGCTTGGGAATACAAGGAAAAGAATGATGTACAAAAGTTAAACAAGTATGTGAAATCAAAATCTGAGGTTGGAAAGGAGTCAATCAAAAAGATTCCAGCACACTGGACCCAAAGTGTCCTTATGTAACAGAGCAGGATGAAATCAGCCCTTAGCAGGAGGCCATTGCTGTGCCTTACTACTCCACATCCTGTTACTAAGCAACAAGTCTTGCTCAGCAATTTTACAGTTCATCCCAGAGACCCGCCCATAAAAAAACAACTATCAATGATGTACTGACTTGTACGTCCCCTGCTCAGCTATTGGTCAGCTACACAGTGGGCCCTACCTGATGAGAACTGTCAATGAGGGACCACTGGGGAAGTGATTCAGTCAAGAGTCCGTGGTTCAGTGGTCATGTGATACTTGCCTTTGGGCACCTTATATTTGTTTTTCCTTTTTTAAATCAGAAATGTATTTCTGGTAGATGGGGCAAGTTGAGTTTCCCTACTCAATATGAGAGTTGAAATGTCTCCAACAATATTAGTGGAAGAGAAATTTAACACTTTCTTTGTTCTGATGTGTAATCTTATGGAGACGGTGTATTGACCTTGGGGCAACAGACTGAGGATTCTCCAAGTCTTGGGGTATCTAAAGCATATAGGAGTAGAAAAAACATACAACTTGTTCTTAATTACCTTTTTCCATGTTAAGTGCTTGATTGTAAGGGCCTTCCTTAAGGCCCCAGAAACACCCAATAGGAAGAGGGTGGTCTAGAGCTGAAGTGACTAGAGGACTCTGAAGTGCTGAAATGGGATGAAAAGTGTTCATACAGGAATGGAGGAGGCAGAAGTGTTGAAGGGAGATACATAGGCCAAAGAATAAAGGGCACTGAAGGACAGTCTGAAGGTCATGTGCAGAAACTCCATGCCCCTGAATCACCAGAATCAGACACACAGAGGTGTCAGCAGTGGGAAAGTTGTATCATGGCCTCCCTCAGGCTCCACTAGCCCATGTTGATGGACAAAGTGGTACATTGAGATGTCTAAGACCCCAAGGCCACCATTGGCTGGGGGAGTGCCTAGCTGACCAATCAAATTGAAGTGTGTGGCTGCTCATTTTCCTGAGAAGGTATATGCAGCGGGGCCAGAGTGAGAGATACTGTGTAAGTCCACTTCGTGGGATCATCATGACTATGGTAACCAGGAAGACAAAGAAGCCAAGAAGAGTTGCAACGCGGTTTGCTTCAAGGATGAAAGGAAGAAAGACGACCCGTTGTCAATGGAGATACAGAGGCAGTGTGAAGGTAAGATAACTCCATCTATGCTCCCCATGTTCTCCATTGACTTTGCTGCCCAAGACCTCTACACTGCCCTTGCCTGGCACAAAAGCCCTCATCAGCCCACATCCCTTTTTCATGAAGTCTCCCTTCCAACTCAGTTGTTACCTCTTTCCTCAAAACTAATACACTTCTCTTTTCTTTCCAGGCACGAAATATCACCATGAAGCTAAGAAGACCTCTGCAAGGGACTTTGAGAAAGAAAATCCTAGCATATGCCACACATTCGAAGAAAGTGAAGAAAACAAGAAAACCAAACTGGTTTTTCTGTTCCTGTGCACGTAAGACACTGAATCAACACCGAAAAAAGTACCAAAATTTGAGGTAAAGTCCAAGTGTGAGGCAGAATCAAAAAAGAAGATAAGCTAAGCCGCCCCTGAATGAGAAACCCTGGAGAAGAACCACCTGGCCAGCCAGTAACTGAATACCAAAGGTCAAACAGATTAAAATGTTACTCCAGAGGTTTGCTTTCTTATAAATGGCCAATGAGGAAAACACTGACTCTCACACTAACATAGTAAACTTATGGCTGCCATTAAAATAAGCATCAAATGGTGAAAAATGATATGTGCGTGTGTATGTGTGAATTTTCTGATGGGAAGGGAGAGAAGAGTTGGACACCTGATTGGGGAGGAGTGTGGAGTCACGGGAGATTGGGGAACAGACCCTCAGGCCCCCAGTTAACCAGAGAGTAGAGGTATGGACTTGGTCAGGAATCTGCACTGAAGATGGATAACCCTGCTTAACAGTTGATCTCAGCGGCAAGGATTAGTGGTGTGGTGTTACTGCCTTTGTTTGGGGTGCGGAATGACATTAGGGTCTAGATTGCCAGAACCCAGATGGGAAGAGGGTTCAACATGGGGATGGTGAATGTCATACTTCTCCTGAGAAAAGCAGGCAGAAATCACCTCCTGGCCACCTACGTCATAAAGGGCTTTGTTGCATCACACACCTATGCTATCAGCTAAAGGTGCTCAGGAGGCACAAAATGCTGATACAACTACAACAGACAGCTAGCACTTCCAAAGATTAAAACAATGTTTGGAGGGAACAGACCAAATATCAATTAGGCGACTGTTATCCTAAGAAATTGGAGGGAGCAGTGTGTTCCCAAGGGCAGGGCAGGGGAGGTGGCCCAATCTGAATGCATATGACAAACAGAATCACCACAGACAGATAATTTTTTGGGTTTGGTGCACCGTGCTTTTTGTGGGATATTAGTTCCCTGACGAGGGATTGAAAACGTTTATGTTTCCTTGTTAATTTTCTTTTTAGTAGATCTATCCAAAGGTATAAGTGGGGTATCAGAGTCTCCCACTCTTATTGTGTATTGCTAATTTCCCCTTTCATAATTATTTAACATTTGTCTTACACATTGCAGTGCTGCTGCTTGGCTGTGTATATATTATAATTGTTATATCTTAATTTGGATTCATCCTTTGATCAACATGTAGTGTCCTTCTTTGTCTCTTCAGAGCTTTTGTCTTAAAGTCTATTTTATCTGATCTGAGTATTGCTTCTCCTGCTTTATTTTGGTCTCAATTTGCATGGAATATGTCTTTCCAGCCCTTCCCTTTCAGTCTGTATGTGTCCCTCTTTTCGAGGTGGGTCTCCTGTAGACAACATATATAGGCGTCTTGTTTTTGTATCCATTCAGCCAGTCTTTGTATCCATTCAGCCAGTCTTTGTCTTTTGGTTGGGCATTCTACCCATTTACATTTAAGGTAATTGTTGATAAGTATGATCCCGTTGCCATTTACTTTATTGTTTTGAGTTTGCTTTTATACCCCCTTTCTCTGCTTCCTGTCTAGAGAAGATCTGTAAGCATTTGTTGGAGAGCTGGTTTGGTGATGCTGAATTCTCTCACCTTTTGCTTGTGTGTAAAGCTTTTGATTTCTCCTTCATATATGAATGAGATCCTTGCTGGGTACAGTAATCTGGGCTGTAGCCTATTTTCTTTCATCACTGTAAGTATGCCCTGCCATTCCCTCCTGGCCTGAAGACTTTCTATTGAAAGATCAGCTGTTATGCTTGTGGGAAATCCCCTTGTATTTTATTTGCTGTTTTTCCCTTTCTGTTTTTAATATTTGTTCTATGTCTTTGATCTTTGTTAAATTTATTAATATGTGTCTTGGGGTGTTTTGCCTTGGGTTTTTCCTCTTTGGTACTCTCTCTGTTTCGTGGACTTGGGTGATTATTTCCTTCCCCATTTTAGGGAACTTGTCAACTATCATCTCCTCAAATATTTTCTCATGGTCTTTTTATTGTCTTCCTCTTTTGAGACTCCTATGATTCGAATGTTGGGGCATTTATCATTGTTCCAGAGGTCTTTGAGATTATCTTCATTTCTTTAAATTCATTTTTGTTTTTTCCTCTCTGTTTCATTAATTTCTAACATTCTATCTTCTATCTCCCTTATCCTATCTTCTGCATCTGTTATTCTACTGTTGGTTCCCTCCAGAGTGCTTTGGATCTCATTTATTACATTATTCCTTATGTATTGACCCTTTTTTACTTCTTCTAGGTGCTTGTTAAACCGTTCTTCCATATTTTTGATCCTTCTCTCCAGGGTATATTATCTGTAACTCCATTGGTTTTCAAGATTTTGGATAATTTTCACTATCATTATTCGGAATTCTTTATCAAGTAGTTTCCCTATCACTTCCTCTTTTGTTTGGCTTAGTGTGCATTTACTTATTTATTTATCTCTATGTGAAAAGCTTGCAGAGTCAACCACACGTGATTACTCACAAAGCAAGGCAGAGGAAACATGTTGAAATTACACAGGAAGCTTGCTGTTTCCCCATAACAATGCCAGATCATGACTTAACCCACTCTCAAAGCCTACTTCAGCCCCTCTTATTTCAGTGAACACCCATTCCTACAACTATGTCTAAGGCTTCCAATGCTGAGACGAATGTACGGTGCCAGGAGTGGAGCCAACACAGATCTGGCCTATATCTGAACAGGTTGAGAGCAGCCATTACCAGTGCTTAAGGAGGTGGCACAGTGGGAGTATCTGGAACTCTGACTGGTGTTCTGGGACTGTCCCAGTATGCCCTCAAGCCCATATTGGGCACGCCTTCTTGCTCCAGCACTTCGTTCTTTTGAGGCAAAATTTCCAATGCTGGAATGGGATACAGCACACATTTACATGAAATGGAATCAGCATGGACCTGAAACTCAGGACTTCTGTACCATCAACTGGATACTCAACCATACTCCCCAATAGGCAGGGTTGGCTACTGAGCACAGGAGAAGTCCGGATTCATACCTGGCACTGGCTTTGGCCCCTCTATCTCTAGTCCCACCTCTCACAAATGTCAGAGTTGCCAATACAGAAGAAGCAAAATTAACCTGAATTGTATAATTATGGAAATCTCCCAGTAGGAAAAACAAAGCTAAAAACAAGTAAAAAGAGAACAGGTTAAGAGATTTCTAAACATCATCAAGAATACTAACATTCACTTTATTTGGGTTTTAGAAGGAAAAGAGGGAGAGAAAGTGGTAAAATATGTATATTTAACGTGCTAAAAGGGAAAAACTTGTAACCTATGATACTCTACCCAGCAAGATTATCATCCAGAATTGGAGAGAAGAACATCTTAGGCAAGCAAAAACTAAGAGCTTCTCCATACTAAACCACCTCGGAAGGAAATACTAAAGTGTCTTTAAGTGGAAAAAGAAGTAAAAATCTATAGAGAAGGGAAAAACTCCCACCAGTACACACAAAGATATAATAAAGGCTATGATCATCCAATTAGATAATAGAGTATGAAAATTAAAAAACAACTGAATTGCAAATTAAATGCTAACTACATTAAACAACCTATTACACTAATGGACAGAACATCCTGATAGAAAAGCAATAAGAAGACTGTAGTCTAAAATTTCAAAATAGAGTAGTTGAACTTAATAGTTACCTACAGCATTTGTTGTCCTTCACTTACTAAGTTGTCTGACTCTTGAAACCCCATGGGCTATGGCCCTCCAGGCCCCTCTGTTCATGGGATTTCTCAGGCAAGAACAATGGAGTTTATTTCATTTCCTTTTGCAGGGGACCTTGCTGACCCAGAGAACAAATCTGAATTTTCTTCGTTGCAGGCAGATTCTTTACCACTGAGCCTCCTGGCATAGTCTATCCCAAAAGAGCAGAATACACACCTTCAAGTGGGCAAACGATATTTTTTCAAGGATGATCAAATGCTAGGCCACAAAACAAGTCTCAGCACATTTCAGAATGCAGAAATTATATCATGCACTTTTTCTGACCACAATGGTACAAAATAAGACATCAATTACAGGAGGGGAATATGGGACAAACAGAAACATATGGAGATGAAACAACATGCTACTAAATACCAAGAGCTAATGAAGAAATCAAAAGGGGAATCAGAAAATACTTTGAGCCTAATAAAAGCACTAACTTTCCAAACTCCTTTGGATTTAGCAAAAGCAGTTCTATGGGAAATTGTATAGTGATAGATGCTTCCCTCAAGGCAGGGGGAAAAACTGAAATAAACAACTTAACTTACCATATAAATGAAGTAGAAAAAGAAAAATAAATAAAGCCCCAAATCCTCAGAATGAAGGCAATAATAAAGATCAGAGAGGACATTAATAAAATTGCGTCTTCCCCTTTCCTAAAGTGAAAATATGTCAGTTTTGTGAAAAGATATTTTTTGAAAAGATAAGCAAATTAAGTATTTAACCAGGTTCATCAAAAATAAAAGTTAGATGACTCAAATAAACAAATCCAAAGGGGACATTACAGCCAACATCACAGCAATAGGGAAAAATCATAAGAGGATACTACAAATGGTTAAATGCCAAAAAATTGGAAAAACCTTAAGAAACTGACAAATCTCTAGGACCATACAACCTTACAAAATTGAATCAGGAAGGAATATATAATCTGAATTGTTGAAACACTAGTAGTGAAATTGAATTTATCATAAAAAATCTCTTAGAAAAATAAAGTTCAGCACCACACAGCTTCACAGCAGAATGTTTACAAACATAAACATAAGAGCTTATACCCAAAATTCTCAAACTATTCCAAAAAATAGAGAAATTGGAGTACTCCCAAATTTTTGATGAAGTTATTATTTTCCTAACTCCCAAACCAAAGACACCACAAAAATGGAAACCCAAAGACAATATTTCTGTTGAATATAGATGTAAATATTCTTAACAAAATATGAGAGAACCAAATTCAACATCACATTGAAACCATCGTATACTATGATCATGATGGACTTATTCCAGGGATTCAAGCATGGTTTAATATGTGCAAATTAGTCAGTGTGGTACACCACTTTAGGAAAGAGAAGGACAAAAAACACATGATCATCTCAATAGATGCTGTAAAATCATTTGGCAAAATTCAATATTCATTCATTTCAAAAACTCTCACCATACTTGATATGGAGGTAATATATTTCAACATAGTGAAAGTGGAAGTCGCACTGTGTGCACTCCAGTACTCTGCCCTAGAGAATTCCATGGACTGTATAGTCCATATGGTCGTCTGAACATAGTAAAGGTGATTTATAACAAACAGTGATGATATACTCAGTTCAGTTCAGTTCATTTCAGTCGCACAGTCGTGTCCAACTCTTAGCAACCCCATGAATCACAGCACTACAGGCCTCCCTGTCCATCACTAACTCCCGGAGTCCACTGAAACTCATGTCCATCGAGTCGGTGATGCCATCCAGCCATCTCATTCTCTGTCGTGCCCTTCTCCTCCCACCCCCAATCCCTACCAGCCTCAGAGTGTTTTCCAGTAAGTCATCTCGTCGTATGAGATGGCCAAAGTATTGGAGTTTCAGCTTACAAAAAAATGATTTAAAAAATTAAATCAAAGTGAATTGAAGCCCTAATTGAAAGACTGTTAACTATGAAACCCCTAGAAGAAAATGTAGGCAGAACACTCTTTGACATAATTCAAGGCAACATTTTTTTCACCTGTCTCCTATGGCCAAGGAAGCAAAGGAAAAATATGAGATCTAATAAAACTGAAAGTCTTTTGCACAGAAAACGAAAACAATGACAAAATGAAAAGACAACCCACTGAATGGGAGTAAGTATTTGCAAATGATATGACTATAAGAGGTTAATATCCAAACTACCTAAATAGATTATTCAAATCTATATTAAAAAACAAACAAACAAAAAAATCAATGGGAAGATCTGATTTTCTCCAAAGAAGATATACAGATGGCACATGAAAAAATGCTGACCATCACTTACTGTCAGAGAAATTAAAACCAAAATCACAAGGAGATATCACCTCAAACTCATCAGAGTGGCTATCATCAAATCAAAAAGTCTGAAAATAACAAATGCTGACAAGGATGTGGAGAAAGGGAAGCCCTTGTACTTAATTGGTTGGAATGTAAATTTGTGCAGTCGCTATGGAAAACATCATGAAATTTTCTCAAAAAACTAAAAAGAGAACTACCAATTGACCCAGCAATTCCACTCCGAGGTATATATCAGAAGACAATGAACACTAATTTGAAAAGATAGATGGAGATGAGAAGGTCAGTGAACTGAAAGGCCATTCAGTTTAATTATTTTATATAAATATCCCATAGAGGAGGATTATGACATCATGTCAGAGCTTAATTCAGCAAGAACAGATAATAAGAGGCTGAGATCTAACTCTTTTCTGGTTTGGTCTTTCCTAAGGATCAGTTCAGTTCAGATCAGTCGCTCAGTTGTGTCCGACTCTTTGTGACCCCATAAATCACAGCACACCAGGGCTCCCTGTCCATCAACAACTCACGGAGTTCACTCAAACTCATGTCCATCGAGTAGGTAATGCAATCCAGCCATCTCATTCTCTGTCGTCCCGATTTCCTCCAAACCCCAATCACTCCCAGCATCAGAATCTTTTCCAGTGAGTCAACTCGTCCCATGAGATGGCTAAAGTACTGGAGTTTCAGCTTTAGCATCAGTCCTTCCAATGAACACCTAGGATTGATCTCCTTTAGAATGGACTATTTGGATTTCCTTGCAGTCCAAGGGACTCTCAAGAGTCTTCTCCAGCACCACAGTTAAAAAGCATCAAGTCTTCGGCTATCAGCTTTCTTCAGAGTCCAACACTCATATCCATACATGGCCATGGGAAATACCATAGCCTTGACTAGATGGACCTTTGTTTGCAAAGTAATGTCTCTGCTTTTTAATATGCTACCTAGGTTGGTCATAACGTTCCTTCCAAGGAGTAAGCGTCTTTTAATTTCATAGCTGCAATCAGCATCCGCACTGATTTTGGAGCTCAAAAAAATAAAGTCTGACACTGTTTCCACTGTTTCCCCATCTATTTCCCATGAAATGATGGGACCAGATGCCATGATCTTTGTTTTCTGAATGTTGAGCTTCAAGCCAACCTTTTCACTCTCCTCTTTCACATTCATCAAGAGGCTTTTGAGTTCCTCTTCACTTTGCCATAAGGGTGGTGTCATCTGCATATCTGAGGTTATTGATATTGGTCCCAGCAATCTTGATTCCAGCTAGTGCTTCTTCCAGCCTAGCATTCCTCATGATGTACTCTGCATTTAAGTTAAATTAGCAGGGTGACAATATACAACCTTGATGTACTCCTTTTCCTATTTGGAACCAGTCTCTTCTTCCATGTCTAGTTCTAACTGTTGCTTCCTGACCTGCATACAGGTTTCTCAAGAATCAGGTTAGGTGGTCTGGTATTCCCAACTCTTTCAGAATTTTCCACAGTTTATTGTGATCGACACAGTCAAAGGCTTTGACATAGTCAATGAAGCAGAAATAAATGTTTTTCTGGAACTCTCTTGCTTCCTCCATGATCCAGCGGATGTTGGCAATTTGATCTCTGGTGCCTCTGCCTTTTCTAAAACCTTCTTGAACATCTGGAGTTTCACAGTTCACATATTGCTGAAGCCTGCCTTGCAGAAGTTTGAACATGATTTTACTCACCTGTGAGATGAGTGCAATTGTGCAGTAGTTTGAGCATTCTTTGGCATTGCCTTTCTTTGGGATTGGAATGAAGACTGACATTTTCCAGTCCTGTTGGCACTGCTGCGTTTTCCAAATTTACTGGCATATTGAGTGCAGCACTTTCACAGCATCATCTTTCAGGATTTGAAATAGTTCATTTGGAATTCCATCATTTCCTCTAGCTTTGTTTGTAGTGATGCTTTCTAAGGCCCACTTGACTTCACATTCCATGATGTCTGGCTCCAGGTGAGTGATCATGCCATCGTGATTATCTTGGTCGTGAAGATCTTTTTTGTACAGTTCTTCTGTGTATTCTTGCTATCTCTTAATATCCTCTGTTTCTGTTAGGTCCATACCATTTCTGTCCTTCATCGAGCCTATCTTTGCATGAAATTTTCCCTTGATATCTCTAATTTTCTTGAAGAGATCTCTTGTTTTTTTCCTATTCTGTTATTTTCTTCTATTTCTTTGCATTGATCGCTGAGGAAGGTTTTCTAATCTCTCTTTGCTATTCTTTGGAACTCTGCATTCAGATGCTTATATCTTTCCCTTTTTCCTTTCCTTTTCACCTCTCTTCTTTTCACAGCTATTTGTAAGGCCTCCTCAGACAGCCATTTTACTTTTTTTCATTTCTTTTCCATGGAGATGGTCTTGGTTCCTATCTCCTGTGCAATGTAACGATCCTCCGTCCAGAATTCATCAGGCACTCTCTCTATCAGATCTAGTCCCTTAAATCTATTTCTTACTTCCACTCTATTATCATAAGTGATCTGATTTAGGTCATATCTGAGTGGTCTAGTGGTTTTCCCTACTTTCTTCAATTTAAGTCTGAATTTGGCAATAAGGAGTTCATGATCTGAGCCATAGTCAGCTCCTGGTCTTGTTTTTGCTAACTGTATAGAGCTTCTCCATCTTTGGCTGCAAAGAATATAATCAATCTGATTTCGGCGCTGACCATCTGGTGATGTCCATGGGTAGAGCCTTCTCTCGTGTTGTTGGAATAGGGTGTTTGCTATGACCAGTGCGTTCTCTTGGCAAAACTCTATTAACCTTTGCCCTGCTTCATTCCGTGCTCCAAGTCCAAATTTGCCTGTTACTCCAGGTGTTTCTTGACTTCCTACTTTTGTATTCCAGTCTCTTATAATGAAAAGGACATTTTTTGGGGTGTTAATTCTAAAAGGTCTTGTATATCTTCATAGAACTGTTACACTTTGGCTTCTTCAGCATTACTGTTTGGGGCATAGGCTTGAATTACTGTAATATTGAATGGTTTGCCTTTGAAACGAACAGAAATCATTCTGTCGTTTTTAAGATTGCATCCAAGTACTGCATTTCGGACTCTTTTGTTGACCATGATGGCTACTCCATTTCTTCTAAGGGATTCCTGCCCACAGCAGTAGATATAATGGTCATCTGAGTTAAATTCACCCATTCCAGTCCATTTTAGTTCACTGATTCCTATAATGTCTACGTTCACTCTTGTCATCTCCTGTTTGACCACTTCCAATTTGCCTTGATTCATGGACCTAACATTTTAGGTTCCTATGCAATATTGCCCTTTTCAGCATCGGACCTTGCTTCTATCACCAGTCACATCCACAACTGGGTATTTGTTTTGCTTTGGCTCCATCCCTTCATTCTTTCTGGAGTTATTTCTCCACTGATCTCCAGTAGCATAATAGGCACCTACTGACCTGGGGAATTTCTCATTCAGTATCCTATCATTTTGCCTTTTAATACTGTTCATGGGGTTCTCAAGGCAAATATGCTGAATTGGTTTGCCATTCCCTTCTCCAGTGAACCACATGCTGTCAGACCTCTCCACCATGACCCGTCTCTCTTCGGTGGCCCCACACGGCATTGGTTAGTTTCATTGAGTTAACAGGACTGTGGTCCATGTGATCAGATCAACTAGTTTTCTGTGATTATGATTTCACTGTGTCTGCCCTCTGGTGCTCCCTCACAATACCTACAATCTTATTTGGGTTTCTCTTACCTTTGTCGTGGAATACCTCTTCACATCTGCTCCATCAAAGAGCACTAGGTGTACCTTACCTTGGAGGTGGGGTAGCTCCTCTTGGCCATGCTTCTGGATGTGGTTTGTTGTGCCAGAGCTGGCGTCTCTATCGTCTGCCCTGCCAGAGCCGGCGTCTCTCACGTCTGCGGATAGAGCTTAGTAAAAACTAGAGGAGCAGAGCATTCAGTCAATCTTCCATTTATACTATTTGTCTAACTTTAAACAAATATTGTGAATTCAGTGTTGTTCTCAATACCTTTAGATTGTGTGAAGTTAGTGTCATAAATATTAATAGTCAGCTGGGCTGGAAATAAGATTGATAACCTCTTTTGAAGGCAGAAAAGCCTTAAAAGGCATGGGGATAAACCAGGGGAATATTCTTGGAGTCTAGATTCTCCACAAGAAGCAGTTTTGAATTCACTCTAGCACACAGATCAAAGAGTCTTCAAGGCCACAAAGTTTAGTAATAAAGAATGTCTTTAGGAAATTAACCAGAAAAAAATTTTAATCGGGTGAAACTAAATCTCTCTCTCAACCATTCAAAGTGAATATATATGGAGGCAATTCAATAAGCTAATTTGTATAAATTTACAATTGATAAGCAAGTTAAACACTGATATCTGTCTTTTAAGGGCAAGAATATATATTTAAAACAGCTAACTTTTTAAAAGCATTTCTTGTCTGAAAATAGAAAATAAAACAGTTACAGCAGAAATAGCTAAAAGTGATTCACGTTTAAGGTGAAAGTTAACCTTTTTTGGTTTGTTTTGTTTTATGGCTCCAGTCTGTAATCTACTCATCTAAGTGCAATGATCATTAAAATACAAATTAAAAAAAGAGAAGGACCAAAACATAATTTGTCTACTCTATTGGAAATTGTTATCTATTTTATCAAAAGACCAGTTCTACTAATGAATGGGTACCTTAAAAATGAATTAATTAGCTGTTAAGCACTGAAAAAAATGCCCTGCCTCACTTGTAATGAAAGAGATGCAAATTAAATCAATGATAACAATTTTTACCTTCACATTGACAGTTTTACTGAGAGTGACTAACTTGGTGATCAATCACTCTGTTTTTTCCTTACCTCACTTTCCCCATCACTGGAAATTAAATGACCCAAAGGTCAAAAAATTTCAAAATTATTAAAGAAAGTGATTTTGTTGGAATTTTTGAACTGTGAAAATAAAAATATATATTGCTTTAATCCCGAACCTGAAACATTTAGAAAATTGTGCTTTACAGTGTTCAGAAATCAATATTATTTAGGGAGAACAATGAGAAAGAATTGGCTCTCTTCCAAGTCTAAGTCTTTTCAGATGCCAGTTATTTCTGATTGGAAGTATACCAGTGTTCAGAAGGTATTCACCTCATCAGAGCTAAATGCTTGGGGGAAATGATTTAGTTTTTGCTAAATTTTGTATCAAGCAGCATTTCATTTTAGAAACAGTCAACCTGAATGTAGCCTACATTCTTCAATAATACATTCATAGAATTACTGAAAAAGATTACTCATTCAGATTTATTAAAAGCAGAGAACTGGTATATTATTAAAAAGTCACTATTTTAATCCACTCTAGAGTAAAATATATTGAACAGTATTTTCCTAACATCCTATAGATCTCAAAATGGAGAAGAAAGATTTTTCTTTTCTAAAACATCCGGACTGATGCTAAAGCTGAAACTACAATACTTTGGCCACCTTATGCTAAGAGTTGACTCACTGGAAAAGACTCTGATGCTGGGAAGGATTGGGTGCGGGAGGAGAAGGGGCGACAGAGAATGAGATGGCTGGATGGCATCACCGACTCAATGGACGTGAGTTTAAGTGAACTCCGGGAGTTGGTGATGGACAGGGAGGCCTGGCGTGCTGTGATTCATGGGGTTGCAAAGAGTCAGTCCCGACTGAGCGACTGAACTGAAACCATCTTCTTCAGGTCCCTTCAAATGATGGTGTCTATGGCTGATTCATGTCAAAGTATGGCAAAAACCACTACAATATTGTAAAGTAATTAAAAAAAGAAAACATACATGAAATCCAATGTGTATTACAGCCTGATTTACAATAGAAAAGATATGGAAGCAACAGGTGAACAAAGACACATGGTTCCTATTTTGAAAGCACTCGCCTGGAGTATGGGATAACCAAGCATTTGAGCACTATAGTAATCCTTAGAAATAATGGCAGATACGTGTTCGTTGAGATGGAAAAATTCTTCCAGCATATTGTATAGAAAAGGAAGGCTACAAGAGTGCATATAGCTGGATTCAATTTCCATAAATTAAAAAAAAGATTAACTGATGTATATATGCTCATACAAATATAGGTGTATTATATATTCTAGCATTATATAACACATTTAATACGTATGTTAAAACTTTTACGTAGAAAAAGAGAAAATATTAACAGTATATACTTCTATTGACATATTTATTGGTGTCCTCTAATTTCGTTTTTCTACTTTTTGATTTTCCATCATCCTGCTCTGTTATACTGTGAGTAGAATAAGAATCACTGTGATGTTCAGTTCAGTTCAGTTCAGTCGCTCAGTCGTGTCCGACTCTCCGCGACCCCATGAATCACAGCACGCCAGGCCTCCCTGTCCATCACCAACTCCCGGAGTTCACTCAAACTCATGTCCATCGAGTCGGTGATGCCATCCAGCCATCTCATTCTCCGTCGTCCCCTTCTCCTCCCGCCCCCAACCTTTCCCAGCATCAGAGTCTTTTCCAGTGAGTCAACTCGTCGCATGAGGTGGCCAAAGTATTGCAGTTTCAGCTTTAGCATCAGTCCCTCCAATGAACATCCAGGATTGATCTCCTCTAGAATGGACTGGTTGGATCTCCTTGCAGTATAAGGGACTCTCAAGAGTCTTCTCCAACACCACAGTTCAAAAGCATCGATTCTTCGGCGATCAGCTTTCTTCACAGTCCAACTCTCACATCCATACATGACCACGGGAAAAACCATTGCCTTGACTAGACGGACCTTGGTTGGCAAAGTAATGTCTCTGCTTTTTAATATACTATCAAGGTTGGTCATAACTTTCCTTCCAAGGAGCAAGCGTCTTTTAATTTCATGGCTGCAATCAGCATCTGCAGTGATTTTGGAGCCCAAAAAAACGAAGTCTGACACTGTTTCCACTGTTTTTCCATCTATTTCCCATGAAGTGATGGGACCAGATGCCATGATCTTTGTTTTCTGAATGTTGAGCTTCAAGCCAACCTTTTCACTCTCCTCTTTCACTTTCATCAAGAGGCTTTTGAGTTCCTCTTCACTTTCTGCCATAAGGGTAGTGTCATCTGCATATCTGAGGTTATTGATATTTCTCCCGGCAATCTTGATTCCAGCTTGTGCTTCTTCCAGCCCAGCGTTCCTCATGATGTACTCTGCATAGAAGTTAAATAAGCAAGGTGACAATATACAACCTTGACGTACACCTTTTCCTATTTGGAACCAGTCTGTTGTTCCATGTCCAGTTCTAACAGTTGCTTCCTGACCTGCATACAGGTTTCTCAAGAGGCAGGTCAGGTGGTCTGGGATTCCCATCTCTTTCAGGTGCGGCCGTGAGGAGCTACCCCACGCCTGAGGCCAGGGCCGGCGGCGGAGAGGAGCTACCCCACGTCCAACTGTGATGTTAAGGTTTGTCAAAGTAGTTCTCAAGGTGGGCTGGCCTTCACATTCTTGTTGGGTTTGAAATATTAGCTATACTATATGTGGCCCATGGGATCAAGTGGCAGCTCTTGGAGGGGTATATAGATAAGAAGTGCTGACAGGCATGCCTGGGAAGACAGTGAAAAAAATGATGCACAAAAGTTAAACAAGCATGTGAAATCAAAATCTGAGGTTGGAAAGGAGTCCATCAAAAAGATTCCAGCACACTGGACCCAAAGAATCCTTATGTAACAGAGCAGCGAGAGCACAGCGCTTAGCAGGTAGCCATTGCTGTGCCTTACTACTCCACATCCTGTTACTAAGCCACAGGTCTTGATCAGCAATTTTACAGTTCATCCCTGGGCCCCACCCAAAAGCAACCAATTATCAATGAGGTACCTATTGGTACGTCTCCTGCTCAGTTATTTGTAGCCTGCAGATTGGGCCCTACCTGATGATAACTGTCATTGAGGGACCACTGGGGAAGTGATTCAGTCAAGAGACCATGGTGCAGTGGTCATGTGACTCTTACCTTTGGGTACCTTACTTTTTTCTTTTCTTTTTTTTTAAAATCAGGAATGTATTTCTGGTAAATGGGGCAAGTTCAGTTTCTGTACTCAATATGAGAGTTGAAGTGTCCCCAACAATATTAGTGGAGAAGACATTGAACACTTTCTTTGCTCTGATGTGTAATCTTACAGAGACGGTGTATTGACCTTGGGGCAACAGACTGAAAATTCACCAAATCTTGGGATCTCTAAATCTCATAGGAGTAGAAAAAACATACACTATGTTCTTAATTACCTTATCCATGTTAAGTGTTTGCTCTTAAGTTCCTTAAGCCCCTAAAGGACCCTCAATTGGAAGAAGGAGGTCTAGAGCTGAAGTAACTAGAGTACTCTGAAGTGGTGAAATGGGGTGAAAAGTATTCATACAGGGATGGAAGAGGCAGGAGTGTTGAAGGGAGCCATATAAGTCAAAGAATAAAGGACACTGAAGGAAAGTCTGAAGGTCATGAGCAGAAACACCATGCCCCTGAATCACCACACCCCAGAATCAGACACACAGAATTGTCAGCAGTGGGTAAGTTGTATCATGGCCTCTTGCAGGCTCCACTAGCCCATGAGGATGGAGAAAGTGGTACATTGTGATGACTAAGACACCAAGGCCACCATTGGCTAGGGGAGTGCCTAGCTGACCAATCAGATTGAAGGGTGTGGCTACTCATTGTCCTGCAAAGGTATATACAAGGGGGTCAGGGGCAGAGATTCTGGGTTGGGCCACTTCGAGGGATCATCATGAGTAAGGTAAGCAGGAAGCCACAGAAGCCAAGAAGTGTTGCAACGCAGTTTGGTTCAAGGATGTAAAGAAGAAAGATGACCCGTTGTCAACAGAGATACAGAGGCAGTGTGAGGGTAGGATGACTACATCTATGCTCCCCATATTCTCCATTGCCTTCGCTGCCCAAGACCACTACACTGCCCTTGCCTGGTACAAAAGTCCTCATCAGCCCAAATATCATTTTCATGAAATCTCCCTTCCAACTCAGTTGTTATATGCTTTCCTCAACACAAATACCTTTCTCTTTTCTTTCAAGGCACGAAATATGACCATGAGGGTCAGAAGAACTCTACAAGGGACTTTGAGAAAAAAAATCCAATCATATGCCACTCAGTCGAAGAATGTGAAGAAAAAAAGACAATCAAACTGGTTTTTCTGTTCCTGTGCACGTAAGACACTGAATCAATGCCGAAAAATGTGGCAAAATATGAGGCAGAATCCATGAAGGAGGCAGAATTGACAGAGAAGATAAGCTCAGCCGACCCAGAATGAGAGACCCTGGAGAAGTACAACCTGGGCAGCCAGGAACTGAAAACCAAAGGTCAGACAGTTTAGAATTGTTTCTCCAGAGGTCTGCTTTCTTACAAATGGTCAAACAGGAAAAGACTGACTTTCACACTAACAGGGTAAACTGATGGCTGCCTTTAAATTAACATCAAGTGGTGAAAAGGTGATATTTGTGTGTGTGTGTGTGTGTGTGTGTGTTTGTGAATTTTTTGTTGGGAAGGAGGGGGAGGGAGAGAAGAGGTGGGCACCTGAATGGAGAGGAGTGTGGTGTCCTGGGAGATTGGGGAACAGACCTTCAGGACCACAGTTAACCAGAGAGTAGAGGTCTGAACTGGCGATAACCCTGCTTAACTATTGATTTCAGTGGTAAGGATTAGTGTGGTGGTTTTAATGCCTTTGGGGTGTGGAATGACATTAGGGTCTAGATTGCCAGAAACCAGATGGGAAGAGGGTTGAACATGGTGATGGTGAATGTCATACTTCCCCTGAGAATTGCAGGCAGAAATCACCTCCTGGCCTCCTACGTCATAAAAGTCTTTGTTGCATCACTCACATATGCTGTAAGCTAAAGGTGCTCAGGAGGCACAAAATGCTGATACAAATAAACCCACAGCTAGCACTCCAAAATATTAAAATCATGTTTGGAGGGCACAGACCAAATATCAGTTAGGCCACTGTTATCCTAAGATATTGGTGGGAGCAGTGTTTTTCCAAGGGAAGGGCAGTGGAGGTGGCCCAATCTCTCATATGACAAACAGGATCACCACAGACAGATAATTTTTTGGGGTGGGGGGCACAATGCAGTTTGTGGGATCTTAGTTCACTGCCCAGGGATTGAAAACATTTCTGTTTCCTTGTTAATTTTCTGTTTAGTCGATCCGTCCATAGGTGTGAGTGGGGTATTAAAGTCTCCCACTCTTATTGTGTTATTGTTAATTTCCACTTTCATAATTATTAACATTTGTCTTACACATTGCAGTGCTCCTGTGTTGGGTGCAAATATATTTATAATTGTTATACCTTCTTTTTGGATTGATCCTTTGATCATCATGTAGTGTCCTTCTTTCTCTCTGTTCACAGCCTTTGTTTAAGTCTATTTATCTGATATGAGTATTGCTACTCCTGCTTTCTTTTGGTCTCTATTTGCGTGGATATTTTTTTCCAGCCTTTCCCTTTCAGTCTGTATGTGTCCCTCATTTCGAGGTGGGTCTCTTGTAGACAACATATATAGGGGTCTTGTTTTTGTATCGATTCAGCCAGTCTTTGTCTTTTGGTTGGGGCATTCAACCCATTTACATTTAAGATAATTATTTACAAGTATGATCCCGTTGCCATTTCCTTTATTGTTTTGGGTTTGGGTTTATACTCCCTTTCTCTGCTTCCTGTCTAGAGAAGGTCCTTTAGCATTTTTTGGTGAGCTGGTTTCATGATGCTGAATTCTCTCAGCTTTTGCTTGTGTGTCAAGCTTTGGATTTCTCCTTCATATTTGAATGAGATCCTTTCTGGGTACCGTAATCTGGGCTGTAGAATATTTTCTTTCATCAATGTAAGTATGACCTACCATTCCCTCCTTGCCTGAAGAGTTTCTATTGAATGATTAGGTGTTATACTTGTGGGAATCCCCTGTGTATTATTTGCTGTTTTTTCCCTTGCTGTTTTTAATATTTGTTCTTTGTATTTGATTTTTGTTAATTTTATTAATATGTGTCTTGGGGTGTTTTGCCTTGGGTTTTTCCTGCTTGGGACTCTCTGGGTTTCTTGAACTTGGGTGATTATTTCCTTCCCAATTTTAGGGAACCTTTCAACTATCATCTCCTCAAGTATTTTCCCATGGTCTTTCTTTTTGTCTTCCTCTTCTGGGAGTCATATGATTCAAATGTAGGGGGGTTTACCATTGTCCCAGATCTCTCTGAGATTTTCCTCATTTGTTTTAATTAGTTTTCTTTTTTCCTCTCTCTTTCATTTATTTCTACCATTCTATCTACTATCTCACTTATCTTATATTCTGCCTCTGTTATTCTACTGCTGGTTCCCTCCAGAGTGGTTTGGGTCTCATCTATTGCATTATTCCTTATGTATTGACTCTTTTTTAATTTCTCCTAGGTGCTTGTTAAACCTTTCTTGCATCTTCTCGATCCTTTTCTCTAGGCCATTTATTTGTAACTCCATTTGTTTTCAAGATTTTGGATCATTTTCACTCTCATTATTCGGAATTCCTATCAGATAGATTCCCTATCTCTTCCTCTTTTGTTTTGGTTGGTCGGCATTTATTCATCTATTTATCTCTATGTGAAGAGCTTGTGGAGGCAACCACACGTTTGCTTACTCACAAAGCAAGGCCGAGGAATCATGTTGAAATTACACAGGATGCTGGCTATTTCCCCATAACAATGCCAGGTCATGACCTATCCCACTCTGAATGCCTACTCCAGCCCCTCTTATTTCATCAAACACCGCTTCCCACCACTATGGCAAAGACTTCCATTGCTGAGAAGAATGTACAGGTGCCAGGAGTGGAGCCAAATCAGATCTGGCCTACATAAGAACAAGTTGAGATCAGCCATTACCAGTGCTTATGGAGGTGGCACAGTGGGAGTATCTGGAACTCTGACTGGTGTGCTGGGACTGTTCTAGTATGCACCCAAGCCAATATTAAGCAACCCTTCTTGCTTCGTTCTTTTGGGGCAAATTTCCAGTGCTGGAAGGGGATACAGCACACACTTACATGAGATGGAATCAGCATGGACCTGAAACTCAGGGCTTCTGTACCATCAACTGGGTGCTCAACCTAACTCCCCAATAGGCAGGAGCACAGGAGAAGTCCGGGCTAATACCTGGCCCTGATTCTGGCCCCTCTATCTCTAGCCCAACCTCTCACCAAAGTGAAAGTTGCCAATACACAAGAAGCAAAACTTACCTGGAATGTAAAATTATGGAAATCGCCCATCAGGACAAACAAAATGAAAAACAGGTTAAAAAGGAGAACAGTTTAAGAGACTTCTAGACAACATCAAATATACTAACATTCACTTTATTGGGGTCGTAGAAGGAAAAGAGAGAGAGAAAGGGGTAAAAAAATTATGTTTAACGTGCTGAAAGGGGAAAAACTTGCAACCTATAATACTCTACCCAGCAAGATTATCATCCAGAATTGGAGAGAAGAACTTCTCAGAGAAGCAAAAACTAAGAGCTTATCCATACTAAACCAACTCAGAAGGAAATATTAAAGAGTTTTCTCAAAGTGGCAAAAAAGTAAAAATATACAGAGAAGGGAAAAACTCACACCAGTACACACAGAGATATAGTAAAGGCTGTGGATCAACCAAGTAGATAATCTAGTATGAAAATTAAAAGAAAAGTGAATTGCAAATTAGTTGCTAACTACATTAAACACTCTATGGACAGAACATCCTGATAGAAAAGCAATAAGAAAACTGTAGTCTTAAATTACAGGTTAGAGTAGTTGAACTTTATAGATACCTAGAGCATTTGTTGTTGTTCTTCAGTTACTAAGTTGTCTGACACTTTTGAAACCCCATGGGCTGTAGTCCTCCAGGCTCCCCTGTCCATGCGATTTCCCAGGCAAGAACACTGGAGTTTATTGCATTTCCTTTTCCTGGGGATCTTGCTGACCCAGGGATCAAATCTGCATCTTCTGCTTTGCAGGCAGATTCTTTCCCTCTGAGCCACCTGGCATAGTCTATCCCAAAATAGCAGAATATACACCTTCAAGTGTGCACAGGACATTTTTTCAGGGATGATCAAATGCTAGGTCACAAAACAAGTCTCAACACATTTAAGAACACAGAAATTATCTTCAGTACTTTTTCTGACACCAGTGGTACAAAATAAGAAATCAATTAAACGATGGGAATATTTGACAAACACAAACATATGGAGACAAAGCAAAATGCTACTAAATACCAATGAGCTAATGAAGAAATAAAAAAGGGAATCAGAAAATACTTTGAGACTAATAAAAACACCAACTTTACAAAATCTATTGGATTTAGCAAAAGCAGTTATAGGGGACATTGTATAGTGACAGATGCTTCCCTCAGGGAGCGGGGAGAAATTGAAATAAACAACGTCACTTACTATATATATGAAGTATAATAAGAAGAATAGATAAAGCCCCAAATCCTCAGAATGAAGGCAATAATAAAGATCAGAGAGGACATTAATAAAATTGAGACTTCCCCTTTCCTAAAGTAAAAAACTGTCAATTAAGTGAAAAGATATTTGTTGAAAAGATAAACAAAATATTTAAGTCTTTAGCCAGGTTCATCAAAAATATAAGATAGATGTCAAATAAGCAAATGCAAATGAGGTATTATAGCCAACATCACAGCAATAGGGAAAAATCAAAAGAGGATACTACAAAGAGTTATATGCCAAACAATTGGACAACCTAGAAGAAACTGACAAATCTCTAGGACCATAAAACCTTTCAAAACTGAATCAGGAAGGAATGTATAATCTGAATAGTTGAAACGCTAGTAGTGGAATTGAATTTATAATAATATTCTCTTCATAAGATGTAGATCAGTACCGCACTGCTTCACAGCAGATTGTTTACAAACATATACAGAAAAGCTTATACCCAACATTCTCAAACTATTCCAAAAAATTGAGAAAATGGTGTACTCCCAAATTTTTTATGAAGCTATTATTTTCCTAGCACAAAAACCAGACAAAGTCACCATCAAAAAAGAAAACTCAAAGCCAATATTTCTGTTGAATATAGATGTGAATATTCTTAACAAAATATGAAAGAACAAAATTCAACATCAGATTGAAACCATCATATACCATGATAAGGATGGACTTATTCCAGGGGTACAAGGATGGTTCATTATCTTCGTGGTACAGCATATTAGGAAAGAGAAGGACAAAAATCACATGACCATCAAAACAGGTGATATAAAAGCATTTGGCAAAATTCATTCATTTCAAAAACTCTCACCATACTTGATATGGAAGGAACATATCTCAACATAATGAAAGTGAAAGTGGAAGTCTCACTGTGCCCACTCCAGTACTCTGGCCTAGAGAATTCCGTGGACTGTATAGTCCATGTGGTCATCTGAACATAATAAAGTTGATTTATAACAAACAGAGATGATATTATATTAAGTGGCAAAAAGCTGAAAGCTATCCCTCTAAATCAGGAATAAGACACAGATGTGCACTCTTGCCACTTCTAAAACAATACAAGTATTACACACAGCAGTCATTCAAAGAAAATAAATAAAAGTCATCCAAATTGGAAGGAAAACGTAAAACTCTCACTACTGGCAGTTGACATGATACTATATATATGTTCAGTTCAGTTCAGTCGCTTAGTCGTGTCCGAGTCTTTGCGACCCCATGTATCACAGCATGCCAGTCTTCCCTGTCCAACACTAAATCCTGGAGTTCACTCAAACTCATGTCCATTGAGTCGGTGATGACAACAAGCCATCTCATTCTCTGTCGTGCCCTTCTCCTCCCAGCATCACAGTCTTTTCAGTGAGCCAAGTCGTCGCATGAGGTGGCCAAAGTATTGGAGTTTCAGCTTACAAAAAAATGAGTAAACACATGAAATCAAGGTGAATTAAAACCCTAAATGAAAGACTGGAAACTACGAAACCCCCAGAAGAATATATAGGCAAAACACTCTTTGACATAATCCATAGCAACATTTTTTTTCACCTCTCTTCTAAGCAAAGGAAGCAAAGGAAAAAAAAATGAGATATAATTAAACTTAAAAGCTTTTGCACAGCAAACGAAAACACTGAAAAAATGAAAAGACCACCTACCGAATGGGAGTAAGTATTTGCAAATGACATGACTATAAGGGGTTAATATCAAAACTATCTAAACAGATTATTCAACTGGATATTAAAAAACAAACAAACAAACAAAAAGAAAGAAAAAAAAAAGGGAAGATCTGAGTTTCTCCAAAGAAGATATAGAGATGGCACATGGAAAACTGCTGAACATCACTGTCAGAGAAACCATAACCAAAATCAAAGGAGATATCACCTCTCACTCATCAGAATGGCTATCATCAAATCAAAAAGTTTGAAAATAACAAATGTTGACAAGGATGTAGACAAAGGAAAGCACTTGTACTTAATTGGTGGGAATGTAAATTTGTGCAGTCGCTATGATAAACATCATGAAATTTTCTCAAAAAAGTAAAAATAGAACTACGAATTGACCCATCAATTTCACTCCGAGGTATATATCAGAAGACAATGAACACAAATTTGAAAAGATATATGAATTACAATGTGTATTACAGCCTTATTTACAGTGTGAAGGTAAGATGACTCCATCTACCTCTCCATGTTCTCCATTGACTTTGCTGCCCATGACCTCTACACTGCCCTTGCCTGGCACAAAAGCCCTCATCAGCCCACATCCCTTTTTCATGAAATCTCCCTTCCAGCTCAGTTGTTACACTCTTTCCCCAAAACTAATACCCTTCTCTTTTCTTTCCAGGCACGAAATATGACCACGAGGGTCAGAAGGCCTCTACAAGGGACTTTGAGAAAGAAAATCCGACCATATGCCACTCATTCGAAGAAAGTGAAGAAAACAAGAAATCCAAACTGATTTTTCTGTTCCTGTGCACGTAAGACACTGAATCAACGTCGAAAATGTACTAAACTATGAGGCAGAGTCCAAGAAGGAGGCAGAATGGAAAGAGAAGATGAGCTCAGCCGCCCCACAATGAGAGACCCTGGAGAAATACATCTGGGCAGCCAGTAACTGAATACCAAAGATCAGACAGTTTAGAATTGTTTCTACAGAGGTCTGCTGCTACTGCTGCTAAGTCACTTCAGTCGTGTCCGACTCTGTGCGACCCCATAGACAGCAGCCCACCAGGCTCCGCCATCCCTGGGATTCTCCAGGCAAGAACACTGGAGTGGGCTGCCATTTCCTTCTCCAATGTGTGAAAGTGAAAAGTGAAATTGAAGTCACTCACTCTTGTCTGACTAGTAGCGACCCCATGGTCTGTAGCCCACCAGGCTACTCTGTCCATGGGATTTTCTAGGCTAGAGTACTGGAGTGGCTTGCCATTGCCTTCTCCGCTACAGAGGTCTACTTTCTAACAAATGGCCAACCAGGAAAGTACTGACTCTAACACTAACATAGTAAACTGATGGCTGCCATTAAAATAAATATCACATGGTGAAAAGATGATATTTGTGTGTGTGTGTGAATTTTCTGATCGGAAAGGTTGGAAGGGAGAGAAGAGGTGGGCACCTAGTGGAGAGGGGTGTGGAGTCCCGGGAAATTGGGGAACAGACCCTCAGGCCCCCAGTTAACCAGAGAGTAGAGGTCTGGACTGGGTCAGGAGTCTGCACTGAAGATGGATAACCCTGCTTAACAATTGATCTCAGCGGCAAGGATTAGTGGTTTGATGTTACTGCCTTTCGAGTGTGGAATGACATTAAGGGCTAGATTGCCAGAACCCAGAGTTGAGTAGATGTTGGAGGAATAGGACGGAGTGATCACTTTCCCCCCACAAAATCAGCAAAAGAACATTTTAATGCTGAGTAAATCCCACAAAACAACTTCTGTATGCCATCAGAGGACATCAGGCACCCAGAAAAGCAGCCCATAGTCTTCGATAGGAGGTAGGAAATAGTATAAAAATATAAAGAGAGACAAAATAAAGAGGGATGGAGCTCCATCCTGGGATGGGAGGACAAAAAAAAAAAAAAAAAACAAGAGAGGGAGAGAATTTTCCAAACACCTGGAAACACTCATGTGCGAGTCTGTGACGAGTCTTGGCTCTTCAGAGGGCCACATAACCAAGAGAAAAAAGAAATAAGTAATTAAAACCCACAGACTAAGTGCCCAGAGGAAACTCTCAGTGGAGAAGCAGTGCAGACACCCACACCCCCCACTAGCAAGCGGGGGCCTGGCATGGAGGCATGGCTGCATTGCTTTGAGAGAGGACGGGGCCTGAATGCCCCCAGTGCAACCTGAGGGCTCTAATGGGGAAATAGCTAAGCAGAATGTGCAGTTAAAAGGCGGAAAGCCTGTGAAAAGGTGAAAAGCCACAACCTAAGACCCCGCCAACCCCGCTCACAGAAAAAAGGACTGTTCAGAGCAAGCTGGCTGCAGGAGGCCCATCCCCCAGCCCCCGCTGGGACAGGCAAGGGAGGACGGCCAGCCCTGGAAGGGGCAACCGCGTCCCCAGAGAGGTTTCCCATACCAAGCTGCAGGCAGGCTTCATTGCTAACCAAGACTTCTTGGGTTCGGGCCGGTGGATATCTGTCTGAGAACTTGGGCCAATTATACACACAGAAAAGCAAGCAGCAGGGTCCGGGGAGGCAATAAGTCACAGCGACCGCAATCTCCAAATGCCTGGTCACCTGAAGCTGCTCGGACCTAGGAATGCACAAAACACAGGCCCAACCAAGTCTGCACCTTTGTGGAGTACCTGAGTACCTGAACCTGAGCCCTCAGACCTGGGAAGTACATGCAACCCAGCGCTTGCTGGGGCCAGCTCCCAGCAGAGCAACTTAGAGCCTGAGCAGCATAAACAGAGAAAGCACACTCGCAGTGAGTGGGGGCAATCCCAGTGTATCTGAGACACTGCACGCACTCCCCACAGATGCCAGGGATATTTGCTAGCAGCCACCTTGAGCGGGGGCAATCCCAGTGTAGCCGAGACACTGCGAGCACTCCCCACAGATGCCAGTGACATTTGTTAGCAGTGTTCCTCCCTCCCCACAACAGGACTGAACAGGTGAGACAAAAAAAAAAAAGGAAAGAAAAGAAAAGAAAAGGATCTACCACTGCCCTCTGGTGTCAGGACAGGAATTAGACATTGAAAAGACAGGCAAACAGAAGAGCTTTAACAGAAGGAATGGACTTGGAAGTAACAGATGGAGAAGTCTTGAGCCTAATGAAAGAATAAGACTGAAAACCAGAGGCAGAGGCTTAAGTCCAAATCCTGAGAACACCAGAGATCTACTGTTTCAGGGAAGATTAATTGATACATGCTCATCAAATGCCTCCATACATACAGTGAAACAAGGCAACACCCAAGGGTCAACAAGTTTCAGTGAAAGACATACAACGCAAATTCTCCAGCAACACAGGAGAATAGCCCTGAGCTTCAATATACAGGCTGCCCAAAGCCACTCCAAACCCACTGACATCTCAAATTTATTACTGGACACTTCATTCCATTCCAGAGAGAAGAAATCCAGATCCACCCACCAGAACACTGACACAAGCTTCCCTAGCCAGGGAAACTTGACACGTCACCCATCCAACCCCACACACAATGAGGTAACTACGTAATAAGTAGAACTCGAGAAACTGCCAGAAGACGGAAAGGCCACCCCAAGCACAGCAATATAAGCAAGATGAAGAGACAGAGAAATAACCAACAAGAAAAGGAACAGGATAAATGCCCAACCACACAAACAAAAGAGGAAGATATAGGGAAGCTACCTGATGAAGAATTTCAAATTTTAATTGTGAAAATTATTCAAAATCTGGAAAGCAAAATGGAGTTACAGATAAATAAAGTGGAGAAAAGGATTGAGACGATGCAAGAAATGTTTAATAAGGAATTAGAGGAAATAAAAAAGAGTCAATATACAATGAATGAGGCAATACATGAGATCAGAAACACTCTCAGGGGAACAAACGGTAGAATGACAGAGGCAGAAGACAGGATAAGTGAGGTAGAAGATAGAATTGTAGAAATAAATGAAACAGAGATAGAAAAAGAAAAATGAATTAAAAGAAATGAGGACAATATTAGAGACTTCTGGGACAATTTTAAACGCCCCAACATTCAAATCATAGGAGTCCCAGGAGAAGAAGACAAAAATAAAGACCATGAGAGAATACTTGAGGAGATAATAGTTGAAAACTTCCCTAAAATGGGGAAGGAAATAATCACCCAATTCCAAGAAACCCAGAGAGTCCCTAAAAGGATAAACCCAAGGCGAAATACTACAAGGCACATATTAATCAAATTAACAAAGATCAAACACCAAGAACAAATAAAAAAGCAGCAAGGGAAAAGCAACAAATAACACACAAGGGGAATCCCATAAGGATTACAGCTGACCTTTCAACAGAAACTCTTCAGGCCAGGAGGGAATGGCAAGACATACTTAAAGTGATGAAAGAAAGTAACCTACAGCCCAGATTACTCTACCCAGGAGGATCTCATTCAAATATGAAGGAGAAATCAAAAGCTTTACAGACAAGCAAAACTTGAGAGGATTCAGCATCAAAAAACCAGCTCTCCAACAAATACTAAAAGATCTTTTCTAGACAGGAAACACAGAAAGGGTATAAAAACTCTAACCCAAAACAATAAAGAAAATGACACAGGAGTCATACTTATCAATGATCACCTTAAACGTAAATGGGTTGAATGCCCAACCAGAAGACAAAAGCTGGCTGAAAGGATACAAAAACAAAACCACCATATATGTTGTCTACAAGAGACCAACCTCAAAACGATGGATGCATTCAGACTGAAAGTGGTGGGCTGGAAAAAGATATTCCACACAAATAGAGACCAAAAGAAAGTACTAGTAGCACTATTCATATCAGATAAAATAGATTTTAAAACAAAGGCTGTGAAAAGAGACAAAGAAGGAAACTACATAATGGTCAAAGGATCTATCCAAGAGGAAGATATAGCAATTATAAATATTTATGCACCCAACATAGGAACACCGTAATACGTAAGACCATTACTAACAAGTATGAAAGGGGAAATTAACAACAACACAATAATAGTGGGAAACTTTAATGCCCCACTCACACCTATGGATAGATCAACTAAACAGAAAATTAACAAGGAAACACAAAATTTTAAATGATACAATAGAACAGTTAGAGCTAATAGATCTCTATAGGACCTTTCACACCAAAACAATGAATTTCAACTTTTTCTCAAGTGCACACGGAACCTTTTCCAGGATACATCACATCCTGGGCCATAAATCTAGCCTTGGTAAATTCAAAAAATGAAGTCATGCCAAGCATCTTTTCTGACCACAATCCAGTAAGTTTAGATATCAATTACAGGATAAAAACTATTAAAAATGCCAACATATGGAGGCTGAACAACACGCAGCTGAATAATGAACAATTCATAGAAGAAATCAAAAGAGAAATCAAAATATGCATAGAAATGAATGAAAATGAAAACACAACAACCCAAAACCTCTGGGACACTCTAAAAGCAGTGCTAAGGGGAAGGTTCATAGCAATAGAGGCACACCTCAAGAAATAAGAAAAAAGTCAACTAAACAACCTAACTCTACATCTAAAAAAATTAGAAAAGTAAGAAATGAAGAACCCCAGGGTTAGTAGAAGGAAAGAATCGTAAAAATCAGGGCAGAAATAAATGCAAAAGAAACAAAAAGAGACCATAGCAAAAATCAACAAAGCCAAAAGCTGGTTCTTTGAGAAGGTAAATAAAATTGACAAACCATTAGCCAGACTCATCAAGAAACAAAGGGAGAAGAACCAAATCAATAAAATTCGAAATGAAAATGGAGAGATCACAACGGGCAACACTGAAATAGAAAGGATTGTTAGAGAATACTATCAGCAATTATATGGCAATAAAATGAATAACCTGGAAGAAATGGACAAATTCTTGGAAGAGTACACCTTTCCAAAACTGAACCAGGAAGAAATAGAAAATCTTAACAGACCCATCACAAGCACGAAAATAGAGGCTGTAATAAGGAATCTCCCAACAAACAAATCCCCACGTCCAGACGGCTTTAGAGCTGAATTCTATCAAAAATTTAGAGAAGAGCTAACACCTATTCTACTCAAACATTTCCAGAAATTTGCTGAGGAAGGGCAACTTCCAAACTCATTCTATGAGGCCACCATCACCCTAATCCCAAAACCTGGTAAGGATCCGACAAAAAAAGAAAACTACAGGCCAATATCACTGATGAGCATAGATGCAAAAATCCTTAACAAAATTCTAGCAATCAGAATCCAAGAACGCATTAAGAAGATCACACATCATGACCAAGTGGGCTTTATCCCAGAAATGCAAGGATTATTCAATATCTGAAAATTAAGCAACGTAATGCACCACATTAACAAACTGAAAAATAAAAATCATATGATTATCTCAATAGATGCAGAGAAATCCTTCAACAAAATTCAACATCCATTTATGATAAAAACCCTCCAGAAAGTGGGAAAAGAAGGGATATTCCTCAACATAATAAAAGCTATATGTGACAAACCCACAGCAAACATTATCCTCAATGGTGAAAAACTGATAGCATTTCCCCTAACTTCAGGAACAAGACAATGACGGTTTGCAGTCTCACCACTACTACTCAACATAGTTCTGGAAGTTTTGGCCGCAGCCATCAGAGCAGAAAAAGACATAAAATGAATACAAATAGGAAAAGAAGAATTAAAACTTTCACTGTTCGCTGATGACATGATCCTATACACAGAAAACCCTTAAGACTCTACCAGAAAACTACTAGAGCTAATCAATGAATACAATAAAGTTGCAGGATATAAAGTCAACACACAGAAAGCCCTTGCATTCCTATACACTAATAATGGGAAACTAGAAAGAGATAATAAGGAAACTATTCCATTCCCTGTTGCAACGAAAAGAATTAAAAACTTAGGAATATATCTACCTAAAGAAACAAAGGACTTGTACATAGAAAACTATTAAACACTGGTGAAAGTAATCAAAGAGGACACTGATAGATGGAGAAATATACCATGTATGTGGATTGGAAGATTAAATATTGTGAAAATGAGTATACTACCTGAAGTAATTTATACATTCAATGCAATCCCTATCCACCTACCGACGATGTTTTCCACAGAGCTAGAAAAAATAATCTCACAACTTGTATGGAAATACAAAAAACCTCGAATAGCCAAAACAATCTTGAGGAAGAAGAATGGAACTGGGGGAATTAACCTGCTAGACTTCGGGCTCTACTACAAAGCCACAGTCATCAAGACAGTATGGTACTGGCATAAAGACAGAAATATAGATCAATGGAAGAAAATAGAAAGCCCAGAGATAAATCCACGCACCTATGGACACCTCATCTTTGACAAAGGAGCCAAGAATGTAAAATGGAGAAAAGACAGTCTCTTTAACAATTGATGCTGGGAAAACTGGTCAGCCACTTGTAAAAGAATGAAACTAGAATACTTCCTAACACCATACACAAAAATAAACTCAAAATGGATTAGAGAGCTAAATGTAAGACAGAAACTGTAAAACTCCTAGAGGAGAACATGGGCAAAACACTCTCCGACATAAATCACAGCAGAATCCTCCATGACCCACCTCCCAGAATATTGGAAATAAAAGCAAAAATAAACAAATGGGATCTAATTAAAATTAAAAGCTTCTACACAGCAAAGGAAACTATAAGCAAGGTGAAAAGACAGCCTTCAGAATGGGAGAAAATAATAGCAAATGAAGCAACTGATAAAGGATTAATCTCCAAAATACATAAACAACTCCTGCAGGTCAATTCCAGAAAAATAAACGACCCAGTCAGAAAATGTGCCAAAGAACTAAACAGACATTTCTCCAAACACATGAAAAAATGCTCAACGTCCCTCGTAATCAGAGAAATGCAAATTAAAACCACAGTGAGATAACTTTTCACACCAGTCAGAATAGCTGCTATCCAAAAGTCTACATGCAATAAATCCTGGAGTGGGTGTGGAGAAAAGGGAATCCTCTTACACTGTACAGCCACTATGGAGAACAGTGTGGAGATTCCTAAAAATAACTAGAACTATAACTGCCATATGATCCAGCAATCGCACTCCTAGGCACACACACCGAGGAAACCAGAATTGAAAGAAACACATGTACTCAATTGTTCATTGCACCACGTTTATAATAGCCAGGACATGGAAGCAACCTAGATGTCCATCTACAGACGAATGGATAAGAAAGTTTTGGTACATATACACACAATGGACTATTTTTCAGCCATCAAAAAGAATGCATTTGAATCAGTTCTCATGAGGTGGATGACATTGGAGCTTGTTATACACAGTGAAGTAAGCCAGAAAGAAAAACACCAATACAGTATACTAAAGCATATATATGGAATTTAGAACGAAAGTAACCTTAACCCTGTATACGAGACAGGAAAAGAGACATAGATGTATAGATCAGTCTTTGGGACTCTGTGGGAGAGGGTGAAGGTGGGATGATTTGGGAGAATGGTATTGAAGCATGTATATTATCACATGTGAAACGAATCACCAGTCCAGTTTCAATGCATGGTACAGGATGCCTGGGGCTGATACACTGGTATAAACTTAGGGAGGATATGGGGAGGAGGGAGGTGAGAGAGGGATTCAAGAAGGGGAACACATGTACCCTCGGGGTAGATTCATGTCAATGTAAGGCAAAACCAACCAATATATTATTGTAAACTAATTAGCCTCCAATAAAAAAAGAATAGATTGCCAGAACCCAGATGAGAAGAGGGTTCAACATGGGGATGGTCAATGTCATACTTCCCCTGAGAAAAGCAGGCAGAAATCACCTCCTGGCCACCTACGTCATAAAGGGCTTTGTTGCATCACTCACCGATGCTGTCAGCTAAAGGTGCACAAGAGGCACAAAATGCTGGTACAACTAAAACACACAGCTAGCACTCCCAAAGATTAAAATAATGTCTGGAGGGAACAGACCAAATATCAATTATGCCAGTGTTATCCTAAGAAATTGGTGGGAGCAGTGTGTTCCCAAGGGCAGGGCAGTGGAGGTGCCAGTGACTGTGGATCAACCAAGTAGATAACCTAGTAAGAAAATTAAAAGACAAGTGAATTGCAAATTAAACGCTAACTACATTAAAAACACTATTACATCAATGGACAGAACATCCTGATAGAAAAGCAATAAGAAAACTGTAGTCGCAAATTACAGATTAGAGTAGTTGAACTTAATAGATACCTACAGAATTTATTGCTGTTCTTCAGGTACTAAGTTGTCTGACTCTTTTGAAACCCCATGGGCTGTAGCCCTGCAGGATCCTCTGTCCATGGGATTTCCTAGGCAAGAACACTGGAGTTTATTTCATTTCCTTTTCCAGGGGATCTTGCGGACCCAGGGATCAAATCTGCATCTTTTGAGTTGCAGGCAGATTCTTTACCTGTGAGCCACCTGGAATAGTCTATCCCAAAATAGCAGAGGAAATACCTTCAAGTGTGCACAGGATATTATTTCAGGGAGGATTAAATGCTAGGCCACAAAACAAGTCTCAACACATTTAAGAAAACAGAAATTATATCAAGCACTTTCTCTGACCACAATGGTACAAAATAAGAAATCAATTACAGGAGGGGAATATGGGACAAGCACAAACATATAGAGACGAAACAACATGCTACTAAATACCAATGAGGTAAGAAAGAAATAAAAAAGGGAATCACAAAATACTTTGAGATTAATAAAAACACCAACAATCCAAAACCTATTGGATTTAACAAAAGCAGATCTAGGGGAAATTGTATAGGGCCAGATGCTTCCCTCAAGGCCGGGGAGAAACTGAAATAAACAACTTAACTTACTATATAAATGAAGCAGAAAAAGAAGAATAAATAAAGCCCCAAATCCTCAAAATGAAGGCAAAATTAAAGATCAGAGAGGATATTAATAAAATTGAGACTTCCCCTTTCCTAAAGTAAAAAAACATATCAGTTAAGTGAAAAGATATTTTCTGAAAATATCAACAAAATAATTAACTCTTTAGACAGGTTCATCAAAAATAAAAGATAGATAGATGACTCAAACAAATGCAAAGGAGACAACAGCCAACATCACACAATAGGGAAAAATCATAAGAGGATACTACAAATAGTTATATGCCAAAAAATTGCACAAACTAGAAGAAACTGACAAATCTCTAGGACCATACAACCTTAAAAAACTGAATCAGGAAGGAATGTGTAATCTGAATAGTTGAAACACTAGTAGTGAAAATGAATTTATAATAAAAAAATCTCTTAGTAAAATAAAGTTGAGGACCACACAGCTTCACAGCTGAATGTTTACAAACATATACAGACGAGCTTATACTCAACATTCTCAAACCATTCCAAAAAATTGAGAAAAAGGAGTACTCCCAAATTTTTTATGAAGCTGTTATTTTCCTAACACCAAAACCAGACAAAGACACCACCAAAAAAGAAAATTCAATGCAAATATTTCTGTTGAATATAGATGTGAATATGCTTAACAAAATATGAGAGAACCAAAATCAACATCACACTGAAGCCATCATATACCATGATCAATATGGACTTCTTCCAGTGGTACAGGGACGGTTCAATATCTGCAAATTTGTAAGTGTGGTACACCACATAAGGAAAGAGAAGGACAAAAATCAAATGATCATCTCTACAGATGCTGTAAAAGCATACGGCAAAATTCAATATTCATTCATTTCAAAAACTCTCACCATACATGATATGGAGGGAACATATATGAACATAATAAAAGTGAAAGTGGAAGTCGCACTGTGCCCACTCCAGTACACTCCTGCTTCATCCTTCCCTGTATGAACACTTATCTTCCCATTTCAATACCTTAGATTCCTCTAGTCACTTCATCAATAGACCACCCTCTTCCTATTGGGGGTTCTTGAGGGGCTTAAGGAAATTAAAAGCAAGCACTTAACATGGAAAAAGGTAATTAAGAACCTGATGTATGTTTTTTTCTACTCCTATGAGCTTTAGAGACCCCAAGATTTGGTGAAAAATCAGTCTGTTGCCCCAAGGTCAATACACCATCTCCATAAGATCACACATTAGAACAAGGACAGTGTTCAATGAATCTGTCAATAATATTGTTTGGGACACTTCAACTCTCATATTGATTAGGGAAACTCAACTTGCCCCATCTACCAGAAATACATTCCTGATTAAAAAAAAAAAAAAAAAAAAGGTGCCCAAAGGCAAGAGTCACATGACGACTGAACCAAGGACTCTTGACTGAATCACTTCCACAATGGTCCCTCATTGACAGTTCTCATCAGGTAAGGCCCACTGCGTAGCTGACCAATAGCTGAGCAGGAGAAGTACCAGTAGGTATCTCATTGATAGTTGGTTGCTTATGGGTGGGGCGAGGGATGTACTGTTCAATTGCTGAGCAAGACCTGTTGCTTAGTAACACATAGCAGTGGCCATCTGCTAAGGGCTGTGCTCATGCTGCTCTGTTACATAATGCTACTTTGGGTCCAGTGTGCTGGTATCTTTTTGGTTGACTCCTTTCCAAACTCAGATTTTGCTTCCACATGATTTTTTAACTTTGTACATCATTCTTTTCATTGTTTTCCCAGGCATGCCTATCAGCAGTGCTTATCTATATGCCCCTCCAACAGCTGCCACTTGGTCCCATGTGCTACATATAGTCTAGATAATATTTAAAACCCCACAAGAATGTGAAGGCCAGCCCACCTTGAGAACTACTTTGACAAAACTTACCATAACAGAGATTTTATTCTATTCACAGGATAAAGAGGAGGAGGATGGAAATTCAAAAAGTATAAAAATGAAATTCGAGGACACCAATAAGTATGTCATTAGAAATATATATACTGTTAATATATTGTCTTTGTTGTTCTACCTAAATGTTTATAACATATATATTATATGTGTTATATAATGGTAGAATACATAATACATATATATTTGGATAAGCATATACACATCAGTGAATTTTTCATAATTTATAGAATTTGAGTTAAACTATATGAATGATTGTATCTTTCCTTTTCTATAAAATGTGCTGGAATAATTTTTCCATCTCAACGAACATGTATCTGTCATTATTTCTATGGATTACTGTGCCGTACTTGGATGCAATCTTACAAACGACAAAATGATTTCTGTTCGTTTCCAAGGCAAACCATTCAATATTACAGTAATCCAAGCCTATGCCCCAACCAGTAAAGCTGAAGAAGCCGAAGTTGAACGGTTCTATGAAGACCTACAAGACCTTTTAGAACTAACACCCAAAAAAGATGTCCTTTTCATTATAGGGGACTGGAATTCAAAGTAGGAAGTCAAGAAACACCTGGAGAAACAGGTGAATTTTTCCTTGGAGCACGGAATGAGGCAGGGCAGAGGCTAAGAGAGTTTTGTCAAGAGAATGCACTGGTCATAGCAAACACCCTATTCCAACAACACAAGAGAAGACTCTAAACATGGACATCACCAGATGGTCAACACCGAAATCAAATTGATTATATTCTTTGCAGCCAAAGATGGAGAAGCTCTATACAGTTAGCAAAAACAAGACCAGGAGCTGATTGTGGCTCAGATCATGAACTCCTTATTACCAAATTCAGACTTAAATTGAAGAAAGTAGTGCAAACCACTAGACCATTCAGATATGACCTAAATCAAATCGCTTATGATTATACGGTAGAAGTAAGGGACTAGATCTAATCGATAGAGTGAATGATGAACTCTGGACAGAGGTTCGTGGCGTTTTACAGGTCACAGGGACCAACACCATCCCCATGGAAAAGAAATGCAAAAAAGTAAAATGGCTGTCTGAGGAGGCCTTAAAAGTAGCTGTGAAAAGAAGAGTCGCGAAAAGCAAAGGAGAAAAGGAAAGATATAAGCATCTAAATGCAGAGTTCCAAAGAATAGCAAGGAGAGATAAGAAAGCCTTCCTCAGTGATCAATGCAAAGAAATAGAAGAAAACAACAGAACAGGAGAAACCAGAGATGTTTTAAAGAAAATTAGAGATTTCAAGGGAAAAGGTGGGCTCAATAAAGGAAACAAGTGGTATGGACCTAACAGAAGCAGAAGATATTAAGAAGAGATGGAAAGAATACACAGAAGAACTGTACAAAAATATCTTCACGACGAAGATAATCACGATGGCGTGATCACTCACCTGAAACCAGATGTCTTAGAATGTGAAGTCAAGTGGGCCTTAGAGAGAATCACTACGAACAAAACTAGTGGAGCTGATGGAATTCCAATTGAGCTATTTCAAATCCTGAAAGATTATACTGTGAAAGTGCTGCACTCAATATGCCAGAAAATTTGGAAAACTCAGCAATGGCCACAGGACTGGAAAAGGTCAGTCTTCATTCCAATCCCAAAGAAAGGGAATGCCAAAGAATGCTCAAACTACCACACAATTGCACTCATCTCCCACGCTAGTAAAGTCACGCTCAAAATTCTTCAAGCCAGGCTTCAGCAATATGTGAACCGTGAACTCCCAGATGTTCAAGCAGGTTTTAGAAAAGCCAGAGAAACTAGAGATCAAATTGCCAACATCCACTGGATCATGGAGAAAGCAAGAGAGTTCCAGAAAAACATCTATTTCTGCTTCATTGACTATGCCAAAGCCTTTGACTGTGTGGATCACAATAAACTGTGGAAAATTCTGAAAGAGATGGGAATACCAGACCACCTGACCTGCCTCTTGAGAAACCTGTATACAGGTCAGGAAGCAACAGTCAGAACTGGTCATGGAACAACAGACTGGTTCCAAATAGGAAAAGGAGTACGTCAAGGTTGTATATTGTCACCATGCTTATTTAACTCATATGCAGAGCACATCATGAGGAATGCTGGGTTGGAAGAAGCACAAGCTGGAATCAAGATTGCCAGGAGAAATATCAATAACCTCAGATATGCAGATGACCCCACCCATATGGCAGAAAGTGAAGAAGAACTCAAAAGCCTCTTGATGAAAGTTAAAGAGGAGAGTGAAAAGGTTGGCTTGAAGCTCAACATTCAGAAAACAACATCATGGCATCTGGTCCCATCACTTCATAGGAAATAGATGGAAAAACAGTGGAAACAGTGTCAGACTTTATTTTTGGTGGCTCCAAAATCACTGCAGATGCTGATTGCAGCCATGAAATTAAAAGACGCTTATTCCTTGGAAGGAAAGTTATGACCAACCTTAATAGTATATTAAAAAGCAGAGACATTCCTTTGCCAACCACGGTCCGTCTAGTCAAGGCTATGGTTTTTCCCGTGGTCATTTATGGATGTGAGAGTTGGACTTTGAAGAATGCAGATCGCCAAAGAATTGATGCTTTTGAACTGTGGTGTTGGAGAAGACTCTTCAGAGTCCCTTGGACTGCAAGGAGATCCAACCAGTCCATTCTAAAGGAGATCAATCCTCGGTGTTCATTGGAAGGACTGATGCTAAAGCTGAAACTCCAATACTTTGGCCACCTCATGTGACGAGTTGACTCACTGGAAAAGACTCTGATGCTGGGAAAAGTTGGGGGCAGGAGGAGAAGGGGACGACAGAGAATGAGATGGCTGGATGGCATCACCGACTCTGTGGACATGAGTTTGAGTGAACTGCGGGAGTTGTTGATGGACAGGGAGGCCTGGCGTGTTGTGATTCATGGGGTCGCGGAGATTCGGAAACGACTGAGCAACTGAACTGAACTGAATTTAACTGAACTGATAAAATGTCCTGTGTGCACTTTAAGGTGTGTATTCTGCTATTTTGGGATAGACTATGCCAGGTGGCTCAGAGGCAAGGAATCTGCCTGCAACGCAGAAGATGCAGATTTGATCCCTAGGTCAGCAAGTTGCCCTGGAAAAGGAAATGCAATAAACTCTAGTGTTCTTGCCTGGGAAATCCCATGGACAGAGGAGTCTGAAAGGCTACAGCCCATGGGGTTTCAAAAGAGTCAAACAACTTAGTAACTGAAGAACAACAACAAATGCTGAAGGTATCTATTCAGTTCAACTACTCTTATCTGTAATTTAGAGTACAGTTTTCTTATAGCTTTTCTATCAGGATGCTCTGTCCATTTATATAAAATGGGGTTTAATCAAGTTAGCCTAATTTGCAATTCACTTGTCTTTTAATTTTCATACTAGGTTATCTAGTTGGTCGATCCACAGCCTTTACTATGTGTTTGCGTGTACTGGTGGGAGTTTTTCCCTTCTCTATAGATTTTTACTTCTTTTTCCACTTAGAGAAGACTCTAATATTTCCTTCTGAGTTGGTTTAATATGGATAAACTCTTAGTTTTGCTTCACTGAGAAGTTCTTCTCTCCAATTCTGGATGTATTCTTGCTGGATAGAGTGTTATAGGTTGCAATTTTTCCCTTTCAGCACCTTAAATATATATATTTTTTACCCTTTTCTCTCTGTCTTTTCCTTCTACGACCACATTAAAGTGAATGTTAGTATACTTGATGATGTCTAGAAGTCTCTTAAACTGTTCTCCTTTTTATCTTGTTTTTGCTTTATTTTTCCTGTTGGGTAATTTCCAAAAGTTTACGTTCCAGATTAATTTTTCTTCTTGTGTTTTGGCAACTCTGGTGAGAGTTCGGGCTAGATATAGAGGGGCCAGAACCAGTGCCAGGTGTGATCCCGGAATTCTCCTGTGCTCAGTAACCAACCATGCCTATTGGGGAGTTAGGTTGAGTATCCATTTCATGGTACAGAAGAACTGAGTTTCAGATCCGTGCTGATTCCATTTCATGTGTGCTGTATCCCCTTCCAGCATTCTATAGTTTGCTCTCAAAAAACCAAGTGCTGGAGCAAGAAAGGGTGCCGAATATGGGCTTGGGTCCATACTGGGACAGTCCCAGCACACCAGTCAGAGTTCTGGATACTCCCACTGTGCCACCTCCATAAGCACTGGTAATGGCTGCTCTCAACTTGTTCAGATGTAGGCCAGACCTGAGTTGGCTCCACTGCTGGCACCTGTACATTCTTCTCAGCCATGGAAGCCTTTGCCATAGTTGTTTGAAGGGGTTTTCTATGAAATAAGAGGGGCTGGAATAGGCATTCAGAGTGGGTTAGGTCATGACCTGGCATTGTTATGGGGAAACTATCAGCATCTTGTGTAATTTTAACCTGTTTCCGCTGCCTTGCTTTGTGAGTAAGCAAACGTGTGGTTGCCTCCGCAAACTCTTCATATAGAGATAAATAAATAAATGCCCACCAACCCAAACAAAAGAGGAAGAGATAGGAAATTTACCTAATAAAGAATTCCTAATAATGATAGGGAAAATGATCCAAAATCTTGAAAACAAAATGGAGTTACAGATAAAGAGCCTGGAGACAAAGATCGACTAGATGCAAGAAAGATTCAACAAGCACCTAGAAGAAATTAAAAAGAGTCCATACATAAGGAATAATGCAATAGATGAGGTCCAAAACACTCTGGAGGGAACCAAGAGTAGAATAACAGAGGCAGAAAATAGCATAAGTGAGATAGAAGATAGACTGGTAGAAATAAATGAAACAGAGAGGAAAAAAGAAAAATGAATTCAAAGAAATCAGGACAATCTCAGAGACCTCTGGGACAATGTTAAATGCCCCAACATTTGAATCATAGAAGTCTCAGAAGAGGAAGACTAAATGAAAGACCATGGGAAAATACTTGAGGAGATGATAGTTGAAAAGTTCCCTAAATGGGGAAGGAAATTATCACCCAAGTCCAAGAAACCCAGAGAGTTCCTAACAGGAAAAACCAAAGGCAAAACACCCCAAGACGTATTAATAAAATTAAGAAAGGTCAAAGACAAAGAACAAATATTAAAATCAGAAAGGGAAAAACAGCAAATAACACACAAGTGGATTGCCACAAGGATCACAGCTGATCTTTCAATAGAAACACTTCAGGCCAGGAGGGAATGGCAGGGCATACTTACAGTGATGAAAGAAAATAGCCAATATCCCAGATTACTATACACAGCAAGGATTTCATTCAAATACAAAGGAGAAATCAAAAGCTTTACCCACAAGAAAAAGCTGAGTGAATTCAGCATCACCAAACCAGCCCTTCAACAAATGCTAAAGGACCTTCTCTAGACAGGAAGCAGAGAAAGGGGGTATAAACCTGAACCCAAAACAATGAAGTAAATGACAATGGGATCATACTTATTACCAATAAGCTTAAATGTAAATGGGTTGAATGCCTCAACCAAAAGACAAAGCCTGCCTGAATGGATAGAAAAACAAGACCCCTATATATGTTGTCTACAAGAGACCAACCTCAAAATACATACAGACTGAAATGGAAGGGCTGGAAAAACATATTCCACTCAAATTGTGACCAAAAGAAAGCAGGAGTAGCAATACTCATATCAGATAAACTTTAAAACAAATGCTGTGAAAGGAGACAAAGAAGGACACTATATGATGATCAAAGGATCAAAGCAAAAAAAAAAAAGACATAACAATTGTAATTATATATGCACCCAAAAAAGGAGCACTGCAATATGTAAGACAAATGTTAATAATTGTGAAAGGGGAAATTAACAATAACACAATAAGAGTGGGATAATTTAATACCCCACTCACACCTATGGATAAATCGACTAAACAGAAAATTAACAAGGAAGAACAAATGTTTTCAATCCCTGGTCAGGGAACTAAGATTCCACAAACTGCATGGTGCCCCCCACCCCAAAAATTATCTGTCTGTGGTGATCCTGCTTGTCATATGCACTGGGATTGGGCCACCTCCACTGCCCTGCCCTTGGGAACACACTGCTCCCAGGAATTTGTTAGGACTACAGTGGCCTAATTGATATTTGGTCTTTTCCCTCCAAACGTTATTTTAATCTACGAGAGTGCTTGCTGTGGGTTTTAGTTGTATCAGCATTTTGTGCCTCCTGAGCACCTTTAGCTGAAAGCATAAGCGAGTGATGCAACAAAGCCCTTTATGACATAGGTGGCCAGGAGGTGATTTCTTCCTGTTTTTCTCAGGGAAATGTGACATTCACCATCCACATGTTGAACCATCTTCCCATCTTGATTCTGGCAATCTAGACCCAATGTCATTCCACACCCCAAACAAAGGCAGTAACAGCACATCACTAATATTTTCCTCTGAGATCAATTGTTAAGTAGGGTTATCCATCTTCAGGGCAGACTCCTGACCCAGTCCAGACCTCTACTCTCTGGTTAACTGGGGGCCTGAGGGTCTGTTCCCCAATCTCCCACGACTCCACACCCCTCTGCACTCAGGTGCCCACCTCTTCTCTCCCTCCCCTCCCTTTCCCTTAGAAAATTCACACACACACAAACAAATAAGACACACCAATATCACCTTTTCACCATTGGATGTTTATTTTAATGGCAAACATCAGTTTACTTTGTGAGTGTGAGGGTCCGTCTTTTCCTGTTTGGCCATTTGTAAGAAAGCAGACCTCTGGAGAAATAATTCTAAACTGTCTGAACATTGGTATTCAGTTACTGGCTGCCTAGGCTGTAATTCCCCTGGGCCTCTCATTCTGGGACGGCTGAGTTTATCTTCTCTTTCGATTCTGCCTCCTTTTTGGCTCTGCCTCAAATTTTGGTACTTTTTTGGCATGGATTCAGTGTCTTACGTGCACAGGAACAGAAAAACCAGTTTGTTTTTCTTGTTTACTTCACCTTCTTTCACTGTGTGTCATATGATAGAATTTTCTTTCTCGAAGTCCCTTGTAGAGGTCTTCTGACCCTCATGGTTTTTTCGTGCTTGGAAAGAAAAGACAAGGGTATTAGTTTTGAGGAAAGACTATAACAACTGAGTTGGAAGGGAGATTTCATGAAAAAGGGATGTGGGCTGATGAGGGCATTTGTGCCAGGCAAGGGCACTGCAGAGTTCTTGGGCAGCAAAGTCAATTTAGAACATGGGGAGCATAGATGGAGTCATCTTACCTTCACACTGTCTGTATCTCCGTTGACAACAGGTCATCTTTCTTCCTTTCATCCTTGAAGCCAACCACGTGCCACACTTCTTGGCTTCTGAGGCTTCCTGGTTCCATTAGTCATGATGATCCCAGGAAGTGGCCTAACCCAGAATCTCTGCCTCTGACCCCCCTATAAATACCTTCTCAGGACAATGAGGAGTCACACCCTTCAATCTGATTGGTTAGCTAGGCACTCCCTGAGCCAATGGTGGCCTTGGGGTCTTAGACATCACAATGAACCCCTTTGCCCATCAACATGGGCTAGTGGAGCCTGAGGGAGGCCATGATACAACTTACCTACTTCTGACACCTCTGTGTGTCTGTTTCTGGGGAGTGGTGATTCAGGGGCATGGTGTTTCAGCTCTTGACCTTCAGACTTTCCTTCCATTCTGTAGAGCTTGGCAGAGACGCCTCTGAAAAAGGGACACGGACAGCCTTCTAGGAGACTGACAATTTGCTTTATTTTACAAGTGCTATTATATAGTTTTACGAGGGAGGAAGACTTTAACAGGTACATCAGCATGAAAAAAAAAACCCAGGATACCTGTGAAGTGTTGATAAAGTTAGCTTTACAAAAGCTTTAACAGACATGCTGGCTCCACTTCTAAACATTAATCAGGTTCAATTGAAGAAAGTAGGGAAAACGACTAGACCATTCAGATATGACCTAAAGCAAATCCCTTATGATTATACAGTAGAAGTGAGAAATAGATTTAAGGGACTAGATCTGATAGATAGAGTGCCTGATGAACTCTGGACGGAGGTTCGTGACATTGTACAGGAAACAGGGACCAACACCATCCCCATGGAAAAGAAATGCAAGCTGTGAAAAGAAGAGAAGTGAAAAGCAAAGGAGAAAAGGAAAGATATAAGCATCTGAATGCAGAGTTCCAAAGAATAGCAAGGAGAGATAAGAAAGCCTTCCTCAGTGATGAATGCAAAGAAATCGAGGAAAACAACAGACTAGGAAAAACAAGAGATCTCTTCAAGAAAATTAGAGATTCCAAGGGAACATTTCATGCAATGATGGGCTCGATAAAGGACAGAAATGGTATGGACCTAACAGAAGCAGAAGATATTAAGAAGAGGTGGTAAGAATACACAGAAGAACTGTACAAAAAAGATCTTCACAACCAAGATAGTCACGATAACGTGATCACTGACCTGGAGCCAGACATCTTGGAATGTGAAGTCAAGTGGGCCTTAGAAAGCATCACTACGAAGAAAGCTAGTGGAGGTGATGAAATTCCGGTAGAGGTATTTCAAATCTTGAAAGATGATGCTGTGAAAGTGCTGCACTCAATATGCCAGCAAATTTGGAAAACTCAGCAATGGCCATAGGACTGGAAAAGGTCAGTCTTCATTCCAATCCCAAAGAAAGGCAATGCCAAAGAATGCTCAAACTACCACACAATTGCACTCATCTGACACGCTAGTAAAGTCATGCTCAAAGTTCTCCAAGCCAAGCTTCAGCAATATGTGAACCATGAACTCCCAGATGTTCAAGCAGGTTTTAGAAAGGGCAGAGGCACCAGAGATAAAATTTCCAACATCTGATGGATCATGGAGAAAGCAAGAGAGTACCAGAAAAACATGTATTTCTGCTTCATTGACTATGCCAAAGCCTTTGACTGTGTGGATCACAATAAACTGTGGAAAACTCTGAAAGAGATGGGAATACCAGACCACCTGACCTGCCTTTTGAGAAACCTGTATGCAGGTCAGGAAGCAACAGTCAGAACTGGACATGGAACAACAGACTGGTTCCAAATAGGAAAAGGAGTACGTCAAGGCTGTATATTGTCACCCAGCTTATTTAACTTCTATGCAGAGTACATCATGAGGAACGCTGGGCTGGAAGAAGCACAAGCTGGAATCAAGAATTCTGGGAGAAATATCAATAACCTCAGATATGCAGATGACACCACCTTTATGGCAGAAAGTGAAGAGGAACTCAAAAGCCTCTTGATGAAAGTGAAAGAGGAGAGTGAAAAGGTTGGCTTGAAGCTCAACATTCAGAAAACAAAGATCATGGCATCTGGTCCCATCACTTCATAGGAAATAGATGGAAAAACAGTGGAAACAGTGTCAGACTTTATTTTTGGGGGCTCCAAAATCACTGCAGATGCTGATTGCAGCCATGAAATTAAAAGATGCTTACTCCTTGGAAGGAAAGTTATGACCAACCTTGATAGTATATTAAAAAGCAGAGACATTACTTTGCCAACAATGGTCTGTCTATTTAAGGCTATGGTTTTTCCCGTGGTCATGTATGGATGTGAGAGTTGGACTGTGAAGAAAGCTGATCGCCGAAGAATTGATGCTTTTGAACTGTGGTGTTGAAGAAAACTCTTGAGAGTCCCTTGGACTGCAAGGAGATCCAACCAGTCCATTCTAGAGGAGATCAATCCTGGGTGTTCATTGGAAGGACTGATGCTGAAGCTGAAACTGCAATACTTTGGCCACCTCATGTGACGAGTTGACTCACTGTAAAAGTCTCTGATGGTAGGAAAGGTTGGGGGCGCGAGGAGAAGGGGATGACCGAGAATGAGATGGCTGGATGGCATCACCAACTCTGTGGATATGAGTTTTGGTGAACTCCGGGAGTTGGTGATGGACAGGGAGGCCTGGGGTGCTGTGATTCATTGGGTCGCGGAGAGTCGGACACGACTGAGAGACTGAACTGAACTGAACTGAACAGAAGAGAATAACTGTAATCATTCATCATCAGAAGAGGAAATCCATTAGTAACAAATTGTGGAAACATATTAGCAATATATAAAGAGTCGGTGAGCACATTAAAGGCATTTGGTTCCATTTGTAAGAGAAGAAAAAGAGCACACAATTCAGCACGTTGCACCGAGGAGAAAGGACTTTTGACTCGTTTTATGCATTTTGGGCCTATTATCCCAGAATAGCCTGCTTCATTACCATCAATAAAATAAGTAGGCGTTGCAGAAAGTGGTTGGGAAGATCCTATGTTGTTAATAATGAATGGGGTGGTTCGTAAAGAATCCCATAATTTGCCTTTTGTGTGGTTAGGAATAAATTGTCCCTGGTAATCAGAAAAAGCTATTTGGAACATAAGATTAAGTTGTAAAGCAGCAGTAAATTCTTCTTTGGAAACTGGGAGATAAATTCCCGCAGGGTCATAACCCGTAAGGGCTTGAATGCTTTAACGTTCCCAAATGAACAAGTTTGCCAATTAATTCAATATAAGCAACAATCTTTTTGTCTGCTTGGTATGAAAATAAACCCATTTCTAAAGGCTTTTCTTCCTGTGCTATTATAGCGGTAGGGGAATCTATTGTAGCAAAAATGTAAAGAGAAATCGGAACACCCAATTGTAGCCACGAGGCAAAGTCTTTAGAAATTCTCTCTTCTGCTAGTTTTAGTTCTTGTTTGGCTGAGAGGGTTAAAGTTCAGGAACTATTTAGATCAGAGTGTCCCTGTAGCGTTTTGAAAAGGTTTTTTAATGCCTAATTGGGTATACCTAGAGAAGGCCAGAGCCAATTAATATTGCCAAGAAGTTTTTGAAAATCATTCAAGGTTCGCGTTTTGTCCAATCTCACAGACATTTTTTGAGGTTTTACAGTCATTTTAGTAATTTCTGTTCTGTTCAGTCACTCAGTCGTGTCCGACTCTTTGCGACCCCGTGGACTGTAGCCTACCAGGCTTCCCCATCCATGGGATTCTCCAGGCAAGAACACTGGAGTGGGTTACCATTTCCTTCTCCAGAGGATCTTCCCGACCCAGGGATCGAACCCGGGTCTCCTGCATTGGAGGCAGATGCATTAACCTCTGAGCCACCAGGGAAGCCCCCTAAATCATTAAAAGTTTCCTGGAATTGTATTTTTTCTTCAGATACTATTAGATTTCTCACTTGTAATTGTTGTGTGATGGCCTCTAACAAGGCTTCCACAGTTGCTGTTGTTGACGCAGCAAGTAAGATATCATCCATATAATGAATTATATATGCGTCTGGGAATCACTCCCTTATGGGTAGTAAGATCTGTCCCACTCAAAATTGGCAAATAGTGGGGAAAATTTCATTCCTTGAGGACGCACTTTCCAATGATATCTTTGAATGGGTTGCTTGTTATTGGTTGTGGGAATAGAAAAAGCAAACCATTGTCTGTCATCCGGATGAAGAGGAAGGGTAAAAAAGCAGTCTTGAAGATCTATAATAATTACTGGCCATCCTTTGGGTATCATCCTCTGATTTGGAAGTTCTGTCTGTAAGGCTCCCATGGTGACCATAGTCTCATTTACATTTATTAACTCTATTAACATTCGCCATTTTCCTGATTTTTTCTTAATTACAAACACTGGAGAATTCCATGGCAAGAAAGAGGGCTCGATTCGCCCTTGATTAAGTTGCTGTTTTGTCAATTTTGTTAAGGCCGCTAATTTTTCAAAAGGCAGGGGCCATTGAGCCGTCCATACTGGATCATTAGACTTCCATTGTAATTTTAGCGGCTGTATCTCAATGGCCCCTAACAAAAAGGTTCATTCAATACCAAACGAGCTTGAGTTTGTTGCAAAAAATCCCACAGATTTATAGGGACCTCCGTAATATAAGGTTTAATGTAAGCTACAATCTGCTTGGGCCCTCGAGCCTAAAGGTAAGAGACACTTTCAAAAGTTTTATTAAGGCTGGCCTCTCCCACACTGATAATACGGCTTGCTGGTGTCTGGAGGGGCCATTCAGGGGGCCATTCTGACAAGCGGATAATGGAAATGTCGTCCCCAGTATCTAACATTCCTTTGAAATTCTTTCCTCTAATGTTCAAAGTCAAAATGGGCTTTTCTAACTCCTGTAAGAGAGCAGTTAATCCCACAAAAAAGTGCTGCCAAAACCTCCAGCACGAACAGCTTGGACCGATTTTTGTGGTTTCTCATAGGGCAACAGGAGCATCTGGGCAAAGCGATCCCCTTTTTGCAGATATATATTTTGAGTGACGTGTACCATTATTGAAATCTCTCCGTCATAATCCTCATCAATAACTCCAGTCATAACATGCAACCCTTTCATAGTACAACCACTCCTGCCCAATATGAGTCACACAGTGTTAGCAGGAATAGACCCGTAATAACCAGTATCTATTTTATAGGGAGAATTAATTACTAACAGTTCTATGTCCCTCAGGCTAGGAATATCTACACAGGCACTGTGCTGCGTAGCTGAGGAAAGAGTCATAATGCTAGGTTTTATATTATCCCCTTCTTTTGGTGCGGGGCTGAAGGGAAGCCCCATTTCTAGTTTCCTGAACCTCCCTGATTGTGTTTTAGCTTTAAGGGCAATGGATTGCCATCTTTGTCGAATTGAGATTTGCATTCACTTAACCAATGATTGCCCTTTTTGCATCATGGGCAAGGCCCAGGAGGCTTCCCCTTTTTATTTGTAGAAGCAGTCAAAGATGAATTTACAGATAAACGACATTGTTTCTTCATGTGACCTGGCTTGCCACAGTTAAAACATTTTACATTCATGCTTTTTTGTATGGCATATGTTTCCATAGCGGCGACCTGTGCCCTATGACATATGGAGCCAATGCTTCTACATATTTTCAAGTAATCCATAATAAGGCCTGTTTCTCTGATGGGCCTGATAACATTTTGACAGTCCTCGTTTGCATTTTCAAATGCTAATTTCTTCAAAATCATTTGTTGCACATTTGCATCACTAATAGATTTTTCTATTGCATCTTTTAGCTTTCCGAGGAATTGAGCATATTCTTCATTTGGTCCTTGAAATATTTTTACAAAGGACCCATCAGACAGAGAACTATCCACTTTAGACCATACATTTAGGGCTATTTGTTTAATTCCATGCATCATGGGCGGGGTCACGCCCTGTATTTGAGAAGCTGTCTCTGCCATTGTCCCTGTGCCATTTAAAATATCAAAAGTAAGCTGTACGGGGTTTCCCCGACTTTGCTGTTCTTGAAGCATCTCTGTCGCTTCATCATTCACCCACATCTGCCACTGGAGCAATTGTTGGGGTGTAAGGACCATTTTCGCAATGGCAGTAAAATCCGCTGGTATCCAGTTTTCTGCCCAGTTCCGAAGGAATTCAAGACAGTAAGGAGCAGTGGGCCCATAGAGCGTACATGCCTTTTTAAAGGTCGAAATGATGTTGAAATCAGGATTGCTCCAGGTCACTTGCCCCTGTTGGGGATGGTCAAAGAATATAGGAAAAGCCTGCTTGACCAAGTCCCGAGGAGTCAAGGAGCTGGTAACGGAGGTCAGAAAAGAAGCACGGGGAACGTTAGTTGTCAGTGATGGAAGGGTTAAAGTCGGAGCAGTAGGGAAAGATAAGAATTCCTTCGGAGGATGGGGGAAACTGGCTCTCCAACGGTTCAGCCGTTCTTGCATCTGTTTTTGCTGGCTGAGGCGGTGGCAGCAAATGAGATACATCCCTCTGTCCAAAAAGGACATTTTTGTGATGAAGAGCCCCTTGCATATCTTTTTCTTCCAATTCATATTCATGCAGTGATTGTACTGTTTCTACCTCAACATCCACTTTTATCCCATCTAATTGTTCAATGATGGTATGAATTAGAGCCCAGGTTACCCACCAACGGGGAGGAATCTGGGCTTCTCGTCTGTATGCCGTCAAGACATTAGTTTGCACTCTGTGCCAGACTTGCTCATCTAATGTCCCTTCCTCGGGAAACCATGGGTTGTAATCAACAACAAGGTTATAACATTCCATTAGCTGTTCTGTAGAAACATTCGCTTCAAACTATTTTAAAAAATGATTCACTAGAGAAACGAAAGGAACTTTACTCGCTTGGTGTGCCATGTTCTGCTTACCGCTTTTGGCTGGAGGCACGTCTCCATTTTAGAAATGTGGGTTCTTCAAGCCCAACGTTGGGCGCCACTTATAGAGCTTGGCGGAGATGCCTCTGAAAAAGGGACACGGACAGCCTTCTAGGAGACTGACAACTTGCTTTATTTTACCAGCGCTATTATATAGTATTACGAGGGAGGAAGACTTTGACAGCTACACCAGCATGACAAAAACCAGGACACCTGTGGAGTGTTGATAAACTTAGATTTACATAGCTTTACCAGACATGCTGGCTCCACTTCTAAACATTAATCGGTTCCTAAGATTCAAGTCAGCTATCAGTCAAGGTTGCCAGCATGGCTTCCAATTAACTCAAGGACTGTGTGCGAAGGGAGTATTCCAAACACTAAATAAAGAAGGACAAAGAAAGCATTACTTGGGTTAGGGAGTGTTTCTTGCGCTGCATGCCGAGGGTTGTTAAGGGCCGAATGGAAGAGCTTCAAAGGGCAAGATGTTTTTGAAAACGTTGGAGATGTGCTGAGCGAGGCTGGCCCTCCACCAAGGCCTCTGGTGAGGACCTTCTCCTCAAGCAACTCTTCCTCAGTTTCTCAGCACTGTTCCCTTTATTCTTTGACTTATATGTCTTCCTTCAACACTTCTGCCTCCTCCATCCCTGTATGAACACTTTTCATCCCATTTCAGCACTTCAGAGTCCTCTGGTCGCTTCATCTCTAGACCACCCTCTTCCTATTGGGGGTTTTTAAGGGGCTTAAGGAACGTAAGAGCAAGCACTTAATATGGAAAAATGTAACTAAGAACATGTTGTATGTTTTTTCTACTCCAATGAGCTTTAGAGACCCCAAGGTTTGGTGAATCCTCAGTCTGTTGTCCCACGGTCACTTCACCATCTCCATAAGATTACACATCAGAGCAAAGAAAGTGTTCAATGTCTCCTCCACTAATATTGTTGGGGACACTTCAACTCTTATATTGAGTAGGGAAACTCAAGTTTCCCCATCTACCAGAAATATATTCCTGATGAAAAAAAAAAAAAGAAAAAAAGAAAAAAGTAAGATGCCCAAATTCAAGAGTCACATGACCACTGCACCACGGACTCTTGACTGAATTACTTTCCCAATGGTCCCTCATTGACAGTTTTCATCAGGTAGGGCCCACTCTGTAGCTGACCAACAGCTGAACAAGTGACGTACCAGTAGGTACCTCATTGACAGTTGGTTGCTTATGGGCGGGGCCGGGGATGCACTGTCCAATTGCTGAGCAAGATCTTTTGCTTAGTAACAGGATGTGGATTAGTAAGGCATAGCAATGGGTACCTGCTAAGGGCTGTGCTCATGCTGCTCTGTAAAATAAGGATACTATTGGTCCAGTGTGCAGGAATCTTTTTGATTGACTCCTTTCCAACCTCAGATTTTGATTTCACATGCTTGTTTAACTTTTGTACATCATTCTTTTCCTTGTATTCCCAGGCATGCCTGTCAGCAGTGCTTATCTCTATGCTCCTCCAACAGCTGCCACTTGATTCCATGTGCTGCATATAGTATAGCTAATATTTCAAACCCAACAAGAATGTGAAGGCCAGCCCACCTTGAGAACTACTTTGACAAACCTTAACATCACAGTGATTCTTATTCTATTTTCAGGCTAATAGAGCAGGATGATGGAAATTCAAAAAGTATAAAAATGAAGTTAGAGAACACCAATAAGTATGTCAATAGAAATATATATACTGTTAATATTTTGTCTTTGTTGTTCTATCTAAATGTTTATAACATATATTATATGTGTTATAAAATGTTATAATATATAATACACATATATTTGGATGAGCATATATACATCACTGAATTTTTTTTAATTTATAGAAATTGAATTAAACTATGTGCACTCTTGTAGCCTTCATTTTCTATACAATATGGTGGAAGAATTTTTCCATCTCAGCGAACATGTATCTGCCATTATTTCTAAGGATTACTATAGTGTTCAAATGTTTGCTTCTGCCATACTCCATGCGAGTGCTTTGAAGAGAGGAACCTTGTGTGTTTTGTTCACTGGTTGCTTCCATATCTTTTCTTTTTTTTGATAAATTCTAATTTTTATTAAATTGTAAAGTCTATAATAAAAAAAATGTGGATCAAGAGAAATTGCTAACTACAAGGACTAGACAGCAAAGCCTATGAGAACGCCATGAAGTGTGTTGCAGACAAGATTCTGAAACATAAGTTACAAGCTCTTTTCTTTACATTTCCATTTCAGTAACTTTATTATTAAATAGTTGTTATTCTTCTATTTTAAAACCCCAAATTCGCATTTGTTCTCATGTTAATTAAGCTTTCTTTTCATACTGATACCAGACATCTTGTAGGTGCCAAATTTTTGTAATGGTTTTATGTCAATCCATGCAGAAAAATGTGAACCAGTGCAGTAGGCAGATGAGGACCATTAATGCACAGATAATACACACACGCTGGCCAAAAGAACTGAAGGCATTAAAAAAAAAACTATAAAACAAACAGACCTCAAGAAAACTGGGTTATTACTAAACAGCTCTCAACTATTAACACCCAAGTTCCTTATATTAACTAAATTTCTCAACATAGATGTGTTCCGTTCTGTTCCGTTCCATCGCTCAGTCGTGTCCGACTCTATGCGACCCCGTGGACTGTAGCCTACCAGGCTTCTCCGTCCATGGGATTCTCCAGGCAAGAATACTGGAGTGGGTTACCGTTTCCTTCTCCAGGGGATCTTCCCGACCCAGGGATCGAACCCGGGTCTCCCGCATTGGAGGCAGACGCTTTAACCTCTAAGCCACCTTACTTGCAAGTCTATCCTTTCCATACCCCTTCCCACCCCAACTCCTAAAATGCACTACTAGAGATGACTATAATGTTATGTGGGCAGAAATTTACAGATAACCATTTTCATCTTGAGCATGGATCTGAAAACTTTTTTATTTAAACTTCCGTTACTGTTCACTGTCCATCAGGCCTTCGATATCTGACACTCACTCTTCCATCTGCTGCCAATTATCGATCAGTTCCTGATCGATCAGATACTGTCTGATTTGCATTAGGAACCAAAAGTCTCTGTTGGGTCAAGGAATGTTGTGCAACAAGCACAGATACATCCTCACTCTCACTGCTGGCATCGGATTTGGTTTCTTCAATCGAAGTGTCTGGTTCTGGTGCCCTGCCTGAAGATGGTGATCAGTGCTCTTCTTCTCCTTCCCCTCTATGACTCCTTTCCGCTATGCTGTCTCCACCAAGTTGTAAATGTGCAAAAGAGTCTTCCAGAGTAGTGCTTGCATCAGGGGATGGCGTGGTGGGGCTTGTTAGCTGACCATCTACTGATGTCAGGGGTCTCACAGAAGACAACTGAACAGAAGCTCCGCCCTGAGTCGGTACACTGTATGCTCCATCAGCAGAGCTCTCTCTTGCTAGGTTTGCAGTATTAGAATCACAGCCCAGCCTACATTCGGCTACTCCCTTCTTTGGTATATCTATTGTATCCCGCTTGATCTTCCTGAGATGTCGATGTTCGTTTCTCCTATACTGTACCATATTTTCAAGATCGGCAACATAGAGAAACCCGGCAATTAACATTTCAGTGCTCTTTTCACCTTTGGAAAAAGCATCCTCCAGCTCTCTGCTAGAGCAGTCATCATACTGCCAGCACCCATTTCTTCCTTCATAATACCAGGCATATTCACTGTTTCCTTTACTTGCTGCCTTGAGTTCCTCTGGTGACAACAAGGTTGGCTTATCAAGGAAATCTTCGGGAATTTCTTGTCGACAGAGGGCACATTGATTTACAGGCCATGAAGCTCCCTTCACACATAGATAGCAGAAAACATGCTTACAAAGCAGAGTGACTGGGTGAACATATGTTTGCAGACAAATGGCACATTCAGGGACAGTTAGAAAAGGTGCAGTATTAGAACAAGACTCATTTGCTTTCCTGTTCATAGGAAGCTTGTGTATAGAGTGATAAATTTCTCCACAGCAAGCAATCATTTCTATTACAGACCCCACAGATGCCTGCCACAAAAATAAAATCTCATCTTCATGAGCAATCAGCCAGTTTGCAGAATTTTCTCCTCCATCCTGTGCTCTGTGGCCACCTCCAAAGCCACCTCGCCGTCTTTTCTCTTCAGCCTTAGAGCCCGCAGCCCATATATTTTCTTTTGTAAAAAAGGAGGCAATACACATTGGAATTCATGTATCTTTTCAAAGTAGTGTTCGTTTTCTTCTGATATATAACTCGGAGTGGAATTGGTGCGTCAATTGGTAGTTCTTTATTTTTTTAGTTTTTTGAGAAACTTTCATGATGTTTTCCATGGTGACTGCACAAATTTACATTCCCACCAATTAAGTACAAGGGGTTCCTTGTCAACATTTGTTATTTTCAGACATTTTGAATTGATGACAGCCATTCTTATGAGTGTGAGGTGATATCTCCTTGTGATTTTGGTTTTAATTTCTCTGACAGTGATGTTCAACATTTCTTCATTTGCCATCTGTATATCTTCTTTGGAGAAAATCAGAACTTTGTTTTTTTGTTTGTTTTTTAATATCGAGTTGAATAATCTGTTTAGATAGTTTGGATATTAACTCCTTATAGTCATATCATTTGCAAATACTTACTCCCATTCGGTAGGTGGTCTTTCATTTTGTCAGTGTTTTCGTTTGCTGTGCAAAAGTTTTTAAATTTGATTAGATCTCATTTTTTTCCTTTGCTTACTTTGCATTAGGAGACAGGTGAAAAAAAATGTTGCTATGAATTATGTTAAAGAGTGTTCTGCCTACATTTTTTCTAGGTGTTTCATGGATTCTAGTCTTTCATTTAGGGTTTTAATTCACCTTGATTTCATTTGTTTGATCATTTTTTTGTAAGCTGAAACTCCAATATTTTGGCCACCTTATGTGATGAGGTGACTCACTGGAAAAGAGTCTGATGCTGGGAGGGATTGGGGGCGGGAGGAGAAGGGGACGACAGAGAATGAGATGGTTGGATGGAATCACTGACTCGATGAACATGACTTTGAACTCCGGGAGATGGTGTTTGACAGGGAGGGCTGGCATGCTGTCACAAACAATCAGACACGACTGAGCAAGTGTACTGAACTGAACTGAACTGAAATGATAGTTTTCTGTATATAGTATCATGTCAACTGCAAGTAGTGACACTGTTATTTCTTCCTTATAATTTGGATGACTTTTATTTATTTTCTTTGAATGATTGCTGTGCCTAGTACTTCTAGTGTTTTATAAGTGGCAAGAGTAGGCATCTGTGTCTTGTTCCTGATGTAGAGGAATAGCTTTCAGCTTTTTGCCACTGAATAGGATATCATCTCTATTTGTAATAAATCACATTTATTATATTCTGAAGACCACATGGTCTATACAGTCCATGGAATTCTCTAACCCAGAGTACAGGTGTGGGAACAGTGAGACTTCAACATTCACTTTCATTATGTTCAGATATATTCCATCCATAACAACTATGGTGAGAGTTTTCAAAATGAATGAATATTGAATTTTGCCAAATGATTTTACAGTATCTGTTGAGATGATCATGTGATTTTTGTCCTTCTCTTTCCTAATGTGATGTACTACACTGACTAATTTGCAGATATTGAATCATCCTTGTGCCCCTGGAATAAATCCATCTTGATCATGGTATATGATGGTTTCAATGTGATGTTGAATTTGGTGGTCTCATATTTTGTTAAGAATATTCACATCTATATTCAACAGAAATGTTGGCATTGAGTTTTCTTTTTTGGTGGTGTCTTTGTCTGGTTTCGGTGTTAGGAAAATAATAGCTTCATAAAAAATTTGGGAGTACTCCATTTTCTCAATATTTTGGAATCGTTTGAGAATGTTGGGTATAAGCACTTCTTGTATGTTTGTAAACATTCTGCTGTGAAGCAGTGCGGTCCTGAACTTTGTTTTACTAAGAGATTTTTTTATTATAAATTCAATTTTACTACTAGTGTTTCAATTCTTCAGATTATACATTCCTTCCTGATTCAGTTTTGAAAGGTTGTATGGTCCTAGAGATTTGTCAGTTTCTTCTAGGTTATGCAATTGTTTGGCATATATCTACTTATAGTATCCTCTTTTGATTTTTCCCTATAGCTGTGATGTTTGCTGTAATGTCTCATTTGCATTTGTTTATTTGAGTCATCAATCTTTATTTTTAATGAACCTGGCTAAAGACTTAATTATTTTGTTTATCTTTTCAAAAACATCTTTACACATAAGTGATTTTTTTTACTTTAGGAAAGGGGAAGTCTCAATTTTATTAATGTCCTCTCTGATCTTTATTATTGCCTTCATGCTGAGGATTTGGGGCTTTATTTATTCTTTTTTTTCTACTTCGTTTATATAGTAAGTTAAGTAGTTTATTTCAGTTTCTCCCCCCGCCTTGAGGAAAGCATCTGTCACTATACAATTTCCCCTAGAACTGCTTTTGCTAAATCCAATAGATTTGGGTAAGTTGGTGTTTTTATTAGTCTCAAAGTATTTTCTGATTCCCTTTTTGATTTCTTCGTTAGTTCGTTCGTATTTAGTAGCATGTTGTTTCATCTACATATGTTTGTGTTTGTCCCATATTCCCCTCCTGTAATTGATTTCTTATTGTGTACCATTGTGGTCAGAAAAAGTGCATGATAAAGTTTCTGTGTTCTTAAATGTGTTGAGACTTGTTTTGTGGCACAGCATTTGATCATCCCTGAAAAAATATCCTGTGCACACTTGAAGGTGTGTATTCTGCTATTTTGGGATAGACTATGAAATGTGGCTCAGAGGTAAAGAATCTGCCTGCAAAGCAGAAGATGCCGATTTGATCCCTGGGTCAGCAAGATCCCCTGGAAAATGAAATGAAAAAACCTCCATTTTTTTTGCCTGGGAAATTCCTTGGGCATAGGAGCCTGGAGGTCTTCAGCCCATGGGGTTTCAAAAGAGTCAGACAACTTAGTAACTGAAGAACAACAACAAATGCTGTAGGTATCTATTAAGTTCAAATAATCTAATCTGTCATTTAAGAATACAGTTTTCTTATTGCTTTTCTATCAGGATGCACTTTCCATTGATGTAATAGGTTATTTAATGTAGTTAGCATTTAATTTGCAATTCACTTTTCTTTTAATTTTCATACTAGATAATCTACTTGTTTGATCCACAGCCTTTACTATGTGTTTGTGTGTACTGGTGGGACATTTTCCCTTCTCTGTAGATTTTTCCTTCTTTTTCCACCTAGAGAAGTCCCTTTAATATTTCCTTCTGAGTTGGTTTAGTATGGATAATCTCTTAGTTGTTGTTTGTCTGAGAATTACTTCTCTTCAATTTTGGATGATAATCTTGCTGGATAGAGTATTATAGGTTGCAATTTTTCCCTATCAGCACGTTAAATACATATTTTTGACCCCTTTCACTCTCTCTTTTCCATTTGCTGATTCCATTTCATGTAAATGTGTGCTGTATCCCCTGCCAGCATTGGAAATTTTTCTCAAAAGAAAGAAGTACTGGAGCAAGAAGGGGTGTCCTATATGGGCTTGGGTGCATACTGGGACAGTCCCAGCACACCAGTCACAGTTCTAGATACTCCCACTGTGCCACCTCCATAGCACTTGTAATGACTGCTCTCAACTTGTTCAGATGTAGACAAGATCTGAGTTGGCTTCACTCCTGGCACCAGTACATTCTTCTCAGCCATGGAAGCCTTTGCAACATTTGTGGGAAGGGGTGTTCTATGAAATAAGAGGGGCTGGAGTAGGCATTCAGACTATATTAGGTCATGACCTGGCATTAATATGGGGAAACAGCCAGCATCCTGTGTAATTTCAACATGTTTCCTCTGCCTTGCTTTGTGAGTAAGCAAACGTGTGGTTGTCTCCACAAACTCTTCACATAGAGATAAATAAACAAATGCCCACCAACCCAAACAAAAGAGGCAGACATAGGGAATCTACCTGATAAAGAATTCCGAATAATGATAGTGAAAATGATCAAAAATCTTGAAAACAAAATGCAGTTACAGATAAATAGCCTGAAGACAAGGATCAAAAAGATTCAAGAAAGGTTTAACAAGTACTTAGAAGAAATTAAAATAAGAGTCAATGCATAAGAAATAATGCAATAGATGAGATCGAAAACACTCTGGAGTAGAATAACAGAGGCAGAAGATAGGATATTTGAGAAAGAAAATAGAATAATAGAAATAAATGAAACAGAGAGGAAAAAAGAAAAACAAATTAAAAGAAATGAGGACAATCTCAGAGACCTCTGGGACAATGTTAAATGGCCCAAGAATCATAGGAGTCCCAGAACAGGAAGACAAAAAGAAAGACCATGGGGAAATCCCTGAGGAGAATATAGTTGAAAAGTTCCCTTAAATGGGGAAGGAAATAATCATGCAAGTCCAAGAAACACAGAGTACCAAACAGGAAAACCCAAGGCAAAACACCCCATGACACATATTAATAAAATTAAGAAAGATCAAAGACAAAGAACAAATATTAAAAGCATCAAGGGAAAAAGAGCAAATAACACCCAAGGGGATTCCCACAAGGATCACAGCTGATCTTTCAATAGAAACTCTTCAGGCCAGGAGAGAATGGCAGGGCATACTTACAGTGCTGAAAGAAAATAGCCTAAGGCCCAGATTCCTGTACCCAGCAAAGATCTCATTCAAATATGAAGGAGAAAATAAAAGCTTTACACACAAGCAAATGCTGAGAGAATTCAGCATCACCAAACCAGCTCTCCAACAAATGCTAAAGGAGCTTCTCTAGACAGGAAGCAGAGAGAGAAAGGGGTTATAAATGCGAACGCATAAGATAAAGTAAATGGCAATGGGATCATACTTATCAATAATTACCTTAAATGTAAATGGGTTGAATGCCCCAACCAAAAGACAAAGACTGGATGAATGGATACAAAAACAAGACCCCTGTATATGTTGTCTACAAGAGACCCACCTCGAAACGACGGTCACACACAGACTGAAAGGGAAGGGTTGGAAAAATATATTCCAAGCAAAAGGAGACCAAAAGAATACAGGAGTAACAATACCCATATCAGACGAAATAGACTTTAAGACAAAGGCTGTGAAAAGAGACAAAGAAGGACACTACTTGATGATCAAAGGATCAATCCAAAAAGAGAACATAGCAATTAAAATATATATGCACCCAAAACAGGAGCACTGCAATATGTAAGACAAATATTAATAATTATGAAAGGGGAAATTAACAATAACACAATAAGCGTGGGAGACTTTAATACCCCACTCACACCCATGGATAGATCGAGTAAACAGAAAATTAACAAGGAAACACAAATGTTTTCAATCCCTGGTCAGGGAACTAAGAACCCACAAACATCATGGTGACCCCTCCCTAAAAATGTATCTGTCTGTGGTGATCCTCTTTGTCATATGTACCGGGATTGAGCCACCTCCCCTGCCCTGCACTTGAGAACACACTGCTCCAACCAATTTCTTAGGATAACAGTGGCCTTATTGATATTTGGTCTATTCCCACCAAACATTATTTTAATCTTTGGGAGTGCTAGCTGTGGGCTTTAGTTGAATCAACTTTTTGTGCCTTCTGAGCACCTTTAGCTGGCAGCATAGGCGTATGATGCATCAAAGTCCATTATGACGTAGGTGGCCAGGAGGTTATTTCTGCCTGCTTTTTTCAGGGGAAGTATGACATTCACCATCCCCATGTTGAACCGTCTTCCCAAGTGGATTCTGGCAATTTAGACCCTAATGTTATTCCACACCCCAAACAAAGGCAGTAACACCACACCACTAATCTTTGCCACTGAGATCAATTTTTAATCAGGGTAATCCAACTTCAGTGAAGACTCAAGACCCAGTCCAGACCTCTACTCTCTGGTTAACTGGGGGCCTGAGGGTCTGTTCCCCAATCTCCTAGGACTCCACATCCCTCCCCACTCAGGGGCCCACCTCTTCTTTCCCTCCCCTCCCTTCCGATCAGAAAATTCACACACACACACGCACACACAAATATTATCTTTCCACCATTTGATGTTTAGTTTAATGACAGCCGCCAGTTTACTATGTTAGTGTGAGAATCAGTCGTATCCTGGTTGTCCATTTGTAAGAAAGCAGACCTCTGGAGAAACATTCTAAACTGTCTGACCTTTGGTATTCAGTTACTGGCTGCCCACTTTGTACTTCTCTAGGGTCTCTCATTCTGGGGCGACTGAATTTATCTTCTCTTTTGATTCTGCCTCCTTCATGGACTCTGACTCATATTTTGGTACCTTTTTCAGCGTTGATTCAGTGTCTTATGTGCACAGGAACAGAAAACACAGTGTGGTTTTCTTGTTTTCTTCACTTTCTCCGACTGAGTGGCATACGATCGAATTTTCTTTCTCAAAGTCCATTGTAGAGGTCTTCTGACCCTCAGGGTCATATTTCGTGCCTGGAAAGAAAAGAGAAGGGTATTAGTTTTGAGGAAAGAGTATAACAACAAAGTTGGAAGGGAGATTTCATGAAAAAGGGATGTGGGCTGATGAGGACTTTTGTGCCAGGTAAGGGCAGTGTTGAGGTCTTGGGCAGCAAAGTCAATGGAGAATATGGGGAACTTAGATGGAGTCATCTTACCTTCACACGGCCTCTGTATCTCCGTTGACAACCGGTCTTCTTTCTTCCTTTCATCCTTGAAGCAAACCGCATCGCAAGTCTTGGCTTCTGTGGCTTCCTGGTTCCCTTAGTCATGATGTTCCCACGAGGTGGCCTAACTCAGAATCTCTGCCTTTGACCCCCCTATACATACCTTCTCAGGACAAGGAAGAGCCACACTCATCAATCTGATTGGTCAGCTAGGCACTCCCCCAGCCAATCGTGGCCTTGGGGTATTAGATATCACAATGTACCACTTTGCTCATCAACCTGGGCTAGTGGATGCTGAGGGAGGCCATGATGCAGCTTACCCACTGCTGACACTTCTGTGTGTCTGATACTGGGGAGTGGTGATTCAGGGGCATGGTGTTTCTGCTCATGACCTTCAGACATTCCTTCAGTGCCCTTTATTTTTGACTTATATGTCTCCCTTCAACACTCCTGCCTCTTCTATCTCTGTATGAACACTTTTCATCCCACTTCAGAACTTCAGAGTCCTTTAGTCACTTCATCTCTAGACCACCCTCTTCCTATTGGGAGTCTTTGAGGGGCTTAAAGAACTTAAGAGCAAGCACTTAACATGGAAAAAGGTAATTAGGAACATGTTGTATGTTTTTTCTACTCCAATGAGCTTTAGAGACCCAAAGATTTGGTGAATCCTCAGTCTGTTGCCCCAAGGTCAATACACCGTCTCCATAAGATTACACATCAGAGCAAGGAAAGTGTTCAATATCTCCTCCACTAATATTGTTGGACACATCAACCTTCACATTGAGTAGGGAAAGTCAACTTGCGCATCTAGTAGAAATACATTCCTGATTTTTAAAAAAAGAAAAAAATAAGTAAGGTGCCTAAAAGCAAAATTCACGTGACCAGTGCTCCTCTGACTCTGGACTCAATCTCTTCCCTAATGGTCCCTCATTGACAGTTATCATCATGTAGGGCCCACTGTGTAGCTGGCCAATAGCTGAGCAGGGGACGTATCATAGGTACCTCATTGGTAGTTGGATGCTAATGGGCGGGGCCGAGGGGTGCACTGTCCAGTTGCTGAGCAAAAACCTGTTGCTTAGAAACAGGATGTGGAGTAATTAGGCACAGCAATGGCTACATGCTAAGGGCTGTGCTCATGTTGCTCTGTTACATAATGATTCTTTGGATCCAGTGTGTTGGAATCTTTTTGATTGACTCCTTTCCAACCTCAGATTTTGATTTCACATGCTTGTTTAACATTTGTACATCATTCTTTTCATTGTAATCCCGGGCATGCCTGTCAGCAGTGCCTATCTTTGTGCCCCTCAAACAGCTGCCGCTTGATCCCATGTGCCGCATATAGTATAGCTAATATTTCAAACCCAACAAAAATATGAAGGCAAGTCCACCTTTAGAACTACTTTGACAAATCTTAACATTACAGTGATTCTTATTTTATTCACAGGATAACAGAGCACGATGATGGAAATTTAAAAAGTATGAAAATGTAATTCAGTTCAGTTCAGTTCAGTTCAGTCGCTCAATTGTGTACGACTATCCACGACCCCATGAATCACAGCTCGCCAGGCCTCCCTATCCATCACCAACACCTGGAGTTCACTCAAACTCATGTCCACAGAGTCGGTGATGCCATCCAGCCATCTCATTGTCGGTCATCCCCTTCTCCTCCCGCCCCCAACCTTTCTCAGCATCAGAGTCTTTTCCAGTGAGTCAACTCATCGCATGAGGTGGCCAAAGTATTGCAGTTTCAGCTTTAGCATCAGTCTTTCCATGAACACCCAGGATCGATCTCCCTTAGAATGGACTGGTTGGATCTCCTTGCAGTCCAAGGGACTCTCAAGAGTCTTCTCCAACACCACAGTTCAAAAGCATCAATTCCTCGGTGATCAGCTTTCTTCACAGTCCAATTCTCACATCCATATATGACCACGGAAAAAACCAAGGCCTTGACTAGACGGACCTTTGTTGGCAAAGTAATGTCTCTGCTTTTTAATATATTATCAAGTTTGGTCATAACTTTCCTTCCAAGGAGTAAGCGTCTTTTAATTTCATGGCTGCAATCAGCATCTGCAGTGATTTTGGAGCCCAAAAAAACAAAGTCTGACACTGTTTCCACTGTTTTTCCATCTATTTCCCATGAAGTGATGGGAACAGATGCCATGATCTTTGTTTTCTGAATGATGAGCTTCAAGCCAACCTTTTCACTCTCCTCTTTCACTTTCACCAAGAGGCTTTTGAGTTCCTCTTAACTTTCCACCATAAGGGTAGTGTCATCTGCATATCTGAGATTATTGATATTTCTCCCAGCAATCTTGATTCCAGGTTGTGCTTCTTCCAGCCCAGCGTTCCTCATGATGTATTCTGCATATAAGTTAAATAAGCAAGGTGACAATATACAGCCTTGACGCACTCCTTTTCCTATTTGGAAACAGTCGGTTGTTCCATGTACAGTTCTGACTGTTGCTTCCTGACCTGCATACAGGTTTCTCAAGAGGCAGGTCAGGTGATCTGATATTCCCATCTCTTTAAGAATTTTCCACAGTTTATTGTGATCCACACAGTCTAAGGCTTTGGCATAGTCAATGAAGCTGAAATGGATGTTTTTTTGGAACTCTCTTGCTTTCTCCATGATCCAGCGGATGTTAGCAATTTGATCTCTGGTGCCTCTGCCTTTCCTAAAACCTGCGTGAACATCTGGGAGTTCACGGTTCACATATTGCTGAAGCCTGGCTTGGAGAATTTTGAGCATGACTTTACTAGCGTCTGAGATGAGTGTAATTGTGTGGTAGTTTGCGCATTCTTTGGCATTCCCTTTCTTTGGCATTGGAATGAAGACTGACCTTTTCCAGTCCTGTGGCCACTGCTGAGTTTTCCAAATTTGCTGGCATATTGAGTGCAACACTTTCACAGCATCATCTTTCAAGATTTGAAATAGCTCAACTGGAATTCCATCACCACGACTAGCTTTGTTCATAGTGATGCTCTCTAAGGCCCACTTGACTTCACATTCCAAGATGTCTGGCTCTAGGTCAGTGATCATGTTATCGTGACTATCTTGCTCGTGAAGATATTTTTTGTACAGTTCTTCTGTGTATTCTTGCCACCTCTTCTTAATATCTCTGCTTCTGTTAGGTCCATACCATTTCTGTCCTTTATCGAGCCCTTTTTGCATGAAATGTTCCCTTGGAATCTCTAATTTTCTTGAAGGGATCTCTTGTTTTTCCTAGTCTGTTGTTTTCCTCGATTTCTTTGCATTGATCACTGAGGAAGGCTTTCTTATCTCTCCTTGCTTTTCTTTGGAACTCTGCATTCAGATGCTTATATCTTTTCTTTTCTCCTTTGCTTTTCGCTTCTATTTTTTACACAGCTATTTGTAAGGCCTCCTCAGACAGCCATTTTGCTTTTTTTGCATTTCTTTTCCATGGGGATGGTCTTGGTCCCTTTCTCCTGTACAATGTCACGAGAGAACACCAATAAGTATGTCAATAGAAATATATACTGTTAATATTTTGTCTTTGTTGTTCTACCTAAAAGTTCATAATATATATGTGTTATATAATGCTAAAGTATATAATGCACATATATTTAGATTAGCATATATACATCAGTGAATTTTTTTTAATTTATAGAAATTGAATCAAACTGTATCTTGAGAGTCCCTTGTACCGCAAGGAGATCCAAACAGTCCATTCTAAGGGAGATCGATCCTGGGTGTTCATTGGAAGGTCTGATGCTAAAGCTGAAACTGCAATACTTTGGCCACCTCATGAGACGAGTTGACTCACTGGAAAAGACTCTGATGTTGGGAAAGGTTGGGGGCGGGAGGAGAAGGGGACGACAGAGAATGAGATAGCTGGATGGCATCACCGACTCTGTGGATATGAGTTTGAGTGAACTAAGGGAGTTGGTGATGGACAGGGAGGCCTGGCGTGCTGTGATTCATGGGGTCACGGAGAGTCGGATACGACTGAGCGACTGAACTGAACTGAACAGATATGCACTCTTGTAGCCTTCCTTTTCTATCCAATATGCTGGAATAATTTTTCCATCTCAACAAACATTTATCTGCCATTATTTCTAAGGATTACTATAGTGTTCAAATTCTTGCTTAACCTATACTCAATGCGTGTGTTTTGAAGAGAGGAACCATGTGTACTTTGTTCACTGGTTGCTTCCAAATCTTTCCTATTGTAAATTAGGCTGTAATAAACATTGTAATTCTTGTATCTTTTTTTCATTTTTAATATTAATTAATTTTTTTAGGGTAATTACTTTACAATATTTTACTCGTTTTGCCATACTTTGACATGAATCAGCCATACACACCATCATTTGAAGGGACCTGAAGAAGATGGTTGAGTTCAGTTCAATTCAGTCGCTCAGTCGTGACTGACTCTTTTCGACCCCATGAATCACAACACATCAGGCCTCCCAGTCCATCACCAACTCCCGGAGTTCACTCAAACTCATGTCCATCGAGTCGGTGATGCCATCCAGCCATCTCATTCTCTGTTGTCCCCTTCTCCTCCCGCCCAATCTTTCCCAGCATCAGAGTCTTTTCCAGTGAGTCAACTCTTCACATGAGGTGGCCAAAGTATTGTAGTTTCAGCTTTAGCATCAATCCAGATGGTTTAGAAAAAGAGAAATCTTCCTTCTCCATTTTGAGATCTATAGGATGTTAGGAAAATACTGTTCAGTATATTTTACTCTAAAGAGGATTATAATAGTGACTTTTTAATAATATACCAGTTCTCTGCTTTTAATAACTAAATGAGCAATTTTTTCAGTAATTCTATGAATGTATTATCTAAGAATGTAGGCTACATTTAGATTGCCTATTCCTAAAATGAAATGCTGCTTGATACAAAATTTAGCAAAAGCTAAATCATTTTCCCCAAGCATTTAGCTCTGATGAGGTGAATAGGTCCTGAACACTGTCTGGTAGACTTCCAGTCAGAAATAACTGGCATCTGAAAAGGCTTAGACTTGGAAGAAAGCCAGTTCTTTCTCCTTCTTCTCCCTAAATAATATTGATTTCTGAGCACTGTAAAGCACAATTCTCTAAATGTTTCATGTTTGGGATTAAATCAAAATATATTTCTATTTTCAGAGTTTAAAAATTCCAACAAAATCACTTTCTTTAATGATTTCGAAATTTTTTGACCTTTGGGTCATTTAATTTCCAGTGACGGGGAAAGTGAGGGAAGGAAAAACCAGAGTGATTAATCATTAAGATAGTCACTCTCAGTAAAATTGTCCATATGAAGGTAAAAATTGCGTAACATTGATTTAATTTGCATCTCTTTCATTACAAGTGAGGTAGGGCATTTTTTTCAGTGCTTAATAGCTAATTAATTCATTTTTAAGGTACCCATTCATTAGTAGAACTGGTCTTTTGCTAAAATAAAGAACAATTTCCAATAGAGAAGACAAACTATGTTCTGGTCCCTCTCTTTTTTTAATTTGTATTTTAATGGTATGTTGCACTTAGATGGGAGAAGGCAATGGCAAGCCACTCCAGTACTATTGCCTAGAAAATCCCATGGATGGAGGAGCCTGGTAGGCTGCAGTCCGTGGGGTCGCTAAGGGTCGGACACGACTGAGCGACTCACTTTCACTTTTCACTTTCACACATTGGAGAAGGAAATGGCAACCCACTCCAGTGTTCTTGCCTGGAGAATCCCAGGGACGGGGAAGCCTGGTGGGCTTCCGTCTATGGGGTCACACAGAGTCGGTTACGACTGAAATGACTCAGCAGCAGCAGCAGCACTTAGATGAGTAGATTACAGGCCCCAGGAATAAAACAAAACACAACAAAAATAGTTAACCTTCACCTTAAACGTGAATCACATTAACTATTTCTGCTGTAACAGTTTTATTTTCTATTTTCAGACAAGAAATGTTTCTAAAAAGTCAGCTGTTTTAAATATATATTCTTACCCTTAAAAGACAGATATCAGTGTTTAACTTTCTTATCAATTGTAAATTTATACAAGTTATCTCATTGATTATCCTCCATGTATATTCACTTTGAATGATTGAGAGAGAGATTCAGTTTCACCTGATTAAAATTTTTTTCAGGTTAATTTCCTAAGTCATACTTTATTACTGAACTTTGTGGCCTTGAAGAGTCTTTCATCTGTGTGCTAGAGGGAATTCAAAACTGCTTCCTGTGAAGAATCTAGGCTCCAAGAATATTCCCCTGGTTTACCTCCAAGACTTTTAAGTCTTTTCTGCCTTCAAAGGAGGTTGTCAATCTTATTTCCAGCCCAGGTGACTATTAATATTTATGACTCTAACTTCACACATTCTAAAGGTATTGAGAACAACACGGAATTCACAATACTTTTTCAAAAAGAAAGAAATAAAATAAATGGACGATTGACTGAATGCTCTACTCCTCTAGTTTATACTACGGTCTATCCTTCAGTTCAGCTGAGTTCAGTTCAGTCACTCAGTCTTGTCCGACTCTTTGTGACCCCATGAATCACAGCACGCTAGGCCTCCCTGTGCATCACCAACTCCCGGAGTTCACTCAAACTCATGTCCATCAAGCTGGTGATGCCATCCAGCTATCTCATTCTCTGTCGTCCCCGTCTCCTCCTGCCCCCAATCCCTCCCAGCATCAGAGTCTTTTCCAGTGAGTCAACTCATCGCATCAGGTGGCCAAAGGATTGGAGTTTCATTTTTAGCATCAGTCCTTCCAATGAACACCCAGGATTGATCTCCTCTAGAATGGACTGTTTGGATCTCCTTGCAGTACAAGGGACTCTCAAGAGTCTTCTCCAGCACCACAGTTCAACAGCATCAATTCTTCAGCAATCAGCTTTCTTCACAGTCCAACTCTCACATCCATACATGACCACGGGAAAAACCATAGCCTTGACTAGACGGACCTTTGTTGGCCAAGTAATATCTCTGCTTTTTTATATGATATCCAGGTTGCTCATAACTTTCCTTCCAAGGAGCAAGCGTCTTTTAATTTCATGGCTGCAATCAGCATCTGCAGTGATTTTGGAGCCCCCAAAAATAAAGTCTGACACTGTTTCCACTGTTTTTCCATCTATTTCCCATGAAGTGATGGGACCAGATGCCATGATCATTGTTTTCTGAATGTTGAGCTTCAAGCCAACCTTTTCACTCTCCTCTTTCACTTTCATCAAGAGGCATTTTTAGTTTCTCTTTACTTTCTGCCATAAGGGTGGTGTCATCTGCATATCTGAGGTTATTGATATTTCTCCCAGCAATCTTGATTCCAGCTTGTGCTTCTTTCAGCCCAGCGTTCCTCATGATCTACTCTGCATATAAGTTTAATAAGCAGGATGCCAATATACAAACTTGTTGTCCTCCTTTTCCTATTTATAACCAGTCTGTTGTTCCACATTCAATTCTAACTGTTGCTTCCTGACCTGCATAAATGTTAATCAAGAGGCAGGTCAGGTGGTCTGGTATTCCCATCTGGAAAAGAGAATGGAAAACCACTTCAGTATACTTGCCTTGAGGACCGATTGAACCGTATCAAAAGACAAAAAGATAGGATACTGAATGAGGAATTCCCCAGGTCTGTAGGTGCCCAGTATGCTACTGGAGATCAGTGGAGAAATAACTCCACAAATAATGAAGGGATGCAACCAAAACAAAACAAATACACAGTTGTGGATGTGACTGGTGATAGAAGCAAGGTCCGATGCTGAAAAGGGCAATATTGCATAGGAACCTGGAACGCTAGGTCCATGAATCAAGGCAAATTGGAAGTGATCAAACAGGAGATGACAAGAGTGAACGTTGACATTGTAGGAATCAGTGAACTGAAATGGACTGGAATGGGTGAATTTAACTTAGATGACCATTATATCTACTACTAAGGGCAGGAATCCCTTAGAAAAAACGGAGTAGCCATCATGGTCAACAAAAGAGTCTGAAATGCAGTACTTGGATGCAATCTTAAAAATGACAGAATGATTTCTGTTCGTTTCCAAGGCAAACCATTCAATATTACAGTAATCCAGGCCTATGCCCCAACCAGTAACGCTGAAGAAGCCAAAGATGAATGGTTCTATGAAGGCCTACAAGACCTTATAGAGCTAACACCCAAAAAAGATGTCCTTTTCATTATAGGGGACTGGAATGCAAAAGTAGGAAGTCAAGAAACACCTGGAATAACAGGCAAATTTGTTATTGGAGCATGAAATGAAGCAGGGAAAAGGCTAATAGAGTTTTGCCAAGAGAATTCTCTGTTCATAGCAAACACCCTCTTCCAACAACACAAGAGAAGACTCTACACATGGACATCACCAGATGGCCAACACCGAAATCAGATTGATTATATTCTTTGCAGCCAAAGATGGAGAAACTCTATACAGTTAGCAAAAACAAGACCAGGAGCTGACTGTGGCTCAGATCATGAACCCCTTATTGCCAAATTCAGACTGAAATTGAAGAAAGGAGGGAAAACCACTAGACCATTCAGATATGACCTAAATCATATCCCTTATGATTACATAGTGGAAGTGAGGAATAGATTTAAGGGACTAGATCTGATAGACAGAGTGCCTGATGAACTCTGGACGGAGGTTTGTGACACTGTACAGGAGTCAGGGACCAAGACCATCCCCATGGAAAAGAAATGTAAAAAAGCAAAATGGCTATCTGAGAAGGCCTTACAAATAGCTGTGAAAAGAAGAGAAGCAAAAAGCAAAGGAGAAAAGGAAAGAAATGAGTATCTGAATGCAGAGTTCCAAAGAATAGCAAGGAGAGATAAGAAAGCCTTCCTCCGTGATCAATGCAACAAAATAGAGGAAAACAACAGAATAGGAAAAACAAGAGATCTCTTCAAGAAAATCAGAGATTCCAAGGAAATATTTCATGCAAAGATGGGCTCGATAAAGGACAGAAAAGGTATGGACCTAACAGAAGCAGAAGATATTAAGAAGAGGTGGCAAGAATACACAAAAGAATGGACAAAAAAGATCTTCAAGACCAAGATAATCACGATAACGTGATCACTGACCTAGAGCCAGATATCTTGGAATGTGAAGTCTAGTGTGCCTTAGAAAGCATCACTATGAACAAAACTTTTGGAAGTGATGGAATTCCAGATGAGCTATTATAAATCTTGAAAGATGATGCTGTGAAAGTGCTGCACTCAATATGCCAGCAAATTTGGAAAGCTCAGCAGAGGTCACAGGACTGGAAAAGGTCAGTCTTCTTTTCAATCCCAAAGAAAGTCAATGCCAAAGAATGCTCATACTACCGCACATTTGCACTTATCTCACACGCGAGTAAAGTCATGTTCAAAATTCTCCAAGCCAGGCTTCAGCAATATGTGAACCATGAACTTCCAGATGTTCAAGCAGGTGTTCGAAAAGGCAGAGACACCAGAGATCAAATCGACAACATCTGCTGGATCATGGAGAAAGCAAGAGAGTTCCAGAAAAACATCTATTTCTGCTTCATTGACTATGCCAAAGCCTTTGACTGTGTGGATCACAATAAACTGTGGAAAATTTAGAAAGAGATGGGAATAACAGACCACCTAACCTGCCTCTTGAGAAACCTGTATGCAGGTCAGGAAGCCACAGTCAGAACTGTACATGGAACACCAGACTTGTTCCAAATAGGAAAAGGAGTACTTCAAGGCTGTATATTGTAACCTTGCTTATTTCACTTATATGGAGAGTACATCATGTGGAACGCTGGGCTGGAAGAAGCACAACCTGGAATCAAGATTGCTGGGAGAAATATCAATAACCTCAGATATGCAGATGACACCACCCTTATGGCAGAAAGTGAAGAGGAACTCAAAAGCCTCTTGATGAAAGTGAAAGTGGAGAGGAAAAGGTTGGCTTGAAGCTCAACATTCAGAAAACAAAGATCATGGCATCTGGTCCAATCACTTCATGAGAAATAGATGGAGAAACAGTGGAAACAGTGTCAGACTTTTTTTTTTTTTTTGGAAGGGGGCTCCAAAATCACTGCAGATGCTGATTGCAGCCATGAAATTAAAAGACGTTTACTCTTTGGAAAGGAAGTTATGACCAACCTAGATAGCCCATTTAAAAGCAGAAATATTACTTTGCCAACCAAGGTCCATCTAGTCAAGGCTATGGTTTTTCCAGTGGTCATGTATGGATGTGACATTTGGACTGTGAAGCTGATCGCTGAAGAATTGATGCTTTTGAACTGTGGTACTGGAGAAGATTCTTGAGAGTCCCTTTTACTGTAAGGAAATCCAACCAGTCCATTCTAAAGGAGATCAATCCTGGGTGTTCATTGGAAGGGTAGTTGCTAAAGCTGAAACTCCAATACTTTAGCCATCTCATGTGATGAGTTGACTCACTGGAAAAGAGTCTGATCCTGGGAAGAATTGGGGGCGGGAGGGGAAGGGGATAACAGAGAATGAGATGGCTGGATGGCATCACCGAATCTATGGACATGTGTTTGAGTGAACGCTGTGAGTTGGTGATGGACAGGGAGGCCTGGCGTGTTGTGATTCATGGAGCCCCAAAGATTCGTACATGACTGAGCGACTGAACTGAACTGAACTAGGTGGTTGTTAAACCATTCTTGTATCTTCTCGATCCTTGTCTCCAGGCTATTTATCTGTAACTAGATTTTGTTTTCAAGATTTTGGATCATTTTCACTATCATTATCACGTAGATTCCCTATCTCTTCCTCTTTTGTTTAATTTGGTGGGCATTAATTTATTGATCTCTATGTGAAGAGTTTGCGAAGGCAAGCATATGTTTGATTAATCAAAAGCAAGGGAGAGGAAACATGTTTAAATTACACAGGATGCTGTCTTTTTCACCAAAACAATGCCAGGTCATTACCTAACACACTCTGAATGCCTACTCCAGCCCCTCTTATTTCATAATACACCCCTTCCCACAACTATGGCAAAGGTTTCCACGGCTGAGAAGAATGTACAGGTGCCAGGAGTGGAGCCAACTCAGATCTGGCCTACATCTGAACAATTTGAGAGCAGCCATTACCAGTGCTTATGGAGGTGGCATAGTGGAGTATCTGGAACTCTGACTGGTGTGCTGGGACTGTCCCAGTATACACCCAAGCACATATTGTGCACCCCTCTTGCTCCAACACTTCTATTTTGGGGGCAAAATTTCCAAAGCTAGAAGGGTATACAGCACACACTTACATGAAAATGATTCAGTATTGACCTGAAACTCAGGGCATCTGTACCATCAACTGGATACTCAACCTAAATCCCCAATAATCAGGATTGGCTACTGAGTACAGGAGAAGTCTGGTCTCATACCTGACACTGGTTCTGGCCCCTCTATCCCTAGCACCAACTCTCACCAATGTTAGAATTGCCAATACAGAAGATGCAAAATTAATCTGAAACATAAAATTATGGAAATCGCCCAATAGGAAAACCAAAACGAAAAACAAGTTAGAAAGGAGAACAGTTTAAGAGACTTCTAGACAAAATCAAGTATACTAACATTCAATTTATTGGGATCGCAGAAGGAAAAGAGAGAGAGAAAGTGGTTAAAAATGTATATTTAACGTGCTGAAAGGGAAAAACTTGCAACTTATAATACTCTACACAGAAAAATTATCATCCATTATTGGAGAGAAGAACTTCTCAGAGAAACAAAAGCTAAGAGCTTATCCATACTAAACCAACTCGAAAGGAAATATTAAAGAGTCTTCTTTAAGTGCAAAAGGAAGTAAAAATCTGCAGAGAAGGGAAAAAATCCTACCAGTACCTACCAACACATAGTAAAGGTTGTGGATCAACCAATTAGATAATCTAGTATGAAAATTAAAAGACAAGTGAATTGCAAATTAAATGCTAACTATTTAAACACAATATTACATCAATGGACAGAGCATATTGATAGAAAAGCAGTAAGAAAACTACAGTATTAAAATACAGATTAGAGTATATGAACTTAATAGATACCTATAGCATTTGTTGTTGTTCTTCAGTTAATAAGGTGTCTGACACTTTTGAAACCCCATGGGCTGTAGTCTTCCAGGCTCCCCTGTCCATGCGATTTCCTAGGCAAGAACACTGGAGTTTATGGCATTACCTTTACCAGGGGAACTGGCTGACACAGGGATCAAATCTGCATTTTCTGCATTGCAGGCAGATTCTTTACCTCTGAGCCACCTGGCATAGTCTATCCCAAAATAGCAAAATACACACCTTCAAGTGTGCACAGGATATTTTTTCAGGGAAGATCAAATGCTAGTCCACAAAACAAGTCTCAACACATTTAAGAAGACAGAAATTATATAAAGCACTTTTTCTGACCACAATGGTACAAAATAAGAAATCAATAACAGGAGGGGAATATGGGACAAACACAAACATATGGAGACGAAACAACATGCTACTAGATACCAATGAGCTAATGAAGAATTAAAAAGGGGAATCAGAAAATACTTTGAGACTAATAAAAACAGCAATTTTCCAAAATCTATTGGATTTAGCAAAAGCAGTTCGAGGGGAAATTGTGTAAGTGACAGATCCTTCCCTCCAGGTGGGGGGAGAAACTGAAATAAACAACTTCACTTACTATATAAATGAAGTAGAAAAAGAAGAATAAACAAAGCCCCAAATCCTCAGAATGAAGGCAATAATAAAGATCAGAGAGGATATTAATAAAATTGAGACTTCCCCTTTCCTAAAGTGAAAAAATATCTGTAAAGTGAAAAGATATTTTTTGAAAAGATAAACAAAATAATTAAGTCTTTGTCCAGGTTCATCAAAATTAAAGATAGATGACTGAAACAAAAAATGCAAAGGAGAGATTGCAGCCGACATCACAGCAATAGGGAAAAATCATAAGAGGATAATACAAATAGTTATATACCAAACAACTTGACAAACTAGAAGAAATGGACAAATTTCTAGGACCATACAACCTTACAAAACTGAATCAGGAAGGAATGTATAATCTGAATAGTTGAAACAGTAATAAAGAATTTGAAATTATAATAAAATATCTCTTAGTAAAATAAAGTTCAGGTCCACACGGCTATGTAGCATGATGTTTACAAACATATACAGAAGAGCTTATACCCAACATTCTCAAACAATTCCAAAAAATTGAGAAATTTGAATACTCCCAAATTGTTTATGAAGCTATTATTTTCCTAACACCAAAACCAGACAAGGAAACCACAAAGAAAGAAAACTCAATGCCAATATTTCTCTTGAATATAGATGTGAATATTCTTCACAAAATATGAGAGAACCAAATTCAACATCACACTGAAATCATCATATACCATGATCAAGATGTACTTATTCCAGGGGCAGAAAGATGGTCAATATCTGCAAATTAGTCAGTGTGGTACACCACATTAGGAAAGAGAAGGACAAAAATCACATGATAATCTCAACAGATGCTATAAAAGCATTTGGCAAAATTCAATATTCATTAATTTCAAAAACTCTCACCATAATTGATATGGAAAGGTGATTTATAACAAACAGAGATGATATCATATTCAGTGGCAAAAAGTTGAATGCTTTCCCTCTAAATCAGGAAGAAGACACAGATGCCCACTCTTGCCACTTCTAAAAGACTAGAAGTGCTAGGCACAGCAATCCTTCAAAGAAAATAAAAGTCATCCAAATTGGAAGGAAGGAGTAAAACTGTCTCTACTTGCAGTTGACATGATACTACATGCAGAATGCTATCAGTTCAGTTCAGTTCAGTTCAGTCCCTCAGTCGTGCCCGACTCTTTGCAACCCCAAGAATCCCAGCACGTGAGGCCTCCCTGTCCAACACCGTCTCCCGGAGTTCACTCAAACTCATGTCCATCGAGTCGATGATACCATCCAGCCATCTCATTCTCTGTTGTCCCCTTCTCCTCCCACCCCCAATCCCTCTCAGCATCAGAGTCTTTTCCAGTGAGTCAACTCGTCGCATGAGGTGGCCAAAGTATTAGAGCTTCAGCTTACAAAAAAATGATTAAACAAATGAAATCAAGGTGAATTAAAACCCTAATTGAAAGACTGGCAACTATGAAACTCCTAGAAGAAAATATAGGCAGAACACTCTTTGACATAATTCATGGCAAAATTTTCTTCACCTGTCTCCTAAGGCAAAGGAAGCAAAGGAAAAAAAATGAGATCTAGTTAAACTTAAAAGCTTTTGCACAGCAAATGAAAACACTGAAAAAATGAAAGGACAACCTACTAAATGGGAGTAAGTATTTGCAAATGATATGACTATAAGGGGTTTATATCCAAACTATCTAAAGAGATTATTCAACTCGATAAAAAAAAACAAAAAAAAACAAGCAAGCAACAACAACAACAAAAAAAAAAAAAAAAAGGGAAGATCTGATTTTCTCCAAGGAAGATATACAGAAGGCACATGAAAAAATGCTGAACATCACTAACTGTCATAGAAATTAAAACCAAAATCACAAGGAAATATCACCTCACACTCATCAGAACGGCTAATATCAAATCAAAAAGTCTGAAAATAACAAATGTTGAGAAGGATGTGGATAAAGGGAAGCCCTTGTAGTTAATTGGTGGGAATGTAAATTTGTGCAGTCGCTATGGAAAACATCATAAAAGTTTCTCAGAAATCTAAAAAAAAGAACTACCAGTTGAACCAGGATTTCCACTCTGAGGTATATATCAGAACAGTGAACACTAATTTGAAACGATACATGAATTCCAATGTTTACTACAACCTTATTTCCAATAGAAAAAATATGGAAGCAACCAGTGAACAAAGCACACATGGTTCCTCTCTTCAAAGCACTCTCAAGGAGTATGGGATAAGCAAGCATTTGAACACTATAGTAATCCTTAGAAATAATGGCAGCTGCATGTTTGTTGAGAAGAGAAAATTCTTCCAGCATAATGTATAGAAAAGGAAGGCTACAATAGTGCATATATTTTGATTCAATTTCTATAAATTAAAAAAAAAATCACTGATGTATATATGCTCAACCAAATATATGTGTATTATATATCTAGCATTATATAACATATATAATATATATGTTATAAACATTTAGATAGAACAACAGACAGAAACTATTAACAGTATATATACTTCTACTGACATACTTATCAGTGTCCTCTAATTTCATTTTTATAATTTTGAATTTCTATCATCCTACTCTATTATACTGTGAATAGAATAAGAATCACTGTGATGTTGAAGTTTGTCAATGTAGTTCTCAAGGTGGGCTGGCCTTCACATTCTTGTTGGGTTTGAAATATTAGTTATACTATATGTGACACATGGGATCAAGTGGGACCTGTTGGAGGGGTATATAGATAAGCACTGCTGACAGGCAAGCTTGGGAATACAATGAAAAGAATGATGTACAAAAGTTAAACAAGCATGTGAAATAAAAATCTGAGGTTGGAAAGGAGTCAATCAAAAAGATTCCAGCACACTGGAACCAAAGTATCCTTATGTAACAGAATAGCATGAGCACAGCCCTAAGCAGGTGTGCCTTACTACTGTGCCTTAATACTCCCCATCCTGTTACTAAGCAAAATGTCTTGCTCAGCAATTGGACAGTGCATCCCTGCGCCCCGCACATAGACAACCAACTATCAATGAAGTAGCTGCTGGTACGTCTCCTGCTCAGCTATTGTTCAGCTACACAGTGGCCCTACCTGATGATAACTGTCAATGAGGAACCACTGGGGAAGTGATTCCGTCAAGAGTCCATGGTGCAGTGGTCATGTGACTCTTGCCTTTGGGCACGTTAATTGTTTTTTTCTTTTTCTTTTTTAATCAGGAATGTATTTCTGGTAGATGGGGCAAGTTAAGATTCTCTACTCAATATGAATATTGATATGTCCCGAACAATATTGGTGGCGGAGACATTTAACACTTTCTTTGCTCTGATGTGCTATTTTATGGAGACGGTGTATTGACCTTGGGGCAACAGACTGAGGATTCACCAAATCGTGGGGTCTCTAAAGCTCATTGGATTAGAAAAAACATACAACATGTTCTTAATTACCTTTTTCCATGTTATGTGGTTGATCTTCACTTCCTTAGGCCCCTCAAGAACCCGTCAAGGGTGGTCTAGAGCTGAAGTGACTAGAGGACTCTGAAGTGCTAAATTTGGATGAAAAGTGTTCATACAGGGATGGAGGAGGCAGGACTGTTGTAGGGAGACATATAAGTCGAAGAATAAAGGGCACTGAAGGAAGTCTGAAGGTCATGAGAAGAAACACCATGCCCCTGAATCACCACTCCCCAGAATCAGACACACAGAGGTGTCAGCAGTGGGTAAGTTGTATCATGGCCTCCCTCAGCCTCCACTAGCCCATGTTGATGGACAAAGTGGTACATTGTGATGTCTAAGACCCCAAGGCCACCATTGGCTGGGAGAGTGCCTAGCTGACCAATCAGATTGAAGGGTGTGGCTCCTCATTGTCTTGAGAAGTTATATACAGGAGGGTCAGTGGCAGAGATTCTGGGTTAGGCCACATTGTGGGATCATAATGACTAAGGGAATCAGGAAGTCACAGAAGCCAAGAAGAATTGCCAGGTGGTTTGCTTCAAGGATGAAAGGAAGAAAGATGACCCGTTGTCAACAGAGATACAGAGGCAGTGTGAAGGTAAGATGAGTCCATCTAGCTCCCCATGTTCTCCATTGATTTTGCTGTCCAAGACCTCTACACTGCCCTTGTCTGGCCCAAAAGCCCTCATCAGCCCACATCTCTTGTTCATGAAATCTCCCTTCCAACTCAGTTGTTATACTTTCCTCAAAGCTAATACCCTTCTCTTTTCTTTCCAGGCACTAAATATGACCATGAGGGTCAGAAGACCTCTACAAGGGACTTTGAGGAAGAAAATCCGAGCGTATGACACTCAGTCGAAGAAAGTGAAGAAAACAAGAAAACCAAACTGGTTTTTCTGTTCTTATGCACATAAGACACTGAATAAACATCAAAAAAGGTACCAAAATATGAGGCAGAGTCCAAGAAGGAGGCAGAGTCGAAAGAGAAGATAAGCTCAGCCGCCCCAGAATGAGAGACCCTGGAGAAGTACAACCTGGGCAGACAGGAACTGAATACCAAAGATCAGACAGTTTAGAATTGTTTCTCCAGAGGTCTACTCTCTTAAAAATGGCCAACCAGGAAAAGACTGACTCTCACACTAAAATGGTAAACTGATGGCTGCCATTAAAATAAACATCAAATGGTGAAAAGATGATATGTGTGTGTGTGTGTGTGTGTGTGTGTGTGAATTTTATGATGGGAAGGGGTGGAAGGGAGAGAAGAGGTGGGCACCTGAGTAGAGAGGGGTATGGAGTCCCGGGAGATTGGGGAACAGACCCTCAGGTCCCCAGTTAACCAGAGAGTAGAGGTCTGGACTGGGTCAGGAGTCTGCACTGAAGATGGATAACCCTGCTTAACAGTTGATCTCAGCAGCAAGGATTAATGGTGTAGTGTTACTGCCTTTGTTTGTAGTGTGGAATAACATTAGGATCTAGATTGCCAGAACCCAGAGTGGAGTAGAAGATGGCAGAGGAATAGGACGGGGCGACCCCTTTCTCCTAAACAAAATCAGCAGAAGAACATTTGAAGGCTGAATAAATCCCACAAAACAACTTTTGTATGCTGGCAGAGGACATCAGGCACCCAGAAAAGCAGCCCATAGTCTTCAAAAGGAGGCAGGAATTAGTATAAAAAATAAAAAGAGATTCAAAATAGGGAGGGATGGAGCTCCATCTCAGGAAGGGAGGCCTAAAAAAAAAAAAGAGAGAGAATTTTCCGAACACCTGGAAAGACTCACGGGCGAGTCTGTGATGAATCTTTGCACCTCAGAGGTCCACATAACCAGGAGAAAAAAGAAATAAATAATTAAAACCCACAGACTAATTGCACAGGGGAAACTCTCAGTGGAGAAGCAGCGCAGACACCCGCACCCCCCCCCCCCACTAGCAAGCAGGGGCAGGGCAGGGATGAGCAGCAGCATTGCTTAGAGAGAGGACCGGGCCTGAATGCCCCGAGGGCAAACTGAGGGTGCTAACGGGGAAATAGCTAAGCAGACTGTGCAGCTAAAAGGCGGAAAGCAATGAACATTGGAGTACATGTGTCTGTTTCAATTCTGGTTTCCTCCGTGTGTATCACCAGAAGTGTGATTGCTGGATCATATGGCAGTTATATTTCCAGTTTTTTGAGGAATCTCCACACTGTTCTCCGTAGTTGCTGTACTATTTTGCATTCCCACTAACAGTGTAAGAGGGTTCCCTTTTCCAATGCTCGTTGCAGCACTGTTTATAATAACCAGGACGTGGAAGCAACCTAGATGTCCATCTGCAGACGAATGGATAAGAAAGCTTTGGTACATATACACAATGGAGTATTACTCAACCATTAAAAAGAATGCATTTGAATCAGTTCTCATGAGGTGGATTAAACTAGAGCCTATTATACAGAGTGATGTAAGCCAGAAAGAAAAACAACAATACAGTATACTAACACATATATATGGAATTTAGAAAGATGCAAATGATAACTCTGTATACAAGACAGCAAAAGAGACACAGATGTATAGAACAGTCTTTGGGACTCTGTGGGAGAGGGTGAGGGTGGGATGATTTGGGAGAATGCATTGAAATATGTTTGTTGTCATATGTGAAATGAATCGCCAGTTCAGGGTTGTTGCATGTTACAGGATGCTTGGGGCTGTTGTGCGGGGATGACCCAGAGGGAGAATAAAGGGAGGAGGGAGGTGGGAGGTGGGTTCAGGAAGGGGAACTCATGTACATTCGGGGCAGATTCATGTCAATGTATGGCAAAACCAACCAATATAATATTGTAAAATTATTAGCCTCCAATAAAAATAAATAAAAAACAAAACAAAAAAATAAATAAAAGGTGGAAAGCCTGTAAAAAGGTGAAAAGCCCCAACCTAAGACCATGCCAGCCCCTCTCACAGAACAAAGGACTGTGCAGAGTGACCCGGCTTCAGGAGACCCATCACCCAGCTCCCGCTGGGAAAGGCAGGGGAGGGTGGCCAGCCCCAGAAGGGGCAACCGTGGCCCCAGAGAGGCTTCCCATACCAAGCTGCAGGCAGGCTTCCTTGCTAACCAAGACTTCTTGGGTTCGGTGCGGTCGATATCCGCCTGAGAACGTGCGCCGATTATACACCCAGAAAACTGAGTGGCAGGGTCCAGGGAGGCAATAAGCCACAGCGACCACGCTGCCCAAATGTCTGGTCACCTGAAGCTGCTCGGACCTGGGAAGGCACAAAACGCAGGCGCAACCAAGTCTGCGCCTTTGTGGAGTACCCGCGTACCTGAACCTGAGCCAATCAGACCTGAAAAGTTCATGCAACACAGCCCTGGCCACGGCCAGCTCCCTGCACAGCAACCTAGAGCCTGAGCAGCATAAACAGGGAAAGCACACTCGCAGTGAGCGGGGGCAATCCCAGTGTATCCAAAACAATGCACGCACTCCCCACAAACACCAAGGATAGTTGCTAGCAGCAGCCCCGAGTGGGGGCAATCCCAGTGTAGCCTAGACACTGCGAGCACTCCCCAGAGAAGCCAGTGACATTTGTTAGCAGCGTTCCTACCTTCCCACAGCAGGACTGAACAGGTGAGCCAAAAAAAAAAAAAAAGAAAAGAAAAAAATAAGGGTTCACCACCGCCCCCTGGTGTCAGGACGGGAATTAGACACTGAAGAGACCAGAAAACAGAAGAGCTTTAACAGAAGGAATGGCCTTGGAAGTAACAGATGAAGAAGTCTTGAGCCTACTGCAAGAATAAGACTGAAAACCTGATGCAGAGGCTTAAGTCTAAATCCTGAGAACACCAGAGGTCTCCTGTTCCAGGGAACATTAATTGATAGGTGCTCATCAAGTGCCTCCATACATACACTGAAACCAGGCAACACCCAAGGGTCAACAAGTTTCAGTGAAAGACATACCACGCAAAATATCCAGCAACACAGGAGAATAGCCCTGAGCTTCAATATACAGGCTGCCCAAATCCACTCCAAACCCACTGACATCTCAAATTCATTACTGGACACTTCACTACACTCCAGAGAGAAGAAATCCAGCTTCACCCACCAGAACACTGACAAAAGCTTCCCTAGCCAGGGAACCTTGAAAAGTCACCCGTCCAAACCCACACACAATGAGGAAACTACATAATAAAGATAACTCAACAAACTATCAGAAGACGGAAAGGCCACCCCAAGCACAGCAATATAAGCAAGATGAAGAGGCAGAGAAATACCCTGCAAGTAAACGAACAGGATAAATGCCCAACAACACTAACAAAAGAGGAAGATATAGGGAACCTACCTGATAAAGAATTTCGAATTTTAATGGTGAAAATGATTCAAAATCTGGAAAGCAAAATGGAGCTACAGATAAATAAAGTGGAGAAAAGGATTGAGAAGATGCAAGAAATGTTTAATAAGGAATTAGAGGAAATAAAAAAGAGTCAATATACAATGAAAAACGCAATACATGAGATCAGAACAACTCTCAGGGGAACAAACAGTACAATAACGGAGAAAGAAGACAGGATAAGCGACCTAGAAGATAAAATTGTAGAAATAAATGAAACAGGACAGAAAAAGAAAAACGAGTTAAAAGAAATGAGGACAATATTAGAGACTTCTGGGACAATGTTAAACGCCCCAACATTCGAATCATAGGAGTCCCAGAAGAAGAAGACAAAAAGAAAGACCATGAGAGAATACTTGAGGGGATAATACTTAAAATTTTCCCTTAAATGGGGAAGGATATAACCACCCAAGTCAAGAAACCCAGAGATTCCGTAACAGGATAAACCCAAGGCGAAATACTCCAAGACACGTATTAATCAAATTAACAAAGATCAAACACAAAGAACAAATATTGAAAGCAGCAAGGGAAAAGCAACAAATAACATACAAGGGAATTCCCATAAGGATAACACCTGACCGTTCAACAGAAACTCTTCAGGCCAGGAGGGAATGGCAAGACATACTTAAAGTGATGAAAGAAAGTAACCTACAGCCCAGATTACTATACCCAGCAAGAATCTCATTCAAATATGAAGGAGAAATCAAAAGCTTTACAGACAAGCAAAACCTGACAGAATTCAGCATCACCAAACCAGCTCTCCAACAAATATTATAGGATCTTCTCTAGACAGGAAACACAGAAAGGGTATATAAACTCGAACCCAAAGCAATAAAGAAAATGGCAATCGGATCATACTTATCAATGATCACCTTAAACGTAAATGGGTTGAATGCCCCAATGGAAAGACAAAGGCTGGCTGAATTGATACAAAAACAAGACCCCCATATATGTTGTCTACAAGAGACCCACCTCAAAACGAGGGACACATTCAGACTGAAAGTGAAGGGCTGGAAAAAGACATTCCACGCAAATAGAGACTGAAAGAAAGCAGGAGGAGCAATACTCATATCAGATAAAATAGATTTTAAAACGAAAGCTGTGAAAAGAGACAAAGAAGGAAACTACCTAATGATCAAAGGATCTATCCAAGAGGAAGATATAACAATAATAAATATTTATGCACCCAAGATAGGAGCACTACAATATGTAAGACCATTGCTAACAAGTATGAAACGGGAAATTAACAATAGCACAATAATAGTGGGAGACATTAATACCCCACTCACACCTATGGATCGATCAACTAAACAGAAATTTAACAAGGAAACACAAATATTTAATGATACAATAGACCAGTTAGACCTAATAGATCTCTCTAGGACATTTCACCCCAAAACAATGAATTTCACCTTTTTCTCAAGTGCACAGGGAACCTTTTGCAGGATAGATCATATCCTGGGCCATAAATCTATCCTTGGTAAATTCAAAAAATGAAACCATTCCAAGCATCTTTTCTGACCACAATGCAGTAAGTTTAGATCTCAATTATAGGAGAAAAACTATTAAAATTGTCAAAATATGGAGGCTGAATAACACGCTGCTGAATAATGAACAAAACATAGAAGAAATCAAAAGAGAAATCAAAATATGCAAAGAAAAGAGTGAAAATGAAAACACAACCCAAAACCTCTGGGACACTGAAAAAGCAGTGCTAAGGGGAAGGTTCATAGCAATAGAGGCATATCTCAAGAAATAAGAAAAAAAATCAACTAAACAACCTAACTCTACAACTAAAGAAATGAGAAAAGGAAGAACTGAAGAACCCCAGGGTTGTAGAAGGAAAGAAATCGTAAAAATTAGGGCAGAAATAAATGCAAAAGAAACAAAAGAGACCATAGCAAAAATCAACAAAGCAAAAAGCTGGTTCTTTGAGAAGGTAAATAAAATTGACTAACCACTAGCCAGACTCATCAGGAAACAAAGGGAGAAGAAACAAATCAATAAAATTCAAAATGAAAATAGAGAGATCACAACCAACAACACAGAAATACAAAGGATTATTAGAGAATACTATCAGTAATTATATGGCAATAAAATGAATAACTTGGAAGAAATGGACAAATTCTTAGAAGAGTACAACTTTCCAAAACTGAACCAGGAAGAAATAGAAAATCTTAATTGACACATCACAAGCACGGATTTAGAGGCTGTAATCAGAAGTCTCCCAGCAAAGAAAAGCCCAGGTCCAGATGGCTTGACAACTAAATTCTACCAAAAATTAGGAGAAGAGCTTATACCTATTCTATTCAAACTCTTCCAGAAAATTGCTGAGGAAGGAAACTGCCAAACTCATTCTATGAGGCCACCATCACCCTAATCCCAAAACTGGGTAAAGATCCCCCAATAAAAGATAACTACAGGCCAATGTCACTGATGAACATAGATGCAAAAATTCTTAACAAAATTATAGAAATCAGAATCCAACAACGTATTAAGAAGATCATCCATCATGACCAAGTGGGCTTTATCCCTGGAATGCAAGGATTCTACAATATCCACAAATCAATCAACGTAATACACCACATTAACAAACTGAAAAATAAAAATCATATGATTATCTAAATAGATGCAGAGAAAGCCTTCGACAAAATTCAACATCCATTTATGATAAAAACCCTCCAGAAAGTGGGAATAGAAGGGACATATCTCAACATAATAAAAGGTATATATGACAAACCCACAGCAAACATTATCCTCAATGGTGAAAAACTGAAAGCATTTCCCCTAAAGTCAGGAACAAGACAACGGTGCCCAGTCTCACCACTACTACTCAACATAGTTCTGGAAGTTTTGGCCACAGCAATCAGCGTAGAAAAAGACATAAAACGAATCGAAATTGGAAAAGAAGAATTAAAACTTTCACTGTTCGCTGATGACATGATCCTCTACACAGAAAACCCTAAAGACTTTACCAGAAAAATACTAGAGATAAATAATCAATGAATATAGTAAAGTTGCAGGATATAAAATCAACACACAGAAATCCCTTGCATTCCTATACACTAATAATGAGAAAATTGAAAGAGAAATTAAGGAAACTATCCCATTCACTGTTGCAATGAAAATAATTAAATACTGAGGAATATATCTACGTAAAGAAACAAAAGACTTGTAGATAGAAAACTATAAAACACTGGTGAAAGTAATCAAAGAGGACACTGATAGATGGAAAAATATACCGTGTTCATGGATTGGAAGATTAAATATTGTGAAAATGAGTATACTACACAAAGTAATTTATACATTCATTGCAATCCCTATCAAGCTACTGACGATATTTTTCACAGAGCTACAACAAATAATCTCACAATTTGTATGGAAATACAAAAAACCTCTAATATCCAAAGCAAAATAGAGGAAGAAGAATAAAACTGGGGGAATTAACCTGCCAGACTTCAGACTGTACTACAAATCCACAGTCACCAAGACAGTATGGTACTGGCATAAAGACAGAAATATAGATCAATGGAACAAAATAGAAAGCCCAGAGATAAATCCACGAACCTATGGACACTTTATCTTTGACAAAGGAGGCAAGAATATAAAATGGAGAAAAGACAGTCTCTTTAACAAGGGGTTCTGGGAAAACTGGTTAGCCACTTGTAAAAGAATGAACCTAGAACACTTCCTAACACCATACACAAAAATAAACTCAAAATGGATTAGATAATTAATGTAAGACCAGGAACTATAAAACTCCTAGAGGAGAACATAAGCAAAACACTCTGACATAAATCAGAGCAGGATCCTCCATGACCCACCTCCCAGAATATTGGAAATAAAAGCAAAAATAAACAAATGGGACCTAATTAAAATCAAAAGCTTCCTCACAGCAAAGGAAACTATAAGCAAGGTGAAAATTCAGCCTTCAGAATGGGAGAAAATAATAGCAAATGAAACAACTGACAAATAATTAAGCTGCAAAATATACAAGCAACACCTGCAGCTCAATTCCAGAAAAATAAACGACCCATTCAAAAAATGGGCCAAAGAACTAAACAGACATTTCTCCAAACACATGAAAAAATGCTCAACATCCCTCGTAATCAGAAAAATCCAAATCAAAACCACAGTGAGATACCATTTCACACCAGTCAGAATGGCTGCTATCCAAAAGTTCACATGCAATAAATGCTGGAGAGAGTGTGGAGAAAAGGGAACCCTCTTACACTGTTGGTGGGAATGCAAACTAGTACAGCCACTATGCAGAATAGTGTGGAGATTCCTCAAAAAACTAGAAACAGAACTGCCATATGATCCAGCAATCACACTTCTGGGCATACACACCGAGGAAAACAGAATTGAAAGAGACACATGTACTCCAATGTTCATTGCAACACTGTTTATAATATCGAGGACATGGAAGCAACCTCGATGTCCGTCTGCAGACAAATGGATAAGAAAGCTTTGGTACATATACACAATGGAGTATTTTTCAGCCATCAAAAAGAATGCATTTGAATCAGTTCTAATGAGGTGGATAAAATTGAAGCCTATTATATACAGTGAAATAAGCCAGATAGAAAAGCACCAATACAGTATACTAACACATCTATATGGAATTTAGAAAGAAGGTAACCTTAACCCTGTATACGAGACAGCAAAAGTGATATAGATGTATAGAACCATCTTTGGGACTTTGTGGGAGAGGGTGAAGGTGGGATGATTTGCGAGAATGGCATTGAAGCATGTATATTATCATATGTGAAACAAATCTCCAGTCTAGGTTCGACGCATGATACAGGATGCCTGGGGCTGGTGCACGGGTATGAACTTAGGGAGGATATGGGGAAGAGGGAGGTGAGAGAGGGATTCAAGGAGGGGAACACATGTACCCCCGGGGCAGATTCATGTCAATGTAAGACAAAACCAAACAATATATTATTGTAAAGTAATTAGCCTCCAATAAAAAAAAAATAGATTGCCAGAACCCAAGTGAGAAGTGGGTTCAACATGGGGACGGTCAATGTCATACTTCCCCAGAGAAAATCAGGCAGAAATCACCTCTTGGCCACCTACAACATAAAGGGCTTTGTTGCATCACTTGCCTATGCTATCAGCTAAAGGTGCTCGGGAGGCACAAAATGCTAATACAAATAAAACCCACAGCTAGCACTCCCAAAAATTAAAATGATGTTTGAGGGAACAGACCAAATATCAATAAGGCCAGTGTTATCCTAAGAAATTGGTGGGAGCAGTGTGTTCCCAAGGGCAGGGCAGTGGAGGTGCCAGTGGCTGTGGATCAACCAAGTAGATAATCTACTATGAAAGTTAAAAGACAAGTGAATTGCAAATTAAATGCTAACTACATTAAACACCCTATAACATCAATGAACAGAGCATCCTGATAGAAAAGCTATAAGAAAACTATAGTCTTAAATTACAGGTTAAAGCAGTTGAACTTAATAGACACCTACAGCATCTGTTGTTGTTCTTCAGTTACTACGTTGTCTGACTCTTTTGAAACCCCATGGGCTGTAGCCCTCCAGGCTCCCCTGTTCATAGGATTTCCCAGGCAAGAACACTGGAGTTTATTGCATTTCTTTTTCCAGGGGAAATGGCTTACCCAGGGATAAACTCTGCATCTTCTGCGTTGCAGGCAGATTCTTTACCTCTGAGCCACCTGGCATAGTCTATTCCAAAACAGCAGAATACACACCTTCAAGTGCACACAGGATATTTTTTCAGGGATGATCAAATTCTGGGCCACAAAACAAATCTCAACACATTTAAGAAGACAGAAATTATCTCAAGCACTATTTCTGACCACAATGGTATAAAATAAGAAGTCAATTACAGGAGGGGAATATGGTACAAACACAAACATATGGAGTCGAAACAACATGCTACTAAATACCAATGAGCTAATGAAGAAATCAAAAAGGGAATCAGAAAATGCTTTGAGACTAATAAAAACACCATCTTTCCAAAATCTATTGGATTTAGCATAAGCATTTTTAGGGGAAATTGTAGAGTGACAAATGCTTCCCTCAATGCAAGGGGAGAAAGTGAAAAAAAAAAAACGTACTATATAAATGAAAAAGAAAAAAATAAAAAAGCCCCAAATCCTCAGAATGAAGGCAATAATAAAGATTAGAGGGGACATGAATAAAATTGAGACTTCCCCTTTCCCAGAGTAAAAAAAAAAATCAGTTACGTGAAAAGATATTTTTTGAAAAGATAAACAAAATAATTAAGTCTTTAGCCAGGTTCATAAAAAATAAAAGATAGATGACTCAAATAAACAAATACAAAGGAGATATTACAGCCAACATCACAGCAATAAGGAAAATATCATAGGTGGATACTACCAACAGTTATATGCCAAAAATTGGACAACCTAGGAGAAACTGACAAATCTCTAGGATCACACAACCTTAAAAAACTGAATTAGGAAGGAATGTATAATCTGAATAGGTGAAACTAGTAGTAAAATTGCATTTATAATAAAAAATCTCTTAGGAAAATAAAATTCAGAATCGCACAGCTTCACAGTAGAATGTTTACAAACATATACAGAAGAGCTTATAGCCAACATTCTCAAACTATTCCAAAAAACTGAGAAAATGGAGTTCTCAAAAAATTTTATGAGGCTATTATTTTCCTAACACCAAAATCAGACAAAGACAACAACAAAAAAGAAAACTCAGTGCCAATATTTCTGTTGAATATAGATGTGAATATTCTTAACAAAATATGAGAGAACCAAAATCAATATCACATTGAAATCATCATATACCATGATCAAGATGGACTTATTCCAGTAGTACAAGGATGGTTCAAGATGTGCAAATTAGTCACTGTGGTACACCACATTAGTAAAGAGAAGGACAAAAATCACATGATCATCTCAACAGATGCTGTAAAATTATTTGGCAAAATACATTCATTTCAAAAATTCTCACCATAATTGCTATGGAGGGAATATATCTGAACATAATGAAAGTGAAAGTGGAAGTCACACTGTGCCCACTCCAGTACACTCGCCTAGAGAATTCCATGGACTGTATAGTCCAAGTGGACTTCTCAACATAATAAAGGTGATTTATAACAAACAGAGATGTTAACCTATTCATTGGCAAAAAGCTGAAAGCTATCCCTCTAAATCAGGAAGAAGAAACAGATTCTTACTCTTGCCACTTCTAAAACACTGGAAGTACTAGGCACAGCAATCATTCAAAGAAAATAAATAAAATCATCCAAATTGGAAAGAAGAAGTAAAACTGTCACTACTTGCAGTGGACATGATTCTATTTACAGAAAGCTATCCGTTCAGTTCAGTTCAGTTCAGTCGCTCAGTCGTGTCCGACTCTTTGCAACCCCATGAATCACAGCACGTCAGGCCTCCCTGTCCAACACTAACTCCCGGAGTTCACTCAAACTCATATCCATTGAGTCGGTGATGTCATGCAGCCATCTCATTCTCTGTCATGCCCTTCTCCTCCAGCCCCAATCCCTCCCAGCATCAGCGTCTTGTCCAGTGAGTCAACTCGTCGCATGGGGTGGCCAAAATATTGGAGTTTCAGCTTACAAAAAAAAAATGATTAAACAAATGAAATCAAGGTGAATTAAAACCCTAAATGAAAGACTGGAAACTATGAAACCCCTAGAAGAAAATGTAGGCAGAAAACTCTTTGACATAATTCATAGCAACGATTTTTTCACCTGTCTCCTAAGGCAAAGGAGGCAAAGGAGAACAATGAGATCTAATTAAACTTAAAAGCTTATGCACAGCAAACGAAAACACTGACAAAATGAAAAGACAACCTACTGAATCTTAGTAATTATTTGCAAATGATATGACTATAAGGGGTTAATATCCAAACGATCTAAACAGATTATTCAACTTGATATTAAACCGCAAACAAGAAAAAAAAAAGGAAGATCTGATTTTCTCCAAAGAAGATATACAGAAGGCACATGAAAAAATGCTGTACATCACTAAGTGTCGGAGAAATTAAAAACAAAATCACAAGGAGATATCACCTCACACTCAACAGAATGGCTATCATCAAATCAAAACCTCTGAAAATAACAAATGTTGACAAAGATGTGGAGAAAGGGAAGCCCTTGTATTATTTGGTGGGAATGTAAATTTGTGCTGTCGCCATGGAAAACTTCATGAAAGTTTCTCAAATAGTTATTTGAGAACTACCAACTGACCCAACAATTTCACTCCGAGGTATATATGAACACTGATTAGAAAAGATACATGAATTCCAATGTGTATTACAGCCTTATTTCCAATAGAAAAAATATGGAAACAACCAGTGAACAAAGCACACATGGTTCCCCTCTTCAAAGCACTCTCATGGGATATAGTTTAAGCAAGCATTTGAACACTATAGTAATCCTTAGAAATAATGGCAGCTACATGTTCGTTGAGATGGAAAAATTCTTCCTGCATACTGTATAGAAAAGGAAGGCTACAATAGTGCATATAGTTTGATTCAATTTCTATAAATTAAAAAAATTCACTAATGTATATATTCTCATCCAAATATATGTGTATTATATATTCTAGCATTATATAACACATATAAAATATATATTTGAAACATTTAGTAAGAACAACAAAGTGAAAATGTTAACAGTATATATTTCTATTGACATACTTATTGGTGTCCTCTAATTTCATTTTTATACTTTTTGAATTTCCATCATCCTGCTCTGTTATCCTGTGAATAGAATAATAATCACTGTGATGTTAAGGTTTATCAACGTAGTTCTCAAGATGGGCTGACCTTCACATTTTTGTTGGGTTTGAAATATTAGCTATACTATCTGCGGCACAAGGGATCAAGTGGCAGCTGCTTGAAAGGCATATAGATAAGCACTGCTGACAGGCATGCCTGGGAATTCAATGAAAAGAATGATGTACAAAAGTTAAGCAAGCATGTGAAATCAAAATCTGAGGTTGGAAAGCAGTCAATCAAAAAGACTCCAGCACACTGGACCCAAAGTATTCTTATGTAACAGAGCAGCGTGAGCACAGCCTTTAGCAGGTAGCCATTACTGTGCCTTATAGTCCACATCCTGTTACTAAGCAACAGGTCTTGCTCAACAATTGGACAGTGCGACCCTGGGCCCCGCCCATAAGCAACAAACTATCAATGAGTTACCTACTGGTATGTCTCCTTCTCAGCTATTGGTCAGCTACACAGTGGGCCCTACCTGATGATAACTGTCAATGAGGGACCATTGGGGAAGTGATTCATACAAGAGTCCGTGGTATAGTGGTCATGTGACTCTTGTCTTTGGACACCTTTATTTTTTTTTAAATCAGGAATGTATTTCTGATAGATGGGGCAAGTTGAGATTCCCTACTCAGTATGAGAGTTTAATTGTCCCCAACAATATTAGTGGAGGAGGCACTGAACACTTTCTTTGCTCTGATGTGTAATCTTATGGAGACTGTGTATTGGCCTTGGGGTAACAGACTAAGGATTCACCAAATTTAGGGGTCTCTAAAGCTCACTGGAGTAGAAAAAGCTTACAACATGTTCCTAATTCAGTTCAGGTCAGTTCAGTTCAGTTGCTCAGTCCTGTCCGACTCTTTGCGACCCCTTGAATCACAGCACACTGGACCTCCCTGTCCATCACCAATTCCCGGAGTTCACTCAAACTCATGTCCATCGAGTCAGTGATGCCATCCAGCCATCTCATTCTCTGTCATCCCTGTCTCTTCCTGCCCCCAATCCCTGCTGGAATCAGAGTCTTTTCCAGTGAGTCAACTCGTCACATGAGGTGGCCAAAGTATTGCAGTTTCAGCTTTAGCATCAGTCCTTCCAATGAACACCCAGGATTAATCTCCTTTAGAATGGACTGGTTGGATCTCCTTACAGTCCAAGGGACTCTCAAGAGTCTTCTCCAGCACCACAGTTCAAAAGCATCAATTCTTCTGCGATAAGCTTTCTTCACAGTCCAACTCTCACACCCATATGACCACTGGAAAAAACGTAGCCTTGACTAGACGGACCTTGGTTGGCAAAGTAATGTCGCTGCTTTTTAATATGCTATCTCGGCTGGTCATAACTTTCCTTCCAAGGAGTAAGCATCTTTTAATTTTCTGGCTGCAATCAGCATCTGCAGTAATTTTGGAGCCCAACAAATAAAGTCTGACACTGTTTCCACTGTTTCCCCATCTATTTCCCATGAAGTGATGGGACCAGATGCAATGATCTTAGCTTTAAGCCAACTTTTTCACTCTCCTCTTTCACTTTCATTAAGAGGCTTTTGAGTTCCTCTTCACTTTCTGCCATTAGGGTGGTGTCATCTGCATATCTGAGATTATTGGTATTTCTCCCATCAGTCTTGATTCCAGCCTGTGATTCTTCCAGGCCAGCATTCCTCATGATGTACACTGCATATAAGTTAAACAAGCAGGGTGACAATATACAGCCTTGACGTACTTCTTTTCCTATTTGGAACCAGTCTGTTGTTCCATGTCCAGTTCTAACTGTTGCTTCCTGACCTGCATACAGGTTTCTCAAGAGGCAGGTCAGGTGGTCTGGGATTCCCATCTCTTTCAGAATGTTCAAAAGTTTATTGTGATCCACACAGTCAAAGGCTTTGGCATAGTCAATGAAGCAGAAATAGATGTTCTTAATTACCTTTTTCCATTTGTAGTGATTGATATTCAGTTCCTCAAGCCCCTCAAGAATCCCCAATAGGAAAAGTGTGGTCTAGAATTGAAGTGACTAGAGGACTCTGAAGTGCTGAAATGGGATGAAAAGTGTTCATACAGGGATGGAGGAGGCAGGAGTGTTGACGGGAGACATATAAGTCGAATAATAAAGGGTACTGAAGGAAAATCTGAAGGTCATGGGCAGAAACACCATGCCCCTGAATAACCACTCCCCAGAATCGGACACACAGAAGTGTCAGCAGTGAGTAAGTTGTATCATGGTCTCCTTCAGCCTCCACTAGCCCATGTGGATAGGCAAAGTGTTACATTGTGATGTCTAAGAAGCAAGGCCATCATGGGCTGGGGGAGTGCCTAGCTGACCAATCAGATTGAAGGTTGTGGCTCCTCATTGTCCTGAGAAGGTATATATAGGGAGGTGAGAGGCAGAGATTCTGCATTAGTCCACTTCGTGGGATCATCATGACTAAGGGAACCAGGAAGCCACAGAAGCCAAGAAGAGTTGCAATGTGGTTTGCTTCAAGGATGAAAGGAAGAAAGACGACCCATTGTATTGGGAGATTTAGAGGCAGTGTAAATGTAAGATGACTCCATTTATACTCCCCATGTTCTCCATTGACTTTGCTGCCCAAGACCTCTACACTCCCCTTGCCTGGCACAAAAGCCCTCATCAGTCCACATCCCTTTTTCATGAAATCTCCCTTCCAACTCAGTTGTTATGCTCTTTCCTCAAAACTAATACCCTTCTCTTTTCTTTCGAGACACGGAATAGGAACATGAGGGTCAGAAGGGCTCTACAAGGGGCTTTGAGAAAGAAAATCCAATCATATGACATTCATTCGAATAAAGTGAAGAAAACAAGAAAACCAAACTGGTTTTTCTGTTCCTGTGTATGTAAGACACTGAATCAACGTAGAAAATTTCCAAAATGTGAGGCAGAGTCCAAGAAGAAGGCAAAATCGAAAGTGAAGATAAGCTCAGCTGCCCAAGAATGAGAGAACTTGGAGAAGTACGACCTGGGCAGCCAGTAACTGAATACCAAAGGACAGACAGTTTAGAATTGTTTCTCCAGAGGTTTATTTTCTTACAAACGGCCAACCAGGAAAAGACTGACACTCACACTAACAAGTAAACTGATGGCTGACATTAAAATAAACATCAAATGGTGAAAAATGATATGTGTGTGTGTGTGTGTGAAAATATTCTGATGGGAAGGGAGTGGAGGGAGAGAAGAGATGGGCACCTGAGTGGGGAGGAGTGTGGTGTCCCGGGAGATTGGGAAACAGACCCTCAGGCCCCCAGTTAACCAGAGGGTAGATGTCTGGACTGGGTCAGGAGTGTGCACTGAAGATGGATAACCGTGATTAACTATTGATCTCAGTGGAAAGGATTAGTGTTGTGTGTTACTGCTTTGTTTGAGGTGTGGAATGACATTAGGGTGTAGATTGCTAGAACCCAGATGGGAAGAGGGTTGAAAATGGCGATTGTGAATGTCATACTTCCCCTGAGAAAAGCAGGCAGAAATCCCCTCTTGGCCCCCTACGTCATAAAAGGCTTTGTTTCATCAGTCACATATGCTGTCAGCTAAAAGTGCTCAGGACGCACAAAATGCTGATGCAAATAAACCCACAGCTAGCACTCCGAAAGATTAAAATAATGTTTGGTGGTAGCAGACCAAATATCAATTAGGCCACTGTTATCCTAAGATATTGGTGGGAGCAGTGTGTTTCCAAGGGAAGGCAGTGGACGTGGTCTATTCCCTGTGCATATGACAAACAGGATCACCAAAGACAGATAATTTTTTGGGTGGGGGGCACCATGCAGTTTGTGGGATCTTAGTTCCCTGACCAGGGATTGAAAACGTTTGTGTTTCCTTGTTAATTTTCAGTTTAGTCGATCTATCCATAGGTTTGAGTGGGGTATTGAAGTCTCCCACTCTTATTGTGTTATTGTTAATTTCCACTTTCATAATTATTAACATTTGTATTACATATTGCTGTGCTCCTGTATTGGGTGCAACTATATTTATAATTGTTATATCTTCTTTTCGGTTGATCCTTTGATCATCATTTGTCTCTTTTCACAGCCTTTGTATTAAAGTCTATTTTATCTTATCTGAGCCTTGCTACTCCTGCTTTTTTTGGTCTCTATTTGCGCGAAATAGGTTTTTCCAGCCCTCCCCTTTCAGTCTATCGGTGTCCCTCGTTTCGAGGTGGATCTCTTGTAGACAACATATGTAGGGGTCTTGTTTTTGTATGCATTCATCCAGTCTTTGTCTTTTGGTTGGGGCATTCAACCCATTTACATTTAAGGAAATTATTGCCAAGTATGATCCCGTTGCCATTTACTTTATTGTTTTGGGTTCGGGTTTATACCCTCTTTCTCAGCTTCATGTCTAGAGAAGGTCTTTTAGCATTTCTTGGAGAGCTGGTTTGGTGATGCTGAATTCTCTCAGCTTTTGCTTGTGTGTAAAGCTTTGGATTTCTCCTTCATATTTGAATGAGATCCTTGTTGGGTACAGTAATCTGGGCTATAGGCTATTTTCTTTCATCATTGTAAATATGTCCTGCCATTTCCTCCTGGCCTGAAGAGTTTAAATTGAATGATCAGCTGTTATACTTGTGGGAGTCCACTTGTGTATTTTTTTCCAGTTTTTAGCATAATTTTTATTTATTTATTTTATTGGAAGCAAATTACCTTACATTAATATATTGGTTGGTTTTGCCATACATTGACACGAATCCGCCCCGGGTGTACATGTGTTCCCTTTCGTGAACCCCCCTACCACCTCGCTCTTCCCCATATCCTTCCTCCAGGTCTTCCCCTTGTGCTAGCCCCAAATATCCTGTATCGTGCATTGAACCTGGACTGGTGATTCACTTCACATATGATAATATACATGCTAATATGCCATTCTCCCAAATCATCCCACCTTCACCCTCTCCCACAGAGTCCCAAAGACTGTTCTAAATACCTATGTCACTTTTGCAGTCTCGTATACAGGGTTAAAGTTACCATCGTTCTAAATTCCATATATATGCATTAGTATACTATTAGTATCCATTTCTGCTTCATTGACTATGCCAAGGCCTTTGACTGTGTGGATCACAATAAACTGTGGAAAATTCTGAAAGAGATGGGAATACCAGACCACCTGACCTGCCTTTTGAGAAACCTGTATGCAGGTCAGGAAGCAACAGTTAGAACTGGACATGGAACAACAGACTGGTTCCAAATAGGAAAGGGAGTACGTCAAGGTTGTATATTGTCACCCTGCTTATTTAATTTATACGCAGAGTACATCATGAGGAACGCTGGGCTGGAAGAAGCACAAGCTGGAACCAAGATTGCCAGGAGAAATATCAATAACCTCAGATATGCAGATGACACCACCCTTATGGCAGAAAGTGAAGTGGAACTCAAAGGCCTCTTGATGAAAGTGAAAGAGGAGAGTGAAAAGGTTGGCTTGAAGCTCAACATTCAGAAAACGAAGATCATGGCATCTGGTCCCATCACTTCTTGGGAAATAGGTGGGGAAACAATGGAAACCTTGTCAGACTTTATTTTTTGGGGTTCCAAAATCACTGTGGATGCTGATTGCAACCATGAAATTAAAAGACGCTTGCTCCTTGGAAAGAAAGTTATGACCAGCCTAGATAGCATATTAAAGAGCAGGGACATTACCTTGCCAACCAAGGTCCGTTTAGTCAAGGTTATGGTTTTTCCTGTGGTCATGTATGGATGTGAGAGTTGGACTGTGAGGAAGGCTGATAGCCGAAGAATTGATGCTTTTGAACTGTGGTGCTGGAGAAGACTCTTGAGAGTCCCTTGGACTGCAAGGAGATCCAACCAGTCCATTCTAGAGGCGATCAATCCTGGGTGTTTATTGGAAGGACTTATGCTAAAGCTGAAACTGCAATACTTTGGCCACCTCATGTGACGAGTTGACTCACTGGAAAAGACTCTGATGCTGGGAACAATTGGGGGTAGGAGGAGACGGGGAAGACAGAGAATGAGGTGGCTGGATGGCATCACCGACTCGATGGACATGAGTTTGAGTGAACTCCGGGAGTTGGTGATGGACAGGGAGGCCTGGCGTGCTGTGGTTCATGGGGTCGCTAAGAGTCGGACACGACTGAGCGACTGAACTGACTGACTGACTGACTGTATTGAGGTTATTCTTTCTGGCTTACTTCACTCTGTATAATAGGCTCAAATTTCATCCACCTCATTAGAACTGATTCATATGCATTCTTTTTAATGGCTGAAAAATACTCCATTGTGTATATGTACCAAAGCTTTCTTATCCATTCGTCTGCAGATGGACATCTAGGTTGCTTCCATGTCCTTGCTATTATAAACAGTGCTGCAATGAACATTGGAGTACATGTGTCTCTTTCAATTCTGGTTTCCTCGGGTGTATTCCCAGGCGTGCGATTGCTGGATCATATGGTACTTCTATTTCCACTTTTTTGAGGAATCTCTACACTGTTCTGCATAGTGGCTGTACTGGTTTGCATTCCCACCAACAGCTTAAGAGGGTTCCCTTTTCTCCACACCCTCTCCAGCATTTATTGCATGTAGACTTTTGGATAGCAGCCATTCTGGCTGGTGTGAAATGGTATCTCATTGTGGTTTTGATTTGCATTTATCTGATTATGAGGGATGTTGAGCATTTTTTCATGTGTTTGTTATGTCTTCATTGGAGAAATGTATGTTTAGTTCTTTGGCCCATTTTTTGATTGGGTCATTTATTTTTCTGGAGTTGAGCTGCAGGAGCTGCTTATATATTTTGGAGATTAATCCTTTATCAGTTACTTCATTTGCTATTATTTTCTCCCACTCTGCAGGCTGTCTTTTCACCTTGCTTAGAGTTTCCTTTGCTGTGCAGAAGCTTTTGATTTTAACTAGGTCCCATTGGTTTATTTTTGCTTTTATTTCCAATATTCTGGGAGGTGTGTCTTGTAGGATCCTGCTGTGATTTATGTCAGAGAGTGTTTCGCCTATGTTCTCCTCTAGGAGTTTTATAGAATCTGGTCTTACATTTAGCTCTCTAATCCATTTTGAGTTTATTTTTGTGTACGGTGTTAAGAAGTGTTCTAGTTTCATTCTTTTACAAGTGGCTGACCAGTTTTCCCAGCAGCACATGTTAAAGAGACTGTCTTTTCTCCATTTTATATTCGTGCCTCCTTTGTCAAAGATAAGTTGTCCATAGGTGCGTGGATTTCTCTCTGCGCTTTCTATTTTGTTCCATTGATCTATATTTCTGTCTTTATGCCAGTACCATACTGTGTTGATGACTGTGAATTTGTAGTAGAACCTGAAGTCTGGCAGGCTGATTCCCCCAGTTTCATTCTTCTTCGTCAAGATATGCTTTGGCTATTCGAGGTTTTTTGTATTTCCATACAAATTGTGAGATTATTTGTTCTAGTTCTGTGAAAAATATCTTTGGTAGGGATTGCATTGAATGTATAAATTACTTTGAGTAGTATACTCATTTTTACAATATTTATTCTTCCAGTCTTCGAAGACAGTATATTTCTCCATCTATTAGTGTCCTCTTTGATTACTTTCACTAGTGTTTTATAGGTTTCTATGTACAAGTCTTTTATTTCCTTAGGTAGATATATTTCTAAGTATGTAATTCTTTTTGTTGTAACAGTGAATGGAATAGTTTCCTTAATTACTCTTTCTATTTTCTCATTATTAGGAATGCAAGGGATTTCTGTGTGTTGATTTTATATCCTGCAACTTTACTGTATTCATTGATTAGCTCTAGTAGTTTTATGGTAGAGTTTCTGTGAAGAGGATCATGTCATCAGCGAATAGTGAAAGTTTTAATTCTTCTTTTCAAATTTATATTACTTTTATGTCTTTTTCTGCTCTGATTGCTGTAGCCAAACTTTCCAGAACTATGTTGAATAGTAGTTGTGAGAGTGGGCACCCTTGTCTTATTCCTGACTTTAGGGGAAATGCTTTCAGTTATACACCATGGAGAATAATGTTTTCTGTGGGTTTGCCATGTATACCTTTTATTATGTTTAAATATGTCCCTTCTATTCCCACTTTCTGGAGGGTTTTTATCATAAACGGATATTGTATTTTGTCGAAGACTTTCTCTTCATCTATTGGAATAATCATATGACTTTTATTTTTCAGTTTGTTAATGTGGTGTATTACGTTGATTTATTTGTGAATATTGAAGAATACTTGCATTCCTGGGATAAAGCCCACTTGGTCATGATGTATGATCATCTTTACGTGTTGTTGGATTCTGATTGCTAGAATTTTGTTAACGATATTTGCATCTATGTTCATAAATGATATTGGCCTGTAGTGTTCTTTTTGGGGGGGATCTTTACCAGGTTTTGGGATTAGGGTGATGGTGGCCTCATAGAATGAGTTTGGAAGTTTCCTTTCCTCAAGAATTTTCTGGAAGAATTTGAGTAGAATAGGTGTTAGCTCTTCTCTAAATTTTTGGTAGAATTCAGCTGTGAAGCCATCTGGACCTGGGGTTTTGTTTGCTGGTGGTTTTCTGATTACAGCCTCTAGTTCAGTGCTTGTGATGGGTCTGTTCAGATTTTCTATTTCTTCCTGGTTCAGTTTTGGCAAGGTGTACTTTTCTAGGAATTTGTCCATTTCTTCCAAGTTATTTTTTTTATTGCCATATAATTGCTGATAGTATTCTCTAATAATCCTTTGTATTTCTGTGTTGTTGGTTGTAATCTCTCTATTTTCATTTTGAATTTTATTCGTTTGGTTTTTCTCCCTTTGTTTCTTGATGAGTCTGGCTAGTGGTTTGTCAATTTTATTTACCTTCTCAAAGAACAAGCTTTTGGCTTTGTTTATTTTTGCTATGGTCTCTTTTGTTTCTTTTGCATTTATCTCTGCCCTAATTTTTACGATTTATTTCCTTCTACTAACCCTGGGGTTCATTTCTTCCTTTTCTAGTTTCTTTAGATGTAGAGTTAGGTTATTGAGTTGAATTTTTTCTTGTTTCTTGAGGTGTGACTGTATTGCTATGAACTTCCCCCTTAGCACTACTTTTACAGTAGCTCAGAGGTTTTGGGTTGTTGTGTTTTCATTTTCATTCATTTCTATGCATATTTTGATTTCTCTTTTGATTTCTTCTATGATTTGTTAATTATTCAGCAGCGTGTTGTTCAGCCTCCATATGTTGGCATTTTTAATAGTTTATCTCCTGTAATTGAGATCTAATCTTACTGCACTGTGGTCAGAAAGGATGCTTGGAATGATTTCAATTTTTTTTTAAATTTACCAAGGCTAGATTTATGACCCAGGATGTGATCTATCCTGGAAAAGTTTCCGTGTGCACTTGAGAAAAAGTTGAAATTCATTGTTTTGGGGTGAAATGTCCTATAGAGATCTATTAGGTCTAACTGGTCTATTGTATAATTTAAAGTTTGTCTTTCCTTATTAAATTTCTGTTTAGTTGATCCATCCATAGGTGTGAGTGGGGTATTAAAGTCTTCCACTATTTTTGTGTTATTGTTAATTTCTGCTTTCATACTTGTTAATTGTCTTACATATTGTGGTGCTCCTATGTTGGGTGCATAAATATTTAGAATTGTTATATCTTCTTCTTGGATTGATCCTTTGATCATTATGCAGTTTCCTTCTTTGTCTCTTTTCACAGCCTTTGTTTTGAAATCTATTTTGTCTTATATGAGTATTGCTACTCCTGCTTTCTTTTGGTCTCTATTTGAATGGAATATCTTTTTCCATCCCTTCACTTTCAGTCTGAATGTGCCTCTCGTTTTGAGGTGGGTCTCTTGTAGACAGCATATATGGGGGTCTCGTTTTTGTATCCATTCAGCCAGCCTTTGTCTTTTGTTTGGGGCATTCAACCCTTTTACTTTTAAGGTGACTATTGATAAAAATGATCCCATTGCCATTTTCTTTCTTGTTTTAGGTTCGAGTTTATATACCGTTTCTGTGTTTCCTGTCTAGAGAAGAACCTTTAGTATTTGTTGGAGAGCTGGTTTGGTGATGTTGAATTCTCTCAGCTTTTGCTTGTCTGTAAAGCTTTTGATTACTCCTTCATATTTGAATGAGATCCTTGCTGGGTATAGTAATCTGGGCTGTAGGTTACTTTCTTTCATCACTTTAAGTATGTCTTGCCAATCCCTCCTGGCCTGAAGAGTTTCTGTTGAAAGGTCAGCTGTTATCCTTATGGGGATCCTCTTGTGTGTTATTTGTTGTTTTTCCCTTGCTGCTATTAATATTTGTTCTTTGTGTTTGATCTTTGTTAATTTAATTCATATGTGTCTTGAAGTATTTCACCTTGGGTTTATGCTGTTACGGAATTTCTGTGTTTCTTGGACTTGGGTGTTTATTTCCTTCCCCACTTATGGAAAGTTTCAACTATTATCTCCTCAGGTATTCTCTCATGGTCTTTCTGTTTGTCTTCTTCTTTGGGGAATCCTATGATTCGAATGTTGGGGCATTTAATATTGTCCCGTATTTCTCTAATATTGTCCTCATTTCTTTAATTATTTTTTTCTTTTTCCATCTCTGTTTCATTTATTTCTACAATTCTATCTTCTAGCTCGCTTATCCTGTCTTCTGCCTCCGTTATTCTACTGTTTGTTCCCTCGAGAGTGTTTCTGATCTCATCTATTGCATTATTCGCTATATATTGACTCTTTTTTATTTCCTCTAATTCCTTATTAAACATTTCTTGCATCTTCTCAATCCTTTTCTCCAGTTTATTTATCTGTAACTCCATTTGCTTTCCAGATTTTGAATCATTTCAAAATTAAATTTCAAAATTCTTTATCAGGTAGGTTCCCTATATCTTCCTCTTTTGATTGTTTTAGTGGGCATTTATCCTGTTCCTTTACTTGCTGGATATTTCTCTGCCTCTTCATTTGCTTATATTGCTGTGTTCAGGGTGGCCTTTCCGTCTTCTGGCAGTTTGTGGAGTTCTCTTTATTACCTCGTTGTGTGTGGGGTTAGATGGGTGACTTGTCAAGGTTCCCTGGTTAGGGAAGCTTGTGTCAGTGTTCTGGTGGGTGGAGCTGGATTTCTTCTCTCTGGAGTGCAAAGAAGTGTCCAGTAATGAGTTTGAGATGTCAATGGAGTGGCTTTGGGCAACCTGTATATTGAAGCTCAGTGCTATTCTCCTCTGTTGCTGGATATTTTGCGTAATATGTCTTTCACTGAAACTTTTTGACATTTAGGTGATGCCTGGTTTCAGTGTATCTATGGAGGCATTTGATGAGTACCTATCAATTAATGTTCTCTGGAACAGGAGGTCTCTGGTGTTCTCAGGATTTGCACTTAAGCCTCCGCCTCTGGTTTTCAGTCTTATTCTTGCAGTAGGCTCAAGGCTTCTCCCTCTGTTACTTCCAAGGCAGTTCCATCTGTTGAAAAAGCTCTTCTGTTTTCTGGTCTCCTCAGTGTCTAATTCCCGTCCTGCCACCAGGATGCTGTGGTGGACACTTTTTTATTTTCCCCTGCTCACCTGTTCAGTCCTGCTGTGGGGAGGGTGGAACACAGCTAACAAATATCCTTGGCATCTGTGGGGAGTGTTCAAAGTGTCTTGGCTAAACTGGGAATGCTCCCACTCAGGGCGTGTGTGCTTTCCTGTTTATGCTGCTTAGGCTCTAGGTTGCTCTGCTGGGAGCTGTCTGGGACCGGCACTGGGTTGCATGCACTTCCCAGGTCTGTGAGGCTCAGGTTCAGGTCCTCGAGTACTGCACAAAGGCGCAGACTTGTCTGGGCCTGCGTTTTATTTCTTCCCCGGTCTGAGCAGCTCAGGTGACCAGGCGTTTGTTGAGAGCGATCACTGCGACTTTTCGCCTTCCTGGTCCCTGCCGCTCGGTTTTCTGGGTGTACCACCAGCGCAGTTTCTCAGGCAGATATCGACCGGCCCAAATCCAAGACGTCTTGATTAGCAAAGAAGCCTGCGTGCAGCTTGGTATGGGAAGCCTCTCTGGGGCCACGGCTGCCCCTTCTGGCGCTGGCTGCCCTCCCTGCCTGTGTCAGCATGGGCTGGGGGATGGACCGCCGGCTGCCGGCTCACTCTGCTCAGTGCTTTGTTCTGTGAGTGGGGCAGGCGGAGTCTTGGGTTGGGGCTTTTTGCAGGCTTTTCGCCTTTTAGCTGCAGCGTCTGCTTCGCTATTTTAAGTTCGCGCCCTCAGTTTGCCCTGGGGCGTTCAAGCCCCGTTCTCCCTCTAAGCACCACAGCCCGCGCCTCCCTGACTAGCCACCGCCTGCTAGTGGGGGGTGCGGGCGTCTTCGCCACTTCTCTGCTGAGAGTTTCCTCTGGGCACTTAGTCTATGAGTTTTAATTATTTATGTCTTTTGTCTCCCAGTTATGTGGCCCTCTGAGGTTCCACTCGCCAGTGTTTCCAAGTGTGTGGAAACTTCTCTCTCTCTTTTTTTTTTATGCCTCCCTTCCCGGGATGGAGCTCCGTCCCTCCCTCTTTTGCCACTCTTTTTATCTTTTATACTATTTCCTACCTCTTTTGAAGACTATGGGCTGCTTTTCTGAGTGCCTGATGTCCTCGGCCGGTATTCAGAAGTTGTTTTGTGGGATTTACTCAGCGTTCAAGTGTTCTTTTGCTGATGTTCTGGGGGAGAAAGTGGTCGCCCCGTCCTATTCCTCCCCTATCTTCCCTTGCTCTGCCAGGTTCCCACTTGTGTATTATTTTCTGTTTTTCCCTTGCTGTTTTTAATATTTGTTCTTTGTCTTTGATTTTTCTTAATTTTATTAATATGTGTCTTGGGGTGTTTTGCCTTGGGTTTTTTTTGTTTGGGACTCTCTGGGTTTCCTGGACTTGGATGATATTTCGTTCCCCATTTTAGGGAACTTTTCATCTATCATCTCTTCAAGTATTTCCCATGGTCTTTCTTTCTGTCTTCCTCTTCTGGGACTCCTATGATTCGAATGTTGGGGCATTTAACATTGTCCCAGAGGTATCTGAGATTGTTCTCATTTCTTTTAATTCTTTTATTCCTCTCTCTTTCATTTATTTCTAACATTCTATCTTCTTTCTCACATATCCTATCTTCTACCTCTCTTATTCTACTGTTGGTTTCCTCCAGAGTGTTTTGGATCTCATCTATTGAATTATTCCTTATGTATTAATTCTATTTTATTTCTTCTAGGTGCTTCTGAAATCTTTCTTGCATCTCCTTGATCCTTGTCTCCAGGCTATTTATCTGTAACTCCATTATGTTTTCAAGAGCTTGGATCATTTTCACTAATATTATTCAGAATTCTTTATCAGGTAGATTCCTTATCTCTTCCTCTTTTGTTTGGGTTGATGGGCACTTATTTATTTATCTCTATGTGAAGAGTTTTCAAAGGCGACCACAAGTTTGCTTACTCATAAAGCAAGGCAGAGGAAACATGTTGAAATTACACAGGATGCTGCCTGTTTCCCCATAACAATGCCAGGTCATGACCGAATCAACACTGAATGCCTAATCCAGACCCTCTTTTTTCACAGAACACCCCTTCCCACAACTATGGCAAAGACTTCCACAGCTGAGAAGAATGTACAGGTGCCACGAGTGGAGCCAACTTATATCTGGCCTACATCTCAACAAGTTGAGAGCAGCCATTAGCAGTGCTTATGAAGGTGACAAAGTGGGAGTATCTGGAACTCTGACTGGGGTGCTGGGACTGTCCCAATATGCACCCAATCCATTATTGGCCCCCCTTCTTGATGAAGCACTTCCTTCTTATGGGACAAAGTTTCCAATGCTGGAAGGGGATACAACACACACTTACATGAAAAGGAATCAGCATGGACCTAAACTCAGGGCTTCTGTACCATCAACTGGATACTCAACCTAACTCCCCAATAGGCAGGGTTGGCTACTGAGCACAGGAGAAGTCCGGGCTCATACCTGGGTTTAGTTCTGACCCCTCTATCTCTAGCCCCACCTCTCACCATCGTGAGAGTTGCCAATACACAAGAAGCAAAATTAATCTAGAATGTAAAATTATGGAAATCGCCCAACAGGAAAAACAAAACGAAAATCAAGTGAAAAAGGAGAACAGTTTAAGAGACTTCAAGACAACATCAGGTATAATAACATTCACTTTATTTGGTCGTAGACAGAAAAGAGAGAGAGAAAGGGGTCAAAAATGTATATTGTAAGTGCTGAAAGGAAAAAAATTGCAACCTATAATACTCTATGCAGCAAGATTATCATCCAGTGTTGGAGAGAAGAACTTCTCAGACGAGCAAACACTAAGAGTGTATCCATACTAAACCAACTCGGAAGGAAATATTAAAGAATCTTCTCTAAGTGGAAAAAGAAGTAAAAATCTACAGAGAAGGGAAAAACTCCCACCAGTACACACAAACATATATTAAAGGCTGTGGATCAACCAAGTAGATAATCTAGTATGAAAATTAAAAGACAAGTGAATTGAAAATTAAATGCTAGCTACTTTAAACACCCTATTACATCAATGGAAAGAGCATCCTGATAGAAAAGCAATAAGAAAAGTATAGTCTTTCATTACAGATTACAGCAGTTGAATTTAATAGATAGCTACAGCATTTGTTGTTGTTCTTCAGTTACTAAGTTGTCTGACTCTTTTGAGACCCCATGGCCTGTAGCTCTCCAGGCTCCTCTGTCCGTAGGATTTCCCAGGCAAGAACACTGGATTTTATTGCATTTCCTTTTCCAGGGTAACTGGCTGACCCAGGGATCAAATCTGCATCTTCTTTATTACAGGCAGATTCTTTACCTCTGATCCATCTGGCACAGTTCAGTTCAGTTCAGTCGCTCAGTCGTGTCCGACTCTTAGTGACCCCATGAACCACAGCAAGCCAGGCCTCCCTGTCCATCACCAACTCCCGGAGTTCACTCAAACTCATGTCCATCGAGTCGGTGATGCCATCCAGCCATCTCATTCTCTGCCGTCCCCGTCTCCTCCTAACCCCAATCCTTCCTAGCATCATACTCTTTTCCAGTGAGTCAACTCGTCGCATGAGGTGGCCAAAGTATTGCAGTTTCAGCTTTAGCATAAGTCCTTCCAATAAACACCCAGGACTGATCTCCTCTAGAATGGACTGGTTGGATTTCCTTGCAGTCCAAGGGACTCTCAAGAGTCTTTTCCAGCACCACAGTTCAAAAGCATCAATTCTTCTGCGATCAGCTTTCTTCACAGTCCAACTCTCACATCCATACATAACCACGGGAAAAACCATAGCCTTGACTAGATGGACCTTTGTTGGCAAAGTAATGTCTCTGCTTTTTAATATGCTATCTATGCTGGTCATAACTTTCCTTCCAAGGAGCAAGCGTCTTTTAATTTCATGGCTGCAATCAGCATCCACAGTGATTTTGGAGCCCCCCAAAATAAAGTCTGACACTGTTTCCACTGTTTCCCCATCTATTTCCCATGAAGTGATGGGACCAGATGCCATGATCTTCGTTTTCTGAATGTTGACCTTCAAGCCAACCTTTTCACTCTGCTCTTTCACTTTCATCAAGAGGCCTTTGAGTTCCTCTTCACTTTCTGCCATAAGGGTGGTGTCATCTGCATATCTGAGGTTATTGATATTTCTCCCAGCAATCTTGTTTCCAGCTTGTGCTTCTTCCAGCCCAGAGTTCCTCATGATGTACTCTGCGTATAAATTAAATAAGCAGGGTGACAACATACAACCTTGACGTACTCCTTTTCCTATTTGGAACCAGCCTGTTGTTCCATGTCCAGTTCTAACTGTTGCTTCCTGACCTGTATACAGGTTTCTCAAGAGGCAGGTCAGGTGGTCTGGGATTCCCATCTCTTTCAGAATGTTCCACAGTTTATTGTGATCCACACAGTCAAAGGCTTTGGCATAGTCAATGAAGCAGAAATAGATATTTTTCTGGAACTCTCTTGCTTTCTCCATGATCCAGCGCATGTTGGCAATTTGATCTCTGGTTCGTCTGCCTTTTCTAAAACCTGCTTGAACATGTGGAAGTTCACGATTCACATATTGCTGAAGCCTCGCCTGGAGAATTTTGAGCATGACCAGTCTATCCCAAAATAACAAAATACACACCTTCAAGGGCGCACGGGACATTTTTTCAGGGATGATCGAAGGCTGGGCCACAAAAGAAGTCTCAACACATTTAAGAAGACAGAAATTATATCAAGCACTTTTTCTGACAACAATGGTAAAAAAATAAGAGATCAGTTACAGGAGGGGAATATGGGACAAACACAAACATATGGAGACAAAACAACATGCTACTAAAAGCCAATGAGCTAAATGAAGAAATATAATGGGAATCAGAGAATACTTTGAGACTAATAAAAACACCAACTTTCCAAAATTTCTTGGATTTAGCGAAAGCAGTTCTAGGGGAAATTGTATAGTGACAGATGCTTCCCTCAAGGAGGGGGGAAAAACTGAATTAAACAACTTCACTTACTATATAAATTAAGTAGAAAAAGAAGAATAAATAAAGCCCCAAATCCTCAGAATGAAGGCAATAATAAAGATCAGAGTGAACATTAATAAAATTGAGACTTCCCCTTTCCTAAAGAAAAAATATATATAAGTCAAAAGATATTTTTTGAAAAGATAAACAAAATAATCAATATTTAATCAGGTTCATCAAAAATATAATATAGATTACTCAAATAAACAAATGCAAAGGAGACATTACAGCCAACATCACAGCAACAGGGAAATATCGTAAGAGGATACTACAAAGAGTTATATGCCAAACAATTGGACAACCTAGAAGAAACAGACAAATCTCTAGGACCATACAATCTTTAAAAACTGAATCAGGAAGGAATGTATAATCTGAATAACTTAAACACTAGTAGTGAAATTGAATTTAAAATAATAATCTCTTAGTAAAACAAAGTTCAGGACCGTACAGCTTCACAGCAGAATGTTTACAAATATATACAGAAGTGCTAATACCCAACATTCTCAAACTATTTCAAAAAATTGAGAAAATGTAGTACTCCGAAATTTTTTATGAAGCTATTATTTTCCTAACACCAAAACCAGACAAATCACCACCAAAAAAGAAAACTCAAAAAAGAAAATTCAATATTTCTGTTGAATATAGATGTGAAAATTCTTAACAAAATATGAGAGAACAAAATTGAACATCAGATTGAAACCATCATACACCATGATCAAGATGAACTTATTCCAGGGGTAGAAGGATAGTTCAGTATCTGAAAATTAGTAAGTATGGCACAGCAGATTAGGAAATAATGCCCACTCCAGTTTTCTGTCCCACAGAATTCCATGGACTGTATAGTCCATTTGGTCGTCTGAACATAATAAAGATGATTTATAACAAATAGAGATGATGTCATATTCAGTGGCAAAACTGCAAGCTATCCCTCTAAATCAGGAACAAGACACAGATGCACAGTCTTGTCACTTCTAAAACACTAGAAGTAGTATGCACAGCAATCATTCAAAGAAAGTAAATAATAGACATCCAAATAGGAAGGAAGAAGTAAAACTGTCACTGTCACTACTTGCAGTACATGATAATATATACAGAAAACTATCAGTTCAGTTCAGTCGCTCAGCCTGGTCCGACACTTTGCAAACCCATGAATCACAGCACGCCAGGCCTCCCTGTCCAACACAAATTCCCGGAGTTCACTCAAACTCATGTCCATCGAGTCAGTGATACCATCCAGCCATCTCATTCTCTGTCGTCCCTTTCTCCTCCCACCCCTGATCCCTCCCAGCATCATAGTCTTTTCCAGTGAGTCAACTCGTCTCGTGAGGTGGCCAAAGTATTAGAGTATCATATTTTAATATGATTAAACCCATGAAATCAAGGTGAATTAAAAACCTAAATGAAAGACTGGAAACTATGAAACCCCTAGAAGAAAATGTAGGCAGAACACTCTTTGACATAATTCATGCAAAATTTTTTTCACCTGTCTCCTAAGGCAAAGGAAGCAAAGGAAAAAAATGAGATCTAATGATACTTAAAAGCTTTTGCACAACAAAGGAAAACACTGACAAATGAAAAGACTGCCTACTAAATGGGAGTAAGTATTTGCAAATGTTATGACTATAAGGGGTTAATATCCAAACTATCCAAACAGATTATTCAACTCATTATTAAATAACAAACAAACAAAAACAATGGGAATATCTGATTTTCTCCAAAGAAGATATAGAAATGGCTCATGAAAAAATGCTGAACATCACTAAATGTCAGAGAAAATAAAACCAAAATCACAAGGAGATAACACCTCACACTCATCAGAATGGCTGTCATCAAATAAAAAATCTGAAAATAACAACTGTTGACAAGGATGTGGAGGAAGGGAAGCCCTTGTACGTAATTGGTGGGAATGTAAATTTGTGCAGTCGCTATTGTAAACATCATGAAATTTTCTCAAAAAACTAAAAAAAGAACTACCAACTGACACAGTAATTCCACTCTGAGGTATATATCATAAGACAATGAACACTAATTTGAAAAGATACATGAATTCCAATGTGTATTAGAGCCTCATTTACAATAGAAAATATATGGAAGCAACCAGTGAACAAAGCACACATGGTTCCTCTCTTCAAAGCACTCGCATGGCATATGGCATAAGCAAGCATTTGAACACTATAGTAATTCTTAGATATAATGGCAGATACATGTTCGTTGAGATGGAAAAATTCTTCCAGCATATTGTATAGAAAAGGAAGTCTACAACAGTGCATATACTTTGATTCAAATTATAAAAATTTAAAAAAAAATAATTCACTAATGTATATATGCTCATCCAAATATATGTGTACTATATTTTCTAGCATTATATAACACATATAATACATATGTTATAAATATTTAAGTAGAACAACAAAGACAATATATTAACAGTATATATATTTCTAATGACATACTTATTGCTGTCCTCGAATTTCATTTTTATACTTTTTGAATTTCCATCTTCCTCCTCTGTTGTACTGTGAATAGAATAAAATCTCTGTTATGGTAAGGTTTGTCAAAGTAGTTCTCAAGGTGGGCTGGCCTTCACATTCTTGTGGGGTTTTAAATATTGTCTAGACTATATGTAGCACATGGGATCAAGTGGCAGCTGTTGGAGGGGCATATAGATATGCACTGCTGACAGGAATTCCTGGGAATACAATGAAAAAAATGATGTACAAAAGTTAAAGAGGCATGTGAAATCAAAATATGAGGTTGGAAAGGAGTCAATCAAAAAGATTCCAGCACACTGGACCCAAAGTATCCTTATGTAACAGAGCAGCATGAGCACAGCCCCTAGCAGGTAACCATTGCTGTGCCTTACTACTCCACATCCTGTTACTAAGCAACACGTCTTGCTCAGCAATTGGACAGTGCATCCCTGGGCCCCGCCCATAAGCAACCAACGATCAAGGAGGTACCTACTGGTGCGTCTCCTGCTCAGCTATTGGTCAATTACACAGTGGGCGCTACCTGATGATAACTGTCAATGAGGAACTATTGGGGAAGTGATTCACTCAAGAGTCCGTGTTGCAGTGGTCATGTGACTCTTGCCTTTGAGCACCTTATATTTTTTCCTTTTTTTTAAAAATCAAGAATGTATTTCTGGTAGATGGGGCAAGTTTTTTCCCTACTCAATATGAGAGTTGAAGTGTCCCCAACAATATTAGTGGAGGAGACACTGAACACTTTCTTTGCTCTGATGTGTAATCTTATGGAGACGGTGTATTGACCTTGGGGCAACAGACTGAAGATTCACCAAATCTTGGGGGTCTCTAAAGCTCATTGAAGTAAAAAAAAAATCATAAAACGTGTTCTTAATTACCTTTTTCCATGTTAAGTGCTTGCTCTTCAGTTCCTTAAGTCCCTCAAGAACCCCCAATAGGAAGAGGATTTTCTAGAGCTGAAGTGACTAGAGGACTCTGAAGTGCTGAAATGGGATAAAAAGTGTTCATACAGGGATGGAGGAGGCAGGAGTGTTTAAGGGAGACATATAAGTCAAAGAATAAAAGGCACTGAAGGAAAGTCGGAAGGTCATGAGCAGAAACACCATGCCCCTGAATCATCACTCCGCAGAATCACACAGTGGTGTCAGCAGTGGGTAAGTTGTATCATGTCCTCCCTCAGCATCCACTAGCTCATGTAGATGGGAAAATTTTCACTGTGATGTCTAAGACGCCAAGGCCACCATTGGCTGGGGGAGTGCCTAGCTGACCAATCTGATTGAAGGGTTTGGATCCGCATTGTCCTGAGAAGGTATATATAGGGGTTCAGAGGCAGAGATACTGGGTTAGGCCACTTCGAGGGATCATCATGACTAAGGTAAGCAGGAAGCCACAGAAGTCAAGAAGAGTTGCAATGCGGTTTGCTTCAACGATGAAAGGAAGAAAGATGACCCGTTGTCAACAGAGATACAGCGGCCCGTGTGAAGGTAAGATGAATCCATCAAGCTCCCCATGTTCTCCATTGAATTTGCTGCCCAAGACCTCTACACTGCCCTTGCCAGGTACAAAAGTCCTCATAAGCCCACATATCTTTTTCATAAAATCTCCCTTCCCACTCAGTTGTTATATGCTTTCCTGAACACTAATACTCTTCTCTTTTATTTCCAGGCACGAAATATGACCATGAGGGTCAGAAGACCTCTACAAGGGACTTTGAGAAAGAAAATCCGATCATATGCCACACACTCGAAGAAGGTGAAGAAAAAATTACAACCAAAATTGTTTTTCTGTTCCTGTGCACGTAAAACACTGGATGAATGACGAAAAATGTAGTAAAGTATGAGGCAGAGTCCATAAAGGCAGCAGAATCGAAAGAGAAGATAAGCCTAGCCGACCCAGAATGAGAGACCCTGGAGAAGTACAACCTGGGCAGACAGGAACTGAAAAACTAAGGTCGGACAGTTTAGGATTGTTTCTCCAGAGGTCTGCTTTCTTACAAATGGTCAACCAGGAAAAGACTGACTCTCACACTAACAGGGTAAACTGATGGCTGCCTTTAAAAAAAAATATCAAATGGTGAAAAGATGATATTTCTCTCTGTGTGTGTGTGTGTGTGAATTTTCAGATGGGAATGGAGGGGAGGGAGAGAAGAGGTGGACACCTGAGTGGGGAGGAATGTGGTGTCCCGGGAGATTGGGGAACAGACCCTCAGGCCCCCAGTTAACCAGAGAGTAGAGGTGTGGACTGTGTCAGGAGTCTGCACTGAAGATGGATAACCCTGCTTAACTATTGATCTCAGTGGAAAGGATTAGTGGTGTGGTGTTACTGCTTTGTTTGGAGTGAGGAATGACATTAGGGTCTAGATTGCCAGAACCCAGATGGGAAGAGGGTTCAACATGGGGATGATGAATGTCATACTTCCTCTTGGAAAAGCAGGCAGAGATCACCTCCTGGCCACCTACGTCATAAAGGGCTTTGTTGTATCATTCACCTATGCTGTCAGCTAAAGGTGCTTAGAAGGAACAAAATGCTGATACAAATAAACCCACATCTAGCAGTCCCAAAGATTGAAATAATGTCTGGAGGGAACAGACCAAATATCAATTAGGCCACTGTTATCCTAAGATATTGGTGCGAGCAATGTGTTTGTCAAGGGCAGGGCAGTGGAGGTGACCCAATTCCGGTGCATATGACCAATAGGATCACCACAGACAGATAATTTTTTGGGGAAGGGGGCACCATGCAGTTTGTGGGATCTTTTTCCCTGACCAGGGATTGAAAACGTTTGTTTTTCCTTGTTAATTTTCTGTTTAGTCGATTTATCCATAGGTGTGAGTGGAGTATTAAAGACCCATTATTATTGTGTTATTGTTAATTTCCACTTTCATAATTATTTACATTTGTCTTACATATTGTGGTGCTCTTCTGTTGGGTGCAAATATATTTATAATTGTTATATCTTCTTTTTGGATTGATCCTTTGATCATCATGTAGTGTCCTTCTTTGTCTCTTTTCACAGCCTTTGTTTCAATGTCTATTTTATCTGATCTGAGTATTGCTACTCCTGCTTTATTTGGTCTCTATTTGCGTGGAATATATTTTTACAGCCCTCCCCTTTCAGTCTGTCTGTGTCCCTCGTTTCGAGGTAGGTCTCTTGTAGACAACATATATAGGTGTCTTGTTTTTGTATCCATTCATCCCGTCTTTGTCTTTTGGTTAGGGAATTCAACCCATTTACATTTAAGGTCATTATTGACAAGTATGATCTTGATGTCATTTATTTTATTGTTTTGAGTTCGGGTTTATAACCCTTTTCTCTGCTTCCTGTATAGAGAAGGTCCTTTAGCATTTGATGGAGAGCTGGTTTCGTGATGCTGAATTCTCTCAGCTTTTGCTTGTGTGTAAAGCTTTTGATTTCTCCTTCATATTTGAATGAGATCCTTGCTGGGTACAGTAATCTAGGCTGTAGGCTATTTTCTTTCATCACTGTAATATGTCCTGCCATTCATTCCTGGCATGAATAGTTTCTATGGAATGATCAGCTGTTATCTTTGTGGGAGTCCCCTTGTGTATTATTTACTGTTTTTCCCTTGCTGGTTTTATTATTTGTTATTTGTCTTTGATCTTTAATAATGTTATTTATATGTGTCTTGTGGTGTTTTGCCTTGGGTTTTTCTTGTTTTGTACTCTCTGGATTTCTTGGACTTGGATGATATTTCCTTCCCCATTTTAGGGAACTTTGCAACTCTCATCTCCTCAAGTATTTTCCCATGGTCTTTCTTTCTCTCTTCCTCTTCTGGGACTCCTATGATTCGAATGTTGGGGCGTTTAACATTGTCCCAGAAGTATCTGAGATTGTTCTCATTTCTTTTAATTAGTTTCTCTTTTTTCCTCTCTTTTTCCTTTATTTCTACCTTTCTATCTTCTATCTCACTTATTCTATCTTCTACCTCTCTTATTCTACTGTTGGTTTCCTCCAGAGTGTTTTGGATCTCATCTATTGAATTATTCCTTATGTATTAACTCTTTTTTATTTCTTCTAGGTGCTTCTTAAACCTTTCTTGCATCTTCTCGATCCTTCTCTCCAGGCTATTTATCTATAACTCCATTTTTTTTTCAAGAGCTTGGATCATTTTCACTAATATTATTCGGAATTCTTTATCAGGTAGATTCCCTATCTCTTCCTCTTTTGTTTGGGTTGGTGGACATTTATTTGTTTATCTCTATGTGAAGAGTTTGCTAAGGCAAACACAAATTTGCTTACTTACAAAGCAAGGCAGTGGAAACGTTGAAATTACACAGGATGCTGGCTGTTTCCACAAAACAATGCCAGCTCATTACCTAACCCACTCTGAATGCCTACTCCAGACTCTCTTATTTCACAGAAAACCCCTTCCCACAACTATGGCAAAGGCTTCCATGTCTGAGAAGAATATACAGGTGCCAGGAGTGGAGCCAACTCAGATCTGGCCTACATCTGAACAAGTTCAGAGCAGCCATTACCAGTGGTTATGGAGGTCGCACAGTGGGAGTATCTGGAACTCTGCCTGCTGTGCTGGGACTGTGCTTGTATGCACCCAAGCCCATATATTTTGAAGAAATAAACAGAATAGCTAAGTCTTTAGCAAGGTTCATGAAAAATAAAACATAGATGACTCAAATAAGCAAATGCAAGGAAGACATTATAGCCAACATCACAGCAATAGGGAAAAATGTTAAGAAGATATTACAAATAGTTTTATGCCAAACAAATGGACAAGCTAGAAGAAACTGACAAATATCTATGACCATATAAACTTTCAAAACTGAATCCGGAAGGAATGTATAATCTGAATAATTGAAACACTAGTCGTGAAATTGAATTTATAAAAATAATCTCTTAGTAAAATGAAGATCAGGACCGCACAGCTTCACAGCAGAATGTTTACAAACATATACAAAAGAGCTTATACCCAACATTCTCAAAATATCCCAAAAAATTGAGAAAATGGTGTACTCCCAAATTTTCCATGAAGCTATATTTTCCTAACACCAAAACCAGACAAACACAACACCAGAAAAGAAAATTCAATGCCAATGTTTCTGTTGAATATAGATGTGAATATTTTTAACAAAATATGAAACAACAAAATTCAACATCAGATTGAAACCATCATATACCATGATCAAGATGGACTTATTCCAGGGGTAGAAGGATAGTTCAATATCTGAAAATTAGTCATTGTGGTACAGCACATTAGGAAAGACAAGGACAAAAATCATATGAACATCTCAACAGGTACCGTAAAAGCATTTGGAAAAACCATTATTCATTCATTTCAAAAACTCTCACCATAATTGATATGGAGGGAATATATCTGAACATAATGATAGTGAAAGTGGAAGTTGAACTGTGCCCACTCCAGTACTCTGGCCTAGAGAATTCCATGGACTGTATAGTCCATGTGGTCGTCTGAAAATAATCAAGGTGATTTATAACAAATAGAGATGATATCAAATACAGTTGCAAAAAGCTGAAAGCTATCCCTCTAAATCAGGAACAAGACACAGATGCGCACACGCACCACTTCTAAAACACTAGAAGTACTACGCACAACAATCATTCAAAGAAAATAAATAAAAGTCATACAAATTGGAACGAAGATGTAAAACGGTCACTACTGGCAATTGACATGATACTATATACAGAAAGCTATCAGTTCATTTCAGTTCAGTCGTGTCCAACTCTTGCGACCACATGGGTCACAGCACGCCAGGCCTCCCTGTCCATCACCAACTCCTGGAGTTCACTCAAACTCATGTCCATTAAGTTGGTGATGCCAACCAGCCATCTCATTCTCTGTCGTGCCCTTCTCCTCCCACCCCCAATCCCTCCCAGCATCAGAGGCTAATCAAACTTAAATATTTTTGCACAGCAAACGAAAACAAGGACAAAATGAAAAGACCACCGACTGAATGGGAGTAAGTATTTGCAAATGATATGACTATAAGGGGTTAATATCCAAACTATCGAAACAGATTATTCAATTCAATATTAAAAAACAAACCAAAAAACAAAAAATCAATGAGTAGATCTTTTTTCCTCCAAAGAAGATGGCACATGAATAAATGCTGATTATCTCTAACTGTCAGAGAATTTAAAACCAAAATCACAAGGACATATCACCTCACACTCATCAAAATGGCTATCATCAAATCAAAAAGTCTGAAAATAAAAAGTGTTAACAAGGATGTGGAGAAAGGGAAGCCCTTGTACTTAATTTGTGGGAATGTAAATTTGTGCAGTCGCTATGGTAAACATCATGAAAGTTTCTCAAAAAACTAAAAATAGAACTACCAATCGACCCAGCAATTCCACTTCAAGGTATATATCAGAAGACAGGGAACACTAATTTGAAAAGATACATGAATTCCAATGTGTATTACAGCCTTATTTATAATAGAAAAGATATAGAAGCAACCAGTGAACAAGGCACACATGGTTCCTCTCTCCAAAGCACTCGCATGGAGTATGGGATAAGCAAGCATTTGAACACTATAGTAATGCTTAGAAACAATGGCATATACATGTTCATTGAGATGGAAAAATTCTTCCAGCATATTGTATAGAAAAAGAAGGCTACAAGAGTGCATAGAATTTGATTCAATTTCTATAAATTAAAAAAAATTCACTGATGTATATATGCTCATTCAAAAAGTGTATTGTGTTTTCTAGCATTATATAAAACATATAATATATATGTTATAAACATTTAGGTAGAACAACAAAGACAAAATATTAACAGTATATATATATTTCTAATGACATACTTATAGGTGTCCTCTAATTTCTTTTTATACTTTTTGAATTTCCATCATCCTGCTCTGTTATACTGTGAATAGAATAACACTGTGATGTTAAGGTTTGTCAAAGTAGTTCCCAAAGTGGGCTGGCCTTCACATTATTGTGGGGTTTGAAATAATAGTTAGACTATATGCAGCAAAAGGGATCAAGTGGCAACTGTTGGAGGGGCATATAGATAAGCACTGCTGACAGGCATGCCTGGGAATACAATGAAAAGAATGATGTACAAAAGTTAAACAAGCATGTGAATTCAAAATCTGAGGTTGGAAAGGAGTCAATCAAAAAGATTCCAGCACAGTGGATTCAAAGTATCCTTATGTAACAGAATAGCATGAGAACAGCCCTAAGCAGGTATCCATTGCTATGACTTACTACTCCACATCCTGTTACTAAGCAACACGTCCTGCTCAGCAATTGGATAGTGCATCCCTGGGCCACGCCCATAAGCAACCAACTATCAATGCGTACCGACTGGTACGTCTTCTGCTCAGCTATTGTTCAGCTACACAATGGGCCCTTCCTGATGATAATTGTCAATGAGGGACCACTGGGGAAGTGATTCAGTCAAGAGTCCGTGGTTCAGCGGTCATGTGACTCTTGCCTTTGGGCACCTTTCTTTTTTTCTTTACTTTTTTTTTTTAAATCAGAAATGTATTTCTGGTAGGTGGGGCAAGTTGAGTTTCCCTACTCAATATTAGAGTTGAAGAGTCCCAAACAATATTAGTGGAGGAGACATTTAGCACTTTATTTGCTCTGATGTGTAATCTTATGGAGACAGTGTATTGAACTTGGTGCAACAGACTGAGGATTCACCAAATCTTGGAGTCTCTATAGCTTATTGGAGTAGAAAAGACACACAACATGATATTAAATACCTATTTCCATGTTAAGTAGTTGGTATTCAGTTACTTAAGCTCCTCAAGAACACCCAACAGGAAGAGGGTGGTCTAGAGATGAAGTGACTAGAGGACTCTGAAGTGTTGAAATGGGATGAAAAGTGTTCATACAGGGATGGAGGAGGCAGGAGTGCTGAACAGAGACATATAAGTTAAAGAATAAAGGGCACTGAAGGAGAGTCTGAAGGTCATGAGCAGAAACACCATGCCCCTGAATCATCACTCCCCAGAATCAGACACACAGAGGTGTTATCAGTGGGTAAGTTGTATCATAGCTTCCCTCAGCCTCCACTAGCCCATGTTGATGGGCAAAGTGGTACATTGTGATGTCTAAGACCCCAAGGCCACCATTGGCTGGGGGGAGTGCTTAGCTGACCAATCAGACTGAAGGGTGTAGCTCCTCATTGTCCTGAGAAGGTATATATAGGGGGGTCAGAGACTGAGATTCTGGGTTAGGCCACTTCGAGGGATCATCATGACTAAGGTAACCAGGAAGCCATAGAAGCCAAGAATATTTGCATGAGGTATGCTTCAAGGATGAAAGGAAGAAAGACGACCTGTTGTCAACAGATATACAGAGGCAGTGTGAAGATAAGATGACTACATCTAGCTCTCCATGTTCTCCATTGACTTTGCTGCCCATGACCTCTAAACTTCCCTTGCTGGCACAAAAGCCCTCAGTTCAGTTCAGTTCAGTTCAGTTGCTCAGTCGTGTCCGACTCTTAGCGACCCCATGAACCACAGCACGCCAGGCCTCCCTGTCCATCACCAACTCCCGGAGTTCACTCAAACTCATGTCCATCCAGTCGGTGATGCCATCCAGCCAACACATTCTCTGTCTTCCCCGTCTCCTCCTACCCCCAGCGCTCCCAGCATCAGAGTTTTTACCAGTGAGTCAACTTGTCGCATGAGGTGGACAAAGTATTGGAGTTTCAGCTTTAGCATAAATCCTTCCAATGAACACCCAGGATTGATCTCCTCTAGAATGGACTGGTTGGAGCTCCTTGCAGTCCAAGGGACTCTCAAGAGTCTTCTCCAGCACCACAGTTCAAAAGCATCAATTCTTCGGTGATCAGCTTTCTTCACAGTCCAACTCTCACATCCATACATGACCACGGGAAAAACCATAGCCTTGACTAGACGGACCTTGGTTGGCAAAGTAATGTCCCTGCTCTTTAATATGCTATCTAGGCTGGTCATAACTTTCCTTCCAAGGAGTAAGCGTCTTTTAATTTCATGACTGCAATCAGCATCCTCAGTGAACAGTATCAAAAGCCCTCATCAGTCCACATATCTTTTTCATGATATCTCCCTTCCAACTCTGTTATTATATTCTTTCCTCAAAACTAATACCCTTCTCTTTTCTTTCCAGGCAAGAAATATGATGATGAGGGTCAGAAGACCTCTACAAGGGACTTTGAGAATGAAAATCCGATCATATGCCACTCAGTCGAAGAAGGTGAATAAAACAAAAAACGAAACTGGTTTTTCTGTTCCTGTACATGTAAGACACTGAATCAACGCCGAAAAACGTACCCAAATATGAGGCAGAGTCCAAGAAGGAGGCAGAATTGAAAGAGAATGTATGCTCAGCAGCCCCAGAATGAGAGACCTTGGAGAAGCACAACTTGGGCAGTCAGTAACTGAATACCAGAGGTTAGACAGTTTAAAATTTTTTCTCTAGACGACTGCTTTCTTAAAAATCGCCAGCCAGGAAAAAACTGACTCTCACACTAACAGAGTAAACTGATGGCTGCCATTAAAATAAACATGGAATTTTGAAAAAAATGATATTTGTGTGTGTGTGTGTGTGTGTGTGAATTTTCTGATGGGAAGGGAGGGGAAGGAGAGAAGATGTTGGCACCTGAGGGGGGAGGGGTGTGGAGTCCCGGAATTTGGGGAACAGAACCTCAGACCCCCATTAACCAGAGAGTAGAGGTCTGGACTGTGTCAGGAGTCTGCACTGAAGATGAATAACCCTGCTTAACAACTGATCTCAGCGGCAAAGATTTGTCTTGTGGTGTTCCTGCCTTTGTTTGGGGGTGTGGAATGACATTTGGGTCTGGCTTGCCAGAACCCAGATGGGAAGAGGGTTCAACATGGGGATGGTGAATTTCATACTTCCCCTGAGAAAAGCAGGCAGAAATAAACTCCTGGCCACTATGTCATAAAGGGCTTTGTTGCATCACTCGCCTATGCTGTCAGCTAAAGGTGCTCAGGAGGCACAAAATGCTGATACTACTAAAACCCACAGCTAGCACTCCCAAAGATTATAATAATGTTGGGAGGGAACAGACCAAATATCAATTAGGCCACTGTTATCCTAAGAAATTGGTGGGAGCATGTGTGTTCCCAAGTGCAGCGCAGTGGAGATGGCCCAATCCTGGTGCATATGACAAACAGGATTACCACAGACAGATTATTTTTGGGGTGAAGTGCACCATGCAGTTTGTGGGATCTTAGTTCCCTGAGCAGGGGTTGAAAATTTTTGTGTTTCCTTGTTAATTTTCTGTTTAGTTGATTTATCCATAGGTGTGAGTGGGGTATTAAAGTCTCCCATTCTTATTGTGTTATTGTTAATTCCCCCTTTCATAATTATTTTTTTCTCCTAAAAGCTTTTCTTTATTTTTTATTATTTTTTTATTGGAGGCTAATTACTTTACACTATTTTATTGTTTGTTTTTGCCATACATTGACATGATTCCACCCCGGGTGTACATGTGTTCCCCATCTTGAACCCCCCTCCCACCTCCCTACACATCCCATCCCTGTAGCTCATCCCAGTGTACCAGCCCCGAGTATGCTGTCTCATGCATCGAACATGGACTGGCGATTAATTTCACATATAATAATGTACATGTTTCAACGCCATTCTCCCAAATCATCGAACCCTTACCCTCTCCCACAGAGTTCAAAAGACTGTTCTATACACCTGTGTCTCTTTTGCTGTCTTGTATACAGGGTTATCGTTATCACCTTTCTAAAATCCATATATATGCGTTAGTATACTGTATTGGTGTCTTACTTTCTGGCTTACTTCACTCTGCATAATAGGCTCCAATTTCACCCACCTCATTAGAACTGATTCAAAAGTATTCTTTTTATTGGCTGAATAATACTTCATTGTGTATATGTACAAAGACTTTCTTATCCATTCGTCTGCAGATGGACATCTAGGTTACTTCCATGTCCTCGCTATTATAAACAGTGTTGCAATGAACATTGGAGTACATGTGTTTCTTTCAATTCGGGTTTCTTCGGTGTGTATGCCCGGGAGTGCGATTGCTGGGTCGTATGGCAGTTCTATTTCCAGTTTTTTGAGGAATCTCCACACTGTTCTCCATCATGGCTGTACTAGTTTGCATTCCCACCAACAGTGTAAGAGGGTTCCCTTCTCTCCACACCCTCTCAAGTATTTATTGCATGTAGACTTTTGGATAGCAGCCATTTTTACTGGTCTGAAATGGTATCACATTGTGGTTTTGATTTGCATTTCTCTGATTATGAGGGATGTTGAGCATTTTTTCATGTGTTTGTTAGCCATCTGTATGTCTTCTTTAGAGAAATGTATGTTTAGTTCTTGGCCCATTTTTTTGATTGGGTCGTTTATTTTTCTGGAATTGAGCTGCAGGAGCTGCTTGTACATTTTGTAATTTTTTGTCAGTTGTTTCATTTGCTATTATTTTCTCCCATTCTTCAGGCTGTCCTTTCACCTTGCTTAGAGTTTCCTTTGCTGTGCAGAAACTTTTAATTTTAATTAGGTCCCATTTGTTCATTTTTGCTTTTATTTCTAATATTCTGGGAGGTGGGTCATGGAGGATCCTGCTGTGGTTTACTCAGAGAGAGTTTTGCCTATGTTCTCCTGTAGGAGTTTTATATTTTCTGGTGTTACATTTAGCTCTCTAATCCATTTTGAGTTAATTTTTGTGTATGGTGTTAGGAAGACGTGAGAGACGCCGGCCCCGGTGGTGCAGACGCGACAGACGCCGGCCCCAGCACAACCTACTACGCAAAGAAGCGCGGCCAAGAGGAGCTACCCCATGCCTGAGACCAGGGCCAGCGGCCGAGAGGAGCTACCCCACGTCCAATTGGCGGTGGCTGCGCGTGTGCAGGAGAGCCGAGAGGAGCTACTCCACGTTCAAGGTCAGGAGGGCAGCCTTGAGGAGATACCCCTTATCAAAGGTAAGGTGCAGCGGCTGCGCTTTCTTGGAGCAGCTGTGAAGAGATATCCCACACCCAAGGTAAGAGAAACCCAAATAAAATGGCAAATATTGCGAGGGGGCATCAGAGGGCAGACACACTGAAATCATAATCACAGGAAAATAGTCGATCTGATCACATGGACCACAGCCGAATGTGGTCCACTGGAGATGGGAATGGCGAACCACTTCAGTATACTAGCCTTGAGAACCCCATGAACAGTATCAAAGGGCAGAATGATAGGATACCAAATGAGGAATTCCCCAGGACGGTAGGTGCCCAGTATGCTACTGGAGATCAGTGGAGAAATAACTCTAGAAGGAAGGAAGGGATGAAGAAAAAGCAAAACCAATACCCAGTTGTTGATGTGACCGGGGATAGAAGCAAGGTCCGGTGCTGTAAAGAGCAATATTGCATAGGAACCTGGAATGTTAGGTCCATGAATCAAGGCAAATTGGAAATGGTCAAACAGGAGATGGCAAGAGTGAACATAGACATTCTAAGAATCAGTGAATTAAATGGACTGGAATGGGTGAATTTAACCCAGATGACCATTATATCTACTACTGTGGACAGGAATCCCTGTGAAGAAATGGAGTAGCCATGATGGTCAACAAAAGAGTCTGAAATGCAGTACTTGGATGCAATCTTAAAAACGACATAATGATCTCTGTTTGTTTCCAAGGCAAACCATTCAATATTGCTGTAATCCAGTCCTATGCCCCAAAGAGTAACGCTGAAGAAGCCAAAGTTGAACGGTTCTATGAAGACCTACAAGACTTTTTAGAACTAACACCCAAAAAAGATGTCCTTGTCATTATACGGGACTGGAATGCAAAAGTAGGAAGTCAAGAAACACCTGGAGTAACAGGCAAATTTGGCCTTGGAGCACGGAATGAAGCAGGCAAAGGCTAATAGAGTTTTGTCAAGAGAACGCACTGGTTATAGAAAACACCCTCTTCCGAAAACACAAGAGAAGACTCTACACATGGACATTACCAGATGGTCAACACCGAAATCAGATTGATTATATTCTTTACAGCCAAAGATTGAAAAGCTGTATACAGTTAGCAAAAACAAGACCAGGAGCTGACTGTGGCTCAGATCATGAACTCTTTATTGCCAAATTCAGACTGAAATCGAAGAAAGTAGGGAAAACCACTGGACCATTCAGATATGACCTAAATCAAATCCCTTATGATTATACAGTGAAAGTGAGAAATAGATTTAAAGGACTAGATCTGATAGAAAGAATGCCTGATGACCTCTGGATGGAGGTTTATGACATTGTACAGGAGACAGGGACCAAGAACATCCCCATGGAAAAGAAATGCAAAAAAGAAAGTGGCTGTCTGAGGAGGCATTCTAAATAGCTGTGAAAAGAAGAGAAGCGAAAAGCAAAGGAGAAAAGGAAAGATAGAAGCATCTGAATGCAGAGTTCCAAAGAATAGCAAGGAGAGATACGAAAGCCTTCCTCAGCGATCAATGCAAAGAAATAGAGGAAAACAACAGAATAAGAAAAACAAGAGATCTCTTTAAGAAAATTAGAGATTCCAAGGGAATATTTCATGAAAAGATGGTCTCGATAAAGGATAGAAATCATATGGACCTAACAGAAGCAGAAGATATTAAGAAGAGGTGGCAAGAATACACAGAAGAACTGTACAAAAAAGATCTTCACGACCAACATAGTCATGATAATGTGATCACTGACCTAGAGCCAGACATCTTGGAATGTGAAGTCAAGTGGGCCTTAAAAATCATCACTACGAACAAACCTAGTGGAGGTGATGGAATTTCAGTTGAGTTATTTCAAGTCTTGAAAGATGATGCTGTGAAAGTGCTGCAGTCAATATGAGAGCAAATTTGGAAAACTCAGCAGTGGCCACAGGACTGGAAAATGTCAGTCTTCATTCCAATCACAAAGAAAGGCAATGCCAAAGAATGCTTAAACTACCGCACAATTACACTCATCTCACACGCTAGTAAAGTCATGCTCAAAATTCTCCAAGCCAGGCTTCAGCAACATGTGAACCGTGAACTCCCAGATGTTCAAGCAGGTTTTAGAAAAGGCAGAGGCACCAGAGATCAAATTGCCAACATCCGCTGGATCATGGAGAAAGCAAGAGAGTTCCAGAAAAATATCTATTTCTGCTTCATTGACTATGCCAAAGCCTTTGTGTGGATCACAATAAACTGTGGAACATTCTGAAAGAGATGGGAATACCAGACCACCTGATCTGTCTCTTGAGAAACCTGTATGCAGGTCGGGAAGCAACAGTCAGGACTGTACATGGAACAACAGACTGGTTCCAAATAGGAAAAAGAGTACGTCAAGGCTGTATATTGTCACCTTGCTTATTTAACTTCTATGCAGAGTACATCATGAGGAACGCTGTGCTGGAAGAAGCACAAGCTAGAATCAAGATTGCTGGGAGAAATATCATTAACCTCAGATATGCAGATGACACTATCCTTATGGCATAAAGTGAAGAGGAACTCAAAAGCCTCTTGATGAAAGTGAAAGGGGAGAGTGAAAAGGTTGGCTTGAAGCTCAACATTCAGAAAACGAAGATCATGGCATCTGGTCCCATCACTTCATGGGAAATAGATGGAAAAACAGTGGAAACGATGTCAGACTTTATATTTTTGGGCTCCAAAGTCACTGCAGATGCTGATTTCAGCCATGAAATTAAAAGACGCTTACTCCTTGGAAGGAAAGTTATGACCAACCTAGATAGCATATTAAAAAGCAAAGACATTGTTTTGCCAACAAAGGTCCATCTAGTCAAGGCTATTGTTTTTCCCATGGTCATGTATGGATGTGAGAGTTGGACTGTGAAGAAGGGTGATCTCCGAAGAATTGATGCTTTTGAACTGTGGTGTTGGAGAAGACTCTTGAGAGTCCCTTGGACTGCAAGGAGATCTAATTAGTCCATGCTAAAAGAGATCAGTCTTGGGTGTTCATTGGAAGGACTGATGTTGATGCTGAAACTCCAATACTTGGGCCACCTCATGCAAAGAGTTGACTCACTGGAAAAGACTCTGATATTGGGAAAGGTTGGGGGTGGGAGGAGAAGGGGACAAAATAGAATGAGATGGCTGGATGGTATCACCGACTCGATGGACATGAGTTTGAGTGAACTCCGGGATTTGGTGATGGACAGGGAGGCCTGGCGTGCTGTGATTCATGGGGTGGCAGAAAGTCGGACACGACTGAGCGACTGAACTGAACTGAACTGTTAGGAAGTGTTCTAGTTTCATTCTTTTACATGTGTCTGACCAGTTTTCTCAGCACCGCTTGTTAAAGAGACTGTTTTTTCTCCATGTTATATTCTTGGCTCTTTTGTCAAATATAAGGTGTCCATAGGTGGGTGGATTTATCTCTGGGTTTTCTATTTTGTTTCATTGATCTATATTTCTGTCTTTATTCCAGTACCATACTGTTTTGACGACTGTGAATTTGTAGTAGAGCCTGAAGTCTGGCAGGTTGATTCCTCCAGTTCCATTCTTCTTCCTCAAGATTGCTTTGGCTCTTCGAGGTTTTTTGTATTTCCATACAAATTGTGAGATTATTTGTCTAGTTCTGTGAAAAATATCGTTGGTAGCTTGATGGGGATTGCGTTGATTGTATAAATTACTTTGGGTAGTATACTCATTTTAACAATATTTATTATTCCAATCCATGAGCAAGGTATATTTCTCCATCTATCAATGTCGTCTTTGATTACTTTCAGCAGTGTTTTATAGTTTTCTATGTACTGGTCTTTTGTTTCCTTAGGTAGATATAATCCTAAGTATTTAATTCTTTTTGTTGCAACAGTGAACGGAACAGTTTCCTTAATTTCTCTTTCTATTTTCTCATTATTATTGGATAGGAATGCAAGGGATTTCTGTATGTTGATTTTATATTCTGCAACTTTACTGTATTCATTGATTAGCTCTAGTACTTTTCTCGTAGGGTCTTTAGGTGTTTTTTTTTTTTTTTTTGTATAGGATCATGTCATCATCGAATAGTGAAAGTTTTACTTCTTCTTTTCCAATTTGTTTTCCTTTCATGTCTTTTTCTTCTCTGATTGCTGTGGCCAAAACTTCCAGAAGTATTTTGAACAGTAGTGGTGAGAGTGGACACCCTTGTAATGTTCCTGACTTTAGGGGAAATGCTTTCAGTTTTTCACCATTGAGGATAATGTTTGCTGTGGGTTTGTCATATATAACTTTTATTATGTTGAGGTATATCCCTTCTATTCCCACTTTCTGAAGGTTTTTGTTTTTATCATAAATGGATATTGAATTTTTTCAAAGGCTTTCTCTGCATCTATTGAGATAATCATATGATTTTTATTTTTCAATTTGTTAATGTAATGTATTACATTGATTGATTTGTGGATACTGAAGAATCATTGCATTCCTTTGATAAAGCCCACTTGGTCATGATGTATGATCTTCTTAATGTGTTGGATTCTGATTGCTAGAATTTTGTTAAGGATTTTTGCATCTATGTTCATCAGTGATATTGGCCTTTTTTTTCTTTTTTGTGGGATATTTACTAGGTTTTAGTATTAGGGTGATGTTGGTCTCATAGAATGAGGAATTTTCCGAGAAATTGTGAGGAATTAGGAATTTAGAATTAGAAATTGAGGAATTTAGAATTAGAAATTGAGGAATTAGGAATTTTCCCTTCCTCAGCAATTTTCTGGAAGAATTTTGGTAGAATAAGTGTTCAGTTCAGTTCAGTCTCTCAGTCGGGACTGACTCTTTGCGATCCCATGAATCACAGCACACCAGACCTCCCTGTGCATCATCAACTCCCGGAGTTCACTCAAACTCCTGTTGGTGATGCCATCCAGCCATCTCATTCTCTGTCGTCCCCTTCTCCTAAGCTCTTCTCTAATTTTTGGAAGAATTCAGCTGTGACGCCATCTGGACCTGCACTTTTGTTTGCTCAAAGATTTCTGATTACATCTTCTATCTCCATGCTTGTGATAGGTCTGTTACTATTTTCTATTTCTTCCTGGTTCAGTTTTGGAAAGTTGTACTTTTCTAAGAATTTGTCCATTTCTTCCAAGTTATCCATTTTATTCCAATATAATTGTTGATAGTATTCTCTAATAATCTTTTTTATTTCTGTGTTATCGGTTGTGATCTCTCCATTTTCATATCTAATTTTATTTTAAAATTCGAAATTCTTTATCAGGTAGGTTCCCTATGTCTTCCTCTTTTGTTTTTGTTGGTGGGCATTTATCCTGTTCCTTTACTTGCTGGTATTTCTCTGCCTCTTCATCTTACTTATATAGCTGTGCTTGGGGTAGCCTTTCCGTCTTCTGACGGTGGAGTTCTCTTAATTATATAATTTCCTCGCTGTGTGTGGGTTTGGACAGATGGCTTGTCAAGGTTCCCTGGTTAAGGAAGCTTGTGTCAGTGTTCTGGTGGGTGGAGCTGGATTTCTTCTCTCTGGAGTGCAATGAAGTGTCCAGTAATGAGTCTGAGATGTCAGTGGGTTTGGAGTGACTTTGGGCAGCCTGTATATTGAAGTTCAGGGCTATTTTCCTGTGTTTCTGGAGAATTTGTGTGGTATATCTTTCTCTGCAGCTTGTTGACTCTTGAGTGGTGCCTGCTTTCAGTGTATGTATGAAGGCATTTGATGAGCTCCTATCAGTTAATGTTCCCTGGAACAGGAGATCTCTGGTGTTCTCAGGCTTTGGAATTAAGCCTCTGCCTCAAGTTTTCAGTCTTATTCTTGCAGTAGGCTCAAGACTTCTCCATCTGTCACATCCAAGGCAGTTCTTTTTGTTTAAGCTCTTCTGTTTGTTGTCTATTCCGTGTCTAATTTCCACCCTGATACACGGGGACGGTGGTGGACATTTTAATAGGTTCACCTGTTCAGACGTGCATTGATGAGGGAGGGACAATTTCTCGGCTACACTGGGATTGCCCCCGCTCACAGCATGTGTGCTTTCCCTGTTTATGCTGCTCAGGCTCTAGTTTGCTCTGTCTGGAACTGTCCGCGGCCAGCACTTCCCAGGTCTGAGTGGCTCAGGTTCTGGTTCTTGGGTACTCCACAAAGGCGCAGACCTCGTTGGGCCTGCGTTTTGTACCTTCCCTGGTCCGAGCAGCTCAGGTGACCAGGCGTTTTGTGAACACGGTCATTGAGACTTATCACCTCCCCAGTCCCTGCCGCTCAGTTTTCTGGGTGTACAACCGGCGCACATTCTCAGGCAGATATCGACCAGCCTGAACCCAAGAAGTCTTGGTTAGCAAGGAAACCTGCCTGTAGCTTGGTATGGGAAGCCTCTTTTGGGCCATGGTTTCCCCTTCTGGGGCTGGCTGCCCTCCCTGCTTGTCCCGGCAGGGGATGGGGGATAGGCAGTTCGCAACCAGCTCACTCTGCTCAGTCCTTTTTTTCTCTGAGCAGGGCTGGCAGAGTCTTAGGGTTGGGCTTTTCTCCTTTTCGCAGGGTTCTCACCTTTTAGCTGCACAGTCAACTTAGCTGTCTCCCGTTAACGCCCTCAGATTGCCCTCAAGGTGTTCAGGTTTGGTAGTCTCTCTAAGCGCTGCCTCCACGCCTCCCTGCCCAACCCCCGTTTCTTCTCCGCTGAGAGTTTCCTCTGAGCACTTAGTCTGTGGGATTTAATCCTTTATTTCTTTTCTCTCCCAGTTAAGTGGCCCTCTGAGGTTCCAAGGTTGGCCACAGACTCGCCAGTGATTGTTTCCAGGCGATTGGAAACCTCTCTTTATTTTAAGCCTCCATTCCCAGGATGGAGCTCCATCTCTCCCTCTTTTGTCTCTCTTTTTATCTTTTATACTCTTTCCTACCTCCTTGTGAAGACAATTGGTTGCTTTTCTGGCAGCCTGATGTCTTCTGACAGCATTCAGAAGTTGTTTTGTGGAATTTACTCAGCGTTCAAATGTTCTTATGCTGAATTTGTGGGGGAGAAAGTGGTCGCCCCATCCAATTCCTCTGCCATCTGCTATCCTTCCCCCCATTTCATAATTATTAATATATATCTTACATATTGCGGTTTTCCAGTGTTGGGTGCAAATATATTTATGATTGTTATACTTTCTTTTTGGATTGATCCTTTGATCATCATGTAGTGTCTTTTTTGTCTCTTTCCACAGCCTTTGTTTAAGTCTAATTATCTGATATGAGCATTGGGACTCCTGCTTTCTTTTTGTCTCTATTTGCATGGAATATATTTTTCCAACCCTTCCCTTTCAGTCTGTATGTGTCCCTCTTTTAGAGATGGGTTTCATGCAGACAACATATATAGGGGTCTTGTTTTTGTATACATTCAGCCAGTATTTGTCTTTTGGTTGGGGCATTCAACCCATTTACATTTAAGGTAATTATTGATATGTGAACAGTGAACTTCCAGATGTTCAAGCAGGTTTTAGAAAAGGCAGAGGCACCAGAGATCAAATTGTCAACACCCGCTGGATCATGGAGAAAGCAAGAGAGTTTCAGAAAAAACATCTATTTCTGCTTCATTGACTATGCCAAAGCCTTTGACTGTGTGGATCACAATAAACTGTGGAAAATTCTAAAAGTGATGGGAATACCAGAACACCTGACCTGCCTCTTGAAAAAACCTGTATGCAGGTCAGGAAGCAAACGTTAGACCTGTACATGGAACAACAGACTGGTTCCAAATAGGTAAAGGAGTACGTCAAGGTTGTATATTGTCACCCTGCTTCTTTAACTAATGTGCCAAATACATATGAGGAACGCTGGGCTGGAAGAAGCACAGGCTGGAATCAAGATTCCTGGGAGAAATATCAATAACCTCAGATATGCAGATGACACTACCCTTATGGCAGAAAGTGAAGAGGAACCCAAAAGCCTCTTGAGGAAAGTGAAAGAGGACAGTGAATAGGTTGGCTTGAAGCTCAACATTCAGAAAACGAAGATCATGGCATCTGGTCCCATCACTTCATGGGAAATAGATGGGGAAACAGTGGAAGCAGTGTCAGACTTTATATTTTTGGGCTCCAAAATCACTTCAGATGCTGATTGCAGCCATGAAAATAAAAGACGCTTACTCCCTGGAAGGAAAGTTATGACCAACCTAGATAGTATATTAAAAAGCAGAGACATTACTTTGCCTACCAAGGTCCATCTAGTCAAGGCTATGGTTTTTCCCGTGGTTATGTATGGATGTGAGAGTTGGACTGTGAAGAAAGCTGATCGCAGAAGTATTGATGCTTTTGAACCGTGGTGATTATTTCCTTCCCGATTTTAGGGAACATTTCAACTATCATCACCTCAACTATTTTCTAATAGACCTTCTTTTTGTCTTCGTCTTCTGGGACTCCTATGATTTGAATGTTGGGGCATTTAACATTGTCCCTGAGGTCTCTGACATTGTCCTCATATCTTTTAATTCATTTTTCCTCTCTCTGTTTCATTTATTTCTACCATTCTATCTTCTATCTCACTTATCCTATTTTCTGCCTGTCTTATTCTACTGTTGGTTCCATTCAGAATGTTTTGGATCTCAGCTATTGCATTATTCCTTATATATTGACTCTTTTTTATTTCTTCAAGTTGCTTGTTAAACATTTCTTACATCTTCTCCATCCTTGTCTCCAGGCTACTTACTGTAACTCCATTTAGATTTTGGATAATTTTCACTCTCATTATTTGAAATTTTTTATCAGGAAGATTCCCTATCTCTTCCTCTTTTGTTTGGGTTGATTGACATTTATTTGTTTATCTGAATGTGAAGAGTTTGAGGAGGCAACCACACGTTTGCTTACTCACAAAGCAAGGCAGAGGAAACATGTTGAAATTACACAGGATGCTGGCTGTTTCCCCATAACAATGCAAGGTCATGAATTAACCCACTCTAAATGCCTACTGCAGCCCCTCTTATTTCATAGAACACCCCTTCCCACAACTATGGCGAAGGCTTCCATGGCTGAGAAGAATATACAGGTGCCAGGAGTGGAGCCAACTCAGATCTGGCTTACATCGGAAAAGGTTGAGAGCAGCCATTATCAGTGCTTATTGAGGTGGCACAGTGGGAGTATCTGGAAATCTGACTGGTGTGCTGGCACTGTCCCAGTATGCAGTCAAGCCCATATTGGGTACCCCTTCTTCTCCAGTACTTCTTTCGTTGGGACAAAATTTCCAATCCTGGAAGGGGTATAGCACACACTTACATGAAATGAAATCAGCATATACCTGAAATTTAGCACTTTTGTACCATCAACTGGATACTCAACCTATCTCACCAATAGTAAGGGTTGCCTACTGAGCACAGGAGAAGTCCAGGCTCATACCTGGCAATGGTTCTGACCCCTCTATCTCTAGCCCCACCTCTCACAACTGTGAGAGTTGCCAATACACCAGAAGCAAAATTAATCTTGAACGTAAAATTATGGAAATTGCCCAATAGGAAAAGCAAAATGAAAAATAAGTTTAAAAGGAGAACATTTTAAGAGAATTCTAGATAACATCAAGTAAGCTAACATTCACTTTATTGGGGTCGTAGAAGGAAAAGACAATGGCAAGCCACTCCAGTACTCTTGCCTAGAAAATCCCATGGATGGAGGAGCCTGGTAGGCTGCAGTCCGTGGGGTCGCTAAGGGTCGGACACTACTGAGCGACTTCACTTTCACACATTGGAGAAGGAAATGGCAACCCACTCCAGTGTTCTTGCCTGGAGAATCCCAGGGACGGGGGAGCCTGGTGGGCTGCCATCAGTGGGGTCACACAGAGTCGGACACGACTGAAGTGACTTAGCAGCAGAAGGAAAAGAGAGAGAGAAAGGGGTGAAAAATGTATATTCAACGTGCTGAAAGGGAAAAACTTGCAACCTATAATACTCGACCCAGCAAGATTATCATCCAGAATTGGAGAGAAGAATTTCTCAGACAAGCAAATGCTAAGAGCTTATCCATACTAAACCAACTCAGAAGGAAATATTAAAGAGTCTTTTCTAAGTGGAAAAAGAAGTAAAAATATACAGAGGAGGGAAAAACTCCCACCAGTACACAAAAACACATAGTAAATTCTGTGGATCAACCAATTAGATAATCTAGTATGAAAATTAAAAGACAAGTGAATTGCACATTAAATGCTAACTATATTAAACACCCTATTACATCAATGGACAGAGCATCATGGTAGAAAAGCAGTAAGAAAACTGCAGTCTTAAATTACAGATTAGAGTAGTTGAACTTAATAGATACCTACAGCATTTCTTGTTGTTCTTCAGTAACTAAGTGGTCTGACCCTTTTGAATCCCCATGGGCTGTAGCCCTCCAGGCTCCTCTGTCAATGGGATGTCCCAGGCAAGAACACTGGAGCTTTTTGCATTTTGTTTTCCAGGGGATCTTGCTGACACAGGGATAAAATCTGCATCTTGTGCATTTCAGGCAGATTCTATCCCTCTGAGCCACCTGGCATAGTCTATCCCAACATAGCAGAATACACACCTTCAAGTGTGCACAGGACATTTTTTTCAGGGTTGATCAAATGCTAGGCCACAAAACAAGTCTCAACACATTTAAGAAAGCAGAGATTATATCAAGCACTTTTTCTGACCACAATGGTACAAAATAAGAAATCAATTACAGGAGAGGAATATGGGACAAACACAAACACATGCAGACGAAACAACATGCTACTAAATACCAATGAGCTAAGGAAGAAATAAAAAAGGGAATCAGAAAATACTTTGAGACTAATAAAACAATCAGCTTTCCAAAATCTATTGGATTTAGCAAAAGCAGCGCTGGCGAAATTGTATAGTGACAGATGCTTCCCTCAAGGTAGGGGGAGAAACTGAAATAAACACCTTCACTTACTATATAAATGAAATAGAAAAAGAAGAAAAAATGAAGCCCCAAATCTTCAGAATGAAGGCAAAAAGAAAGATCAGAGAGGACATTAATTAAAGTGAGACTTCCCTTTTCCTAAAGTATAAAAAAAAAATGTCAGTTAAGTGAAAATATATATTTTGAAAACATAAATGAAATAATTAAGTCTTTAGCCAGGTTCATAAAAAATAAAAGATAGATAACACACACAAAAAAATGCAATGAAGACATTACAGCCAACATCACAGCAAGAGGGAAAAATCATAAGAGGATACTACAAATAGTTATATGCCAAATAATTGTACAAACTAGGAGAAACTGACAAATCTCTAGGACCATACAACCTTTCAAAACTGAATCAGGAAGGAATGTATGATCTGAATAGTTGAAACACTAGTAGTGAAATTGAATTTATAATAAAAAATCTCAGTAAAATAATGTTCAGGAACACAGCTTCACAGCAGAATGTTTACAAATATATAAGGAAGAGCTTATACCCAACATTCTCAAAATATTCCAAAAATTGAGAAAATGGAGTACTCCCAAATTTTTATGAAGCTATTATTTTACTAACACCAAAACCAAAGACACCACCAAAAAAGAAAATTCAATGCCAATATTTCTGTTGAATATAGATGTGAATATTCTTCACAAAATATGAGAGAACCAAAATCAACATCACATTGAAACCAACATATACCATGATCAAGATGGACTTTTCCAGGGGCACAAGGATGGTTCAATATCTGCAAATTAGTCAGTGTAGTAAACCACATTAGGAAAGAGAAAGACAAAATCACCTGATCATCTCAACAGACGCTGTAAAAGCATTTGGCAAAATTCAATATTCATTCATTTTAAAAACTCTCACCATACTTGTTATGGAGGGAATATATCTGTTCATAATGAAAGTGAAAGTGGAAGTTGCACTGTGCCCTCTCCAGTACTGTGGCCTAGGGAATTCCATGGACTGTATACTCCATGTGGTCGTCTGAACATAATAAAGGTGATTTATAACAAACAGAGATGATATCTTATTCAGTGGAAAGAAGCTGAAATGTATCCCTCTAAATCAGGAACAAGACACACATGCCCACTCTTTCCACTTCTAAAACAGTAGAAGTACTAGTCACAGTAATCATTCAAAGAAAATAAATAAAAGTCATCCAAATTGGAAGGAAGAAGTAAAACTGTCACTACTTGCAGTTGACATGATACTGTATAGAGAAAGCTATCAGTTCAGTTCAGTTCAGTTCAGTCGCTCAGTCGTGTCTGACGCTTTGCGACCCCATGTATCACAGCACGCCAGGCCACCATGTCCAACACCATCTCCCGGAGTTCACCCAACTCATGTCCATCGAGTCGCTGATGCCATCCAGCCATCTCATTCTCTGTCGTCGCCTTCTCCTCCCGCCCCCAATCCCTCCCAGAATCAGAGGCTTTTCCAGTGAGTCAACTCATCGCGTGATATGGCCAAAGTTTTGGAGTTTCAACTTACAAGAAAATGATTAAACAAATGAAATCAAGGTGAATTAAAACCCCAAATGAAAGACTGTAAACTATGAAACCCCTAGAAGAAAATGTAGGCAGAACACTGTTTGACATAAGTCATAGCAAAATTTTTTTCACCTGTCTCCTAAGGCAAAGGAAGCAAAGGAAAAAAAAATGAGATCTAATTAAACTTGAAAGCTTTTGCACAGCAAACGAAAACACTGACAAAATGAAAAGACACCCTACTGAATGGGAGTAAGTATTTGCAAATGATAAAGACTATAAGTGGTTAATATCCAAACTATCTAAACAGATTATTCAACTCAATATTAAGAACAAACAAACAAACAAAAACAATAGAAAGATTTGATTTTCTCCAAAGAAGATGGCACAAGAAAAATTGCTGAACATCACTGTTAGAGAAATTAAAACCAAAATCACAAGGAGATGTCACCTCACACTCATCAAAATGGCTATCATCAAATCAAAATGTCTGAAAATAACAGATGTTGACAAGGATGTGGAGAAAGGGAAGCCCTTGTACTTAATTGGTGGGAATGTAAATTTGTGCAGTCGCTATGGGAAACATCATGAAAGTTTCTCAAAATACTAAAAAAAAAAAGAACTACCAATTGACCCAGAAATTCCACTCCAAAATATATATCAGAAGACAATGAACACTAATTTGAAAGGATACATGAATTCCAGTGTGTACTACAGCCTTATTTACCATAGAAAAGAAATGGAAGCAACCAGTGAACAAAGCACACATGGTTCCTCTCTTCAAAGCACTTGCATGGAGTATGGGATAAGCAAGCATTTGAACACTATAGTAATCCTTAGAAATAATGGCAGATACATGTTCACTGAGATGGAAAAATTCGTCCAACATATTAGCATATTGTATTGAAAAGGAAGGCTACAATAGTGCATACAGTTTGATTCAATTTCTATAAATTAAAAAAATTCACAGATGTATATATGCTCATCCAAATATATGTGTATTATATAATCTAGCATTTTATAACACTTATACTATATAAGTTATAAATATTTAGGTAGAACAACAAAGACAAAATATTTAAGTATATATTTCTATTGACAAATTTTTGGTGTCCTCTAATTCCATTTTTATACTTCTTGAATTTCCATCATTTTGCTCTGTTATACTGTGAATAGAATAATAATGACTGTGATGTTAAAGTTTGTCAAAGTAGTTCTCAAGGTGGGCTGGCCCTCACATTCTTGTTGAGTTAGAAATATTAGCTATACTACATGCGGCACATGAAGTGGCAACTGTTGGAAGAGCATATAGATAAGCACTGCTGACAGGCACACCTTGGATTACAAGGAAAAGAATGATGTACAATAGTTAAACGAGAACGTGAAATCAAAATCTGAGGTTGGATAGGAGTCAATCAAAAAGATTCCAGCACACTCGACCCAAAGTATCCTTTTGAAACAGAGCAGCATGGGCACGGCCCTTCTCAGGTAACCATTGCTGTGTCTTACTACTACACATCCTGTTACTAAGCAACAGGTCTTGCTCAGCAATTGGACAGTGCATCCCTGGGCCCGCCCATACCAATTATCAATGAGGTACATACTGGTATGTCTCCTGCTCAGATAATGGTTAGCTACAGAGTGGGCCCTACCTGATGATAACTGTCAAAGAGGGACCATTGGGAAATTGATTCAGTCAAGAATCCGTGGTGCAGTGGTTATGTAACTCTTAGCTTTGGGCACTTTCCATTTTTTTATTCTTTTTTTTAAATCAAGAATGTATTTCTGGTAGGTGGGCCAAGTTGAGTTTCCCTACTCAATATGAGAGTTGAAGTGTCCCCAACAATATTAGTGCAGGAGACTTTTAACACTTTCTTTGCTCTGATGTGTAATCTTATGGACATGGTGTATTAACCTTGGGGCAACAGACTGAGGATTCACCAAATCTTGGGGTCTCTAAAGCTCACTGGAGTAGAGAAAACATACAACATGTTCTTAGTTACCTTATTCCATGTTAAGTGCTTGCTCTTACATTCCTTAAGCCCCTCAAGAACTCCCAATAAGAAGATGGTGGTCTAGAGATGAAGTGACTAGAGGACTCTGAAGTGCTGAAATAGGATGAAAAGTGTTCATACAGGGATGGAGGAAGGAGGAGTGTTGAAGGGAGACATATAAGTCAAAGAATAAAAGGCTCGGTGTTCAGAAACTGAGGAAGAGTTGTCTGAGGAGAAGGTCCTCACTAGAGGCCTTGGCAGAGGGCCGGCCTCGCTTAGCACGTCTACAACTTTTTCAAAAACATCTTGCCCTTTAAAGCTGTTTCATTCGGTCCTTAGCAACCCTCGGCATGCAGCAGAAGAAACACTACCTAGCCCAAGTAACACTTTCTTTGTCCTTTTTTATTTAGTTTTAGGAATATTCCCTTCGCACATAGTCCTTGAGTTAATTGGAAGCCATGCCGATAACCTTGACTGATAGCTGACTTGAAGCTTAGGAACCTGATTAATGTTCAGAAGTGGAGCCAGCATGTATGGTAAAGGTATGTAAATCTAAGTTTATCAACACTACACAGGTGTCCTGGTTTTTGTCATGCTGATGTAGCTGTTAAAGACTTACTCCCTCGTAAAACTATGTAACAGCACTTGTAAAATAAAGCAAATTGTCAGTCTCCTAGAAGGCTGTCCGAGTCCCTTTATCAGAGGCATCTACGCCAAGCTCTACAGCACAGAAGGAAAATCTGAAGGTCAAGAGCTGAAACACCATGCCCCTGAATCACCACTCCCCAGAATTAGACACACATAGGTGTCAGCAGTGGGTAAGTTGTATCATGGACTCCCTCAGGGTCCACTAGCCCATGTTGATGGGAAAAGTGGTTCACTGTGATGTCTAAGACCCCAAGGCCACCATTGGCTGGGGGAGTGCCTAGTTGACCAATCCGATTGAAGGGTGTGTCTCCTCATTTTCCTGAGAAGGTATATATAGGGGGGTCAGAGGCAGAGATTCTGGGTTAGGCCACTTCCTGGGATCATCATGACTAAGGGAACCAGGAAGCCTCAGAAGCCAAAAAAAGTTGCAACTTGGTTTGCTTCAAGGATGAAAGGAAGAAAGTAGACCCATTGTCAAAGGAGATACAGACAGTGTGAAGGTAAGATGACTCCATCTGTGCTCCCCATGTTCTCCATTGACTTTGCTGCCCAAGACCTCTACACTGCCCTTGCCTGTGCCCCTCATCAGCCCACATCCCTTTTTCATGAAATCTCCCTTCCAACTCAGTTGTTATACTCTTTCCTCAAAACGGAAACCCTTCTCTTTTCTTTCCAGGCAAGAAATATGATGATGAGGGTCAGAAGACCTCTACAAGGGACTTTGAGAAAGAAAATCCTAGCATATGCCACTCAGTCGAAGTAGGTGAAGAAAACAAGAAATCAAAACTGGTTTTTCTGTTCCTGTGTACGTAAGACACTGAATCAACGCTGAAAAAGTACCAAAATATGAGATAGAGTCCAAGAAGGAGGAAGAATGGAAAGAGAAGATAAGCTCAGCTGCCACGGAATGAGAGACGCTGGAGAAGTACACCCTGGGCAGCCAGTAACTGAATAACAAAGGTCAGACAGTTTAGAATTGTTTCTCCACAGGTCTGCTTTCTTACAAATGGCCAACCAGGAAAAGACGGACCCTCACAGTAACAGAGTAAACTGATTGCTGCCATTAAAATAAACATCAGATTGTGAAAAGATGATATTTGTGTGTCTTTTTGTGTCTGTGTGTTTGAGTGTGTGTGTGTGTGTGTGTGAATTGTCTGATGGGAAGGGAGGGGAGGGAGAGAAGAGGTGGGGACCTGAGTGGGGAGGAGTGTGGGGTCCCGAGAGATTGGGGAACAGACCCTCAGGCCCCCAGTTTACCAGAGAGTAGAGGTCTGGATTGGGTCAGGAGTCTGCACTGAAGATGGATAACCCTACTTAACAATTGATCTCAGCGGCAAATATTAATGCTGTGGTGTCACTGCCTTTGTTTGGGGTGTGGAATTACATTGGGTTTAGATTGCCAGAGCCCAGATGGAAGAGGGTTCAACATGGGGAAGTTGAAGGTCATACTTCCCCTGAGAAAAGCAGGCAGAAATCACCTCCTGGCCACCTACATCTTAAAGGGCTTTGTTGCATCACTCGCCAATGCTGTCAGCTAAAGTTGCTCAGGAGGCACAAAATGCTGATACAAGTAAAACCCACAGCTAGCACTCCCAAAGCTTAAAATAATATTTGGAGGGAACAGACCAAATATCAATTAGATATATTTAATGTGCTGAAAGTGAAAAGTTTGCAACCTATAACTCTACCCAGCAAGATTATCATCCAGTATTGGAGAGAACTTTTCAGACAAGGAAAATCTAAGAGCTTATCCATACTAAAGTAATACTTGAGGGAATATTAGAGTCTTCTCTAAGTGGAAAAAGAAGTAAAAATCTACAGAGAAGAGAAAAACTCCCACCAGTACACACAAACACATAGTAAACGCTGTGAATCAACCTAGTAGAAAATCTAGTATGGAAATTAAAAGACAAGTGAATTGCAAATTAAACGCTAACTACATTAAACACTCTATACAGTTCAGTTCATTTAAGGTCAGTCACTCAGTTGTGTCTGACTCTTTGAAGCCTCCCTGTCCATCACCAACTCCCGGAGTTCACACAAATTCATGTCCATCGACTCGGTGTTGCCATCCAGCTATCTCATTCTCTTTCGTCCCCATCTCCTCCCACCACCAATCCCTCCTAGCATCAGAGTCTTTTCCAGTGAGTCAACTCATCGCATGAAGTGGCCAAAGTATTGCAGTTTCAGCTTTAGCATCAATCCTTCCAATGAACACCCAGGATAGATCTCCTTTAGAATGGACTGGTTGTATCTCCTTGCGGTACAAGGGACTCTCAAGAGTCTTCTCCAGCACCACAGTTCAAAAGCATCAGTTCTTCGGTGATCAGCTTTCTTCACAGTCCAACTCTCACATCCATACTTGACCATGGGAAAAACCATAGCCTTGATTAGACGGACCTTTTTGGCAAAGTAATGTCTCTGCTTTTTAATATGCTGTCTATGTTGGTCAAAACTTTCCTTCCAAGGAGTAAGCGTCTTTTAATTTCCTGGCTGCAATCAGCATCTGCAGTGATTTTGGAGCCCCAAAAAATAAAGTCTGACACTGTCTCCACTGTTTTTCCATCTATTTCCCATGAAGGGATGGGACCAGATGCCATGATCTTCGTATTCTGAATGTTGAGCTTCAAGCCAAATTTTTCATCCCTCTTTCAATTTCATCAAGAGGCTTTTAGTTCCTCTTCACTTTCTGCCATAAGGGTGGTGTCATTTGCATATTTGAGGTTATTGATATTTCTCCCGGTAATCTTGATTCCAGCTGGTGTTTCTTCCAGCCCAGCGTTCCTCATATGTACTCGGCATATAAATTAAATAAGCAGGGTGATAATATACAACCTTGACATACTCCTTTTCCTATTTGTAACCAGTCTGTTGTTCCATGTCCAGTTCAGAATGTTGTTTCCTGACCTGCATACAGGTTTTTCAAGAGGCAGGACAGGTGGTCTGGTATTACCATGTCTTTCAGAATTTTCCACAGTTTATTGTGATCCACACAGTCAAAGGCTTTGGCATCGTCAATGAGGCAGAAGTATATGTTTTTCTGGAACTCTCTTGTTTTCTCTATGACCCAGAATTTGTTAGCAATTTGATCTCTGGTGCCTCTGCCTTTTCTAAACCCTGCTTAAACATCTGGAAGTTCACAGTTCACATATTGCTGAATCCTGGCTTGGAGAAATTTGAGCACGAATTTACTAGCGTGTGAGATGAGTGGAACTGTGTGGTAGTTTGAGCATTCTTTGTCATTGCCTTTCTTTGGGATTGGGATGAAAACTGACATTTTCCAGTCCTGTGGACACTTCTGAGTTTTCCAAATTTGCTGGCATATTGAGTGTACTACTTTCACAGCATCATCTTTCAGGATTTAAAATGGCTCAATTGGAATTCCATCACCTCCACTAGCTTTGCTCATAGTGATGTTCTCTAAGGCCCATTTGACTTCACATTCCAAGATGTCTCACTCCAGGTGAGTGAACAAGTCATCGTGATTATCTTGGTTGTGAAGATCTTTTGTGTACAGTTCTTCTGTGTATTATTGCCATCTCTTCTTAATATCTTCTGCTTCTGTTAGGCCCATACCATTTCTGTCCTTTATCGAGCCTATCTTTGCATGAAATGTTCCCTTGATATCTCTAATTTTCTTGAAGAGATCTCTTGTTTTTCCTATTCTGTTGTTTTCCTCTATTTCTTTGCATTGATCGCTGACGAAGCCTTTCTTATCTCTCCTTGCTATTCTAAGGAACTCTGCATTCAGATGCTTATATCTTTCCTTTTCTCCTTTGCTTTTTGCTTTTCTTCTTTTCACAGCTATTTGTAAGGCCTCCTCAGACAGCAATTTTGCTTTTTTGCATTTCTTTTCCATGGGGATGGTCTTGATTCCTGTCTCCTGTACAATGTCGCCAATCTTTGTCCATAGTTCATCAGGCACTCTATCAGATCTAGTCCCTTAAATCTATATTTTACTTCCACTCTATAATCATAAGGGATTTGATTTAGGTCATATCTGAATGGTCTAGTGGTTTTCCCTACTTTCTTCAATTTAAGTCTGAATTTGGCAATAAGTAGTTGATGATCTGAGCCACAGTCAGCTCCTGGTCATTTTTTTGGTAACTGTATGGAGCTTCTCCATCTTTGGCTGCAAAGAATATAATCAATCTGATTTTGGTGTTGACCATCTGGTGATGTTCATGTGTAGAGTCTTCTCCTGTGTTGTTGGAAGAGGGTGTCGGCTATGACCAGTGTGTTTTCTTGGCAAAACTCTATTAGCGTTTGCCATGCTTCATTTCTTCCACCAAGGCCAAAGTTGCCTGATACTCCAGTTGTTTCTTGACTTCCTACTTTTGCATTCCCGTCCTCTATAATGAAAAGGACATCTTTTTTGCGTGTTAGTTCTAAAAGGTCTTGTAGGTCTTCATAGAACCATTCAACTTCGGCTTCTTCAGCGTTTCTGGTTGGGGCATAGGCTTGGATTACTGCAATATTGAATGGTTTGCCTTGGAAATGAACAGAAATCATTCTGTCGTTTTTAAGATTGCATCCAAGTACTGCATTTCAGACTCTTTTGTTGACCATGATGGCTACTCGATTTCTTCTAAGGGATTCCTGACCACAGTAGTAGATATAATGGTCATCTGAGTTAAATTCACCCTTTCCAGTCCATTTTAGTTCACTCATTCCTAGAATGTCTACGTTCACTCTTGCCATCTCCTGTTTGACCGCTTCCAATTTGCCTTGTTTCATGGACCTAACATTCCAAGTTCCTATGCAATATTGCTCTATACAGCATTGGACTTTGCTTCTATCACTAGTCACATCCACAACTGGGTATTTGTTTTGCTTTGGCTCCTTCCCTTCATTATTTGTGGAGTTATTTCTCCACTGATCTCCAGTGGCATACCGGGCACCAACAGGCCTAGAGAATTCCTCATTCAGTATCCTTTCATTTTGCCCTTTAATACTGTTCATGGGGTTCTCAAAGCAAGTATACTGAAGTGGTTTGCCATTCCCTTCTCCAGTGGACCACATTCTATACAGTTAACAAAAACAAGACGAGGAGCTGACTGTGGCTCAGATCATGAACTCCTTATTGCCAAATTCAGACTTAAATTGAAGAAAGTAGGGAAAACCACTAGGCCATTCAGATATGACCTAAATCATATCTCTTATTATTAAACAGTGATAGTGAGAAATAGAATTAAGGGACTAGATCTGATAGATAGAGTGCCTTATGAACTCTGGACGAGGTTCGTGACACTGTACAGGAGACAGGGATCAAGACCATCCCCATGGAAAAGAAATGCAAAAAACAAAATGGCTGTCTGAGGAGGCCTTACAAATAGCTGTGAAAAGAAAAGAAGTGAAAAGCAAAGTAGAAAAGGAAAGATGTAAGCATCTGAATGCAGAGTTCTGAAGAATAGCAAGGAGAGATTAGAAAGCCTTTCTCAGTGATCAATGCAAAGAAATAGAGGAAAACGACAGAATAGGAAAAACAAGTGATCTCTTCAAGAAAGTTAGAGATATCAAGGGAATATTTCATGCAAAGATGGTCTCAATAAAGGACAGAAATGGTATGGACCTAAGAGAAGCAGAAGATATTAAGAAGAGGTAGCAAGAATACACAGAAGAACTGTACAAAAAAGATCTTCACGACCAAGATAATCACGATGACGTGTTCACTCACCTGGAGTGAGACATCTTGGAATGTGAAGTCAAGTGTGCCTTAGAAAGTATCACTATGAACAAAACTTTTGGAAGTGATGGAATTCCAGTTGAGCTATTATAAATCTTGAAAGATGATGCTGTGAACGTGCTGCACTCAATATGTTAGCAAATTTGGAAAACTCAGCAGTGGCCACAGGACAGGAAAATTCAGTCTTCATTCCAATCCCAAAGAAAGGCAATGCCAAAGATTGTTCAAACTACCACACAATTGCACTCATCTCACATGCTAGTAAAGTCATGCTCAAAATTCTCCAAGCCAGGCTTCAGCAATATGTGAACCATGAACTCCCAGATGTTTAAGTAGGTTTTAGAAAAGGCAGAGGCACCAGAGATTAAATTGCCAACATCTGCTGGATCATGGAGAAATCAAGAGTGTTCCAGAAAAACATCTATTTCTGCTACATTGACTATGCCAAAGCCTTTGACTGTGTGGATCACAATATACTGTGGAAAATTCTGAAAAAGATGGGAATACCAGACCAACTGACCTGCCTCTTGAGAAACCTGTATGCAGGTCAGGAAGCAACAGTCAGAACTGTGCGTGGAACAACAGACTGGTTCCAAATAGGAAAAGGAGTACATCAAGGCTGTATATTGTCACCTTGCTTATTTAGTTTATATGCAGAGTACATCATGAGGAACTCTGGGCTGGAAGAAGCAAAAGCTGGAATCAAGATTGATGGGAGAAATATCAATAACCTCAGATATGCAGATGACACAAACCTTATGGCAAAAAGTGAAGAGGAACTCAAAGGCCTCTTGATGAAAGTGAAAGAGGAGAGTGAAAATGTTGGCTTGAAACTCAACATTCAGAAAACAAAGATTATGGAATCTGGTCCCATCACTTCATGGGAAATAAATGTGGGAACAGTGGAAACAGTGTCAGATTATTTTGGGTAGGCTCCAAAATCACTGCGGATGCTGTTTGCAGCCATGAAATTAAAAGATGCTTACTCCTTGGAAGGAAAGTTATGACCAACGTAGATAGCATATTAAAAAGCAGAGACATTACTTTGCCAACAAAGTTTCGTCTAGTCAAGGCTATGGTTTATCCAGTATCATGTATGGATGTGATAGTTGGACTATGAAGAAAGCTGATCACCGAAGAATTGATGCATCTGAACTGTGGTGATTCAGAAGACTCTTGAGAGGCCCTTGGACTGCAAGGAGATCAAACCAGTTCATTCTAAAGGAGATCAATCCTGGGTGTTCTTTGGAAGGACTGACTCTAAAGCTGAAACTCCAATACTTTAGCCACCTCATGCGATGAGTTGACTCACTGGAAAAGACTTTGATGCTGTGAAGGATTGGGAGCGACAGGGAATGAGATGGCTGGATGGCATCACCGACTCGATGGACATGAGTTTGACTGAACTCTGGGAGTTGGTGATGGACAGGGATGCCTGGCATGCTGTGATTAATGGGGTCGCAAAGAGTCGGACACGACTGATCGACTGAACTGAACTGAACTAGGTGGTTGTTAAACCATTCTTGCATCTTCTCAATCCTTGTCTCCAGGCTATTTATCTGTTACTCCATTTTATTTTCAAGATTTTGGATCATTTTCACTACCATTATTCGGGATTCTGTATCAGGGAGTTGCCCTATCTCTTCCTCTTTTGTTTGGGCTGGTGGACCTTAAATTATCAGTCTCTATGTGAACAGTTTGAGGAGGCAACCATACGTTTGCTTTCTCACAAAGCAAGGCAGAGGAAAAATGTTGATATTACACAGGATGCTGGCTGTTTCCCCATAACAATGCCAGGTCATGACTTAACTCACTCTGAATGCCTACTCCAGCCCCTCTTATTTCATAGAACACCCATTCCCATAACTATGACAAAGGATTCCACGGCTGAGAAAAATGTACGGGTGCCAGCAGTGGAGCCAACTCAGATCTGGCCTACATCTGAACAAGTTGAGAGCAGCCATTACCAGTGCTTATGGATGTGTCACAGGGGGAGTATCTGGAACTCTGACTGGTGTGCTAGGTCTGTCCCTGTATGCACTCAAGCCCATATTGGGCACCCCTCTTGCTCCAGAACTTCTTTCTTTTGCAGCCAAATTTCCAATGCTGGAAGGGGATACAGTGCCCATTTACATGAAATGGATTCAGCATGGACCTGAAACTCAGGCCATCTGTACCATCAACTGGATACTCAACCTAAATCCCCAATAGGCAGGGTTGGCTACTGAGCACAGGAGAAGTCTGGGCTCATACGTGGCACGGGTTCTGGCCCCTTTATCCCTAGCCCCACCTCTCACTATAGAGTTGCCAATACACAAGACACAGAATTAATCTGAAACATAAAATTATGGAAATCGCCCAATAGGAAAAACAAAAGGAAAAATAAGTTGAAAAGAAGAATAGTTTAAGAGACTTCTAGACAACATCAAGTATACTAACATTCATTTTATTGGGGTCATAGAAGGAAAAGAGAGAGAGAAAGGGGTAAAAAATGTATATTGTAAGTGCTGAAAGGGAAAAACTTGCAACCTATAATACTCTACCCAGCAAGATTGTCATTCAGTATTGGAGAGAAGAACTTCTCTGAGAAGCAAAAGCTAAGAGCTTATCTGTACTAAACCAACTCAGAAGGAAATATTTAAGAGTCTTCTCTAAGTGGAAGAAAAAGGAAAAACCTACAGAGAATGGAAAAACTCCCACCAGTACACACAAACACATATTAAAGGCTGTGGATCAAGCAAGTAGATAATCTAGTATGAAAATTAAAAGACAAGTGAATTGCAAATTAAATACTATTTAAACACAATATTACATCAATGGACAGTGCATCCTGATAGAAAAGCAATAAGAAAACTACAGTCTTAAGTTACAGATTAGAGTAGTTGAACTTAATAGATACCTACAGCATTTGTTGTTGTTCTTCAGTTACTAAGGTGTCTGACACTTTTGAAACCCCATGAGCTATAGCCCTCCATGCTTCCCTGTCCATGGGATTTTCCAAGAAAGAACACTGGAGTTTATTGCATTTCCTTTTCCAGGGAAACTGGCTGACCCACGGATCAAATCTGCATCTTCTATGTTGCAGGCAGATTCTTTACCTCTGAGCCACCTGGCATAGTCTATCCCAAAATAGCAGAATACACACCTTCAAGTGCACACTGGATATTTTTTCAGGGAAGATCAACTGCTAGGCCACAAAACAAGTCTCAACACATTTAAGAAGACAGAAATTATATCAAGCACTTTTTCTGACCTCAATGGTACAGAATAAGAAATCAATTACACGAGGGGAATATGGAACAAAGACAAACATATGGAGATGAAACAACTTGATACTAAATACCAATGATCTATAGAAAAAGTCAAAAAGGGAATCAGAAAATACTTTGAGACTAATAAAAACACCAACTTTCCAAAATCTATTGGATTTTGCAAAGCAGTTCTAGGAGAAATTGTATAGTGATAGATGCTTCCCTCAAGGCTGGTGGAAAAACAGAGAAAAAAAAACAACTTAACTTACTATATAAATGAAGTAGAAAAAGAAGAATAATTAAAGCCCCAAATCCTCAGAATGAAGTCAATAATAAAGATCAGAGAGGACATTAGTAAAATTGAGACTTCTCCTTTCCTAACGTCAAAAAATATCAGTTAAGTGAAAAATTATTTTTTGAAAAGATAAACAAAATAATTATGTCTTTAGCCTCATTCATCAAAATTAAAGATAGAGGATTCAAACAAAAAAATGCCAAGGAGATATTGCAGCCGACATCACAGCAGTAAGGAAAAATCATAAGAGGATACTAGAAATAGTTATATACCAAAAAACTGGACAAACTAGAAGAAACTGAAAAATCTCTAGGACCATACAACCTTACAAAACTGAATCAGGAAGAAATGTATAATCTCATTAGATGAAACATTACTAGAGAAATTGAATTTATAATAAAAAATCTCTAAGTAAAATAAAGTTCAGGACCACACAGATTCACAGCAGAATGTTTACAAACACATACAGAAGAGCTTATACCCAACATTCTCAAACCAATCCAAAAAACTGAGAAAATGAAGTACTCCCAAATTTTTTCTGAAGGTATTATTTTCCTAACACAAAAACCTGACAAAGACACCACCAAGAAAGAAAACACAATGCAAATATTTCTTTTGAATATAGATGTGAATATTCTTAACAAAATATAAGAGAACCAAATTCAACATCACATTGAAACCATCATATACCATGAACAAGACGCACTTATTCCAGGGGCACAAGGCTGATAAATATCTGGAAATTAGTCAGTGTGGTACTGCACATTAGGAAAGAGAAGGAAAAAAGTCACATGATCATCTCAACAGATGCTGTAAAAGCATTTGGCAAAATTGAATATTCATTCATTTCAAAAACTCTCACCATACTTGATATGGAGAGAATATATCTGAACACAATGAAAGTGAAAGTGGACGTCGCACTGTGCCCACTCCAGTACTCTGGCCTAGAGAATCCATGGACTGTAGAGTCCATGTGGTCGTATGAACATAATAAAGGTGATTTATAACAAACAGAGATGATATCATATTCAGTGGCAAAAAGCTGAATTTATCCCTCTAAATCAGGAACAATACACAGATGCCTACTCTTGCCACTTCTAAAACTCTAGAAGTACTAGACACAGGAATCAATCAAAGTAAATAAATAAAAGTCATCCAAATTGGAAGGAAGATGTAAAACTGTCACTACTTGCAGTGACATGATATTATATACAGAAAGCTATCAGTTCAGTTCAGATCAGTTCAGTCCCTCAGTCGTGTCCGAGTTTTTGTGACCTCATGAATCACAGCACGCCAGGCCTTCCTGTCCAACACCATCTCCCGGAGTTCCATCAAGCTCATGTCCATCGAGTCAGTGATGCCATCCAGCCATCTCATTCTCTGGTGTCCCCTGCTCCTCCCGCCCCCAATCCCTCTCAGCATCAGAGCATTTTCAGTGAGTCAACTCTTCGCATGAGGTGGCCAAAGTATTGGAGTTTCAGCTTAAAAAAAAGGATTAAACAAATGACATCAAGGTGAATTAAAACCCTGAATGAAAGACTGGAATCTATGAAACCCCCAGAAGAAAATGTAGGCAGAACACTCTTTCACATAATTCATAGCAACATTTTTTTCACCTGTCTCCTAAGGCAAAGGAAGCAAAGGAAAAAACTAAGATATAATTAAACTGAAAATTTTTTGCACATCAAACGAAAACACTGACAAAATGAAAAGACAACCTACCTAATGGGAGTAAGTATTTGCAAATTATATGACTCTAAGGGGTTAATATCCAAAATATCTAAACAGATTATTCAACTCGATATTAAAAAACAAACAATGAAAAAAAAATGGTAAGGTCTGATTTTCTCCAAAGAATTTATACATATGGCACATGAAAAAATGCTGGTAGAGTCTTTTCGGTTTTCTGTGTATAGGATCATGTGATCAGCGAACAGTGAAAGTTTTAAATCTTCTTTTCCAATTTGGATTTATTTTATGTCTTGTTCAGCTCTGATATCTGTGGCCAAAACTTTCAGAACTATGTTGAACAGTAGTGGCGAGAGTGGGCAATCTTGTCTTTTTCCTGACTGTAGGGGAAATGCTTTCAGTTTTCACCATTGAGGATAATGTTTGCTGTGAGTTTTTCATATATAATTTTTATTATGTTGAGGTATGTCCCTTCTATTCCCATCTTCTGGAAGTTTTTTTTTTTTTTATCATAAATGGATGTTGAATTTTGTCGAAGGCTTTCTCTGCATCTATTGAGATAATCATATGATTTTTATTTTTCAGTTTGCTAATGTAGTCTCTTACATTGATTGATCTGCGGATATTGAAGAATCCTTGGATTCCTGGGATAAAGCCCACTTGGCCATGATGTATGATCTTCTTAATGTGTTGTTGGATTCTGTTTGCTAGAATTTTGTTAAGGATTTTTGCATCTATGTTCATCAGTGATATTGGCCTGTAGTTTTTATTTTGTGTCTGTGGGATCTTTACCAGGTTTGGGGATTGGGGTGATGGTGGCCTCATAGATTGAGGTAGGAAGTTTACCTTTCAGAAATTTTCTACTAGAGCTAATCAATTAATACTGTAAAGTTGCAGGATATAAAATCAACACACAGAAATCCCTTGCATTCCTATACACTAATAATGAGAAAATAGAGAAATTAGGGAAACGATACCATTCACTGTTGCAAGGAAAGAAATTAAATACTTAGGAATATATCTTCCTAAGGAAACAAAACCTGTGCATAGAGAACTATAAAACATTGCTGAAAATAGTTAAAGAAGACATTGATAGATGGAGAAATATACCGTGTTCGTGGATTGGAAGAATAAATATTGTGAAAATGAGTATACTACCCAAAGTAATTTATACATTCAATGCAATCCCTATCAAACTATCAACGATATTTTTCACAGAGCTGGAACAAATAATCTCATAATTTGTATGGAAATACAAAAAGCCTCAAATAGCCAAAACAATCTTGAGGAAGAAGAATGGAACTGGGGGAATCAACCGGCTGGACTTCAGGCTCTACTACAAAGCCAGAGTCATCAAGACGGTATGGTATTTACATAAATACAGAAATATAGATGAATGGAACAAAATAGAAAGCCCAGAGATAAATCCACTCGCCTATGGACACCTTATCTTTGACAAAGGAGGCAAGAATTTAAAATAGAGAAAAGACAGTCTCTTTAATAAGTGGTGCTGGGAAAACTGGTTAGCCTCTTGTAAAAGAATGAAACTAGAACACTTCCTAACACCATACACAAAAATAAACACAAAATGGATTAAAGACCTAAATGTAAGACCAGAAACTATAAAACTCCTAGAGAAGAACATAGGCAAAACACTCTCTGACGTAAATCACAACAGGGTCCTCCATGACCCATCTCCCAGAATATTGCAAATAAAAGCAAAACTAAACAAATGGGACCTAATGAAATTTAAAAGCTTCTGCAAAGCAAAGGAAACTATAAGCAAGGTGAAAAGACAGCCTGCAGAATAGAAGAAAATAATAGTAAATGAAACAACTGACAAATAATCTTCAAAATATACAAGCAGCTCCTGTAGCTCAATTCCAGAAAAATAAACGACCCAATCAAAAAATGGGCCAAAGAACTAAACAGACATTTCTCCAAAGAAGACATACAGATGGCTAACACACACATGAAAAAATGCTCAAAATTCCTCATAATCAGAGAAATGAAAATCAAAACTACAGTGAGATACCATTACACACCAGTCAGAATGGCTGCTATCCAAAAGTCTACATGCAATAAATGCTGGAGAGTTTGTGGAGAAATGGGAACCCTCTTACCCTGTTGGTGGGAATGCAAACTAGTACAGCTACTATGGAGAACAGTGTGGAGATTCCTTAAAAAACTGGAAATAGAACTGCCATACGACCCAGCAATCGCACTCCTGGGCATACACACCGAAGAAACCAGCATTGAAAGAAACACATGTACTCCAATGTTCATTGCAGCACTGTTTATAATAGCGAGGACATGGAAGCAACCTAGATGTCCATCTGCAGACGAATGGATAAGAAAGTTTTGGTACATATACGCAATGAAGTATTATTTAGCCAATAAAAAGAATACTTTTCAATCATTTCTAATGAGGTGGATGAAACTGGAGCCTATTATACATAGTGAAGTAAGCCAGAAAGTAAAACATCAATACAATATACTAACACATATATATGGAATTGAGAAAGATGATAATGATAACCCTGTATCTGAGACAGCAAAAGGGACACAGGTGTATAGAACAGTCTTTTGGACTCTGTGGGAGAGGGCGAGGGTGGGATGATTTGGGAGAATGGCATTGAAACATGTATATTACCATATGTGAAATGAATCACCAGTCCAGGTTCGATGCATGAGACAGAATGCTCGGGGCTGGTGCACTGGGATGACCCAGAGGGATGGGATGGGGAGGAAGGTGGGAGCGGGGTTCACAATGGGGAACACATGTACACCTGGGGTGGATTCATGTCAATGTATGGCAAAATCAACCAATATAATATTGTAAAGTAATTAGCCTCCAATAAATTTAAAAAAAAGAAACAATGAAAGCAAAAAAAAAAAAAAAAGACAAACTGGGAAAGCCATATTGTGAAATTTGAAACAATTACTAATTTTATAAAATACCAGATTATCTGGGTCAGTCTGTTAACTTCAAAATTTTCAGAGGCTTTTTTTGGCAAAATATATTTAGCAGTTTCTTTAAGAACTGTGCTAATTTATGTACATAAGGTACATATAATTTCTGTATATAAAATATAATGACAAATGGCCACCCTATAAAAAAATAAATAAATAAAAAATGCTGAACATCACTAACTGTCAGAGAAATTAAACCAAAGTCACAAGGAGATATCACCTCACATTCATCAGAATGGCTATCATCAAATCAAAAAGTCTGAAAGTAACAAATGTTGACAAAGATGTGGAGAAAGGGAAGCCCTTGAACTTAATTGGTGGGAATGTAAATTTTTGCAATCGCTTTGGAAAACATCATGAAAGTTTCTCAAAAAACTAAAAAAGAACTACAAATTTACCCACCAATTGAACTCCGAGGTATGTATCAGAAGACAATGAAAAATAATTTGAAAAGATACATGAATTCCAATGTGTATTACAGCTTTATTTACAATAGAAAATATATGGAAGCAACCAGTGAACAAAGCACACATGGTTCCTCTCTTCAAAGCACTCGCATGGAGTGTGGCGTAAACACGCATTTGAGCACTATAGTAATCCTTAGCAATAATGGCAGATACATGTTCGTTGAGATGGAAACATTCTTCCAGCATATTGTATAGAAAAGGAAGGCTACAATAGTGCATATAGTTTGATTCAATTTCTATAAATTAAAAAAAATTTCACTGTTGTATATATGTTCATCCAAATATATGTGTATTATATGTTCTAGAATTATGTAACACATATAGCATATATGTTATAAACACTTAGGTAGAACAACAAAGACAAAATATTAACAGTATATATATTTCTACTGACATACTTATTGATGTCCTCTAATTCCTTTTTTATGCTTTTTGAATTTCCATCATCCTGCTCTGTTATACAAGACAGCAAAAGAGACACAGATATATAGAACAGTCTTTGGGACTCTGTGGGAGAGGGTAGGGTGGGATGATTTGGGAAAATGGCATCGAAACATGTATGTTGTCATATGTGAAACGAATCACCAGTTCAGGGTTGATGCGTGTTACAGGATGCTTGGGGCTGGTGTGCGGTGACCCAGAGGGAGGATAAAGGGAGGAGAGAGGTGGGAGGGGGGTTCAGGAGGGGGCACTCATGTACACCGGGGGCGGATTCATGTCAATGTATGGCAAAACCAACCAATATAATATTGTAAAATCATTAGCCTCCAATAAAAAATTAATTAATTAAAAAAATAAAAATCACTGTGATGTTAATGTTTGTCACAGTAGTGCTCAAGGTGGGCGGGCCCTCACATTCTTGTTGGGTTTGAAATATTAGCTATACTATATGCTGCACATGGGATCAAGCGGCAGCTGTTGGAGGGGCATATAGATAAGCACTGCTTACAGGCGTGACTGGGATTACAATGAAAAGAATGATGTACAAAAGTTAAACAAGCATGTGAAATCAAAATCTGAGGTTGGAAAGGAGTCAATCAAAAAGATTCCAGCACACTGGACCCAAAGTATCCTTATGTAACAGAGCAGGATGAGCACAGCCCTTAGCAGGTAGCTATTGCTGTGCCTGACTACTCCACATCCGGTTACTAAACCACATATCTTGCTCAGCAATAGGACATTGCATCCTTGGGCCCCGCACATAAGCAATAAACTATCAATGAGGTACATACTGGTGTGTCTCCTGCTCAACTATTGGTTACCTACAAATTGGACCCTACCGGATGATAACTGTCAATGAGGGACCATTGGGGAAGTGATTTAGTCAAGAGTCCATGGTGCAGTGGCCATGTGGCACCTTACTTTTTTTCTTTGTTTTTAATCACGAATGTATTTCTGGTAGATGGGGTAAGCTGAGTTTCCCGACTCAATATGAGAGTTGAAATGTCCCCAGCAATATTAGGGGAGAAGACATTGAACACTTTCTTTGCTCTGATGTGTAATGTTATGGAGACGGTGTATTGTCCTTGGGGCAACAGACTGAGGATTCACCAAATCTTGGGATCTCTAAAGCTCATTGGAGTAGAAAAAACATACATGTTCTTAATTACTGTTTTCCATGTTAAGTGATTGCTCTTAAGTTCCTTAAGCCCCTGAAGAATCCGCAATAGGAAGAGGGTGGTCTAGAGCTGAAGTGACTAGAGGAATCTGAAGTGCTGAAATGGGATGAAAAGTGTTCATACAGGGATGGAGGAGGCAGGAGTGTTGAAAGGAGACATATAAGTCAAAGAGTAAAGGGCACTGAAGGAAAGTCTGAAGTTCATGAGCAGAAACACCATGCCCCTGAATCACCACTCCCCAGAATCAAACACACAGAGGTGTCAGCAGTGGGTAAGTTTTATCATGGCCTCCCTCAGCCTCTACTAGCCCATGTTGACGGGCAAAGTGGTACATTGTGATGTCTAAGACGCCAAGGCCACCATTGGCTGGGGGAGTGCCAAGATGACCAGTCAGATTGATGGGTGTTGCTCCTCATTGTCCTGAGAAGGTATATATAGGGGGGTCAGAGACTGAGATTCTGGGTTAAACCACGTTCTGTGATCATCATGACTATTGTAACCAGGAAGCCACAGAAGCCAAGAAGAGTTGCCAGGTGGTTTGCTTCAAGGATGAACGGAAATAAGGTGACTCATTGTCAACGGAGATACAGGGGCAGTGTGAAGGTAAGATGACTCCATCTATGCTCCCCATATTCTCCGCTGACTTGGCTGCCCAAGACCTCTACACTGCCCTTGCCTTGCATAAAAGCCCTCATCAGCCCACATCCCTTTTTCAAGAAACCTCCTTTCCAACACTGTTTTTATACTCTTTCCTCAACACTAATACCCTTCTCTTTTCTTTCCAGGCACGAAATATGACCATGAGGTTTAGAAGACCTCTACAAGGGACTTTGAGAAAGAAAATCAGATCATATGCCACTCAGTCGAAGAAGGTAAAGAAAACAAGAAATCCAAACTGCTTTTTCTGCTCCTGTGCAGGTAAGACAGTGAATCAAAGCCTAAAATTTTACCAAAATATGAGGCAGAGTCCAAGAAGGAGGTAGAATCGAAAGAGAAGATAAGCTCAGCCGACCCAGAATGAGAGACCCTGGAGAAGTACAATCTGGGCAGCCAGGAACTCAATACCAAAGTTCAGACAGTTTAGAATTGTTTCTCTAGAGTTCGGCTTTCATACAATTGGCCAACCAGGAAAAGACTGACTTTCACACTTTCAGGGTAAACTGATGGCTGCCATTTAAAATTAACATCAAAATAAACATCAAATGGTGCAAAGATGATATGTGTGTGTGTGTGTGTGTGTGTGTGTGTGTGTGTGAATTCTTTGATGGGAAGGGAGGGAAAGGAGAGAACTGGTGGTCACCTGAGAGGGGAGGGGTGTGGAGTCCGGAAGATTGGGGAACAGACCCTCAGGCCCCCCGTTAACCAGAGAGTAGAGGTCTGGACTGGGTCAGGAGTCTGCACTGAAGATGGATAACCCTGCTTAACAATTGATCTCAGCAGCAAGGATTAGTGTTGTGGTGTGGTGTGCCTTTGTTTGGTGTGTGGAATGACATTAGGTTCTAGATTGCCAGAACCAAGATGGCAAGAGGATTCAACATGGGGATGGTGAATGTCATACTTCCCCTGAGAAAAGTAGGCAGAAATGACTTCCTTGCCTCCTACATCATAAAGGGTTTGTTGCATCACTCGCCTATGCTGTCAGCTAAAGGTGCTCAGGAGGCAAAAAATGTTGATACAACTAAAACCCACAGCCTTCACTCCCAAGGATTACAATAATGTTTGGATCAATTGGGCCACTGTTATCCTAAGAAATTGGTGGGATCAGTGTGTTCCCAAGGGCAAGGCAGGGGAGGTAGCCCAATCACGGTGCATATGACAAACAAGATCACCACAGACAGATAATTTTTTTGGGGTGGGGGGCACGTGCAACTTTTGGGATCTTAGTTCCTGATCAGGGATTGAAAACGTTTCTGTTTCCTTGTTAGTTTTCTGTTTAGTCGATCTTTCCATAGGTGTGAGTGTGGTGTTAAAATCTCCCACTATTATTGCATTGTTTTTAATTTCCCCTTTCATACTTGTTAGTAATTTTCTTACATAATGCGGTGCTCCTATGTTGGGTGCATATATATATATATATATATATATATATATATATATACACATAATTGTTCTATCTTCTTCTTGGATTGATCCTTTGATCATTATGTAGTTTCCTTCTTTGTCTCTTTTCACAGCCTTTGTTTTAAATTCTGTTTTATCTGATATGAGTATTGCTGCTCCTGCTTTATTTTGGTCTCTGTTTGCGTGGAATATCTTTTTCCAGCCCTTCATTTTCAGTCTCTATGTGTCCCCTGTTTTGAGGTGGGTCTCTTGTAGACAACATATATGGAGTTCTTGTTTTTGTATCCAATCAGCCAGCCTTTGTCTTTTGGTGGGGGCATTCAACCCATTTATGTTTAAGGTTATTATTGATAAGTATGATCCCATTGCCATTTTCTTTATTGTTTTGGGTTCGAGTTTATAGACCCTTTCTGTGTTTCCTGTTTAGAGAAGATCCTTTAACATTGTTGGAGAGCTGGTTTGGTAATGCTGAATTCTCTCAGCTTTTGCTTGTCTGTAAAGCTTTTGATTCCTCCTTCATATTTGAATGAGATCCTTGCTGGGTACAGTAATCTGGGCTGTAGGTTATTTTCTTTCATCACTTTACGTATGTCTTGCCATTTCCTCCTGGACTGAAGAGTTTCTGTTGAAAGATCAACTGTGATCCTTATGGGAATCCCCTTGTGTGTTATTTGTTGCTTTTCCCTTGCTTCTTTTAATATTTCTTAGTGTTTGATTTTGTTAATTTGATTAATATGTGTCTTGGAGTATTTCGCCTTGGATTTATCCTGTTGGGGACTTTCTGGGTTTCTTAGACTAGGGTGATTATTTCCTTCCCCATTTTAGGGAAATTTTCAACTATTATCTCCTCAAGTATTCTCTCATGATCTTTCTTTTTGTCTTCTTCTACTGGGACTCCTATGATTCGAATGTTGTGACGTTTAACATTGTCCCAGAGGTCTCTAATATTGTCCATATTTCTTTTAATTTGTTTTTCTTTTTTCCTCTCTGTTGCATTTATTTCTGCAATTCTGTCTTCTAGCTCGCTTATCCTGTCCTTTGCCTGCGTTATTCTACTGTTTGTTCCCTCAAGAGTGTTTCTGATCTCATCTATTTCATTATTCATTGTATATTGACTCTTTTTTATTTCCTCTAAATCCTTATTAAATCTTTCTTGCATCTTCTCAATCCTTTTCTCCAGGTTATTTATCTGTAACTCCATTTTGCTTTCCAGATTTTGAATCATTTTCACCATCAAAATTCGAAATACTTTATCAGGTAGATTCCCTATATCTTCCTCTTTTGTTGTGTTGGTGGGCATTTATCCTGTTCCTTTACTTGATGGGTATTTCTTTGCCTCTTCATCTTGCTTATATCGTTGTGCTTGGGGTGGCCTTTCCGTCTTCTGGCAGTTTGTGGAGTTTTCTTAATTATGTAGTTTCCTTGCTGTGTTTTGGGTTGGATGGTTGGCTTGTCAGGGTTCCCTGATTAGGGAAGCTTGTGTCGGTGATCTGGTGGGTGGAGCTGGGTTTCTTCTCTCTGGAGTGCAATGAAGTGTCCAGTAATGAGTTATGAGGTGTCAGTGTGTTTGGAGTGATTTTGGGCAGCCTGTATATTGAAGCTCAGGGCTATTTTCCTGTGTTGCTGGCGAATTTGCATGGTATGTCTTGCTCTGGAAGTTGTTGACCCTTGGGTGGTGCTTGGTTTCAGTGTAAGTATGGAGGCGTTTGATGAGTTCCTATGGATTAACGTTCCCTGGAGTCAGGAGTTCTCTGGTTTTCTCATGATTTCTGCTTAAGCCTCTTGCCTCTGGTTTTCGATCTTATTCTTGCAGTAGCCTCTAGACTTATCTATCTGTCATTTCCAAGGTGGTCCCTCTGTTTTAGCTTCTGTTTGCTGGTCTCTTCAGTGTCTGAATTCCACCCTGACACTAGACGGAGTGGTGAACACTTTTTAAGGCTCATTTGTTCAGTCCTATTAACTCAATGAAGCTAAGCCATGCCATGTGGGGCCACCCAAGACGGACGGGTCATGGTGGAGAGGTCTGAGAGAATGTGGTCCACTGGAGAAGGGAATGGCAAACCACTTCAGTATACTTGCCTTGAGAACCCCATGAACAGTATCAAAAGGCAAAATAATAGGATAGTGAATGAGGAATTCCCTAGGTCGGTAGGTGCCCAGTATGCTACTGGAGATCAGTGGAGAAATAACTCCAGAAAGAATGAAAGGATGGAGCCAAAGCAAAACAAATACCCAGTTGTGGATGTGACTGATACTAAAAGCAAGGTCCAATGCTGTAAAGAGCAATATTGCATAGGAACCTGGAATGTTAGGTCCATGAATCAAGGCAAATTGGAAGTAGTCAAATAGGAGATGGCAAGAGTGAACATAGACATTCTAGGAATCAGTGAACTAAAATGGACTGGAATTGGTGAATTTAACTCAGATGACCATTATATCTACTACTGTGGGCAGGAATCCCTTAGAAGAAATGGAGTAGCCATCATGGTCAACAAAAGTCCGAAATGCAGTACTTGGATGACAGAATGATTTCTATTCGTTTCCAAGGCAAACCATTCAATATTACAGTAACCCAAGTCTATGCCCCAACCAGTAATGCTGAAGAAGCCGAAGTTGAACAGTTCTATGAAGACCTACAAGACCTTTTAGAACTAACACCCAAAAAAAGATGTCCTTTTCATTATAGGGGACTGGAATGCAAAAGTAGGAAGTCAAGAAACACCTGGAGTAACAGGCAAATTTGGCCTTGGAGCACGGAATGAAGCAGGGCAAAGGTTAATAGAGTTTTGCCAAGAGAACGCACTGGTCATAACAAACACCCTCTTCCAACAACACAAGAGAAGAGTTTACGCATGGACATCACCAGATGGTCAATACCGAAATCAGATTGATTATATTCTTTGCAGCCAAATATAGAGAAGCTCTATACAGTTAGCAAAAACAAGACTAGGAGCTGACTGTGGCTCAGATCATGAACTCCTTATTGCCAAATTCAGACTTAAATTGAAGAAAGTAGGGAAAACCACTAAACCATTCAGATATGACCTAAATCAAATCCCTTGTGATTATACAGTGGAAGTAAGAAATAGATTTAAGGGTCTAGATCTGATAGATAGAGTGCCTGATGAACTCTGGACGGAAGTTCGTGACATTGTACAGGAGACAGGGACCAAGACCATCCCCATGGAAAAGAAAGGCAAAAAAGCAAAATGGCTGTCTGAGGAGGCCTTACAAATGGCTGTGAAAAGAGAAGCAAAAAATAAAGGAGGAAAGGAAAGATATAAGCATCTGAATGCAGAGTTCCAAAGAATAGCAAGGAGAGATAAGAAAGGCTTCGTCAGCGATCAATGCAAAGAAATAGAGGAAAACAACAGAATAGGAAAAATAATAGATCTTTTCAAGAAAATTAGAGATTCCAAGGGAACATTTCATGCAAAGATGGGCTCGATAAAGGACAGAAATGGTATGGACCTAACAGAAGCAGAAGATATTAAGAAGAGGTGGCAAGAATACACAGAAGAACTGTACAAAAAAGATCTTCACGATGAAGATAATCACAATGGCGAGATCACTCACTGGAACCAGACATCTTGGAATGTGAAGTCAAATGGACCTTAGAGAGTATCACTACAAACAAAGCTGGTGGAGGTGATGGAATTCCAGCTGAGCTATTTCAAATCCTGAAAGATGATGCTGTGAAAGTGTTGCACTCAATATGAAAGCAAATTTGGAAAACTCAGAAGTGTCCACAGGACTGGAAAAGGTCAGTCTTCATCCCAATCCCAAAGAAAGGCAATGTCAAAGAATGCTCAAACTACTGCACAATTGCACTCATCTCACACGCTAGTAAAGTCACGCTCAAAATTCTCCAGGCGAGGCTTCAGCAATATGTGAATCATGAACTTCCAGATGTTCAAGCAGGTTTTAGAAAAGGCAGAGGCACCAGAAATCAAATTGCCAACATCCGCTGGATTATGGAGAAAGCAAGAGAGTTCCAGAAAAAAACATCTATTTCTGCTTCATTGACTATGCCAAAGCCTTTGACTGTGTGGATCACAATAAACTGTGGAAAATTCTGAAAGAGATGGGAATCCCAGACCACCTGACCTGCCTCTTGCGAAACCCGTATGCAGGTCAGGAAGCAACAGTTAGAACTGGACATGGAAGAACAGACTGGTTCCAAATAGGAAGAGGAGTACTTCAAGGTTGTATATTGTCACCCTGCTTATTTAACTTATATGCAGAATACATCATGAGGAATGCTGGGCTGGAAGAAGCACAAGCTGGAATCAAGATTGCCGGGAGAAATATCAATAACCTCAGATATGCAGATGACACCACCCTTAGGGCAGAAAGTGAAGAGGAACTCAAAGGCCTATTGATGAAAGTGAAATAGGAGAGTGAAAAGGTTGGCTTGAAGCTCAACATTCAGAAAACGAAGATCATGGCATCTGGTCCCATCCCTTCATGGGAAATAGATGGGGAAACTTTCGAAACAGTGTCAGACTTTATTTTTTGGGGCTCCAAAATCACTGCGGATGCTGATTGCAGCCATGAAATTAAAAGACGCTTACTCCTTGGAAGGAAAGTTATGACCAGCCTAGATAGCATATTAGAAAGCAGAGACATTACTTTGCCAACCAAGGTCCGTTTAGTCAAGGCTATGGTTTTTCCCGTGGTCATGTATGGATGTGAGAGTTGGACTGTGAAGAAAGCTGATCGCCAAAGAATTGATACTTTTGTACTGTGGTGCTGGAGAAGACTCTTGAGAGTCCCTTGGACTGCAAGGAGATCCAACCAGTCCATTCTAGAGGAGATCAATCCTGGGTGTTCATTGGAAAGACTTATGCTAAAGCTGAAACTCCAATACTTTGGCCACCTCATGAGACGAGTTGACTCACTGGAAAAGACTCTGATGCTGGGAGCAAATGAGGGTAGGAGGAGACGGGGACGACAGAGAATGTGTTGGCTGGATGGCATCACCGACTCTGTGGACATGAGTTTGAGTGAACTCCGGGAGTTGGTGATCGACAGGGATGCCTGGTGTGCTGTGGTTCATGGGGTCGCTAAGAGTCGGACACGACTGAGCAACTGAACTGAACTGATTAGGGCTTCCCTCGTGTCTCAGAGGTTAAAGCATCTGCCTCCAATGCGGGAGACCCGGGTTCGATCCCTGGTCGGGAAGATCCCCTGGAGAAGGAAACGGTAACCCACTCCAATATTCTTGCCTGGAGAATCCCATGGACGGAGAAGCCTGGTAAGCTACAGTCCACGGGGTCGCAAAGGGTCAGACACGACTGAGCGACGCCAGGATATTCTGGGAAGGGAGGAACGCTGCAAACAAATATCTCTGGCATCTGTGGGGAGTGCTGGCAGTGTCTCGGTCACATGGGGTTTGCCCCAGCTCACAGCAAGTGTATTGTCCCAGTATTCACTGCAGAGGCTCTAGGTTGCTCTGCCAGGAGCTGTCCGAGGCCGGCGCTGGGTTGCATGCATTTCCCAGATCTGGGTGGCTCAGGTTCAGGTTCTCGGGTACTCCACAAAGGCGCAGACTTAGTTGGGCCTGCGTTTTGTGCCTTCCCCAGTCCGAGCAGCTCAGGTGACCAGGTGTTTGGTGAATGCAGTCGCTGTAACTTATCACCTCCCTGGTCCCTCCCACTAGGTTTTCTGGGTGTACAGCCGGCACACCTTCTCAGGTGGATGTCGACCGGCCAAAAACACAAGAAGTCTTGGTTAGCAATGATGCCTGCCTGCAATTTGGTATTGGATGCCTCTCTGGGGCCGTGGTTGTCCCCTTCCAGCTCTGGCTGCCCTCCCCTGCCTGTCACTGCGGGGGATGGGCCGACCGCAGCCAACTTGCTTTGCTCAGTCCTTTGTTCTGTGATCGGGGCTGGTAGAGTCTTAGGTTAGGGCTTTTTGCCTTTTCACGTGGTATCTACCCCACAGTCTGCTCTTCTATCTCCAGTCAGCTCCCCCAGACTGCCCTCGTGGCATTCAGGCCCAGTCCTTTCTCTAAGCAGTTCAGCTGGCTCCTCCGTGTCCCGCCCCCTCTTGTTAATGGCAGATGCGGGCGTCTGCGCTGCTTCTCCGCTGGGAGTTACCCTTTGGCTGGTAATCTGTGGGTTTTAATTATTTCTTTCTTTTTTCTCCCGGCTATGTGGCCCTCTAAGGTTCCAAGGCTCGCCACAGACACGCCACTGAGAGTGATTCCTGGTGTTTGGAAACTTCTTTCTTTTTTAAGCCTCCCTTCCCGGGATGGAGCTCTGTCCCTACCTCTTTTGTCTCTTTATATCTTTTATGTTTTTCCCTACCTCCTTTCGACGACAATGGGCTGCTTTTCTGGGTGCCTGATGTCTTCTGCTGGGATTCAGAAGTTGTTTTGTGGAATTTACTCAGCGTTCAAATGTTCTTTTGATGAATTTGTGGGGGAGAAAATGGTCTCACCGTCCTATTCCTCTGCCATCTTTCTCCCTCCAGCACTTCGTTCTTGTGGGGCAAAATTTCCAATGCTGTAAGGGGATACAGCACACACTTACATGAAATGGAATCAGCATGGACCTGAAACTCAGGGCTTCTGTACCATCAACTGGATACTCAACCTAACTCCCCGATAGGCAGGGTTGGCTACTGAGCACAGGAGAAGTACGGGTTCATACTTGGCATTGGTTCTGACCCCTCTATTTCTAACCATACCTCTCACTGTAGTGAAAGTTGCGAATACACAAGAAGCAATATTAATCTGGAAAGTAAAATTACGGAAATTGCCCAATAGGGAAAACAAAAGGAAACATAAGTTAAAAAGGAGAACAGTTTAAGAGATTTCTAGAAAACATCAAGTATACTAATATTCAATTTATGGGGTCGTAGAAGGAAAAGAGAGAGAGAAAGGGGTAAAAATGTATATTTAACGTGCTGAAAGGGAAAAACTTGCAACCTGTAATACTCTACTCAGCAAGATTGTCATCCAGAATTGGAGAGAAGAACTTCTCAGGCAAGCAAAAACTAAGAGCTTATCCATACTAAACCAACTCGGAATGAAATATTAAAGAGTCTCCTCTGCGTGGAAAAAGAAGTAAAAGTCTACAGAGAATGGAAAAACTCCCACCAGTACACACAAACACATAGTGAAGGCTGTGGATCAATCAAGTAGATAATTTAGTACGAAAATTAAAAGACAAGTGAATTGCAAACTAAACACTAACTACATTAAACAACCTATTACATCAATTGACAGAGCATCCTGATGGAAAAGCAATAAGAAAACTGTAATATTAAAATACAGATTAGAGTTTGAACTTAACATATACCTACAACATTTGTTGTTGTTCTTCAGTTACTAAGTTGTCTGACTCTTTTGAAACCCTATGGGCTGTAGTCCTCCAGGCTCCTCTGCCCATGGGATGTCCCAGGCAAGAACACTGGAGTTTATTGCATTTCCTTTTCCAGGGGATCTAGCTGACACAGGGATCAAATCTGAATCTTCTGCGTTGCAGGCAGATTCTTTACCGCTGAGCCATCTGGCATAGTATATCCCCAAATAGCAGAATATACACCTTCAAGTGCGCAAAGGATATTTTTACAGGGATGATCAAATGCTGGGCCACAAAACAAGTCTCAAAACATTTAGGAAGACAGAAATTATATCAAGCACCTTTTCTGACCACAATGGAAATCAATTACACGAGGGGAATATGGGACAAACAGAAACATATGGAGACGAAAAAACATGCTACTAAATACCAATGAGGTAATGAAGAAATCAAAAAGGGAATCAGAAAATACTTTGAGACTAATAAAAATACCAACTTTCCAAAATCTATTGTATTAAGCAAAAGCAGTTCTAGGGGAAATTGTATAGTGACAGATGCTTCCCTCATGCCGGGGGGAAAACTGAAATAAACAACTTAACTTACTATGTAAATGAAGTAGAAAAAGAAGAATAAATAAAGCCCCAAATCCTCAGAATGAAGGCAATAATAAAGATCAGAGAGGACATTAATAACATGGAGACTTCCCCTTTCCTAAAGTAGAAATATGTCAGTTAAGTGAAAAGCTATTTTTTGAAAAGTTAAAATAATTAAGTCTTTGGGCAGGTTCATAAAAAATAAAAGATAGATGACTCAAACAAACAAATGCGAAGGAGACATTACAACCAACATCACAGCAATAGGGAAAATCATAAGAGGATACTGCTGCTGCTGCTGCTGCTGCTGCTAAGTCACTTCAGTCGTGTCCGACTCTGTATGACCCCATAAACAGAAGCCCACCAGGCTCCCCCTTCCCTGGGATTCTCCAGGCAAGAACACTGGAGTGGGTTGCCATTTCCTTCTCCAATGTGTGAAAGTGAAAAGTGAAAGTGAAGTCGCTCAGTCGTGTCCGACCCTTAGCAATCCCACGGACTGCAGCCTACCAGGCTCCTCCATCCATGGGATTTTCTAGGCAAGAGTACTGGAGTGGCTTGCCATTGCCTTCTCCGAAGAGGATACTACGAATAGTTATATGCCATAAAAACTGACAAATCTCTAGGACCATACACAACCTTTCAAAACTGAATCAGGAAGAAATGTGTAAACTGAATAGTTGAAACACTAGTAGTGAAATTGAATTTATAACAAAAATTCTCTTAGTAAAATAAAGTTCAGCTTCCACACAGCTTCACAGAAAAATGTTTACAAACATATACAGAAGAGATTATACCCAACATTCTCAAACTCTTCCAAAAAATTAAGAAAATGGAGTGCTCCCAAAATTTTTATGAAGCTATTATTATCCTAACAAAAAAGCAGACAAAGACACCACCAAAAAAGAAAGCTCAATGCTAATATTTCTGTTGAATATAGATGTGAATATTCTTAACAAAATATGAGAGAACCAAATTCAAGATCATATGGAAACTATCATATAGCATGATCAAGATGGACTTATTCCAGGGGTAAAAGGATGGATCAATATCTGCAATCTAGTCAGTGTGGTATACCACATTAGGAAAGAGAAGGACAAAAGTCACATTATCATCTCAACAGATGTTGTAAAAGCATTTGGCAAAATTCAACATTCATTCATTTCAAAACTCTCACAATACTTGATATGGAGGGAATATATCTGAACATAATGAAAGTGAAATTGGAATTCAAACTGTGCCCAATCCAGTACTCTGGCCTAGAGAGTTCCATGGACTGTATAGTCCATGTGGTCGGCTGAACATAATAAAGGTGATTTATAACAAACAGAGATGATATAATATTCAGTGGCAAAAAGCTGAAAGCTATCCCTCTAAATCAGGAACAAGACACAGATGCCCACTCTTGCCACTTCTAAAACACTAGAAATACTAGGCACAGCAATCATTCAAAGAAAATAAATAAAAGTCATCCAAATTGGAAGGAAGAAGTAAAACTGTCACTACTTGTGGTTGACATGATATTATATACAGAAAGCTATCAGTTCAGTTCACTTCAGTTCAGTTCAGTTCAGTTCAGTCATATCCGACCCTTTGCGATGCCATGAATCACCGCACACCAGGCCTCCCTGTCCAACACCAACTCCTGGTGTCCACTCAAACTCATATCCATCGAGTTGGTGATGCCATCCAGCCATCTCATTTTCTGTAGTCCCCTTCGCCTCCCGCCCCCAATCCCTACCAGCATCAGAGTATTTTCCAGGGAGTCAACTCATCGCATGAGGTGGCCAAACTATTGGAGTTTCAGCTTAAAAAAAATGGTTAAGCAAATGAACTCAAAGTGAATTAAAACCCTAAATGAAAGACTGGAAACTATGAAACCCCTAGAAGAAAATAGAGGCAGGACACTCTTTGACATAATTCAAAGCAACATTTTTTTCACCTGTTTCCTAAAGCAAAGGAAGCAAAGGAAATAAATGAGATCCTATTAAACTTAAAAGCTTTTGCACAGCAAACCAAAACACTGACAAAATGAAAAGACACCCTACTGAGTGGGAGTAAGTATTTGCAAATTATATGACTGTAAGGCGTTAATATCCAAACTATCGAAACAGATTATTCAACTCGATATTAAAAAACAAACAAAGAAACAAACAAACAAGAAAAACAATGGGAAGCTCTGATTTTCTCCAAATAAGATATAAAGATGGCACATGAAAAAATGCTGAACATCACTAACTGTCAGAGAAATTAAAACCAAAATCACAAGGAGATATAACCTCACACTCATCAGAATGGCTCTCATCAAATCAAAAAGTCTGAAAATAACAAATGTCAACAAGGATGTGGAGAAAGGGAAGCCCTTGTACATATTTGGTGGGATTGTACATTTGTGCAGTCGCTATGGAAAACATCATGAAAGTTTCTGAAAAAACTAAAAAAAAGAACTACCATTTGACCCAGCAATTCCACTCCAAGGTATATATCAGAAGACAAGGGACACTAATTTGAAAAGATACATGAATACCAATGTGTATTACAGCCTGATTTCCAATAGAAATGATATGGAAGCAACCAGTGAACAAAGCACACATGGTTCCTCTCTTCAAAGCACTCAAATGGAGTATGGAATAAGCAAGCATTTGAACACTATAGTAATTCTTAGAAACAAAAGGAGATACATGTTCGTTGAGATGGGAAAATTCTTCCAGCCTATTGTATAGAAAAGGAAGGCTACAATAGTGCATAGAGTTTGGTTCAATTTCTATAAATTAAAAAATAATTCACTTATGTGTATATGCTCATACAAATACACGTGTAATATATATTATAGTATTATAAAACACATATAATATATGTTATAAACATTTAGGTAGAGCAACAAAACAAAATATTTACAGTATATATATTTATATTCACATATTTACTGGTGTCCTCTAAATTCATTTTTATAGTTTTTGAATTTTCATCATCCTGCTCTATTATAATGTGAATAGAATAGGAATCATTCTGATGTTAAGTGTTGTCAAAGTAGTTCTCAAGGTGGGCTGGCCTTCACATTCTTGTGGAGTTTGAAATATTAGCTATACTATCTGTGGCACATGGGATCAAGTGGCAGCTGTTGGAGTGGCGTATAGATAAGCCCTGCTGACAGGCATGCCTGGGAATACAAGGAAAGAATGATGTACAAAAGTTAAACGAGTATGTGAAATCAAAATCTGAGGTTGGAAAGGAGTCAATCAAAAATATTCCAGCACACTGGACCCAAAGTGTCCTTATGTAACAGAGCAGGATGAAATCAGCCCTTAGCAGGAGGCCATTGCTGTGCCTTACTACTTCACATCCTGTTACTATGCAACAGGTCTTGATCAGCAATTGGACAGTGTATCCCTGGGACCCGCCCTTAAGCAACCAACTGTCAATGATGTACCTACTGGTACGTCCCCTGCTCAGCTATTGGTCAACTACACAGTGGGCCTTACATGGTGATAACTGTCAATGAGGGACCATTGGGGAAGTGATTCAGTCAAGAGACTGTGGTTCAGTGGTGATGTGATACGTGCCTTTGAGCACCTTACATTTTTTTTTCTTTTTTTTAAATCAGGAATGTATTTCTGGTAGATGGGGCAAGTTGAGTTTCCCTACTCAATATGAGGGTTGAAGTGTCTCCAACAATTTTAGTGGAGAAGACATTTAACACTTTCTTTGATCTGATGTGTAATATTATGGAGATGGTGTATTGACCTTGGGTCAGGAGACTGAGGATTCACTAAATCTTCGGGTCTCTAAAGCTCATTGGAATAGAAAAAACATACAACATATTCTTAATTACCTTTTTCCATGTTAAGTGCTTGCTCTTCAGTTCCCTAAGTCCCTAAAATAACCCCAATAGGAAGAGGGTAGTCTAGAGCTGAAGTGACTAGAGGACTCTGAAGTGCTGAAATGGGATGAAATGTGTTCATACAGGGATGGAGGAAGCAGGAGTGTTGAAGGGAGACATATAAGTCAAAGAATAAAGGGCACTGAAGGACAGTCTGAAGTTCATGAGCAGAAACATCATGCCCCTGAATCACCAATTCCCAGAATCAGACACACAGAGGTGTCAGCAGTGGGTAATATGTATCATGGCCTCCATCAGACTCCACTAGCCCATGTTGATGGAAAAAATGGTACACTTTGATGTCTAAGACGCTAAGGCCACCATTGGCTGGGGGACTGCCTAGCTGACCAATCAGATTGAAGGGTGTGGCTGCTCATTGTCCTCAGAAGTTATATATAAGGGGGCCAGAGGCAGAGACTGTGTGTAAGCCCACTTCGTGGGATCATCATGCCTAAGGAAACAAGGAAGCCAGAGAAGCCAAAAAGAGTTGCAATGCAATTTGCTACCAGGATGAAAGGAAGAAAGACGACCCGTTGTCAAGGGAGATATAGAGGCAGTGTGAAGGTAAGATGACTCCATCTATGCTCCCCATGTTCTCCATTAACTTTGCTGCCCAAGACCTCTACACTGCCCTTGCCTGGCACAAAAGCCCTCATCATACCACATCGCTTTTTCATGAAATCTCCCTTAAAAACTCAGTTGTTATACTCTTTACTCAAAACTAGCACCGTTCTCTTTTCTTTCCAGGCACGAAATATGACCAAGAGGGTAAGAAGAACTCTACAAGAGACTTTGAGAAAGAAAATCCGAGCATATGACATGCAGTCGAAGAAGGTGAAGAAAACAAGAAAACCAAAATGTTTTTTCTGTTCCTGTGCATGTAAGATACTGAATTAACGCTGAAAAAGGTACCAAAATATGAGGCAGAGTCCAAGAGTGAGACAGAATCGAAAGAGAAGATAAGCTCAGCCACCCTAGAATGAGAGACCCTGGAGAAGGACCTCCTGGGCAGCCAGTAACTGAATACCAAAGTTCAAACAGTTTAGAATTGTTACTCTAGAGGTCTGCTTTCTTACAAATGGCCAACGAGGAAAACACTGACTCTCACACTAACAGAGTAACCTGATGTCTGCCATTAAAATAAACATCAAATGGTGAAAAGATGATATGTGTGTGTGTGTGTGTGTGTGTGTGTCTATGAATTTTCTGATGGGAAGGGAGAGAAGAGGTGAGCAGCTGAGTAGAGAGGGGTGTGGAGTCCCCGGAGATTGGGGAACAGACCCTCAGGGCCCCAGTTAACCAGAAAGTAGAGGTCTGGACTTGGTCAGGAATCTGCACTGAAGATGGATAACCCTGCTTAACAATTGATCTCAGCAGCAAGGATTAGTGTTGTGGTGTGACTGCCTTTGTTTGGGGTGTGGAATGACATTAGTGTCTAGATTGCCAGAACCCGGATGGGAAGAGGGTTAAACATGGGGATAGTTAATGTCATACTTCCCCTGAGAAAAGCAGGCAGAAATCAACTCCTGGCCAACTATGTCATAAAGGGCTTTGTTGAATCACTCGCCTATGCTGTCAGCTAAAGGTGCTCAGGAAGCAGAAAATGGTGATACAACTAAAGCCCACAAGTAGCACTCCCAAAGATTAAAATAATGTTTGGAGGGAACAGACCAAATATCAATTAGGCCACTGTTATCCTAAGAAATTGGTGGGAGCAGTGTGTTCCCAAGAGCAGGGCATGGGAGGTGGCAAAATCCCGGTGCATATGACAAACAGGATCACCACAGATAGATAATTTTTTGGGGTGGGGGGCACCATGAAGTTTGTGGGATCTTTGTTCCCTGACCAGGGATTGAAAACGTCTGTGTTTCCTTGTTAACTTTCTCTTTAGTCGATCTCTCCATAGGTGTCAGTGGGTTATGTATGGCTCCCACTCTTATTGTGTTATTGTTAGTCTCCCCTTTCATAATTATTAACATTTGTCTTACATATTGCGGTACTCCTGTGTTGGGTGCATATGTATTTATAATTGTTATATCTTCTTTTGGGATTGATCCTTTGATCATCACATAGTGTCCTTCTTTGTATCTTTTCAAATTCTTTGTCTTAAAGACTATTTTTTCTGATCTGAGTATTGCTACTCCTGCTTTCTTTTGGTCTCTATTTGCGTGGAACATCTTTTTCCAGCCCTTCCCTTTCATCTGCATATGTCCCTCGTTTTGAGGTGGGTCTCTTGTAGACAACATATATAGGGGTCTTCTTTGTGTATCCATTCAGCCCGTCCTTGTCTTTGGTTGGGGCATTCAACCTATTTACATTTAAGATAATTATTGATAAGTATGATCCCGTTGCTATTTACTTTATTGTTTTGGGTTCGGGTTTATACCCCCTTTCTCTGCTTCCTGTCTAGAGAAGGTCCTTTAGCATTTGTTGGAGAGCTGGTTTGGTGATGCTGAATTCTCTCAGCTTTTGCTGGTGTGTAAAGCTTTTGATTTCTCCTTCATATTTGAATGAGATCCTTGCTGGGTGCAGTAATCTGGGCTGTAGGCTATTTTCTTTCATCACTGTAAGTATGCCCTGCCATCCCCTCCTGGCCTGAAGAGTTTCTATTGAAAGATCAGCTGTTATCCTTGTGGGAATCCCCTTGTGTGTTATTTGCTGTTTTTCCCTTGCTGCTTTTAACATTTGTTGTTTGTCTTTGATCTTTCTTAATTTTATTAATATGTGTGTTTTGGGGTGTTTTGCCTTGGGTTTTTCCTGTTTGGGACTCTCTGGGTTTCATGGACTTGGATGATTATTTCCTTCCCCATTTTAGGGAACTTTTCAACTATCGTCTCCTCAAGGATTTTCACATTTTATTTCTTTTTGTCTTCGTAATCTGGGACTCCTATGCTTCAAATGTTGGGGAGTTTAACATTGGAACAGAGGTCACTGAGATTGTCCTCATTTATTTTAATTTGTTTTTTTTCCCTCTTTGTTTCATTTATTTCTACCTTTCTATCTTCTATCTCACTTATCCTATCTTCTGTGTCTATTATTCTACTGTTGGTTCCCTCCAGAGTGTTTTGGATCACATCTATTGCATTGTTCCTTATGTATTGACTCTTTTTTATTTCTTCTAGGTGCTTGTTAAATCATTCTTGCATCTTCTTGATCCTTGTCTCCAGGCTATTCATCTGTAACTCCATTTTGTTTTCAAGATTTTGGATCATTTTCACTATCATTATTCGTGATTCTGTATCAGGTAGATTCCCTATCTCTTCCTATTTTGTGTGGGTTTGTGGGCCTTTATTTATTTATCTCGATGAAAAGAGTTTGCTGAGGCAACCGTATGTTTTCTTACTCACAAACCAAGGCAGTGGAAACATGTTGAAATAACACAGGATGCCGGTTGTTTCCCCATAACAATGTCAGGTGATGACCTAACCCACTCTGAATGCCTACTCCAGCTCCTCTTATTTCATAGAACACCCCTTCCCACAACGATGGCAAAGGCTTCCAAGGCTGAGAAGAATGTACAGGTGCCAGCAGTGGAGCCAACTCAGATCTGGCCTACATCTGAACAAGTTGAGAGCAGCCATTACCAGTGTTTATGGAGGTGGCACAATGGGAGTATCTGGAACTCTGACTGGTGTGCTGGGACTGTCTCAGTATGCACCCAAGCCCATATTGGGCACCCCTCTTGCTCCAGCACTTCTTTCTTTTGGGGCAAAATTTCCAATGCTAGAAGGGGATACAGCACACACTTACATGAAATGGAATCAGCATGGACTTGAAACCAGTGCTTCTGTAAAATCAATTGGACACATAACCTAACTTCCCGATAGGCTTGGTTGGCTACTGAGGACAGGATAAGACTGGGCTTATACCTGGCACAGGTTCTGGCCCCTCTATCTCTAGCCCCACCTCTCACCACAGTGAGAGTTTCCAATACCCAAGATGCAAAATTAATCTGAAACTTAAAATTATGGAAATTGCCCAATGGGAAAAACAAAAGCAAAACAAGTTAAAAAGGAGAACAGTTTAAGAGACTTCAAGACAACATCAAGTATACTAACATTCATTTTATTGGGGTCGTAGAAGGAAAAGAGAGAGAAAGGGGTCAAAATGTACATTTAACATGCTGAAAGGGAAAAACTTGCAACCTGTAATACTCTACCCAGCAAGATTATCACCCAGTATTGGAGAGAGGAACTTCTAAGAGAAGGAAAAGCTAAGAGGTTATCCATACTAAACCAACTTGGAAGGAAATATTAAAGAGTCTTCTCTAAGTGGAAAAAGAAGTAAAAATCTACAGAGAAGGGAATAACTCCCACCAGTACACACAAACACATAGTAAAGGCTGTGGATCAACCAAGTAATAATATAGTATGAAAATTAAAAGACAAGTGAATTTCAAATTAAACTCTAACTACTTTAAACACCCTATTACATCAATGGACAGAGCATCCTGTTAGAAAAGCAATAAGAAAACTGTAGTCTTAAATGACAGACTAGAGTAGTTGAACTTAATAAATACCTACAGCATTCCTTGTTGTTATTCAGCTACTAAGTGGTCTGACTCTTTAGAAACCCCATGGGCTGTAGCCCTCCAGGCTCTTCTGTCCATGGGATTTCCCAGGCAAAAACACTGGAGGTTTTTGCATTACCTTTTCCAGGGGATCTTGCTGGCCCCGGGATCAAACCTACATCGTCTGCGTTGCAGGTAAATTCTTTACCTCTCAGGCACTTGGCATAGTCTATCCCAAAATAGCAGAATACACACCTTCAAGTACGCACAGGACATTTTTCAGGGATAATCAAATGCTGGGCCACAAAACAAGTCTCAACACATTTAAGAAGACAGAAATTATCTCAAGCAAGTTTTCTGACCACAATGGTACAAAATAAGAAATCAAATACAGGAGGGGTATTTGATATATGGGACAAACTCAAACAAATGGAGATAAAACAACATGCTACTAAATACCAATGAGCTAATGAAGAAATCTAAAAGGGAATCAGAAAATACTTTGAGACTAATAAAAACACCATCTTTCAAAAATCTGTTGAATTTAGAAAAAGCAGTTCTAAGGGAAATTGTATAGTGACAGATGCTTCCCTCAAGGCGGGGGGAGAAACTGAAATAAACAACTTATCTTACTATATAAATGAAGTAGAAAATTAAGAATAGTAAAGCCCCAAAACCTCAGAATGAAGGCAATAATAAAGATCAGAGAAGACATTAATAAAATTGAGACTGCCCGTTTCCCAAAGTTAAAAAAAAAAATCAGTTAAAAGAAAAGAAATTTTTTGAAAAGATAAACAAAATAATTAAGTCTTTAGCCAGGTTCATCAAAAATAAAAGATAGATGACTCAAATAAACCAATGCAAAGGAGACATTGCAGCCGACATCACAGCGATAGGGAAAAATCATAGGAGGATACTACAAATAGTTATATACCAAACAACTGGAGAACCTAGAAGAAACTGACAAATCTCTAGGACCATACAACCTTTCAAAACTGAATCAGGAAGGAATGTATAATCTGAATAGTTGAAACACTACTAGTGAAATTGAATTGATAATAAAAAATCTCTTAGTAAAATAAAGTTCAGGACCACACAGCTTCACAGCAGATACAAACATATACAGAAGAGCATATACCCAACATTCTCAACCTATTCCAAAAAATTGAGAAAATGGAGTACTCCAAAATTTTTTATGAAGCTAATAATTTCCTAACAACAAAACCAGAAAAATACACCACCAAAACAAAACAAACAAACAAAAAAACCTCAATGCCAATATTTCTGTTGAATACAGATGTGAATATTCTTAACCAAATATGAGAGAACCAAATTCAACATCACATTGAAACTATCATATAGCATGATCAAGATGGACTTATTCAAGAGGCACAAGGATGTTAAATATCTGCAAATTAGACAGTCTGGTACACCGCATTAGGAAAGAGAAGGAGAAAAATCACATGATCATCTCAACAGATGCTGTAAAATCATTTGGCAAAATCCAATATTCATTCATTTCAAAAACTCTCAATATACATGATATGGAGGGAATATATCTGTTCATAATGAAAGTGAAAGTGGAAGTCACACTTGGCCCACTCCAATACTCTAGCCTAGAGAATTCCATGGACTGTAGAGTCCATGTGATCGTCTGAACATAATAAAGGTTATTTATAACAAACAGAGATGATATCTTATTTAGTGGCAAAAAGCTGAATGCTAGACTCTGATGCTGGGAAAGGTTGGGGGTGGGAGAAGAAGGGGACGACCGAGAATGAGATGGTTGGATGGTATCACCGACTCTGTGGACATGAGTTTGAGTGAACTCCGGGAGTTGGTGATGGACAGGGAGGCCTGGAGTGCTGTGATTCATGGGGTCACGGAGAGTTGGACACGACTGAGCGACTGAACTGAACTGAACTGATCCCTCTAAATCAGAAAGAAGACACAGATGCCCACTCTTGCCACTTCGAAACCACTAGAAGTACTAGTCACAGCAATCATTCAAAGAAAATAAATAAAAGTCATCCAATTTGGAAGGAAGAAGTAAAACTGTAACTACTTGCAGTTGACATGATACTATATACAGAAAGCTATCACTTCAGTTCAGTTCAGTTCAGTCGCTCTGTCGTGTCTGACTCTATGCGACCCCATGAATCACAGCATTCCAGGCCTCCCTGTCCAACACCATCTCCCGGAGTTCACTCAAACTCATGGCCATCGAGTCGATGATGCCATCCAACCATCTCATTCTCTGTCGTCCCTTTCTTCCGCCCCCAATCCTTCCCAGCATCCGAGTCTTTTCCAGTGAGTCAACTCATTGCATGAGGTGGCCAAATTATTGGAGTTTCAGCTTACCACAAAATGATTAAACAAATGAAATCAAGGTGAAATAAAACCCTAAATGAAAGACTGGAAACTATGAAACTCCTAGAAGAAAATGTAGGCCGAACACTCTTTGACATAACTCATAGCAACATTTTTTTCACCTGTCTCCTAAGGCAAAGGAAGCAAAATAGAAAAATGAGATCTAATTAAACTTAAAAGCTTTTGCACAGCAAATGAAAACACTGACAAAATGAAAAGACAACCTACTGAATAGAAGTAAGTATTTGCAAATGACATGACTATAAGTGGTTAATAGCCAAACTATCTAAACAGATTATTCTACTCGATATTAAAAAAGAAACAAACAAACAAAAACAATGGGAAGATCTGATTTTCTCCAAAGAAGATATACAGATGGCACATGAAAAAATGCTGACGTTCTCTTTTTTTGTGGCATCTTTGTCAGGTTTTGGTATTCGGGTAATGGTGGCCTCATAGAATGAGTTAGAAAGTTTACCCTCTGCAATTTTCTGGAATAGTTTGAGTAAGATAGCTGTTAGCTCTTCTCTAAATTTTTGGTAGAATTCAGCTGTGAAGCCATCTGGACCTGGGCTTTTATTTGCTGGAAGATTTCTGATTACAGTTTCAATTTCCATCCTTGTGATGGGTCTGTTAAGATTTTCTATTTCTTCCTGGTTTAGTTTTGGAAAGCTATACTTTTCTAAGAATTTGTCCATTTATTGCAAGTTGTCCATTTTATTGGCATATAATTGGTGATAAGAGTTTCTTACGATCCTTTGTATTTCTGTGTTTTCTGTTGTGATCTCTCCCTTTTCATTTCTAATTTTATTGATTTGGTTTTTCTCCCTTTGTTTCTTGATGAGTCTGTCTAGTGTTTTGTCAATTTTATTTACCCTCTCAAAGAAGCAACTTTTGGTTTTGTTCATTTTTGCTATGGTCTCTTTTGTTTCTTTTGCATTTATTTCTGCCCTAATTTTTAAGATCTGTTTGCTTCTACTTATCATAGCGTTCTTCATTTCTTCCTTTTCTAGTTGCTTTACGTGTAGAGTTACGTTATTTACTTGGCTTTTTTCTTGTTTCTTGAGGTATGCCTATATTGCTATGAACCTTCCCTTTAGCACCGCTTTTACAGTGTCCCACAGGTTTTGGCTTGCTGTGTTTTCATTTTCATTTGTTTCTATGCATATATCGATTTCTTTTTTGATTTCTTCAATGATTTGTTGGTTATTCAGCAGTGTGTTGTTCAGCAAATGATATGACTATAAGGGCTTAATATATAAACTATCTAAACAGATTATTCAAGTCAATATTAAAAAACAAACAAACAAAAAAACCAATCATCTCCTCAAGTATTTCCATTGGTCTTTCTTTTTTTCTTCCCCTTCTGGGACTCCTAGGATTCTAATGGTGGGGTGTTTAACATTGTTCCTGAGGTCTCTGAGATTGCCCTCATTTCTTTTAATTAGTTTTTCTTTTTTCCACTCTCTTTCATTTATTTCTGCCATTCTGTCTTCTATCTCACTTATCCCATATTCTGCCTAAGTTATTCTACTGTTGGTTCCTTCCAGAGTGTCTTGGATCTCATCTATTGCTTTATTCCTTATGTATGGACTCTTTTTTATTTCTTCTATGTGCTTGTTAAACCTTTCTTGCATCTTCTCGGTCCTTGTCTCCGGGCTATTTATCTGTAACTTCATTTTGTTTTCAAGATTTTGGATAATTTTCATTATTATTATTCGGAATTCTTCATCAGGTAGATTCCCTATCTCTTCCTCTTTGTTTGGGTTGATTGGCCTTTATTTATTTATCGCCATGTGAAGAGCTTGCAGAGGCAATCACACATTTGCTTACTCACAAAGCAAGTCAGAGGAACATGTTGAAATTACACAGGATGCTGGCTGTTTCCCCATAAAAATGCCAGGTCATGACTTAACCCACTCTGAATGCCTACTCCAGCCCCTCTTATTTCAAAAAACACCCCTTTGTACAACTGTGGGAAAGGATTCATGGCTGAGAAGAAGAAGAATGTACAGGTGCCAGGAGTGGAGCCAACTCAGATCTGGCCTATATCTGAACAAGTTGAGAGCAGCCATTATCAGTGCTTATGGAGGTGGAACAGTGGGGCTATCTGGAACACTGACTGGTGTGCTGGGACTGTCCTAGTATGCAACCAGGCCCATATTTGGCACCCATTCTTGCTCCAGCACTTCGTTCTTTTAGAGCAAAATTTCCAATGCTGGAAGGGGATACAGCACACACTTACATGAAATGGAATCATCATGGACCTGAAACTCAGGGCTTTTGTACCATCAACTGGATACTCAACCTATTGCCCCAATAGGTAGGATTGGCTACTGAGCACAGGAGAAGTCTGGCATCTACCTGCCACTGGTTCTTGCCCCTATATTTCTAGCCCTTCCTCTCACCAAATTGAGAGCTGCCAATTCACAAGAAGCAAAATTAATCTGGAAAGCAAAATATTGGAAATCGCCCAATTAAAAAAAATAAAACGAAAAACAAGCTAAAAAGGAGAACAGTTTAAGAGACTTCTAGACAACATTAAGTATACTGACATTCACTTTATGGGGTCGTAGATGGAAAAGAGAGAGAGAAAGGGGTCAAAAATATGTATGTAACGTGCTGAAAGGGAAAAACTTGCAACCTATAATAGTCTACCTGCAAGGATGTCATCCAGAATTGGAGAGAAGAACTTCTCAGACAAGCAAAAACTAAGAGCTTATCCATATTAAACCAACTCGGAAGGAAATATTAAAGAGTCTTCTCCAAGTGGAAAAAGAAGTAAACATCTACAGAGAAGGGAACAACTCCCACCAGTACACAGAAACACATAGTAAAGGCTGTGGATCAACCAAGTAGATAATCTAGTATGAAAATTAAAAGACTAGTGAATTGCAAATTAAATGCTAACGACATTAAGCACCCTATTACATCAATGGACAGAGCATCCTGTTAGAAAAGCAATAAGAAAACTGTAATCTTAATATACAGATTAGAGTTTGAACTTAATAGATACCGACAGCATTTGTTGTTGTTCTTCAGTTACTAAACTGTCTGAATCTTTTGAAACCCCATGGGCTGTGCTCTCCAGTCTCCTCTGTCCATGGGATGTCCCAGGCAAGAACACTGGAGTTTATTGCATTTCCTTCTCCAGGGGATCTTGCTGAACCCGGGATCAAACCTGCATCTTCTGCATTGAAGGCAGATTATTTACCTCTGGGCCACCTGGCATAGTCTATCCCAAAACAGCAGAATACACACCTTCAAATACGCACAGGACATTTTTTCAGGGATGATCAAATGCTGGGCCACAAAACAAGTCTCAACAAATTTAAGAATACAGAAATTATATCAAGCACTTTTCCTGACCACAATGGTGCAAAATAAGAAATCAATTACACGAGGGGAATATGGGACAAACACAAACATATGGAGACGATACAACATGCTACTAAATACCAATGAGCTAATGAAGAAATCAATAAGAGAATCATAAAATACTTTGAGACTAATTAAAACACCATCTTTCCAAAATCTATTGGATTTAGCAAAAGCAGTTCTAGGGGAAATTGTATAGTGAAAAATGCTTCCCTCGAGGCAGGGGAGAAACTGAAATAAACAACTTAATTTACTATATAAATGAAGTAGAAAAAGAAGAAGAAACAAAGCCCAAAATCCTCAGAATGAAGGCAATAATAAAGATCAGAGAGGACTTTAATAAAATTGAGACTTCCCCTTTCCTAAAGTAAAAAAAAAAAATCACTTAATTGAAAAGATATTTTTGAAAAGATAAACAAAATAATTAAGTCTTTAGCCAGGTTCATCAAAAATAAAAGATAGATGACTCAAACAAAAAATGCAAAGGAGACATTACAGCCAACATCACAGCATTAGTGAAAAGTAATAAGAGGATACTACAAGTAGATATATGGCAATCACTTGCACAACCTCGAAGAAACTGACAAATCTCTAGGACCATACAACCTTTCAAAACTGAATCAGGAAGGAATGTATAATCTGAATAGTTGAAACACTAGTGATGAAATTGAATTGATAATAAAAAAATCTCTTAGTAAAATAATGTTCAGGACCACACAGATTCACAGCAGAATGTTTACAACATATACAAAAGAGCTTATAACCAACATTCTCAAACGATTCCAAAAAATTGAGAAAATGGAATACTCCCCAAATTTTATGAAGCTATTAGTTTGCTAACACCAAACCAGACAAAGACACCACCAAAGAAGAAAACTCAATGCCAATATATCTGTTGACTATAGATGTGAGTATTCTTAACCAAATATGAGAGAATTAAATTCAACATCACAATGAAACCATCATATACCACGATCAAGATGGACTTACTCCAGGGGTACAAGGATGGTTCAATATCTGCAAATTGGTCAGTGTGGTACACCACATTAGGAAAGAGAAGGACAAAAATCACATGATTATCTCAACAGATGCTGTAAAAGCATTTGGCAATATTCAATATTCATTCGTTTCAAACACTCTCACCATACTTGTTATGGAGGGAATATATCTGAACATAATGAAAGTGAATGTTGAAGTCGCACTTGGCCCACACCAGTACTCTGACCTACAGAATTCCATGGACTGTATAGTCCATGTGGTCATCAGAATATAACAAAGACGATTTATAACAAACAGAGATGATATTATATTCAGTGGCAAAGAGCTGAAAGCTATCCCTCTAAATCAAGAACAAGACACAGATGACCACTATTGCCACTTCTAAAACACTAGAAGTACTAGGCAGAGCAATCATTCAATTAGACTAAATAAAATTCATCCAAATTACAAGTAAGAAGTAAAACTGTCACTACTTGCAGTTCACATGATACTATATACAGAAAGCTATCAGTTCAGTTCAGTTCAGTTCAGATCAGTTCAGTCGCTCAGTTGTTTCTGACTGTTTCCCACCCAATGAATCACAGCACACCAGCCCTCCCTGTCCAACACCATCTCCCGGAGGTCAGTCAAACTCATGTCCATCGAGTCGGTGATGCCATCCAGCCATCTCATTCTCTGTTGTCCCCTTCTCTTCCTGCCCCCAATCCTTCCCAGCATCAGAGTGTTTTCCAGTAAGTCAACTCGTCACATGAGGTGTCCAAAGTTTCAGCTTTAGCATCAGTCCTTCCAGTGAACACCCAGGATTGATCTCCTTTAGAATAGACTGGTTGGATTTCCTTGCAGTCCAAGGAATAACCTGCATATCTGAGGTTATTGATATTTTCCCCAGGAATCTTGATTCCAGCTTGTACTTCTTCCAGCCCAGCATTCCTCATGATGTACTCTGCATATAAGTTAAATAAGCAGGGTGACAAAATACAACTTTGACATACTTCTTTTCCTATTTGGAACCAGTTTTTTGTTCCATGTACAGTTCTAATTGTTACTTCCTGACCTGCATACAGGTTTCTCAAGAGGCAAGTCAGGTGATCTATTATTCCCATCTTTCAGAATTCTCCACAGTTTCTTGTGATCCACACAGTCAAAGGTTTTTGGCTTACTCAATGAAGCAGAAATATATGTTTTTCTGGAACTCTCTTGCTTTCTCCATGATCCAGCAGATGTTGGCAATTTGATCTCCAGTGCCTCTGCTTTTTCTAAAACCTGCTTGAACATCTGGAAGTTCACGGTTCACATATTGCTGAAGCCTGGCTTGCAGAATTTTGAACATGACTTTACTCACGTGTGAGATGAGTGCAATTGTGTGGTAGTTTGAGCATTATTTGGTATTGCCTTTCTTTGGGATTGGAATGAAGACTGACTTTTTCCAGTCCTGTGACTACTGCTGCGTTTTCCAAATTTGCTGGCATATTGAGTGCAGCACCTTCACAGCATCATCTTTCAGGATTTGAAATAGCTCATTTGGAATTCCATCACCTCCACTAGCTTTGTTTGTGGTGATGTTCTCTAAGGCCCACTTGACTTCACATTCCAAGATATCTTGCTCCAGGTGAGTGATCACGCCATCGTGATTATCTTGGTCGTGAAGACCTTTTTTGTACAGTTCTTCTGTGTATTCTTGCCACCTCTTCTTAATATATTCTGCTTCTGTTAGGTCCATACCATTTCTGTCCTTTATCGAGCCCATCTTTGCATGAAATGTTCCCTTGATATCTCTAATTTTCTTGAAGCTATCTCTTGTTTTTTCTATTCTGTTGTTTGCCTCTATTTCTTTACATTGATCGCTGAGGAATGCTTTCTTATCTCTCCTTGCTATTCTTTGGAACTCTGCATTCAGATGCTTCTATCTTTCCTTTTCTCCTTTGCTTTTAGCTTCTCTTCTTTTCACAGCTATTTGTAAGGCCTCCTCAGACAGCCATTTTCCTTTTTTGTATTTCGTTTCCATGGAGATGGTCTTGGTCCCTGTCTCCTGTACAATGTCGCCAACCTTTGTCCATAGTTCATCAGGCAATCTATCAGATCTAGACCCTTAAATCTATTTCTAACTTCCACTGTATAATCCTAAGGGATTTGATTTAGGTCATATATGAGTGGTCTAGTGGTTTCCCTAATTTCTTCAATTTAAGTCTTAATTTGGCAGTAATGAATTCATGATCTGACCCACAGTCAGCTCCTGGTCTTGTTTTTGCTAACTGTATAGAACTTCTCCATCTTTGCTACGAAGAATATAATCAATCTGATTTTGGTGTTGATCACCTGGTGATGTCCATGTGTAGAGTCTTCCCTTTTGTTGTTGGAAGAGTGTGTTTGCTATGACCAGTGCGTTCTCTTGGCAAAACTCTATTAACATTTGCCCTGCTTCATTCCGTGCTCCAAGGCAAAATTTGCCTGTTACTCCAGGTGTTTCTTGACTCCCTACTTTTGCCTTCCAGTCCCCTATAATGAAAATGACATTTTTTAGGGTGTTAGTTCTGAATGGTCTTGTAGGTCTTCATGGAACCGTTACACTTTGGCTTCTTCAGCATTACTGGTTGGGGAATAGACTTGGATTACTGTAATATTGAATGGTTTGCCTTGAAAACGAACAGAAATCGTTCTCTCATTTTTAAGATTGCATCCAAGTACAGCATTTCTGACTCTTTTGTTGACCATGATGGCTACTCCATTTCTTCTAAGGGATTCCTGCCCATAGTATTAGATATAATTGTCATCTGAGTTAAATTCACCCATTCCAGGCCATTTTAGTTCACTGATTCCTAGAATGTCTACGTTCACTCTTGTCATCTCCTGTTTGACCACTTCCAGTTTGCCTTGATTCATGGACATAACATTCCAGGTTCCTATGCAATATTGCTCTTTACAGCATCGGACCTTGCTTCTATCACCAGTCACATCCACAACTGGGTATTGGTTTTGCTTTGGCTCCATCCCTTCATTCTTTCTGGAGTTATTTCTCCACTGATCTCCAGTAGCATACTGGACACCTATAATCCTGGGGAATTTCTCATTCAGTATCTTATCATTTTGCCTTTGAATACTGTTAATGGGCTTCTCAAGGCAGGTATACTGAATTGGTTTGCCATTCCCTTCTCCAGTGGACCACATACTGTCAGACTTCTCCACCATGACATGAGCCATCCGTCTTGGGTGGCCCCACATGGCATGGCTTAGTTTCATTGAGTTAGACAGGGCTGTGGTCCATGTGATCAAATCAACTGTTTTCTGTTATTATGATTTCAGTGTGTCTGCCCTCTGGTGCCCCCTCTCAATACTTACCATATGATTTGGGTTTCTCTTACCTTTGTCATGGAATATCTCTGCACAGCTACTCCAGCAAAGCGCAGCCGCTGTACCTTGCCTTTGACGTGGGGTAGCTCCTCTTGTCCATGCTTCTGCACGTGGTCGGTTGTGCCAGAGCCGGCGTCTCTTCCGTCTGCGCCGCTGGAGCCAGCGTCTCTCCTGTCTGCCCCTCCGGAGCCGGCGTCTCTCGCGTCTGTGGATAGAACTTAGTATAAACTATAGGAGTAGAGCATTTAGTCAATCTTCCATTGATACTATTTTTCTCACTTTGAACAAGTATTGTGAATTCAGTGTTGTTCTCAATACCTTTAGAATGTGTGAAGATAGAATCATAAATATTAATAGTCAGCTGGGCTGGAAATAAGATTGAAAGCCTTCAAAGGCATGGAGTTATATCAGGGGAATATTTTTGGAGCCTAGATTCTCCACAGGAAGCAGTTTTGAATTCACTCTAGCACATAGATCAAAGAGTCTTCAAGGTCACATAGTTCAGTAATAAAGAATGACTTGTGAAGAAAGCTGATCGCCGAAGAATTGATGCTTTTGAACTGTGGTGCTGGAGAAGACTCTTGAGAGTCCCTTGGACTGCAAGGAGATCCAACCAGTCCATTCTAAAGGAGATCAATCCTGGGTGTTCATTGGAAGGACTTATGCTAAAGCTGAAACTGCAATATTTTGCTCACCTCATGCGATGAATTGACTCACTGGAAAAGAGTCTGATGCTGGGAGGGATTGGGGGTAGGAGGAGATGGGGAGGACAGAGAATGAGATGGCTGGATGGCATCACCAACTCGATGGACATGAGTTTGAGTGAACCCCGGGAGTTGGTGATGGAGAGGGAGGCCTGGCGTGCTGTGGTTCATGGGGCCACAAAGAGTCGGACACGACTGAGCGACTGAACTGAACTGAACGTAGGAAATTAACCTGAAAAAATTTTCATTGGGTGAAACTAAATCTCTCTCTCAACCATTCAAAGTGAATATACATGGAGGCAATTCAATGACATAACTAGTATAAATTTATTGATAAGCAAGTTAAACGCTGATATCTGTCTTTTAAGGGCAAGAATATATATTTAAAACAGCTGACTTTTTAGAAACATTTCTTGTCTGAAAATAGAAAATAAAACAGTTACAGCAAAAATACCTAAAAGCAATTCACGTTTAAGGTGAAGGTTAACTTTTTGTTGTGTTTTGTTTTATGGCTGGGGCTTGTAATCTACTCATCTAAGTGCAATATATCATTAAAATACAAATTAAAAAAAAAAGACGGACCAGAACATAGTTTGTCTACTCTATTGTAAATTTTTATCTATTTTATCAAAAGACCAATTCTACTAATGAATAGGTACCTTAAAAATGAATTAATTGGCTGTTAAGTGTTAAATAAAAGCCCTACTTCACTTGCAATGAAAGAGATGCAAATTAAATCGGTGATATGCAATTTTTACCTTCATATTGACAATTTTACTGAGAGTGACTAACTTGATGATCAATCACTCTGGGTTTTCCTTACCTCACTTTCCCCATCACTGGAAATTAAATGACCCAAATGTCAAAAAATTTCAAAATCATTAAAGAAAGTGATTTCGTTGGAATTTTTGAACTGTGAACATAGAAATATATTTCGCTTTAATCCCACACCAGAATCATTTAGAAAATTGTGCTTTACAGTGCTCAGAAATCAATATTGTCTAGGGAGAAGAAGGAGAACGAGTTGGCTCTCTTCCAAGTCTAAGCCTTTTCAGATGCCAGTTATTTCTGATTGGAAGTCTACTAGTGTTCAGGACATATTCACCTCATCAGGGCTAAATGCTTGGGGAAAATGATTTAGCTTTTGCTAAATTTTGTATCAAGCAGCATTTCATTTTAGGAATAGTCAACCTGAATGTTGGCTACATTCTTCAATAATGCATTCATAGAATTACTGAAAAAGATTGCTCATTTAGTTTTATTAAAAGCAGAGAAATGGTATATTATTAAAAAGTCACTATTATAATACTCTTTAGAGTAAAATATATTGAACAGTATTTTCCGAACATTCTATAGATCTCAAAATGGAGAAGAAATATTTCTCTGTTTCTAAAACGTCCGAACTGATGCTAAAGCTGACTACAATACTTTGGCCACCTCATGCGAAGAGTTGAATCACTGCAAAAGATTCTGATATTGGGAAGGATTGGGGGCGGGAGGAGAAGGGGACGACAGAGAATGAGATGGCTGGATGGCATCACCGACTTGATGGACATGAGTTTGAGTGAACTCCGGGAGTTGGTGATGGACAGGGAGGCCTGGAGTGCTGTGATTCATGGGGTCACAAAGACTCGGTCCCAACTGAGTGACTGAACTGTACTGAAGTGAAGCCATCTTCTTCAGGTCCCTTCAAATGATGGTGTCTATGGCTGATTCAAGTCAAAGTATTGCAAAAACCACGACAATATTGTAAAGTAATTAGCCTCCAAATAAAATAAATTAATTAATTTTAAAAAATGACAAAAAAGAAAAGATACATGAATTCCAAGTTGTATAACAGCCTTATTTAAAACAGAAAAGATATGGAAGCAACCAGTGAAGAAAACACACATGGTTCCTCTCTTCAAAGCTCTCGCATGGAGTATGGGATAAGCAAGCATTTGAACACTATAGTAATCCTTAGAAAAAAATGGCTGATACATGTTCGTTGAGATGGAAAAATTCTTCCAGCATATTGTATAGAATAGGAAGGCTACAAGAGTGCATATAGCTGGATTGAATTTAGATAAATTAAAAAAAAAATTCACTGATCTATATATGCTTATCCAAATATAGGTGTATTATATATTCTAGCATTATATAACACAATCAATATATATGTTTTAAACTTTTAGGTAGAACAACAAAGACAAAAAATTAACAGTATATATTTCTATTGACATATTTATTGGTGTCCTCTAATTTCATTTTTCGACTTTTTGAATTTCCATCATCCTGCTCTGTTATACTCTGAATAGAATAAGAATCACTGTGATGTTAAGTTTTGTCAAAGTAGTTCTCAAGGTGGGCTGGCGTTCACATTCTTGTTGGGTTTGGAATATTATCTATAGTATATGCGGCACATGTGATCAAGTGGCAGCTGTTGGAGGAGCATAGAGACAAGCACTGCTGACAGGCATGCCTAGCATTACAATGAAAAGAATGATGCACAAAAGTTAAACAAGCATGTGAAATCAAAATCTGAGGTTGGAAAGGAGTCAATCAAAAATACTCCAGAGACACGGGAGACGCCCGGCTCCGGCAGCGCAGGCGCAGACGCGGGAGACGCCCGGCTCTGGCGGCGCAGACGCGGGAGATGCCCGGCTCCGGCGCAACCGACCTCGTGCAGAATCGTGGCTAAGAGGAGCTGCCCCGCGCCCAGGGTTAGGGCGGCGGCCGAGAGGAGCTGTACCACATCCAAGAGGCGGTGGCTGCTTGGGCACCAGAGGGCCGAGAGGAGCTGCTCCACATTCAAAGCAGGAGGGGCGGCCTTGAGGAGATACCCCTCATCCAAGGTAAGGTACAGCAGCTGCACCTTGCTGGAGCAGCTGGGAAGAGATACTCCATGACCAAGTGGAATATAAGAATCCAGTGTTTTGGGGAGGAAGGAACAAGATGGCAGAGGAATAAGACGGCGAGACCACTCTCTCCCCCACAAATTCATCAAAAGAACATTTGAACACGGAGTAAAGTCCACAAAACAACTTCTGAATACTGGCAGAGGACATCAGGTACCCAGAAAAGCAGCCCATTGTCTTCAAAAGGAGAGGGAAGAAATCCAGCTCCACCCACTAGAACACCGACACATGCTTCCCTAACCAGGGAATCCGGACAAGTTACCCGTCCAACCCCACACACAGCGAAGAAACTACATAATAAAGAGAACTCCACAAACTGCAAGAAGAGGGAAAGGCCACCCCAAGCAAAGCGATGTAAGCAAGATGAAGAGGCAGAGAAATACCCAGCAAGTAAAGGAACAAGATAATTGCCCACCAACACAAACAAAAGAAGAAGATATAGGGAATCTAACCAACACAAACAAAAGAAGAAGATATAGGGAATCTACCTGATAAAGAATTTCGAATTTTGATGGTGAAAATGATTCAAAATCTTGAAAGCAAAATGGAGTTACAGATAAATAACATGGAGAAAAGGATTGAGAAGATGGAAGAAAGATTTAATAAGGACTTAGAAGAAATAAAAAAGAGTCAGTATACAATGAATAATGCAATAGATGAGATCAGAAACACTCTGGAGGGAACAAACAGTAGAATAACAGAGGCAGAAGATAGGATAAGCGAATTAGAAGATAGAATTGTAGAAATAAATGAAGCAGAGAGGAAAAAAGAAAAACAAATTAAAAGAAATGAGGACAATATTAGAGACCTCTTGGACAATGTTAAACGCTCCAACATTCGAATAATAGGAGTCCCAGAAGAAGAAGACAAAAAGAAAGACCATGAGAGAATACTTGAGGAGATAATAGTTGAAAACTTCCCTAAAATAGGGAAAGAAATAATCACCCAAGTCCAAGAAACCCAGAGAGTCCCCAACAGGATAAACCCAAGGCGAAATACTCCAAGACACATATTATTCAAATTAACAAAGCTCAAACAAAAAGAACAAATATTAAAAGCAGCAAGGGAAAAGCAGCAAATAACACACAAGGGGATTCCCATATGGATAACAGCTGATCTTTCAACAGAAACTCTTCAGACCAGGAGGGAATGGCAAGACATACTTAAAGTGATGAAAGAAAATAACCTACAGCCCAGATTACTATACCTAGCAAGGATCTCATTCAAATATGAAGGAGAAATCAAAAGCTTTACAGACAAGCAAAAGCTGAGGGAATTCAGCATCACCAAACCAGCTCTCCAACAAATGCTAAAGGATCTTCTCTAGAGAGGAAACACAGAAAGAGTGTATAAACTTGAACCCAAAGCAATAAAGAAAATGGCTACGGGATCATACTTATCAATAATTACCTTAAACGTAAATGGGTTGAATGTCCCAACCAAAAGACAAAGGCTGGCTGAATGGATACAAAAACAAAACCCCCATATATGCTGTCTACAAGAGACCCACCTCAAAACGAGGGACGCATACAGACTGAAAGGGAAGGGCTGGAAAAAGATATTCCATGCAAATAGAGACCAAAAGAAAGCAGGAGTAGCAATACTCATATCAGATAAAATAGACTTTAAAACAAAGGCTGTGAAAAGAGACAAAGAAGGAAACTACATAATGATCAAAGAATCAATCCAAGAAGAAGATATAACAATTATAAATATCTATGCACCCAACATAGGAGCACCACAATATGTAAGACAATTGCTATCAAGTATGAAAGGGGAAATTAACAATAACACAATAATAGTGGAAGATTTTAACACCCCACTTACATCTATGGATAGATCAACTAAACAGAAAATTAACAAGGAAACACAATCTTTAAATGACACAATAGACCAGTTAGACCTAATAGATATCTATAGGACATTTCACCCCAAAACAATGAATTTCACCTTTTTCTCAAGCGCACAGGGAACCTTTTCCAGGATAGATCACATCCTGGGTCATAAATCTAGCCTAGGTAAATTCAAAAAAATTGAAATCATTCCAAGCATCTTTTCTGACCACAATGTAGTAAGATTATATCTCAATTACAGGAGAATAACTATTAAAAATGCCAACATATGGAGACTGAACAATACGCTGCTGAATAATGAAAAAATTATAGAAGAAATCAAAAGAGACATCAAAACATGCATAGAAATGAATGAAAATGAAAACACAACAACCCAAAACCTCTGGGACACTGTAAAAGCAGTGCTAAGGGGGAAGTTCATAGCAATACAGGCACACTTCAAGAAACAAGAAAAAAGTCTACTAAATAACCTAACTCTACATCTAAAGCAACTAGAAAAGGAACAAATGAAGAACCCCAGGGTCAGTAGAAGGAAAGAAATCATAAAAATTAGGGCAGAGTTAAATGCAAAAGAAACAAAAGAGACCATAGCAAAAATCAACAAAGCCAAAAGCTAGTTCTTTGAGAAGGTAAATAAAATTGACAAACCAATAGCCAGACTCATCAAGAAACAAAGGGAGAAGAACCAAATCAATAAAATTAGAAATGAAAATGGACAGATCACAACTGACAACACAGAAATACAAAGGATTATTAGAGAATACTACCAGCAATTATATGGCAATAAAATGAATAACCTGGAAGAAATGGACAAATTCCTAGAAAAGTACAACTTTCCAAAACTGAACCAGGAAAAAATAGAAAAATCTGAAAAAATCCATCACAAGCACGGAAATTGAAACTGTAATCAAAAATCTCCCAGCAAACAGAAGCCCAGGTCCAGACGGCTTCACAGCTGAATTCTACCAAAAATTTAGAGAAGAGCTAACACCTATTCTACTCAAACTCTTCCAGAAAATTTCTGAGGAAGGGAAACTTCCAAACTCATTCTATGAGGCCACCATCACCCTAATCCCAAAACCTGGTAAAGACCCCACAATAAAGAAATCTACAGGCCAATATCACTGATGAACATAGATGAGAAAATCCTTAACAAAATTCTAGCAATAAGAATCCAACAACACATTAAGAAGATCATACATCATGACCAAGTGGGCTTTATCCCAGGAATGCAAGGATTCTTCAATATCCGCAAATCAACCAACGTAATACACCACATTAACAAACTGAAAAATAAAATTCATATGATTATCTCAATAGATGCAGAGAAAGCCTTCGACAAAATTCAACATCCATTTATGATAAAAACCCTCCAGAAAGTGGGAATAGAAGGGACATACCTCAACATAATAAAAGCTATATATGACAAACCCACAGCAAACATTATCCTCAATGGTGAAAAACTGAAAACATTTCCCCTAAAGTCAGGAACAAGACAAGGGTGCCCACTCTCACCACTACTCTTCAACATAGTTCTGGAAGTTTTGGCTACAGCACTCAGAGCAGAAAAAGACATAAAAGGAATACAAATTGGAAAAGAAGAAGTAAAGCTTTCACTGTTCGCTGATGACATGATCCTCTACACAGAAAATCCTAAAGACTCTACCAGAAAACTACTAGAGCTGATCAATGATTACAGTAAAGTGGCAGGATATAAAATCAACACACAGAAATCCCTTGCATTCCTATACACTAATAATGAGAAAATAGAAAGAGAAATTAAGGAAACTATTCCATTCACTGTTGCAACGAAAACAATTAAATACTTAGGAATATATCTACCTAAGGAAACAAAAGACTTGTACATAGAAAACTATAAAACACTAGTGAAAGTAATCAAAGAGGACACTAATAGATGGAGAAATATACCGTGTTCGTGAATTGGAAGAATGAATATTGTAAAAATGAGTATACTACCCAAAGTAATTTATACATTCAATGCAATCCCTATCAAGCTACCAACAATATTTTTCACAGAACTAGAACAAATAATCTCACAATTTGTATGGAAATACAAAAAACCTCGAATAGCCAAAGCAATCTTGAGGAAGAAGAATGGAACTGGGGGAATTAACCTGCCAGACTTCAGGCTCTACTACAAAGCCACAGTCATCAAGACAGTATGGTACTGGCATAAAGACAAATATAGATCAAAGGAACAAAATAGAAAGCCCAGAGATAAATCCACGAACCTATGGACACCTTATCTTTGACAAAGGAGGCAAGAATGTACAATGGAGAAAAGAGTCTCTTTAACAAGTGGTGCTGGGAAAACTGGTCAGACACTTGTAAAAGAATGAAACTAGAATACTTCCTAACACCATACACCAAAATAAACTCAAAATGGATTAGAGAGCTAAATGTAAGACCAGAAACTATAAAACTCCTAGAGGAGAACGTATTAAAAACTCTCTCCGACATAAATTACAGCAGGATCCTTCAAGACCCACCTCCCAGAATATTGGAAATAAAAGCAAAAATAAACGAATGGGACCTAATTAAAATCAAAAGCTTCTGCACAGCAAAGGAAACTGTAAGTAAGGTGAAAAGACAGCCTTCAGAATGGGAGAAAATAATAGCAAATGAAGCAACTGATAAAGGATTAATCTCCAAAATATATAAGCAGCTCCTGCAGCTCAATTCCAGAAAAATAAATGACCCAATCAAAACATGGGCCAAAGAGCTAAACAGACATTTCTCCAAAGAAGACATACAGATGGCTAACAAACACATGAAAAAATGCTCAACATCCCTCATCATCAGAGAAATGTAAATCAAAACCACAATGAGATACCATTTTACACCAGTCAGAATGGCTGCTATCCAAAAGTCTACATGCAATAAATGCTGGAAAGGGTGTGGAGAGAAGGGAACCCTCTTACACTCTTGGTGGGAATGCAAACTAGTACAGCCACTATGGAGAACAGTGTGGAGATTCCTCAAAAAACTGGAAATAGAACTGCCATATGATCCAGCAATCGCACTCCTGGGCATACACACCGAGGAAACCAGAATTGAAAGAGACACATGTACTCCAATGTTCACTGCAGCACTGTTTATAATAGCCAGGACATGGAAGTAACCTAGATGTCCATCTGCAGACGAATGGATAAGAAAGCTTTGGTACATATACACAATGGAGTATTACTCAGCCATTAAAAAGAATGCATTTGAATCAGTTCTAATGAGCTGGATGAAACTGGAGCCTATTATACAGAGTGAAGTAAGACAGAAAGAAACGCACTAATACAGTATACTAACACATATATATGGAATTTAGAAAGATGGAAATATAACCCCGTATACGAGAAAGCAAAAGAGACACAGTTGTATCTAACAGTCTTTGGGACTTTGTGGGAGAGGGTGAGGGTGGGATGATTTGAGAGAATGACATTGAAACATGTATGTTGTCATATGTGAAACGAATCAGCAGTTCAGGGTCAATGCATGTTACAGGATACTCGGGGCTGGTGTGCGGGGATGACCAAGAGGGAGGATAAAGGGAGGAGGGAGGTGAGAGGGGGGTTCAGGAGGGGGAACTCATGTACACCTGGGGTGAATTCATGTCAATGTATGGCAAAACCAACCAATATAATATTGTAAAATAAAAAAAAAATACTCCAGCACACTGGACCCAAAGTATCCTTATGTAACAGAGCAGCGTGACAACAGCCCTTAGCAGGTAGGCATTGCTGTTCCTTACTAGACCACATCCTGTTACTAAGCCACAGGTCTTGCCCAGCATTGGACAGTGCATCGCTGGGTCCACCCATAAGCAACGAACTTTCAATGAGTTTCCTACTGGTACGTCTCCTGCTCAGCTATTGGTCAGCTGCACAGTGTGCCCTATCTGATGATAACTGCCAATGATGGACCACTGGGGAAGTGATTCAATCAGTAGTCCATGGTGCAGTGGTCGTGTGACTCTTGCCTTTGGGCACCTTACGTTTTGTTTTCTTCTTTTTTAATCATGAATGTATTTCTGGTAGATGGGGCAAGTTGAGTTTCCCTTCTCAACATTAGAGTTGAAGTGTCCCCAACAATATTAGTGGAGGAGACATTGAACACTTTCTTTGCTCTGATGTGTAATCTTATGGAGACGGTGTATTGACCTTAGGGCAACAGACTAAGGATTCACTAAATCTTGGGGTCTCTAAAGCTCATTGGAGTAGAAAAAACATACAACATGTTCTTAATTACCTTTTCCATGTTAAGTGCTTGCACTTCAGTTCCTTAAAACCCTCAAGGACCCTCAATAGGAAGAGGGTGGTCTAGAGCTGAAGTGACTAGAGGACTCTTAAGTGCTGAAATGGGATGAAAAGTGTTCATACAGGGATTGAAGAGGCAGGAGTGTTGAAAGGAGAAATATAAGTCAAAGAATAAAGGGCACTGAAGGAAAGTCTGAAGGTCATGAGCAGAAACGCCATGCCCCTGAATCACCACTCCTAAGAATCAGACACGCATAGGTGTCAGCAGTGGGTAAGTTGTATCATGGCCTTCCACAGCCTCCACTAGCCCATGTAGATGGGCAAAGTGGTACATTGTTATGTCTAAGACCCCAAGGCAAACATTGGCTGAGGGAGTGATTAGCTGACCAATCAGATTGAAGGGTGTGGCTGCTCATCGTCCTGGGAAGATATATACAAGGGGGTCAGCGGCAGAGATTCTGGCTTAGGCCACTTCGTGGGATCATCATGACTAAGGGAAACAGGAAGCCACAGAAACCAAGAAGAGTTGCAATGTGGTTTGCTTCAAGGATGAAAGGAAGAAAGATGGCCCTTGTCAACAGAGATACAGAGGCAATGTGAAGGTAAGATGAATCCATCTAGCTCTCCATGTTCTCCATAGAATTTGCTGCCCAAGAGCTCTACACTGCCCCCTTGCATGGTACAAAAGCCCTCATCAGCCCACATATCTTTTTCATGAAATCTCCCTTCCAACTCAGTTGTTATATGCTTTCCTCAACACTAATACCCTTCTCTTTTCTTTCCAGGAAAGAAATATGACCATGAGGGTCAGAAGACCTCTACAAGGGACTTTGAGAAAGAAAATGGTATCATATGCCACTCAGTCAAAGAAAGTGAAGAAGAAAAGACAACCAAACTGGTTTTTCTGTTCCTGTGCATGTAAGACACTGAATCAACGCTGAAAAATGTAGCAAAATATCAGGCAGAGTCCATGAAGGAGGCAGAATCTAAAGAGAAGATTAGCTCAGCAGACCCAGAATTAGAGACCCTGGAGAACTACAACCTGGGAAGCCAGGAACTGAAAACCAAAGGTCAGACAGTTTAGAATTGTTTCTCCAGGGGTCTACTTTCTTACAAATGGTCAACCAGGAAAAGACTGACTCTCACACTAACAGGGTAAACTGATGGTTGCCTTTAAATAAACATCAAGTGGTGAAAAGATGATATCTATGTGTGTGTGTGTGTGTGTGTGTATGTGTGAATTTTCTGATGGTAAGGGAATGGAGGGAGAGAATTGATGGGCACCTGAATGGGGAGGGGTTTCGAGTCCCAGGAGACTGGGGAACAGACCCTCAGACCCCCAGTAAACCAGAGAGTAGAGGTCTGGACTGGGTAAGGAATCTGCACTGAAGATGGATAACCCTGCTTAACAATTGATCTCAACGGCAAGGATAAGAGGTGTGGTGTTACCACCTTTGTTTGGGGTGTGGAATGACATTAGAGTCTAGGTTGCCAGAACCCAGATGGGAAGACGGTTCAACATGGGAATGTCATACTTCCCCTGAGAAAAGCAGGCAGAAATCACCTCCTAGCCTCCTACGTGATAAAGGTATTGTTGCATCACTAGCCTATGCTGTCAGCTAAAGGTGCTCAGGAGGCACACAATTCTGATACAACTAAAACCCACAGCTAGCACTCCCAAAGATTAAAATATTTTTTGGAGGGAACAGACCAAATATCAATTAGGCCACAGTTATCCTAAGAAATTGGTTGGAACATTGTGTCCCCAATGGCAGGGCAGTGGATGTGGCACAAACCCGGTGCATATGACAAACAGTATCACCACAGACAGATAAATTTTGGGGGAGGTGGTCACCATGCAGTTTGTGGGATCTTAGTTCACTGACCAGGGCTTGAAAATATTTGTGTTTCCTTGTAAATTTTCTGTTTAGTCAATCTATCCATAGGTGTGTGGGGTATTAAATTCTCCCACTCTTATTGTGTAATTGTTAATTTCCCGTTTCACAATTTTTAACATTTGTCTTACATATTGCAGTGTTCCTGTGTTGGGTGCATATCTATTTATAATTGTTATATCTTCTTTTTGGATTGATCCTTTGATAATCATGTACTGTCCTTCTTTGTCTCTTTTCACAGCCTTTGTCTTAAAGTCTATTTTGTCTGATAAGAGTATTGCGACTCCTGCTTTCTTTCGGTCTCTATTTGTGTGAAATATGTTTGTCCAGCCCTTCCATTTCAGTCTGTATGTGACCCTCGTTTCGAGGTGGTCTCTTGTAGACAACATATATAAGGGTCTATTTTTTTTGTTGTTTCCATTCAGCCAGTCTTTGTCTTTTGGTTGGGCATTCAACCCATTTACATTTAAGACAATTATTGACAAGTATGCTCCCATTGTTATTTGCTTTATTGTTTTGGGTTCGGGTGTATACCCCCTTTCTCTGCTTCCTGTATAGAGAAGGTCCTTTAGCATTTGTTGGAGATCTAGTTTGGTGATGCTGGATTCTCTCAGCTTTTGTTTGTGTGTAATGCTTTTCATTTCTCCTTCATATTTGAATGAGATCCTTGCTGGGTGTAGTAATCTGGGCTGAAGGCTATTTTCTTTCATCACTGTAAGTATGCCCTGCCATTCCCTCTTGGTCTGAAGAGTTTCTATTGAAAGATCAGTTGTTATCCTTGTGGGAATCCCCTTGTGTGTTATTTGCTGTTTTTCCCTTTGCTGCTTTTAATATTTGTTATTTGTCTTTGATCTTTGTTAATTTTATTAATATATGTCTTGGGGTGTTTTGCCTTGGGGTTTTCCTGTTTGGGACTCTGTAGGTTTCTTATACATGGGTGATTATTTCCTTCCTCATTTATGGGAACTTTCCAATTATAATCTCCTCAAGTATTTTCCCATGGTGTTTCTTTTTGTCTTCAAATTTTGGTACTCCTATGATTCGAATGTTGGGGCGTTTAGCATTGTCCCAGAGTCTTTGAGATTGTGCTCATTTGTTTTAATTCGTTTTTATTATTGCTTATCTCCTTCATTTATTCCTAACATTCTATCTTCTATCTCACTTATCCTATCTTCTGCCTCTCTTATTCTACCCTTGGTTCCCTCCAGAGTGTTTCGGATCTCATCTATTGCATTATTCCTCATGTACTGACTCTTTTTTTTATTTCTTCTAGGTGCTTGTTAAAATTTTCTTGAATCTTCTCGATCCTTGTCTCCAGGCTATTTATCTATAACTCCATTTTGTTTTCAAGATGTTGGATCATTTTCCCTATCATTATTCGGAATTCTTTATCAGTTAGAGTCCCTGTCTCATCCTCTTTTGTTTGGCTTGGTGGGCCTTCATTTATTTCTATGTGAAGAGTTTGCAGAGGCAACCACACGTTTGCTCACTCACAAAGCAAGGCAGAGGAAACATGTTGAAATTACACAGGATGCTGGACGTTTCCCCATAACAATGAAAGGTCATGACTTAACCCACTCTGAATGCCTACGCCAGCCCCTGTTATTTCATAGAACACCCCTTCCCACAAATATGGCAAAGGTTTCCATGGCTGAGAAGAATGTACAGCTGCCAGCAGTGGAGCCAACTCAGATCTTGCCTATATCTGAACAAGTTGAGAGCACCCATTACCAGTGCTTATGGAAGTGGCACAGTGGGAGTATCTGGAACTCTGACTGGTGTGCTGGGACTGTGCTGGTATGCACCCAAGCCCATATTGGGCACCCCTTATTGTTCCAACACTTCGTTCTTTGGGGGCAAAATTTCCAACGCTGGAAGGGGATACAGCACAAATGTACATGAAATGGAATCAGCATGGACCTGAACCTCAGGGCTCCTGTACCATCAACTGGATACTCAACCTAACTCCCCAATAGGAAGGGTTGGCTACTGAGAACAGGAGAAGTCCGGGCTCATACCTGGCACTGGATATGGCCCCTCTAACACGAGCCCCACCTCTCACCAAAGTAAGTGTTGCCAATGCACAAGAAGTAAAATTAATCTGGAAAGTAAAATTATGGAAATCGCCCAATAGGAAAAGCAAAACGATAAACAAGTTAAAAAGGAGAACAGTTTAAGAGACTTCTCGACAAGATCAAGTATATTAACATTCACATTTTTGGGGTCGTAGAAGGAAAAGAGAGAGAAAGAAAAGGTTCAAAAATGTATATTTAACGTGCTGAAAGGGAAGTCCTTGCCACCTCTAATACACTACCCAGCAAGAATATCATCCAGAATTTCAGAGAAGAACTTCTCAGCCAAGCAAAATCTAAAACTTTATCCATACTAAACCAACTCGGAAGGAAATAATAAAGAGTCTTTTCTCAGTGAAAAAATAAGTAAAAATCTACAGAGAAGGGAAAAACTCCCACCAGTACACATAAACACATAATAAAGGCTGTGGATCAACGAAGTAGATAATCTAGTATGAAATTCAAAATACAAGTGAATTGCAAATTAATTGCTAACTACATTAAACACCTTATTACCTCAATGGACAGAGCATCCTGATAGAAAAGCAATGAAAAAAACTGTAGTCTTAAATGACAGATTGGAGTAGTTGAACTTAGTAGATACCTACAGCATTTGTTGTTGTTCTTCAGGTACTAAGTTGTCTGACTCTTTTGAAACCACATGGGCTGTAGCCCTCCAGGCTCCCTTTTCCATGGGATTTCCCAGGCAAAAACACAGCAATTTATTGCATTGCTTTTTCCAGGGGATCTTGCAGACCCAGGGATTAAATCTGCATCTTCTGCGTTGCAGGCAGATTCTTTACCTCTGAGCCACCTGGCATCAGTCCAGTTCAGTTCAGTTCAGTCTCTCAGTCGTGTCAGACGCTTTGTGACCCCGTGAATCACAGCACGGCAGGCCTCCCTGTCCATCACCAACTCCCGGAGTTCACTCAAACTCATGACCATCGAGCTGGTGATGTCATCCAGCCATCTCATTCTCTGTTGTCCCTGTCTCCTCCCGCCCTCAATCCCTCCCAGTATCAGAGTCTTTTCCAGTGCGCAATTTCGTCGCATGACGTGGGCAAAATATTGGGGTTTTCAGTTTTATCATCAGTCCTTCCAATGAATGCCCAAGATTGATCTCCTCTTGAATGGACTGGTTGTATATCCTTCCAGTCCAAGGGACTCTCAGGAGTCTTCTCCAACACCACAGTTCAAAAGCATCAATTCTTCGGCGCTCAGCTTTCTTAACAGTCCAACTCTCACATCCATACATGACCACGGGGAAAACAATAGCCTTGACTAGATGGACCTTGGTTGACAAAGTAATGTGTCTGTTTTGTAATATGCTATCGTGGTTGGTCATAACTTTCCTTCCAAGGAGTGAACGTCTTTAAATTTCATGGCTGCAACCAGCATCTGCAGTGGTTTTAGAGCCCCAAAAAATAAAGTCTGATACTGCTTCCACTGTTTCCCCATCTATTTCCCATGAAGTGATGGGACCAGATGCCATGATCTTTGTTTTCTGAATGTTGAGCTTCAAGCCAACCTTTACACTCTCCTCTTTCACTTTCATCAAGAGGCTTTTTAGTTCCTCTTCACTTTCTGCCATAAAAGTGGTGTCATCTGCATATCTGAGGTTATTGATATTTCTCCCGGCAATCTTGATTCCAGCTTGTGCTTCTTCCAGCCCAGCATTCCTCATGATGTACTCTGCATATAAGTTAAATAAGCAGGGTGACAATATACCATCTTGACGCACTCCTCTTCCTATTTGGAACAAGTCTGTTGTTCCATGTCCAGTTCTAACTGTTGCTTCCTGACCTGCATACAGGTTTCTCAAGAGGCAGTTCAGGTGGTCTGGTATTCCCATCTTTTTCAGAATTTTCCATAGTTTATTGTGATCCACACAGTCAAAAGCATTGGCATAGTCAATGAAGCAGAAATAGATATTTTTCTGGAACGCTCTTGCTTTCTCCATGATCCAGTGGATGTTGGCAATTTGATCTCTGGTGCCTCTGCCTTTTCTAAAACCTGCTTAAACATCTGGAAGTTCACGGTTCACATATTGCTGAAGCCTGGCTTGGAGAATTTTGAGCATTAATTTACTAGCATGTGAGATGAGTGCAATTGTGTGGTAGTTTGAGCATTCTTTGGTATTGCCTTTCTTTGGGATTGGAATGTAGACTGACATTTTCCAGTCCTGTGGCCACTGCTGAGTTTTCCAAATTTGCTGGCATATTGAGTGTAGCACTTTCACAGCACCATCTTTCATTATTTGAAAGAGCTAATTTGGAATTCCATCACTTCCACTAACTTTGTTCGTAGTGATGCTCTCTAAGGCCCACTTCACTTCACATTCCAAGATGTCTGGCTCCAGGTGAATCATCACAGCATTGTGATTGTCTTGGTCATGAAGATCTATTTTGTACAGTTATTCTGTGTATTCTTGTCACCTCTTCTTAATATCTTATGCTTCTTTTAGGTCCATACCATTTCTGTCCCTTATCAAGTTTATCTTTACATGAAAATTTCCCTTGATATCTCTAATTTTCTTGAGGCGATCTCTTGTTTTTCCTGGTCTGTTGTTTTCCTCTATTTCTTTGCATTGATCACTGAGGAAGGCTTTCTTGTCTCTCCTTGCTATTCTGTGGAACTCTGCATTCAGATGATTATATCTTTCCTTTTCTCCTTTGCTTTTTGCTTCTCTTTTTTTCACAGCTATTTGTAAGGCCTCCTCAGACAGCCGTTTTGCTTTTTGGCATTTCTTTTCCATGGGGATGGTCTTGGTTCCTGTCTCCTGTACAATGTCACGAACCTCCGTCCAGAGTTCATCAGGCATTCTATCTATCAGATCTAGTCCCTTAAATCTGTTTCTTACTTCCACTGTATAATCATAAGGGGTTTGACTCAGGTCATATCTGAATGGTCTAGTGATTTTTCCTACTTTCCTCAATTTCAGTCTGAATTTGACATTAAGGAGTTTATGATCTGAGCCACAGTCAGCTCGTGGTCTTCTTTTTGCTATCTGTATAGAGCTTCTCCATCTTTGGCTGCAAAGAATATAATCAATCTGATTTCGGTGTTGACCATCTGGTGATGTCCATGTGTAGAGTCTTCTCTTGTGCTGTTGGATGAGAGTCTTTGCTATGACCAGTGCGTTCTCTTGGCCAAACTCTATTAGCCTTTGCCCTGCTTCATTTCGTGCTCCAAGTCCAAATTTGCCTGTTACTCCAGGTATTTCTAGACTTCCTACTTTTGCCTTCCAGTCCCCTATAATTAAAAGGACAACTTTTTGGGTGTTACTTCTAAAAGGTCTTGTACGTCTTCATAGAACCGTTCAACTTTGGCTTTTCAGCATTACTGGTTGGGGCATAGACTTGGATTACTGTAATATGGAATGGTTTGCCTTTGAAATGAACAGAAATCATTCTGTCGTTTTTAAGATTGCATCCAAGTACTGCATTTTGGACTCTTTTGTTGACCATTATGGCTACTCCATTTCTACTAAGGGATTCCTGCCCACAGTAGTAGATATAATGGTCATCTGAGTTAAATTAACCCATTCCTGTCCATTTTAGTTCACTGATTCCTAGAATATCTACGTTCACTCTTGTCATCTCCTGTTTGACCACTTCCAATTTGCCTTGATTCATGGACCTAACATTCCAGGTTCCTATGCAATATTACTCTTTACCACATCATACCTTGCTTCTAACACCAGTCAAATCCACAGCTGGGTATTTGTTTTGCTTTGGCTCCATCCCTTCTCTTTTCCTAGAGTTATTTTCCACTCATCTACAGTAGCATACTGGGCACCTACGGACCTGGGGAATTCCTAAATCAGTATCCTATCATTTTGCATTTTGATACTGTTCATGGGGTTCTCAAGGCATGTATACTGAATTGGTTTGCCATTCCCTTCTCCAGTGGACCACATGCTGTCAGATCTCTCCACCATGACCCGTCCATCTTGGGTGGCCCCATACGGCATGGATTAGTTTCACTGAGTTAGACAGGCCTGTGATCCATGTGATCAGATCAACTAGTTTTCTGTGATTATGATTTCAATGTGTCTGCCCTCTGATGCCCCCTCGCAATACCTACCATCTTATTTGGGGTTTTCTTACCTTGGTCTTGGGATAGCTCTTCACAGCAACAGCAAAGCACAGCCGCTGTACCTTACCTTGGACGTGGGGTAGCTCCTCTCGGCCATGCCTCTGCGCGTGGTCGGTTGCGCCAGAACCGGCGTTTCTCACGTCTGCACCAAAGGAGCCGCTGTCTTTCCCGTCTGGGCCGCCGAGGCAGCGTCTCTCATGCCTGGGCCACCGGAATCAGCGTCTCTCACGTCTGTGCCGCTGGAGCCGGCATCTCTCTCAGTTCAGTTCAGTCGCTCAGTCGTGTCCTACTCTTCTGCGACCCCATGAGCCACAGCACGCCAGGCCTCCCTGTCCATCACCAACTCCCGAAGTTCACTCAAACTCATGTTCATCGAGTCGGTGATGACATCCAGCCATCTCATTCTCTGTCGTCCCAGTCTCCTCCTATCCCCAATCCCTCCTAGCATCAGAGTCTTTTCCAGTGAGTCAACTCGTCTCATGATGTGGCCAAAGTATTGCAGTTTCAGCTTTAGCATAAGTCCTGCCAATGAACAACCATTGATCTTCTTTAGAATGGACTGGTTGGATTTCCTTGCAGTCCAAGGGACTCTCAGGAGTCTTCTCCAGCACCACTGTCCAAAAGCATCAATTCTTCGACGCTCAGCTTTCTTCACAGTCCAACTCTCACATCCATACATGACCACGGGAAAAACCATAGCCTTGACTAGACGGACCTTGGTTGGTAAAGTAATGTCTCTGCTTTTTAATATGGTATCTAGGTTGGTCATAACTTTCCTTCCAAGGTTTAAGCGTATTTTAATTTCATGGCTGCAATCAGCATCGACAGTGATTTTGGCGTCTCTCTAGTCTATCCCAAATTAACCGAATACACACCTTCAAGTTTGCACAGGACATTTTTTCATGGGGGATCAAATGCTAGAACACAAAACAAGTTTCAAAACATTTAAGAAGACAGAAATTATATCAAACACTTTTTCTGAACACAGTGGTACAAAATAAGAAATCAATTACACGAGGGGAATATGGGACAAACACAAACATATGGAGACGAAACAACATGCTACTAAATACCAATGAGCTAATGACAAAATAAAAAAGGGAATCAGAAAATACTTTGAGACTAATGAAAACACCAACATTCCAAAATTTAATGGATTTAGCAAAAGCAGATCTAGGGGAAATTGTATGGTGACAGATGCTTCCCTCAAGGAGGGGGAAGAACTGAAATAAACAACTTAACTTACTATATAAATGAAGTAGAAAAAGAAGAATAAATAAACCGCCAATTCCTCAGAATGGAGGCAATAGTAAAGATCAGAGAGGACATTAATAAAATGGAGACTTCCACTTTCCTAAAGAAAAGAAAAAATTCTGTTAAGTGAAAAGACATTTTTTGAAAAAATAAACAAAATAATCAAGTCTTTAGCCAGGTTCATCAAAAATAAAAGATAGATGACTCAAACAAACAAATGCAAAAAGACATTACAGCCAACATGACAGTAATAGGGATAAATCATAAGAGGATACTACAAGTAGTTATATGCCAAACAATTGCACAACCGAGAACAAACTGACAAAACTCTAGGATCATACAACATTTCAAAACTGAATTAGGAAGGGATGTATAATCTGAATAGTTGAAACACTAGTAGTTAAATTGAATTTATGATTAAAAAAATCTCTTAGTAAAATAAAGTTCAGGACCACAGAGCTTCACAGCAGAATGTATACAAACATATACAGAAGAGCTTTTAGCCAACATTCTCAAACTATTCCAAAAATTTGAGAAAATGGAGTACTCCCAAATTTTTTATGAAGCTATTATTTTCCTAACACCAAAACCAGACAAAGACACCACCAAAAAAGGAAACTCAATGCCAATATTTCTGTTGAATACAGATGTGATTATTCTTCACAAAAAATAAGAGAGAACCAAATTCAACATCACATTGAAACCATGATATATCATGATCAAGATGGACTTATTCCAGGGGTACAAGGATGGTTCAATATCTGCAATTAGTCAGTGTGGTACACCACATTAGGAACGTGAAGGACAAAAATCACATGATCATCTCAACAGAAGCTGTAAAAGCATTTGGCAAAATTCAATATTCATTCATTTCAAAAACTAATTAAACTTAAAAGCTTTTGCACAGCAAACAAAAACACTGACAAAATGAAAAGACAACCTCCTGAATGGTAGTAAATATTTGAAAATGATATGAATATAAGGGATTAATATCCAAACTCTCTAAAGAGATTATTCTATTCGATATTAAAAAAAAACATACATACAAACAAACAAACAAACAAAAAAAACAATGGGAAGATCTGATTTTCTCCAAAGAAGGTATATAGATGGCACATGAGAAAATGCTGAACAACACTGTCAGAGAAACTAAAAGCAAAATTACCAGGAGATATCACATCATACTCATCAGAATGGCTATCATCAAATCAAAAATCTGAAAATAACAAATGTTGACAAGGATGTGAAGAAGGGGAATCCCTTGAACTTAATTGGTGGGAACGTAAATTTGTGTAGTCGCTTTGGAAAACAACACGAAAGTTTCTCAAAAAACTAAAAAATGGACTACCATTTGACCATTCCAATCCGAGGTATATATCAGAAGACAATGAACACTAATTTGAAAAGATACATGAATTCCAATGTGTGTTACCGCCTTATTTACAATAGAAAAGATATGGAAGCAACCAGTGAACAAAGCACACATGGTTCCTCTCTTCAAAGCACTCGCATGGAGTATGGTTTAAACAAGCATTTGAACACTATAGTAATCCTTAGAAATAATGGCAGATACATATTCGTTGAGATGGAAAAATTCTTCCATCATATTATATAGAAACGGAGGGCTAAATAGTGCATATTGTTTGATTCAATTTCTATACATCCAAAAAATTCACTGATGTATATATGCTCATCCAAATATATGTGTATTATATATTCTAGCATTGTATAACACATATATATGTTAGAAAAATTTAGGTAGAACAACAAAGACAAAATATTAACAGTATATATTTCTATTGACATATTTACTGGTGTCCTCTAATTTCTTTTTTTTTTTTTTTTTTTGCTTTTTTTATTGGATGCTAATTACTTTACAATATTATATTGGTTGGTTTTGCCATACATTGACATGAATTTGCCCCGGGTGTACATGTGTTTCGCATTTTGAAACCCACTCCCACCTCCCTCCCTATCCCATCCCTCTGGTTCATCTCAGAGCACCAGCAATGAACATCTGTATCATGCGTCGAGCCTGGACTGTTGATTCGTTTCACATATGATAATATACATATTTTCAATGCCATTCTGTCAAATCATCCCACCCTCACCTTCTCCCACAGAGTCCCAAAGACTGTTCTATGCACCTGTGTCTCTTTTGCTGTCTTGTATACAGGGTTATCGTTATCATCTTTCTTAATTCCATATAAATGTCTTAGTATACTGTATTGGTGTTTTTCTTCCTGGCTTTCTTCACTCTATCATAGGCTCCAGTTTCATCCACCTCATTAGAACTGATTCAAATGTATTCTTTTTAATGGCTGAATAATACTCCATTGTGAATATGTTGGTAGCTTGATAGGGATTGCACTGAATGTATAAATTACTTTGGGTGGTATTCTCATTTTCACAGTATTTAATCTTCCAATCCACGAACACGGTATATTTCTCCATCTATCAATGTCCTCTGATTACTTTCAGGAGTGTTTTAGAGTTTTCCATGTACAGGCCTTTTGTTTCCTTAGGTAGATATCTTCCTAACAATTTAATTCTTTTCATTGCAAAGGTAAATGGTATCTTTTCCTTAATTTCTCCTTCTATTTTCTCATTATTAGTGTATAGGAATGCAAGGGATTTCTGTGTGTTGATTTTATATCCTGAAACTTTACTGTATACATTGATTAGCTCTAGTAGTTTTCTGGTAGAGTCTCTAGGGTTTTCTGTGTAGAGGATCATGTCATCAGCGAATAGTGAAGGTTTTACTTCTTCTTTTCCAATTTGTATTCCTTTTATGTCTTTTTCTGCTCTGATTGCTGTGGCCAAAATGTCCAGAAATATGTTGAATAGTAGTGGTGAGAGTGGACACCCTTGTCTTGTTCCTGACTTTAGGAGAAATGCTTTCAATTTTTCACCTTTGAGGACAATGTTTGCTATGGGTTTGTCATATATAGCTTTTTTTATGTTGAGGTATGTCCCTTCTATTCCCATTTTCTGGAGGATTTTTGTCATAAATCCATGCTGAATTTTGTCGCAGGCTTTCTCTTCATCTATTGAGATAACCATATGATTTTTATTTTTCAGTTTTTTAATGTAGTGTATTACGTTGATTGATTTGCGGATATTGAAGAATACTTGCATTCCTGGGGTAAAGTCCACTTGGTCATGATGTATGATCTTCTTAATGTGTTGTTGGATTCTGACTGCTAGAATTTTGTTAAGGATATTTGCATCTATGTTCATCAGTGATATTGGCCTGTAGTTTTCTTTTCTTGTGGGGTCTTTACCAGGTTTTGGGATTAGGGTGATGGTGGCCTCATAGAATGAGTTTGGAAGTTTCCCTTCCTCAGAAATTTTCTGGAAGAGTTTGAGTAGAATAGGTGTTAGCTCTTCTCTAAATTTTTGGTAGAATTCAGCTGTGAAGCCGTCTGGACCTGGGATTTTGTTTGCTGGAAGACTTCTGATTACAGTTTCAATTTACGTGCTTGTAATGGGTCTGTTCAGATTTTCTGTTTCTTCCTGGTTCAGGTTTGGAAGGTTGTACTTTTCTAAGAATTTGTCCATTTCTTCCAAGTTGTCCATTTTATTGCCGTATAATTGTTGATAGTATTCTCTAATAATCCTTTGTATTTCTGTGTTGTCGGTGGTGATCTCTCCATTTTCATTTCTAATTTTATTGATTTAGTTCTTCTCCCTTTCTTTCTTGATGAGTCTGGCTATTGGTTTGTCAATTTTATTTACCTTCTCAAAGAACCAGGTTTTGGCTTTGTTGAGTTTTGCTGTGGTCTGTTTTGTTTCTTTTGCATTTATTTCTGCCCTAATTTTTAAGATTCCATTCCTTCTAATTACCCTGGGGTTCTTCATTTTTTCCTTTTCTAGTTTCTTTAGATGTAGAGTTAGTTTATTTGAATTTTTTCCTGTTTCTTGAAGTGTGCCTATATTGCTATGACCCTTCCTCTTAGCACTGCTTTTACAGTGTCCCAGAGGTTTTGGATTGTTATGTTTTCATTTTCATTCATTTCTATCCATATTTTGATTTCTCTTTTGATTTCTTCTATGATTTGTTCGTTATTCAGCAGTGTGTTGTTCAGCATCCACATGTTGGCATTTTTAATAGTTTTCTCCTGTAATTGAGATCTAATCTTACTGCATTGTGGTCAGGAAATATGCTTGGAATGATTTCAATATTTTTGAATTTACCAAGGCTATATTCATGGTCCTGGATGTGATCTATCCTGGAAAATGTTCTGTGTGGGCTTGAGAAAAAGTTGAATTTCATTGTTTTCGGGTGAAACGTCCTATAGAGACCTATTAGGTCTAGCTGGTCTGTTGTATCATTTAGAGTTTGTGTTTCCTTTTTTATTTTCTGTTTAGTTGATCTATCCACATGTGTGATTGTGGTATTAAAGTTTCCCACTATTATTGTGTTGTTGTTAATTTCCCATTTCATACTTGTTAGTAATTGTCTTACATATTGTGGTCCTTCTATGTTGGGTACATAAATATTTAGAATTGTTATATTTTCTTCTTGTATTGAGCCTTTGATCATTATGTAGTTCCCTCCTTTTCTCTTTTCACAGCCTTTGTTTTAAAAACTATTTTATCTGATAAGAGTATTGATACTCCTGCTTTCTTTTGGTCTCTTTTTGTGTGGAATATCTTTTTCCAGCCCTTCACTTTCAGCCACTATGTGTCCCTCTTTTTGAGGTGGATCTCTTTTAGACAACATATACTGGGGTCTTGTTTTTGTATCCATTCAGCTAGCCTTTACCTTTTGGTTGGGGCATTCAACCCATTTACGTTTAAGGTGATTATTGATAAGTATGATCCTGTTGCCATTGTCTTTATTGCTTTGGGTTCGAGTTTATACACCTTTCCTGTGTTTCCTGTCTAAAGAAGATCCTTTAGTATTTGTTGAAGAGCTGGTTTATTGATGCTGAATTCTCTCAGCTTTTGCTTGTCTATAAAGCTTTTGATTTCTCCTTCATATTAGAATGAGATCCTTGCTGGGTATAGTAATCTGGGCTGTAGGTTGCTTTATTTCATCACTTTAAATATGTCCTGCCTTTCCCTCCTGGCCTGAAGAGTTTCTGTTGAAAGATCAGCTGTTATCCTTATGGGAATCCCCTTGTGTGTTATTTGTTGCTTTTCCCTTGCTGCTTTTAATATTTGTTCTTTGTGTTTGATCTTTGTTAATTTGATTAATATGTGTCTTGGAGTATTTCGCCTTGGGTTTATCCTGTTAGGGACTCTGGTTTTCTTGGACGTGGGTGATTATTTCCTTTCCGGAAGTTTTCAACCATTATCTCCTTAAGTATTCTCTCATGGTCTTTCTTTTTGTCGTCTTCTTCTGGGACACCTATGATTCGAATGTTGGGGTGTTTAACATTGTCCCAGAGGTCTCTAATATTGTCCTCATTTCTTTTAATTCGTTTTTCTTTTTCCCCTCTCTGTTTCATTTATTTCTACAATTCTATCTTCTAGGTCGCTAATCCTGTCTTCTGCCTCCGTTTTTCTACAGTTTTTTCCCTCCAGAGTGTTTCTCATCTATTGCATTATTCATTGTATACTGATTCTTTTTTATTTCCTCTAAATCCTTATTAAATCTTTCTCCCTTCTTCACAATCCTTTTCTTCAAGTAATTTATCAGTAACTCCATTTTGCTTTCCAGATTTTGAGTCATTTTCACTATTAAAATTTTTTATAAGGTTGATTCCCTATATCTTCCTCTTTTGTTTGTGTTGGTGGGCATTTATCCTTTTCCTTTACTTGCTGGGTATTTCTCTGCCTCTTCATCTTACTTATATTGCTGTGCTTGGGGTGGCCTTTCCATCTTCTGACAGTTTGTGGAGTTTTCTTAATTATGTAGTTTCCTCACTGTGTGTAGGGTTGGACAGGTGGCTTGTCAAGATTCCCTGGTTAGGGAAGCTAGTGTAGGTGTTCTGGTGGGTGGAGCTGGATTTCTTCTCTCTGTTCAGTCGTGCTGTGGGGAGGGAGGAACGCTGCTAACAAATATCCCTGACGTCTGTGGGGAGTGCTCACAGTGTCTCGGCTACACTGGGAATGCCCTGCTCATGGCCTGTGTGCTTTCCCTGTTATGCTGCTCAGGCTCTAGGTTGCTCTGTCGGGAACTGTGCATGGCCGGCGCTGGGTTGTATGCACTTCCCAGGTTTGAGCGGTTCAGGTTCAGGTACTCGGGTTCTCCACAAAGGCGCAGGCTTGGCTGGGTCTGCATTTTGTGCCTTCCCCGGTCCAAGCAGCTCAGGTGACCAGGCATTTGGCGAGCACAGTTGCTGCGACTTATCACCTCCCCAGTCCCTGCCTCTCAGTTTTCTGGGTGTACAACTGGCTCACTTTATTGGGCAGATATCGACCGGCCCAAACCCAAGAAGTCTCGGTTAGCAATGAAGCCTTCCTGCCGCTTGGTATCAGAGGCCTCTCTGGGGCCACGGTTGCCCCTTCTAGCGCTGGCTTCCCTCCCTGCCTGTCCTGGCAGGGGATGGGGGATGCGTTGACCGCAGCCCACTTGCTCTGCTCAGTCCTCTGTTCTGTGAGCGTGGCTGGCAGAGTCTTAGGTTGGGGCCTTTCGCCTTTTAGCTTTTCAGTCTGCTTCACGGTCTCCCATTAAGGCCCTCAGATTGCCCTCTGGGTGTTTAGGCCCGGTCCTCTCTCTAAGCACTGTCGCCTGGCCTCCCTGCCCAGCTCCTGCTTGCTAGTGGGGAGTGCGGGCTGTTGATGCTGCTTCTCTGCTGACAGTTTTCTCTGAGCACTTAGTCTTTGGATTTTAATTATTTATTTTTCTTTCTTCCAATTATATGGCCCTCTGACGTTCCAAGGCTCGCCACAGACTTGCCCATGAGGGTTTCCAGATGTTTGGAAACTTCTCTCTCTCTCTCTTTTTTTTTTCAGGCCTCCCTTCCCAGGACAAAGCTCCATCCCTCCCTCTATTGACTCTTTTTTTTAATCTTTTATATTATTTCCTACCTGCTTTCGAAGAATATGGGCTGCTTTTCTGGGTGCATGATGTTCTATGCCAGTATTCAGAAGCTGTTTTGTGGGATTAACTCAGTGTTCAAGGGTTCTTTTGCTGATTTTGTGGGGGAGAAAGCCTTGTCCTATTCCTCCGTCATCTTATACTCCTCTCTGTAGTCTTAAATTACAGATTAGATTAGTTGAAATTAATAGATACTTCCAGCATTTGTTGTTGTTCTTCAGCTACTAAGTGGTCTGACAGATTTGAAACCCCATGGGCTGTAGCATTCCAGGCTCCCCTTTCCATGGGATTTCCCAGACAAGAACACTGGAGTTTATTCATTTCATTTTCCAGGGGATCCTGCTGCCCCAGGAATCAAATATGCATCTTCTGCGTTGCAGGCAGATTCTTTACCTCTGAGCCATCTGGAATCAGTTCAGTTCAGTTCAGTCGCTCAGTCATTTCTGACTTTTTGTGACCCCGTGAATCACAGCACACCAGGACTCCCTGTCCATCACCAACTCCCGGAGTTCACTCAAACTCATGTCCATCGAGTTGGTGATGCCATCCAGCCATCTCATTCTCTGTCGTACCCGTCTACTCCCACCCCCAATCCCTCCTACCATCAGACTCTTTTCCAGTGAGTCACTCGTCGCATGAGGTGGCCAAAACATTGCAGTTTCAGCTTTAGAATCAGTCGTTCCAACGAACACCCAGGAGTGATCTCCTCCAGAATGAACTGGTTAGATCTCCTTGCAGTCCAAGGGACTCTCAAGAGTCTTCTACAGCACCAGAGTTCAAAAGGATCAGTTCTTTGGTCTTCAGCTTTCTTCACAGTCAAACTCTCACATCCATACATGACCATGGGAAAAACAATAGCCTTGACTAGACGGACCTCGGTTCGCAAAGTAATGTCTCTGCTTTTTAATATGCTATGTAGGTTGGTCATAACTTTCCTTCCAAGTAGTAAGCGTCTTCATTTCATGACTGCAATCAGCATCTGCACTGATTTTGGAGCCCCCCCAAAATAGTCTGACACTGTTTCCACTGTTTCCCCATCTATTTCCCATGAAGTGATGTGACCAGATACCATGATCTGCGTTTTCTGAATGTTGAGCTTCAAGTCAAACTTTTCACTCTCCTGTTTCAATTTAATCAAGAGGCTTTTTAGTTCCTTTTCACTTTCTGCCATAAGGGTGATGTCATCTGCATATCTGAGGTTATTCATATTTCTCCCGGGAATGTTGATTCCAACTTGTGCTTCTTCCAGGCCTGGCATAGTCTATCCCTAAATAGCAGAATACACACCTTCAAGTGTGCACAGGACATTTTTTCAGGGATGATCAAATGCTGGGCCACAAAACAAGTCTCAACACATTTAAGACGACAGAAATTATATCATGCATTTTTTCTGACCACAGTGGTACAAAAAAGGAATCAATTACAGGAGGGGAATATGGGACAAACAGAAACATATGCAAACAAAGCAACATGCTACTAAATACCAATGAGCTAAGGAAGAAATAAAAAAGGGAATCAGAAAATACTTTGAGACTAATAAAAACACCAACTTTCCAAATCTATTGGATTTAATAAAAGCAGTTCAGGGGAAATTGTATAGTGACAGATGCTTCCCTCAAGGTGGGGGGCAGAAAGTGAAATAAACACCATCATTTACTATATAAATGAAGTAGAAAAAGAAGAATAAATAAAGCCCTAAATCCTCAGAATTAAGGCAATAATAAAAACCAGAGAGGACATTAATAAAATTGAGACTTCCCTTTTCCTAAATTAAAAAAAAAGTCATTTAAGTGAAAAGATATTTTTTGAAAAGATAAACAAAATAATTAAGTCGTTAGCCAGGTTCATCAAAATTAAAAGATAGATGACACAAATAAATGAAAAAGAGACATTACAGCCAATATCATAGCAATAGGGAAAAATCATAAGAGGATACTACAAATAGCTATATGCCAAATATTTGGGCAAACTAGAAGAAATTGACAAATCTCTAGGACAATACAACCTTACAAAACTGAATCAGGAAGGAATGTATAATCTGAATAACTGAAACACTAGTAGTGAAATTGAATTTGTAATAAAAATTCTCTTAGTAAAATAAAGTTCAGGATCATAGCTTCGCAGCAGAATGTTTACAAACATATACAGAAGAGCTTATACTCAACATTCTCAAAGTATTCCAAAAAATTCAGAAAATGGAGTACTCTCAATTTTTTATGAAGATATTATTTTCCTAACACCAAAACCAGACAAAGACACTACCAAAAAAGAAAATTCAATGCCAATATTTCTATTGAATATAGATGTGAATATTCTTAAGAAAATATGAGATAAACAAACTCAACATTACAATGAAACCATCATATATTATGAACAAGATGGACTTCTTCCAGTAGTACAAGGATGGTTCAATATCTGCAAATGAGTCACTGTGGTACAACACATTAGGAAAGTGAAGGACAAAAATCACATGATCATCTCAACAGATGCTGTAAAAGCATTTGGCAAAAATCAATATTCATTCATTTCAAAAACTCTCAGAATACTTGATGTGGAGGGAATATATCTGAACATAATGAAAGTGAAAGTGGAATTCGCACTGGGCCCACTCCAGTACTCTGGCCTAGAGAATTCCATGGACTGTATACTCCATATGGTCGTCTGAACATAATAAAGGTGATTTATAACAAACAGGGATGATATCCTTTTCAGTGGCAAAAAGCAGAAAGCTATCCATCTAAATCAGGAACAAGGCACTGATGCCCACTCTTGCCACTTCTAAAACACTAGAAGTAGTAGGCACAGTAATCACTCAAAGAAAATAAATAAAAATCATCCAAAGTGGAAGGAAGAAGTAAAACTGTCACTACGTGCAGTTGACATGATACTATATACAGAAAGCTATCAGTTCAGTTCAGTTCAGTTCAGTCGCTCAGTAGTGTCCGACTCTTTGTGACCCCATGAATCACAGCACGCCAGGCCTCTCTGTCCAACACCAACTCCCAGAGTTCACTCAAACTCATGTCCATCGAGTCAGTGATACCATCCAGCCATATCATTCTCTGTCATCCCCTACTCCTCCCGCCCTCAATCCCTCCCAGCATCAGAGTCTTTCCAGTGAGTCAACTCGTCACATCAGGTGGCCAAAGTATTGGAGTTTGAGCTTACATAAAAATGATTAAACAAATGAAATCAAGGTCAATTAAAACCCTAAATGAAAGACTGGAAATGATGAAGCCCCTAGAAGAAAATGTAGGCAGAAATAATTCATAGCAACATTTTTTTCACCTGTCTCCTAAGGTAAAGGAAGCAACAGAAAAAAAAAAAATGTGGTCTAATTAAACTTAAAAGGTTTTGCACAGCAAAAAAAAAAAAAAAAAACACTGACAAAATGAAAAGACAACCTACTGCATGGGAGTAAGTATTTGCAAATGATATGACTGTAAGGGGTTAATATCCAAACTATCTAAAGAGATTATTCAACTCGATATTAAAAAACAAACAACCAAAAAAATAAAGCAATGGGAAGATCTGATTTTCTCCAAAGACGATATAGAGATGGCACATGAAAAAATGCTGAACATCACTAACTGTCAAGAAATTTAAAGCAAAATCACAAAGATATCACCTCACACTCATCAGAATGGCTATCATCAAATCAAAATTTTGAAAATAACAAATGTTGACAAGGATGTTAAGAAGGGGACACCCTCATACCTAACTGGTGGGAATGTAAATTTCTGCAGTCGCTATGGAAAACATCATGAAAGTTTCTCAAAAAACTAAAAAAAGAACTACCAGCTGACCCCACAATTCCAATTCGAGGTATATATCAAAAGACAAGGAACACTAATTTGAAAAGATTCATGAATTCCAATGTGTATTACAGCCTTATTTATAATAGAAAAGATATAGAAGCAACCAGTGAACAAGGCACACATGGTTCCTATCTTCAAAGCACTCGCATGGAGTATGGGATAAGCAAGCATTTGAATACTATAGTTATCCTTAGAATTAATGGCAGATACATGTTCGTTGAGATGGAAAAATTCTTTGAGCATATTGTACAGAAAAGGAAGTTTACAATAGTGCATATAGTTTGATTCAATTTCTATAAATTAAAAACAAAATGACTGCTGTATATATGCTCATCCAAATATATGTGTATTATATATTCTAACATTATATAACACATATAATATATATGTTATAAACATTTAGGTAGAACAACAAAGATAAAATATTAACAATATATATATTTCTATTGTCATACTTATTGGTATCCTCTTATTTCATTTTTATACTTTTTGAATTTCCATCATCCTGCTCTGTTATCCTGTGAATAGAATTAGAATCACTGTGATGTTAAAATTTATTAAAGTAGTTCTCAATGTCGGCTGGCCTACACATACTTGTTGGGTTTGAAATATTAGCTATACTATATGTGGCAAATGGGATCAAGTGTCAGCTGTTTGAGGGGCATAGAGATAAGCACTGCTGACAGGCATGCCTGGGAATACAAAGAAAAGAATGATGTACATAAGTTAAAAAAGCATGTGAAATCAAAATCTGAAGTTGGACAGGAGTTAATCAAAAAGATTCCAGCACACTAGACCTAAAGTATCCTTATGTAACAGAGCAGCCTGAGCACAATCCTTAGCAGCTAGCCATTGCTGTGCGTTACTACTCCACATCCTGTTACTAAGCAACAAGTCACGCTCAGGAATTGGACAGTGCATCCCTGGGCCCCGCCCATAAGCCTCCAACTATCTGGTAACCTACTGGTACGTCTCCTGCTCAGCTATTGTTCAGCTACACAATGGGCCCTACCTGATGATAACTGTCAATGAGGGACCATTGGGGAAGTGATTCAGTCAAGAGTCTGTGGTGCAGTGGTCATGTGATTCTTGCCTATGGACACCATTCTTTGTTTTTAATCAGGAATATATTTCTGGTAGATGGGGCAAGTTGAGTTTCCCTACTCAATATGAGAGTTGAAGTGTCCCCAACAATATTAGTGGAGGAGACATTGAACACTTTTTTGCACTGATGTGTAATCTTATGGAGACGTTGTATTGACCTTGAGGCAGCAGATGAGGATTCACCAAATCTTTTGGTCTTTAAAGCTCATTGGAGTAGAAAAAACATACATGTTCTTAATTACCTTTTTCCATGTTAAGTGCTTGCTCCTAAGTTCATTAAGCCCCTCATGAACCCCCCCAAGAGGAAGATGGTGGTCTAGAGCTGAAGTGACTAGAGTACTCTGAAGTGCTGAAATGGGATGAAAAGTGTTCATACAGGGATGGAAGAGGCAAGAGTGTTGAAGGGAGACATATAAGTCAAGGAATAAAGGGCACTGAAGGAACGTCTGAAGGTCATGATCAGAAACACCATGCCCCTGAGTCACCACTCCCCAGAATCAGACACACAGAGGTGTCAGCAGTGGGTAAGTCGTATCATGACCTCCCTCAGCATCCACTAGCCCATGTAGATGGGCAAAGTGTGACATTGTGATGTCTAAGACCCCAAGGCCACCATTGCCTGGGGGAGTGTCTAGATGACCAATCAGATTGAAGGGTGTGGCTCCTAATTTTCCTGAGAAGGTATATATAGGGGGGTCAGAGGCAGAGATTCTGGGTTAGGCCACTTCGTGGGATCATCATGAGTAAGGTAACCAGGAAGCCACAGAAGCTAAGAAGAGTTGCAACACGGTTTGCTTCAAGGATGAAAGGAAGAAAGACGACCCATAGTCAATGGAGACACAGAGGCATTGTCAAGGTAAGATGACTCCATCTGTGCTCCCCATGGTCTCCATTGACTTTGATGACCAAGCCCTCTACATTGCCCTTGCCTGGCACAAAAGCCCTCATCAGCCCACATCACTTTTCATGAAATCTCCCTTCCAACCCAGTTGTTATACACTTTCTTCAAAACTAATACTCTTCTCTTTTCTTTCCAGGCACGAAATATGACCCTGAAGCTCAGAAGACCTCTACAAGTGTCTTTAAGAATGAAAATCCGATCTTATTCCACTTGGTCGAAGAAGGTGAAGAAAACAAGAAAAGCAAACTGGTTTTTCTGTTCCTGTGCACGTAAGACACAGATCAAAGCCGAAAAAGTTACCAAAATATGATTCAGAGTCCATGAAGGAGGCAGAATTGAAAGAGAAGTTAAGCTCAGCCACACCAGAATGAGAGACCCTGGAGAAGTATAGCCTGGGCATCCAGTAACTGAATCCCAAAGGTCTTATTGTTTAGAAATGTTTCTCCAGAGGTCTGCTTTCTTACAAATGGCCAATCAGGAAAAGACTGACTCTCACTCTAACATATTAAATTGATGCCTGTTATTCAAATAAACATCAAATGGTGAAAAGATGATATTTGTGTGTGAGTGTAAATTTTTTGATGGGAAGGGAGGGAACGGAGAGATGAGGTGGGCACCTGAGTGGGGAGGGGTGTGGAGTCCCGGGAGATTGGGGAACAGACCCTCAGGCTCCCAGTTAACCAGAGAGTAGAGGTCTGGACTGGGTGTGGAGTCTGCACTGAAGATGTATAAACCTGCTTAACAATTGATCTCAGCGGCAAGGATTAGTGGTGTCGTTTTACTGCCTTTGTTTTGGGTGTGGAATGACATTAGGGTCTAGATTGCCAGAACCCAGATGGGAAGAGGGTTCAACATGGGGATGGTGAATGTCATACTTCCCCTGAGAAAATCATGCAGATCACCTCCTGGCCACCTATGTCATAAAGGGCTTTGTTGCATCACTCGCCTATTCTGTCAGCTAAAGGTGCTCAGGCGGCACAAAATGCTGATACAACTAAAACCCACAGCTAGCACTCCCAACGATTAAAAAATTGTTTGGAGGGAATAGTCCAAATATCATTTAGACCTCTTTTATCCTAAGAAATTGGTGGGAGCAGTGTGTTCCCAAGGGCAGGTCAGCCAAGTTGGCTCAATCCCAGTGCATATGACAAACACGATCACCACAGACTGATATTTTTTTGGGGTGGGGGCCACCATGAAGTTTGTGGGATATTAGTTCCCTGACCAGGGATTGAAAATGTTTGTGTTTCCTTTTTAATTTTCTGTTTATTCGACCTATCAATAGGTGTGAGTGAGATATTAAAGTCTCCCACTATTATTGTGTTATTGTTAATTTCCCCTTTCATAATTACTAACATTTTTCTTACATATTGTGGTGCTCCTGTGTTGGGTGCATATATATTTATAGTTGTTATATCTTCTTTTTGGGTTCATCCTTTGATCATCATGTAGTGTCCTTTTTTGTCTCTTTTCACAGCCTTTGTCTTAAAGTCTATTTTATGTGATATAAGTATTGTTACTCCTGCTTTCTTTTGGTCTCTATTTGTCTGGAATAGGTTTTTCAAGCACTTTCCTTTCAGTCTGTATGTGTTCCTTGTTTAAAGGTGGGTCTCTTGTAGACAACATATATAGGGATATTCTTTGTGTATCCATTCAGCCAGTCTTTGTCTTTTGGTTGGGGCATTCAACCGATTTATATTTAAGGTAATTATTGATAAGTATGATCCCATTGCCATTTACTTTATTGTTTTGGGTTCGGGTTTATACCCCCCGTCTCTAATTCCTGTCTAGAGAAGGTCCTTTAGCATTTGTTGGAGAGCTGGTTTGGTGATGCTGAATTCTCTCAGCTTTTGCTTGTCTGTAAAGCTTTTGATTTCTCCTTCATATTTGAGTGAGATCCTTGCTGGGTACAGTAATCTGGGCTGTAGGCTCTTTTCTTTCATCACTGTAAGTATGCCCTGCCATTCCCTTCTGGCCTGAAGAGTTTCTGTTGAAAGATCAGCTGTTATCATTGTGGGAATCCCCTTGTGTATTTGCTGTTTTTCACTTGCTGCTTTTAAAATTTTTTCTTTGTCTTTGAGCTTTGTTCATTTTATTAATATGTGTGTTGGTGTGTTTTGCCTCGGATTTTTCCTATTTGGGATTCTCTGGGTGTCTTGGACTTGGGTGATTATTTCCTTCCCCATTTTAGGGAACTTTTCAACTATCATCTCCTCAAGTATTTTCCCATGGTCTTTTTTTTTTTTTTAATCTTCCTCTTCTGCAACTCCTATGATTCGAATGTTGGGGCATCTAATATTGTCCCACAGGTCTTTGAAATTGTCCTCGTTTCTTTTAATTAGTTTTTCTTTTTTCTTCTCTGTTTCATTTATTTCTACCATTCTATCTTCTATCTCACTTAAACTATCTTCTGCCTCTGATATTCTACAATTGATTCCTCCAGAGTGTTTTGGATTTCATCTATTGCATTATTCCTTATGTATTGACTCTTTTTTACTTCTTTGAGGTGCTTGTTAAACCTTTCTTGCACCTTCTTGATGCTTGTCTCCAGACTTTTTATCTGTAACTGCAATTTGTTTTCAAGATTTTGGATCATTTTCACCATCATTATTCGGATTTCTTTATCAAGTCAATTCCCTATCTCTTCCTCTTTTGTTTGGGTTGGTGGGTATTTTTATTTATCTCTATGTGAAGAGTTTGCGGAGTCAACCACACGTTTGCTGACTCACAAAGCAAGGCAGAGGAAACATGTTGAAATTACACAGGATGCTGGATGTTTCCCCAGAACAATGCCAGGTCATGAGATAACTGACTCTGAATGCCTACTCCAGCCCCTCTTATTTCATAGAACTCCACTTACCACAACTATGACAAAGGCTTCCATGGATGAGAAGAATGTACAGGTGCGAGGAGTGGAGCCAACTCAGATCTGGCCTTCTTCTGAACAAGTTGAGAGCAGCCATTACCAGTGCTTATGGAGGTAGCACAGTGGGAGTATCTGGAACTCTGACTGGTGTGCTTGGACTGTTCTAGTATGCAGCCAAGCCCATACTGGGCAGCCCTTCTTGCTCCATCTCATCCTTCTTTTGGGGAAAATTTCCAATGCTAGAAGGGGATACAGCACACACTTACATGAGGTGGAATCAGCATGGGTCTGAAACTCAGGGCTTCTGTACCATCAACTGGAAACTAAACCTAGCTCCTCAATAGGCAGGCTTGGCTAACGAGCACAGGAGAAGTCCAGGCTAATACCTGGCCCTGATTCTGGACCCTCTATCTCTAGCCAAACCTCTCACTGAAGTGAGAGTTGCGAATAAAAAAGAAGCAAAATGAATATGGACTGTAAAATTATGGAAATCTCCCAACAAAAAAAAACAAAACAAAAAACAATTTAAAAGGGGAAACAGCTTAAGAGACTTCTAGACAACATCAAGTATACTAACATTCTCTTATTGGGGTCGTAGAAGGAAAAGAGAGAGAGAAAGGGGTCAAAATGTATATTTAATATGCTGAAAGGGGAAAAACTTGCAACCTATAATACTCTACCCAGAAAGATTATCATCCAGAATTGGTGAGAACAGCTTCTCAGACAAGCAAAAGTTAAGAGCTTATCCATACTAAAACAACACGGAAGGAAATATTAAAGAGTATTATCTAAGTCGAAAAGAAGTAAAAATCTACAGAGAAGGGGAAAACTCCCACCAGTACACACAAAGACATAGTAAAGGCTGTGGATCAATGAAGTAGATAAGCTAATATGAAAATTAAAAGACAAGTGAATTGCAAATTAATTGCTAACTACATTAAACACACTATTGTATCAATGAACAGAGCATCCTGATAGAAAAACAATAAGAAAACTGTAGTCTTAAATTACAGATTAGAAGAGTTGAACTTAATAGATACCTAGAGCATTTGTTGTTGTTCTTCAGTTACTATGTTGTCTAACCCTTTGAAACCCCATGGTCTGTAGCCCTGCAGGCTCCTCTGTCCATGGGATTTCCCAGGCAAGAACACTGGAATTTATTGCATTTCCTTTTCCAGGGGATCTTGTTGCCACAGGGATCAAATCTGCATCTTCTGCATTGCAGGCAGATTCTTTACCTCTGAGCCACATGGCATAGTCTATCCCAAAATAGCAGAATACACATCTTCAAGTTCACACAGGACATATTTTCAGGGAGGATCAAATGCTTGGCCACAAAACAAGTCTCAACACATTTAAGAAGACAGAAATTATATCAAGCACTTTTTCTGACCACAATGGTACAAAATAAGAAATCAGTTACAGGAAGGGAATATGGGACAAACACACACATATGGAGACAAAGCAAAATGCTCTTAAATACCAATGAGCTAATGAAGAAATAAAAAATGGAATCAGAAAATACTTTGAGACTAATAAAAACACCAACTTTCCAAAATGTATTGGATTTAGCAAAAGCAGTTCTAGGGGAAATTGTATAGTGACAGACGCTTCCCTCAAGGAGGGGGGAGAAATTGAAATAAACAACTTCATTTACTATATATATGAAGTAGAAAAAGAGGAATAGATAAAGCCCCAAATCCTCAGAATGGAGGCAATAGTAAAGATCAGAGAGGACATTAATAAAATTGAGACTTCCCCTTTCCTAAATTAAAAAAAAAATGTCAGATAAGTGAAAAGATATTTGTTGAAAAGATAAGCAAAATATTTAAGTCTTTAGCCAGATTTTTCAAAAATATAAGATAGATGTCAAATAAGCAAATGCAAACAAGATATTATAGCCAACATCATAGCAATAGGGAAAAATCATAAGAGGATACTACAAATAGTTATATGCCAAACAATTGGACAAGCTAGAAGAAACTGACAAATTTCTAGGACCATACAAACTTTCAAAACTGAATCAGGAAGGAATGTATAATCTGAATAGTTGAAACACTAGTAGTGAAATTGAATTTATAATAATATTCTCTTAGTAAAATGAAGATCAGGAACGCACAGCTTCACAGCAAAATGTTTACAAACATATACAGAAGAGCTTATACCCAACATTCTCAAACTATTCCAAAAATTTGAGAAAATGATGTATTCCCAAATTTTTTATGAAGCTATTATTTTCCTAGCAACAAAACCAGAAAAAGACACCACCAAAAAAGAAAACTCAATGCCAATATTTCTGTTGAATATAGATGTGAATATTTTTAATAGAATATGAAAGAACAAAATTCAACTTCAGATTGAAACCATCATATACCATGATCAAGATGGACTTATTCCAGTGGTACAGGATGGTTCAATATCTGCAATGTAGTCAGTGTGGGACACCACATTAGGGAAGAGAAGGACAAAAATCACACGACCATCTAAACAGGTGCTATAAAAGCATTTGGCAAAATTCATTATTTATTCATTTCAAAAACTCTCACCATACTTGATATGGAGGGAATATATCTCAACATAATGAAAGTGAAAGTGGAAGTCGCACTGTGCCCACTCCAGTACTCTGGCCTAGAGAATTCCATGGATTGTATAGTCCATGTATTTGTCTGAACATAATAAAGGTGATTTATACAAACAGAGATGATATCATATTTAGGGGCAAAAAGATGACAGCTATCCTTCTAAATCAGGAACAAGACACAGATGTGCACTCTTGCCACTTCTAAAACAATAGAAGTACTACGCACAGCAATCACTCAAAGAAAATAAAAGTCATCCAAATTGGAAGGAAAACCTAAAACTGTCACTACTGGCAGTTGACATGATACTATATACAGAAAGCTATCGGTTCAGTTCAGTTCATTCTCTAAGTTGTGTCTGACTCTTTGAGACCCCATGACTCACAGCACGCCAGTCCTTCCTGTCCAACACTAAATCCTGGAGTGCACTCAAACTCATGTCCATAGAGTCGGTGATGACAACCAGCCATCTCATTCTCTGTCGTACCCGTCTCCTCCCGCCCCCAATCTCTCCCAGCATCACAGACTTTTCCAGTGAGTCAACTCATCAAATGAGATGGCCAAAGTATTGGTGTTTCAGCTTACAAAGAAAATGATTAAACACATGAAATCAAATTGAATTAAAACCCTAAGTGAAAGACTGGAAACTGTGAAACCCCTAGAAGAATATATAGGCAGAACACTCTTTGACATGATTCATAGCAATTTTTTCACCTCGCACCTAAGGCAAAGGAAGCAAAGGAAAAAAAAAAAAGAGAGATCTAATTAAACTTAAAAGCTTTTGCACAGAAAACGAAAACACTGACAAAATGAAAAGACCACCTACTGAATGTGAGTAAGAATTTGCAAATGATATGAATATAAGGGGTTAATATCCAAACTATCTAAAGAGATTATTCAACTCGATATTAAAAAACAAACAACCAAAAAAAAAAAAAAAAAGCAATGGGACGATCTGATTTTCTCCAAAGAAGATATAGAGATGGCACATGAAAAAATGCTGAACATCACTAAGTGTCAGAGAAATTATAACCAAAATCACAAGGAGATATCACCTCACACTCATCAGAATGGCTATCATCAAATCAAAAATTCTGAAAATAACAAATGTTGACAAGGATGTGACAAGGATGAGGACATCAGGCACCCAGAAAAGCAACCCATAATCTTCGAAAGGAGGTAGGAAATAGTATAAAAAATAAAAAGAGAGACAAAATAGGGAGGGATGGAGCTCCGTCCTGGGATGGGAGCCAAAAAAATAGAGAGAGAGAGAATTTTCCAAACACCTGGAAACACTCACGGGAGAGTCTGTGACAAGCCTTGGCACCTCAGAGGGCCACATAACCAGGAGAAAAAAGAAATAAATTATAACCCACAGACTAATTGCCCAGAGGAAACTGCCATCGGAGAAGCAGTGCAGACGCCCGCTTCCCCCACTAGCAAGCAGTGAGGCAGGGCGGCATTGCTTAGAGAGAGGACCGGGCCTGAATGCCCTGAGGGCAACTTGAGGGCATATCGCTAACGGGGAAATACCTAAGCAGACTGTGCAGTTAAAAGGCGGAAAGCCTGTGAAAAGGCGAAAAGTCCCAAACTAAGACCCTGCCAGTCCAGCTCACAGAACAAAGGACTGTACTGAGTTAGCCGGCTGCAGGGGGCCCATCCACAAGCTCCCAGTGGGACAGACAGGGGAGGGCAGCCAGCCCCGGAAGGGGCAAACTCAGCCCCAGAGAGGCTTCCCATACCAAATTGCAGGCAGGCTTCATTGCTAACCAAGACTTCTTGGGTTCGGGCCATTGAATATCCGCTTGAGAACATGCGCCAATAATACACCCAGAAAACCTAGTGGCAGGGTCCGGGGAGGTGATAAGTCACAGCGACCGTGCTCCCCAAATGCCTGGTCACCTGAAGCTGCTTGGAAATGGGAAGGCACAAAACGCAGGCCCAACCAAGTCTGCGCCTTTGTGGAGTACCCTAGTACCTGAACCTGAGCCGCTCAGACCTGGGAAGTGCATGCAACGCAGCTCTGGCCGCGGCCAGCTCCCAGCAGAACAACCTAGAGCCTGAACAGCATAAACAGGGAAAGCATACTTACAGTGAGCGGGGGCAATCCCAGTGTATCTGAGACACTGTGCTCACTCCCCACAGATGCCAGGGATATTTGCTAGCAGCGACCATGAGCGGGGGCAATCCTGATGTAGCCGAGACACTGCGAACACTCCCTACAGACGCCAGTAACATTTGTTAGCAACGTTCCTCCCTCCCCACAGCAGGACTGAACAGGTGAGCCAAAAATAAATAAATAAATAAATAAATAAAAACGTCCACCACCGCCCCCTGGTGTCAGGACTGGAATTAGACAATGAAGAGACCGGCAAACAGAAGAGCTTTAACAGCAGGAAAGGCCTTGGAAGTAACATATGGAGAAGTCTTGAGCCTAATGAAAGAATAAGACTGAAAACCAGAGGCAGAGGCTTAAGTCCAAGTCCTGAGAACACCAGAGATCTCCTGTTCCAAAGAACATTAATTGATAGGTGCTCATCAAATGCCTCCATACATACACTGAAACCAGGCAACACCCAAGGGTCAACAAGTTTCAGTGAAAGACATACAATGCAAATTCTCCAGCAACACAGGAGAATAACCCTGAACTTCAATATACAGGCTGCCCAAAGCCACTCCAAACCCATTGACATCACAAATTCATTACTGGACACTTCATTGCACTCCAGAGAGATGAAATCCAGCTCCACCCGCCATAACACTGACACAAGCTTCCCTAGCCAGGCAACCTTGACAAGTCACCCGTCCAATCCCACACACAATGAGGTAACAACATAATAAACAGAACTCCACAAACTGCCAGAAGTTGGAAAGGCCACCCCAAGAACAGCAATATAAGCAAGATGAAGAGGCAGAGAAATACCCAGCAAGTAAACGAACAGGATAAATGTCCACCAGCACAAACAAAAGAGGAAGATATAGGGAACCTACCTGATAAAGAATTTCGAATTTTAATTGTGAAATGAGTCAAAATCTGGAAAGCAAAATGGAGTTACAGATAAATAAAGTGGAGAAAAGGATTGAGAAGATACAAGAAATGTTAAATAGCGAATTAGAGGAAATAAAAAAGAGTCAGTATACAATGAATAATGCAATACATGAGATCAGAAACACTCTCGGGGGAACAAAAAGTAGAATAATGGAGGCAGAAGACAGAATAAGCGAGAAGATTCAATTGTAGAAATAAATGAAACAGAGATGGAAAAATGAATTAAAAGAAATGAGAACAATATTAGAGATTTCTGGGACAATGTTAAATGCCCCAACATTCGAATCATAGGAGTCCCAGAAGAAGATGACCAAAAGAAAGACCATGAGAGAATACCAGAGGAGATAATAGTTGAAAACGTCCCTAAAATGCGGAAGGAAATAATCACCCAAGTCCAAGAAACGCAGAGAGTCCCTAACAGGATAAACCCAAGGCGAAAGACTCCAAGACACATATTAATCAAATAAACAAAGATCAAACACAAAGAACAAATATTAAAAGCAACAAGGGAAAAACAGCAAATAACATACAAGGGGATTCCCATAAGGATTACAGCTGACCTTTCAACAGAAACTCTTCTGGCCAGGACGGAATGGCAAGACATACTTAAAGTGATGAAAGAAAGTAACCTACAGCCAAGATTACTATACCCAGCAAGGATCTCATTCAAATATGAAGGAGAAATCAAAAGCTTTACAGACAAGCAAAAGCTGAGAGAATTCAGCATCTACAAACTAGCTCTCCGACAAATACTAAAGGATCTTCTCTAGACAGGAAACACAGAAAGGGTATATAAACTCGAACCCAAAACAATAAAGAAAATGGCAACGGGATCATACTTATCAATGATCACCTTAAATGTAAATGAGTTGAATGCCCAAACCGGAAGACAAAGGCTGGCTGAATGGATACAAAAACAAAACCCCCATATATGTTGTCTGCAAGAGACCCACCTCAAAACGAGGGACACATTCAGACTGAAATTGAAAGGCTGGGAAATAATATTCCACCCAAATAGAGACCAAAAGAAAGCAGGAGTAGCAATACTCATATCAGAAAAAGTAGATTTTAAAACAAAGCCTGTGAAAAGAGACAAAGAAGGAAACTACATAATGATCAAAGAATCTATCCAAGAGGAAGATATAACAATTATAAGTATTTATGCACCCAACATAGGAGCACCACAATATGTAAGAAAATTACTAACAATTATGAAAGGGGAAATTAACAACAATACAATAATAGTGGGAGAATTTAATATCCCACTCACACCTATGGATAGATCAACTAAACAGAAAATTAACAAGGAAACACAAACTTTAAATTATACAATAGACCAGTTAGACCTAATAGTTCTCTATAGGACATTTCCACCCAAAACAATGAATTTCAACTTTTTCTCAAGTGCACACGGAACCTTTTCCAGGATACATCACATCCTGGGCCATAGATCTAGCCTCGGTAAAATCAAAAAAATGAAATCATTCCATGCATCTTTTCTGACCACAATGCAGTAAGTTTAGATCTCAATTACAGGAGAAAAACTATTAAAAATGCCAACATATGGAGGCTAAGCAACATGCTGCTAAATAATGAACAAATCATACAAGAAATCAAAAGAGAAATCAAAATATGCATAGAAAAGAATGAAAATGAAAACACAACCACCCAAAACCTCTGGGACAGTGTAAAAGCAATGCTAAGGGGAAGGTTCATAGCAATAGAGGCACACCTCAAGAAATAAGAAAAAAGTCAACTAAACAAACTAACTCTACATCTAAAGAAGTTAGAAAAAGAAGAAATGAAGAACCCCAGGGTTAGTAGAAGGAAATAAATTGTAAAAATTAGGGCAGAAATAAATGCAAAAGAAACAAAAGAGACCATAGCAAAAATCAACAAAGTCAAAAGCTGGTTTTTGAGAAGGTAAATAAAACTGACAAACCACTAGCTAGACTCATCAAGAAACAAAGGGAGAAGAACCAAATCAATAAAATTAGGAATGAAAATGGAGAGGTCACAACTGACAACACAGAAATACAAAGCATTATTAGAGAATACTATCAGCAATTATATGGCAATAAAATGAATAACTTGGAAGAAATGGACAAATTCTTAGAAAAGTATAACCTTCCGAAACTGAACCAGGAAGAAATAGAAAATCTTAACAGACCCATCACAAGCACGGAATTAGAGGTTGTAATAAGAAGTCTCCCAGCAAACAAAAGCGCAAGTCCAGATGGCTTCACAGCTGAATTCTACCAAAAATTTAGAGAAGAGCTAACACCTATTCTACTCAAACTCTTCTAGAAAATTGAGGAAGGGAAACTTCCAAACTCATTCTATGAAGCCACCATCACCCTAATCCCAAAACCGGGTAAAGATCCACAATAAAAGAAAACTACAGGCCAATATCACTGATGAACATAGATGCAAAAATCCTTAATAAAATTATAGCAATCAGAATCCAACAACACATTAAGAAAATCATACATCATGACCAAGTGGGCTTTATCCCAGGAATGCAAGGATTCTTCAATATTCGCAAATCAATCAACGTAATGCACCACATTAACAAACTGAAAACTAAAAATCATATGATTATCTCAATAGATACAGAGAAAGCCTTCGATAAAATTCAATATCGATTTATGATAAAAACCCTCCAGAAAGTGGCAATAGAAGGGACATATATCAACATAATAAAAGCTATATGTGACAAACACACAGCAAACATTATTCTCAATGGTGAAAAACTGAAAGCATTTCCCCTAACGTCAGGAACAAGACAACGGTGCCCAGTCTCACCACTACTACTCAACATAGTTCTGGAAGTTTTGGTTACAGCAATCAGAGTGCAAAAAGACATAAAAGGAATCCAAACTGGAAAAGAAATATTAAAACATTCACTTTTCTCTGATGACATGATCCTCTACACAGAAAACCCTAAAGACTGTACCAGAAAACTACTAGAGCTAATCAATGAATACAGTAAAGTTGCAGGATATAAAATCAACACACAGAAATCCCTTGCATTCCTATACACTAATAATGAGAAAATAGAAAGAGAAATTAAGGAAACTATTCCATTCACTGCTGCAATGAAAAGAATTAAATACTTAGGAACATATCTACCTAAAGAAACAAAGGACTTGTACATAGAAAACCATAAAACACTGGTGACAGTAATCAAAGAGGACACTGATAGATGGAGAGATATACCGTGTTTGTGAATTGGAAGATTAAATATTATGAAAATGAGTATACTACCCAAAGTAATTTATACATTCATTGCAATCCCTTTCAAGCTACTGATGATATTTTTCACAGAGCTAGAACAAATAATCTCACAATTTATATGGAAATACAAAAAACCTCGAATAGCCAAAGCAATCTTGACGAAGAAGAATGGAACTGGGGGCATTATCATGCCGAACTTCAGGCTCTACTACAAAGCCACAGTCATCAAGAGAGTATGGTACTGGCATAAAGACAGAAATATAGATTAATGGAACAAAATAGAAAGCCCAGAGATAAATCCATGCACCTATGAACACCTTATCCTTGACAAACGAGGCAAGAATATACAATGGAGAAAAGACAGTCTCTTTAACAAGTGGTGCTGGGAAAACTGGTCAGCCACTTGTAAAAGAATGAAACTAGAACACTTCCTAACACAGTACACAAAAATAAACTCAAAATGGATTAGAGAGCTAGAGGTAAGCCCAGAAACTATAAAATTTCTAGAGGAGAACATAAACAAAAGACTCTCCGACATAAATCACAGCAGGATCCTCCAAGACCCACCTCCCAGAATATTGGAAATAAAAGCAAAATAAACAAATGGGACCTAATTAAAATCAAAAGCTTCTGCAAATCAAAGGAAACTATAAGCACAGTGAAAAGACAGCATTCAGAATGGGAGAAAATAATAGCAAATGAAACAACTGACAATTAATCTGCAAAATATACAAGCAACTCCTGCATGTGAATTCCAGAAAATTAAACGACCCAGTCAAAAAATATGCCAAAGAACTAAACAGACATTCTCCAAACACATGAAAAAACGCTCAACATCCCTCGTAATCAGAAAAATGCAAATTAAAACCACAGTGAGATACCCTTTCACACCAGTCAGAATGGCTGTTATCCAAAAGTCTACACACAGTAAATACTGGAGAGGGTGTGGAGAGAAGGGAACCCTCTTACACTGTTGGTGGGAATGCAAACTAGTACAGCCACTATGGAAAACAGTGTGGAGATTCCTCAAAAACTGGAAATAGAACTGGTATATGATCCAACAATCCCACTCCTAGGCATACACACTGTGGAAACCAGAATTGAAAGTAACACATGTACTCAATTGTTCATTGCAGCACTGTTTATAATAGCAAGGACATGGAAGCACCCTAGATGTCCATCTGCAGACGAATAGATCAGAAAAATTTGGTACATATACACAATGGAGTATTTTTCAGCCATCAAAAAGAATGCATTTGAATCAGTTTTAATGAGGTGGATGAAATTGGAGCGTGTTATACACAGTGAACTAAGCCAGAAGGAAAAACACCAATACAGTGTACTAAAGCATATATATGGAATTTAGAAAGAAGGTAACCTTAACCTTGTATACGAGACAGCAAAAGAGACATAGATGTATAGAACTGTCTTTGGGACTCTGTGGGAGAGGGTGAAGGTGGGATGATTTGGGAGAATCGCATTGTAGCATGTATATTATCATATGTGAAATGAATCACCAGTCCAGGTTCGTCGCATGATACAGGATGCTTGAGGCTGGTGCACGGGGATGACCTGGAGGGAGGATATGGGGAAGAGGGAGGTGGGAGGGGAATTCAAGAAGGGGAACACATGTACACCTGGGGCGGATTCGTGTCAATGTATGGCAAAACCAACCAATATATTAATGTAAGATATTTTGCCTCCAATAAAATAAAAAAAATAACTTTTTAAAAAAAAGATAAAGTGAAATAATAGATATGAAAAAGGCTATGAAGAAAAACTAAAAACATTATGCAAATACGAAAAAAAAAGAAATCAGAATAATGATAGTGGAAATAATCCAAAATCTTGAAAACAAAATGGAGGTACAGATAAATAGCCTGGAGACAAGGATTGAAAAAAATGAAAGAACGGTTTAACAAATACCTAGAAGAAATTAAAAAGAGTCAATACATAAGGAATAATGCAATAGATGAGATCCAAAACACTCTGGAGGGAACCAACAGTAGAATAACAGAGGCAGAAGATAGGATAAGTGAGATAGAAGATAGAATGGTAGAAATAAATGAAACAGAGAGGAAAAAAGAAAAATGAATTATAAGAAATGAGGACAATCTCATTCAAATAATAGTAGTCCCAGAAGAGGAAGACAAAAAGAAAGACCATGGGAGCATACTTGAAAAGATGACAGTTGAACAGTTCCCTAAAATGGGGAAGGAAATAATCACCCACGTCCACGAAAATCATAGAGTCCCAAACAGGAAAAACCCAACGCAAAACACCCGAAGACACATATTAATAAAATTAAAAAGATCAAAGACAAAGAACAAATATTAAAAGCAGCATGGGAAAAACAACAAATAACACACAAGGGGATTCCCACAGGGATAACAGCTGATCTTTGGATAGAAACTCTTCAGGCCAGGAGGGAATGGCAGGACATACTTACAGTGATGAAAGAAAATAGTCCACAGGCCAAATTACTGTACCCAGAAAGGATCTCATTCAAATATGAAGTAGAAATCCAAAGCTTTAAACACAAGCAAAAGCTGAGAGAATTCAGCATCACCAAACCAATTCTCCAACAAATGCTAAGTGACCTTCTCTAGACAGGAAGCAGAGAAAGGGGGTATAAAACTGAACCCAAAACAATAAAGTAAATGGCAATGGGATCATACTTATCAATAATTACCTTAAAGGTAAATGGGTTGAATGCCCCAACCAAGAGCAAAAGACTGGATGAATGAATATGAAAACAAGACCCCTATATATGTTGTCCACATGAGACCCACCTCGAATCGAGGGACACATACAGACTGAAAGGGAAGGGCTAGAAAAACCTATTCCACACAAATAGAGACAAAAAGAAAGCAGGAGTAGCAATAGTCATATCAGAAAATATAGACTTAAAACAAAGGCTGTGAAAAGAGAAAAAGTAGGATACTACAAGATGATCAAAGGATCAATCCAAAAAGAAGATATAACAATTATAAATATATAAGCAACCAACATAGGAGCACCTCAATATGTAAGACAAATGTTAATAATTATGAAGGGGGAAATTAACGATAAAATAATATGAATCGGAGACTTTAATACCCCATTCAAACCAATGGATAGATCGACTAAACAGAAAAGTAACAAGGGAACATAAAAGTTTTCAATCCCTGCTAAGGGAAGTAAGATCCCACAAAATGCATGATGCCCCCCAACCCAAAATATTATCTGTCTGTGGTGATTCTGTTTGTCATATGCACCGAGATTGGGCCATCTCCACTGCCCTGCCATTGGGAACACATTGCTCCCACAAATAACTTAGGATAACAGTGGCCTAATTGATATTTGGTCTGTTCCCTTCAAACATTATTTTAATCTTTGGGAGTGCTAGCTGTGATTTTACTTGTATCAGCATTTTTTGCCTCTTGAGCACCTTTAGCTGACAGCAGAGGCTTGTGATGCAACAAAGCACTTTATGACGTAGTTGGCCAGGAGGTGATTTCTACCTGCTTTTCTCAGGGGAAATATGACATTCACCATCCCCATGTTGAACCCTCTTCCCATCAGGGTTCTGGAAATCTAGACCCTAATGTCATTCCACACCTAAAACAAAGGCAGGAACAACACACCACTAACCCTTGCCGCTGAGATCAATTGTTAAGCAGGGTTATCCATCTTCAGTGCAGATTCCTGACCCAGTCCAGACCTCTACTCTCTGGTTAACTGGGGGTGTTAGGGTAAGGCCCCAATAGCCCGGGACTCCACACCTCTCCCCACTCAGGTGCCCACCTCTTCTCTCCCTCCCCTCCCTTCCCATCAGACAATTCACACCCACACACCCACACACCCACACACACACAAGTATCTTTTCACAATTTGGTGTTTATTTTAATGGCAGCCATCAGTTTATTATGTTAGTGTGAGAGTCAGTCTTTTCTTTGTTGGCCATTTGTAAGAAAGCTTACCTCTGGAGAAACGATTCTAAACTGTCTGAACTTTGGGAAACAGTTAATGGCTGCCCAGGTTGTACTCTCCAGGGTCTCTCATTCTGGGGTGGCTGAGCTTAACTTCTCTTTCCATTCTGCCTCCTTCTTGGACTCTACCTCATATTTTGGTACACTTTTTGGCATTGATTCAGTGTCTTACGTGCACAGGAACAGAAAAACCAGTTTTGTTTTCTTGCTTTCTTCACCTTCTTCGACTGAGTTGCATATGATCGGATTTTCTTTCTCAAAGTCCCTTGTGGAGGTCTTCTGACCCTCATGGTCACATTTCGTGCCTGGAAAGAAAATAGAAGGGTATTAGTGTTGAGGAAAGAGTATAACAACTGAGTTGGAAGGGAGATTTCATGAAAAAGGGATGTGGGTTGACAAGGGCTTTTGTGCCAGGCAAGGGCAGTGTAGAGGTCTTGGGCAGCAAAGTTAATGGAGAACATGGGGAGCATAGATGGAGTCATCTTACCTTCACAGTGCTTCTGTAACTCCATTGACATTGGGTCGTCATTCTTACTTTGACCCTTGAAGCAAACTGCATGGCAACTCTTCTTGGCTTCTCTGACTTCTTGGCTACCTTAGTCATGATGAACCCTCGAAGTGGCCTAACCCAGAATTTCTGCCTCTGACCCCCTATATATACTATTTCAGGACAATGAGGAGTCACACTCTTCAATCTGATAGGTTATTTAGGAGCTCCCCCAGCCAATGTTGGCCTTGGGGTCTTAGACATCACAATCAACATGGGCTAGTGGAGGCTGAGGGAGGCCATGATACAACTTCCGCACTGCTGACACCTCTGTGTGTCTGATTCTGGGGTGTGGTGATTCAGGGGCTTGGTGTTTCCGCTCATGACCTTAAGACTTTCCTTCAGTGCACTTTATTCTTTGACTTATATGTCTTCCTTCAACACTCCTGCCTCCTCCATCCCTGTATGAACACTTTTCATCCCATGTCAGCACTTCAGAGTCCTCTAGTCACTTCATCTCTAGACTACCCTCTTCCTGTTGGGGGTTCTTGAGGGGCTTAAGGAAATTAAGAGCAAGCACTTAACATGGAAAAAGGTAATTAAGAACATGTTGTATGTTTTTTCTATTCCAATGAGCTTTAGAGACCCCAAGATTTGGCGAATCCTCAGTCTGTTGCCCCAATGTCAATACACCATCCCCATAAGATTACACATAAGAGCAAAGAAAGTGTTCACTGTCTCCTCTAATATTGTTGTTAGTTAGTTAGTTCAGTCGCTCAGTCGTGTCCGACTCTTTGCGACCCCATGAAGTGCAGCACGCCAGGCCTGCCTGTCCATCACCAAATCCAGGAGTTCACTCAAACTCGTGTCCATCCAGCCATCTCATTCTCGGTCGTCTCCATCTCTGCCCACCCCCAATCCCTCCCAGCATCAGACTCTTTTCCAGTGAGTCAACTCATCGCATGAGGTTGCCAAAGTATTGGAGTTTCATCTTCAGCATCAGTCCTTCCAATGAACACCCAGGATTGATCTCCTTTAAAATGGACTGGTTGGATCTCCTTGCAGTCCAAGGGACTCTCAAGAGTCTTCTCCAGCTCCACAGTTCAAAAGCATCAATTCTTCGGCATCAGCTTTCTTCACAGTCCATCTCTCACATCCATACATGACCACAGGAAAAACCATAATCTTGACTAGATGGACCATGATTTTTGAGTAGGGAAACTCATATTGCCCCATCTAGCAGAAATACATTCCAGATTTAAAAAAAAAAAAAAGTAAGGTGCATAAAGCCAACAGTCACATGACCACTGCACCACGGACTTTGACTGAATCACTTCCCCAATTGTCCCTCATTGACAGTTATCATGAGGTAGGGCCCACTGTGTAGCTGACCATTTGCTGAGCAGGAGACGTACAAGTAAATACTTCATTGATAGTTGGTTGCTTATGGGCGGGACCCAGGCATAGACTGTCCAATTTCTTAGCAAGACCTGCTGCTTAATAGCAGGATGTGGAGTAGTAAGGCACAGCAATGGCTACCTGCTAAGGACTGTGCTCATGCTGCTCTGTTATATAAAATACTTTGGTTCCAGTGTGCTGGAGTCTTTTTGATTGACTCCTTTCCAACCTCAGATTTTGAATTCACATGCTTGTTTAACTTTTGTACATCATTCTCTTCATTGTATTCTCAGGCATGTCTGATAGCAGTGCTTATCTCCATGCCCCGCCAACAGCTGCAACTTGATCACATGTGCCGCATATAGTATAGCTAATATTTCAAACCCAACAAGAATGTGAAGGCCAGCCCACTTTGAGAACTACTTTGACAAACCTTAACATCACAGTTATTCTTATTCTATTCACAGTATAGCAGAGCAGGATGATGGAAATTCAAAAAGTATAAAAATGAAATTAGAGAACACCAATAATTATATCAATAGAAATATATACTGCTAATACTTTATTTTGTTTTTCTGCCTAAATGTTTATAACATATATATTCTATGTGTTTTTTAATGCTAGAAAATATAATACACATATATTTGGATGAGCATATATACATCAGTGATTTTTTTTTAATTTATAGAAATTGAATTAAACTCTATGCACTACTGTAGCCTTCCTTTTCTATACAATATGCTGGAAGAATTTCTCCATCTTAACTAAGGTGTATCTGCCATTATTTCTAAGGATTACTATAGTGTTCAAATGCTTGATTATGCCGTACTCTATACAAGTGCATGGAAGAGAGGAACCGTTTGTGCTTTGTTCACTGGTTGCTTCCGTATCTTTTCTATTCTAAATAAGGCTGTAATACAGATTGGAAGTCATGTATCTTTTCAAATTAGTGTTCATTTTCTTCTGATATATACCTCGGAGTGGAATTGCTGAGTCAATTGGTAGTTCTATTTTTAGTTTTTTGAGAAACTTTCATGATGTTTTCCATAGCAACTGCACAAATTTACATTCCCACCAATTAATTTCAAGGGGTTCCCTGTCTCCACATCTTTGTCAACGTTTGTTATTTTCAGATCTCTTGATTTAATGATAGCCATTCTGATGAGTGTGAGATGATATTTCCTTATGTTTTTGGTTTTAATATCTCTGTCAGTTAGTGATGTTCAGCATTTTTTCATGTGCCATCTGTACATCTTCTTTGGAAAAATTCAGATCTTCCCATTTTTTTTAATATCGAGTAGAATAATCTATTTAGATAGTTTGGATATTAACCCCTTATAGTCATATCATTTGGAAATACTTACTCCCATTCAGTAGGTTGTCTTTTCATTTGGTCACTGTTTTCGTTTGCTGTCAAAAACTTTTAAGTTTAATTAGATCTCATTTATTTTCCTTTTCTTCCTTTGCCTTAGGAGACAGATAAATAAAAATTTTGCTATGAATTATGTCAAAGAGGGTTCTGCCTCCATTTTCTTTTACGAGTTTCATAGATTCTGGTCTTACATTTAGGCTTTTAATTCACCTTGATTTCATTTGTTTAATCATTTTTTTATAAGCTGAAACTTCAATATTTTGCTACCTCATGAGACGGGTTCTCTCACTGCAAAAGACTCTGATGCTGGGAGGAATTGGCGGCGGGTGGAGAAGGGGACGGCAGAGAATGAGATGGCTGGATGCCACCACCGAATCAATGGAGATGAGTATGAGTGAATTCTGGGAGTTGACGTTGGACAGGGAGGCCTGGGTTGCTGTGATTCATGGGGTCGCAAAGAGTCAGACACAACTGAGCGACTGAACTCAACTGAACTGAACTGATAGCTTTCTGTATACAGTATCATATCAAACTGCAGGTAGTGACAGCTTTACTTCTTCCTTCCTATTTTGAAGACTTTTATTTATTTTCTTTGAATGGTTCCTGTGCGTAGTACTTCTAGTGTTTTAGAAGTGGCAAGAGTGGCATCTGTGTCTTGTTCCTGAATTAGAGGAATAGCTTTCAGCTTTTTGCCACTGAATATGATATCATCTCTGTTTATTATAAATCACCTTTATTATGTTCAGACGACCACATGGACTCTACTGCCCATGGAATTCTCTGGGCCAGAGTACTGAAGTGGGCACCATGGAACTTCCACTTTCACATTATATGTTCAGATATATTCCCTCCATATCAAGTATGGTAGGAGTTTTTGAAATGAATGAATATTGCATTTTGCCAAATGCTTTTGTAGCATCTGTTGAGATGATCACGTGATTTTTGTCCTTCTCTTTCCTAATGTGGTGTATAACACTGACTAATTTGCAGCAATTGAACCATCCTTGTACCACTGGAATAAGTGCATCTTGATCATGGTATATGTTGGTTTCAGTGTGATGTTGAATTTGGTTCTCTCATATTGTGTTAAGAATATTCACATTTATATTCAACAGAAATATTGGCATTGAATTTTTCTTTCTTGGTGGTGTCTTTGTCTGGTTTTGGTGTTAGGAAAATAACAGCTTTAGAAAAAATTTGGGAGCACTCCATTTTCTCAATTTTTTGGAATAGTTTGAGAATGTTGGGTATAAGCTCTTCTGTATATGTTTGTAAACATTCTGCTGTGAAGCTGTGTGGTCCTGAACTTCATTTTACTACGAGATTTTTTATTATAAACTCAATTTCACTACTAGTGTTTCAGCTATTCAGATTATACATTCCTTCTTGATTCAGTTTTGTAAGGTTGTATAGTTAACTTGATAGTATATTAAAAAGCAGAGACATTACTTTGCCAACCAAGGTCCGTCTAGTCAAGGCAATGGTTTTTCCCGTGGTCATGTATGGATGTGAGAGTTGGACTGTGAAAAAGGCTGACTGCCGAAGAATCGGTGCTTTTGAACTGTGGTGCTGGAGAAGACTCTTGAGAGTCCCTTATACTGCAAGGAGATCCAACCAGTCCATTCTAGAGGAGATCAATCCTGGATGTTCATTGGAGGGACTGATGCTAAAGCTGAAACTGCAATACTTTGGCCACCTCATGCGACGAGTTGACTCACTGGAAAAGACTCTGATGCTGGGAAAGGTTGGGGGCGGGAGGAGAAGGGGACGACAGAGAATGAGATGGCTGGATGGCATCACCGACTCTATGGACATGAGTTTGAGTGAACTCCGGGAGTTGATGATGGATAGGGAGGCCTGGCGTGCTGTGATTCATGGGGTCGCAGAGAGTCGGACACGACTGAGCGACTGAACTGAACTGAACTGAACTGATAGTCCTAGAGATTTGTCAGTTTTTTCTAGGTTGTCCAATTGTTTGGCATATAACTCTTTGTAGTATTCTCTTATGATTTTTCCCTGTTACTGTGATGTTGGTTGTAATGTCTCCTTTCCATTTGTTTGTTTGAATCATCTATGTTTTATTTTTGATGAACCTGGCTAAAGACTTAATTATAAATATCTTTTCACTTAACTGATATTTTTTTTTTTACTTTAGGAAAGGGGAGGTCTCAATTTTATTAATGTCCTCTCTGATCTTCATTATTGCCTTCATTCTGAGAATTTGGGGCTTTATTTATTCTTCATTTTCTACTTCATTTATATAGTAAGTTAAGTTTTTTTTTTTTTTTTTCAGTTTCTCCCCTCACCTTGAGGGCAGCATCTCTCAATATACAATTGCCCCTAGTACTGCTTTTGCTAAATCCAATAGATTTTGGAAAGTTGGTGTTTTTATTAGTCTCAAAGTATTTTCTGATTCCCTTTTTTATTTCTTCATTAGCTCATTGGTTTATAGTAGCATGTTCTTTCCTTTCCATATGTTTGTGTTTTTCCCATAGTCCCCTCAGGTAATTAATTTCTTATTTTGTACCATTGTGATCAGAACAAGTGCTTGATATAATTTCTGTCTTCTTAAATGTGTTGAGACTTGTTTTGTGGCCTAGCATTTGATCTTCCCTGAAAAAATGTCCAGTGCGCACTTGAAGGTGTGTTTTCTGCTATTTTAATATAGACTACGCCAGGTGGCACAGAGGTAAAGAATCTGCCTGCAACGCAGAAGATGCAGATTTGATCCCTGGGTCAGCCAGTTACCCTTGAAAAGGAAATGCAATAAACTCCAGTTTTCTTGCCTAGGAAATCCCATGGAAAGGGGAGCCTGGAGGGCTAAAGCCCGTGGAGTTTCAAAAGTGTCAGACACCTTAGTAACTGAAGAACAACAGCAAAAGTTGTAGGTATCTATTAAGTTCAACTACTCTAATCTGTAATTTAAGACAATAGTCTTCTTATTGGTTTTCTATCAGGATGCTCTGTCCATTGATGTAATATAGTGTTTAAATAGTTAGCGTTTAATTTGCAATTCAATTGTCTTTTAATTTTCATACTAGATTATCTACTTGGTTGATCCACAGCCTTTCCTATGTGTTTGTGTGCACTGGTGGGAGTTTTTCCCTTCTCTGTAGATTTTTATTTCTTTTTCCACTTAGAGAGGACTCTTTAATATTTCCTTCTAACTTGGTTTAGTATGGATAACTCTTAGCTTTTGCTTCTCTGAGAAGTTCTTCTCTCCAATGTTGGATGATAATCTTGCTGTTTAGAGTATTATAGGTTGCAAGTTTTTCCCTTTCAGCACGTTAAATATACATTTTTGACCCCTTTCTCTCTCTCTTTTCCTCCTACGACCCCAATAAAATGAATGTTAGTATGCTTGATCTTGTCTAGAAGTCTCTTAAACTGTTCTCATTTTTAACTTGTTTTTCCTACTGGGCAATTTCCATAATTTTACGTTTCAGGTTAATTTTGCGTCTTGTGTATTGGTAACTCTCACTTTGGTGAGAGGTGGGCCTAGGGATAGAGGGGCCAGAACCAGTGTATGAGCCTGGAATTCTCCTGTTCTCAGTAGCCAACCCTGCCTATTGGGGAGTTAGGTTGAGTATCCAGTTGATGGTACAGATGCCCTGAGTTTCAGGTCCATGCTGAATCCATTTCATGCAAGTGTGTGCTGTATCCCCTTCCAGCTTTGGAAATTTTGCCCCAAAAAAAGAAGTGCTGGAGCTAGAGGGGTGCCCAATATGGGCTTGGGTGCATACTGGGACACTCCCAGCACACCATTCAGACTTCCAGATACTCCCACTGTGCCACCTCCATAAGCACTGTTATTGGCTGATCTCAACTTGTTCAGATGTAGGCCAGATCTGAGTTGGTTCCACTCCTGGCACCTCTACATTCTTCTCAGCCGTGGAAACCTTTGCCATAGTTGTGGGAAGCGGTGTTCTATGAAATAAGAAGCGCTGGTGTAGGCATTCAAAGTGGGTTGGGTCATGACCTGGCATTGTTATGGGGAAACAGCCAGCACCCTGTGGAATTCCAACATGTTTCCTCTCCCTTGTTTTGTGAGTAAGCAAATGTATGGTTGCCTCTGCAAACTCTTCACATAGAGATCAATAAATTAAGGCCCACCAACCCAAACAAAAGAGGAGGAAATAGGGAATCTGCCTGATACAGAATCCCGAATAATGATACAAAATCTTGAAAACAAAATGGAGTTACAGATTTAATAGCCTGGAGAAAAGGATCGAAAAGATGCAAGAATGGTTTAACAACCACCTAGTTCAGTTCAGCTCAGTCGCTCAGTCATGTCCTACTATTTGCAAATCGATGAATTACAGCACGCCAGGACTCCCTGTCCATCACCAACTCCCGGCGTTCACTTAATCTCACGTCCATAGAGTCGCTGATAGCATCCAGCCATCTCATTCTCCATCGTCCCCTTCTCCTCCCACCCCAATCCTTCCCAGCATCAGAGTCTTTTCCAGTGAGTCAACTCGTCGCATGAGGTGACCAAAGTATTGGAGTTTCAACTTTAGCATCAGTGCTTCCAATAAACACCGAGGATTGATCTCCTTTAGAATTGACTGTTTGGATCTCCTTGCAGTCCAAGGGACTCTCAAGAGTCTTCTCCAGCATCACAGTTCAAAACAACAATTCTTCGGCGATTAGCTTTCTTCACAGTCCAACACTCACATCCATACATGACCACGGGAAAAACCATAGCCTTGACTAGACGGACCTTTGTTGGCAAAGTAATCTCTCTGCTTTTTACTATGCTATCTAGGTTGGTCATAACGTTCCTTCCAAGGAGTAAACGTCTTTTAATTTCATGGCTGCAATCAGCATCTGCAGTGATTTTGGAGCTCCCCCAAAAAAGTCTGACACTGTTTCCACTGTTTTTCCATCTATTTCCCATGAAGTGATGGGACCAGATGCCATGATCTTTGTTTTCTAAATGTTGAGTTTCAAGCCAACCTTTTCACTCTCCTCTTTCACTTTCGTCAAGAGGCTTTTGAGTTCCTCTTCACTTTCTGCCATAAAGGTGGTGTCATCTGCATATCTGAGGTTATTGATATTTCTCCCAGAATTCTTGATTCCAGCTTGTGCTTCTTCCAGCCCAGAGTTCCTCATGATGTACTCTGCATATAAGTGAAATAAGCAAGGTGGCAATACACAAAATTGACGTAATCCTTTTCATATTTGGAACCAGTCTGTTGTTCCATGTACAGTTCTGACTGTTGCTTCCTGACCTGTATACAGGTTTCTCAAGAGGCAGGTCAAGTGGTCTGGTATTCCCATCTCTTTCAGAATTTTCCACAGTTTATTGTGATCCACATAGTCAAAGGCTTTGGCATAGTCAATGAAACAGAAATAGATGTTTTTCTGGAACTCTCTTGCTTTCTCCATGATCCAGCGGCAGTTTGATCTCTGGTGCCTCTGCCTTTTTTAAAAGTTGCTTTAACATCTGGGAGTTCACCGTTCACTTATTGCTGAAGCTTGGCTTGGAGAATTTTGAACATGACTTTACTATCATGTTGCTGAGGCTGCTGCTGCTAAGTCACTTCAGTCGTGTCCGACTCTGTGCGACCCCATAGACGGCAGCCAACCAGGCTCCGCTGTCCCTGGGATTCTCCAGGCAAGAACACTGGAATGGGCTGCCATTTCCTTCTCCAATGTGTGAAAGTGAAAAGTGAAAGTGTGATGAGTGCAATTTTGCGGTAGTTGGAGAATTCTTTGGCATTGCCTTTCTTTGGGATTGGAATGAAGACTTACCTTTTCCAGTCTTGTGGCCACTGCTGAGTTTTCCAAGTTTGCTGGCATAATGAGTGCAGAACTTTCACAGCATCATCTTTCAAGATTTGAAATAGCTCAACTGGAATTCCATCATCTCCACTAGTTTTGTTCGTAGTGATGCTTTCTAAGGCCCACTTGACTTCACATTCCAAGATGTCTGGCTCTAGGTCAGTGATCACATTATCATGACTATCTTGGTCGTGAAGATCTTTTTTATACTGTTGTTCTGTGTATTCTTGCCACCACTTCGTACTGTCTTCTGCTTCTATTAGGTCCATACCATTTCTGTCCTTTATAGAGCCCATCTTTGCATGAAACCTTCCCTTGGTATCTCTAATTTTCTTGAAGAGATCTCTTGTTTTTCCTATTCTGTTTTTTTCCTCTATTTCTTTGCATTGATCACTGAGGAAGGCTTTCTTATCTCTCCTTGCTATTCTTTGGAACTCTGCATTCAGATGCTTATTTCTTTCTTTTTCTCCTTTGCTTTTCCCTTCTCTTCTTTTCACAGCTATTTGTAAGGCCTCCTCAGACAGCCATTTTGCTTTTTTGCATTTTTTTTCTATGGTGATGTTCTTGGTCCCTCTCTCCTGTACAATGTCAGGAACCTTGTCCAGAGTTCATCAGGCACTCTATCTATCATATCTAGTCCCTTAAATCTATTTCTCACCTCCACTCTATAATCATAAGGGATATGATTTAGGTCATCTCTGAATGGTCTAGTGGTTTTCCCTACTTCCTTCAATTTAAGTCTGAGTTTGGCAATAAGGAGTTCATGATGTGAGCCACAGTCAGCTCCTGGCCTTTTTTTTCCTAACTGTATACAGCTTCTCAATCTTTGGCTACAAAAATATAATCAATCTGATTTCGTTGTTGGCCATCTGGTGATGTCCATGTGTAGAGTCTTCTCTTGTGTTTTTGGAAGAGGGTGTTTGCTATGACCAGTGCATTCTCTTGGCAAAACTCTATTAGCCTTAGCCCTGCTTCATTTCTTGCTCCAAGACCAAATTTGCCTGTTACTCCAGGTGTTTCTTGACTTCCTACTTTTGCATTTCAGTCCCCTATAATGAAAAGGACATCTTTTATGTGTGGTAGTACTAAAAGGTCTTGTAGGCCTTCATAGTACTGTTCAATTTTGGCTTCTTCAGGGTTACTGGTAGGGGCATAGGCCTGGATTGCTGTAATATTGAATGGTTTGCCTTGGAAATGAACAGAAATAATTCTGTCTTTTTCAAGATTGCATCCAAGTACTGCATTTCTGACTCTTGTTAACCATGATGGCTAATCCACTTCTTCTAAGGGATTCCTGCCCACAGTAGTAGATATAATGGTCATCTGAGTTAAATTCACCCTTTCCAATCCATTTTAGTTCACTGATTCCTAGAATGTGTATGTTCTCTCTTGCCATCTCCTCTTTGACCACTTCCAATTTACTTTGATTCATGGACCTAACACTCCAGGTTCTGATGCAATATTGCTCTTTACAGCATTGGACCTTACTTCTATCACCAGTCACATCCACAACTGGGTATTGGTTTTGCTTTGGCTCCATACCTTCATTCCTTCTAGAGTTATTTCTCCACTGATCTCCAGTAGCATACTGGGCACCTATCGACCTGGGGAATTCCTCATTCAGTATCCTATCCTTTTGCCTTTAATACCCTTTAAGGGGTTCTCAAGGCAAGTATACTGAAGTGGTTTGCCATTCCCTTCTCCAGTGGACCACATTCGGCTGTGGTCCATGTGATCAGATAGACTAGTTTCCTGTGATTATGATTTCAGTCTGTCTGCCCTCTGATGCCCCCTCGCAATACCTATCATCTTATTTGGGTTTCTCTTACCTTGATCGTGGAATATCACTTCACAGCTGCTCCAGCAAAGCACAGCTGCTACACCCTACCTGGGACAAGGTGTATCTCATCAAGGCCGCCCATCCTGACCTTGAATGTGGGGTATCTCCTCTCGGCCCTCCTGCACCTCCACAGCCACCACCTCTTGGATATTGGGTAGCTCCTCTCAGCTGCTGCCCCTGAAATTAGAGGACACCAATAAGTATGTCAATAGAAATATATATACTGTTAATATTTTCTCTTTGTTTTTCTACCTAAATGTATATAGCATATATATTATGTGTGTTATATAATGCTAAAATATAAAATACACATATATTTGGATGAGCATATATACATCAGTGAATTTTTTTTAATTAAAAATTGAATCAAACTATATGCACTATTGTAGCCTTCCTTTTCTATCCAAAATGCTGGAAGAATTTTTCGATCTCAACGAACATGTATCTGCCATTATTTATAAGAATTACTATAGTGTTCAAATGCTTGTTTATGCCATACTACATGTGAGTGCTTTGAAGAGAGGAACCATGTGTGCTTTGTTCACTGGTTGCTTTCATATCTTTTCTTTTGTAAATAAGGCTGTAATACACATTGGAATTCATGTATCTTTTCAAATTAGTGTTCATTGTCTTCTGATACATACCTCGGAGTGGAATTGCTGGGTCAATTGATAGTTCTTTTTTTCAGTTTTTTGAGAAACTTTCATGATGTTTTTCATAGTGACTGCACAAATTTCCATTCCCACCAATTAATACAAGGGCTTCCCTTTCTCCACATAGTTGTCAACATTTGTTACTTTCAGAGCTTTTGATTTGATGATAGCCATTCTGATGAGTGTGACGTGATATCTCTTTGTGATTTTGCATTTCATTTCTCTGACAGTTAGTGATGTTCAGCATTTTTTCATGTGCCATCTGTATACTCCATTGTGTATATTTACCAAAGCTTTCTTATCCATTCGTCTGCAGATAGACTTCTAGGTTGCTTCCATGTCCTTGCTATTATAAAGAGTGCTGCAATCAACATTGGAGTACATGTGTTTCTTTCAATTCTGGTTTCCTCGGTGTTTATGCCCAGGAGTGTGATTGCTGGGTGGTATGTCAGTTCTATTCCCAGTTTTTAAAGGAATCTTCACACTGTTCTCCACAGTGGCTTTACTAGTTTACATTCGCATCAATAGTGTAAGAGGGTTCCCTTTTCTTCACACCGTCTCCAGCATTTATTGCATGTAGACTTTTGGATAGCAGCCATTCTGAGTGGTGTGAAATGGTATCTCATTGTGGTTTTGATTTGCATTTCTCTGATTATGAGGGATGTTGAGCATTTTTTCATGTGTTTGTTAGCCATCTTTATGTCTTCTTTGGAAGAATGTCTGTTTAGTTCTTTGGCCCATTTCTTAATTGGGTCATTTATTTTTCTGGAATTGAGCTGCAGGAGCTGCTTGTATATTTTGGAGATTAACCCTTTATCAGTTGCTTCATTTGCTATTATTTTCTCGCATTCTTCAGGCTGTCTTTTCACCTTGCTTATAGTTTCCTTTGCTGTGCAGAAGCTTGTGATTTTAATTAGGTCCCGTTTGTTTATTTTTGCTTTTATTTCCAGTATACTGGGAGGTGCGTCATGGAGGATCCTGCTGTGATTTATGACAGAGACTGTTTTGCCTACATTCTCCTCTAGGAATTTTATAGTTTCTGGTCTTACATTTAGCTCTTTAATCCATTTTGAGTTTATTTTGGTGTATGGTGTTAAGAAGTGTTCTAGTTTCATTCTTTTACAAGTGGCTGACCAGTATTCCCAGAAACATTGTTAAAGAGACTGTCTTTTCTCCATTTTATATTCTTGCCTCCTTTGTCAAAGATAAGGTGTCCATAGGTGTGTGGATTTACCTCTGGGTTTCTATTTTGTTCCATTGATCTATATTTCTGTCTTTATGCCAATACCATACTGTCTTGATGACTGTGGCTTTGCAGTAGAGCCTGAAGTCCGGCAGGTTAATTCCTCCAGTTCCATTGTTCTTCTTCAATATTGCTTTGGCTATTCGAGGTTTTTTTGTAATTCCATACAAATTGTGAGATTATTTGTTCTAGTTCTGTGAAAAATATCATTGGTAGCTTTATAGGGATTGCAATGAATATATAAATTACTTTGAGTAGTGTACTCATTTTTACAATATTTATTCTTCCAATCCACGAACACGGTATATTTCTCCATCTATCAGTGTCCTCTTTGATTACTGTCACCAGTGTTTTATAGTTTTCTATGTACAAGTCTTTTCTTTCCTTAGGTAGATATGTTCCTAAGTATTTAATTCTTTTCATTGCAACAGTGAACGGAATTGTTTCCTTAATTTCTTTTCTTATTTTCTCATTATTAGTGTATAGGAATGCAAGGGTTTTCTGTGTGTTTATTTTATATTCTGCAACTTTACTGTATTCATTGATTAGCTCTAGTAGTTTTCTGATAAAGTCTTTAGGGTTTTCTGTGTAGAGAATCATGTCATCAGCAAACAATGAAAGTTTTACTTCTTCTTTTCCAATTTGTATTCATTTTATGTCTTTTTCTGCTCTGATTATTGTGGTCAAAACTTCAAGAACTATGTTGAATAGTAGTGGTGAGAGTGGGCACCCTTGACTTGTTCCTGACTTTAGGGGAAATGCTTTCAGTATTTCACTGTTGTGGATAATGTTTGCTGTGGGTTTGTCATATATAGTTTTTAATATTTTGAGATATGTCTTTTTTATTCCCAGTTTCTGGAGGGTTTTTATCATAAATGAATGCTGAATTTTGTCAAAGGCTTTCTCTGCATCTCCTGAGATAATCATATGATTTTTATTTTTCAGTTTGTTAATGTGGTGTATTACGTTGATTGATTTGCGCATAATGTATAATCCTTGCATTCCTGGCATAAAGCCCTCTTGGTCATGATGTATGATCTTCTTAATGTGTTGTTAGATTCTGATTGCTAGAATTTTGTAAAGGATTTTTGCATCTATGTTCATCAGTGATATTGGCCTGTAGTTTTCTTTTATTGTGGGATTTTTACCCAGTTTTGGGGTTAGGGTGATGGTGGTCTCATAGAATGAGTTTGGAAGTTTCCCTTCCTCAGCAATTTTCTGGAATAGTTTGAGTAGAATAGCTGTTAGCTTTTCTTTAATCATTTTATTGTAAGCTGAAACTCCAATACTTTGACCACCTCATGTGATGAGTTGACTCACTGGAAAAGACTCTGATGCTGGGAGGGATTGGGGGCGGTAGGAGAAGGGAACGACAGATAATGAGATTGCTGGATGGCATCACCAACTCTATGGACATGAGTTTGAGGGAACTCCACAAGTTGGTGTTGGACAGGAAGGCCTGGCATGCTGTGATTCATGGGCTTGCAAAGAATCAGACACGACTAAACGGAACTGAACTGAACTGATAGCCCTCTGTATATAATATCATGTCAACTGCATGTAGTGACAGTTTTACTTCTTCCTTCCAATCTGGACGACTTTTGTTTATTTTCTTTGAATGATTGTTATGCCTTGTACTTCTAGTGTTTTAGAAATGGCAAGAGTGGGCATCTGTGTTTTGTTCCTGATTTAGAGGGATAGCTTTCTGCTACTGAATATGATATCATCTCTGTTTGATATAAATCACCTTGATTATGTTCAGATGACCACATGGACTATACAGTCCATGGAATTATGTAGGCCAGAGTACTGGTGTGTGCACAGTGTGACTTCCTCTTTCACTTTCATTATGTTCAGGTATTTACCCTCCATATCAAATATGGTGAGAGTTTTTGAAATGAATGAATACTGAATTTTGCCAAATTATTTTAAGCATCTGCTGAGATGATCATGTGATTTTTGTCCATCTCTTTCCTAATGTGGTGTAGCACACTGACTAATTTGCAGATATTGAAGCATCCTTGTACCCATGGAATGAGTTCATCTTGATCATGTTATATGATGTTTTCAATGTGATGTTGAATTTGGTTCTCTCATATTTTGTGAATAATATTCACAACTATATTCAACAAAAATTTTGGCATTCAGCTTTCTTTTTTGGTGGTTTTTTTGTTAGGAAAAAAATAGCTTCATAAATATTTTGGAAGTACTACATTTTCTCAGTTTTTTGGAATAGTTTGTGAATGTTGGGTATAAGCTCTTCTGTATATGTTTGTAAAAATTCTGCTGTGAAACTGTGCGGTCCTGAACTTTATTTTACTAAGAAATTTTTTAATAATAAATTCAGATTCATTACTAGTGTTACAACTATTCGGATTATACATTCCTTCCTGATTCAGTTTTGAAAGATTGTATGGTCCTAGAGATTTATCAGTTTCTTCTAGGTTTTCCAATTGTTTGGCATAGATCTATATGTATTATCCTCTGATGATATTTCCATATTGCTGTGATGTTGACTGTAATGTCTCCTTTGCATTTGTTTTTTGGTTCATCTATCTTTTATTTTTGATGAACCTGGCTAAAGACTTAATTATTTTGTTTATCTTTTCACTAACTGATATTTTTTACTTTAGGAAAGGGGAAGTCTCAATTTTATTAATGTCCTCTCTGATCTTCATTATTGCCTTCATTCTGAGGATTTGAGGCTTTATTTATTCTTTTTTTTCTACTTCATTTATATCGTAAGTGAAGTTGTTTATTTCAGTTTTTCCCCCTGCCTTGAGGGAAGCATCTCTCACTACAGAATTTCCCATAGAACTGCTTTTGTTGAATCCAATAGATTTTGGAAAGTTGATGTTTTTATTAATCTCAAAGTATTTTCTGATTCACTTTTCTATTTCTTCATTAGCTTGTTGGTATTTAGTAGCATGTTGTTTCATCTCCATATGTTTTTGTTTGTCCCATATTCCCCTCCTGTAACTGATTTCTTATTTTGTAACATTGTGGTCAGAAAAAGTGCTTGATATATTTTCTGTCTTCTTAAATATGTTTAGACTTGTTTTCTGGCCTAGCATTTGATCATCCCTGATAAAATGTCCTGCGTGCACTTGAACGTGTGTATTCTGCTATTTGGGGATAAACTATACCAGGTGGCTCAGAGGTAAAGAATCTGCCTGCAACACAGAAGATGCAGATTCGATCCTTGGGTCAGCAAGATCCCCTGGAAAAGGAAATGCAATAAACTTCAGTGTTCTTGCTTGGGAAATCCCATAGATAGAGGAGCCTGGAGGACTACAGCCCGTTGGGGTTTCAAAAGAGTCAGTCAACATACTAAATTAAGAAAAAAACCAAATGCTATAAATATCTATTCAGTTAAACTATTCTAACTTGTAATTTGGACTACAGTTTTCTTATTGCTTTTCTATCAGGATGTTTTGTCCATTGATGTAATAGGCTGTTTAATGTAGTTAGCGTTTAATTTTCAATTCACTTGTCTTTTAATTTTCATACTAGGTTGTCTACTTGGTTGATCTTCAGCCTTTACTATGTGTTTGTGTGTACTTGTGGGAGTTTTTCCCTTCTCTGAAGATTTTTACTTCTTTTTCCACTTAGAGAAGACTCTTTAAGGTTTCCTTCCGAATTGGTTAGTATGGATAATCTCTAAGTTTTTGCTTCGCTGAGAAGTTCTTCTCTCCAATTCTGGATGATAATCTTGCTGGGTAGAGTGTTATAGGTTGCACGTTTTTCCCTTTCAGCACGTTAAATATATATTTTTGATCGCTTTCTCTCTCTCCTTTTAGTCTCTGTCCCCATATAGTGAATTTTACTATAATCGATGTTGTCTAGAAATCTCTTAAACTGTTCTCCTTTTTAACATGTTTTAGCTTTGTTTTTCCTATTGGGCAATTTCCATAATTTTACGTTAAAGATTAATTTTGCTTCTTGTTCACTGGCAAATTCCACATTGGTAAGAGGTGGGGCAATAGATACAGAGGCCAGACTCAATGCCAGGTATGAGCCCGGACTTCTGTGTTCAGTAGCCAACCCTGCCTATTGGGGAGTTAGGCTGAATATCCAGTTGATGGTACAGAAGCCCTGAGTTTCAGGTCCATGCTGATTCCATCTCATGTAAGTGTGTGCTGAATCCACTTAAAGCATTTGGAATTTGGCCCAAAAAGAACGTAGTGCTGGTGTAAGAAGGGGTTCCCAAAATGGGCTTGGGTGCATATTGGGACAGTCCCAGCACATCAGTCAGAATTCCAAATACTGACACTGTGCCACATCCATAAGCACTGCTAATGGCTGCTCTCGACTTCTTCAGATGTAGGCCAGATCTGAGTTGGCTCCACTCCTGGCACCTGTACATTCCTTTCAGCCATGGAAGCCTTTGCCATAGTTGTGGGAAGGGGTGTTCTATGAAATAATAGAGGCTGGAGTAGGCATTCACAGTGGGCTAGGTCATGACCTGGCATTGTTCTGGGGAAACAGCCAGAATCCTGTGTAAAATTAGCATGTTCCCTCTGCCTTGCTTTGTGAGTAAGTAAACGTATGGTTGCCTCTGCAAACTCTTCACATTGAGATAAATAAATAAAGGCCCACCAACCCAAACCAAAGAGGAAGAGAAAGGCTATCTACCTGATAAAGAATTCTGAATAATAGTGACAATTATCCAAAATCTTGAAGAAAAATAGAACTATAAATAACCTGGAGACAAGGATCGAGAAGATGCAAGACATGTTTAACAAGCACCTAGAAGAAATAAAAAAGAGTCAATGCATAAGGAATACCGAATAAATGAGATCCAAAACATTCTGGAGGGAATCAACGTTAGAATTACAGAGGCAGAAGATAGGATAAGTGAGATAGAAGATAGAATGATAGAAATAATTGAATAGAGAGGAAAAAAGGAAAATGAATTAAAATAAATGAGGACAATCACAGAGCCCACTGGGACAATGTTAGAAGCCACAACATTCGAATCACAGGAGTTGCAGAAGAGGAAGAGAAAAAGAAAGACCATGGAAAATTACTTGAGAAGATGATAGTTGAAAAGTTCACTAAAATGGGGAAGGAAATAATCACCCAAGTCCAAGAAATCAAGAGAGTCCCAAAAAGGAAAAACCCAAGCCAAAACACCCCAAGACACATATTAATGAAATTAACAAAGCTCAAAGACAAAGAACAAATATTAAAAGCAGCAAGGGAAAAACAGCAAATAACACACAAGTGGATTGCCACAAGGATAACAGCTGATCTTTCAATAGAAACTCTTCAGGCTAGGAGGGAATGGCAGGGCATACTTACAGTGATGAAAGAAAATAGCCTTCAGCCCAGATTACTGAACCCAGGAAAAATCTCAATCAAATATGAAGGAGAAATCAAAAGCTTTACACAAGAGCAAAAGCTGAGAGAATTCAACATCACAAAACCAGCTCTCCAACAAATGCTAAAGGACCTTCTCTAGACAGGAAGCAGAGAAAGAGGGTATAAACCCTATCCCAAAACAATAAATAAATGGCAATGGGATCATACTTATCAATAATTACCTTAAATGTAAATGGGTTGAATGCCCCAACCAAAAGACAAAAACTGGCTGAATGGATACACAAAGAAGACCCCTATATATATTGTCTACAGGAGACCCACCTCGAAACGAGGGACATATACAGACTGAAAGGGAAGGGCTGGAAAAAGATGTTCCACTGAAATGTAGACCAAAAGAAAGCAGGAGTAGTGATACTCATATCAGATAAAATAGACGTTAAAACAAAGGCTGTGAAAAGAGACACAGAAGGACACTACATGAAGATTAAGGGATCAATCCAAAAAGAAGATATAACAATTATAAATATATATGCACCCAACACAGGAGCACCACCATATGTAAGATAAACGTTAATAATTATGAGAGGGGGAATTAACAATAATACAATAAGAGTCGGAGACATTAATACCTTACTCACACCTATGGATAGATCGACTAAATAGAAAATTAACAAGGATACAGAAACGTTTTCAACCCCTGGTCAGGGAACTAAGATCCCACAAACTCCATGGTGCTCCCAACCACAAAAAATTATCTGTCTGTGGTGATCCTGTTTATCATAATCACCAGGATTGGGCCACCTTCACTTCCCTGCCCTTGGGAACACACTGCTGCAGCCAATTTCTTAAGATAACAGTGGCCTAATTGATATTTGGTCTGTCCCCTCCAAACATTATTTTAATCACTGCAAGTGCTACCTGTGGGTTTTACTTGTATCAGCATTTTGTGCCTCCTGAGCACCTTTAGATGACAGCATAGGCAAGTGATGCAAAAAAGCCCTTCATGACGTAGGTGGCCAGGAGGTGATTTCTGCCTGCTTTTCTCAGGGGAAGTATGACATTCACCATCCCCATGATGAACCCTCTTCCCATCTGGGTTCTGGCAATCTAGACCCTTATATCATTCTGCACCCCAAAAAAAGGCAGTAACACCACACCACTAATCCTTGCCGCTGAGATCAATTGTTAAGCAGGGTTATCCATCTTCAGTGCAGACTCCTGACCCAGTACAGACCTCTCCTCTCTGGTTAACTATGGCCTGAGGGTCTGTCCCCCAATCTCCCGGGTCTCCCGCACCCTCGCCACTGAATTGCCCACCTCTTCTATCCCTTCATTCCCTTCCCATCACAAAATATGCACTCACACACAAATATCAACTTTTCACCATTTGATGTTTATTTGAATGGCAGCCATCAATTTACTATGTTAGTGTGAGAGTCAGTCTTTTCCTGGTTGGTCAGTTGTAAGAAAGCAGACCTCTGGAGAAACAATTTTAAACTGTCTGACCTTTGTGATTCAGTTACTGGCTGCCCATGTTGTACTGCTCCAGGGTCTCTCATTCTGGGGGGACTGAGCTTACCTTCTCTTTCGATTCTGCCTCTTTATTGGATTCTGCCTTATGTTTTAGTACTTTCTTCGGCTTTGATTCGTCTCTTACGTGCACAGGAACAGAAAAACCAGTTTCGTTTTCTTGTTTTGTTCACCGTCTTCGACTGAATAGCATATGATAGGATTTTCTTTCTCAAAGTCCCTTGTACAGGTCTTCTGAGCTTCAGGGTCATATTTCGTGCCTGGAAAGAAAAGAGAAGGTATTAGTTTTGAGGAAAGAGTATAACAACTGAGTTGGAAGGGAGATTTCATGAAAAAGGGATACGGGCTGATGAGGGCTTTTGTGCCAGGCAAGGGCAATATAGAGGTCTTGGGCAGCAAAGTCAATGGAGAACAAGAACTCCATAGATGGAGTCACCTTACCTTCATAAAGCCTCTGTATCTCCGTTGACAATGGGTCGTCTTTCTTCATTTCATCCTTGAAACAAACCAGTAAACTGCGTTGCAACTCTTCTTGGCTTCTCTGGCCTCCTGGTTCCCTTACGCATGATAATCCCAGGAAGTGGCCTAACCTAGAATCTCTGTCTCTGACCCTCCTATATATACCTTCTCAGGACAATGAGTAGCCACACCCTTCAATCTGATTGATCAACTAGTCACTCCCCCAGCCAATGTTGGCCTTGTGATCTTAGACATCACAATGAATCACTTTGCCCATCAACTTGGGCTAGTGGAGGCTGAGGGAGGCCATGATACAACTTACCCACTGCTTACACCTCTGTGTGTCTGATTCTGGAGAGTTCTGATTCAGGCGGATGGTGTTTCTGTTCATGATCTTCACACTTTCCTTCAGTGCCCTTTATTCTTAGACTAATATGTCTCCCTTCAACACTCCTGCATCATCCATCCCTGTTTGAACACTTTTCTTCCCTTTTAAGCTCTTCAGAGTCCTCTAGTCACTTTATCTCTAGACCACCCTCTTCCTATTGGGGGTTTTTGAGGGTTTTAAGGAACTTAAGACCAAGCACTTAACATGGAAAAAAGTAATTAAGAACATGTTGCATGTTTTTTTCTACTCGAATGAGCTTTAGAGACACCAAGATTTGGAGAATACTCAGTCTGTTGCCCCAAGGTCAATAGACCGTCTCCATAAGATTACACATTAGAGCAAAGAAAGTGTTTAATGTCTCCTCCACCAATATTGTTGGGGACCCTTCAACTCTCATATTGAGTAGGGAAACACAACTTGCCCCATATACCAGAAATACATTCCTGAATTAAAAAAAAAAAAAAGTAACGTGCCCAAAGGCAAGAGTCACATGACCAGTGCACCAGGGTCTCTTCAATGACAGTTATCATCATGTAGCGCCCAATGTGTAGATGAACAATAGCTGAGCAGGGGACGTACCAGTAGGTACCTCATTGATAGTTGGTTTTTTATGGGCGGGACCCAGGGATGCACTGTCCAATTGCTGAGCAAGACCTGTTGCTTAGTAACAGGATATGGAGCAGTAAGGCACAGCAATGGCTACCTGCTAAGGGCTGTGCTCATGCTGCTCTGTTACATAAGGATACTTTGGGTCCAGTGTGCTGGAATCTTTTTGATTGATTCCTTTCCAACCTCAGATTTTGATTTCACATGCTTGTTTAACTTTTGTACAGAATTCTTTTCATTGTATTCCCAGGCATGCCTGTCAGCAGTGCTTATCTATATGCCCCTCCAACAGCTGCCACTTGATCCCATGTGCCACATATAGTATAGCTAATATTTCAAACCCAACAAGAATGTGAAGGCCAGCCCACCTTGAGAATTACTTTGACAAACCTTAACATCACAGTGATTCTTATTCTAGTCACAGGATAACAGAGCAGGATAATGGAAAATCAAAAAGTATAAGAATTAAATTAGAGGACACCAATAAGTATGTCGGGGCTTCCCTGGTGGCTCAGAGGTTAAAGCGTCTGCCTCCAATGCAGGAGACCCAGGTTCGATCCCTGGGTCGGGAAGATCCCCTGGAGAAGGAAACGGCAACCCACTCCAGTATTCTTGCCTGGAGAATCCCATGGATGGAGAAACCTGGTAGGCTATAGTCCACGGGGTCGCAAAGAGTCAGACACGACTGAGCGACGGAACGGAACGGAATAAGTATGTCAATAGAAATATATAATGTTAATATTTTCTCTTTGTAGTTCTACCTAAATATGTGTTATATAATGCTAAAATATATAATACACATATATTTGGATGAGCATATATACATCATTGAATTTTCTTTAATTTATACAAATTGAATCAAACTACATGAACTATTGTATCCTTCCTTTTCTATACAATTTGCTGGAAGAATTTTTCCATCTCAATGAACATGTATCTGACATTATTTCTAAGGATTACTATAGTGTTCAAATGCTTGCTTATCCCATACTCCATGTGAGTGCTTTGAAGAGAGGAACCATGTGTGCTTTGTTCGCTGGTTGATTGCATATCTTTTCTGTTGGAAATAAGGCTGTAATACACACTGGAATTCGTGTATCTTTTCAAATTAGTGTTCATTGTCTTCTGACATATACCTCGGAGTGGAATTGCTGGGTCAATTGGTAGTTCTTTTTTCAGTTTTTTGAGAAACTTTCATGAGGTTTTCCAAAGCGACTGCACAAATTTAGATTCCCACCAATTAAGTACAAGGGCTTTTCTTCTTCACATCCTTGTCAACATTTGCTATTTTCAAATTTTTGAATTGATGATGGCCATTCTGTTGAGTAAGAGGTGATATCTACTTGTGATTTTGGTTTTAATTTCTCTGACAGTTAGTGATGTTCTCCATTTTTTCATGTGCCATCTGTATATCTTCTTTGGAGAAAATAAGATCTTCTTATTGTTTTTGTTTGTTTGTTTTTTTTGAGTTGAATAATCTCTTTAGATAGTTTGGATATTAACCCCTTATAGTCATTCATTTGCAAATATTTACTCCCATTAAGTTTGTTGTCTTTTCATTTTGTCATTGTTTTCTTTTGATGTGCAAAAGCTTTTAAGTTTAATTAGAAATCATTTTTTTCTCCGTTGCTTCCTTTGCCTTAGGAGACAGGTGAAAAAAAAATATTGCTATGAATTATGTCAAAGAGTGTTCTGCCTACATTTTCTTCTAGGGGTTTCATAGTTTCCATTCTTTCATTTAGGGTTTTAATTCACCTTGATTTCATTTGTTTAATCATTTTTATGTAAGCTGAAACTCCAAAAGTTTGGCCACCTCATGCGACGAGTTCACTCACTGGAAAAGACTGATGCTGGGAGGGATTGGGGGTGGGTGGAGAAGGGGACAACAGAGAATGAGATGGCTGGATGGCATCACCGAATCAATGGAGATGAGTATGAGTGAACTCTGGGAGTTGGCATTGGACAAGGAGGCCTGGGTTGCTGTGATTCATGGGGTTGTAAAGAGTCAGACACAACTGAGCGACTAAACTCAACTGAACTGAACTGATAGCTTTCTGTATATAGTATCATATCAACTGCAAGTAGTGACAGCTTTACTTATTCCTTCCTAGTTCGAAGACTTTCATTTATTTTCTTTGAATTGTTCCTGTGCCTAATACTTCTAGTGTTTTAGAAGTGGCAAGAGTGGCATCTGTGTCTTGTTCCTGAATTAGAGGGATAGCTTTCAGCTTTTTGCCACTGAATATGATATCATCTCTGTTTATTATGAATCATCTTTATTATGTTCAGACGACCACATGGACTATACAGCCCATGGAATTCTCTGGGCCAGAGTACTGGAGTGGGCACCATGCGACTTCCACTTTCACTTTTAATATGTTCAGATATATTCCCTCCATATCAAGTATGGTGGGAGTTTTTGAAATGAATGAATATTGCATTTTGCCAAATGCTTTTGTAGCATCTGTTGAGATGATCACGTGATTTTTGTCCTTCTCTTTCCTAATGTGGTGTAGCACACTGACTAATTTGCAGCTATTGAACCATCCTTGTACCACTGGAATAAGTCCATCTTGATCATGGTATATGATGGTTTCAGTGTGATGTTGAATTTGGTTCTCTCATATTGTGTTAAGAATATTCACATCTATATTCAACAGAAATATTGGCATTGAATTTTCTTTCTTGGTGGTGTCTTTGTCTGGTTTTGTTGTTAGGAAAATAATAACTTCATAAAAAATTGGGACTACTTTATTTTCTCAATTTTTTGGAATAGTTTGAGAATGTTGGGTATAAGCTCTTCTATATATGTTTGTAAACATTCTGCTGTGAATCTGTGTGGTCCTGAGCTTTATTTTTCAAGAAATTTTTTATTATAAATTCAATTTCACTACTAGTGTTTCAGCTATTCAGATTATACATTCCTTCTTGATTCAGTTTTGTAAGGTTGTATAGTCCTAGAGATTTGTCAGTTTTTTCTAGGTTGTCCAATTGTTTGGCATATAACTCTTTGTAGTATCCTCTTATGATTTTTTCCCTATTACTGTGATGTTGGCTGTAATGTTTCCTTTACATTAGTTTGTTTGAGTCATCTATCTTTTATTTTTGATGAACCTCGATAAAGACAATTATTTTGTTTATGTTTTCAAAAAATATCTTTTCACTTAACTGATATTTTTTTACTTTCTGAAAGGGGAAGTCTCAGTTTTATTAATGTCCTCTCTGATCTTTATTATTGCCTTCATTCTGAGGATTTGGGGCTTTATTTATTCTTCTCTTTCTACTTCATTTATATAGTAATTAAGTTGTTTATTTCAGTTTTTCCCCCCGTTTTGAGGGAAGCATCTCTCACTATACAATTTCCCCAGTACTGATTTTGCTAAATCCAATAGATTTTGGAAAGTTGGTGTTTTAATTAGTCTCAAAGTATTTCTGATTCTCTTTTTGATTTCTTCATTAGCTCATTGGTATTTATTGGCATGTTGTTTCATCTCCCTATGTTTGTGCTTGTCCCATATTCCCCTCCTGTAATTGATTTCTTATTTTGTACCATTGTGGTCAGAAATATTGACTGAGAAATTTCTGTCTTCTAAAAAGTGTTGAGACTTGTTTTGTGGCCTAGGATTTGATCATCCCTGAAAAAATGTCCTGTGCGCACTTGAAGGTGTGTATTCTGCTATTTTGGGATAAACTATCCCAAGTGGCTCAGAGGTAAAGGATCTGCCTGCAACGCTGAAGATGCAGATTTGATCCCTGGGTCAGCAAGATCCCCTGGAATAGAAACTGCAATAAACTCCAGTGTTCTTGTCTGGGAAATCCCATGGACAGAAGAGCCTGGAGGGCTACAGCCCATGGGGTTTCAAAAGAGTCAGACAACTTAGTAACTGCAGAAGAGCAACAAATGCTGTTTAGTTCAGTTCAGTCACTCAGTCGTGTCCGACTCTTTGCGACCCCATGAATCACAGCACACCAGGCCTCCCTGTCCATCACCAACTCTCGGAGTTCACTCAAACTCATCTCCATTGTGTCGGTGATGCCATCCAGTCATCTCATTCTCTGTCGTCCCCGTCTTCTCCCACCTCCAATTATGCCTAGCATCAGACTCTTTTCCAGTGAGTCAACTCGTCGCATGAGGTGACCAAAGTATTGGAGTTTCAGCTTTTGCATCAGTCCTTCCAATGAACACCCAGGGTTGATCTCCTTTAGAATTGACTGGTTGGATCTCCTTGCAGTCCAAGGGACTCTCAAGAGTCTTCTCCAGCACCACAGTTCAAAAGCATCAATTCTTCGGCGATCAGCTTTCTTCACAGTCGAGCTCTCACATCCATACATGATCACTGGAAAAATCATAGCCTTGACTAGACAGACCTTTGTTGGCAAAGTAATATCTCTGCTTTTTAATATGTTATCTAGGTTGGTCATAACTTTCCTTCCAAGGTGTAAGCGTCTTTTAATTTCCTGGCTGCAATCAACATCTGCAGTGATTTTGGAGCCCAAAAAATTAAAGTCTGACACTGTTTCTATTAATTTCAACTACTCTAATTTGTAATTTAAGACTACAGTTTGCTTATTGATTTTCTATCAGAATGCTCTGTCCATTGATGTAATAGTGTGTTTAATGTATTTAGCGTTTAATTTTCAATTCACTTGTCTTTTAATTTTCATACTAAATTAACTAATTGGTTGATCCACAGCCTTACTATATGTTTGTGTGTACTGGTGAGAGTTTTTCCCTTCTCTGAAGATTTTTACTTCTTTTTCCACTTAAATAAGACTCTAATATTTCCTTCCAAGTTGGTTTAGTATGGATAAGCTCTTAGCTTTTGCTTGTCTGAGAAGTTCTTCTCTCCAATACTGGATGATAATCTTGCTCGATAGAGTATTATAGGTTGCAAGTTTTCCCTTTCAGCACATTAAATATACATTTCACCCCTTTCTCTCTCTCTCTTTCCTTCTACGACCCCAATAAAATGAATGTTAGTATCCTTGATGTTGTCTAGAAGTCTTAAACTGTTCTCCATTTTAACTTGTTTTTCGTTTTGCTTTTCCTATACGGTGATTTCCATAATTTTACTTTCCAGATTAACTTTGCTTCTTGTGTATTGGCAACTCTCATTTTGTTGAGAGGTGGGGCAATAGATAGAGAGGCCAGACTCAGTGCCAGGTATGAACCCGGACTTCCCCTGTGCTCAGTAGCCAACCCTGCCTATTGGGGTGTTAGGTTGAGTATCAAGTTGATGGTACAGAAGCCCTGAGTTTCAGGTCCGTGCTGACTCCATTTCATGTAAGTGTGTGCCGTATCCCCTTCCAGCATTGGACATTTTGCCCCAAAAACAGAAGTGCTGGAGCAAGAAGTGGTGCCCAATATGGGCTTGGGTGCATACTAGGACTGTCCCAGCACACCAGTCAGAATTTCAGATACTCCCACTGTGCCACCTCCATAAGCACTGGTAATGGATGCTCTCAAGTTGCTCAGATGTAGGCTAGATCTGAGTTGGCTCCACTGCTGGCACGTGTACACTCATCTCAGCAATAGAAGCCTTTGCAATAGTTGTGGGGAGGGGTGTTCTCTGAAATAAGTAGGGCTGGAATAGGCATTCAGTGTGGGCTAGGTCATGACCTGGCATTGTTATGGGGAAAGCCAGCATCCTGTGTAATTTCAACATGTTTCCTCTGCCTTGCTTTGTTAGTAAGCAAACATGTGGTTGCCTCCGCAAACCCTTCACATAGAGATTAATAAATAAATAAATGCCCACTAAGTCAAACAAAAGAGGAAGAGATAGATAATCTACCTAATGAAGAATTCCAAATAATGATAGTGTAAATAAAAAAAAATCTTGAAAACAAGATATAGTTACAGATAAATAGCCTGGAGACACTATCAAGAAGATGCAAGAAAGGTTTAACAAGCAGCTAGAAGAAAAAAAAAAAAAGAGTCCATACATAAGGAATAATGCAATAGATGAAATCCAAAACACTCTGGATGGAACCAACAGTAGAATAACAGAGGCAGAAGATAGGATATGTAAGATAGAAGATAAATGGTAGAAATAAATGAAAAAGAGATTAAAAAGAAAAACGAACTAAAAGAAATGAGGACAATCTCAGCGACCTCTGGGACAATGTTAAACACCTCAACATTCGAATTATAGGAGTCCCAGAAGAGGAAGACAAAAAGAAAAGCCTTGGAAAAATACTTGAGGAGATGATACTTGAAAAGTTCCCTAAATTGCGGAAGGAAATAATCACCCAAGTCCAAGAAAACCAGAGAGTCCCAAACAGGAAAAAAGCAACGCTAAACACCCCAGGAAAAACATTAATAAAATTAAGAAAGATCAAAGACAAGAACAATATTAAAAGAAGCAAGGGAAAAAGAGCAAATAACACACAAGGGGATTCCTAAAAGGATAACAGCTGATCTTTCAATAGAAACTATTCAGGATAGGAGGGAATGGCAGAGCATACTTACAGTGATGAATGAAAATAACCTTCAGGCCAGATTACTGTACCCAGCAAGGATCTCATTGAAATATGAAGGAGAAATCAAAAGCTTTACACACAAGCAAAAGCTGAGAGAATTGAGCATCACCAAACCAGCTCTCCAACACATGCTAAAGGACCTTCCCTAGACAGGAAACAGAGAATAGGGGTATAAACCCAAACCCTAAACAATAAAGTAAATGGCAATGGGATCATACTTATCAATAATGACCTTAAATGTAAATGGGTTGAATGTATCAACCGAAAGACAAAGCCTGGCCGAGGGATACAGAAACAAGATCCCTCTATATGTTATCTACAAGAGACACACCTCAAAACGAGGGACACATACAGACTGAAAGGGATGGGCTGGAAAAACCTATTTCACTCATATAGAGACCAAAAGAAAGCAGGAGTAGCAATACTCATATCAGATAAAATAGACTTTAAAACAAAGGATGTGTAAAGAGACAAAGAAAGACACTACATGATGATCAAAGGATCAATCCAAAAAGAAGATACAACAATTATAAATATATATGCACCCAACACAGGAATACCACAATATGTAAGACAAATGTTAATAATTATGAAAGGGAAAATTAACAATAACACAACAAGAGTGGGAGACTTTAATACTCCACTCACACCTATGGATAGGTCGATTAAACAGAAAATTTACAAGGAAACACAAACGTTTTCAATCCCTGGTCAGGGAACTAAGATCCCACAAACTGCATGGTGCCCCCCACCCCAAAAAATTATCTGTCTGTTGTGATCCTGTTTGTCATATGTACAGGGATTGGGCCACCTCCACTGCCCTGCCCTTGGGAACACACTGCTCCCACCAATTTCTTAGGATAACAGTGGCCTAATTGATATTTGGTCTGTTCCCTCCAAACATTATTTAGGAGTGCTAGCTGTGGGTTTTAGTTGTATCAGCATTTTGTGCCTCCTGAGCACCTTTAGCTGACAGCATAGGCGAGTGATGCAATAAATCCCTTTATGACGTAGGTGGCCAGGAGTTGATTTCTGCCTGCTTTTCTCAGGGGAATTATGACATTCACCATCCCCCTGTTGAACCCCCTTCGCATCTGGGTTCTGGCCTTCTAGACTCTAATATCATTCCATACCACAAGCAAAGGCAGGAACACGACACCACTAATCCTTGCCGCTGAGATCAATTGTAAAGCAGGGTTATCCATCTTCAGTGCAGACTCCTGACCCAGTGGAGACCTCTTCTCTCTGGTTAATTGGGGAGCTGAGGGTCTGTTCCCCAATCTCCGGGGACTCCACACCACTCCCCACTCAGGTGCCCACCTCTTCTCTCCTTCCCCTCCTTTCCCATCATAAAATTCACACATACACACACACACACACACAAAGACACACAATTATCATCTTTTCATCATTTGATGTTTATTTTAACGGCAACCATCAGTATACTCTCTTAGTGTTGGGGTCCATCTTTTTCTGGTTGGCCATTTATAAGAATGCAGACCTCTGGAGAAACAATTCTAAACTGTCTGACTTTTGTTATTCAGTTTCTGGCTGCCCAGGTTGTACTTCTCCAGGGTCTCTCATTCTGGGGCAGCTGAGTTTATCTTCTCTTTCCATTCTGCCTCCTTCTTGGACTCTGCCTCATATTTTGGTAACTTTTTCTGCATTGATTCAGTGTCTCACGTGCACAGGAACAGAAAAAGCAGTTTGGAGTTCTTGTTTTCTTCACCTTCTTCGATTGAGTGTCATATGCTCGGATTTTCTTTCTCAAAGTCCCTTGTAGAGGTCTTATGACCCTCATGGTCGTATTTCGTGCCTGGAAAGAAAAGAGAAGGGTATTAGTTTTGAGGAAAGAGTATAACTGAGTTGGAAGGGAGATTTCATGAACAAGGGATGTGGGCTGATGAGGGCTTTTGTGCCAGGCAAGGGCAGTGTATAGATCTTGGGCAGCAAAGTCAGTGGAGAACACGGGGAGCATAGATGGAGTCATCTTACTTTCACACTGTCTCTGTATCTCCGTTGACAACGGGTCGTCTTTCTTGTTTTCATCCTTGAAGTAAACCGCGTTGCAACACTTCTTGGCTTTGTGGCTTCCTGGTTCGCTTACTCATGATGATCACATGACCTGGCCTAACCGAGAATCTCTGTCTCTGACCCCCCTATATATACCTTCTCAGGACAATGAGAAGCCACACCCTTGAATCTGATTGGTCAGTTAGGCACTCCCCCAGCCATTGTTGGCCTTGGGATCTTAGACATCAAAATGAAACACTTTGCCTATCAGCATGGGCTAGTGGATGCTGAGGGAGGCCATGATACAACTTACGCACTGCTGACACCTCTGTGTTTATGATTCTGGGGAGTGGCGATTCAGGGGCATGGTGTTTCTGTTCATGACCTTCAGACTTTCCTTCAGTGCCCTTTATTCTTTGACTTATATGTCTCCCTTCAACACTCCTATCTCCTCCATTCCTGTATGAACACTTTTCATCCCATTTCAGCACTTCAGAGTCCTCTAGTCACTTCCTCTCTAGACCACCTTCTTCCTATTGGGGGTTCTTCAGGGGCTTAATGAACTGAAGAGCAAGTATTTAACATTGAAACAGGTAATTAAGAACATGGTGTATGTTTTTTCTACTCCAATGAACTTTAGAGACCCCAAGATTTGGTGAATCCTCAGTCTGTTGCCCCAAAGTTAATACACCGTGTCCATAAGATTACACATCAGAGCAAAGAAAGTGTTCAATGTCTCCTCCACTAATTTTGTTGGGGACACTTCAACTCTCATATTGAGTAGGGAAACTCAACTTGCCACATGTACCAGAAATTCATGCCTGATTAAAAAAAAAAAAAGTAAGGTGCTCAAAGGCAAGAGTCACATGACCACTGCACCACGGACTCTGGACTGAATCACTTCCCCAATGGTCGGTCCCTCCTTGACAGTCCTCATCAGGTAGGGCCCACTGTGTAGCTGACCAATAGCTGAGCAGATGATGTACCAGTAGGTACCTCACTGATAATTGGATGCTTATGGGCGGGGCCCAGGGTTGCACTGTCCAATTTCTGAGCAAGACCTGTTGTTTATTAACAGGATGTGGAGTAATAAGGCACATAATTTATTTCTGCCTTAATTTTTAAGATTTCTTTCCTTTACTTACCCTGGGATTCTTCATTTCTTCCTTTTCTAGTTCTTTATAAGTAGAGTTAAGTTATTTAGTTGACTTTTTTTCTTGTTTCTTGACGTGTGCCTGTATTGCTATGAAACTTCCCCTTAGCACTGTTATAACATTGTCTCAGAGGTTTTGGGTTGTTTTGTTTTCATTTTCGTTCATTTCTATGCATATCCTGATTCTCTTATTATTTCTTCTATGATTTTTTCGTTATTCAGCAGTGTGTTGTTCAGCCTCCATATGTTGGCATTTTTAATAGTTTTTATCCTGTAATTGAGATCTAATCTTAATGCATTGTGGTCAGAAAAGATGCTTGGAATGATTTCAATTTTTTTGAATTAACCAAGGCTAGATTTATGGCCCAGGATGTGATCTACCCTGGGAAAGATTCCGTGTGCACTTGAGAAAAAGGTGAGATTCATTGTTTTCGGGTGAAATATTCTATAAAGATCTATTAGGTCTAACTGTTCTATTGTATCATTTAAAGTTTGTGTTTCCTTGTTAATTTTCTGTTTAGTTGATCTATCCATAGGTATGAGTGGGGTATTAAAGTCTCCCACTATTATTGTGTTTTTGTTAATTTCCCCTTTCAAACTTGTTCGTAATTGTTTTACATATTGTGGTGCTTCAATGTTGGGTGCATAAATACTTATAAATGTTATATCTTCTTCTTGGATTGAGGCTTTGTTTCATTATGTAGTTTCCTTCTTTGTCTCTTTTTACAGACTTTGTTTTAAAGTCTATTTTATCTGATATGAGTATTGCTACTCTTGCTTTCTTTTGGTCTCTGTTTGCGTGGAATATCTTTTTCCAGCCCTTCACTTTCAGCCGGTATATGTCCCTCGTTTTGAGATGGGTGTCTTGTAGAAAACATACATGGGGGTTTTGTTTTTGTATCTATTCAGCCAGCCTTGGTCTTTTGGTTGGGGCATTCAACCCATTTAAATTTAAGGTGATTATTGATAACTATGATCCCATTGCCATTTTCTTTATTGCTTTGGGTTCGAGTTTATACACTCTTTCTGTGTTTCCTGTCTAGAGAAGGTCCTTTCGTATTTGTTGGAGAGCTGGTTTGGTGATACTGAATTCTCTCAGATTTTGCTTGTGTGTAAAGCTTTTGATTTCTCCTTCATATTTGAATGAGATCCTTGCTGGGTATAGTAATCTGGGATGTAGTTTAATTTCTTTCATCACTTTAAGTATGTCTTGCCATTCCCTCCTGGCCTGAAGAGTTTCTGTTGAAAGATCAACTATTATCCTTATGGGAATCCCCTTGTGTTATTTGTTGCTTTTCCCTTGTTGCTTTTAAAATTGTTCTTTGTGTTTGATCTTTGTTATTTTGATTAATATGTGTCTTGGAGTATTTCGCCTTGGGTTTATCCTGTTAGGGACTCTCTGTGTTTCTTGGACTTGGGTGATTATTTCTCTCCCCATTTTAGTGAATTTTTAAACTATTATCTCCTCAAGTATTCTCTCATGGTCTTTCTTTTTGTCTTCTTCTTCTGGGACTCCTATGATTTGAATGGTGGGGCACTTAACATTGTCCCAGAGGTCTCTAATATTGTCTTCATTTCTTTTAATTCATTTTTCTTTTTCCCTCTCTGTTTCATTTATTTCTACAATTCGAGCTTGCTTATCCTTCTTCTGCCTCCGTTATTCTACTGTTTGTTCCCTCCAAAGTGTTTCTTACCTCATCTATTGCATTATTCATTGTATATTGACTCTTTTTTATTTCCACTAAATCCTTATTAAAACTTCCTTGCATCTTCTCAATCCTTTTCTCCAAGTTATTTATCTGTAACTCCATTTTGATTTCCGGATTTGAATCATTTTCACTATTAAAATTCGAAATTATTTGAGGTAAATTCCCTATATCTTCCTCTTTTTTTGTGTTGGTGGGCATTTATCCTGTTCTTTACTTGCTGGGTATTTCTCTGCCTCTTCATCTTACTTATATTGCTGTGCTTGGGGTGGTCTTTCGTCTTCTGACTGTTGGTGGAGTTCTCTTAATTATGTAGTTTCCTCACTGTGTGTGCATTTGGACAGGTGGCTTTTCAAGGTTCCCTGGTTAGGGAAGCTTGTGTCAGTGTTCTGGTGGGTGGAGCCGGATTTCATGTCTCTGGAGTGCAATAAAGTTTCCAGTAATGAGTTTGAGATGTCAGTGGGTTTGGAGTGGCTTTGGGCAGTGTGTATATTGAAGTTCAGGTCTATTCTCCTGTGTTGCTGACAAATATGCGTGGTATGCCTTTTTCTGAAACTTGTTGAGTCTTGGGTGGTGCCTGGTTTCAGTGTATGTATGAAGGCATTTGATGAGCTCCTATCAGTTAATGTTCCCTGGAATAGGAGGTCTCTGGTGTTCTCAGCATTGGGACTTAAGCCTCTGTCTCTGCTTTTCGGTCTTATTCTTGCAGTAGGCTCAAGACTTCATCTGTCACATCCAAGGCAGTTCTTTTTGTTTAGCTCTTCTGTTTACTGGTCTCTTCTGTGTTTAATTTCCGCCCTGATACGCAGGTTTGATGGTGGACGTCTTATTTTTTTAGAATTTCAAACGTCTTAATTTATTGTAGACCATTGCTTTAAAAAATATTTACTTTGGTTCTTTTCCTACATTATTTGAAAATTATGCAACTTCATTGTAAACTGTTTAGAATGCTCAGATAATCAGAACAAAAATCACCCTTCTGTCAGCATCCTTCCAGTTTCAAACATGTATATATTTGTACCAAACGGGAATTGGTGTACACATTCTTTTTGCAAACAGCCCCTACCTCCATTTCACAATGTTCATCTGTACACAATGTTTTTTTTTTCCATTCTCTTTTTTTAATTTTTCAAATACAATTTTAGGAATCTTTACTTAAAAACAACCATATCTTAAAATGGAGTAACTTTGATTTTACGAGCAGCAAGCAAAGTACAGAAGCAAAAATGCATTACAGGAGCAATAAGTTCTACATTAGGTCACAGCGTTTAATCTGAAATCATACACATAATATCATTTTTCAGGATATCTGGAAAATATTTATTTCCCAGGATGTCTGAACCATAGCTACTCTATTTTGACTTTTAATTGTAAAAAAAAAAAATTAATAGCCAAAGCAGATTTCAACATTAATGACGTCAGTGTTTTTCTAGGTATGAGAAAATTCAAGAATTGGGACTCATAAAACCTTTTCCTGAAAAGATCTAACTATCTGAAGGCATATTCTACGAGTTCTTTTTTTTTTTTTTTCAGAGCACAGAGTGCCTTATTCCTGATTTTCACCCTGAACTTCTTTCATAGGGTGTTGAAGGTCAGCAGGTTGCAATGGTCATGATGTAATCTTTGTAGAGGCAGCTGGCAACTACCAACTTCCAGTCATCAGGGTCCCTTCATAGTCACATATCTGACCATGTGACACAATTTCATGGCCATTGTGTTCTGCGGTGCTGGGAAGGCTCATTCCCAGGTCTAGGGAAGTGATGGGTCACTCAGTGTGTTAAAATTGGACTAGGCCTTGTAAGTAGCAAAAGTCTCTGGACCACCGTTTCTTACTAGCCTCCTGGTCCAGGAAAATATTTTCTCTTGTTGCTTTTTCCCAAACCCAGAGTCACATTATGACAATTATTGATCTCATAGGGAACTGTCAGTTCAGCATTATATCACAGGCTCAGTGAAACAAGTGAGATAAAAAATAATATAGCCATCAGTTCAGTTCAGTCGCTCAGTCGTGTCCGACTCTCCGCGACCCCATGAATCACAGCACGCCAGGCCTCCCTGTCCATCACCAACTCCCGGAGTTCACTCAAACTCATGTCCACAGAGTCGGTGATGCAATCCAGCCATCTCATTCACTGTCGTTCCCTTCTCCTCTCGCCCCCAACCTTTCCCAGCATCAGAGTCTTTTCCAGTGAGTCAACTCGTCACATGAGGTGGCCAAAATATTGGAGTTTCAGCTTTAGCATCAGTCCTTCCAATGAACACCCAGGATTGATCTCCTTTAGAATGGACTGTTTGGATCTCCTTGCAGTCCAAGGGACTCTCAAGAGTCTTCTCCAACACCACAGTTCAAAAGCATCAATTCTTCGGCGTTCAGCTTTCTTCACAGTCCAACTCTCACATCCATACATGACCACGGGAAAAACCATAGCCTTGACTATACGGACCTTTGTTGGCAAAGCAATATCTCTGCTTTTTAATATACTATCAAGGTTGGTCATAAATTTCCTTCCAAGGAGTAAGCGTCTATTAATTTCTTGGCTGCAGTCAGCATCTGCAGTGATTTTGGAGCCAAAAAAGTAAAGTCTGACACTGTTTCCACTGTTTTTCCATTTATTTCCCATGAAGTGATGGGACCAGATGCCATGATCTTCGTTTTCTGAATGTTGAGCTTCAAGCCAACCTTTTCACTCTCCTCTTTCACTTTCATCAAGAGGCTCTTGAGTTCCTCTTCACTTTCTGCCGTAAGGGTAGTGTCATCTGCATATCTGAGGTTGTTGATATTTCTCCCAGCAATCTTGATTCCAGTTTGTGCTTCTTCCAGCCCAGCGTTCCTCATGATGTACTCTGCATATAAGTTAAATAAACAAGGTGACAATATACAACCTTGACGTACTCCTTTTCCTATTTGAAACCAGTCTGTTGTTCCATGTACAGTTCTGACTGTTGCTTCCTGACCTGCATACAAGTTTCTCAAGAGGTAGGTCAGGTGGTCTGTTATTCCCATCTCTTTCAGGATTTTCTACAGTTTATTGTGATCCACACAGTCAAAGGCTTTGGCATAGTCAATGAAGCAGAAATAGATATTTTTCTGGAACTCTCTTGCTTTCTCTATGATCCAGCGGATGTTGGCAATTTGATCTCTGGTGCCTCTGCCTTTTCCAAAACCTGCTTGAACATGTGGAATTTCATGGTTCACATATTGCTGAAGCCTGGCTTGGAGAATTTTGAGCATGATTTTACTAGCGTGTGAGACGAGTGCAATTGTGCAGTAGTTTGAGCATTCTTTGTCATTGCCTTTCTTTGGGATTGGGATGAAGACTGACATTTTCTAGTGCCGTGGCCACTGCTGAGTTTTACAAATTTGCTGGCATATTGAGTGCAGCACTTTCGCAGCCTCATCATTCAAGATTTGAAATAGCTCAACTGGAATTCCATCATCTCCACTCACTTTGTTCGTCGAGATTCTTTCTAAGGCCCACTTGACTTCACATTCCAAGATGTCTGACTCTAGGTCAGTGATCACGTTATCGTGACTATCTTGGTCTTGAAGATCTTTATTGTACAGTTCTTCTGTGTATTCTTGCCACCTCTTCTTAATATCTTCTGCTTCTGTTAGGTCCATACCATTTCTGTCCTTTATCAAGCCCATCTTTGCATGAAATGTTCCCTTGGAATCTCTAATTTTCTTGAAGAGATCTCTTGTTTTTCCTATTCTGTTGTTTTCCTCTATTTCTTTGCATTGACCACTGAGGAAGGCTTTCTTATCTCTCCTTGCTATTCTTTGGAACTCTGCATTCAGATGCTTATCTTTCCTTTTCTCCTTTGCTTTTAGCTTCTCTTCTTTTCACAGCTATTTGTAAGGCCTCCTCAGACAGCCATTTTGCTTTTTTGCATTTCTTTTCCATGGGGATGGTCTTGGTCCCTTTCTCCTGCACAATGTCAGGAACCTTGTCCAGAGTTCATCAGGCACTCTCTCTATCAGATCTAGTCCCTTAAATCTATTTTTCACTTCCACTGTATAATCATAAGGGTTTTGATTTAGGTCATATCTGCATGATCTAGGGAGCTGACTGTGGCTCAGATCATGAACTCCTTATTGCTAAATATAGCCATAGCTAGCAGCTAGTAAAATAAGAATTATAAGTCAAGAACTTTCACTTGATAAAGCCTGGTATACCCCAAGTCACCCTACTTCATTCGTTAAATGATTATAGTCTGGTGTTAATCTCCTGGTTGTATATTATGGAGCATCCGAACTTTATCTGAAGATTGGTTACTGAGACAAGCTTTAGAAACTAACTAGAGTGTCCTTTATAATTACTTAATTAAATATTTTAGCAGTATCATGTAACATGGAACTGTCTCAGCAGTGAGTCTTAGTAAACACTAGACATTAACAAAACTAGAAACTTAATTTAACAATTTACAAAAATTAATATTCCGTGATTTTTCATTATGGAGGCCCTGTAGCCAGGGAGGCTTTAACCCATTAAATAAAAAATGAGGTTTGTCAGGGAGCTCGGAAAACCAAGCAGCCATCTTGGATTTCCCATAGCCCTGACTCTGATTTCCAGCTATTCTTTTTAATTTTGCAATTTAGAAGCAGACTGTTATCATGGTTTAAGGACATTAGTATGGCACATGTCTAACAGAGTTTTTGTATAAGCAGAATGAGCTTTTACATGTCTACAAACCCGACAATTGGATTAATTTCTAAAACTAGCATAGGATCAGGCCTATGGTAGAAAAGCATTTGATTTATAGGCAGAGGGCTAAGAATTCAAGAAAACATAAGAAATGATCATACAAATCAGGTCCAGCATCTTGGGCAAGCTGTCTACCTATGATGTCGTCATCTTCTCATCCTGGTGTAGTGTAGTTTCTTCTGAAAAAAGTCCTTCCATCCAGGTTGGAGACAGTCCTTTAAATTATGTCCTCTTTTTTTTTGGTGGTGGACATTTTAATAGATTCACCTGTTCAGACTTGCTGTAGGGAGGGAGGGAAGGACTTTGCTAGCAAATGTCCCTGGCGTCTGTGGAAAGTGCGTGCAGTGTCTTGACTACACTGGGATTGCCCCCGCTTGCGGTGTGTGTGCTTTCCCTGTTTATGTTGCTCAGGCTCTAGGTTGCTCTGTCAGAAACTTTCCGCTGCCGGCACTGGGTTGCTTGCACTTCCCAGGTCTGAACGGCTCAGGTTCAGGTCCTCGGGTAATTCACAAAGGTGCAGTCTTTGTTGGGCCTGCGTTTTGTGCCTTCCCCGGTCCGAGAAGCTCAGGTGACCAGGCTTTTGGCAAGCACGGTCGCTGCGAACTATTGCCTCCCCAGGCCCTGCCACTCGGTTTGCTGGGTGTACAACCGTCGCACCTTCTCAGGTGGATATTGACTGGCCAGAACCCAAGAAGTCTTGGATAGCAAGGAATCCGGCCTGCAGCTTGGTATGGGAAGCCTCTCATGGGCCACGGCTGCCCCGTTCAGCGCTGGCTGTCCTCCCTGCCTGTCCCGGCGGGGACTGGGGGATGGGCTGATCGCAGCCAGCTCCCTCTGCTCAGTCCTTGTTCTGTGAGAGGGGCTGGCGGAGTCTTAGGTTGGGGCTTTTCACCTTTTCACAGGCTTTTCTCCTTTTCGCAGGCTTCTTGCCTTTTAGCTGCACAGTCTGTTTAGCTGTCTCCAGTTAACGCATTCCTATTGCCCTCAGGGCATTCAGGTCCAGTCCTCTCTCTAAGCGCTGCCGCCCAGGACTCGCTGCCCAGCCTCCGCTTGGTAGTGAGGAGTGTGGGCAGTTGTGCCGCTTCTCCACAGAGAGTATCCACTGAGCAATTAGTCTGTGGGTTTTAATTATTTATTTATTTTCTCTCCCGGTTATGTGGCCATCTGAGCTTCCAAGGCTGACCACAGACTCGCCAGTGACGGTTTAAAGGCGTTGAGAAAATTTTCTCTTTTTTTTTAAGCCTCCCTTCCTGGGATGGAGCTCCGACCCTCCCTTTTTTGTCTCTCTCTCTCTTTTTTTTTTTTTGCCTTTTTTTTTTAATTGGAGGCTAATTATTTTACAGTATTATATTGGTTGGTTTTGCCATACATAGACATGAATCCACCCCGGGTGTATATGAGTTCCACTTTCTGAACCCTCCTCCCACTTCCCTCCTCTCCTTATCCTCCCTCTGGGGCATCCCCGCACACCAGCACCGAGCATCCTGTGTCAAGCATTGACACTGAACTAGTGATTCGTTTCACATATGATAATATACATGTTTCAATGTCATTCTCCCAAATCATCCCACCCTCACCCTCTCCCACAGGGTTATCATTTCCATCTTTCTAAATTCCATATACATGCTTTAGTATATATACTGACATCCTGATGTCCTCTGCTGGCATTCAGAAGATGTTTTGTGGAATTACTCAGCGTTCAAACGTTCTTTTGCTGAATTTGTGGGGGAGAAAATGGTCGCCCTGTTCTATTTCTCCGCCATCTACTCCAGGGTGGATATTAACCCCTAATAGTCATATCATTTGCAAATATTTATTCACATTCGGTAGGTTGTCTTTCCATTTTCTCAGTGTTTTCGTTTGCTGTGGAAAAGCTTTTAAGTTTAATTAGATCTCATTTTTTCCCTTTGCTTCCTTTGCCTTAGGAGACAGGTGAAAAAAATGTTGCTATGAATTATGTCAAAGAGTGTTCAGCTTACATTTTCTTCTAGGAGTTTCATAGTTTCCAGTCTTTCATTTAGGGTTATAATTCACCTTAATTTCATTTGTTTAATAATTTTTTTGTAAGCTGAAACTCCAATACTTGACCTCATGCGATGAGTTGACTCACTGGAAAAGACTCTGAGGCTGGGAGGGATTGTGGGTGGGAGGAGAAGGGGAAGACAGAGAATAAGATGGCTGGATGGCATTACCGAGTTGACGGACATGAGTTTGAGTGAACTCCGGGAGTTGGTGTTGGACAGGGAGGTCTAGCGTGCTGTTATTCATGGTGTTGCAAAGAGTCGGACACGACTGAGTGACTGAACTGAACTGAACTGATAGCTTTCTGTATATAGTATCATGTCAACTGCAAGTAGTGACAGTTTTACTTCTTCCTTCCAATTTAGATGACTTTTATTTATTTTCTCTGAATGATTGCTGTGTCTAGTACTTCTAGTGTTTTAGAAGTGGCAAGAGTGGGCATCTGTGTCTTGTTCCTGATTTAGAGCGATAGCTTTCAGCTTTCTGCCACTGAATAGGATATCATCTCTGTTTGTTATAAATCACCTTTATTATGTTCAGACAACCACATGGACAATACAGTCCATGGAATTCACTAGGCGAGAGTACTGGAGTGGGCAAGGTGCGATTTCCACTTTCACTTTCATAATGTTCAGATATATTGCCTCCATAACAAGTATGGTGAGAGTTTTTGAAGTGAATGAATATTGAATTTTGCCAAATGCTTTTACAGCATCTGTTGAGATGATCATGTGATTATTGTCCTTCTCTCTCCTAATGTGGTGTACCATACTGACTAATTTGCAGATATTGAATAATCCTTTTACCCCTGGAATAAGTCCATCTTGATCATGGTATATGATGGTTTCAATGTGATGTTGAAATTGGTACTATCATATTTTGTTAAGAATATTCACATCTATATTCAAGAGAAATATTGGCAACGAGTTTTCCTTTTTGGTGGTGACTTTGTTTGGTTTTTGTGTTAGCAAACTAATAGCTTCATAAAAAATTTGCAAGTACTTCATTTTCTTAATTTTTTGGAATAGTCTGAGAATGTTGTGTATATTCTCTTCCGTATATGTTTGTAAACATGCCGCTGTGAATCAGTGTGGTCCTGAACTTTATTTTACTAAGAGATATTTATTATAAATTCAATTTCATTACTAGTGTTTCAACTATTCACATTATACATCCCTTCCTGATTTAGTTTTGAAAGGTTGTATGGTCCCCAAAATTTGTCAGTTTCTTCTAGATTGTCCAATTGTTTGGCATATAATTATTTGTAGTATCCTATTATGATTTTTCCCTATTGCTGTGAGGTTGGCTATAATGTCTCCTCTGTATTTGTTTATTTGAATCATTTATCTTTTAATTTTGATGAACCTGGCTAAAGAATTAATTATTTTGTCTATTTTTTCAAAAAATCTTTACACTTATATGATTTTTTTTTTTTACTATAGAAAAGGGGATGTCTCAATTTTATTAATGTCCTCTCTGATCTTTATTATTGCCTTCATTATGAGGATTTAGGGATATATTTATTCCACTTTTTATACTTCGTTTATATAGTAAGTTTAGTGATTTATTTTAGTTTCTCCCCCCGCCTTGAGGCAAGCATCTGTCACTATACAATTTCCACTAGAGCAGCTTTTGTTAAATCCAATAGATTTTGGAAAGTTGGTGTTGTTATTAGTCTCAAAATATTTTCTGATTCCCTTTTTTATTTCTTCATTAGATCATAGGTATTTAGTAGCATGTTGTTTTGTCTGCATATGTTTGTGTTTGTCCCATATTCCCCTCTTGTAATTGTTTTCTTATTTTGTACCATTGTGGTCAGAAAAAGTGCTTGATATAATTTCTGTCTTCTTAAATGTGTTGAGACTTGTTTTGTGGCCTAGGATTTGATCATCCCTGATAAAATGTCCTGTTCACACTTGAATGTGTGTGTTCTGCTCTTTTGGGATAGACAATGCCAGCTGGCTGAGAAGTAAGGAATCTGCCTGCAACGCAGAAGATGCAGATTTGATCCCTTAGTCAGAAAGTCCCCCTGGAAAAGGAAGTACAATAAACTCCAGTGTTCTTGCCTGGGAAATCCCATGGACAGAGGAGCCTGGAGGGCTACAGCCCATGGGGTTTCAAAAGAGTCAGACAACTTAGTAAATGAAGAACAACAACAAATGCTGTAGGTATCTATTCAGTTCAACTACTCTAATCTGTAATTTAGACTACAGATTTCTTATTGCTTTTCTATCAGGATGCTCTGCCCACTGATGTAAAAGGGTGTTTAATGCAGTTAGCGTTTAATTTGGAATTCACTTGTCTTTTAATTTTCATACTAGATTGTGTAGTTAGTTGATCCACAGCCTTTACTATGTGTTTGTGTGTACTGGTGGGAATTTTTCCCTTCTCTGTAGATTTTTACTTCCTTTTCCACTTAGAGAAGACTTTTATATTTCCTTCCCAGTTGGTTTAGTATGGACAAGCTGTTAGTTTTTGCGTGGCTGTTAAGTTCTTCTCTCCAATTCTGGATGGTAATCTTGCTGGATAGAGTGTTATAGGTTGCAAGTTTTTCCCTTTCAGCACGTTAAATATATATTTTTGACCCCTTTCTCTCTCACTTTTCCATCTACAACCGCATTAAAGTGGATGTTAGTATAATTGATATTGTTTAAAAGTCTCCTAAAATATTCTTTTTTAGTTGTTTTTGTTTTATTTTTCCTATTGGGAGATTTTCAAAAGTATATGTTCCAGATTAATTTTTCTTCTTGTGTATTGGCAACTCTCACTCTGGTGAGAGTTGGGGCTAGATATAGAGGGGCCTGAACCAGTGCCAGGTGTGAGCCCGAACTTCTCCTGTGCTCAGTAGCCAACCCTGCCTATTGGGGAGTTAGGTTGAGTATCCAGGTTATGGTACAGAAGGCCTGAGTTTCAGGTCCGTGCTGATTCCATTTCATGTAAGAGTGTGCTGTATCCCCTTCCAGCATTCTATATTTTGCCTTCAAAAAACGAAGTGCTAGAGCAAGAAGGGGTGCCGAATATGGGGTCGGGTGCATACTGGGACAGTTGCAGCACACCAGTCAGAGTTCCGGACACTCCAACTGTGCCACCTTCATAAGCACTGGTAATGGCTGCTCTCAACTTGTTCTGATGTAGGCCAGACCTGTGTTGGCTCCACTCCTGGCATCTGAACATTCTTCTCAGCCATGGAAGCCTTTGCCATCGTTGTGGGAAGGGGTGTTTTATGAAACAAGAGGGGCTGGAATAGCCATTCAGAGTGGGTTAGGTCATGACCTGAAATTGTTATGGGGAAACTGCCAGCATCCTGTGTAATTTTAACATGTTTCTTCTGCCTTGATTTGTGAGTAAGCAAATATATGGTTGCCTCCCCAAACTCTTCATATAGAGATAAATAAGTAAATGCCCACCAACTCAAACAAAAGAGGAAGAGATAGGGAATCTACCTGATAAAGCATTCAGAATAATGATAGGGAAAATGATCCAAAATCTTGAAAACAAAATGGAGTTACAGACAAAAAGCCTGGAGATAAGAATCGAATAGATGCAAGAAAGGTTTATCAAGCACCTAGAAGAAATAAAAAGGAGTCAATATATAAGGAATAATCCAATAGATGAGATCCCAAACACTCTTGAGGGAACCAACAGTAGAATAACAGAGGCAGAAGATAGGATAAGTGAGATAGGAGCTAGACTGTTAGAAATAAATGAAACAGAGAAGAAAAAAGAAAAATGAATTCAAAGAAATGAGGACAATGTCAAAGACCTCCTTGACAATGTTAAATGCCCCAACATTCGCATCATAGGAGTCCCAGAAGAGGAAGACAGAAAGACTATGGAAAATATTGAGGAGATGATAGTTGAAAAGTTCCCTGAATAGGGAAGGAAATAATCACCCAAGTCCAAAAAAACCAGAGAGTCCCAAACAGGAAAAACCCAAGGCAAAACTCCCCAAGAAACATATTAATAAAATTAAGGAAGGTCAAAGATAAAGAAGAAATATTAAAAGCAGCAAGGGAAAAACAGCAAATAACACACAAGTGGATTGCCACAAGGATCACAGGTGATCTTTCAATAGAAAATCTTCTATTGAGGGAATTGCAGGGCATACTTACAGTGATGAAAGAAAATAGCCAACAACTCAGATTACTGTACCCAGGAAGGATCTCATTCAAATATAAAGGAGAAATTAAAAGCTTTACCCACAAGCAAAAGCTGAGAGAATTCAGTATCACCAAACCAGCCCTCCAAAAATGCTAAAGGACATTCTCTAGACAGGAAGCAGAGAAAGGGGGTATAAACCTGAACCCCAAACAATAAAGTAAATGGCAAAGGGATGATACTTATCAATAATCACCTGAAATGTAAATGGGTTGAATGCCCCAACGAAAAGTCAAAGCCTGGCTGAATGGATACAAAAACAAGACCCCTATATCAGTTCAGTTCAGTTCAGTTCAGTCGCTCAGTCGTGTCCGACTCTCTGCGACCCCATGAATCACAGCACGCCAGGCCTCTCTGTCCATCACCAACTCCCGGAGTACACTCAAACCCATGTCCACAGAGTCGGTGATGCCATCCAGCCATCTCAGTCTCCGTCGTCCCCTTCTCCTCCCGCCCCCAACCTTTCCCAGCATCAGAGTCTTTTCCAGTGAGTCAACCCGTCACATGAGGTGGCCAAAGTATTGCAGTTTCAGCTTTAGCATCAGTCCCTCCAAAGAACATCCAGGATTGATCTCCTTTAGAATGGGCTGGTTGGATCTCCTTGCAGTATAAGGGACTCTCAAGAGTCTTCTCCAACACCACAGTTCAAAAGCATCGATTCTTCGGCGATCAGCCATCTTCACAGTTCTACTCTCACATCCATACATGACCACGGGAAAAACCATTGCCTTGACTAGACGGACCTTGGTTGGCAAAGTAATTGTCTCTGCTTTTTAATATGCTATCAAGGTTGGTCATCACTTTCCTTACAAGGAGCAAGCGTCTTTTAATTTCATGGCTGCAATCAGCATCTGCAGTGATTTTGGAGCCCAAAAAAATAAAGTCTGACACTGTTTCCACTGTTTTTCCATCTATTTCCCATGAAGTGATGGGACCAGATGCCATGATCTTTGTTTTCTGAATGTTGAGCTTCAAGCCAACCTTTTCACTCTCCTCTTTCACTTTCATCAAGAGGCTCTTGAGTTCCTCTTCACTTTCTGCCATAAGGGTAGTGTCATCTGCATATCTGAGGTTATTGATATTTCTCCCAGCAATCTTGATTCCAGTTTGTGCTTCTTCCAGCCAAGCGTTCCTCATAATGTACTCTGCATATAAGTTAAATAAGCAAGGTGACAATATACAACCTTGACGTACACCTTTTCCTGTTTGGAACCAGTCTGTTGTTCTATGTCCAGTTCTGACTGTTGCTTCCTGACCTGCATACAGGTTTCTCAAGAGGCAGGTTAGGTGGTCTGGTATTCCCATCTCTTTCAGAATGTTCCACAGTTTATTGTGATCCACAAAGTCAAAGGCTTTGGCATAGTCAGTGAAGTAGAAATCGATGTTTTTCTGAAACTCTCTTGCTTTCTCCATGATCCAGTGGATGTTGGCAATTTGATCTCTGGTGCCTCTGCCTTGTCTAAAACTTGCTTGAACATCTGGGAGTTCACGGTTTACATACTGCTGAAGCCTGGCTTGTAGAATTTTGAGCATGACTTTACTAGCGTGTGAGATGAGTGCAATTGTGCGATCGTTTGAGCATTCTTTGGCATTGCCTTTCTTTGGGATTGGAATGAAGACTGACCTCTTCCAGTCCTGTGGCCACTGCTGAGTTTTCCAAATCTGCTGGCATATTGAGTGCAGCACTTTCACAGCATCATCTTTCAAGACTTGAAATAGCTCAACTGGAATTCCATCACCTCCACCCCTATATATGTTGTCTAAAATAGACCAACCTCAAAATAGGGACACATACTAACTGAAAAGGAGGGGCTAGAAAAACATATTCCACTCAAATTTTGACCAAAGGGAAGCAGGAATAGCAATGCTCATATCAGATAAAATAAACTTTAAAACAAATGCTGTGAAAAGAGACAATGAAGGACGTTATATGATGATCAAAGGATCAAAGCAAAAAGAAGACATAACAATTATAATTATATATGCACCCAACTCAGGAGCACCGCAATATGTAAGACAAATGTTAATCATTATGAAAGGGGAAATTAACAATAACACAATAAGAGTGGGAAACTTTAATACCCCACTCACACCAATGGATAGGTCGACTAAATAGAAAATTAACAAGGAAACACAAAGGTTTTCAATCCCTGCTTAGGGACCAAAGATCCCACAAACTGCATGGTGCCCCCCACCCCAAAATTTATCTGTCTGTGGTGATCCTGTTTGTCATATGCACTGGGAATGGGGCAATTCCACTTCCCTACCCTTGGAAACACACTGCTTCCACCAATTTCTTAGGATAACAGTGGCCTAATTGATATCTGGTCTGTTCCCTCCAAACATGTTTTTAATCGTTGGGAGTGCTAGCTGTGGGTTTTAGTTGTATCAGCATTTTGTGCCTCCTAAGCACCTTTAGCTGACAGCATAGGCGAGTGATGCAACAAACCCTTTATTACATAGGTGGCCAGGAGTTTATTTCTGCCTGCTTTTCTCAGGGGAAGTATGACATTCACCATCCACATGTTGAACCGTCTTCCCATCTGGGTTTTGGGAATCTAGACCCAATGTCATTCCACACCCCAAACAAAAGCAGTAACACCACAGCAGTAATATTTGCCGCTGAGATCAATTGTTAAATAGGGTTATCCAACTTCAGTGCAGAATCCTGACCCAGTCCATACCTCTACTCTCTGGTTAACTGGGGGCTTGAGAGTCTGTTCCCCAATGTCCTGGGAGACAACACCCCTCTCACTCAGTTGCCCACCTCATCTCTCCCTCCTCTCCCTTCCCATCAGAAAATTCACACATTCATGCACACGCACACACACAACGAAACACAAATATCATTTTTTCACAATTTGATGTTTAATTTAATGGCAGCCATAAATTTACTCTGTTAGTGTGAGGGTCCGTCTTTTCCTGCTTGGCCATTTGTAAGAAAGCAGACATCTGGAGAAACAAGTCTAAACTGTCTGACCTTTGGTATTCAGTTACTGGCTGCCCAGGTTGTACTTCTCCAGGGTCTCTCATTCTGGGGCGGCTGAGCTTATCTTCTCTTTCCATTCTGCCTCCTTCTTGGAGTCTGCTTCATATTTTGGTACGTTTTTAGGGGTTGATTCAGTGTCTTACGTGCACAGGAACAGAAAAATCAGCTTGCTTTTCATGTTTTCTTCACCTTCTCCGACTGAGTGGCATATGATCGGATTTTCATTCTCAAAGTCCCTTGTAGAGGTCTTCTGACCCTCATGGTCATATTTCATGCCTGGAAAGAAAAGAGAAGAGTATTGGCTTTGAGGAAAGAGTATAACAACTGAGTTGGAATGGAGATTTCATGAAAAAGGGATGTGGACTGATGAGGGGTTTTGTGCCAGTCAAGGGCAGTGTAGAGGTCTTGGGCAGCAAAGTCAATGGAAAACATGGGGAGCATAGATGGAATCATTTTACCTTCACGCTGTCTGTATCTCCGGTGACAACGGGTCGTCTTTCTTCCTTTCATCCTTGAAGCAATCCATGTTGCAACATTTCTTGGCTTCTGAGGCTTCCTGGTTCCCTTAATCATGATGATCCTAGGAAGTGGCCTAACCCAAAATCTCTGCCTCTGACCTCCCTATATATACCTTCTCAGGACAATGAGGAGCCACACCCTTCAATCTGATTGGTTAGCTAGGCACTCCCCCAGCCACTGGTGGCCTTGGGGTCTTAGACTTCACAATGAAACACTTTGCCCATCAACATGGGTTAGTGGATGCTGAGGGAGGCCATGATACAACTTACCCACTGATGAAAAATCTGTGTGTCTGATTCTAGGGAGTGGTGATTCAGGGGCATGGTGTTTCAGCTCTTGACCTTCAGACTTTCCTTCCGAGCTGTAGAGCTCCGCGGAGATGCCTCTGAATACTGGACACGAACAGCCTACTAGGAGACTAACAATTTGTTTTATTTTACAAGCGCTATTATATAGTTTTACAAGGGAGTAAGTCTTTAACAGCTAGATTAGTATGACAAAAACCAGGACACCTGTGGAGTGTTGATAAACTTAGATTTACATACCTTTACCAGACAAGCTGGCTCCACTTCTAAACATTAATCAGGTTCCTAAGCTTCAAGTCAGCTATCAATCAAGGTAACCGGCATGGCTTTCAATTAAATCAAGGACTATGTGCAAAGGGTATATTCCAAACACTAAATAAAGGACAAAGAAAGTGTTACTTGGGCTAGGGAGTGTTTCTTGCGCTGCATGCCGAGGGTTGTTAAGGGCCGAATGAAACAGCTTCAAAGGGAAAGTTGTTTTTGAAAATGATGGAGATGTGCTAAGTGAGGCCAGTCCTCTGTCAAGGCCTCTGGTGAGGACTTTCTCCTCAGGCACCTCTTCCTCAGTTTCTCAACACCGTGCACTTTATGCTTTGACTTATATGTCTCCCTTCAACACTCCTGCTTCCACCATCCCTGTATGAACACTTTTCATCCCATTTCAGCACTTCAGAGTCGCCTAGTCACTTCATTTCTAGACCACCATCTTCCTATTGGAGGTTATTGAGGGTCTTAAGGAACGTAAGAGAAAGCACTTAACATGGAAAAAGGTAATTAAGAACATGTTGTATGTTTTTTCTACTCCAATGAGCTTTAGAGAACCCAAGATTTGGTGAATACTCAGTCTGTTGCTCCAAGGTTAATACACTGTGTCCATAAGATTACACATCAGAGCAAAGAAAGTGTTCAATGTCTCCTTCACTAATATTGTTGGGGAAACTTCAACTCTCATATTGAGTAGGGAAACTCAAGTTGCCCCATCTACAAGAAATATATTCCTGATTAAAAAAAAAAGAAAGGAAAAAAGGAAGGTGCCCAATTTCAAGAGTCACATGACCACTGCACCATGGACTCTTGACTGAATCATTTTCCTAATGGTCCCTCATTGACAGTTATCATCAGGTAGGGCCCACTGTGTAGCTGACCAATAGCTGAGCAGATGATGTACCAGTAGGTACCTCATTGACAGTTGGTTGCTTATGGGTGGGGCCCAGGGATGCACTGTCAAATTGCTGAGCAAGACCTTTTGCTTAGTAACAGGATGTGAAGTAGTAAGGCACAGCAATGGCTACCTGCTAAGTGCTCTGCTCACGCTAGTCTGTTACATAAGGATACTTTGGGTTCAATGTGCTGGAGTCTTTTTGATTAACTCATTTCCAACCTCAGATTTTGATTTCACATGCTTGTTTAACTTTTATACATCATTCTTTCATTGTATTCCCAGGCATGCCTGTCAAAAGTGTTTATCTCTATGCCCTTCCAACAGCTGCCACTTGATCCCATGTGCCAAATAGAGTATAGCTGATATTTCAAACCCAACAAAAATGTGAAGGCCAGCCCAGCTTGAGAACTACTTTGACAAACCTTAACATCACAGTGATTCTTATTCTATCCTCAGGATAACAGAGCAGGATGATGGAAATTCAAAAAGTATATAAATGAAATTAGAGGACACTAATAAGTATGTCAATAGAAATATATATATACTGCTAATATTTTGTCTTTTTTGTTCTATCTAAATGTTTATATCATATATATTATATGTTATATGTGTTATATAATTCTAGAATATATAATACACATAAATTTGGTTAAGCATATATACATCAGTGAATTTTTTTTAATTTATAGAAATTGAATCAAACTATATGCACTATTGTAGCCTTCCTTTTCTATACAATATACTGGAAGAATGTTTCCATCTCAACGAACATGTATCAGCCATTATCTCTAAGGATTACTATAGTGTTCAAATGCTTGCTTAAACCATACTCCATGTGAGTGCTTTGAAGAGAGGAAGCATGTGTGCTCTATTCACTGGTTGCTTCCATATCTTTTCCTTTTTTTGATATATTCTAGTATTTATTAAATTATAAAGTCTGTAATAAAAAAAAATTGGATCAAGAGAAACCACTAACTACAAGGACTAGACAGCAAAGCCTATGAATGCCATGAAGTGTGTTACAGACAAGATTCGGAAAGATAAGTTATAAGCTCTTTTCTTTACATTTCCATTTCAGAAACTTTATTATTAAATAGTTGCTATTCTTCTAGTTTAAAACCCCAAAATCACTTTTGTTCTCATGTTAATTAAGCTTTGTTTTCGTACTGATACCAGACATCTTGTAGGTGCCAAAATTTGTAATGGTTTTATGTCAACCCATGCAGAAAATATGAACCAGTGCGGTAGGCAGATGAGGACCATTAATGCACAGAAAATACACACACGCTGTCCAAAAGAACTGAAGGTATTTTTAAAAAAACTATAAAATAAACAGACCTCAAGAAAACTGGGTTATTACTAAACAGCTCTCAACTATTAACACCCAAGTTCCTTATATTAACTAAATTTCTCAATAGATATGTGTTAGACATTTTAATTACAGGTCTATCCTTTCCATACCCCTTCCCACCTCAACTCCCAAAATGTAATACTAGGGATGAGTATAATGTTACGTGGGCAGAAATTTACAGATAACCATTTTCATCTTGAGCATGGATCTGAAAACTTTTTTTTTTTTAATTTAAACTTCCATTACTGTGCACTGTCCATCAGGCCTTCGATATCTGACACTCACTGTTCCATCACGACTGAGTGACTGAACTGAACTGAACTGATAGCTTTCTGTATACAGTATCATGTCAACTGCAAGTAGTGACAGTTTTACTTCTTCCTTCCAATTTGGATGACTTTTATTTATTTTCTTTGAATGGTTGCTGTGCCTAGTATTTCTAGTGTTTTAGAAGTGGCAAGAGTGCACATCTGTGTCTTGTTCCTCTAAATCAAGAGGGATAGCTTTCAGCTTCTTACCACTGAATAAGATGTCATCTCTGTTCGTTAGAAACTACCTTTATTATGTTCAGACGACAACATGGAGTATACATTCCAAGGAATTCCCTAGGTCACAGTACTGGGGTGGGCACAGTGTGACTTCCACTTTCACTTTCATTATGTTCAGATATATTCCCTCCATATCAAATATGGTGAGAGTTTTTGAAATGAATGAATACTGAATTTTGCAAAATGCTTTTACAGCATCTGTTGAGATGAACATGTGATTTTTGTCCTTCTCTTTCTTAATGTAGTGTACCACACTGACTAATTTGCAGCTATTGAACCATCCTTTTACCCCTGGAATAAGTCCATCTTGATCATGGTATATGATGTTTTCAATGAGATGTTGAAATTGTTTCTCTCCTATTTTGTAAAGAATATTCACTTCTATATTCAACAGAAACATTGACATTGAGTTTTCCTTTTTGGTGGTGTCTTTGTTTGGCTTTGATGTTTAGAAAAAGCTTCATGCAATTTTGGGAGTACTCCATTTTTTTATTTGTGGAATAGTTTGAGAATGTTGGGTATAAGCTCTTCTGTATATATTTGTAAACATTCTGCTGTGAAGCTGTGTTCCTGAACTTTATTTTACTAAGGGATTTTTATTATAAATTCAATTTCACTACTAGTGTTTCAATTATTCAGATTATACATTCCTTCCTGATTCAGTTTTGTAAGGTTGTATGTCCTAGAGATTTGTCAGTTTCTTCTAGGTTGCCCAAATATTTGGCATATAACTATTTGTAGTATTCTCTTATGATTTTTCCCTATTGCTGTGATGTTGGCTATAATGTCTCCTTTGCATTTTTTATTTGTATCATCTATCTTTCATTTTTGATGAACCTGGCTAAAGACTTAAATATTTTGTTTATCTTTTCAAAAAACATCTTTTCACCTAACTGACACTTTTTTTTTTACTTTAGGAAAACGGAAGTCTCAATTTTATTAATGTCCTCTCTGATCTTTATTATTGCCTTCATTCTGAAGATTTGGGGCTTCATTTATTCTTCTTTTTCTACTTCATTCATATACTAAGTGAAGGTGTCTATTTCAGTTTCTCCCCCCACCTTGACGGAAGCATCGGTCACTATACAATTTCCCCTGAACTGCTTTTGCTAAATCCAATAGATTTTGGAAAGTTGGTGTTTTTATTAGTCTCAAAGTGTTTTCGGATTCTCATTTTGATTTCTTCCTTAGCTCATTGGTATTTAGTAGCATGTTGATTTGTATATGTTTGTGTTTGTCCCATATTCCCCTTCTGTAATTGATTTCTTATTTTGTATCATTGTGGTCAGAAAAAGTGCATGGTATAATTTCTGTCTTCTTAAATGTGTTGTGACTTGTTTTGTGGCCTAGCATTTGACCATCCCTGAGAAAATGTCCTGTGTGCACTTGAAGATGTGTATTCTGCTATTTTGGGATAGACTATGCCAGGTGGCTCAGAGGTATAGAATCTGCCTGCAACGCAGAAGATGCAGATTTGATCCCTGTGTCAGCAAGATTTCCTGGAAAATGAAATGCAATAAACTCCAGTGTTTTGCCTGGGAAATCCTATGGAAAGGGGAGCCTGAAGCGCTACAGCCCATAGGGTTACAAAACAGTCAGATCACTTAGTAACTGAAGAACAACAACAAATGCTGTAGGTATCTATGAAGTTCAAGTAATCTAAGACTACAGAGTGGAGCAGAAGATGGCCGAGGAATAGGATGGGGCGACCACTTTCTCCCCCACAAAATCAGCAAAAGAACACTTGAACGCTGAATAAATCCCACAAAACAACTTCTGAATATCGGCAGAGAACATCATGCACCCAGAAAAGCAGCCCATAGTCTTCGAAAAGAGGTAGGAAATAACATAAAAGATAAAATGAGAGCCAAAGAGGGAGGGGCAGAACTCCGTCCCAGGAAGGGAGGCCTGGAGGAAAAAAAAGAGAGAGAGAAGTTTCCAAACACCTGGAAACACTCATGGGCAAGTCTGTGGCAAGCCTTGGAACCTCAGAGGGCCACATAACTGGAAGAAAGAAAAAGAAATAAATTATTAAAACCCACAGACTAAGTGCCCAGAGGAAACTCTCAGTGGAGAAGTGGCGCAGATGTCCGCACCCCCCACTAGCAACTGGGGGCTGGGCAGGGAGGCACGGCAGCAGTGCTTCGAGAAGGGACTGGGCCTGAACGCTCCAAGGGAAATCTGAGGGTGCAAACGGGAGATAGCCAAGCAGACTGTGCAGCTAAAAGGCAAAAAGCCTGCGAAAAGGCAAAAAGACCCAACTTAAGACTCTGACAGCCTTGCTCACAGAACAAAGGATTAAGCAGAGTGAGCTGGCTGCAGTCGCCCCACCCAACATCCCCTGCCAGGACAGGCAGGGGAGGGCGGCCCACACCAGAAAGGGCAACCGCAGCCCCAGAGAGGCTTCCCATACCAAGCTGCAGGCAGGCTTCATTTTTAACAAAAACTACTTGGGTTTGGGCCAGTCAATATCCGCCTGAGAACTTGCGCAGGTTGTACACCCAGAAAACTGAGTGGCAGGGATCAGGGAGGCGATAAGTCACAGCGACCGCATTTGCCAAACGCCTGCTCACCTGAGCTGCTCGGACAGGGGAAGGCACAAAACGCAGGCCCAACCAACTCTGCGCCTTTGTGCAGTATCCGAGTAACTGAACTTGAGCCTCTCAAACCTGAGAAGTGCGTGCAACACAGCACCGGCCGCAGACAGCTCCCGGCACAGCAACCTAGAGCCTGAGCAGCATAAACAAGGAAAACACACATGATGCGAGCGGGAGCAATCCCACTGTAGCCGAGACACTGGGAGCACTCCCCACAGATGCCAGTGATATTTGTTAGCAGCGCTCCTCCCTCCCCACAGCAGGACTGAACAGATGAGCCAAAAAGAGAAGTGTCCATCACCGCCCCCTGGTGTCAGGACTGGAATTAGATACTGAAGAGAACAGCAAACAAAAGAGCTTTAACAGAAGGAACGGCCTTGGAAGTAACAGATGGAGAAGTCTTGAGCCTACTGCAAGAAAAAGGCTGAAACCCAGAGGCAGAGGCTTAAGGCCAAATCTTGAGAACACAAGAGATCTCCTGTTCCAGGGAACATTAATTGATAAGTGCTCATCAAATGCCTCCATACATACACTGAAACCAGGCACCACGCAACGGTCAACAAGTTTCAGTGAAAGACATACAACGCAAATTCTCCAGCAACAGAGGAAAATAGCCATGAGCTTCAATATACAGGCTGCCAAGCCACTCCAAACCCATTGACATTTCAAATTCATTACTGGACATTACATTGCACTCCAGACAGAAGAAATACAGCTCCACCCACCAGAACACCGACACAAGCTTCCTTAGCCAGGGAACCTTGACAAGTCACCCATCCAACCCCACACACAAGGAGGTAACTACATAATAAAGAGAACTCCACAAACTGCCAGAAGACGGAAAGGCCACCCCAAGCACATCAATATAAGCAAGATGAAGAGGCAGAGAAATACCCAGCAAGTAAATGAACAGAATAAATGGCCACCAACACAAACAAAAGAGGAAGATATAGGGAAACTAGCTGATAAAGAATTTCGAATTTTAATTGTGAAAATGATTCAAAAACTGGAAAACAAAATGGAGTACAGATAAACAAAGTGGAGAAAAGGATGAAGAGGATGCAAGAAACGTTTAATAAACAATTAGAGGAAATAAAAAAGAGTCAATATACAATGAATATTCACGCAAAGAGGTGCGGCCGTGAGGAGCTACCCCATGCCTGAGGCCAGGGCCGGCGGCCGAGAGGAGCTACCCCACGTCCAACAGGCGGTGGCTGCGCGGGCGCAGGAGGGCCGAGAGGAGCTACTCCGTGTTCAAGGTCAGGAGGGGCGGCCTTGAGGAGATACCCATTGTCCAAGGTAAGGTACAGCGGCTGCACTTTGCTGGAGCGGCTGTGAAGAGATTTTCCACGACCAAGGTAAGAGAAACCCAAATAAGACGGTAGGTATTGCTAGGGGGCACCAGAGGGCAGACAAACTGAAATCATAATCACAGGAAACTAGCTGATCTGATCACATGGACCACAGCCGAATGTGGTCCCCTGGAGAAGGGAATGGCAAACCACGTCAGTATACTTGCCTTTAGAACCCCATGAACAGCAACAAAGGGCAAAATGATAGGATACTGAATGAGGAATTCCCCAGGTCGGTAGGTGCCCAGTATGCTACTGGAGTTCAGTGGAGAAATAACTATAGAAGGAATAAAGGGATGGAGCAAAAGCAAAACCAATACCCAGTTGTGGATGTGACCAATGATAGAAACAAGGTCCGGTGCTGTAAAGAGCAATATTTCATAGGAACCTGGAATGTTAGGTCCATGAATCAAGGCAAATTGGAAGTGGTCAAACAGGAGATGGCAAGAGTGAACATAGACATTCTAGGAATCAGTGAATTAAAATGGACTGGAATGGGTGAATTTAACTCGGATGACCATTATATCTACTACTGTGGGCAGGAATCCCTTAGAAGAAATGGAGTAGCCATCATGGTCAACAAAAGAGTCCGAAATTCAGTACTTGGATGCAATCTTAAAAATAACAGGATGATTTATGTTCGTTTCCAAGGCAAACCATTCAATATTACAGTAATCCAGGCCTATGCCCCAACCAGTAATGCTGAAGAAGCTGAAGTTGAACGGTTCTATGAAGACCTACAAGACCTTTTAAAACTAACACCCAGAAAAAGATGTCCTTTTCATTCTAGGGGACTGGAATGCAAAAGTAGGAAGTCAAGAAACACCTGGAGTAACTGGCAAATTTGGCCTTGGAGCACGGAATGAAGCAGGGCAAAGGCTAATAGAGTTTTGTCAAGAGAATGCAGTGGTCATAGCAAACACCCTCTTCCAACAACACAAGAGAAGACTCTACACATGCACATCACCAGATGGTCAACACCGAAATCAGATTGATTATATTCTTTGCAACCAAAGATGGAGAAGCTGTATACAGTTATCGAAAACAAGACCAGGAGCTGACTGTGGCTCAGATCATGAACTCCTTATTGCGAAGTTCAGACTTAAATTGAAGAAAGTAGGGAAAACCACTAGACCATTCAGATATGACCTCAATCAAATCACTTATGATTATACAGTGGAAGTGAGAAATAGATTTAAGGGACTAGATCTGATAGATAGAGTGCCTGATGAACTCTGGACGGAGGTTCGTGACATTGTACAGGAGACAGGGACCAAGACCATCCCCATGGAAAAGAAATGCAAAAGAGTGAACTGGCTGTCTGAGGAGGCCTTACAAATAGCTGTAAAAAGAAGAGAGGCGAAAAGCAAAGGAGAAAAGGAAAGATATAAGCATCTGAATGCAGAGTTCCAAAGAATAGCAAGGAGAGATAAGAAAGCCTTCCTCAGTGATCAATGCAAAGAAATAGAGGAAAACAACAGAATAGGAAAAACAAGAGAGCTCTTCAAGAAAATTAGAGATTCCAAGGGAACATTTCATGCAAAGATGGGCTCGATAAAGGACAGAAATGGTATGGACCTAACATAAGCAGAAGATATTAAGAAGAGGTGGCAGGAATACACAGAAGAACTGTACAAAAAAGATCTTCACGACCAAGATAGTCACCATAATGTGATCACTGACCTAGAGCCAGAAATCTTGGAATGTGAAGTCAAGTGGGCCTTAGAAAGCATCACTATGAACAAAGCTAGTGGAGGTGATGGAATTCCAGTTGAGCTATTTCAAGTCTTGAAAGATGATGCTGTGAAAGTGCTGCACTCAATATGCCAGCAGATTTGGAAAACTCAGCAGTGGCCACAGGACTGGAAGAGTTCAGTCTTCATTCCAATCCCAAAGAAAGGCAATGCCAAAGAATGCTCAAACTACCGCACTATTGCACTCATCTCACACGCTAGTAAAGTCATGCTCAAAATTCTCCAAGCCAGGCTTCAGCAGTATGTAAACCGTGAACTCCCAGATGTTCAAGTAGGTTTTAGAAAAGGCAGAGGCACCAGAGATCAAATTGCCAACATCCGCTGGATCATGGAGAAAGCAAGAGAGTTCCAGAAAAACATCTATTTCTGCTTCATTGACTATGCCAAAGCCTTTGACTGTGTGGATCACAATAAACTGTGGAACATTCTGAAAGAGATGGGAATCCCAGACCACCTAACCTGCCTCTTGAGAAACCTGTATGCAGGTCAGGAAGCAACAGTTAGAACCGGACATGGAACAACAGACTGGTTCCAAATAGGAAAAGGTGTACGTCAAGGCTGTATATTGTCACCTTGCTTATTTCACTTATATGCAGAGTACATCATGAGGAACGCTGGGCTGGAAGAAGCACAAGCTGGAATCAAGATTGCTGGGAGAAATATCAATAACCTCAGATATGCAGATGACACTACCCTTATGGCAGAAAGTGAAGAGGAACTCAAGAGCTTCTTGATGAAAGTGAAAGAGGAGAGTGAAAAGGTTGGCTTGAAGCTCAACATTCAGAAAACAAAGATCATGGCATCTGGTCCCATCACTTCATGGGAAATAGATGGAAAAACAGTGGAAACAGTGTCAGACTTTATTTTTTTGGGCTCCAAAATCACTGCAGATGCTGATTGCAGCCATGAAATTAAAAGACGCTTGCTCCTTGGAAGGAAAGTGATGACCAACCTTGATAGTATATTAAAAAGCAGAGACATTACTTTGCCAACCAAGTCCGTCTAGTCAAGGCAATGGTTTTTCCCGTGGTCATGTATGGATGTGAGAGTTGGACTGTGAAGAAAGCTGATCGCCGAAGAATCGATGCTTTTGAACTGTGGTGTTGGAGAAGACTCTTGAGAGTCCCTTATACTGCAAGGAGATCCAACCAGTCCATTCTAAAGGAGATCAATCCTGGATGTTCATTGGAGGGACTAATGCTAAAGCTGAAACTCCAATACTTTGGACACCTCATGCGACGAGTTGACTCACTGGAAAAGACTCTGATGCTAGGAAAGGTTGGGGGCGGGAGAAGAAGGGGACGACGGAGAATGAGATGGCTGGATGGCATCACCGACTCTGTGGACATGAGTTTGAGTGTACTCCGGGAGTTGGTGATGGACAGGGAGGCCTGGCGTGCTGTGATTCATGGGGTCGCGGAGAGTCGGACACGACTGAGCGACTGAACTGAACTGAACTGATACAATGAATAATGCAGTAGATGAGATCAGAAACACTCTCGGGGGAACAAACAGTAGAATAACGGAGGCAGAAGACAGGATAAGTGAGCTAGAAGATAGAATTGGAGAAATAAATGAAACAGTGATGGAAAAAGAAAAACGAATTAAAAGAAATGAGGACAATATTAGAGACTTTGGGACAATATTAAAGGCCCCAACTTTCGAATCATAGGAGTCCCAGAAGAAGAAGACAAAAAGAAAAACCATGAGAGAACACTTGAGGAGATAATAGTTGAAAACGTCCCTAAAATGCGGAATGAAATAATCACCCAAGTCCAAGAAACACAGAGAGTCCCTAACAGGATAAACCCAAGGCGAAATACTCCAAGACGTATATTAATCAAATTAACGAAGATCAAACACAAAGAAAAAATATTAAAAGCAGCAAGGGAAAAACAACGAATAACACACAAGGGGATTCCCATAAGGATAACAGCTGATCTTTCAACAGAAACTATTCAGACCAGGAGGGAATTTCAAGACATACTTAAGTGATGAAAGAAAGTAACCTACAGCCAAGATTACTATACCCAGCAAGGATCTCATTCAAATATGAAGGAGAAATCAAAACCTTTACAGACAAGCAAAAGCGGAGAGAATTTAACATCACCAAACTGACTCTCCAAAAAATAAAAAAGGATCTTCTCTAGACAGGAAACACAGAAAAGGTATATAAACTCGAACCCAAAGCAATAAAGAAAATGGCAACAGGACCATACTTATCAATAACCACGTTAAACATAAATGGGATGAATGCCCCAACTGGAAGAAAAAGGCTGGCTGAATGGATACAAAAACAAGACCCCTATATCTGTTGTCTACAAGAGGCCCACCTCAAAACGAGGGACACATACAGAATGAAAGTAAAGGACTGGAAAAAGATATTCCACGCAAATAGAGACCAAAATAAAACAGGAGTATCATTACTCATATCAGATAAAATAGATTTTAAAACAAAGGCTGTGAAAAGAGACAAAGTAGGAAACTACATAATGATCAAAATATCAATCCAAGAAGAAGATATAACAATTCTAAATATTTATGCACCCAACATAGGAGCACCACAATATGTAAGACAATTATTAACAAGTATGAAAGGGGAAATTAACAAAAACACAATAATAGTGGGAGAGTTTAATACCCCACTCACACCTATGGATAGATCAACTAAACAGAAAATTAACAAGGAAACACAAACTTTAAATGATACAATAGTCCAGTTAGACCTAATAGATCTCTATAGGACATTTCACCCCAAAACAATGAATTTCACCTTTTTCTCAAGTGCACACAGAACCTTTACCAGGATAGATCACATCCTGGGCCATTAATCTAGCGTTGGTAAATTTAAAAAAATTGAAATCATTCCAATAATCTTTTCTGACCACAATGCAGTAAGATTAGATCTCAATTACAGGAGAAAAACTATTAAAAATGCCAACATACGGAGGCTGAACAACTCGCAGCTGAATAATGAAAAATTCATAGAATAAATCAAAAGAGAAATCAAAATATGCATAGAAATGAATGAAAATGAAAACACAACAACCCAAAACCTCTGGGACACTGGAAAAGCAGTGCTAAGGGGACGGTTCATAGCAATACAGGCACACTTCAAGAAACAAGAAAAAAGTCAATTAAATAACCTAACTCTACATCTAAAGAAACTAGAAAAGGAAGAAATGAAGAATCCCAGGGTTAGTAGAAGGAAAGAAATCGTAAAAATTAGGGCAGAAATAAATGCAATAGAAACAAAAGAGACCATAGCAAAAATCAGCAAAGCCAAAAGCTGGTTCTTTGAGAAGGTAGATTAAATTAACAAACCACTAGCCAGACTCATCAAAAAACGGGAGAAGAACCAAATCAGTAAAATGGAGAGATCACAAACGACAACACAGAAATACAAAGGATTATTAGAGAATACTATCAACAATTATATGGCAATAAAATGGATAACTTGGAAGAAATGGACAAATTCTTAGAAAAGTACAAATTTCCAAAACTGAACCAGGAAGAAATAGAAAATCTGAAAAGACCCATCACAAGCACAGAAATAGACGCTGTAATCTGAAATCTTCCAGCAAACAAAAGCTCAGGTCCAGACAGCTTCACAGCTGAATTCTACCAAAAATTTAGAGAAAAGCTAACACCTATTCTACTCAAATTCTTCCAGAAAATTGCTGAGAAAGGGAAACTTCTTAACTAATTTTATGAGGCCAGCATCACCCTAATACCAAAACCTGGTAAAGATACCACAAAAAAAGAAAACTACAGGCCAATATCACTGATGAACATAGATGCAAAAATCCTTAACAAAATTATAGAAATCAGAATCCAACAACATATTAAGAAAATCATCCATCATGACCAAGTGGGCTTTATCCCTGGAATGCAAGGATTTTACAATACCCGCAAACCAATCAACGTAATACACCACATTAACAAACTGAAAAATAAAAATCATATGATTATCTCAATAGATGCAGAGAGAGCCTTCGACAAAATGCAACATCCATTTATGATAAAAACCCTCCAGAAAGTGGGAATAGAAGGGACATACCTCAACATAATAAAAGTTATATATGACAAACCCACAGCAAACATTATCCTCAATGGTGAAAAACTGAAAGCATTTCCCCTAAAGTCAGGAACAAGACAAGGGTGCCCACTCTCACCACTACTATTCAACATAGTTCTGGAAGTTTTGGCCACAGAAATCAGAGCAGAAAAAGACATTAAAGGAGTCCAAATTGGAAAAGAAGAAGTAAAATTTTCACTGTTCGCTGATGACATGATCCTCTACACAGAAAACCCTAAAGACTCTACCAGAAAAATACTAGAGCTAATCAATGAATACAGTAAAGTTACAGGATATAAAATCAACACACAGAAATATCTTGCGTTCCTATACACTAATAATGAGATAATAGAAAGAGAAATTAAGGAAACTATTCCATTCATTGTTGCAATGAAAAGAATTAAATACTTAGGAATATATCTACGTAAAGAAACAAAAGACTTGTATATAGAAAACTATAAAACACTGGTGAAAGTAATCAAAGAGGACACTGATAGATGGAGAAATATACCGTGTTTGTGGATTGGAAGATTAAATTTGGAAAAATGAGTATACTACCCAAAGTAATTTATACATTCAGTGCAATCACTATCAAGCTACCAACGATATTTTTCACAGAACTAGAACAAATAATCTCACAATTTGTATGGAAATAATAAAAACCTCGAATAGCCAAAGCAGTCTTGAGGAAAAACAATGGAATTGGGGGAATTAACCTGCAGGACTTCATGCTCTACTACAAATCCACAGTCATAAAGGCAGTATGGTACTGACATAAAGACAGAAATATAGATGAATGGAACAAAATAGAAAGCCCAGAGATAAACCCACGCACCTATGGACACCTTATCTTTGACAAAGGAGGCAAGAATATAAAATGGAGAAAAGATTCTTTAACGAGTGGTGCTGGGAAAACTGTGCAGCCACTTGTAAAAGAATGAAACTGGAACACTTCCTAATACCATACACAGAAGTAAATCAAAATGGATTAGAGAGCTAAATGTAAGACCAGAAACTATAAAACACCTAGAGGAGAACATAGGCAAAACACTCTCTGACATAAATCACAGCAGGATCCTCCAAGATCCACCTCCCAGAGTATTGGAAATAAAAGCAAAAATAAACAAATGGGACCTAATTAAAATCAACAGCTTCTGCACAGCAAAGGAAACTATGAGCAAGTTCAAAAGACAGCCTTCAGAATGGCAGAAAATAATAGCAAATGAAACAACTGACAAAGAATTAACCTGCAAAATATACAAGCAGCTCCTCCAGCTCAATTCCAGAAAAATAAATGACCCAATGAAAGAATGGGCAAAGAACTAAACAGACATTTCTCCAAAGAAGACATAAAGATGGCTAACAAACACATGAAAAAAATGCTCAACATCCCTCATAATCAGAGAAATGCAAATCAAAACCACAATGAGATACCATTTCACACCAGTCAGAATGACTGCTATCCAAAAGTCTACATTCAATAAATGCTGGAGAGGGTGTGGAAAAAAGGGAACCCTCTTACACTGTTGGTGGGAACGCAAACTAGTAGAGCCACTATGAAGAACAGTGTGGAGATTCCTTAAAAAACTAGAAATAGAACTGACATATGACCCAGCAGTCTCAATCCTGGGCGTACACACCAAGGAAACCAGAATTGAAAGAAACACATGTGCTCCAATGTTCATTGCAACACTGTTTATAATAGTGAGGACATGGAAGCAACCTAGATGTTCATCTGCAGATGAATGGATAAGAAAGCTTTGGTACCTATACACGATGGAGTATTTTTTAGCCATCAAAAAGAATGCATTTGAATCAGTTCCAATGAGGTGGATGAAATTGGAGCCTATTAATCAGAGTGAAGTAAGCCAGAAAGAAAAACACCAATACAGTATACTAATGCATATATATGGAATTTAGAAAGATGGTAACCTTAACCCTGTATACAAGACAGCAAAAGAGACATGGGTATATAGAAAAGTCTTTTGGACTCTGTGGGAGAGATTGAAGGTGGGATGATTTGGGAGAATGGCATTGAAGCATGTATATTATCATATGTGAAATGAATCACCATTCCAGGTTCGACACATGATACAGGATGCTTCAGTGTAATGCACAGCGATGACCTGGAGGGAGGATATGGGGAGGAGGGAGGTGGGAGGGGGTTCAAGGAGGGGATCAAATGTACACCCGGGGAGGATTCATGTCAATGAATGGCAAAACCAACCAATATATTATTGTAAGGTAATTAGCCTCCAATTAAAAAGAAATACACAATAAAAGACTACAATTTTCTTATTGCTTTTCTATCAGGATGCTCTGTCCATTGATGTAATAGGGTGTTTAATGTAGTTAGCATTTAATTTGCAAGTCACTTGTCTTTTAATTTTCATACTAGTTTATCTACTTGGCTTATCCACAGTCTTTACTATGAGTTTGTGTGAAATGGTGGGCGTGTTTCCATTCTCTGTAGATTTTTACTTCTTTTTCCTCTTAGAGAAGACTCTTTAATATTTCTTTCCGAGTTGGTTTAGTTCGGATAAGCTCTTAATTGTTGCTTGTCTGTGGAGTTCTTCTCTCCAATTCTGGATGATAACCTTGCTGGGTAGAGTATTGTAGGTTGCAAGTTTTTCCCTTTAAGCACGTTAAATATTCATTTTTGACCCTTTTCTCTCTCTCTTTTCCATCTACGACCCCGTAAAGTGAATGTTAGTATACTTGATGTTGTTTAGAAATCTCTTAAACTGTTCTCCTTTTTAACTTGTTTTTCATTTTGTTTTTCCTAGGGGTGATTTACATAATTTTCCGTTCCAGATTAATTTTGCTTCCTGTGTATTGGCAACTCTAACTTTGGTGAGGGGTGGGGCTAGAGATAGAGGGGCCAGAACCTGTGCCAGGTATGAGCCCGGACTTCTCTGGTGCTCAGTAGCCAACCCTGCTTATTGGGGGGTTAGGTTGAGTATCCAGTTGATAGTACAGAAGCCCTGAATTTCATGTCCATGCTGATTCCATTTCATATAAGTGTGTGCTGTATCCCCTTCCAGCATTGGAAATTTTGCCCCCAAAGAAGGAAGTGCTGGACCAAGAATGGGTGGCCAATATGGGCCTGGGTGCATACTGGGACAGTCTCAGCACACCAGTCAGAGTTCCAGATACTCCCACTGTGCCACCTCCATAAGCACTGGTAGTGGCTGCTCTCAACTTGTTCAGATGTAGGCCAGATCTGAGTTGGCTCCACTCCTGGCACTTGTACATTCTTCTCAGCCATGGAAGCTTTGCAATAGTTGTGGGAAGGGTGTTCTATGAAATAAGAGGGACTGGAGTAGGCATTCAGTGTGCGTTAGGTCATGAACTGGCATTGTTATGGGGAAACGGCCAGTATCCTGTGTAATTTCAACATGTTTACTCTGCCTTGCTTTGTGACTAAGCAAACGTGTGGTTGCCTCCGCAAACTCTTCACACAGAGATAAATAAATGCCCACTAAGCCAAACAAAAGAGGAAATGATAGGGAATCTACCTGATTAAAAATTCTGAATAATGAGAGTGAAAATGATGCAAAATCTTGAAAACCAAATGGAGCTACAGATTAACTGCCTGGAGACAAGGATCGAGAAGATGCAAGAAAGGGTTACAAGCCCCTAGAAAAATTAAAAAGAGTCAATACATAAGGAATAATGCAATAGGTGAGATCCAAAACACTCTGGAGGGAGCCAACAGTAGAATAACAGAGGCAGAAGATAGGATATGTGAGATAGAAGATAGAATGTTAGAAATAAATGAAAGAGAGAGGAAAAAAGAAAAGTGAATTAAAAGAAATGAGGACAATCTCAGAGACCTCTGGGACAATGTTAAACGCACCAACATTCGAATCATAGGAGTCGTAGAAGACGAAGACAAAAAGAAAGACCATGGGAAAATATTTGAGGAGATGATATTTGAAAAGTTCCCTACAATGGTGAAAGAAATAATCACCCAAGTCCAAGAACCCCAGAGAGTCCAAAACAGGAAATACCCAACACAAACACCCCAAGACACATATTAATAAAATTAAGAAAGATCAAACACAAAGAACAAATATTAAAAGCAGAAAGGCAAAAACAGCAAATAACACACAATGGGATTCCCATAAGGATAACAGCTGATCTTTCAATAGAAACTCTTCAGCCCATGAGGGAATGGCAGGGCATATTTACAGTGATGAAAAAAATAGCCTACAGCCCAGATTACTGTAACCAGCAAGGATCTTATTCAAATATAAGGGAAAAATCAAAACCTTTACACAAAGGAAAAAGCTGAGAGAATTCAGCATCACCAAACAAGCTCATTAACAAATGCTAAAGGACCTTCTCTAGACAGGAAGCAGAGGAAGGGGGTATAAACCCGAACCAAAAAAATAAATAAATAAAGTAAATGGCAATGGGAGCATACTTATTAATAACTACCTTACATGTAAATGGTTTGAATGCCCCAACCAATAGACAAAGACTGGCTTAATGGATACAAAAACAAGACCCCTATATATGATGTCTACAAAAGACCCACCTCGAAACGAGGGACACATACAGAATGAAAGGGAAGGCCTGGAAAAACATATTCCATGCAAATAGAGAACAAAAGAAAGCAGGAGTAGCAATACTCATATCAGATAAAATAGACTTTAAGACAAATGCTGTGAAAAGAGACAGAGAAGGACACTACATGATGATCAAAGAATCAATCCAAAAAGAAAATATAATGATTATAAATATATATGCACCTAACACAGGAGCACTGCAATACGTAAGACAAATGTTAATAATTATGAAAGGGGGAATTAAAAGTAATACAAAAAGAGTGGGAGACTTTAATACCCACTCACACCTATGGATAGATCGACTAAACAGAAAATTAACATGGAAACACAAACGTTTCAATCTCTGGTCAGGGAACTAACATCCCACAAAATGCATCGTGCCTCCCACCCCAAAAAATTATTTGTCTGTTCTGATCCTGTTTGTTATATGCACTGGGATTGGGCCACACCACTGCCCTGCCCTTGGGAAAACACTGCTCCCACCAAATTCTTAGGATAACAGTGGCCTTATTGATATTTGGTCTGTTCCCTCCAAACATTATTTTAATGTTTGGGAGTGCTAGATGTGGGTTTTAGTTGTATCAGCATTTTGTGCCTCCTGAGAACCTTTAGCTGACAGCAAAGGTGAGAGATGCATCAAAGCCCATTATGACGTAGGTTGCCAGGAGTTTATTTCTGCCTGCTTTTCTCAGGGGAAGTATGACATTCACCATCCCCATGTTGAACCCTCTTCCCATCTGGGTTCTGGCAATCTAGACCCTAATGTCAATCCAAAGTCCCTTGTAGAGGTCTTCTGACCCTCATGGTCATATTTTGTGCCTGGAAAGAAAAGAGAAGGGTTATTAGTTCTGATGAAAGCATATAACAACTGAGTTGGAAGGGAGATTTCATGAAAAAGAGATTTGGGCTGAGGATTGCTTTTGCACCATGCAAGGGCAGTGTAGAGGTCTTGGGCAGCAAAGTCAATGGAGAACATGGGAAGCTGGATGGAGTCGTCTTACCTTCACACTGCCTCTGTATTTCCGTTGACAATGGGTCGTCTTTCTTCCTTTCATCCTTGAAGCAAACCGCATTGCAAATCTTCTTGTCTTCTGTGGCTTCATGATTCCCTTAGTCATGATGATCCCACGAAGTGGCCTAACCCAGAATCTCTGCCTCTGACCCACCTATATATACTTTCTCAGGACAATGAGGAGTCACACCCTTCAATCTGATTGGTCAGCTAGGCTCTCCCCCAGCCAATGGTGACCTTGGGGTCTTAGATATCACAGTGTCCTACTTTGCCCATCAACATGGGCTAGTGGAGGCTGAGGGAAGATAGATACAACTTACCAGCTGCCGACACCTCTGTGTGTCTGATTCTGGGGAGTGGTGATTCACGGGCATGGTGTTTCTGCTCATGACGTTCAGACTTTCCTTCAGTGCCCTTTATACTTTGACTTATATGTCTCCCTTCAACACTCCTGTCTCCTCTATCCCTGTATGAACACTTTTCATCCCATTTCAGCACTTCAGAGTCCTCTAGTCACTTCATCTCTAAACCACCCTCTTCCTATTGGGGGTCTTTAAGGGGCTTAAGGAACTTAACAGCAAGCACTTAACATGGAAAAGGTAATTAAGAACATGTTGTATGTTTTTTTCTATTCCAATAGAGACCCCAAGATTTGGTGAATCCTCAGTCTGTGGCCCCAAGTTCAATATACCGTCTCCTTAAGATTACACATCAGGAGACGGAACAAGATGGCGGAGGAATAGGACGGTGAGACCACTCTCTCTTCCACAAATTCATCAAAAGAACATTTGAACGTGGAGTAAAGTCCACAAAACAACTTCTGAATGCTGGCAGAGGACGTCAGACACCCAGGAAAGCAGCCCATTGTCTTCAAAAGGAGACTACCCGCCAAATGGTAACTCCCAGCGGAGAAGCAGCACAGACACCTGCATACTCCATTAGCAAGCGGGGGCTGGGCAGGGAGGAGCCGGCTGAACTGCTTAGAGAGAGGACTGGGCTTGAATGCCATGAGAACAATTTGAGAGAACTGGGGAGAGCAAAGCAGACTGTGGGATAGCTTCCCCACGAAAAGGCGGAAAGCTCCAACCTAAGATTCGGCCAGCCCCGCTCACAGAATAAAGGACTGAGCGGAGTGAGCTGGCTGCGGTCGGCCCATCCCCCATCCCCCGCCAAGACAGGCAGGGAGCGCAGCCAGAGCTGAAGCGGGCAACCACGGCTCCAGAAAGGCATCTGATACAAACTGCAGACAGGCTTGTTGCTAATCAGGACTTCTTGGGCTCGGGCCGGTCGATATCCCCCTGAGAAGGTGCGCCGGTTGTACACCCAGAAAACTGAGTGGTGGGAACTGGAGAGGCGATAAGTCACAGAGACAGCGCTCGCCAAACACCTGGTCCCCTAACTGCTCGGATCAGGGAAGGCACAAAACGCAGGCCCAACCAAGTCTGGGCCTTTGTCGAGTACCTGAGAACCTGAACTTTAGCCGCTCAGACCTGGGAAGTGCATACAACCCGGAGCCGGCCTCGGACAGTTCCTGGCAGAGCAACCTAGACCCTGTGCAGTATAGACTGGGACAGCACACGCGCTGTGAGCGGGGGCAAACCCAGTGTGGCCGAGTCGCTGCAAGCACTCCCCACAGACGCCAGAGATATTTGTCTGAAGCGTTCCTCCCTTCCCAGAACAGGACTGAACAACTGAGCCTTAAAAAGTGTCCACCAACTCCCTAGTATCAGGGCGGAAATTAGACACTGAAGAGACCAGCAAACAGAAGCTAAAACAGAGGGAACCACCTTGGAAATGACAGATAGAGACGTCTAGAGGCTAATCCAAGAATAAGACCAAAAACCAGAGGCAAGAGGCTTAAGCCCGAATCCTGAGAACACCAGAGAACTCCTGACTCCAGGGAACATTAATCGATAGGAGCTCATCAAACGTCTCCATACCTACACTAAAACCAAGCACCACTCAAGGGTCAACAAGTTCCAGAGCAAGACATACCACGCAAATTCTCTAGTAACACAGGAAACTAGCCCTGAGCTTCAATATACAGGCTGCCCAAAGTCACTCCAAACCCACTGACATCTCATAACTCACTACTGGACACTTCATTGCACTCCAGAGAGAACAAATCCAGCTCCACCCACCAGAACACCGACACAAGCTTCCGTAACCAGGGAACCTTGACAAGTCACCTGTCCAACCCCACATACAACGAGGAAACTACATAATAAAGAGAACTCCACAAACAGCCAGAAGAGGGAAAGGCCGCCCCAAGCAAAGCATTATAAGCAAGATGAAGAGGCAGAGAAATACCCAGCAAGTAAAGGAACAAGATAAATGCCCATCAACCCAAACAAAAGAGGAAGATATAGGGAATCTACCTGATAAAGAATTTCGAATTTTGATGGTGAAAATGATTCAAAATCTTGAAAGCAAAATGGAGTTACAGATAAATAACCTGGAGAAAAAGATTGAGAAGATGGAAGAAAGGTTTAATAAGGACTTAGAGGAAATAAAAAAGAGTCAATATACAATGAATAATGCAATAGATGAGATCAGAAACACTCTGGAAGGAACAAACAGTAGAATAACAGAGGCAGAAGACAGGATAAGCGAGTTAGAAGATAGAATTGTAGAAATAAATGAAACAGAGAGGAAAAAAGAAAAACAAATTAAAAGAAATGAGAACAATACTAGAGACCTCTAGGACAATGTTAAACGCTCCAACATTCGAATCATAGGAGTCCGAGAAGAAGAAGACAAAAAGAGAGACCATGAAAGAATACTTGAGGAGATAATAGTTGAAAACTTCCCTAAAATAGGGAAAGAAATAATCACCCAAGTCCAAGAAACCCAGAGAGTCCCCAACAGGATAAACCCAAGGCGAAATACTCCAAGACACATATTAATCAAATTAACAAAGATCAAACACAAAGAACAAATATTAAAAGCAGCAAGGGAAAAACAGCAAATAAAACACAAGGGGATTCCCATAAGGATAACAGCTGATCTTTCAACAGAAACTCTTCAGGCCAGGAGGGAATGGCAAGACATACTTAAAGTGATGAAAGAAAATAACCTACAGCCCAGACTACTGTACCCAGCAAGGATCTCATTCAAATATGAAGGAGAAATCAAAAGCTTTACAGACAAGCAAAAACTGAGAGAATTCAGCATTACCAAACCAGCTCTCCAACAAATGCTAAAGGATCTTTTCTAGACAGGAAACACAGAAAAGCTGTATAAACTCGAACCCAAAGCAATAAAGAAAATGGCTACGGGATCGTACTTATAAATAATTACCTTAAATGTAAATGGGCTGAATGCCCCAACCAAAAGACAAAGGCTGGCTGAATGGATACAAAAACAAGACCCCCATATATGTTGTCTGCAAGAGACCCACCTCAAAACGAGGACACACACAGACTGAAAGTGAAGGGCTGGAAAAAGATATTCCATGCAAATAGAGACCAAAAGAAAGCAGGAGTAGCAATACTCATATCAGATAAAATAGACTTTAAAACAAAGGCTGTGAAAAGAGACAAAGAAGGAAACTACATAATGATCAAAGGATCAATCCAAGATGAAGATATAACAATTATAAATATTTATGTACCCAACATAGGAGCACCGCAATATGTAAGACAATTACTAACAAGTATGAAAGGGGAAATTAACAATAATGCAATAATAGTGGGAGATTTTAATATCCCACTTACATCTATGGATAGATCAACTAAACAGAAAATTAACAAGGAAACACAAACTTTAAATGACACAATAGACCAGTTAGACCTAATTGATATCTATAGGACATTTCACCCCAAAACAATGAATTTCACCTTTTTCTCAAGCGCACACGGAACCTTTTCCAGGATAGATCACATCCTGGGCCATAAATCTAGCCTTGGTAAATTCAAAAAAGTTGAAATCATTCCATGCATCTTTTCTGACCACAATGCAGTAAGATTAGATCTCAATTACGGGAGAAAAACTATTAAAAATGCCAACATATGGAGGCTGAACAACACGCTGCTGAATAATGAACAAATCATAGAAGAAATCAAAAGAGAAATCAAAATATGCATAGAAATGAATGAAAATGAAAACACAACAACCCAAAACCTCTGGGACACTGTAAAAGCAGTGCTAAGGGGGAAGTTCATAGCAATACAGGCACACTTCAAGAAACAAGAAAAAAGTCAACTAAATAACCTAACTCTACATCTAAAGCAACTAGAAAAGGAAGAGATGAAGAACCCCAGGGTCAGTAGAAGGAAAGAAATTGTAAAAATTAGGGCAGAGATAAATGCAAAAGAAACAAAAGAGACCATAGCAAAAATCAACAAAGCCAAAAGCTGGTTCTTTGAGAAGGTAAATAAAATTGACAAACCACTAGCCAGACTTATCAAGAAACAAAGGGAGAAGAACCAAATCAATAAAATTAGAAATGAAAATGGAGAGATCACAACTGACAACACAGAAATACAAAGGATTATTAGAGAATACTATCAGCAATTATATGGCAATAAAATGAATAACCTGGAAGAAATAGACAAATTCCTAGAAAAGTACAACTTTCCAAAACTGAACCAGGAAAAAATAGAAAATCTGAACAGACCCATCACAAGCACGGAACTAGAGGCTGTAATCAGGAATCTTCCAGCAAACAAAAGCCCAGGTCCAGACGGCTTCACAGACGAATTCTACCAAAAATTTAGAGAAGAGCTAACACCTATTCTACTCAAACTCTTCCAGAAAATTGCTGAGGAAGGGAAACTTCCTAACTCATTCTATGAGGCCACCATCACCCTAATCCCAAAACCTGGTAAAGACCCCCCAAAAAAAGAAAACTACAGGCCAATATCACTGATGAACATAGATGCAAAAATCCTTAACAAAATTCTAGCAATCAGAATCCAACAACATATTAAGAAGATCATACATCATGACCAAGTGGGCTTTATCCCAGGAATGCAAGGATTCTTCAATATCCGCAAATCAATCAACATAATACACCACATTAACAAACTGAAAAATAAAAATCATATGATTATCTCAATAGATGCAGAGAAAGCCTTCGACAAAATGCAACATCTATTTATGATAAAAACCCTCCAGAAATTGGGAATAGAAGGGACATACCTCAACATAATAAAAGCTATATATGACAAACCCACAGCAAACATTATCCTCAATGGTGAAAAACTGAAAGCATTTCCCCTAAAGTCAGGAACAAGACAACGGTGCCCACTCTCACCACTACTATTCAACATAGTTCTGGAAGTTTTGGCCACAGCAATCAGAGCAGAAAAAGACATAAAAGGAATACAAATTGGAAAAGAAAAAGTAAAACTTTCACTGTTCGCTGATGACATGATCCTCTACACAGAAAACCCTAGAGACTCTACCAGAAAACTACTAGAGCTAATCAATGATTACAGTAACGTTGCAGGATATAAAATCAACACACAGAAATCCCTTGCATTCCTATACACTAATAATGAGAAAATAGAAAGAGAAATTAAGGAAACTATTCCATTCACTGTTGCAACGAAAAGAATTAAATACTTAAGAATATATCTACCTAAGGAAACAAAAGACTTGTATATAGAAAACCATAAAACACTACTGAAAGCAATCAAAGAGGACACTAATAGATGGAGAAATATACCATGCTCATGGATTGGAAGAATAAATATTGTAAAAAAGAGTATACTACCCAAAGTAATTTATACATTCAATGCAATCCCTTTCAAGCTACCAAGGATATTTTTCACAGAACTAGAACAAATAATCTCACAATTTGTATGGAAATACAAAAAACCTCGAATAGCCAAAGCAATCTTGAGGAAGGAAAATGGAACTGGTGGAATTAACCTGCCGGACTTCAGGCTATACTACAAAGCCACAGTCATCAAGACAGTATGGTACTGGCATAAAGACAGAAATATAGACCAATGGAACAAAATAGAAAGCCCAGAGATAAATCCACGCACCTATGGACACCTCATCTTTGACAAAGGAGTGAAGAATATAAAATGGAGAAAAGACAGTCTCTTTAACAAGTGGTGCTGGGAAAACTGGTCAGCCACTTGTAAAAGAATGAAACTAGAACACTTCCTAACACCATACACAAAAATAAACTCAAAATGGATTAGAGAGCTAAATGTAAGGCCAGAAACTATAAAACTCCTAGAGGAGAACGTAGACAAAACACTCTCCGACATAAATCACAGCAGGATCCTCCATGACCCACCTCCCAGAATATTGGAAATAAAAGCAAAAATAAACAAATGGGACCTAATTAAAATCAACAGCTTCTGCACAGCAAAGGAAACTATGAGCAAGTTCAAAAGACAGCCTTCAGAATGGCAGAAAATAATAGCAAATGAAGCAACTGATAAAGGATTAATCTCCAAAATATACAAGCAGCTCCTGCAGCTCAATTACAGAAAAATAAATGACCCAATCAAAAAATGGGCCAAAGAACTAAACAGACATTTCTCCAAAGAAGACATACAGATGGCTAACAAACACATGAAAAAATACTCAACATCCCTCAGAATCAGAGAAATGCAAATCAAAACCACAATGAGATACCATTTCACACGTATCAGAATGGCAGCTATCCAAAAGTCTACATGCAATAAATGCTGGAGAGGATGTGGAGGGAAAGGGACCCTCTTACACTGTTGGTGGGAATGCAAACTAGTACAGCCACTATGGAGAACAGTGTGGAGATTCCTCAGAAAACTGGAAATAGAACTGCCATATGATCCAGCAATCGCACTCCTGGGCATACACACCGAGGAAACCAGAATTGAAAGAGACACATGTACTCCAATGTTCACTGCAGCACTGTTTATAATAGCCAGGACATGGAAGCAACCTAGATGTCCATCTGCAGACGAATGGATAAGAAAGCTTTGGTACATATACACAATGGAGTATTATTCAGCCATTAAAAAGAATGCATTTGAATCAGTTCTAATGAGGTGGATGAAACTGGAGCCTATTATACAGAGTGAAGTAAGCCAGAAAGAAAAACACCAACACAGTATACAGAATCTCCACACTGTTCTCCATAGTGGCTGGACTAATTTGCATTCCCACCAACAGTGTAAGAGGGTTCGCTTTTCTCCACACCCTCTCCAGCATTTATTGCATGTAGACTTTTAGATAGCAGCCATTCTGACGGGTGTGTAACAGTGTCTCATTGTGATTTTGATTTGCATTTCTCTGATTCTGAGGGATGTTGAGCATTTTTTCATGTGTTTTTTAGCCATCTGTATGTCTTCTTTGGAGAAATGTCTGTTTAGTTCTTTGGCCCATTTTTTGACTGGGTCGTTTATTTTTCTGGAATTGAGCTGCAGGAACTGCTTCTATATTTTGGAGATTAATTCTTTGTCAGTTGTTTCATTTGCTATTATTTTCTCCCATTCTTCAGGCTGTCTTTTCACCTTGCTTATAGTTTCCTTTGCTGTGCAGAAGATTTTGATTTTAATTAGGTCCCATTGGTTTATTTTTGCTTTTATTTCCAATATTCTGGGAGATGTGTCATGGAGGATCCCGCTTTGATTTATGTCGGAGAGTGTTTTGCCTATGTTCTCCTCTAGGAGATTTATAGTTTCTGGTCTTAAATTTAGATCTTAAATCCATTTTGAGTTAATTTTTGGGTATGGTGTTAAGAAGTGTTCTAGTTTCATTCTTTTACAAGTGGCTAACCAGTTTTCCAAGCACCACTTGTTAAAGAGACTGCTTTTTCTCCATTTTATATTCTTGCCTCCTTCGTCAAATATAAGGTGTCCATAGGTGTGTGGATTTATCTCTGGGCTTTCTATTTTGTTCCATTGATCTATATTTCTGTCTTTATGACAGTACCAAACTGTCCTGATGACTGTGGCTTTGTAGTACAGCCTGAAGTCCGGTAGGTTTATTCTCCCAGTTCCATTCCTCTTCCTCAAGATTGCTTTGGCTATTCGAGGTTTTTTTTATTATTATTATTATTTCCATATAAATTGTGAGATTGTTTGTTCTAGTTCTGTGAAAAATATCATTGGTAGCTTGATAGGGATTTCATTGAATGTATAAATTACTTTGGGTTATATTCATTTTCAGAATATTTATTCTTTCAATCCATGAACACGGTATATTTCTCCATCTATCAATGTCTTCTTTGATTATTTTCAGCAGTGTTTTGCAGTTTTCTATGTATAGGTGTTTTGTTTACTTGGATAGATATATTCCTTAGTATTTAATTTTTTCGTTGCAACAGTGAATTGTATCATTTCCTTAATTTCTCTATTTTCTCATTATTAGTGTATAGGAATGCAAGGGATTTCTGTGTGTTTATTTTATATCCTGCAACTATACTGTATTCATTGATTAGCTCTAGTAGAAAATTGCTGAGGAAGGTAAACTTCCTAACTCATTCTATGAGGCCACCATCACCCTAATACCAAAACCTGGTAAAGATCCCACACACACACACACACACACACAAAAAAAAAAAAAACTACAAGCCAATATCACTGATGAACATGGATGCAAAAATCCTTAACAAAATTCTAGCAATCATAATCCAACAACACATTAAGAAGATCATATATCATGACCAAGTGGGCTTTATCCCAAGAATGCAAGGATTCTTCAATATCCACAAATCAATCAATGTAATACATTACATTAACAAATTGAAAAATATCATATGATTATCTCAATAGATGCAGAGAAAGTCTTCGACAAAATTCAACATCCATTTATGAAAAAAACCCTCCAGAATATGGGAATATAAGGGACATAACACAACATAATAGAAGCTATATATGACACACCCACAGCAAACATTATCCTCAATGGTGAAAAACTAAAAGAATTTCCCCTAAAGTCAGGAATAAGACAATAGTGTCCATTCTCACCACTACTGTTCAACATAGTTCTGGAAGATTTGGCCACATCAATCAAAACAGAAAAAGACATAAAAGAATACGAATTGGAAAAAAAAAGGAAAACATTCACTGTTCACTGATGACATGATCATATACACAGTTCAGTTCAGTTCAGTCGCTCAGTCGTGTCCGACTCTCTGTAACCCCCTGAATCACAGCACGCCAGGCCTCCCTGTCCATCACCAACTCCCGGAGTTCACTCAAACTCATGTCCACAGAGGCGGTGATGCCATCCAGCCATCTCATTCTCTGTCGTCCCCTTCTCCTCCAGCCCCCAACCTTTCCCAGCATCAGAGTCTTTTCCAGTGAGTCAACTCATCGCATGAGGTGGCCAAAGTATTGCAGTTTCAGCTTTAGCATCAGTCCCTCCAATGAACATCCAGAATTGATCTCCCTTAGAATGGACTGGTTGGATCTCCTTGCAGTATAAGGGACTCTCAAGAGTCTTCTCCAACACCACAGTTCAAAAGCATCGATTCTTTGGCGATCAGCCTTCTTCACAGTCCAACTCTCACATCCATACATGACCACGGGAAAAACCATTGCCTTGACTAGATGGACCTTGGTTGGCAAAGTAATGTCTCTGCTTTTTAATATACTATCAAGGTTGGTCATCACTTTCCTTCCAAGGAGCAAGCGTCTTTTAATTTCATGGCTGCAATCAGCATCTGCAGTGATTTTGTAGCCCAAAAAAACAAAGTCTGACACTGTTTCCACTGTTTTTCCATCTATTTCCCATGAAGTGATGGGACCAGATGCCATGATCTTTGTTTTCTGAATGTTGAGCTTCAAGCCAACCTTTTCACTCTCCTATTTCAGAAAACCCTAAAACTCTCCAGCATGTTTTCATGTGCCATCTGTATATCTATTTTGGAGGAAATCAGATCTTCCCATTGTTCTTTAGTTTGTTGTTTTTTAATATCAAGTTGAATAATCTGTTTAGATAGTTTGGATATTAACCACTTTTAGCCATATCATTTGCAAATACTTACTCCCATTCGATAGTTTCTCTTTTCATTTTCTCAGTGGTTTCGTTTGCTGTGCAAAAGATTTTAAGTTTAATCAGATCTCATTTTTTCCCTTGGCTTCCTTTGCCTTAGGAGACAAGTGAAAAAAAATGCTGCTATGAATAATGTCAAAGAGTGTTCTGCCTACATTTTCTTCTAGGGGATTCATAGTTTCCAGCCTTTCATTTAGGGTTTTAATTCACCTTGTTTACATTTGTTTAATCATTTTTTTTGAAAGCTGAAACTCCAATACTTTGGCCGCCTCATGCAAAGAGTTGACTCACTGGAAAAGACTCTGATGCTGGGAGGGATTGGGGGCAGGAGGAGAAGGGGACGACAGAGAATGAGATGGCTAGATGGCATCACCGACTCAATGGTCACGACTTTGAGTGAACTCCGGGAGTTGGTGATGGACAGGGAGGCCTGGCATGCTGTGATTCATGGAGTCGCAAAGAGTTGGACACAGCTGAGCGACTGAACTGAAGTGAACTGATAGCTTTCTGTATATAGTATCATGTCAACTGCAAGTAGTGACAGTTTTACTTCTGCCTTCCAATTTGGATGATTTTTATTTATTTTCTTTAAATGATTGCTGTGCCTAGTACTTCTAGTGTTTTAGAAGTGGCAAGAGTGCGCATCTGTGTCTTGTTCCTGATTTAGAGGGATAGCTTTCAGCTTTTTGCCACTGAATAGGATATAATCTCTGTTTGATGTAAATCACATTTATTTTGTTCAGACGACCACATGGACTATACATTCCATGGAATTCTCCATGCCAGTGTACTGGAATGGGCACAGTTCATCTTCCACTTTCACTTTCATTATGCTCAGATATTTTCCCTCCATATAAAGATTGGTGAGAGTTTTTGAAACGAATGAATATTGAATTTTGCCAAATGCTTTTACAGCATCTGTTGAGATGATCATGTGATTTTTGTCCTTCACTTTCCTAATGTGGTGTACCACACTGACTAATTTGCAGATATTGAACCATCCTTAGACCCTGGAATAAGTCCATCTTGATCATAGTATATGATTGTTTCAATGTGTTGTTCAATTTGGTTCTCTCATATTTTGTGAAGAATATTCACATCTATATTCAACAGAAATATTGGCATTGGGTTTTTTTTGGTGGTGTCTTTGTCTGGTTTTGGTGTTAAGAAAATAATAGCTTCATAAAAATTTGGGAGGTACTCCATTTTCTCAATTTTTGGGGATAGTTTGAGAATGTTGGATATAAGTTCTTCTGTATATGTTTATAAACTTTCTGCCGTGAAGCTGTGTGGTCCTGAACTTTATTTTACTAAAAGATGTTTATTATAAATTCAATTTCACTGCTAGTGTTTCAACTATTCAGATTATACATTCCTTCCTGATTCAGTTTTGAAAGGTTGTATGGTCCTAGAGATTTTTTAGTTTTCTCTACCTTGTCCAATTGTTTGGCATATAACTATTTGTAGTATCCTCTTTGATTTTTCCCTGTTGCTGTGATGTTGACTATAATGTTTCCTTTGCATTTGTTTATTTGAGTCATCTGTCTTTTATTTTTGATGAACCTGTTTAAAGACTTAACTATTCTGTTTATCTTTTCCAAGAATATCTTTTCACTTAACTGATATTTTTTTACTTTAGGAAAGGGGAAGTCTCAATTTTATTAATATCCTCTCTGATCTTTATTATTGCCTTCATTCTGAGAATTTGGGGCTTTATTTATTCTTCTTTTTCTACTTCATTTATATAGTAAGTTAAGTTGTTTATTTCAGTTTCTCCCCAGCCTTGAGGGAAGCATCTGTCACTATTCATTTTCCCCTAGAACAGCTTTTGCTGAATCCAATAGATTTTGGAAAGTTTGTGTTTTTATTAGTCTCAAAGTATTTTCTAATTCCCTTTTTGATTTCTTCATTAGCTCATTGGTATTTAGTAGCATGTTGTCTCGTCTCCATATGTTTGTGTTTGTCCCATATTCCCCTCCTGTAACTGATTTCTTATTTTGTACCATTGTGGTCAGAAAAAGTGCTTGATATAACTTCTGTCTTCTTAAATGTGTTGAGACTTGTTTTGTAGCCCAGCATTTGATTATCCCTGAAAAAATGTTCTGTCCACACTTGAAGGTTTGTATTCTGTTATTTTGCAATAGACTATGCCAGGTGGCTCAGAGGTAAAGAAGCTGCCTGCAACACAGAAGATGCAGATTTGATCCCTGGGTCAGCAAGATCTCCTGGAAAAGGAAATGCAATAAACTCCAGTGTTCTTACCTGGGAAATCCCATGGACACAGGAGCCTGGAGGGTTACAGCCCATGGGGTTTCAAAAGAATCAGACAACTTAGTACCTGAAGAACAACAACAAATGCTGTAGGTATCTATTAAGTTCAAGTACTCTAATCTGTAATTTAAGACTACAGTTTTCTTATTGCTTTTCTATCAGGATGCTGTGTCCATTGATGGAATGGGGTGTTTAATGTATTTAGTGTTTAATTTGCAATTCATTTGTCTTTTAATTTTCACACTAGGTTATCTACTTGGTTTATCCACAGCTTTAACTATGTGTCTGTGTGTACTGGTTGGAATTTTTCCCTTCTCTGAAGATTTTTACTTCTTTTCCACTTAGAGAAGACTTTTTAATATTTCTTTCCGAGTGGTTTTAGTATGGATAAGCTCTTAGTTTTTGCTTGTCTGAGAAGTTCTCTCCTATTCTGGATGATATCCTTGCTGGTAGACTATTATAGGTTGGAAGTTTTTCTCTTTCAGCACGTTAAATATATATTTTTTACCCCTTTCTCCCTCTCTTTTCCTTCTATGACCCAATAAAGTGAATGTTAGTATACTTGATGTTGTCTAGAAGTCTCTTAAAATCTTATCCTTTTTAACTTGTTTTTCCTTTTTATTTCCCCTATTGGGCAATTTCCATAATTTTAATTTCCAGATTAATTTTGTTTCTTGTGTATTAGCAACTCTCACAAAAGTTGGTGGGGCTAAATATAGAGGGGCCAGAACCAGTGCCAGGTAAGAGCCCGGATTTCTCCTGTGCTTAGTAGTCATCCCTGCCTATTGGGGAGTTAGTTGAGTATCCATTTGATGGTACAGAAGCCCTGAGTTTCAGGTCCATGCTGATTCCATTTCAGGTAAGTGTGTGCTGTATCCCCTTCCAGCATTGGAAATTTTGCCCCCAAAATATGAAGTGCTGGAGGGAACAAGATGGCGGACAAATAGGACGGCGAGACCATTTTCTCCCCCACAAATTCATCAAAAGAACATTTGAACGCTGAGTAAATTCAATGAAAGAACTTCTGAATGCCAGCAGAGGACATCAGGCACCCAGAGAAGCTGCCCATTTTCTTTGAAAGGAGGTAGGAGAAAATATTAAAGATTAAAAAAGAGACAAAAGCAGTACGGATGGAGCTCCGTTCCAGGAAGGGAGGCTTAAAAAAGGGAGAAGTTTCCATTCCCCAGGGAACACTCTCACTGGCGAGTCTGTGGCGAGCCTTGGAACCTCAGAGGGCCACATAACCGGGAGGAAATAGAAATAAATAATTAAAACCCACAGATTACCCGCCAAAGGCTAACTCCCAGTGGAGAAGCATCACAGTCACCCACATCCGCCTTTAGCAAGTAGGGGTGGGACAGGGAGGAGCCGGCTGAACTGCTTAGAGAAAGGACTGGCCCTGAATGCCGCAAGGGCATTCTGAGGGAGCTGACCGGAGATAGAAGAGCAGACTGTGGGGTAGCTACCCTGCGAAAAGGTGAAAAGCCCTAACCTATAAGAAAGACTTCCTCAGTGATCAATGCAAAGAAATAGAGGAAAACAACAGAATAGGAAAAACAAGACACTTCTTCAAGAAAATTAGAGATTCCAAGGGAACATTTCATGCAAAGATGGGCTCGATAAAGGACAGAAATGGTATGGACCTAACAGAAGCAGAAGATATTAAGAAGAGGTGGCAAGAATACACAGAAGAACTGTACAGAAAGATCTTCACGACCAAGATAGTCACGATAGCATGATCACTGACCTAGAGCCAGACATCTTGGAATGTGAAGTCAAGTGGGCCTTAGAAAGCATCACTACGAACAAAGCTAGTGGAGGTGATGGAATTCCAGTTGAGCTATTTCAAGTCTTGAAAGATGATGCTGTGAAAGTGCTGCACTCAATATGCCAGCAGATTTGGAAAACTCAGCAGTGGCCACAGGACTGGAAGAGGTCAGTCTTCGTTCCAATCCCAAAGAAAGGCAATTCCAAAGAATGTTCAAACTACCGCACAATTGCACTCATCTCACACGCTAGTAAAGTCATGCTCAAAATTTTACAAACCAGGCTTCAGCAGTATGTAAACCGTGAACTCCCAGATGTTTAAGCAGGTTTTAGAAAAGGCAGAGGCACCAGAGATCAAATCGCCAACATCCGCTGGATCATGGAGAAAGCAAGAGATTTCCAGAAAAACATCGATTTCTGATTCATTGACTATGCCAAAGCCTTTGACTGTGTGGATCACAATAAACTGTCGAACATTCTGAAAGGGACGGGAATCCCAGACCACCTGACCTGCCTCTTGAGAAACCTGTATGCAGGTCAGGAAGCAACAGTTAGAACTGGACATGGAACAACAGACTGGTTCCAAATAGGAAAAGGTGTACGTCAACGTTGTATATTGTCACCTTGCTTATTTAATTTATATGCAGAGTACATCATGAGGAACGCTGGGCTGGAAGAAGCACAAACTGGAATCAAGATTGCTGGGAGAAATATCAATAACCTCAGATATGCAGATGACACTACCCTTATGGCAGAAAGTGAAGAGGAACTCAAGAGCCTCTTGATGAAAGTGAAAGAGGAGAGTGAAAAGGTTGGCTTGAAGCTCAACATTCAGAAAACCAAGATCATGGCATCTGGTCCCATCACTTCATGGGAAATAGATGGAAAAACAGTGGAAACAGTGTCAGACTTTGTTTTTTTGGGCTCCAAAATCACTGCAGATGCTGATTGCAGCCATGAAATTAAAAGACGCTTGCTCCTTGGAAGGAAAGTGATGACCAACCTTGATAGTATATTAAAAAGCAGAGACATTACTTTGCCAACCAAGGTCCATCTAGTCAAGGCAATGGTTTTTCCCGTGGTCATGTATGGATGTGAGAGTTGGACTGTGAAGAAGGCTGATCGCCAAAGAATCGATGCTTTTGAACTGTGGTGTTGGAGAAGACTCTTGAGAGTCCCTTATACTGCAAGGAGATCCAACCAGTCCATTCTAAGGGAGATCAATTCTGGATGTTCATTGGAGGGACTGATGCTAAAGCTGAAACTGCAATACTTTGGCCACCTCATGAGACGAGTTGACTCACTGGAAAAGACTCTGATGCTGGGAAAGGTTGGGAGCGGGAGGAGAAGGGGACGACGGAGAGTGAGATGGCTGGATGGCATCACCGACTCTGTGGACATGAGTTTGAGTGTACTCCGGGAGTTGGTGATGGACAGGGAGGCCTGGCGTGCTGTGATTCATGGGGTCGCCGATAGTCGGACACGACTGAGCGACTGAACTGAACTGACTGAAGACTCCACCAGCCCCTCTCACAGAACAAAGGACTGAGCAGAGCAAGCTGGCTGGGGTCAGCCCATCCCCCACCGTGACAGGCATGTGAGGGCAACCAGAGCCGGAAGGGGCAACTGCGGCCCCAGAGAGGCATCCAATACCAAACTGCAGGCAGGCTTCGTTACTAACCAAGACTTCTTGTGTTTCTGGCCCTTTGACATCCAACTGAGAAGGTGCGCTGGCTGTACACCCAGAAAACCGAGTGGGAGGGACCAGCGAGGCAATAAGTCACAGTGACCGTGCTGGTCACCTGAGCTGCTCGGACTGGGGAAGGCACCAAACGCAGGCCCAACCAAGTCTGTGACTTTGTGGAGTACCCGAGAACCTGAACCTGAGCCACCCAGACCTGGGAAGTGCATGCAACCCAGCGCCGGCCTCAGAGAGCTCCTGGCAGAGCAACCTAGAGCCTGTGCAGTGTAGATTGGGACAAAACATGTGCCGTTATTGGGGGCAAACCCAGTGTGGGCGAGACATGGCGAGTACTACCCACAGACGCCACAGATATTTGTCTGCAACTTTCTTACCTTCCCAGAACAGGACTGAATAAGTGATCCTTAAAAAGTGTCCACCATGCCCCTTACTGTCAGGGTGGAAATTAGACACTGAAGAGACCAGCAAACAGAAGATAAAACTGAGTGAACCACCTTGAAAATGACAGAAAGAGAAGTCTAGATGCTACTCCAAGAAAAAGACCGAAAACCAGAGGCAAGAGGTTAAAGCCCAAATCCTGAGAATACCAGAGAACTCTTGACTCCAGGGAACATTAATTGATAGGAGCTCATCAAACGCCTCCATACATACACTGAGACCAAGCACCACCCAAGGGTCAACAAGTTCCAGAGCAAGACATATCACGCAAATTTTCCAGCAACACAGGAAAAGAGCCCAGAGCTTCAATATACAGGCTGCCCAAATTCACTCCAAACCCACTGACACCTTATAACCCATTACTAGACACTTCATTAGACTCCTGAGAAAAGAAATCCAGTTCCACCCACCAGAACACCGACACAGGCTTCCCTAAACACGGAAACCTGACAAGTCACTGGTCCAACCCCACACACAGCAAGGAAACTACATAATAAACAGAACTCCACAAACTGCCAGAAGACGAAAGACCACCCCAAGCACAACAATATAAGTAAGATGAAGAGGCAGAGAAATACCCAGCATGTAAAGGAACAGGATAAATGCCCACCAACACAAACAAAAGAGGAAGAGATAGGGAATCTACCTGATAAAGAATTTTGAATTTTGATGATGAAAATGATTCAAAATCTTGAAAGCAAAATGAAGTTACAGATAAATAACCTGGAGAAAAAGGGTTGAGAAGATGGAAGAAAGGTTTAATAAGGATTTAGAGGAAATAAAAAAGAGGCAATATACAATGAATAATGAAATACATGAGATCAGAAACACTCTGGAGGGAACAAACAGTAGAATAACGGAGGCAGAGTACAGGATAAGCCAGCTAGAAGATAGAATTGTAGAAATAAATGAAACAGAGAGAAAAAAGAAAAACAGATTAAAAGAAATGAGGACAATATTAGACACCTCTGAGACAATGTTAAACTCCTCAACATTTATATCATAGGAGTCCCAGAAGAAGAAGTCAAAAAGAAGACCATGAGAGAATACTTGAGGAGATAATAGTTGAAAACTTCCCTAAAATGGGGAAGGAAATAATCACCCAAGTCCAAGAAACCCAGAGAGTTCCTAATAGGATAAATCCAAGGCGAAATCTCCAAGACACATATTAATCAAATTAGCAAAGATCAAACACAAAAAACAAATATTAAAAGCAGCAAGGGAAGAGCAACAAATAGCACAATGGGATAAGGATAACAGCTGATTTTTCAACAGAAACTCTTCAGGCCCGCAGGGAATGGCAAGACATACTTCAAGTGATGAAAGAAAATAACCTATAGCCCAGATTACTGTACCAAGCAAGGATCTCATTCAAAAATGAAGGAGAAATCAAAATCTCTACATACAAGCAAAAGCTGAGAGAATTCAGTATCACCAAACCAGCTCTCCAACAAATGGTAAAAGATTTTCTCTAGACAGGAAACACAGAAAAGTGTATAAACTCGAACACAAAACATTAAAGAAAATGGCAGCGACATCATCATTTTAGTTCAGTTCAACTCAGTCGCTCAGTCGTGTGTGACGCTTTGCGACCCCATGAAACACAGGACGCCAGGCCTCCCTGTCCATCACCAACTCCCGGTGTTCACTCAAAGTCATGTCCACAGAGTCAGTGACGCCATCCAGCCATCTCATTCTCTGTTGTCCCCATCTGCTCCCGTCCCCAATCCCTCCCAGCATAAGAGTCTTTACCAGTGAGTCAATTCGTCACAAGAGGTGGCCAACGTATTGGAGTTTCATTTTCAGCATCAATCCTTCCAATGAACACCCAGGATTGATCTCCTCTAGAATGGACTGGTTGGATCTCCTTGCAGTCCAAAGGACTCTTAAGAGTCTTCTCCAAAACCACAGTTCAAAAGCATTAATTCTTCGGCGATCTGCTTTCTTCACAGTCCAACTCTCACATCCATACATGACCACGGGAAAAAACATAGCCTTGACTAGACGGACCTTGGTTGGCAAAGGAATGTCTCTGCTTTTTAATATGCTATCTAGATTTGTCATAACATTCCTACTTATCAATAATTACCTTAAATGTAAATGGATTGAATGACCCAACCAAAAGACAAAAGGCTGGCTAAATCGATACAAAAACAAGACCCCCCATATATGCTGTCTACAAGAGAACTACCTGAAAACAAGGGACACATACAGACTGAAAGTGAAGGGCTGGAAAAAGATCTTCCATGCAAACAGAGAACAAAATAAAGCTGGAGTAGCAATACTAATATCAGATAAAATAGACTTTAAAACAAAGGCTGTGAAAAGAGACAAAGAAGGAAACTTCATAATGATCAAAGGATAAATCCAAGAGAAGATATAAAAATTATAAATATTTATGCACCCAACATTGGAGCACCACATTATGTAAGACAATTACTAACAAGTGTGAAAGGGGAAATTAACAACAATGCAATAAAGTGGGAGATTTTAATACCCCACTAACACCTATGGACAGATCAACTAAACAAAAAACTAACAAGGAATCATAAACTTTAAATGATACAATAGACCAGTTAGACCTAATAGATGTCTACAGGACATTTCACCTCAAAACAATGAATTTCACTTTTTTCTCAAGCACACACGAAAACTTTTCCAGGATAGATCACATCCTGAGCCATAAATCTAGCATTGGTAAATTCAAAAAAATTAAAATCATTCCAAGCATCTTCTCTGACCACAAGTAAAGGAAGAAATGAAGAACCCCACGGTTAGTAAAAGGAAAGAAATCGTAAAAATTAGGGAAGAAACAAATGCAAAACAAAAAAAAAGAGACCATAGCAAAAATCAACAAATCCAAAAGCTGGTTCTTTTAGAGGGTAAATAAAATTTACAAACCACAAGCCACACTCATCAAGAAACAAAGGGAGAAGTACCAAATCAATAAAATTAGAAATGAAAATGGAGAGATCACAAATGACAACACAGAAATACAAAGGATCATTAGAGAAAACTATCAGCAATTATATGGCAATAAAACGGACAACTGGGAAGAAATGGACAAATTCTTAGAAAAGTACAACTTTCCAAAACTGAACCAGGAAGAAATAGAAAACGTTAATAGCCCCATTACAAACAAGGATATAGAAGCTGTAATCAAAAAGCGTCTAGCAAACAAAAGCCCAGGTCCAGACGGCTTCACATCTGAATTCTACCAAAAATTTAGAGAAGAGCTAACACCTATTCTACTCAAACTCTTCCAGAAAATTGCTGAGGAAGAGAAACTTCCAAACTCATTCTATGAGGCAAGCATTACCCTAATCCCAAAACCTGGTAAAGATACCAGAATAAAAGAAAACTACAGGCCAATAACACTGATGAACATAGATGCAAAATTCCTTAACAAAATTCTAACAATCAGAATCCAACAACACATTAAAGAAGATCATACATCATGACCAAGTGGGCTTTATCCCAGGAATGCAAGAATTCTCCAATATCCGCAAATCAATCAACGTAATACACCACATTAACAAACAGAAAAATAAAAATCATATGACTATCTCAATAGATGCAGAGAAAGCCTTTGAAAATATTCAGCATCCATTTATGATAAAAACCCTTCAGAAAGTGGGAATAGAAGGGACATACCTCAACATAATAAAAGCTATATATGACAAACCCACAGCAAACATTATCCTCATTGGTGAAAAACTGAAAGCATTTCCCCTCAAGTCAAGAACAAGACAAGGGTGCCCACTCTCACCACTATTATTCAACATAGTTCTGGAAGTTTTGGCCACAGCAATCAGAGCAGAAAAAGACATAAAAGAATCCAAATTGGAAAAGATGAAGTATAATTTTCACTGTTCGCTAATGACATGATCCTCTACACAGAAAACCCTAAAGAAACTATCAGAAAACTACTAGAGCTAATCAATGATTACAGTAAAGTTTCAGGATATAAAATCAACATACAGAAATCCCTTGCATTCATATTCACTAATAATGAGAAAATAGAAAGAGAAATTAAGGAAACTATTCCATTCACTGTTGCAACGGAAAGAATTAAATACTTAGGAATATATCTACCTAAGGAAACAAAAGACCTGTACATAAAAAAAACATAAAACACTGGTGAAAGTAATCAAAGAGGACATTGATAGATGGAGAAATATACCATGTTCATGAATTAGAAGAATAAATATTGTGAAAATGAGTATACTACCCAAAGCAGTCTATATATACAATGCAATCCCTATCAAGCTGTCAACAGTATTTTTTACAGAGCTAGAACAAATAATCTCACAATTTGTATGGAAATACAAAAAACCTCGAATAGCCAAAGCAATCTTGAGGAAGAAGAATGGAACTGGGGGAATCAACCTGCCAGACTTCAGGCTCCACTACAAATCTACAGTCATCAAGACAGTATGGTACTGGCATAAAGACAGAAATATAAATCACTGAAACAAAATAGTAAGTCCAGAGATTAATCCACGCACTTATGGACACCTTATCTTTGACAATGGAGGCAAGATTATAAATTGGAGAAAAGACAGTCTCTTTAACAAGTGGTGCTGGGAAAACTGGTTAGCCACTTGTAAAAGAATGAAACTAGAACACTTCCTAACACCATACCCAAAAAGAAACTCAAGAAGGATTACAGATCTAAATGTAAGACCAGAAACTATAAAACTCCTAGAGGAGAACGTAGGCAAAACTCTATCCGATATAAATCACATCAGGATCCTCCATGACCCACCTCCCAGAATATTGGAAATAAAAGCAAAAATAAACAAATGGGACATAATTAAAATTAAAAGCTTCTGCACAGCAAAGGAAACTATAAGAAAGGTGAAAAGAAGCCTTCAGAATGGGAGAAATTAACATCAAATGCAACAACTTACAAATAATTAATCTCCAAATTGTACAAGCAGCTCCTGCACCTCAATTCCAGAAAAATAAACGACCCAATCAAAAAAATGGGCCAAAGAATGAAACAGACACTGCTCCAAAGAAGACTTACAGATGGCTAACAAACACATGAAAAACTGCTCAACATCCTTCATAATCAGAGAAATGCAAATCAAAACCACCATGAGATACCATTTCACACCAGTCAGAATGGCTGCTATCCAAAAGTCTACATGCAATAAATGCTGGAGAGGGTGTGGAGAAAAGGGAACCCTCTTACACTGTTGGTGGGAATGCAAACCAGTACAGCCACTATGGAAAAGAGTGTGGAAATTCCTTAAAAAACTGGAAATAGAACTGCCACGTGACCCAGAAATCGCACTCCTGGGCATACACACAGAGGAATCCAGAATTGAAAGAGACACATGTACTCCAATGTTCATCGCATCATTGTTTATTATAGCTAGGACATGGAAGCAACCTAGATGTCCATCTGCAGACGAATGGATAGGAAAGCTTTGGTACATATACACAATGGAGTATTACTCAGGCATTAAAAAGAATGAATTTGAATCAGTTCTAATGAGGTGGATGAAATTGGAGCCTATTATACAGAATGAAGTGAGCCAGAAACAAAAACACCAATACAGTATACTAACTCATATATATGGAATTTAGAAAGATGTTAATGATAATCGTGTATACGAGACAGCAAATGATACACAGGTTTACAGAACAGTCTTTCAGACTCTGTGGGAGAGGGCGATTGAGGCATGATTTGGGAGAATGGCATTGAAACATGTATATTATAATATGTGACACAAAGCACCATCCAAATTCGACACACGATACAGGATACTCGGGGCTGGTGCACCGGGATGACCCAGAGGGAAGATAAGGGGTTGAGGGAGGTGGGAGGGCGGTTCAGGAAGGGGAACTCATGTACACCCAGGGCGGATTCATGTCAATATATGGCAAAACCAACCAATATTCTAAAATAATTAGCCTTCAATTAAAATAAATAAATAAAAATTTAAAAATTGGAACATTAAAATTTTTAAAATTTAAATTATAAAACTAAAAAAAAAAAAAGAACGAAGTTCTGGAGCAAGAAAGGGTGCCCAATATGGGCTTGAGAGCATACTGGGACAGTCCCAGCATACCAGTCAGAGTTCCAGATACTCCCACTGTGCCACCTCCATAAGCACTTGTAATGGCTGCTCTGAACTTGTTCAGATGTAGGCCAGATCTGAGTTGGCTCCACTCCTGGCACCTGTACATTCTTCTCAGCGGCGGAAGCCTTTGCCATAGGTGTGGGAAGGGGTGTTCTATGAAATAAGAGGGGCTGGAGTAGGCATTCAGAGTATGTTAGTTCATGACCTGGCATTGTTATGGGAAAACAGCCAGTATCCTTTGTAATATTAACATGTTTCCTCTGCCTTGCTTTGTGAGTAAGCAAATGTATGGTTGCCTTTGCAAACTCTTCACAGAGATAAATAAATAAATGCCCACCAACCCAAACAAAAGAGGAAGAGACAGGGAATCTATCTGATAAATAATTCCAAATAATGATAGAGAAAATAATCCAAAATCTTGAAAACAAAATGGAGTTACAGATAAATAGCCTGGAGACAAGGATCGAGAAGATGCAAGAAAGGTTTACCAAGCACCTAGAAGAAATAAAAAGAGTCTATGCATAAGGAATCATGCAATAGATGAGATCCAAAACACTCTGGAGGGAACCAAGAGTAGAATAACAAAGACAGAAGATAGGATAGGTGAGATAGAAGATAAAATGGTAGAAATCAATGAAACAGCGAGGAAAAAAGAAAAATGAAACAAAAGAAATAAGGACAATCTCATAGACCTCTGGGACAATGTTAAAAACCCGAACATTCTAATCATAGGAGTCCCAAAATAGGAAGACAAAAAGAAACACTATGGGAAAATACTTAAGGAGATGATAGCTGAAAAGTTAGGTAAAATGGAGAAGGAAATAATCACCCATATCCAAGAAAACCACACAGTCCCAAACAGGAAAAACCCAAGGCAAAATACCCGAGGACACATATTAATAAAATCAAGAAAGATCAAAGACAAAGAACAAATAGTAAAAGCAGCAAGGGAAAAACAGCAAATAACACATAAGGGGAATTCTAAAAGGATAACAGCAGATCTTTCAATAGAAACTCTTCAGGCCAGGAGGGAAAGGCATGGCATACTTATAGTAATGAAAGAAAATAGCCTACAGCCCTGATTACTATACCCAGCAAGGATCTCATTCAAATACGAAGGAGAAATCCAAAGCTTTCAGTTCAGTTCAGTTCAGTCGCAAAGTCGTGTCCGACTTTCCGCAACCCCATGAATCACGGCATGTCCGGCCTTCCTGTCCATCACCAACTCCCGGAGTTCACTCAAACTCATGTCCACAGAGTCAGTGATGCCATCCAGCCATCTCACTCTCTGTCATCACCTTCTCATCCCACCCCCAACCTTTCCCAGCATCAGAGTCTTTTCAAGTGAGTCAACTCATCGCATGAGGTGGCCAAAGTATTGCAATTTCAGCTTTAGCATCAGTCCTTCCAAAGAACACCCAGGATTGATCTCCTTTAGATTGGACTGGTTGGATTTCCTTGCAGTACACGGGACTCTCAAGAGTCTTCTCCAACACCACAGTTCAATAGCATCAATTCTTTGGCGATCAGCTTCCTTAACAGTCCAACTCTCACATCCATACATGACCACAGGAAAAATCATAGCCTTGACTAGACAGACCTTGGTTGGCAAATAATGTCTCTGCTTTTTAATATACTATCAAGGTTGGTCATAATTTTCCTTCAAAGGAGTAAGTGTCTTTTAATTTCATGGCTGCATTCAGGATCTGCAGTGATTTTGGAGCCCAAAAAAATAAAGTCTGACACTGTTTCCACAGTTTTTCCATCTTTTTCACATGAAGTGATGGGGCCAGATGCCATGATCTTTGTTTTCTGAATGTTGAGCTTCAAGACAACCTTTCACTTTCATCAAGAGACTTTTTAGTTCCTCTTTACTATCTGCCATGAAGGTAGTGTCATCTGCATATCTGAGGTTATTGGCATTTCTCCCAGAAACCTTGATTCCAGCTTGTGCTTCTTCCAGCCCAACGTTCCTCATGATGTATTCTGCATATAAGTTAAATAAGCAAGATGACAATATACAGCTTTGACGTACTTCTTTTCCTATTTGGAACCAGTCTCTTCTTCCATGTACAGTTCTGACTGTTGCTTCCTGACCTGCATACAGGTTTCTCAAGAAGCAGGTCAGGTGGTCTGGGATTCCCATCTCTTTCAGAAGGTTCCACAGTTTATTGTGATCCACACAGTCAAAGGCTTTGGCATAGTCAATGAAGTAGAAATCGATGTTTTTCTGGAAATCTCTTGCTTTCTCCATGATCCAGCGGATGTTGGCGATTTGATCTCTGGTGCCTCTGCCTTTTGTAAAACCTGCTTGAACATCTGGGAGTTCACGGTTCACATATTGCTGAAGCCTGGCTTGGAGAATTTTGAGCGTGACTTTACTATCGTTTGAGATGAGTGCAATTGTGCGTTAGTTTGAGCATTCTGTGGCATTGCCTTTCTTTGGGATTGGAATGAAGACTGATTTTTTCCAGTCCTGTGGCCACTGCTGAGATTTCCAAATTTGCTGGCGTTTTGAGTGCAACACTTTCATAGCATCATCTTTCAAGGTTTGAAATAATTCAACTGGAATTCCATCACCTCCACTAGCTTTGTTCATAGTGATGCTTTCTAAGGCCCACTTGACTTCACATTCCAAGATGTCTGGCTCTAGGTCAGTGATCACATTATCGTGACTATATTGGTCGTGAAGATCATTTTTGTACAAAGGGCAAAATGATAGGTTACTGAATGAGGAATTCTCCAGGTTGGTAGGTGCCCAGTATGCTACTGGAGATCAGTGGAGAAATAACTCCAGAAGGTATAAAGGGATGGAGCAAAAGCAAAACCAATACCCAGTTGTGGATGTGACCGGTGATAGAAGCAAAGTCTGGTGTTGTAAAGAGCAATATTGCATAGGAACCTGGTATGTTAGGTCCATGAATCAAAGCAAATTGGAAGTGTTCAAACAGGAGATGACAAGAGTGAATGTCGACATTCTAGGAATCAGTGAATTAAAATGGACTGAAATGGGTGAATTTAACTCAGATGGCCATTATATCTACTACTGTGGGCAGGAATCCCTTAGAAGAAATGGAGTAGCCATCATGGTCAACAAAAGAGTCCGAAATGCAGTACTTGGATGCAATCTTAAAAATGACAGAATAATTTCTGTTCGTTTTCAAGGCAAACCATTCAATATACAGTAATCCAGGCCTATGCCCCAACCAGTAATGCTGAAGAAGCTGAAGTTGAACTGTTCTATGAAGACCTATAAGACTTTTTAGAACTAACACCCAAAAAAGTTGTCCTTTTCATTATAGGGGACTGGAATGCAAAAGTAGGAAGTCAAGAAACACCTAGAGTAACAGGCAAATTTGGCCTTGGAGCACGGAATGAAGTAGGGCAAAGGCTAATAGAGTTTTGTCAAGAGAACGCACTGGTCATCGCAAACACCCTCTTTCAACAACACAAGAGAAGACTCTACACATGGACAACACCAGATGGTGAACACTAAAATCAGATTCATTATATTGTTTGTAGCCAAAGATGGAGAAGCTGTATACAGTTAGCAAAAACAAGACCAGGAGCTGACTGTGGCTCAGATCATGAAGTCCTCATTACCAAATTCAGACTTAAATTGAAGAAAGTAGGGAAAACCACTAGACCATTCAGATATGACCTAAATCAAATCCCTTATACAGTGGAAGTGAGAAATAGATTTAGGGGACTAGATCTGATAGAGAGAGTGCCTGATGAACTCTGGACGGACGTTCATGATGTTGTACAGGAGTCAGGGACCAAGACCATCCCCATGGGAAAAAAATGCAAAAAAGTAAAATGGCTGTCTGAGGAGGCCTTACAAATAGCTGTGAAAAGAAGAGAAGCAAAAAGCAAAGGAAAAAAGGAAATATATAAGCATCTGAATGCAGAGTTGTAAAGAATAGCAAGGAGAGATAAGAAAGCATTCTTCAGTGATCAATGCAAAGGAATAGAGGAAAGCAGCAGAATAGGAAAATCAAGACATCTCTTCAAGAAAATTAGAGAAATCAAGGGAACATTTCAAATGGTATGGACCTAACAGAAGCAGAAGATATTAAGAAGAGGTGGCAAGAATACACAGAAGAACTGTACAAAAAAGATCTTCACGACCAAGATAGTCACGATAACGTGATCACTGACCTAGAGCCAGACATCCAAAGCTTTATACACAAGAAAAACCTGAGAGAATTCAGCATCACCAAACCAGCTTTCCAACAAATGATAAAGAATCTTCTCTAGACAGGAAGCAGAGAAAGGGGGTATAAACCCCAACCTAAAACAGTATAGTAAATGGCATCGGGATCATACTTCTCAATAATGACCTTAAATGTAAATGGGTTGAATGCCCCAACCAAAAGACAAAGCGTGGCTGAATGGATACAAAAACAAGACCCTTATATATGTTGTCTACAAAGACCCCTCGAAAATGGGGACACATACAGACTGAAAGGGAAGGGCTGGAAAAACGTACTCCACCCAAATAGAGACCAAAAAAAAAAAAAAGCAGGAGTAGCAATACTCATATCAGATAAAACAGACTTTAAAACAAAGCCTGTGAAAAGAGACAAAGAAGGACACTACATGATGATCAAAGGGTGAATCCAAAAAGAAGATATAACGATTATAAATAAATATGCACCCAACACAGGAGAACCACAATTGTAACTCAAATGTTAATAATTATGAAAGGGGAAATTAACAATAACACAAAAAGAGTGGGAGATTTAATACCGCACTCACACCTATGGATAGATCGACTGAACAGGAAATAAACAAGGAAATACAAAAGTTTTCAATCCCTGGTCAGGGAACTAAGATCCCACAAACTTCATGCTGCCCTCCACCCAAACAATTATCTGTCTGTGGTGATCCTATTTGTCATATGCACCGGGATTGTGCTACCTTTCCTGCCCTGCCCTTGGGAACACACTGCTCCCACGAATTTCTTAGGATAACAGTGGCCCAACTGATGTTTGGTCTGTTCCCTCCAAACATTATTTTAATTGTTGGGAATGCTAGCTGTGGGTTTTAGTTGTATCAGCATTTTGTGCCTCCTGAGCACCTTTAGCTGACAGCATAGGTGAGTGAGACAACAAAGCCATTTATGACTTAGGTGACCAGGAGGTGATTTCTGCCTGTTTTTCTCAGGGGAAATATGACATTCACCATCCCCATGTTGAACCCTCTTCCCATTTGGGTTCTGGCATTCTGATCCTAAAGTCATACCACACCCCCAAAAAAGGCAATAACACCACACCACTAATCTTTGCCGCTGAGATCAATTGTTAAGCAGGGTTACCTATCTTCAGTGCAGACCGCTGACCCAGTCCAGATCTCTACCCTCTGGTTAACTGGGGGCCTGAGGGTATTTTTCCCCAATCTCCCTGGACTCCACACCCCTCCCCAGTCAGGTGCCCACCTCGTCTCTACCTCCCCTCCCTTCCCATCAGAAAATTCACACACACTCACACACACACAAACACAAATATCATTTTTCACTATTTGATGTTTATTTAAATGGCAGCCATCATTTCACTATGTTAGAGTGAGAGTCAATCTTTTCCTGGTTGGTCATTTGTAAGAAAGCAGGCTTCTGGAGTAACAATTCTAAACTGTCTGACCTTTGGTATTCATTTACTTGCTGCCCAGGTTGTACTTCTTCAGGGTCTCTCATTCTGGGACGGTTGAGCTGATCTTCTCTTTCGTTTCTGCCTCCTTCTTGGACTCTGCCTCATATTTTGGTACCTTTTTCGGCGTTGAATCAGTGTCTTACGTGCACAGGAACAGAAAAACCAGTTTGGTTTTCTTGTTTTCTTCACCTTCTTGGACTGAGTGGCATATGATCGGATTTTCTTTCTCACAGTCCCTTGTAGAGTTCTTCTGACGCTCATGGTCATATTTCGTGCTTGGAAAGAGAAGAGAAGGGTATTAGTTTTGAGGAAAGAGTATAACAAGTGAGTTGGAATGGAGATTTCATGAAAAAGGGATGTGGGCTAAGGAGGGCTTTTGTGCCAGGTAAGGGCAGTGTAGAGGTCTTGGGCAGCAAAGTCAATGGATAACATGGGGAGCATAGATGGAGTCATTTTACCTTCACAGTGCCTATGTAACTCCATTGACAACGGGTCGTCTTTCTTCCTTCCATCCTTAAAGCATACCACGTTGCAACACTTCTTGGCTTCTGTGGCTTCCTGATTCCCTTAGTCATGGTGATCCCACGAAGTCGCCTAACCTGAATTTCTGCCTCTGATCTCCCTATATATACCTTCTCATGACAATGTGGAGGCACACCCTTCAATCTGTTTGGTCAGTTAGGCACTCCCCCAGCCAATGTGGCCTTGGTGTCTTAGACATCACAAAGTACCTCTTTGCCCATCAACATGGGCTAGTGGAGGCTGAGGGAGGCCATGATACAACTTACCCACTGCTGACATCTCTGTGTGTCTGATTCTGGGTAGTGGTGATTGACGGGCATGGTGTTTCTGCTCATGATGTTCAGACTTTCCTTCAGTGCCCTTTATACTTTGACTTATATGTCTCCCTTCAACACTTCTGAATCCTCCATCCCTGTACGAACACTTTTCATCCCATTTCAGCACTTCAGAGTCCTCTAGTCACTTCATCTCTAGGCCACCCTCTTTCTATTGGGGGTTCTTGAATGGCTTAAGGAACTTGAGAACAAGCACTTAACATGGAAAAAGGTAATTTAGAACATGTTGCATGTTTTTTCTAGTTCAATGAGCTTTAGAGACCCCAAGATTTAGTGAATCCTCAGTCTGTTGCCCCAAGGTCAATACACCATCTCCGTAAGTTTACACATCAGAGCAAAGAAACTGTTAAATGTCTCCTCCACTAATATTGTTGGGGACTCTTCAACTCTCATATTGAGTAGGGAAACTCAACTTGCCCCATCTACCAGAAATACATTACTGATTTAAAAAAAAAGAAAGAAAAAAAAAGAACCAATGTAAGGTGCCCAAAGGCAAGAGTCACGTGACCACTGCACCAGGGGCTGTTGACTGAATCACTTCCCAAATGGTCCCTCATTGACAGTTATCATCAGGTACTGCCAACTGAGTTATAGACCAGTAGCTGAGCAGGAGATGTACCAGTAGGTACCTCATTGATAGTTTGTTGCTTATGGGCGGGACCCAGGGATGCACTGTCCAGTTGCTGAGCAAGACCTGTTGTTCAGTAACAGGATGTGGAGTAGTAAGGCACAGCAATGGATACCTGCTAAGCGCTGTGCTCACGCTGCTCTGTTAAATAAGGATACTTTGGGTCCAGTGTGCTGGAATCTTTTGGATTGACTCGTTTCCAACCTCAGATTTTGATTTCACATGCTTGTTTAACTTTTCTACATCGTTCTTTTCGTTGTATTCCCAGGCATGCCTGTCAGCGGTGCTTATCTATATGCCCCTCCAACAGCTGCTACTTGAACCCATGTGCTGCAAATTGTATAGATAATACTTCAAACCCAACAAGAATGTGAAGTTCAGCCCACCTTGGGAACTATTTTGACAAACCTTAACATCACAGTGATTCTTATTATATTCACAGTATAACAGAGTAGGATGATGGAAATCCAAAAAGTTTAAAAATGAAATTAGAGGACACCAATAAGTATGTCAATAAAAAAATATATACTGTTAATATTTCATCTTTGTTGTTCTACCTAAATGTTTCTAAAGTATATATTATATGTGTTTTATAATGCTTGACCAGTAATACACATATATTTGGTTGAGCATATATACATCAGTGAATTTTTTTTTAATTTACAGAAATTGAATCAAACTATATGCACTATTGTAGCCTTCCTTTTCTATACAATATGCTGGAAGAATTTTTACATCTCAACAAACATGTATCGGCCATCATTTCTAAGCATTACTATAGTGTTCAAATGCTTGCTTATTCATACTCCATGCGAGTGCTTTGAAGAGAGGAACCATGTGTGCTTTGTTCACTGGTTGCTTCAATATCTTTCTATTGTAAATAAGTTTGTAATACACATTGGAATCAATGTGTCTTTTCAAATTAGTGTTAATTGTCTTCTGATATATACCTTTGAGTTGAATTGCTGGGTTAATTGGTAGTTCTTTTTTTAGCTTTTTGAGAAACTTTCATGATGTTTTCCATAGTGACCGCAAAATTTACATTCCCACCAATTAAGTACAAGGGCTTCCCTTTCTCCTCATCCTTGTCAAAATTTTTTGCTTTCAGACTTTATGATTTGATGATAGCCATTCTGATGTGTGTGAGATTATATCTCCTTTTGATTTTGGTTTTAATTTCTCTGACAGTTAGTGATGTTCAGCATTTTTTCTTTTTTTTTCTATAAAGTGGTAATTAATCATTATATTTTACATACAGTAATTATAATGTAGTCTACGTACAGAATTTAGCACAGTTCTTAAATATACTCCTAAAGATACTTTGCCAAAAATTCCACTGAACATTTTGAAATTTACAGACTGACTGCAGCCAAGATAATCTGGTATTTTATAAAATTAGTAATTGTTTCAAATTTAACAGTATGGATTTCCCACTTTTTTTTCTTCCTTTCATTGTTTCTTTTTTTTTTATTGGAGGCTAATTACTTTACAATATTATATTCTTTGGTTTTGCAATACATTGACATGAATCTGCCACGGGTGTACATGTGTTCTCCATCTTGAACCCCCCTCACACCTCCCTCCCCATCCCATCACTCTGGGTCATCCCAGTGCTCTAGCCCCGAGCATCCTGTCTCATGCCTCCAACCTGGACTGGAGATTTATTTCACATACGGTAATACACATATTTCAATGCCTTTCTCCTAAATCATCCTACCCTCACCCTCTCCCACAGAGACCAAAAGACTGTTTTATACACCTGTGTCTCTTTTGCTGTCTCATATACAGGGTTATCGTTATCATCTTTCTAAATTCCATATATATGCGTTAGTATACTGTATTGGTGTTTTTCTTTATGGCTTCCTTCACTCTGTATAATAGGCTCCGGTTTCATCTACCTCATTAGAATGGATTCAAAAGTATTCTTTTTAATGACTGAATAATACTTCATTGTGTACATGTACAAAAGCTTTCTTATCCATTCGTCTACAGATGGACGTCTAGGTTGCTTCCATGTCCTCGCTATTATAAACAGTGCTGCAATGCACTTTGGAGTACACGTGTTTCTTTCAATTCTGGTTTCTTCAGTGTGTATGCCCAGGAGAGAGATTGCTGGGTTGTATGGCAATTCTATTTCCAGTTTGTTAAGTAATCTCCACACTGTTCTCCATAGTGGCTGTACTAGTTTTCATTCCCACCAACAGTGTAAGAGGGTTCTCTTCTCTCCACACCCTCTCCAGCATTTATTGCATGTAGACTTTTGGATAGCAGCCATTCTCACTGGTGTGAAATGGTATCTCATGGTGGTTTTGATTTGCGTTTCTCTGATTAAGAGGGATGTTGAGCATTTTTTCATGTGTTTGTTAGACATCTGTATGTCTTCTTTGGAGAAATGTCTGTTTAGTTCTTGGCCCATTTTTTGACTGGGTCGTTTATTTTTCTGGAATTGAGCTGCAGGAACTGCTTCTATATTTTGGAGATTAATTCTTTGTCAGTAATTTCATTTGCTATTATTTTCTCCCATTCTTCAGGCAGTATTTTCACATTGCTTATAGTTTCCTTTGCTGTGCAGAAGCTTATAATTTTAATTAGGTCTCATTTGTTTAGTTTTGCTTTCATTTCTAATATTCTGGGAGGTGAGTCATGGAGGATCCAGCTGTGATTTATGTCGGAGAGTGTTTTGCCTATGTTCTCCTCTAGGAGTTTTATAGTTTCTGGTTTTACATTTAGATCTTTTATCCATTTTGAGTTTATTTTTGTGTATGGTGTTAGGAAGTGTTCTAGTTTCATTCTTTTATAAGTGGCTAACTAGTTTTCCAAGCACCACTTATTAAAGAGACTGTCTTTTCTCTATTTTATATTCTTGCCTCCTTTGTCAAAGATAAGGTGTCCATAGGTGCGTGGATTTATCTCTGGGCTTTCTATTTTGTTCAATTGATCTGTATTTCTGTCTTTATGCCAGTACCATACTGTCCTGATGACTGTGGCTTTGTAGTACAGCATGAAGTCTGGTAGGTTGATTCCCCCAGTTCCATTCCTCTTCTTCAAGATTGCTTTGGCTATTCGAAGTTTTTTGTATTTTCATACAAATTGTGAGATGATTTACTCTAGCTCTGTAAAAAATATCATTGGTCGAATGATAAGGATTGCATTGAATGTATAAATTACTTTGGGTAGTATACTCATTTTCACAAAATTTATTCTTCCAATCCACGAACACGGTATATTTCTCCATCTAACAATGTCCTCTTTGATTACTTTCAGCAGTGTTTTATAGTTTTCTATGTACAGGTCTTTTGTTTCTTTAGGTAGATATTCCTAAGTATTTAATTCTTTTCGTTGCAACAGTGAATGGTATCGTTTCCTTAATTTCTCTTTCTATTTTCTCATTATTAGTGAATAGGAATGCAAGGGATTTCTGTGTATTGATTTTATATCCTGCAATGTTACTGTATTCATTGATTAGCTCTAGTAGAAAATTGATGAGGAAGGTAAACTTCCTAACTCATTCTATGAGGCCATCATCACCTTAATTCCCAAAACGTGGTAAAGATCCCACATAAAAAGAAAACTACAGGCCAATATCAATGATGAACATAAATGCAAATATCCTTAACAAAATTCTAGCAATCAGAATCCAACCACACATTAAGAAGATCATACATCATGACCATTGGGCTTTATCCCAGGAATGCAAGGATTCTTCAATATCCTCAAATCAATGTAATACACCACACTAACAAACTGAAAAATAAAAATCATATGATTATCACAATAGATGTAGATCAAGACTTCGACAAAATTCAGCATCCATTTATGATAAAAACCCTCCAGAAGATGGGAATAGAAGGGACATACCTCAACATAATAAAAGCTATATATGACAAACACCGAGCAAGCATTATCCTCAATGGTGAAAAATTGAAAACATTTCCCCTAAGGTCTGGCTGCAATCTTAAAAATGACAGGATGATTTCTGTTCGTTTCCAAGGCAAACCATTCAATATTACAGTAATCCAGGCCTATGCCCCAACCAGTAATGCTGAAGAAGCCGAAGTTAATAGGTTCTACGAAGACCTACAAGACCTTTTAGAACTAACACCCAAAAAAGATGTCCTTTTCATTATAGGGGACTGGAATGCAAAAGTAAGAAGTCAAGAAACACCTGGAGTAACTGGCAAATTTGGCCTTGGAGCACGGAATGAAGCAGGGCAAAGGCTAATAGAGTTTTGTCAAGAGAATGAATTGGTCATAGCAAACACCCTCTTCCAACAACACAAGAGAAGACTCTACACACGGACATCACCAGATGGTCAACACCGAAATCAGATTGATTATATTCTTTGCAACCAAAGATGGAGAAGCTGTATACAGTTATCGAAAACAAGACCAGGAGCTGACTGTGGCTCAGATCATGAACTCCTTATTGCGAAGTTCAGACTTAAATTGAAGAAAGTAGGGAAAACCACTAGACCATTCAGATATGACCTCAATCAAATCACTTATGTTTATACAGTGGAAGTGAGAAATAGATTTAAGGGACTAGATCTGATTGATAGAGTGCCTGATGAACTCTGGACGGAGGTTCGTGACATTGTACAGGAGACAGGGACCAAGACCATCCCCATGGAAAAGAAATGCAAAAGAGTGAAATGGCTGTCTGAGGAGGCCTTACAAATAGCTGTGAAAAGAAGAGAGGCGAAAAGCAAAGGAGAAAAGGAAAGATATAAGCATCTGAATGCAGAGTTTCAAAGAATAGCAAGGAGAGATAAGAAAGACTTCCTCAGTGATCAATGCAAAGAAATAGAGGAAAACAACAGAATAAGAAAAACAAGAGAGCTCTTCAAGAAAATTAGAGATTCCAAGGGAACATTTCATGCAAAGATGGGCTCGATAAAGGACAGAAATGGTATGGACCTAACAGAGGCAGAGGATATTAAGAAGAGGTGGCAGGAATACACAGAAGAACTGTACAGAAAAGATCTTCACGACCAAGATAGTCACGATAATGTGATCACTGACCTAGAGCCAGACATCTTGGAATGTGAAGTCAAGTGGGCCTTAGAAAGCATCACTATGAACAAAGCTAGTGGAGGTGATGGAATTCCAGTTGAGCTATTTCAAGTCTTGAAAGATGATGCTGTGAAAGTCCTGCAATCAATATGCCAGCAGATTTGGAAAACTCAGCAGTGGCCACAGGACTGGAAGAGGTCAGTCTTCATTCCAATCCCAAAGAAAGGCAATGCCAAAGAATGCTCAAACTACCGCACAATTGCACTCATCTCACACGCTAGTAAAGTCATGCTCAAAATTCTCCAAGCCAGGCTTCAGCAGTATGTAAACCGTGAACTCCCAGATGTTCAAGTAGGTTTTAGAAAAGACAGAGGCACCAGAGATCAAATTGCCAACATCCACTGGATCATGGAGAAAGCAAGAGAGTTTCAGAAAAATATCTATTTCTGCTTCATTGACTATGCCAAAGCCTTTGACTGTGTCGATCACAATAAACTGTGGAACATTCTGAAAGAGATGGGAATCCCAGACCTCCTGACCTGCCTCTTGAGAAACCTGTATGCAGGTCAGGAAGCAACAGTTAGAACTGGACATGGAACAACAGACTGGTTCCAAATAAGAAAAGGTGTACTTCAAGGTTGTATATTGTCACCTTGCTTATTTAACTTATATGCAGAGTACATCATGAGGAACGCTGGGCTGGAAGAAGCACAAGCCGGAATAAAGATTTCTGGGAGAAATATCAACAACCTCAGATATGCAGATGACACTACCCTTACGGCAGAAAGTGAAGAGGAACTCAAAAGCCTGTTGATGAAAGTGAAAGAGGAGAGTGAAAAGGTTGGCTTGAAGCTGAACATTCAGAAAACCAAGATCATGGCATCTGGTCCCATCACTTCATGGGAAATAGATGGAAAAACAGTGGAAACAGTGTCAGACTTTGTTTTTTTGGGGCTCCAAAATCACTGCAGATGCTGATTGCAGCCATGAAATTAAAAGACGCTTGCTCCTTGGAAGGAAAGTGATGACCAACCTTGATAGTATATTAAAAAGCAGAGACATTACTTTGCCAACCAAGGTCCGTCTAGTCAAGGCAATGGTTTTTCCCGTGGTCATGAATGGATGTGAGAGTTGGACTGTGAAGAAGGCTGATCGCCGAAGAATCGATGCTTTTGAACTGTGGTGTTGGAGAAGACTCTTGAGAGTCCCTTATACTGCAAAGAGATCCAACCAGTCCATTCTAAAGGAGATCAATCCTGGATGTTCATTGGAGGGACTGATGCTAAAGCTGAAACTGCAATACTTTGGCCACCTCATGCGACGAGTTGACTCACTGGAAAAGACTCTGATGCTGGGAAAGGTTGGGGGCGGGAGGAGAAGGGGACGACGGAGAGTGAGATGGCTGGATGGCATCACCGACTCTGTGGACATGAGTTCGAATGTACTCCGGGAGTTGGTGATGGACAGGGAGGCCTGGCGTTCTGTGATTCATGGGGTCGCGGAGAGTCGGACACGACTGAGTGACTGAACTGAACTGAACTGAACTGAAGGTCTGGAACAATACAAGGGTGCCCACTCTCACCACTACTGTTCAACATAGTTCTGGAAGCTTTGGGCACAGCAATCAGAGCAGAAAAAGACATAAAAGAAATACAAATTGGAAAAGAAGATGTAAAATTTTCACTGTTCGCTGATGACATGATCGTATACATAGAAAACCCCAAAGACTCTACCAGCATTTTTTCATATACCATCTGTATATCTTCTTTGGGGAAAATCAGATCTTCCCATTGTTTTATTTTGTTTGTTTGCTTTTTAATATCGAATTGAATAATCTGTTTAGATAGTTTGGATATTAACCCCTATAGTCATACCATTTGCAAATACTTACTCCCTTTCAGTAGGTTATCTTTTCATTTTGTCAGTGTTTTCGTTTGCTGTGGAAAAGCTTTTAAGTTTAATTAGATTTGTTAATTTTAATTAAGTTTAATTTAATTTTAATTTAAGTTTAATATGGTTGGTTTTGCCATACATTGAAGTGAATCTGCCCCGAAGGTACATGAGTTCCCCCTCCCGAACCCACCTCCTTCCTCCCCTTATCCTCCCTCTGGGTCATCCCTGCATACCAGCCCAGAGCATCCTGTAACATGCCTCAATGCTGAACTGGCGATTCGTTTCAAATATGATAGTATACATCTTTCAAAGCCATTCTCCCAAACCATCCCACCCTCACCCTCTCCCACAGAGTCCCAAAGACTGTTCTATACATCTGTTTCTTTTGCTTTTCTCATATACAGGGTTGTCATTTCCATGTTTCTAAATTCCATATATATGCGTTAGTATATCGTATTGGTGTTTTTCTTTCTCTCTTACTTCACTCTGTATAATAGGCTCTAGTTTCATCCACCTCATCAGAACTGGTTCAAATGCATTCTTTTTAATGGCTGAGTAATACTCCATTGTGTACATATACCAAGGCTTTTTTATCCATTCGTCTGCAGATGGACATCAGTTCAATTCCAGAAAAATAATTGAGCCAATAAAAAAAAAGGGCCAAAGAACTAAACAGACATTTTTCCAAAGAAGACATACAGATGGCTAACAAACACATGAAAAAAATGTTCAGTTCAGTTCAGTTCAGTCGCTCAGTCGTGTCCTACTCTACTCGACCCCATGAATCACAGCATGCCAGGCCTCCCTGTCCATCACCAACTCCCGGAGTTCACTCAAACTCATGTCCACAGAGTCAGTGATGCCATCCAGCCATCTCATTCTTGGTTGTCCCCTTCTCCTCCGCCCCCCCCCAAAATGCTCAACATCCCTCATAATCAGTTCAGTTCAGTTCAGTTCAGTCGCTCATTCATGTCCAACTCTGTGACCCCATGAAACACAGCACGACAGGCCTCCCTGTCCATCACCAACTCCCGGAGTTCACTCAAACTCACATCCATCGAGTCGGTGATGCCATCCAGCCATCTAATTCTCCCTCATCCCCTTCTCCTCCCGCCCCCAATCCTTCCCAACATCAGAGTCCTTTCCAGTGAGTCAACTCTTCGCATGAGGTGGCCAAAGTATTGGAGTTTCAGTATCTTCTTAGAAAGAAAGTGAAGTCGGTCAGTCATGTCGAAATTTTTGAGACCCCATGGACTATAGCCTACCACGCTCCGCTATCCATTGGATTTTCCAGTCAAGAATACTGAAGTAGTTCGCCATTTCCTTCTCCAGGGGATCTTCCTGACCCAGGGATCAAACCCGGGTCTCCTGAATTGCAGGCAGACTCCTTACCATCTGAGCCACCAAGGAATCCTCAGTTCAGTCACTCAGTCGTGTCTGACTCTCCGCGACCACATGAATCACAGCACGCCAGGCCTCCCTGTCCATCACCAACTCCCGGAGTTCACTCAAACTCATGTCCACAGAGGCGGTGATGCCATCCAGCCATCTCATTCTCTGTCGTCCCCTTCTCCTCCCGCCTTCAACCTTTCCCAGCATCAGAGTCTTTTCCAGTGAGTCAACTCGTCTCATGAGGTGGCCAAAGTATTGCAGTTTCAGCTTTAGCATCAGTTCTTCCAATGGACACCCAGGATTGATCTCCTTTAGAATGGACTGGTTGGATCTCCTTGCAGTACACGGGACTCTCAAGAGGCTTCTCCAGCACCATAGTTTAAAAGCATTAATTCTTCGGCGATCAGCTTTCTTCACAGTCCAACTCTCACATCCATACATGACCACAGGAAAAACGATAGCCTTGACTAGACGGACCTTGGTTGGCAAAGTATTGTCTCTGTTTTTTAATATACTATCAAGGTTGGTCACAACTTTCCTTCCAAGGAGTAAGCGTCTTTTAATTTCATGGCTACAATCAGTATCTGCAGTGATTTTCGAGCCCAAAAAAATAAAGCCTGACACTGTTCTGCAAATCAAAACCAAAATGAGATACCATTTCACACCAGTCCAAATGGATGCTATCAAAAAGTCTACATGCAATATATGCTGGAGAGGGTGTGGAGAGAAGGGAATCCTCTTACACTCTAGGTGGGAATGCAAACTAGTACAGCCACGATGGAGAACAGTGTAGAGATTCCTCAAAAAACTGGAAACAGAACTGCCATATGATCCAGCAATCACACTCCTGGGCATACACACCGAGGAAACCAGAATTGAAAGAGACACATGTACTCCAATGTTCATTGAAGCACTGTTTATAATAGCCAGGACTTCAAGTGTTTTAGAAGTGGCAAGAGTGGACATCTGTGTTTTGTTCTTGATTTAGAGGGATAGCTTTCAGCTTTTTGCCTCTGAATATGTTATCATCTCTCTTTGTTATAAATCTACTTTATTATGTTCAGACAACCACATGGACGATACAGTCCATGGAATTCTCTAGGCCAGAGTACTGGAGTGGGCACAGTGCGGCTTCCACTTTCACTTTCATTATGTTCAGATATATTCCCTCCATATCAAGTATGCTGAGAGTTTTTGAAATGAATGAATATTCATTCTCAGTTTTATTAATGTCCTCTCTAGATCTTTATTATTGCCTTCATTCTGAGGATTTGGGGCTTCATTTATTCTTCTTTTTCTACTTCATTTATATAGTAATTTAAGTTGTTTATTTCAGCTTTTCCCCCGCCTTGAGGGAAGCATCTGTCACTATACAATTTCCCCTAGAATTGCTTATGCTAAATCCAAAAGATTTTGGACAGTTTGTGTTTTTATTAATCTCAAAGAATTTTCTGATTTCCTTTTTGATTTCTTCATTACCTCATTGGTATTTAGTAGCATGTTGTTTCGTCTTCTTATGTTTGTGTTTCTCCCATATTCCCCTCCTGTAATTGATTTCTTATTTTGTACCACTGTGGTCAGAAAAAGCGCTTGATATAATTTCTGTCTTCTTAAATGTGTTGAGACTTGTTTTGTAGCCTAGCATTTCATCATCCCTGAAAAAATATCCTGTGCGCACTTGAAGGTGCATATTCTGCTATTTTACGATAGACTATGCCAGGTGGCTCAGAGGTAAGGAATCTGCCTGCAACGCAAAAGATGCAGATTTGATCCCTGGGTCAGCAAGATCCCCTGGAAAAGGAAATGCAATAAACTCCAGTGTTCTTGCCTGGGATATTCTATGGACAATGGAGACTGGAAGGCTACAGCCCATGGGATTTCAAAAGAGTCAGACTACTTAGTAACTAAAGAACAACAAGAAATGCTGTAGGTATCTATTAAGTTCAACTACTCTAATTTGTAAGTTAAGACTACAGTTTTCTTATTGATTTTCTATCAGGATGCTCTGTCCATTGATGTAATAGGGTGTTTAAGGTAGTTACCGTTTATTTTCCAATACACTTGTCTCTTAATTTTCATACTAGACTATCTCTTAATTGATCCACAGCCTTTACTTTGTGTTTTTGTGTACTGGTGGAAGTTTTTCCCTTTTCTGTAGGATTTTACTTCTTTTTCCACTTAGAGAAGACTCTTTAATATTTCTTTCCGAGTTGGATTATTATGGATAAGTTTTTGCTTGTCTGAGAAGTTCTCTCCAATTCTGAATTATATTCTTCCCTAAAATGGGGAAGGAAATAATCACCCATGTCGAAGAAACCCAGAGAGTCCCTAACAGGATAAAACCAAGGCGAAATACTTCAAGACATATATTAATCAAATTAACAAAAATCAAACACAAAGAACAAATATTAAAAGCAGCAAGGGAAAAGCAACAAATAACACACAAGGGGGTTCCCATAATGACAAAAGCTGACCTTTCAACAGAAACTCTTCAGGCCAGGAGGGAATGGCAAGACATACTTAAAGTGATGAAAGAAATTAACCTACAGCCCAGATTACTATACCCAGCAAGGATCTCATTCAAATATGAAGGAGAAATCAAAAGCTTTACAGACAAGCAAAAGCTGAGACAATTCAGCATCACCAAACCAGCTCTCCAACAAATACTATAGGATCTCCCCTAGGCAGGAAACACAGAAAGGGTCTATAAACTCGAACCCAAAACAAATGGCAACGGGATCATACTTATCAATGATCATCTTAAACGTAAATGGGTTGAATGCCCCAACGGAAAGACAAAGGCTGGCAAATGGATACAAAAACAAGACCCCATATATGTTGTCTACAAGAGATACACCTCAAAACGAGGAAACATACAGACTGAAAGTGAAGGGCTGGAAAAAGATATTCCACGCAAATAGAGACCAAAAGAAAGCAGGAGTAGCAATACTCATATCAGATAAAATAGATTTTAAAACAAAGGCTGTGAAAAGAGACAAAGAAGGAAACTACATAATGATTAAAGGATCTCTCCAAGAGGAAGATATAAAAATTATAAATATTTATGCATGTAACATAGGTGCACCACAATATGTAAGACAATTACTAACAAGTATGAATGGGGAAATTAACAACAACGCAATAGTAGTGGGAGACTTTAATATCCTACTTACATCTACGGATTGATCAACTAAACAGAAAATTAACAAGGAATCACAAACTTTTAATGATACAATAGCCCAGTTAGACCTAATAGACCTCTATAGGACATTTCACCCCAAAACAATGAAATTCAACTTTTTCTCAAGTGCACACGGAACATTTTCCAGGGTAGATCATATCCTGGGCCATAAATCTAGCCCTCTTAAATTCAAAAAATGAAATCCCTCCATGCATCTTTTCTGACGACAATGCAGTAAGTTTAGATCTCAATTACAGGAGAAAAACTATTAAAAATCCAAAAATATGGAGGCTGAAAAACACGCTGCTGAATAATGAACAAATCACAGAAGAAATCAAAAGAGAGATCAAAATATGCATAGAAATGAATAAAAATGAAAACACAACAACCCAAAACCTCTGGGAAACTGAAAAAGCAGTGCTAAGGGGAAGGTTCATAGCAATAGAGGCATATCTCAAGAAATAAGAAAAAAGTCAACTAAAAAACATAACTCTACATCTAAAGAAATTAGAAAAGGAAGAATTGAAGAACCCCAGGGTTAGTAGAAGGAAAGAAATCGTAAAAATTAGGGTAGAACTAAATACAAAAGGAACAAAAGAGACCATACCAAAAATCAACAAACCCAAAAGCTGGTTCTTTGAGAAGGTAAATGAAATTGACAAACCACTAGACAGACTCATCAAGAAACTAAGGGAGAAGAACCAAATCAATAAAATTAGAAATGAAAATGGAGAGATCACAACCGACAACACAGAAATACAAAGGATTATTAGGGGATACTATCAGCAATTATATGGTAATAAAATGGACAACTTGGAAGAAATGGACAAATTGTTAGAAAAGTACAACTTCCCAAAACTGAACCAGGAAGAAATAGAAAATCTTAATAGACTTATCACAAGCACGGAATTAGAGACTGTAATCAGAAATCTCCAGGCAAACAAAATCCCAGGTCCAGATGGCTGTTCACAGCTGAATTCTACCAAAAATTTAGAGAAGAGCTAACACCTATTCTACTCAAACTCTTCCAGAAAATTGCTGAGGAAGGGAAACTTCCAAACTAATTCTATGAGGCCAGCATCACCCTAATCCCAAAACCTGGTAAAGATCCCACAAATAAAAGAAAACTACAGGCCACTATCACTGATGAACATAGATGCAAAAATCCTTAACAAAATTCTAGCAATCAGAATCCAACAACACATTAAGAAGATCATACATCATGACCAAGTGGGCTTTATCCCAGGAATGCAAGGATTCTTCAATATCCGCAAATCAATCAACGTAATGCACCACATTAACAAACTAAAAATAAAAATCATATGATTATCTCAATAGATGCAGAGAAAGCCTTCAACAAAATTCAACATCCATTTATGATAAAAACCCTCCAGAACGTGGGAATAGAAGGGACACACCTCAACATAATAAAAGCTATATACGACAAACCCACAGCAAACATTATCCTCAACGGTGAAAAACTGAAAGCATTTCCCCTAAAGTCAGGAACAAGACAAGGGTGCCCACTCTCACCCCTACTATTCAACATAGTTCTGGAAGTTTTGGCCACAGCAATCAGAGCAGAAAAAGACATGAAAGGAATCCAAATTGGAAAAGAAGAAGTAAAATGTTCACTGTTCCCTGATGACATGATCCTCTACACAGAAAACCCTAAAGACTCTACTAGAAAACTACTAGAGCTAATCAGTGAATACAGTAAAGTTGCAGGATATAAAATCAACACACAGAAATCCCTTGCGTTCCTATACACTAATAATGAGAAAATAGAAAGAGACATTAAGGAAACTATTCCATTCACTGTTGCAATGAAAAGAATTAAATACTTAGGAATATATCTACCTAAAGAAACAAAGGAATTGTTCATAGAAAACTATAAAACACCAGTGAAAGTAATCAAAGAGGACACTAATAGATGGAGAAATATACCGAGTTCGTGGATTGGAAGATTAAATATTGTAAAAATGAGTATACTACCCAAATAATTTTTACATTCAATACAATCCCTATCAAGATACCAAAGATATTTTTTCACAGAGCTAGAACAAATAATCTCACAATTTGTATGGAAATACAAAAAACATCGAATAGCCAAAACAATCTTGAGGAAGAAAAATGGAACTGGGGGAATCAACCTGCCAGACTTCAGGCTCTACTACAAAGCCACAGTCATCAAGACAGTATGGTACTGGCATAAAGAAGCCTAACCCAGAATCTCTGACTCTGAATCCCTATATATACCTTCTCAGGACAATGAGGAGCCACACCCTTCAATCTGATTGGTCAGCTAGGTACTCCCCCAGCCAATGGTGGCCTTGGGGTCTTAGACATCACAATGAACCACTTTGCCCATCAACATGGGCTAGTGGAGCCTGAGGGAGGCCTTGAAACAACTTACCCACTGCTGACACCTCTGTGTGTCTGATTCTGGAGAGTGGTGATTCAGGGGCATTTTATTTCTGCTCATGACCTTCAGACTTTCCTTCAGTGCCCTTTATTCTTAAACTTATATGTTTCCCTTCAACACTCCTGCTTCCTCCATCCCTGTTTGAACACTTTTAATCCCATTATAGCACTTCAGAGTCCTCTAGTCCCTTCAGCTCTAGACCAACCTCGTCCTATTGGGGGTTCTTGAGGGGTTTAAGAAAATTAAGAGCAAGCAATTAACATGGAAAAAGATAATTAAGAACATTTTGTATGTTTTTTTCTACTCCAAGGAGCTTTAGAGACCCCAAGATTGGGTGAATCCTCATCTGCTGCCCCAAGGTCAATACACCGTCTCCATAAGATTACACATCAGAGCAAAGAAAGTGTTAAATATCTCCTCCAATAATATTGTTGGTGACACTTCAACTCTCATATTGAGTAGGGAAACTCAACTTGCCCCATCTACGAGAAATACATTCCTGATTAAAGAAAAAGAAAGGTGCCCAAAGGCAAGAGTCATATGACCACTGCACCACAGACTCTTGACTGAATCACTTCCCCAATGGTCCCTCATAGACAGTTATCAGGTAGAGCCCACTGTGTAGCTGACCAATAGCTGATCAGGAGACATACCAGTAGGTACCTCATTGATAGTTGGTTTCTTATGGGCTGGGCCCAGGGATGCGCTGTCCAATTTCTGAGCAAATCCTGTTGCTTAGTAACATGATGTAGAGTAGTAAGTCTCAGTAATGGCTACCTAATAAGGGCTGTGCTCACGCTGCTCTGTTACATAAGGATATTTTGGGTCCAGTGTGCTGGAATCTTTTTGATTGGCTCCTTTCAAACCTCAGATTTTGATTTCACATGCTTGTTTAATTTTTGTACATGATTTTTTTTCATTTTATTCCCAGGCATGCCTGTCAACAGTGCTTATCTCTATGCCCCTCAAACAGCTGCCACTTGATCCCATGAGCCACATATAGTATAGCTAATATTTCACATCCACGAATAATGTGAAGGCCAGCCCACCTTGAGAACTACTTTGATGAACCTTAACATCACAGTGATTCTTATTCTATTCACAAGATAACAGAGCAGGATGATGGAAATTCAATAAGTATAAAAATGAAATTAGAGGACACCTATAAGTATGTCAATAGAAATATATATACTGTTAATATTTTGTCTTTGTTGTTCTACCTAAATGTTTATAACATATATATTGTGTTTGTTATATAATGCTAGAGTATATAATACACATATATTTGGATAAGCATATATACAACAGTGAATTTTTTCAAACTTATAGAAATTGAATCAAACTATATGCACTATCTTAGCCTTCCTTTTCTATACAATATGCTGGAACAATTTTTCCATCTCAACGAACATGTATCTGCCATTATTTCTAAGGATTACTATAGTGTTCAAATGCTTCCTTATCCCATAGTCCCTGCGAATGCTTTGAAGAGAGGAACCATGTGTGCTTTGTTCACTGGTTGCTTCAATATCTTTTCTATTGTAAATAAGGCTGTAATAGACATTGGAATTATGTATCTTTTCAAATTAGTTTTCATTGTCTTCTGATATATACCTCAGAGTGGAATTGCTGGGTCAACTGGTAGTTCTTTTTTTAGTTTTTTGAGAAAATTTCATGATGTTTTTCATAGAGACTGCACAAATTTGCATTCCCACCAATTAAGTACAAGGGCTTCCCCTTCTTCTCATCCTTGTCAACATTTGTTATTTTCACATTTTTGATTTGGTGATAGCCATTTTGATGAGTGTGAGGTGGTATATCCTTGCGATATTGGTTTTAATTTCTCTGACAGTGATGTTCATCATTTTATCATGTGCCATCTCCGTATCTTCTTTGGAGAAAATCAGATCTTCCCATTGTTATTTTTTGTTTGTTTGTTTGTTTGTCTTTTAATATCGAGTTGAATAATCTCTTTAGATAGTTTGGATATTAACCCCTTATAGTCTTATTATCTGCAAATACTTACTCCCATTCAGTAGGTTGTCTTTTCATTTGGTCAGTGATTTTGTTTGCTGTGCAAAAGCTTTTAAGTTTAATTAGATCTCATTTTTTTCCTTTGCTTCCTTTGCCTTACGAGACAGATGAAAAAAATTTTGCTATGAATTATGTCAAAGAGTGTTCTGCCTATATTTTCTTCTAGGGGTTTCATTGCTTCCAGTCTTTCATTTAAGATTTTAATTCACCTTGATTTCATTTGTTTAATCATTTTATGTAAGCTGAAACTCCAATACTTTGGCCACCTGATGCGACGGATTGACTCACTGGAATAGACTCTGATGCTGGGAGGATTTGGGGGCAGGAGGAGAAGGGGACGACTGAGATTGAGATGGCTGGATGGCATCACCGACTCGATGGACATGAGTTTGAGTGAACTCCTGGAGTTGGTGTTGGACAGGGAGGCCTGGCGTGCTGTGATACATGGGGTCCCCAAGAGTCGGACACGACTGAGCGACTGAACTGAACTGAAGTGAAGTGATAGCTTTCTGTATATAGTATCATGTCACTGCAAGTAGGGACTGTTTTACTTCTTCCCTCCAATTTGGATGACTTTAATTTATTTTCTTTGAATGACTGCTGTGCCTAGTACCTCTAGTGTTTTAGAAGTGGCAGTGGGCATCTGTGTCTTGTTCCTGATTTAGATGTATAGCTTTCAGCTTTTTGCCACTGAAGAGGATATCATCTATGTTTGTTATAAATCACCTTTATTATGTTCAGACGACAACATGGAGTATAGGGTCCATGGCATTCTCTAGGCCAGAGTACTGGAGTGGGCAATGTGCGACTTCCACTTTCACTTTCCCTATGTTCAAATATTTTCCCTCCATCTCAAGTATGGTGAGAGTTTTTGAAATGAATGTATGTTGAATTTTGTCAAATGCTTTTACAGCATCTGTTGAGATGATCATGTGATTTTTCTCCTTCTCTTTCCTAATGTGGTGTACCACACTGACTAATTTGCAGCTATTGAACCATCCTTGTACCCCTGGTATAAGTCCAAATTGGTCATGGTATATGATGGTTTCAATGTGATGTTGAATTTGGTTCTCTCATATTTTGTGAAGAATATTCACATCTGTATTCAACAGAAATATTGGCATTGAATTTTCTTCCTTGCTGGTGTCTTTGTCTGGTTTTGGTGTTAGGAAAATAATAGTTCCATAAAAAATTTGGGATGACTCCATTTTCTTAATTTTTGGAATAGTTTGAGAATGTTGGGTATAAGCTCTTCTATATATGTTTGTAAACATTCTGCTATGAAGCTCTGTGGTCCTGAACGTTATTTTCCTAAGAGATTTTTTTATTATAAATTCAATTTAACTACTAGTGTTTCAACTCTTCAGATTATACATTCCTTCCTGATTCAGTTTTGAAAGGTTGTATGGTCCTAGAGTTTTGTCAGTTTCTTCTAGGTTGTCCAATTTTTCGGCATATAATATTTGTAGCATCCTCTTATCATTGTTCCCTATTGCTGTGATGTTGGCTGTAATGTCTTTTTGCATTTGTTGGTTTGAGTCATCTATCTTTTATTTTTGATGAGCCTGGCTAAAGACTTCATAATTTTGTTTAACTTTTCAAAAAATATCATTTCACTTAACGGGCATTTTTTTACATTAGAAAAGGGGAAGTCTCCATTTTATTAATGTCCTCTCTGATCTTTATTATTGCCTTCATTCTGAGGATTTGGGGCTTCATTTATTCTTCTTTTTCTACTTCATTTATATAGTAAATTAAGTTGTTTATTTCAGTTTTTCCCCCGCCTTGAGGGAAGCATCTGTCACTATTTATTTTCCCCTAGAACTGCTTTTTCTAAATCCAATAGATTTTGAAAAGTTGGTGTTTTTACTAGTCTCAAAGTATATTCTGATTCACTTTTTGATTTCTTCCTTAGCTGATTGCTATTTAGGAGCATGTTGTTTTGTCTCCATATTTTTGTGTTTGTCCCATAGTCCCCTCCTGTAATTGATTTCTTCTTTTGTACCACTGTGGTCAGAAAAAGTGCTTGATATAATCTGTCTTCTTAAATGTGTTGAGACTTGTTTTGTGGCCTAGCATTTGATCATCCCTGAAAAAATGTCCTGTGTGCATTTGAAGGTGTGTATTCTGCTATTTGGGGATAGACTATGCCAAGTGGCTCAGAGGTAAAGAATCTGCCTGCAACGCAGAAGATGCAGACTTGATCCCTGGGTCAGCAAGATCCCCTGGAAAAGGAAATGCAATAAAATCCAGTGTTCTTGACTGGGAAATCCTATGGACAGAAGAGCCGGGAGGGCTACAGCCCAAGGGATTTCAAAAGAGTCAGACATCTTAGTAACAGAAAAACAACAAGAAATGCTGTAGGTATCTATTAAGTTCAACTACTCTAATCTGTCATTTAAGACTCAGTTCAGTTCAGTTCAGTTGCTCAGTCATGTCCGAATTTCCGTGACCCCATGAATCACAGCACGCCAGGCCTCCCTGTCCATCACCAACTCCCAGAGTTCACTCAAATTCATGTCCACAGAGTCAGTGATTCCATCCAGCCATCTCATTCTTGGTCGTCCCCTTCTCCTCCCGCCCGCAACATTTCCCAGCATCAGAGTCTTTTCCAGTGAATCAACTCGTGGCATGAGGTGGCCAAAGTATTGCAGTTTCAGCTTTAGCATCAGTCCTTCCAATGAACATCCAGGATCGATCTCCCTTAGAATGGACTGGTTGGATCTCCTTGCAGTAACAGACTCTCAAGAGTCTTCTCCAACACCACAGTTCAAAAGCATCGATTCTTCGGCGATCAGCCTTCTTCACAGTCCAACTCTCACATCCATACATGACCATGGTCAAAAACCATTGCCTTGACTAGACGGACCTTGGTTGGCAAAGTAATGTCTCTGCTTTTTAATATACTATCTATGTTGGTCATAACTTTCCTTCCAAGGAGCAAGCGTCTTTTAATTTCATGGCTGCAATCAGCATCTGCAGTGATTTTGAAGCCCCAAAAAACAAAGTCTGACACTGTTTCCACTGTTTTTCCATCTATTTCCCATGAAGTGATGGGACCAGATGCCATGATCTTTGTTTTCTGAATGTTGAGCTTCAAGCCAACCTTTTCACTCTCCTCTTTCACTTTCATCAAGAGGCTTTTGAGTTCCTCTTCACTTTCTGCCATAAGGGTAGTGTCATCTGCATAACTGAGGTCATTGATATTTCTCCCAGCAATCTTGATTCCAGCTTGTGCTTCTTCCAGCCCAGGGTTCCTACAGTTTTCTTATTGCTTTTCTATCAGGATGCTCTGTCTATTGATGTAATAGTGTGTTTAATGTACTTAGCGTTTAATTTGCAATTCACTTTTCTTTTAATTTTCATACTCGATTATCTACTTGGCTGATCCACAGCCTTTACTATGTGTTTCTGTGTACTTGTGGGAGTTTTTCCCTTCTCTGTAGATTTTTACTTCTTTTTCCACTGAGAGAAGACTCTTTAATATTTCCTTCCATGCTGGTTTATTATGGACAATCTCTTAGCTTTTGCTTGTCTGAGAAGTTCTCTCCAATATTGGATGATAATCTTGTTGGGTAGAGTATTATAGGTCGCAAGTTTTTCCCTTTCAGCACGTTAAATATATATATTTGACCCCTTTATCTCTCTCTTTTCCTTCTACGACCCCAATAAAGTGAATGTTAGTATACTTGAGGTTGTCTAGAAGTCTCTTAAAATTTTCTCCTTTTTAACTTGTTTTCCGTTTTGTTTTTCCTATTGGGCAATTTCCATAATTTTACGTTCCATATTAATTTTGGTTCTTGAGCGACTGAACTGACTGACTGACTGACTATGTATTGGTAACTCTCACTTTGGTAAGAGGTGGGGCTATAGGTATAGAGGCTAGAACTAGTGCCAGGTATGAGCCCGGATTTCTCCTGTGCTCAGTAGCCAACCCTACCTATTGGGGAGGTAGGTTGAGTATCCAGTTAATGGTACAGAAGCCCTGAGTTTCAGATCCATGCTTATTCAATTTCATGTAAGTGGGTGCTGTATCCCCTTCCAGCATTGGAAATTATGCCCAAAAACAAAGAAGTGCTGGAGCAAGAAGGGGTGCCTAATATGGGCCTGAGTGCATACTAGGACAGTCCCAGCACACCAGTCAGAGTTCCAGATACTCCCACTGTGCCACCTCCATAAGCACTGGTAATGGCTGCTCTCAAGTTGCTCAGATGTAGGCGAGATCTGAGTTGGCTCCACTCCTGGCACCTGTACATTCTTCTTAGCCATGGAAGCCTTTGTCATAGTTGTGGGAAGGGGTGTTCTATGAAATAAGAGGGGCTGGAATAGGCATTTAGAGTGGGTTAGGTCATGACCTGGCATTGTTATCTGGAAACAGTCAGCATCCTGTATAATTTCAACATGTTTACTCTGCCTTGCTTTTTGAGTAAGCAAACGTGTGGTTGCCTCCGCAAACTCTTCACATAGAGATTAATAAATAAATAAATGCTCACTAAGCCAAACAAAAGAGGAAGAGATAGTTAATCTACCTGATAAAGAATTCAGGGAAATGATAGTGTAAATGATCCAAAATCTTGAAAACAAAATGCAGTTTGAGATAAACAGCCTGGAGACAAGGATCGAGAAGATGCAAGAAAGGTTTACCAAGCACTTAGAGGAAATAAAAAAGAGTCCATACATATGGAATAATGCAATAGATGAGATCCAAAATATTCTGGAGGGAACCAACAGTAGAATAACTGAGGCAGAAGATAGGATAAGCGAGATAGAAGATAGAATGGTAGAAATAAATGAAATAGAGAGGAACAAAGAGAAATGAATTAAAAGAAATGAGGACAATCTCAGAAACTTCTGGGACAATGTTAAACGCCCCAATATTCGAATCATAGGAGTCCTGGAAGATGAAGACAAAAAGAAAGACCATGGGAAAATCCTTGAGAGATGATCATTGGCAAGTTCCCTAAAATAGGGAAGGAAATAATCACCCAAGTCCAAGAAACCCAGAGAGTCCCAAACAGGAAAATCCCAAGGCAAAACAGCCCAAGACACATATTAATAAAATTAAGAAAGATCAAAGGCAACATCAAAGATTAAAAGCAACAAGGGAAAGAAAGGAAATAACACACAAGGGGATTCCCACAAGGATCACAGCTGATCATTTTTTTTTAATTGGAGGCTAATTATTTAACAATATTATATTAGTTGGTTTTGTCATACATTGACATGAATCCGCCCCGGGTGTACATGAATTCCCCCTCCCGAACCCCCCTCACACCTCCCAGCCTCCCTTTATCCTCCCTCTGGGTCATCCCCGCATACCAGTCCCGAGCATCCTGTAACATGCATTGACCCTGAACTGGCGATTCATTTCACTTACGATAATACACGTTTCAATGCCATTCTCCCAAACCATCCCACCATCACCCTCTCCCACAGAGTCCCAAAGACTGTTCTATACATCTGTATCTCTTTTGCTGTCTCTTATACAGGGTTATCATTTGCATCATTTTAAATTCCATATATATGTGTTAGTATATTATATTGGTGTTTTACTTTCTGGCTTGCTTTGCAGTGTATAATAGGCTCTAGTTTCATCCACCTCATTAGAACTGGTTCAAATGCATTCATTTTAAAGGCTGAGTAATAATCCATTGTGTATATGTACCAAATCTTTCTTATCCATTCGGCTGCAGATGGACATTTCGGTTGCTTCCATGTCCTGGCTATTATAAACAGTGATGCAGTGAACACGGGAGTACATGTTTCTCTTTCAATTCTGGTTTCCTATGTGTGTGTGCCCAGGAGTGCAATTGCTGGATAATATGGCAGTTCTATTTCCAGTTTTCTGAGGAATCTCCACAGTGTTCTCCATAGTGGCTGTACTAGTTTCCATTCCCAACAACAGTGTAAGAGGCTTCACTTCTCTCCACACCCTCTCCAGCATTTACTGCATGCAGATTTTTGGATAGCAGCCATTCTGACAGGTGTGGAATGGTATCTCATTGTGGTTTTGATTTGCCTTTCTCTGATTATGAGGGATGTTGAGCATTTTTTCATGTGCTTGTTAGCCATCTGTATGTCTTCTTTGGAGAAATGTCTGTTTAGTCTTTAGCCCATTTTTTGATTGGCTCATTTAATTTTCTGAAATTGAGCTGCAGGAGCTGCTTGTATATTTTGGAGATTAATCCTTTATCAGTTGCTTTATTTGCTATTATCTTCTCCCATTCTGAGGGCTGTCTTTTCACCTTGCTTATAGTTTCCTTTGCTGTGCAGAAGCTGTTGATTTTAATTAGGTTCGGTTTGTTTACTTTTGCTTTTATTTCCAATATTCTGGGAGGTGGGTCTTGGAGGATCCTGCTGTGATTTATGTCAGAGAGTGTTTTGCCTAGGTTCTCCTCTAGGAGTTTTATAGAATCTGGTCTTACATTTAGGTCTCTAATCCATTTTGAGTTTATTTTTGTGTATGGTGTTAGGAAGTGTTCTAGTTTCATTCTTTTACAAATGGCTGACCAGTTGTCCCAGCACTACTTGTGAAAGAGACTGTCTTTTCTCCGTATTATATTCTTGCCTCCTTTGTCAAAGATAAGGTGTCCATAGGTGCGTGGATTTATCTCTGGGCTTTCTATTTTGTTCCATTGGTCTATATTTCTGTCGTTATGCCAGTACCATACTGTCTTGGTGACTGTTGCTTTGTAGTAGAGCCTGAAGTCTGGCAGGTTGATTCCCCCAGTTTCATTCTTCTTCCTCAAGATTGCTTTGGCTATTCGAGGTGTTTTGGATTTCCGTACAAATTGTGAGATTATTTGTTCTAGCTCTGTGAAAAATATTTTTGGTAGCTTCATAGGGATTGCATGGGTAGTATACTCATTTTTACAATATTTATTCTTCTAATCCACGAACACGGTATATTTCTCCATCTATTAGTGTCCTCTTTGATTATTTTCACATTTTTTTAGTTTTCTATGTACAAGTCTTTTGTTTCCTTAGGTATATATATTCCTAAGTATTTAATTCTTTTCATTGCAACAGTGAATGGAATAGTTTCCGTTTTGTCTCTTTCTATTTTCTCATTATTAGTGTATAGGAATGCAAGGGATTTCTGCTTGTTGATTTTATATCCTGCAACTTTACTGTATTCATTGATTAGCTCTGGTAGTTTTCTAGTAGAGTCTTTAGGGTAGAGGATCATGTCATCAGGGAACAGTGAACATTTTACTTCTTCTTTTCCAATTTGGATTCCTTTCATGTCTTTTTCTGCTCTTATTGCTGTGGCCAAAAATTCCCGAACTATGTTGAATAGTAGTGGTGAGAGTGGGCACCCTTGTCTTGTTCCTGACTTTAGGGGAAATGCTTTCAGTTTTTCACCGTTGAGGATAATGTTTGCTGTGGGTTTGTCATATATAGATTTTATTATGTTGAGGTATGTCACTTCTATTCCCACTTTCTGGAGGGTTTTTATCATTAATAGATGTTGAATTTTTTCGAAGACTTTCGCTGCATGTATTGGGATAATCATATGAGTTTTAATTTTCCGTTTGTTAATGTGGTGTATTACGTTGATTAATTGACGGATATTGAAGAATCCTTGCATTCCTGGGATAAAGCCCACTTGGTCATGATGTATGATCTTCTTATTGTGTTGTTGGATTCTGATTGCTAGAATTTTGTTAAGGATTTTTGCATCCATGTTCATCAGTGACATTGGCCTGTAGATTTCTTTCTTTTTTTTTTTTTTGTGGTATCTTTACCAGGTTTTGGGATTAGGGTGATGCTGGCCTCATAGAATGAGTTAGGAAGTTTCCCTTCCTCAGCAATTTTCTGGAAGAGTTTGAGTAGAATAGGTGTTAGCTCTTCTCTAAATTTTTGGTAGAATTCAGCTGTGAAGCCATCTGGACTTGGGCTTTTGTTTGCTGGAAGATTTCTGATTACAGCCTCTAGTTCCGTGATTGTGATGTGTCTATTCAGATTTTCTATTTCTTCCTGGTTCAGTTTTGGAAAGTTTTACTTTTCTAGGAATTTGTCCATTTCTTCCAGGTTATTCATTTTATTGTCAGATAATTGCTGATAGTATTCTCTAATAATCCTATGTATTTCTGTGTTGTCGGTTGTAATCTCTCCATTTTCATTTCTAATTTTATTGATTTGGTTCTTCTTCCTTTGTTTCTTGATGAGTCTGGTTGGTGGTTTGTCAATTTTATTTACCTTCTCAAAGAACCAGCTTTTGGCTTTGTTGATTTTTGCTATGGTCTCTTTTGTTTCTTTTGCATTTATCTCTGCCATAATTTTTACGATTTCTTTCCTTCTACTAACCCTGGGGTTCTTCATTTCTTCTTTTTCTAGTTTCTTTAGATGTAGAGTTAGTTTATTTAGTTGACATCTCTCTTCTTTCTTGAGGTGTGCATGTTTTGTTATGACCTTTCCCCCTAGCACTGATTTCACGTGTCCCAGAGGTTTGGATTGTTGTGTTTTCATTTTCATTCATTTCTATGCACATTTTTATTTCTCTCTTGATTTCTTCTATGATATGTTCATTATTCAGCAACGTGTTGTTCAGCCTCCATATATTGTCATTTTTAAGAATTTTTCTCCCGAAATAGAGATATAATCTTACAACAGTTTGGTCCGAAAAGATGCTTGGAATGATTTCAATTTTTTTGAATTTACCAAGGCTAGATTTATGGCCCAGGATGTGATCTATCCTGGAAAATGTTCCATGTGCTCTTGAGAAAAAGGTGCAATTCATTGTTTTGGGGTGAAATGTCCTATAGAGTTCTATTTGGTCTAACTGGTCTATTGTATCATTTAAAGTTTGTGTTTCCTTGTTAATTTTCTGTTTAGTTAATCTATCCATACATGTCTGTGGGGTATTAAAATCTCCCACTATTATTGCATTGTTGTTAATTTCCCCTTCCATACTTGTTAGTAATTTTCTTACATATTGCAGTGCTCCTATGTTGGGTGCATAAATATTTGTAATTGTTGTATCTTCATCTTGGATTGATCCTTTGATCATTAATTAGTTTCCTTCTTTGTCTCTTTTCACAGCCTTTGCTTTAAAGTCTATTTTATCTGATATGAGTATTGCTACTCCTGCTTTCTTTTGGTCTCTATTTGCATGGAATATCTTTTTCCAGCCCTTCACTTTCAGTCTGTATGTGTCCCTCATTTTGAGGTGGGTCTCTTGTAGACAACATGGGGTTCTTGTTTTTGTATCCATTCAGCCAGCCTTTGTCTTTTGGTTGGGGAATCCAACCCACTTTCATTTAAGGTAATTATTGATAAGTATGATCCCGTTGCCATTTTCTTTATTGCTTTGGGTTCGAGTTTATACACCCTTTCTCTTTTTCCTGTCTAGAGAAGATCCTTTAGCATTTGTTGGAGAGTTGTTTTAGTGATGCTGAATTCTCTCAGCTTTTGCTTGTCTGTAAAGCTTTTGATTTCTCCTTCATATTTGAATTAGATCCTTGCTGGGTACAGTAATCTGGGCTGTAGGTTATTTGCTTTCATCACTGTAAGTATGTCTTGCCATTCCCTCCTGGCTTGAAGAGTTTCTGTAGAAAGATCAGCTGTTATCCTTATGGGAATCCCCTTGTGTGTTATATCCTGTTTGTCCCCTGCTGCTTTTAATATTTGTTCTTTGTGTTTGATGTTTGTTAATTTGATTAATATGTATCTTGTAGTATTTTGCCTTGGGTTTATCCTGTTGGGGATTCTCTGGGTTTCTTGGACTTGGGTGATTATTTCTTTCCCCATTTTTGGGAAGTTTTCAACTATTATCTCCTCAAGTATTCTCTCATGATCTTTCTTTTTGTCTTCTTCTTCTGGGACTCCTATGATTCGAATGTTGGAGCGTTTCACATTGTCCCTGAGGTCTTTAATATTGTCCTCATTTCTTTTAATTCGTTTTTCTCTTTCCCTCTCTGTTTCATTTATTTCTATAATTCTATTTTCTAGCTCGCTTATCCTGTCTTCTGCCTCTGTTATTCTATTGTTTGTTCCCTCCAGAGTGTTTCTGATCTCATCTATTGCATTATTCATTGTATATTGACTCTTTTTTATTTCCTCTAAGTCCTTATTAAACCTTTCTTCCATCTTCTCAATCCTTTTGTCCAGGTTATTTACCTGTAACTCCATTTTGCTTTCAAGATTTTGAATCATTTTCACCATCAAAATTCGAAATTCTTCATCAGGTAGATTCCCTATATCTTCCTCTTTTGCTTGTCTTGGTGGGCATTTATCTTGTTCCTTTACTTGCTGGGTATTTCTCTGCCTCTTCATGTTGCTTATATTGCTTTGTTTGGGGTGGCCTTTCCCTCTTCTGGCAGTTTGTAGGGTTCTCTTTATTATGTAATTTCCTCGCTGTGTGTGGGTATTGGACGGGTTACTTTTCAAGGTTGCCTGGTTAGGGAAGCTTGTGTTGGTGTTCTGGTGGGTGGAGTGGATTTCTTCTCTCTGGAGTGCAATGAAGTGTCCTGGAATGTGTTACGAGATGTCAGTGGGTTTGGTGTGACTTTGGGAAGCCTGTATATTGAAGCTCAGGGCTATTTTCCTGTGTTGCTGGAGAATTTGTGTGGTATGACTTGCTCTGGAAACTGTTGACCCTTGGGTGGTGCTTGGTTTTAGTGTAGGTATGGAGACGTTTGATGAGCTCCTATCGATTGATGTTCCCTGGAGTCAGGAGTTCTCTGGTGTTCTCAGGATTCGGGCTTAAGCCTCTTGCCTCGTTTTTTTTGGTCTTATTCTTGGAGTAGTCTCTAGACTTCTCTATCTGTCATTTCCAAGGCGGTTCCCTCTGCTTTAGCTTCTGTTTGATGGTCTCTTCAGTGTCTAATTTCCGCCCTGATATTTGGGGGCGGGTGGACACTTTAAGGCTCAGTTGTTCAGTCGTTTTCTGGGAAGGGAGGAACGCTGCAGACAAATATCTCTGGCGTCTGTGGGGAGTGCTCGCAGAGTCTCGGCCACACTGGGTTTGCCCCCGCTCACAGAGCAGGTGTTGTCCCAGTCTACACTGCACAGGCTCTAGGTTGCCCTGCCGGTAACTGTTGGAGGCTGGCGATGGGTTCTATGCACTTCCCAGATCTGAGCTGCTCAAGTTCAGTTTTTCGGGCACTCCACAAAGGCGCAGACTTGGATGGGCCTGCGTTTTGTGCCTTACCCAGGTCCAAGACTTATCGCTTCTCCAGTCCCTGCCACTTGGTTTTCTGGGTGTACAACTGGCGCAACTTCTCAGGCTGATATCGACCTGCCCTAGCCCAAGAAGTCTTGATTAGCAACAAGCCTGCCTTCAGTTTGTATCGGATGCTTTTCTGTGGCCGCGGTTGCCCCCTCTGGCTCTGGCTGACCTCCCTGCCTCTTTTGGCAGGGAATGGGGGATGGGCCAACCACAGCTGGTTCACTCTGCTCAGCCCTTTGTTCTGTGAGTGAGGCTGCTGGAGTCTTAGGTTAGAGCTTTCCGCCTTTTCATGGGGAAGCTATCCCAGTCTGCTTTGATATCCCCAGCTAGTTCTCTCAGATTGTTCTCTCAGCATTTAGGCCCAGTCCACTCTCTAAGCAGTTCAGCCATCTCCTCCCTGCCCAGCCCCCACTTGCTAATGGCATATGCACGTGTCTGCGCTGCTTCTCCCCTGGGAGTTACCGTTTGGTGGGTAATCTGTGGGTTTTAATTGTTTCCCTCTTTTTCCTCCTGGTTATGTGGCCCTCTGATGTTCCAAGGCTCACCACAGTTTCATCAGTGAGACTGTTTCCTAGTGTTTGGAAACTTCTCTCTTTTTAAAGCCTCCCTTCCCAGGATGGAGCTCCGTCCTTACCTCTTTTGTCTCTCTTTTTATCTTTTATATTTTTCCCTACCTACTTTTGAAGACAATGGACTGCTTTTCTTGGTGTCTGATGTCCTCTGTCAACATTCAGAAGTCGTTTTGTAGACTTTACTCCACGTTCAAATGTTCTTTTGATGAATTTGTGGGGGAGAGAGTGGTCTTGCTGTCTTCTTCCTCCGCCATCTTGTTCCTCTGAAAAGATGTTTATTGAAAAGATAAACAAAATAATTAAGTCTTTAGCTAGGTTCATCAAAAATAAAAGATAGATGACTGAAATAAACAAATGCAAAGGAGAGATTACATCCAACATCGCAGCAATAGGGAAAAATCATAAGAGGATACTACAAATAGTTATATGCCAAACAATTTGACACCCTAGAGGAAACTGACAAATCTCTAGGACCATACAACCTTTCAAAAATGAATCAGGAAGGAATGTATTATTTGAATATTTGAAGCACTCGTAGTGAAATTGAATTTATAATTAAAAAATCTCTTAAGAAAATTAAGTTCAGGAACACACAGCTTCACAGCAGAATGATTACAAACATGTACCAAAGAGCTTATATCCAACATTCTCAAAATATTCCAAAAAATTGAGAAAATGGAGTACTCCCAAATTTTTTATGAAGCTATTACTTTCTTAAAACCAAAACCAGACAAAGACACCACCAAAAAAGAAAACTCAATGCCAATATTTCTGTTGAATGTAGATGTGAATATTCTTCACAAAATATGAGAGAACCAAATTCAACATCACATACCATGTTCAAGATGGACTTATTCCAGGGGGACAAAGATGGTTCAATATCTGCAAATTAGTCAGTGTGGTACACCACATTAGGAAAGAGAAGGACAAAAATCACCTGATCATCTCAACAGATGCTGTGAAAGCATTTGGAAAAATTCAATATTCATTCATTTCAAAAACTATCACCATACTTGAGATGGAGGGAACATAATGAAAATGAAAGTGGAAGTCGCACTGTGCCCACTCCAGTACTCTGGCCTATAGAATTCCATGGATTGTAGAGTCAATGTGCTCGTCTGAACATAATAAAGGTGATTTAAAACAAACAGAGATGATATACTATTCAGTTGAAAAAAGATGAAAGCTATTCCTCTAAATCAGGAACAACACACAGATGCTCAATCTTGCCATTTCAAAAACACTAGAAGTACTAGGCACAGCAATCATTCAAAGATAATAAATAAAAGTCATCCAAATTGGAAGGAAGAAGTAAAACTGTCACTACTTGCAGTTGACATGATACTATATACAGAAAGTTTTCAGTTAAGTTCAGTTCAGTTCATTCTCTCAGTCATGTCCAACTCTTTGCGACCGCATGAATACCAGAACGCAGGCCTCCCTGTCCAACACCAACACCCGGAGTACACTCAAACTCATGTCCATCTAGTCGGTGATGCCATCCAGCCATCTCATTCTCTGTCGTCCCCTTCTCTTCCAGCCCCCAATCTCTCCCAGCATCAGAGTCTTTTCCAGTGAGTCAACTCATTGCATGAGGTGGCCCAAGTTTTGGAGTTTCAGCTTACAAAAAGAATGATTAAACAAATAAAATCAAGGTTAATTAAAACCCTAAATGAAAGACTGGAAACAGTGAAACCCCTAGAAGAAAATGTAGGCATAACATTCTTTGACATAATTCATAGCAATATTTTTTTCACCTGTCTCCTAAGGCAAAGGAAGCAATGGGAAAAAATGAGATCTCTTTAAACTTAAAAGCTTTTGCACAGCAAACGAAAACACTGACAAAACGAAAAGACACCCTACTGAATGAGAGTAAGTTTTTTGCAAATGATATAACTATAAGGGGTTAATATTCAAACTAAACAGATTATTCAACTCGATATTAAAAAAGAAACCAAAAAATATCAATGGGAAGATCTGATTTTCTCCAAAGAAGATATACAGATGGCACATGAAAAAATGTTGAACATCACTAACTGTCAGAGAAGTAAATACCACAATCACAAGCAGATATCACCTCACACTCATCAGAATGGCTATCATCAAAACAAAAATTCTGAAAGTAACAAATGCTGACAAGGATATGGAGAAAGGGAAGCCCTTCTACTTAATCAGTGAGAATGTAAATTTGTGCAGTCGCTATGGAAAGCATCATGAAAGTTTCTCAAAAAACTGAAAAAAGAACTACCAATTGACCCAGCAATTCCATTCCGAGGTATACATCAGAAGACAATGAATACTAATTTGAAAAGATACATCCTACAGCCTTATTTACAGTAGAAAAATTATGGAAGCAACCAGTGAACAAAGCACACTGGTTCCTCTCTTCAAAGCACTCACCTGAAGTATGGTTTAAGCAAGCATTTGAACACCATAGTAATCCTTAGAAATAATGGCAGATACATGTTCATTTAGATGGAAAAATTCTTCCAGCATATTTTATAGAAAAGAAAGGCTACAATAGTACATATATTTTGATTCAAATTCTATGAATTAAAAAATTTCACTAATGTATATATGCTCATCCAAATATATGTGTATTATATATTCTAGCATTATATAACACATATATATGTTATAAACATTTTGGTAAAACAAAAAGACAAGTTACTAATAGTATATATTTCTATTGACACACTTATCGGTGTCCACTAATTTCATTTTTATACTTTTTGAATTTCCATCATCCTGCTCTGTTATCTTGTGAATAGAGTAAGAATCACTGTGATGTTAATGGTTGTCAAAGTAGTTCTCAATGTAGGCTGGCCTTCACATTCTTGGTGGGTTTGAAATATTAGCTATAATATATGCGGCACATGGGATCAAGTGGCAGCTGTTGGACGGGCATAGAGATAAGCACTGCTGACAGTCATGCCTGGGAATACAATGAAAAGAATGATGTACAAAAGGTAAACAAGAATGTGAAATCAAATCTGAGGTTGGAAACGAGTCAATTAAAAAGATTCCAACACACTGGACCCAAAGTATCCTTATATAACAGAGCAGCGTGAGCACAGCCCTTAGCAGGTAGCCTTTGCTGTGCCTTACTACTCCACATCCTGTTACTAAGCAACAGGTCTTGCTCAGCAATTGGACAGTGCATCCCTGGGCCCTGCCCATACACAACCATCTATCAATGAGGTACCTACTGGTACGTCTCCTGCTCAGCTATTGGTCAGCTACACTGTGGGTCCTACCTGATGAGAACTGTCAAGAAGGGACCATTGGGGAAGTGATTCAGTCGAGAGTCCATGCTGCAGTGGTCATGTGACTCTTGCCTTCGGGGACCTTACTTTTTTTCTTTGTTTTTTCCTTTTTTTAAAATCAGGAATGCATTTCTGGTATATGGGACAAGTTGAGTTTCCCTACTCAATATGAGAGTTGAAGTGTCCAAAACAAAATTAGTGGAGGAGACATTGAACACTTTCTTTGCTCTGATGTGTAATCTTATGGAGACGGTGTATTGACCTTGGGGCAACAAACTGAGGATTCTCTTGGGATCTCTAAAGCTCATTGGAGTAGAAAAAGCATGCGACATGTTCTCAATTACTTTTTTCCATGTTAAGTGCTTGAATTAAAGTTACTTAAGCCCCTCAAGAACCCCTAATAGGAAGAGGGTGGTCTAGAGAAGAAGTGACGAGAGTACTCTGAAGTGCTGAAATGAGATGAGAAGTGTTCATACAGGGATGGAGGAGGCAGGAGTGTTTAAGGGTGACATATAAGTCAAGGAATAAAGGGCACTGAACGAAAGTCTGAAGGTCATGAGCAGAAACACCATGCCCCTGAATCATCATTCCACGTAATCAGACACACAATGTGTCAGCAATGGGTAAGTTGTATCATGGCCTCCCTCAACATCCACTAGCCCCTGTTGATGGGCAAAGTGTTACATTGTGATGTCTAAGACCCCAAGGCCAACATTGGCTGGAGGAGTGCCTAGCTGATCAATCAAATTGATGAGGGTGGCTCCTCATTGTCCTGAGTAGGTATATATAGGGGGGTCAGAGGCAGAGATTCTGGATTAGGCCACTTCGTGTGATCATCATGACTAGGGTAATCAGGAAGCCACAGAAGTCAAGAAGTGTTGCAACGCAGTTTGCTTCAAGGATGAAAGGAAGAAAGAGGACACATTTTCAAAGGACATACAGAGGTAGTGTGAAGGTAAGATGACTCCATCTATGTTCCCCATGATCTCCATTCTCTTTCCTGCCCAAGACCTCTACACTGCCCTTGCCTGGCACAAAAGACCTCATCAGTCCACATCCCTTTTTCATGAAATCTCCCTTCCAACTCAGTTGATATACTCTTTCCTCAAAACTAATACCCTTCTCTTTTCTTTCCAGTCACGACATATGACCAGGAGGGTCAGAAGACCTCTACAAGCGACTTTGAGAAAGAAAATACGATCATATGCCATTCAATCGAAGAAGGTGAAGAAAACAGGAAAACCAAAGAGGTTTTTCTGTTCCTGTGCACGTAAGACAGTGAATCAACGCCGAAAAAGTTACCAAAATATGAGACAGGGTCCAAGAAGGAGGCAGAATCGAAAGAGAAGATCAGCTCAATGGCCTCAGAATGAGAGACCCTGGAAACTACAACCTGGGCAGCCAGTAAGCGAGTACCAAAGGTCAGACACTTTAGAATTGTTTCTCCAGAGGTCGGCTTTCTTACAAACGGCCAACCAGGAAAAGACTGACTCTCACACTAACATAGTAAACTGCTGGCTGCCATTGAAATAAGCATCAAATGATGAAAAGATGATAATTGTGTGAGTGTGTGTGAATTTTCTGATGGGAAGGGTTATGAGGGAGTGAAGAGGTGGGCACCTGAGTGAAGAGGGGTGTGGAGTCCCGGGAGATTGGGGAACAGACCCTCAGGCCCCCAGTTAACCAGAGTAGAGGTCTGGACTGGGTCATGAGTCTGCACTGAAGATGGATATCCCTGCTTAACAATTGATCTCAGTGGCAAGGATTTGTGGTGTGGTATTACTGCCTTTGTTTGTGTTGTGGAATGACATTAGGATCTATATTGTCAAAACCCAGAGTGGAGTAGAAGATGGCAGAGGAATAGGACAGGGCGACCACTTTCTCCCCCACAATATCAGCAAAAGAATATTTGAACGCTGAGTAAATCCCACAAAACAACTTCTGTATGCTGGCAGAGGACATCAGGAACCCAGAAAAGCAGCCTATAGTCTTTGAAAGGAGGTAGGAAATAGTATAAAAGATAAAAGAGAGATAAAAGAGGGAGGGACGGAACTCCGTCCTGGGAAGGGAGGCCTAAGAAAAAAAAAATAGAGAGAATTTTCCAACACCTGGAGACACTCACGGCGAGTCTGTGACAAGCCTTGGAACCTCAAAGGGCCACATAACCAGGAGAAAAAAGAAATAAATAATTAAAACCCATAGACTAAGTGCCCAGAGGAAACTCTCAGTGGAGAAGCAGCGCAGACGCCCACACACCCCACTAGTAAGCGGGGGCCGGACAGGGAGGCGCGATGGCCTTGCGTCGAGCGAGGACCGTGCCTGAATGCCCCGAGGGCAACCTGAGGGTGCTAACGGGGAAATAGCTAAGCAGATTGTACAGTTAAAAGGTGGAAAGCCTGCGAAAAGGTGAAAAGCCCAATCCTAAGACTCCGGCAGCCCCACTCACAGAACAAAGGACTGTGCAGAGCGAGCCGGCTGTGGGTGGCCCATCCCCAAGCCCCTGCCAGGACAGGCAGGGGAGGGCGGCCAGCGCCGGAAGGGGCAACTGCAGCCCCAGAGAGGCTTCCCATACCAAGCTGAAGGCAGCTTCATTGCTAACCAAGGCTTCTTGGGTTCGGGCCGGTCAATATCCTCCTGAGAACGTGTGCCGGTTATACACCCAGAAAACCGAGTGGCAGGGACCGGGGTGGCGATAAGTCGCAGAGACCACGCTCACCAAACGCCTGGTCACCTGAGCTGCTCAGACCGGGGAAGACACAAAACGCAGGCCCAACCAAGTCTGTGCCTTTGTGGAGTACCTGAGTACCTGAACCTGAGCCGATCAGACTTGGGAAGTGCATGCAACCCAGTGCTGGCCGCTGACAGCTCCTGGCAGAGCAACCTAGAGCCTGAGCAGCATAAACAGGGAAAGCACACATGCCACGAGCGGGGACAAACCCAGTGTATCTGAGACACTGTGCGCACTCCCCACAGACGCCAGGGATATTTGCCAGCAGCCGCAGCGAGTGGGGGAAATCCCAGTGTAGCTAAGACACTGCGAACACTCCCCACAGATGAGAGTGATATTTGTTAGCAGCGTTCCTCCCTCCCTACAGCAGGACTGAACAGGTGAGCCAATAAAAAAAAAAAAAAAAGAACATAAAAGAAAAAAAAAAAGCGTCCACCACCACCTCCTGGTGTCAGGACGGGAGTAAGACACTGAACAGATCAGCAAACAGAAGAGCTTAAACAGAAGGAATGGCCTTGGAAGTAACAGATGGAGAAGTCTTGAGCCTACTGCAAGAATAAGACTGAAAACCAAAGGCAGAAGCTTAAATCCAAATCCTGAGAACACCAGAGATCTCCTGTTCACGGGATCATTAATTCATAGGTGCTCATCAAGTGCCTCCATACATACACTGAAACCAGTCATCACCCAAGAGTCAACAAGTTTCAGTGAAAGACATACCACACAAATTCTCCAGCAACACAGGAGAAGAGTCCTGATCTTCAATATACAGGCTGCCCAAAGCCACTCCAAACCCATTGACATCTCAAACTCATTACTGGACACTTCATTGCACTCCAGAGAGAAGAAATCCAGCTCCACCCAACATAACACTGACAGAAGCATCCCTAGCCAGGGAACCTTGACAAGTCACCCGTCCAACCCCAAACACAACAAGGTAACTACGTAATAAAGAGAACTCCACAAACTGCCAGAAGACGGAAAGGCCACCCCAAGCACAGCAATATAAGCAAGATGAAGAGGCAGAGAAATACGCTGCAAGTAAAGGAACAGGATAAATGCCCACCAACAAAAACTAAAGAAGAAGATATAGGGAACCTACCGGATAAATAATTTAGAATTTTAATTGTGAAAATGACTCAAAATCTGGAAAGCAAAATGGAGTTACAGATAAATAACTTGGAGAAAAGGATTGAGAAGATGAAAGAAATGTTTAATAAGGAATTAGAAGAAACAAAAAAGAGTCAATGCACAATGAATAACGCAATAGATGAGATCACAAACACTCTCGAGGGAACAAAGAGTAGAATAACGGAGGCTGAAGACAGGATAAGCGAGGTAGAAGATAGAATTGTAGAAATAAAAAAAAGAAGGATAAAGAAAAACGAATTAAAAGAAATGAGGACAGTATTAGAGACTTCTGGGACAATGTTAAACGCCCCAACATTCTAATCACAGCAGTCCCAGAAGAAGAAGACAAAAAGAAAGACCATGAGATAATACTTGAGAAGATAATAGTTGAAAATTTCCCTAAAATGGGGAAGGAAATATTCACCCAATCCAAGAAACCCAGAGAGTCCCTAACAGGATAAACCTAAGGCGAAATACTACAAGACACATATTAATCAAATTAACAACGATCAAACACGAACAAATATTAAAAGCAGCGAGGGAAAAGCAACAAATAACACACAAGGGGATTCCCCTAAGGATAACAGCTGATCTTTCAACAGAAACTCTTCAGGCCAGGAGGGAATGGCAGTACCTACTTAAAGTGATGAAAGAAAGTAACCTACAGCCAAGATTACTATACCCAGCAAGGATTTCATTCAAATATGAAGGAGAAATCAAAAGCTTAACAAACAAGCAAAAGCTGAGAGAATTCAGTATCACAAACCAGCTCTCCAACAAATACTAAAGGATCTTCTCTAGACAGGAAACACAGAAAAAATGTATAAATTCAAACCCAAAACAATAAAGAAAATGGCAACGGGACCATACTTATCAATAATCACTTTAAATGTAACTGGGTTGAATGCCCCAACCAAAAGACAAATGCTGGCTGAATGGCTAAAAAAACAAGACTCCCATATATGTTGTCTACAAGAGACCCACCAACAAAATGAGGGACACATACAGACTGAAAGTGAAGGGCTGGAAAAAGATATTCCCCACAATCAGAGACCAAAAGAAAGCAAGAGTAGCAATACTCATATCAGATAAAATAGATTTTAAAACAAAGACTGTGAAAAGAGAAAAAGAAGGAAACTACATAATGACCAAAGGATCCATCCAAGAAGAAGATATAACAATTATAAATATTTATGCACCCAACATAAGAGCACTGCAATATGTAAGACAATTACTAACAAGTATGAAAAGGGAAATTAACAACAACGCAATAATAGTGGGAGACTTTAATACCCCACTCACACCTATGGATAGATCAACTAAACAGAAAATTAACAAGGAAACACAAACTTTAAATGATACAATAGACCAGTTAGACCTAATAGATCTCTATAGGACATTTCAACACAAAACAATGAAATTCACCTTTTTCTCAAGCGCACACGGAACATTCTCCAGGTTAGATCACATCCTGGGCCATAAATCTAACATTGGTGAATTCAAAAAAATTGAAATCCTTCCAAGCATTTTCTCTGACCACAATGCAGTAAGATTAGATCTCAATTACAGGAGAAAACCAATTAAAAATGCCAACATATGGAGGCTGAACAACACACTGCTGAATAATGAACAAATCAGAGAAGAAATCAAAAGAGAAATCAAAACATGCATATAAATGAATGAAACTACAACAACCCAAAACCTCTAGGACACTGTAAAAGCAGTGCTAAGGGGAAGGTTCATAACAATACAGGCACAACTCAAGAAACAAGAAAAAAGTCAACTGAACAACCTAATTATACATCTAAAGAATCTAGGAACGGAAGAAATGAAGAACCACAGTGTTAGTAGAAGGAAATAAATCGTAAAAATTAGGCCAGAAATAAATGCAAAACAAACAAAAGAGACCATAGCAAAAATCAACAAAACCAAAAGCTGGTTCTATGAGAAGGCAAATAAAATTGACAAACCACTAGCCAGACTCATCAAGAAACGAAGGGAGAAGAACCAAATCAATAAAATTAGAAATGAAAAAGGAGAGATCACAACTGACAACACAGAAATACAAAGCATTATTAGAGAATACTATCAGTAATTATATGGCAATAAAATGAATAACTTGGAAGAAATGGACAAATTCTTGGAAAAGTACAACTTTCCAAAACTGAACCGGGAAGAAATAGAAAATCTGAACAGACCCATCACAAGCACGGCACTACAGGCTGTAATCAGAAATTTTCCAGCAAACAAAAGCCCAGGTCCAGACGGCTTCACAGCTGAAATCTACCAAAAATGTAGAGAAGAGCTAACACCTATTCTACTCAAACTCTTCCAGAAAATTGCTGAGGAAGGGAAACTTCTTAACTCATTCTATGAGGCCAGCATCACCCTAACCCCAAAACCTGGTAAAGATCCCACAAAAAAAGAAAACTACACGCCAATATCACTAATGACCATAGATGAAAAAATCCTTAACAAAATTCTAGCAATCAGAATCCAGCAACATATTAAGAAGATCATACATCATGACCAAGTGGGCTTTATCCCAGGAATGCAAGGATTCTTCAATATTCTCAAATCAATCAACGTAATACACCACATTTACAAACTGAAAAATAAAAATCATATGATTATCTCAATAGATGCAGAGAAAGCCTTCAACAAAATTCAACATCCATTTATGAAAAAAAACCCTCCAGAAAGTGGGAATAGAAGGGACGTATCTCAACATAATAAAAGCTATATATGACAAATTCACAGCAAACATTATCCTCAACGGTGAAAAACAGAAAGCATTTCCCCTAAAGTCAGGAACAAGACAAGGATACCCACTCACACCACTACTACTCAACATAGTTATGGAAGTTTTGGCCACAGCAATCAGAGCAGAAAAAGACATAAAAAGAATTCAAATTGGAAAAGAAGAAGTAAAACTTTCACTGTTCACTGATGACATGATCTTCTACACAGAAAACCCTAAAGACTCAGCCAGAAACTTAGGAGAGCTAATCAATGAATACAGTAAAGTTGCAGGATATAAAATCAACACGCAGAAATTCCTTGCATTCCTATACACTAATAATGAGGAAATAGAAAGAGAAATTAAGGAAATCATTCAATTCACTATTGCAACGAAAAGAATTAAATACTTAGGAATATATCTACCTAAATAAACAAAAGACTTATACATAGAAAACTATAAAACACTGGTGAAATTAATCAGGGAGGACACTGATAGATGGAGAAATATACCGTGTTCGTGGATTGGAAGATTAAATATTGTGAAAATGAGTATACTACCCAAAGCAATTTATACATTCAATGCAATCCCTATCAATCTACCAACGATAATTTTTACAGAGCTAGAACAAATGATCTCAAAATTTGTATGGAAATACAAAAAATCCAGAATAGCCAAAGCAATCTTGAGGACGAAGAATGGAACTGAAGGCATTAACCTGCCGGACTTCAGGATCTACTACAAAGCCACAGTCATCAGGACAGTATGGTACTGGCATAAAGACAGAAATATAGATGAATGGAACAAAATAGAAAGCCCAGAGATAAATCCACGCACCTATGGACACCTTATCTTTGTCAAAGAGGCAAGAATATAAAATGGAGAAAAGACAGTCTCTTTAACAAGTGGTGCTGGGAAAACTGGTCAGCCATCTGTAAAAGAATAGAACTAGAACACTCCGTAAAACCATACACCAAAGTAAACTCAAACTGGATTAGAGAGCTAAATGTAAGACCAAAAATTGTAAAACTCCTAGTGGAGAACATAGGAAAAATTCTCTCCGACACAAATCACAGGAAGATCCTCCATGACGCACCTCCCAGAATATTGGAAATAAAAGCAAAACTAAACAAATGCAAAGAAATAGAGGAAAACAACAGAAAAGGAAAAACAAGAGGTCTTTTCAAGAAAATTAGAGATATCAAGGGAACATTTCATACAAAGATGGGCTCGATAAAGGACAGAAATGGTATGGAACTAACAGAAGCAGAAGATATTAAGAAGAGGTGGCAAGAATACACAGAAGAACTGTACAAAAAAAGATCTTCACGATGAAGACAATCACGATGGCGTGATCACTCACCTGGAATCAGACATCTTGGAATGTGAAGTCAAGTGGGCCTTAGAGAGCATCATGACGAAAAAAGCTAGTGGAGGTGATGGAATTCCAATTGAGCTATTTTAAATCCTGAAAGATGATGCTGTGAAAGTGCTGCACTCAATATGCCAGCAAACTTGGAAAACTCAGCAATGGCCACAGGACTGGGAAAGGTCAGTCTTCATTCCAATCCCAAAGAAAGGTGATGCCAAAGAATGCTCAAACTACCACAAAATTGCACTCATCTCAAACGATAGTAAATTCATGCTCAAAATTCTCCAAGCTAGGCTTCAGCAATATGTGAATCGTGAACTTCCAGATGTTCAAGCAGGTTTTAGAAAAGGCAGAGGCACCAGAGATCAAATTGCCAACATCTGCTGGATTATGGAGAAAGCAAGAGAGTTCCAGGAAAACATCTATTTCTGTTTCATTGACTATGCCAAGGCCTTTGACTGTGTGGATCACAATAAACTGTGGAAAATTCTGAAAGAGATGGGAATACCAGACCACCTGACCTGCCTCTTGAGAAACCTGTATGCAGGTCAGGAATCAACAGTTAGAACTGGGCATGGAACAACAGACTGATTCCAAATAGGAAAAGGAGTACGTCAAGGTTTTATATTGTCACCCTGTTTATTTAACTTATATGCAGAGTACATCATGAGGAACGCTGGGCTGGAAGAAGCACAAGCTGGAATCAGTATTGCCGGGAGAAATATCAATAACCTCAGATATGCAGATGACACCACCCTTGTGGCAGAAAGTGAAGAGGAACTCAAAGGCCTCTTGATGAAAGTGAAAGACGAGAGTGAAAAGGTTGGCTTGAAGCTCAACATTCAGAAAACGAAGATCATGGCATCTGGTCCCATCACTTCTTGGGAAATAGATGGGGAAACAGTGGAAACCATGTCAGACTTTATTTTTTTGGCTACAAAATCACTGTGGATGCTGATTGCAGCTATGAAATTAAAAGACGCTTACTCCTTGGAAGGAAAGTTATGACCAGCCTACATAGCATATTAAAAAGCAGAGACATTACTTTGCCAACAAAGGTCGATCTAGTCAAGGCTATGGTTTTTCCTGTGGTCATGTATGGATGTGAGAGTTGGACTGTAAAGAAAGCTGATCACCGAAGAACTGATGCTTTTGAACTGTGGTGCTGGAGAAGACTCTTGAGAGTCCCTTGGACTGCAAGGAAATCGAACCAGTCCATTCTAGAGGAGATCAATCCTGGGTGTTCATTGGAAGGACTGATGCTAAAGCTCAAACTCCAATACTTTGGCCACCTCATGTGACAAGTTGACTCACTTGAAAAGACTCTGATGCTGGGAGCGATTGGGGGTAGGAGGAAACGGAGACAGCAGAGAATGAGGTGGCTGGATGGCATCACCGCCTATGTGGACATGAGTTTGAGTGAACTCCGGGAGTTGGTGATAGACAGGGAGGCCTGGCGTGCCGTGGTTCATGGAGTCGCTAAGAGTCGGACACGACTGAGCGACTGAATTGAACTGAACTGAACTGAACTGAAACAAATGGGACCTAAGTAATTCCAAAGCTTCTGCACAGCAAAGGAAACTATAAGCAAGGTGAAAAGACAGCCTTCAGAATGGGAGAAAATCATAGCAAATGAAACAACGGACAAAGAATTAATCTCCAAAATATACAAGCATCTCCTGCAGCTCAATTCCAGAAAAATAAAAGACCCAATCAACAACTGGGCCAAAGAACTAAACAGACATTTCTCCAGAGAAGACATAAAGATGGCTAACAAACACATGAAAAAATGCTCAACATCCCTCATAATCAGAGAAATGCAAATCAAAACCACAATGAGATATCATTTCACACTAGTCAGAATGGCTGCTATCCAACATTCTACATGCAATGAATGCTGGAGAAGGTGTGGAGAGACGGAAACCCTCTTACACTATTGGTGGGAATGGAAACTAGTACAGCCATGATGGAGAACAGTGTGGAGATTCCTCATAAAACTGGAAATAGAACTGCCATATTATCTAGCAATCACACTCCTGGGCATACACACCGAGGAAACCAGAATTGAAAGAAACACATGTAGTCCAATGTTCATTGCAGCACTGTTTATAATAGCGAGGACATGGAAGCAACCTAGATGTCCATCTGCAGACGAATGGATAAGAAACTTTGGTACATATACACAATGGATTCTTTTTCAGCCATCAGAAAGAATGCATTTGAATCAGTTCTAATGAGGTGGATGAAATTGGAACCTATTATACAGAGTGAGGTAAGCCAGAAAAAAAAAAAACACCAATACAGTATACTAACGCATATATATGGAATTTAGAAGATGGTAACCTTAACCCTATAAATGAGACAGCAAAAGAACAACAGTCTTTGGGACTCTGTGGGAGAGGGTAAAAGTGGGATGATTTGGGAGAATGGCATTGAAGCATGAATATTATCATATGTGAAATGAATCACCAGTGCAGGTTCGACGCATGATACAGGTTTCTCAGGGCTAGTGCATGGAGATGACCTCAAGGGAGGATATGGGAGGGGGGTTGAAGAAAGGGAACACATGTACACCCGGGGAAGATTCATGTCAATGTATGGCAAAACCAACCAATATATTATTGTAAAGTAATTAGCCTCCAATAAAAAAAAAATTTGCCAGAAACCAGAGGGGATGGTGAATGTCGTACTTCCCCTCAGAAAAGCGGGCAGAAATCAACTCCTGTCCACCTACGTCATAAAGGGCTTTGTTGCATCACTGGCTTATGCTGTCAGCTAAAGGTGCTCAGGAGGCAAAAAATGCTCATACAACTAAAACCCACAGCTAGCACTCCCAAAGATTAAATAATGTTTGGAGGGAACAGACCAAATATTAATTAGGACACTGTTATCCTAAGGAATTGGTGGGAGCAGTGTGTTCCCAAGGGCAGCGCAGAGGAGGTGGCCCAATCCCAGTGCATATGACAAACAGGATCACCACAGACAGATAAATTTTTGGGGAGGAGGGCACCATGCAGTTTGTGCGATCTTAGTTCCCTGACCAGGGATTGAAAACGTTTCTGTTTCCTTGTTAATTTTCTGTTTAGTCGATCTATCCATAGGTGTGAGTGGGGTATTAAACTCTCCACTCGTATTGTGTTATTGTTAATTTCCCCTTTCATAATTATTAATATTTGTCTTACATATTTCCGTGCTCTTGTGTTGGGTGCATGTCTATTTAGAATTGATCCTTTGATCAACATGTAGTGTCCTTCTTTGTCTCTTTTCACAGCCTTTGTCTTAAAGTCTATTTTATCTGATATGAGTGTTGCTACTCCTACTTTCTTTTGGTCTCTATTTGCTTGGAATATGTTTTTCCAGCCCTTCCCTTTCAGTCTGTATGTGTCCCTCATTTCGAGATGGGTCTCTTGTAGACAACATATATAGGGGTCTTGTTTTTGTATCCATTCTGCCAGTCTTTGTCTTTTGGTTGGGACATTCAACTCATTTACATTTAAGGTCATTATTGATAAGTATGATCCCCTTGCCATTTATTTTGTTTTCGGTTTGGGTTTATACCCCCTTTCTCTGCTTCCTGTCTAGAGAAGGTCCTTTTAGCATTTGTTGGAGAGCTGGTTTGGTGATGCTGAATACTCTCAGCTTTTGCTAGTGTGTAAAGCTTTGGATTTCTCCTTCATATTTGAATGTGATCCTTGCTGGGTGTAGTAATCTGGGCAGTAGGCTATTTTCTTTCATCACTGTAAGTATGCCCTGCCTTTCCCTCCTGGCTTGAATAGTTTTTATTGGAAGATCAGCTCTGATGCTTGTGGGAATCCATTTGGGGGTTATTTGCTGTTTTTCCCTTGCTGCTTTTAATATTTGTTCTTGGTCTTTGATCTTTCTTAATTTTATTAACATGTATCTTGGGGTGTTTTGCCTTGGGATTTTCCTGTTTTGGACTCTCTGAGTTTCTTGGACTTGGGTGATTATTTCCTTCCCTATTTTAGGGAACTTTTCAACTATCATCTCCTCAAGTATTTTCCCATGGTCTTTCTTTTTGTCTTCATCTTCCTGGACTCCTATGATTCGAATGTTGGGGCGTTTAACATTGTCCCAGAGGTCTCTGAGATTGTCCTCATTTCTGTTAATTGGTTTTTCTTTTTTCCTCTCTTTTTCATTTGTTTATACCTTTCTATCTTCTATCTCACTTATCCTATGTTCTGGCTCTGTTATTCTACTGTTGGTACCCTCCAGAGTGTTTTGGATCTCATCTCTTGCATTATTTCTTATATATGGGCTCTTTTTAATTTCTTCTAGGTGCTTGTTAAACCTTTCTTGCATCTTCTCAATCCTTGATTCCAGACTATTCACTGTAACTCCATTTGTTTTCAAGATTTTGGATCATTTTCACTATCATTATTCGGAATTCTTTATCAGGTAGATTCCCTCTCACTTCCTCTTTTGTTCGGCTTAGTGGGCATTTATTTATTTATTTATCTCTATGTGAAGAGTTTGCGGAGGCAACCACACGTTTGCTTAGTCACAAAGCAAGGCAGATGAAACTTGTTGATATTACACAGGATGCTGGCTGTTTCCCCAGAACAATGCCAGATCATGACCTAACCCACTCTGAATGCCTATTACAGCGCCTTTTATTTCATAGAACACCCCTTCCCAAAACTATGACAAAGGCTTCCATGGCTGAGAAGAATGTACAAGTGCCAGGAGTGGAGCCAACTCAGATCTGGCCTACATCTGAACAAGTTGAGAGCAGCCATTACCAGTGCTTATGGAGGTGGCACAGTGGGAGTATCTGGAACTCTGACTGGTGTGCTGGGACTGCCCTAGTATGCACCCAAGCCGATATTGGGCACCCCTTCTTGTTTCAGCACTTCCTTCTTTTGGAGCAAAATGTCCAATGCTGGTAGGGGATACAGCACACCCTTATATGAAATGGAATCAGCATGGACCTGAAACTCAGGGCTTCTGTACCATCAACTGGACACTCAAACTAACTCCCCAATAGGCAGGGTTGCTTACTGAGCACAGGAGAAGTCCGAGCTCATACCTGGCACTGGTTCTGGCCTCTCTATCTCTAGCCCCACCTCTCACCAAAGTGAGAGTTGTCAATACACAAGAAGCAAAATTAATCTTGTATGTAAAATTATGGAAATCGCCCAATAGGGAAAACAAGTAAAAAAGGAGAAAAGTTTAAGAGATTTCTAGACAACATCAAGTATGCTAACATTCAGTTTATTAGGGTCGTCAAAGGAAAAAGAGAGAGAGGAAGGGGTCAAAGATGTATATTTAACGTGCTGAAAGGGAAAAACTTGCAACCTATAATACTCTACCAGGCAATATTATTATCCAGTAATGGAGAGAAGAAGTTCTCAGACAAGCAAAAGCTAAGAGCTTATCCATACTAAACCAACTTGGAAGGAAATATTAAAGAGTCTTCTCTAAGTGGAAAAAGAAGTAAAAATCTACAGAGAAGGGAAAAACTCCCACCAGTACACATAAACACATAGTAAATGCTGTGTACCAACCAAGTAGATAATCTAGTATGAAAATTAAAAGAGAAGTGAATTGCAAATTAAATACTAACTTCATTAAACACCCTATTACATCAATGGAAACAGCATCCCGATAGAAAAGCAATAAGAAAACTGTAGTCTTAAATTACAGGTTAGAGTAGTTGAACTTAATAGATACCTACAGCATTTGTATTGTTCTTCAGTTACTAAGTTGTCTGACTCTTTTGAAACCCCATGGGCTGTAGTCCTCCAGGCTCCACCATCCATGGGATTTCCCAGGCAAGAACACTGGAGTTTATTGCATTTCCATTTCCAGGGCATCTTGCTGACCCAGCCAAGGGATCAAATCTGCATCTTCTGCGTTTCAGACAGTATCAGGTACCTGCTTCGATATGGACCCAGGGTACCCTCGGGATGAGCAGCGTTGGCGTCAGTAAGAGAGAGAGACAGACAGAGGCTGATAATACCTTGATTTATGCAGGAAACCAATAAAACCCCAGCACGGGGTTTGCTCTGTTTACCTAGGCCACAGGTTCCCTCTCGAATCACTGGAGGCACCCCACCAGGGCACCCCCTTGAGTGGGTCTTAGAAGCCCAGGCAGATAAGTAAACGCAGAGGGCCTAGGACTTCAAGGATCTCAACCGGAAAAAGGAGACTAGAGAAAAGGAGAACAAACGACACGGGGAGACCAAGCTTCAGTGAGCAAGGCCCAAAACTTTATTTTCCAGTGCTGCTTTTATACCCTAAGTTGTGCACATAAAAAATAGAGAAAGGGAGGTATAGAGTCACGCCAAATTGACGCAGGGTCAGCAATCTTGACCCTTATCAGGATCAGGGCTTATTTTTGTATGTCTCATGATATACAAAAGTTTTAGGTGGTTTACATCATCTTCTGGCCAAGAGGCCTGCTAACAGTTTATGGTCCTCTATCCTAACAAAGGTTAGTCAGCTGGAAAAAGGCTTATATTCTTTCAAGGTGATTTTCCTAAAGTCAGGCGCTATTCTCCAAAGACAAATGACAAGGTTACATTCCTATAAGGCAAGGGTGTAGTGAGCTACAAGAAAATAATTTATTAACTTAAGATCTGATGTAGTTAAATCAAAGGCTACTACTTATTTTCTCTGTATGTGATTAATATATTTCCAAGGACACAATAAATAGAAAATACGGAAACTTTGCAGCAAGCATTGATTCAACAATGAAATCTTTTTTAGTACTCTTCTAATGATTTTAACTTCTTCAACAAATTCCTGTATTTTAGAATATTAGGCTTTCTGTCCTTGCATGGCTGGGAGGCTGTAAACAGTCACATTCATAGTTGTAAGAGCCAGGACAAATTGTCAGGCAAGTTAGAAAGCTATCAGAAGGGCTTGGAATGGAACACTCCTATTAAGCCGAGGAAAACTTTTTAATCTCAGCTCTGAATTAATGTTTTCAGCGAAAGGTGGTTGGGGGGAAGCCCCCGTATGTATTAGAGGACTTCGTAACAGGTGTAAGATAGTAAGGCAGTCAGACTCCGGTTTTCATTGGGGTAGATGTTCTGGTAAGTCCAGGGGGGTCCTCGAGTCCTGATTAGCCTTTGCCCTTCAGGTCACTTCACCAATTGACCTTTGCCACGGGTAGGATTTCCCTCGCTGGCTCCCGGAAAGACAGATTCTTTACCTCTGAGCCACCTGGCATAGTCTATCCCAAAATAGCAGAATACACACCTTCAATGGAGCTCAGGACATTTATTCAGTGATGATCAAATGCTGGGCCACAAAACAAGGCTCAACATATTTAAGGAGACAGATATTATCTAAAGCACTTTTTCTGACCACAATGGTACAAAATAAGAAATCAAACACAGGAGGGGAATATGGGACAAACACAAACATATGGAGATGGAACAACATGTTACTAAATACCAATGAGCTAATGAAGAAATCAAAAAGGGAATCAGAAAATACTTTGAGACTAATAAAAACACAAACTTTCCAAAATCTGTTGGATTTAGCAAAAGCAGTACTGGGGAAATTGTATAGTGACAGATGCTTCCCTCAAGGCTGGTAGAAAAACTGAAATAAAAAACTTAACTGACTCTATAAATGAAGTAGAAAAAGAAGAATAAATAAAGCCCCAAATTCTCAGAATGAAGGCAATAATAAAGATCAGAGAGGAAATTAATAAAACTGAGACATCCCCTTTCCTAGAGTAAATAAATATCAGTTAAGTGAAAAGATATTTTTTAAAAAAGTAAACAAAATAATTAATTCTTTATCCAGGTTCATCAAAAACAAAAGATAGATGACTCAAACTAATGCAAAGGAGACATTACAGCCAATATCAAAGCAATAGGGAACAATCATAAGAGGATACTACAAATAGTTATATGCCAAACAATTGGACAAACTAGAAGAAACTGACAAATCTCTAGGACTATACAACCTTGCAAAACTGAATCAGGAAGGAATGTATAATCTGAATAGGTGAAACACTAGTAGTGAAATTGAATTTATATTAAAAAAATCTCAGTAAAATAAAGTTCAGGACCACACAGCTTCACAGCAGAATGTTTACAAACATATACAGAAGACCTTATATACAACATTCTCAAACTATTCCAAAAAATTGAGAAAATATTGTACTCCCAAATTTTTTATGAAGGTATTATTTTCCTAACAACAAAACCAGACAAAGACACCACTAAGAAAGAAAACTCAATGCCAATATTTCTGCTGAATATAGATGTGAATATTCTTCAAAAAATATGAGAGAACCAAATTCAAAATCAAATTGAAACCATCATATACCATGATCAAGATGGACTTATTCCAAGGGTACAAGGATGCTTCAATATCTGCAAATTTGTCAGTGTGGTACACCACATTAGGAAAGAGAAGGGCAAAAATCATATGATCATCTCAACAGATGCTGTAAAAGCATTTGGTAAAATTCAATATTCATTCATTTCAAAATCTCTCACCATATTTGCTATGAAATCATAATCAGAGAAACCTAGTCGATCTGATAACATGGACCACAGGCAAATGTGGCCCACTGGAGAAGGGAATGGCAAACCAGTTCAGTATACTTGCCTTGAGAACCCAGTGAACAGAATGAAAAGGCACAATGATAGGATACTGAATGAGGAATTCCTCAGGTCGGTAGGTGCCCAGTATGCTACTGGAGATCAGTGGAGAAGTAACTCCAGAAGGAATGAAGGGATGGAGCCAAAGCAAAACCAATACCCAATTGTGGATGTGACTGGTGATAGAAGCAAGGTCCGGTGCTGTAAAGAGCAATATTACATAGGAACCTGGAATGTTAGGTCCATGAATCAAGACAAATTAGAAGTGGTCAAACAGGAGATGACAAATTTGAACGTAGACGTTCTATGAATCAGTGAACTAAAATGGACTGGAATGGGTGAATTAACTCAGATTACCATTATATCTACTACTGTGGGGAGGAATCCCTTAGAAGAAATGGATTAGCCATCATGGTCAACAAGAATCCGAAATGCCGTACTTGGATGCAATCTTACAAACGACAGAATGATTTCTGTTCGTTTCCAAGGCAACCATTCAATACTACAGTAATCCAAGCCTATGCCCCAACCAGTAACGCTGAAGAAGCCAAAGTTGAACGGTTCTATGAAGACCTACAAGACCTTTTAGAACTAACACCTAAAAAAGATGTCCTTTTCATTATAGGGGACTGGAATTCAAAGTAGGAAGTCAAGAAACACCTGGAGAAACAGGCAAGTTTTGCCTTGGAGCACGGAATGAAGCAAGGCAAAGGCTAATAGAGTTTTGTCAAGAGAAGGCACTGGTCATAGCAAACCCCCTCTTCCAATAACACAAGAGAAGACTCTACATATGGACATCACCAGATGGTCAACACCAAAATCAGATTGATTATATTCTTTGCAGCCAAAGATGGAGAAGCTCCATACAGTTAGCAAAAAGAAGACCAGTAGCTGACTGTGGCTCAGATCATGAATTCCTTAATGTCAAATTCAGACTTAAGTTAAGAAAGGAGGGAAAACCACTAGACCATTCATATATGACCTAAAAGAAATCACTTATGATTATACAGTGGAAGTGAGAAATAAATTTAAGGGACTAGAACTGATAGATAGAGTGTCTGATGAACCTTTGACGGAAGTTCGTGACATTGTACAGGAGACAGGGACCAAGATCATCCCTATGGAAAACAAATGCAAAAAAGCAAAATGGCTGTCTGAGGAGGCCTTACAAACAGCCATGAAAAGAAGAGAGCGAAAAGCAAAGGAGAAAAGGAAAGATATAAGCATCTGAATGCAGAGTTCCAAAGAATAGCAAGGAGAGATAAGAAAGCCTTTCTCAGTGATCAATGCAAAGAAATAGAGGGAAACAACAGACTAGGAAAAACAAGAGATCTCTTCAAGAAAATTAGAGATTCCAAGGGAACATTTCATGCAAAGATGGGCTCGATAAAGGCCAGAAATGATATGGACCTAACAGAAGTAGAAGATATTAAGAAGAGGTGGCAAGAATATACAGAAGAACTGTACAAAAAAGATCTTCACGACCAAGATAGTCACGATAACGTGATCACTGACCTAGAGCCAGACATCTTGGAATGTGAAGTCAAGTGGGCCTTAGAAAGAATCACTACGAACAAAACTAGTGGAGGTGATGGAATTCCAGTTGAGCTATTTCAAATCTTGGAAGATGATTCTGTGAAAGTGCTGCACTCAATATGCCAGCAAATTTGGAAAACTCAGCAGTGGCCACAGGACTGGAAGAGGTCAGTCTTCATTCCAATCCCAAAGAAAGGCAATGCCAAAGAATGCTCAAACAACAGCACAATTGCCCTCATCTCACATGCTAGTAAAGTCATGCTCAAAATTCTCCAAGCCAGGCTTCAGCAATATGTGAACCGTGAACTCCCAGATGTTCAAGCAGGTTTTAGAAAAGGCAGAGGCACCAGAGATCAAATCGCCAACATCCGCTGGATCATGGAGAAAACAAGAGAGTTCCAGAAAAACGTCGATTTCTGCTTCATTGACTATGCCAAAGCCTTTGACTGTGTGGATCACAATAAACTGTGGAAAATTCTGACAGAGATGGGAATACCAGACCACCTGACCTGTTTCTTGAGAAAGCTCTATGCAGGTCAGGAAGCAACAGTTAGAACTGGACATGGAACAAAAGACTTGATTCCAAATAGGAAAAGGAGTACGTCAAGGTTGTATACGGTCACCCTGTTTATTTAACTTATATGCAGAGTGCATCATGAGGAATGCTGGTCTGGAAGAAGCACAAGCTGGAATGAAGACTGCTGGGAGAAATATCATTAACCTCAGATATGCAAATGACACAACTCTTTTGGCAGAAAGTGAAGAGGAACTCAAAAGCCTCTTAACAAAAGTGAAAGAGGAGAGTGAAAAGGTTGGCTTGAAGCTCAACATTCAGAAAACAAAGATCATGCCATCTGGTCCCATCACTTCATGGGAAATAGATGGGGAAACAGTGGAAACAGTGACAGACTTTATATTTGGGGGTCCAAAATTACTGTGGATGCTGATTGAAGCCAGGAAATTAAAAGATCCTTACACCTTGGAAGGAAAGTTATGACCAACCTAGATAGCATATTAAAAAGCAGAGACATTACTTTGCTAACAAAGGTCCTGCCAGTCACGGCTATGATGTTTCCAGTGGTCATGTATGGATGAGAGAGTTGGACTTTGAAGAAGGCTGATCGCAGAAGAATTGATGCTTTTGAATTGTGGTGATGGAGAAGATTCTTGAGAATCTCTTGGACTGCAAGAGATCCAACCAGTCCATTCTAAAGGAGATCAATCATGGGTGTTCATTTTAAGGACTGATGCTAAAGCTGAAACTCCAATACTTCGGCCACCTCATGCGACAAGTTAACTCACTGGGAAAGACTCTGATGCGGGGAAAGATTGGGGACAGGAGGAGCAGCGGACGACAAAGAATGAGATGGCTGGATGGCATCACCGCCTCGATGGACATGAGTTTGAGTGAACTCCGGGTGTTGGTGATGGATAGGGAGGCCTGGCGTGCTGTGATTCATGGGGTGGCAGAAAGTCGGACACGACTGAGTGACTGAACTGAACTGAACTTCATTTTTATACTTTTTGAATTTCCAACATCCTGCTGTGTTATACTGTGAATAGAAAAAGAATCACTGTGACCTTAAGGTTTGTCAAAGCAGTTCTCAAGTGGGTTGGCCTTCACCTTCTTGTTGGGTTTGAAATATTATCTGTACTATATGTGGCATTTGGGATCAAGTGGCAGCTGTTGGAGGGGCATAGAAATAAGCACGGCTGACAGGCATGCCTGGGAATACAATGAAAAGAGTGATGTACAAAACTTAAACAAACATGTGAAATAAATATCTGAGGTTGGAAAGGAGTCAATCAAAATGATTCTAGCACACTGGACCCGAAGTATCCTTATGAAACAGAGCAGCGTGAGCAATATTATAACACAAACAATATTAGTGGAGGAGACATTTAACACTTCTTTGCTCTTATGTGTAATCTTATGGAAATAGTGTATTGACCTTGAGGCAAAAGACTGAGGATTCACCAAGTCTTGGGGTCTCTAAAGCTCATTGGAGTAGAAAAAACATAAAACATGTTCTTAATTACATTTTTCCATGTTAAGTGGTTGCTCTTACGTTCCTTAAGCCCCGCAAGAACCCCCAATAGGAGAAGGGTGGTCTTGAGCTGAAGTGACTAGAGGACCCTGAAGTGCTGAAATGGGATGAAAAGTGTTCATCCAGGGATGTAGGAGGCATGAGTGTTGAAGGGAGACATATAAGTCAAAGAATAAAGGGCACTGAAGGAAAGTCTGAAGGTCATGAGCAGAAACACCGTGTCCCTGAATCACCAGTGCCCAGAATCAGAAATACAGAGGTGTCAGCAGTGGGTAAGTTGTATCATGGCCTCCCTCAGCCTCCTCTAGCCAATGCTGTTGGACAAAGTGGTACATTGTGATGTCTAAGACCCCAAGGCCACCATTGGCTGGTGTGTGCCTAGCTGACCAATCAGATTGAAGGGTGTGACTCCTCATTTTCCTGAGAAGTTACATATAGGAGGGTCAGAGGCAGAGATTCAGGGTTCGGCCACACTTCGTGGGATCATAGTGACTAAAGGAATCAGGAATCCACAGAAGCCAAGATTTGCAATGAGGTTTGCTTTAAGGATGAAAGGAAAAATGACCACCCGTTGTCAATGGAGATACAGAGGCAGTGTGAAGGTAAGATGACTCCATCTATGCTCCCCATGTTCTCCATTGACTTTGCTGCCCAAGACATCTACACTTCCCTTGCCTGGCAAAAAAGCCCTCATCAGCCCACATGCCTTTTTCATGAAATCTCCATTTCAACTCAGTTGTTATAGTCTTTCCTCAAAACTAATACCCTTCACTTTTCTTTCCAGGCAAGAAATATGACCATGAGGGTCAGAAAACCTCTACAAGGGACTTTGAGAAAGAAAATCCGATCATGTTCCCCTCAGTCGAAGAAGGTGAAGAAAACAAGAAAACCAAACTGGTTTTTCTGTTCCTATGCACGTATGACACTGAATCAATGCCGAAAAAGGTACCAAAATATGAGGCAGAGTCCAAGAATGAGGCAAAATCGAAAGAGAAGATAAGCTCAGCCGTCCCAGAATGACAGATCCTGGAGAAGTACAACCTGGACAGCCAGTAACTGAATACCAAAGGTCAGACAGTTTAGAATAGTTTCTCCAGAGGTCTGCTTTCTTACAAATGGCCAACCAGGAAAAGACTGATTCTCACAATAAAATAGTAAACTGATGGCTGCCATTAAAATAAACATCAAATCGTGAAAAAATTCTGTGTGTGTGTGTATGTGTGTGAAATTTCTGATGGGAAGGGAGGGGAGGGACAGAAGAGGTGGGCACCTGTTTAAGGAGAGGTGTGGAGTCCCAGGAGTACTAACAAACCCGCAGGCCCCCAGTTAACCAGAGAATATAGGTCTGGACTGGGTCACTAATCTGCACTGAAGATGGATAACCCTGCTTAACAATTGATCTCAGCGGCAAGGGTTAGTGGTGTGGTATTCCTCTCTTTGTTTGGGGTGTGGAATGACATTAGGGGTTAGATTGCCAGAACCCAAATGGGAAGAGAGTTCAATATGGGGATGGTCAATGTCATACTTCCCCTGAGAAAAGCAGGCAGAAATCACATCCTGGCCACCTACGTCATAATGGGCTTTGTTGCATCACTTGCCTATGCTGTCAGCTAAAGGTGCTGAGGAGGCACAAAATGCTGACAAAACTAAAACCCACAGCTTTCACTCCCAACGATTAAAATAAAGTTTCGAGGCAACAGACCAAATATCAATTAGGCCACTGTTATCCTAAGAAATTGGTGGGAGCAGTGTGTCCCCAAGGGCAGGCCAGAGGAGGTGACTCAATCCCGGTGCATATGACAAACAGGATCACCAAAGACAGATATTTTTTGGGGGTGGGGGACACCATGCAGTTTGTGGGATCTTCGTTCCCTAACAGGGATTGAAAACTTTGTGTTTCCTTGTTAATTTTATGTTTAGTCAATCTATCCATTAGGTGTGAGTGGGGTGTTAAAGTCTCCCCCTCTTACTGTTTTATTCTTAATTTTCCCTCTCATAATTATTAACATTTGTCTTACATATTGCAGTGTTCCTGTGTTGGGTGCATATATATTTATAATTGTTATAGCGTCTTTTGTATTGATTCTTTGATCATCATGTAGTGTCCTACTATGCCTCTTTTCACAGCCTTGGTTTTAAAGTCTATTTTTTCTGATATGAGTATTGTTACTCCTGCTTTCTTTTGGTCTCTATTTGCATGGAATATGTTTTTCCAGCCCTTCTCTTTCAGTCTGTATGTGTCCCTCATTTTGAGGTGGGTCCCTTGTAGACAACATATATAGGGGTCTTGTTTTTGCATCCATTCAGCCAGTCTTTGTCTTTTGGTTGGGCATTCAACCCATTTACATTTAAGGTAATTATTGATAAGTATGATCACGTTGCCATTTACTTTATTGTTTTGTTTTCGGGTTTATACCCCCTTTCTCTGCTTCCTGTCTAGAGAATGTCCTTTAGCACTTGTTGGAGAGCTGGTTTGGTGATGCTGAATTCTCTCAGCTTTTGCTTGTGTGTAAATCTTTGGATTTCTCCTTCATATTTGAATGAGATCCTTGCTGGGTACAGTAATCTGGGCTGTAGGCAATCTTCTTTCATCACTGTAAGTTTCCAGTGCCCTTCTCTGCTGGCCTGAAGAGTTGCTATTGAAAGATCAGCTGTTATTCTTGTGGGAATCCTCTTGTGTGTTATCTGCTGTTTTCCCCTTGCTGCTTTTAATATTTGTTCTTTGTCTTAGAGCTTTCTTAATTTTGTTAATATGTGTCTTGGGGTGTTTTACCTTGTTTTTTTCCTGTTTGGGACTCTCCAGGTTTATTGGTCTTGGGTGATTATTTCCTTCCCCATTTTAGGGAACTTTTCAACTATCATCTGCTCAAGTATTTTCTCATGGTTTTTCCTGTTGTCTTCCTCTTCTGGGACTCCTGTGATTCGAATGCTGGGGCGTTTAACATTGTCACAGAGGTCTCTGAGATTGTCCTCATTTCTTTTAATTCGTTTTTCTTTTTTCCTCTCTGTTTCATTTATTTCTACCATTCTATCTTCTATCTCACTTATCCTATCTTCTTCTTCATTTATTCTACTGTTGGTTCCCTCCAGAGTGTTTCGGATCCCATCTATTGCATTATTACATATGTATTGACTCTTTTTTATTTCTTGTAGGTGCTTGTTAAATCTTTCTTGCATCTTTTTGATCCTTGTTTCCAGGCTATTTATCTGTAACTGCATTTTGTTTTCAAGACTTTTTATCATTTTTATTATCATTATTCAGAATTCTTTATCAAGTAGATTACCTATCTCTTCCCCTTTTTTTGGGCTGGTGGGCCTTTATTTATCTCTATGTAAAGAGTTTGCAGAGGCAACCACACTTTTGCTATCTAATAAAGCAAGGCAGAGGAAACATGTTGAAATTACACAGGATGCTGGCTGTTTCCCCATAACAATGCCAGGTCATGGCCTAACCCACTCTTACTGCCTACTCCAGCCCCTCTTATTTCATAGAACACCCCTTCCCACAAATATGGCAAAGGCTTCCATGGCTGAGAAGAATATACATGTGCCATAAGTGGAGCCAACTCATATCTGGCCTACATATTAACATGTTGAGAGCAGCCATTACCAGTCATCAACAGTATCAAAAGGCAAAATGATAGGATACTGAATGAGGAATTCCCCAGGTCGGTAGGTGCCCAGTATGCTACTGGAGATCAGTGGAGAAATAAATCCAGAAAGAAAGAAGTGATTTAGCCAAAGCTAAACTAATACCCATTTGTGGATGTGGCTGGTGATAGAAGCAAGGTCCAATGATGTAAAGAGCAATATTGCATAGGAACCTGGAATGTTAGGTCTATGAATCAAGGCAAATTGAAAGTGGTCAAACAGGAGATGACAAGAGTGATTGTAGACATTCTAGAAATCAGCGAATTAAAATGGACTGGAATGGGTGAATTTAATTCAGATGACCATTATATCTACTACTGTGGGCAGGAATCCCTTAGAAGAAATGGAGTAGCCATCATGGTCAACAAAAGAGTACATAATGCAGTACCTGGAGGCAATCTTAAAAACATCAGAATTATTTCTGTTCGTTTCCCTGGCAAACGATTCAATATTACAGTAATCCAAGTCTATGCCCCAACCAGTAATGCTGAAGAAGCTGAAATTGTATGGTTCTATGAAGACCTACAAGACCTTTTAGAACTAACACCCAAAAAAGATGTCCTTTTCATTGTAGGGGACTGGAATGCAAAAGTAGGAAGTCTAGAAACACCTGGAGTAACAGGCAAATTTGGCCTTGGTGCACGAAATGAAGCAGGGCAAAGCTAATAGAGTTTTGCCAAGAGAATGCACTGGGCATAGCAAACACCCTCTTCCAACAACACAAAAGAAGACTCTACACATGGACATCACCAGATGGTCAACACTGAAATCAGACTGAATATATTCTTTGCAGCCAAAGTTGGAGAAGTTCGATACAGATAGCAAAAACAAGACGAGGAGCTGACTGTGGCTCAGATCATGAACTCCTTACTGCCAAATTCAGATTTCAATTGAAGAAAGTAGGGAAAACCACTAGACCATTCAGATATGACCTAAATCAAATCCCTTATGATTATACAGTGAAAGTGAGACATAGATTTAAGGGACTGGATCTGATAGATCGAGTGCCTGAAGAACTCTGGACAGAGGTTCGTGACATTGTATAGGAGACAGAAACCAAGACCATCCCCATGGAAAAGAAAAGCAAAAAAGCAGAATGGCTGTCTGAGGAGGTCTTACAATTACCTGTGAAAAGAAGATAAGCAAAAAGCAAAGGAGAAAAGGAAAGATATAAGCATCTGAATGCAGAGTTGCAAAGAATATCAAGGAGAGATAAGAAAGTCTTCCTCAGTGATCAATGCAATGAAATAGAGGAAAAAACAGAAGAGGAAAAACAAGACATCTCTTCAAGAAAATTAGAGATATCAAGGGTACATTTCATGCAAAGATAGGATCGATAAAGGACAGAAATGTTATGGACCTAACAGAAGCAGAAGATATTAAGAAGAGGTGGCAAGAATACACAGAAGAACTGTACAAAAAAGATCTTCACGACCGAGATAATCATGATGGAGTGATCTCTCACCTGGAGCCAGACATCCTGGAATGTGAAGTCAAGTGGGCCATAGAAAGCATCATTACGAACAAAGCTAGTGTAGGTGATAGAATTACAATTGAGCTATTTCAAATCTTGAAAGATGATGCTGTGAAAGTGCTGCACTCTATATGCCAGCAAATTTGGAAAACTCAGCAGTAGCCACGGGACTGGAAAAGGTCAGTCTTCATCCCAATCCCAAAGAAAGGAAATGCCAAAGAATGCTCAAACTACCACACAATTGCACTCATCTCACATGCTATTAAAGTCATGCTCAAAATTCTCCATACCAGGCTTCAGCAATATGTGAACAGTGAACTTCCAGATATTCAAGCAGGGTTTAGAAAAGGCAGAATAAACAGAGATCAAATTGCCAACATCTGCTGTATCATGGAGAAAGCAAGACAGTTCCAGAAAGACATATATTTCTGCTTCATTGACTATGCCAAAGGTTTTGACTGTGTGGATCACAATTAACTGTGGAAAATTCTGACAGAGATGGGAATACCAGACCATCTGACCTACCTCTTGAGAAACCTGTATGCAGGTCAGGAAGCAACAGTTTGAAGTGGACATGGAACAACAGACTGGTTCCAAATAGGAAAAGTGCGTCAAGGTTGTATATTGTCAGTTCAGTTCAGTTCAGTTCAGTCGCTCAGTCGTGTCCGACTCTCCGCGACCCCATGAATCACAGCACGCCAGGCCTCCCTGTCCATAACCAACTCCCGGAGTACACTCAAACTCATGTCCACAGAGTCGGTGATGCCATCCAGCCATCTCATTCTCCGTCGTCCCCTTCTCCTCCCGCCCCCAACCTTTCCCATCATCAGAGTCTTTTCCAGTGAGTCAACTCGTCACATGAGGTGGCCAAAGTATTGCAGTTTCAGCTTTAGCATCAGTCCCTCCAATATTGTCACCTTGCTTATTAACTTATATGCAGAGTACAACATGAGCAACACTGGGAAGGAAAAAGCACAAGCTGGAATCAAGATTGCCGGGAGAAATATCAATAATCTCAGATATGCAGATGACACCACCCTTATGGTAGAAAATGAAGAGGAACTAAGGAGCCTCTTGATGAAAGTGAAAGAGGAGAGTGAAAATGGTGCCATGAAGCTCAACATTCAGAAAACAAAGATCATGCCATCTGGTCCCATCACTTCATGGGAAATAGATGGGGAAACAGTGGAAGCAGTCTCAGACTTTATTTTTGTGGGTTCGAAAATCAATGCAGATGCTGATTGCAGATATGAAATTAAAAGATGCTTACTCCTTGGAAGGAATATTATGACCAACCTAGATAGCATATTAAAAAGCAGAGACATCACTTTACCAACCAAGGCCCGTCTAGTCAAGGCTATGGTTTTTCCCATGGTCATGTATGGATGTGAGAGTTGGACTGTGAAGAAAGCTGATCGCCGAAGAATTGATGCTTTTGAACTGTGGTGTTGGAGAAGACTCTTGAGAGTCCCTTGGACTGCAAGGAGATCCAACCAGTCCATTCTAGAGATCAATCCTGTGTGTTCATTGGAAGGACTGATGCTAAAACTGAAACTACAATACTTTGGCCACCTCATGCGACAAGTTGACTCACTGGAAGACTCTGATGCTTGGAGGAATTGGGGGCTGGGGGAGATGGGGACAACAGAGAATGAGATGTCTGGATGGCATCACCAGCTCGATGGACATGAATTTTGGGGAACTCCAGGAGTTGGTGATGGACAGGGAGGCCTGGCGTGCTGTGATTCATGGGGTCTCAAAGAGTCAGACACGGCTGAGTGACTGAACTGAACTGATGCCAGGTGGCACTTTGGGAGTGTCTGGAACTCTGACTGGTGTGCTGGGATGGTCCCAGTATGCACCCAAGCCTATATTGGGCACCCCTTCTTGTTCCAGCACTTCGTTTTTTGGGGAAAAATGTCCAATGCTGGAAGGGGATACAGCACACTCTTACATGAAATGGAATCAGCATGGACCTGAAACTCAGGGCTTCTGTACCATCAACTGGATTCTCAACCTAACTCTCCAAGAGGCAGGGTTGGCTACTGAGCACAGGATAAGTCCGGGCTCATAACTGGCACTGGTTTTGTCCCTTCTATCTCCAGCCCCACCTCTCACCAAAAGGAGAGTTGCCAATACACAAGAAGCAAAAATAATCCTGAACATAAAATTATGGAAATTGTCCAATAGGAAAAAGAAAACGAAAAGCAAGTTCAAAAGGAGAACAGTTTAAGAGACTCTAGACAACATCAAGTATACTAACACTCACTTTATTGGGGTCATAGAAGGAAAAGAGAACGAGAAAGGGGTCAAATATGTATATTTAACGTGCTGAAAGGGAAAATCTTGCAACCTATAATACTCTACCCAGCAAGATCATCATCCCGAATTGGAGAGAAGTTATTCTCAGACAAGCAAAAACTAAGAGCTTATCCATACTAAACCAACACGGAAGGAAATATTTAAGAATCTTCTCTAAGTGGAAAAAGAAGTAAAAATCTACAGAGAAGGAAAAAACTCCAATCAGTACACACAAACATATAGTAAAGCCTCTGGATCAACCAATTAGATAATCTAGTACGAAAATTAAAAGACAAGAGAATTGCAATTTAAACGCTAACTACAATAAGCACCCTATTACATCAATAGACAGAGCGTCCTGACAGAAAAGCAATGAGAAAACTGTAGTCTTACATGACAGATTAGAGTAGTTGAACATAGTAGATACCTACAGCATTTGTTGCTGTTCTTCAGTTACTAAGTTTTCTGATTCTTTTGAAACTCCATGGACTGTAGCCCTCAAGTTCCTCTGTCCATGGGATTTCCCAGACAAGAACACTGGAGTTTATTGCATTTCCTTTTCCAGGGGGTCTTGCTGACCCAGGGATCAAATCTGCATCTTCTGTGTTGCTGGCAGATTCTTTACCTCTGAGCCACCCGGCATAGTCTATCCCAAAATAGCAGAATACACACCTTCAAGTGCACACAGGACAGTTTTTCAGGGATCATCAAATGCGAGGCCAAAAAACAAGTCTTAACACATTTAAGAAGACAGAAATTATATCAAGCACGTTTTCTGACCACAACGGTACAAAATAAGAAATCAATTAAGGTTAATATGTTGTAAACACAAACATATGGAGACGAAATAATATGCTACAAAACACAAATGAGCTAATGAAGAAATCAAAAGCGAATCAGAAAATACTTTGAGACTAATAAAAACACAAACTTTCCAAAATCTATTGGATTTAGCAAAAGCAGTTCTAGGGGAAATTGTATCATGACAGATGCTTCACTCAAGGCGGGGAAGAAAACTATAATAAACAACCTAACTTACTATATAAATGAAGTAGAAAAAGAAGAATAAATAAAGCCCCAAATCCTCAGAATGAAGGCAATAGTAAAGATCAGAGAGGACATTAATAAAATAGAGACTTCCCCTTTCCTAAAGTAAAGTAAAAAAAAAAAAATGTCAGTTAAGTGAAAAGATATTTTTTTAAAATATAAACAAAATTTGTAAGGGTGATGTGGACTTTCTTGAGTTTTACACATTCATAAGTGAATGGTCTGTATGTCGTGCCTTTGTTGGTTTTCTGAGAGCTGTAGTTTCTGGGAAATGAGCAGCTCTCATTCCTGTAACTCTTGTAGCCCAGTCATTCGTGTGCCTCCTTTATGAGGATTCAGTGCGGCTGTGGTGCTGTTATCCCTCCGATAGGAACTCTAACTCCGTGTAAAGCCCCAAAGATATGTTAATTATTTTTATTTTATATTGTACTATATTTTATTTACAGTGTTTTGTTTGTTTCAGGTGTATAGCAAAGTGATACAGTCATATAACATATATATGAATTAACAAAAGCAGTTCCCGTCTTTTGATGGGGAGGTCGTGGTTTATAATATAAATGGCATTATTTTGATAGAGGGATAACTTAGGTATGACAGTAGGTTTTTTTTTTTTTTTTTTGCAGCTTGAGGCAGTTGCAAAATATAAGGTAGCTTTTTGCAGCTGTGTATTCTATAGTATTTTTTTCATTTGGTAAAAATTTAACTGTTAATGTTTTTGGCATTGTGCTTTGTACCATTTATTAAATAAAAATAAATAAACAAACAAAAAAAGATGATACTTGTGTGTGCATGTGTGTGTGTGTGTGTGAATTTTCTGATGGGAATGGAGGGGAGGGAGAGAAGAGGTGGGCACCTGAGTGGGGAGGGGTGTGGAGTCCCTGGAGATTGTGGAACAGACCCTCAGGCCCCCACTTAACCAGAGAGTAGAGGTCTGGACTGGGTCAGGAGTCTGCACTGAAGATGGGTAACCCTGCTTAACAATTGTTCTCAGTAGCAAGTTTTAGTGGTGTGGTGCCACTGCCTTTGTTTGGGGTGTGGAATGACATTAGGGTCTAGATTGCCAGAACCCAGATGGGAAGAGGGTTCAACATGGGGATGGTGAATGTCATACTTCCCCTGAGAAAAGAAGGTAAAAATCGCCTCCTGGCCACCTATGTCATAAAGGGCTTTGTTGCATCACTCGCCTATGCTGTCAGCTAAAGGTGCTCAGGAGGCACAAAATGCTGATACAACTAAAACCCACAGCTGGTACTCCCAAAGATTATAATAATGTTTGGAGGGAACAGACCAAATATCATTTAGGCCACTGTTATCCTAAGAAATTGGTGGGAGCAGTGTGTTTCCAAGGGCAGAGCAGTGGAGATGGCCCAATCCAGGTGCATATGACAAACAGGATCACCACAGACAGATAATTTTTGGGGAGGGGGGCACCATGCAGTTTGTGGGATCTTCGTTCCCTAACAGGGATTGAAAACCTTTGTGTTTCCTTGTTAATTTTCTGTTTAGTCGACCTATCCATAGGTGTGAGTGGGGTGTTAAAGTCTCCCAATCTTATTGTGTTATTGCTATTTTCCCCTTTCATACTTTTAAGTAGTTGTCTTACATATTGCAGTGCTCCTGTGTTGGGTGCATAAATATTGATAATTGTTATATCTTTTTCTTGGATTGATCCTTTGATCATTATGTAGTTTCCTTCTTTGTCTCTTTTCACAGCCTTTGTTTTAAAATCTATTTTTTCTGATATGAGTATTGCTACTCCTGCTTTCTTTTGGTCTCTATTTGCATGGAATAACTTTCTCCAGCCCTTCATTTTCAGCCTGTATGTGTCCCTCGTTTTGAGGTGGGTCTCTTGTAGAGAACATATATGGGGGTCTTGTTTTTGTACCCATTCAGCCAGCCTTTGTCTTTTGGTTGGGGCATTCAACCCATTTATGTTTAAGGTGATTATTGATAAGTATGATCACGTTGCCATTTTCTTTATTGCTTTAGGTTCGAGTTTATACACCCTTCCTGTGTTTCCTGTCTAGAGAAGATCCTTTAGTATTTGTTGAAGAGCGGGTTTGGTGATGCTGAATTCTCTCAGCTTTTGCTTGTCTGTAAAGCTTTTGATTTCTCCTTCATATTTGAAAGGAACCCTTGCTCGCTATAGTAATCTGGGCTGTAGGTTACTTTCTTTCATCACTTTAAGTAGGTACTGCCATTCCCTCCTGGCCTGAAGAGTTTCTGTTGAAAGATCAGCTGTTATCCTTACGAGAATCCCCTTGTGTGTTATTTGTTGCTTTTCCCTTGCTGCTTCTAATATTTATTCTTTGAGTTTGATCTTTGTTAATTTGATTAATATGTATTTTGGAGTATTTCGCCTTGGGTTTATCCTGTTAGGGACTCTCTGTGTTTCTTGGACTTGGGTGATTATTTCCTTCCCCATTTTAGGGAAGTTTTCAACTATTATCTCCTCAAGTATTCTCTCATGGTCTTTCTTTTAGTCTTCTTCTTCTGGGACTCCTATGATTCGAATGTTGGGGTGTTTACCATTGTCCCAGAGGTCTCTGAGATTGTCCTCATTTCTTTTAATTAGTTTTTCTTTTTCCCTCTCTGTTTCATTTATTTCTAGAATTCTATCTTCTAGCTCACTTATCCTGTCTTCTGCCTCAGTTATTCTACAGTTTGTGCCCTCCAGAGTGTTTCTGATCTCATGTATTGCATTGTTCATTGTATATTGACTTTTTTTATTTCCTCTAAATCCTTATTAAAACTTTCTCGCCTCTTCTCAATTCTTTTCTCCAAGTTATTTATCTGTAACTCCAATTTGCTTTCCAGATTTTGATTCATTTTCACTATTAAAATTCAAAATTCTTTATCAGGTCGTTTCCCTATATCTTCCTTTTTTGTTTGTGTTGGTGGGCACTCATCCTGTTCCTTTACTTGCTGGGTATTTCTCTGCCTCTTCATCTTACTTATACTGATGTGCTTTGGGTGACCTTTCTGTCTTCTGACAGTTTGTGGAGTTTTCTTAATTATGTAGTTTCCTTGCTCTGTGTGGGGTTGGATGGGTTGCTTGTCAAGGTTCCCTGGTTAGGGAAGCTAGTGTCGGTGTTCTGGTGGGTGGAGCTGGATTTCTTCTCTCTGTTCAGTCATGCTTTGGGGAGGGAGGAACGATGCTAACAAATATCCCTGGCATCTGTGGGGAGTGCTCACAATGTCTTGGCTACACTGGGATTGCCCCCGCTCACGGCATGTGTGCTTTCCCTGTTATACTGTTCGGGCTCTAGGTTGCTCTGTCGGGAACTGTCCACGGCCGCCGCTGGGTTGTATGCACTTCCCAGGTTTGAGCGGCTCAGATTCAGGTACTCGGGTACTCCACAAAGGCGTAGACATGGCTGGGCCTGCATTTTGTGCCTTCCCCAGTCCGAGCAGTTCAGGTGACCAGGCGTTTGGCGAGAGCAGTTTCTCCGACTTATCACCTCACCTCCCTAGTTCCTGCCGCTCGGTTTTCTGGGTGTACAACTGGCACACTTTCTTGGGCAAATATTGACTGGCCGGAACCCAAGAAGTCTCAGTTAGCAACGAAGCCTGTCTGCCGCTTGGTATCAGAGGCCTCTTTTGGGCCACAGTTGCCCCTTCCGGTGCTGGCTGCCCTCCCTGCCTATCCCGGCAGGGGATGGGGGAATGCCCTGACCTCAGCCGGCTTGCTCTGCTTAGTCCTTTGTTCTGTGAGCGGGGCTGCTGGAGTCTTAGGTTGAGGCTTTTTGCCTTTTCACAGGCTTTTCGCCTTTTAGCTGCACAGTCTGCTCGCGGTCTCCCGTTAAGGCCTTCAGATTGCCCTCCGGGCATTCAGGCCCTGTCCTCTCTCTAAGCGCTATTGCCCGCACCTCGCTGCCCATCCCCCTCTTGCTAGTGGAGGGTGCCGGCGTTAGTGCTGCTTCTCCGCTGACATTTTCCTCTGGGCACTCAGACTGTGTGTTTTAATTATTTACTTCTTTTCTCTCCCGGTTGTGTGGCCCTCTGATTTTCCAAGGCTGGCCACAACTCACCCGTGAGTGTTTCCAGGTGTTTGGAAACTTCTCTATCTCTTTTTTAAAGCGAAGGGCTCCGTTCCTCCCCCTTTTGACTTTCTTTTTATCTTCTTTATTCTTTCTTACCTACTGTCGAAGACAATGGGTTGCTTTTCTGGGTTCCTGATGTCCTCTGTCAGCATTTAGAAGTTGTTTTGCGGGATTTACTCAGAGATCAAATGTTCTTTTGCTGAATTTATGGGGAAGAAAGTGCTCGCTCTGTCCTATTCCTCTGCTATCTTCTATCTGCCCCCCGGTGTCCTCTAATTTCATTTTTATACTTATTGAATTTCCATCATCCTGCTCTGTTACACTGTGAATAGAATTAGAATTACTGTGATGTTAAGGTTTGTCAAAAGTTCTCAATGTGGGCTGGCCTTCACATTCTTGTTGGGTTTGAAATATTAGCTATAATATCTGTGGCACATGATATCATGAGACAGCTGTTGGAGGGGCATATAGATAAGCACTGCTGACAGGCATGCCTGGGAAAACAATGAAAAGAATGATGTACAAAACATAAACAAGCATGTGAAATCAAAATCTGAGGTTGGAAAGGAGTCAATCAAAAAGATCCCAGAACACTGGACCCAAAGTATCCTTTTGTAAAATAGAAGCATGAGCACAGCCCTTAGCAGGTAGCCATTGCTATGCCTTACTTCTCCACATCCTGTTACTAAGCAACAGGACTTGCTCAGCAATTGGACAGTGCATCCCTGGGCCGTGCCCATAAGCAACCAACTATCAATGAGGTACCGACTGGTACGTCTCCTGCTCAGCTATTGGTCAACTACACAGTGGGCCCTACCTGATGATAAATGTGAATGAGGGACCATCGGGGAAGTGATTCAGTCAAGAGTCCGTGGTGCAGTGGTCATGTGACTCTTGCCTTTGGGCACCTTGCTTTTTATTTCCTTTTTTATTAATCAGGGATGTATTTCTGGTAGAAGAGGCAAGTTGAGTTTCCTTAATCAATATGAGAGTTGAAGTGTCCCCAGCAATATTAGTGGAGGAGACATTTAACACTTTCTTTGCTCTCATGTGTAATCTTATGGAGACAGTGTAGTGAACTTGGGGAAACAGACTGAGTATTCACTAATTCTCGGGGTCTCTAAAGCTCATTAGAGAAGAAAAAAAAACATACAAAATGTTCTAAATTACCTTTTTCCATGTAAAGTGCTTGGTCTTAAGTTCCTTAAGACCCTCAAGAACCCCCAATAGGAAAAGTGTGGTCTAGAGATGAAGGGACTAGAGGATTCTGAAATGCTGAAATGGGATGAAAATTGTTCATTCAGGAATGGAGGATGCAGAAGTGTTGGAGGGAGACATATAAGTCAAAGAATAAAGGGCACTGAAGGAAAATCTGACAATAATGAGTAAAACATCATGCCCCTGAATCACCACTCCCCAGAATCAGACACACAGAGGTGTCAGCAGTGGGTAAGTTTTGTCATGGCCTCTCTCAGCCTTCACAAGCCTATGTTGATGGGAAAATTGGTACATTGTGATGTCTAAGACCCCAAGGCCATCATTGGCTAGGGGACTGACTAGCTGAACAATCAGATTGAAGGGTATGGCTCCTCATTGTCCTGAGAAGGTATATATAGGGGGGTCAGAGGCAGAGATTCTGGGTTAGGCCTCTTCGTGGGATCATCAAGACTATGGTAACCAGGAAGCCACAGAAGCCAAGAAGAGCTACAATGCTTTTTCCTTCAAGGATGAAAGGAAGAAAGACAATCCATTGTCAACGGAGATACAGAGGCAGTGTGAAGGTAAGATGACTTCATCTAGCTCCCCATTTTCTCCATTGACTTTGCTGCCCAAATCTCTACACTGCCCTTGCCTGGTACAAAAGCCCTCATCAGCCCACACCTCATTTTCATGAATTCTCCCTTACAATTCAGTTGTGATATGCTTTCCTAAAAACTAATACCCTTCTCTTTTCTTTCCAGGCACAAAATATGACCATGAGGGTCAAAGACCACTACAAGGGATTTTGAGAAAGAAAATCCGATCATATTCCACTCAGTCGAAGAAGGTGGAGAAAACAAGAAAACCAAACTGGTTTTTCTGTTCCTGGCACGTAAGACACTGAATCAATTCCGAAAAAGGTTCAAAAATATGAGGCAGAGTCCAAGAAGTAGGCAGAATTGAAAGAGAAGTTCATCTCCGCCACCCCAGGATGAGAGAACCTGGAGAAGTACAACCTGGGAAGCCAGTAACTGAATACCAAAGGTCAGACACTTTAGAATTGTTTCTCCACAAGTCTGCTTTATCACAAATGGCCAACCAGGAAAAGACTGACGTTCACACTAACATAGAAAACTGATGGCTGCCATTGAAATAAACATCAAATGATAAAAAGATGATACTTGTGTTTGTGTGTATGAATTTGGGATGGGAAGGGAGGGGAAGGAGAGAAGAGGTGGGCACCTGTGAGGGGAGGAGTGTAGTGTCCCGAGAGATTGGGGAACAGACCCTCAGGGCCCCAGGTAACCAGAGAGTAGAGGTATGGACTGGGTCAGGATTCTGCACTTTAGATGGGTAACCCTGCTTAACAATTGATCTCAGTGGCAAGGATTAGTGGTGTAGTGTTACTGCCTTTGTTTGGGGTGTGGAATGACATTAGGGTCTAGATTGCCAGAACCCAGATGGGAAGGAAGTTCAACATGGGGATGGTGAATGTCATATTTCCCTGAGAAAAGCAGGCAGAAATCACCTCCTGGCCATCTAGGTCATAAAGGGCTTTGTTGCATCATTTGCATATGCTGTCACCTAAAGGTGGTCAGGAGGCACAAAATGCTGATACAACTAAAACCCACAGCTAGCACTCCCAAAGATTAAAGTAATGTTTGCAGGGAACAGACCAAATATCAGTTAGGCCACTGTTATCCTAAGAAATTGGTGGGAGCAGTGTGTTACCAAGGGCAGGGCAGGGGAGGTGGCACAATCCCAATGCATATGACAAACAGGATCACCAAAGACAGATAATTATTTGGGGTTGGGGACAACATTCAGTTTGTGGGATCTTCGTTCCCTGACTAGGGATTGAAAACGTTTCTGTTTCCTTGTTAATTTTCTGTTTAGTCGATCTATCCATATGTGTCAGTGGGGTATTAAAGTCTCCCACTCTTACTGTGTTATTGTTAATTTCTCCTTTCATAATTATTAACATTTGTCTAGCATATTGTGGAACTCCTGTGTTGGGTTCAAATATATTTATAATTGTTATATCTTCTTTTTGGATTGATCCTTTGATCATCATGTAGTGTCCTTCTTTGTCTCTTTTCACAACTTTTGGTTTAAAGTCTATTTTATCTGATATGAGTATTGCCACTCCTGCTTTCTTTTGGTCTCCATTTGTGTGGAATATGTTTTTCCAGTCCTTCTCTTTCCGTCTGTATGTGTCCTTTGCTTTGAGCTGGGTCTGTTGTACACAACATATACAGGGGTCTTGTTTTTCTATCCATTTAGCCAGTCTTTGTATTCGGTTGGGGCATTCAACCCATTTACATTTAAGGTAATTATTGATAAGTATGATCGCGTTGCCATTTACTTTATTGTTTTGGGTTTGGGTTTATACCCCCTTTCTCTGCTTCCAGTCTAGAGGAGGTTATTTAGCATTTGTTGAAGAACAGGTTTGGTGATTGTGAATTCTCTCAGCTTCTGTTTGTGTGTAAGCCTTTTGATTTCTCCTTCATATTTGATTGAGATCCTTGCTGGGTACAGTAATCTGGTGTAGGCTATTTTCTTTCATCATTGTAAGTATGCCCTGCCATTCCCACCTGGCCGGAAGAGTTTCTAATGAAAGATCAGGTGTTATCCGTGTGGGAATCCCCTTGAGTATTATTCTCTGTTTTTCCCTTGCTGCTTTTAATATTTGTTCTTTGTCTTTGTCCTTTGTTAATTTTATTAATATGTGTCTTGGGGTGTTTTGCCTTGGGTTTTTCCTGTTTGGAACTCTCTGGGTTTCTTGGACTTGGATGATATTTCCTTCCCCATTTTAGGGAACTTTTCAACTATCATCTCCTCAAGTATTTTCCCATGGTCTATCTTTCTGTCTTCCTCTTCTGGACTCCTACGATTCGAATTTTGGGGCATTTAAGATTGTCCCAGAGGTCTCTGTGATTGTCCTCGTTTCTTTTTATTCGTTTTCCTTTTTTCCTCTCTTTTTCATTTATTTCTATTGTTCTATCTTCTAGCTCACATGTCCTATCTTCTGTCACTCTTATTCTATTGTTGGTTCCATCCAGAGTGATTTGGATCTCATTTATTGTATTATTCCTTATGTATTGACTTTTTCACTTCTTCTAGGTGCTTGTTAAACCTTTCTTGCATCTTTTCGATCCTTGTCTCCAGGCTATTTATTTACACCATTTTGTTTTCAAGACTTTGGATCAATTTCACTGTCATTATTCGGAATTTTTAATCAGGTAGATTCCTTATCTCATCCTCTTTTGTTTGGGTTGGTGGGCATTTGCAACCACACCTTTGCTTACTCGCAAAGCAAGTCAGAGGAAACATGTTGGAAATACACAGGATGCTGGCTGTTTCCCCATAACAATTCCAGGTCATGACCTAACCCACTCTGAATGCCTACTCCAGACCCTCTTATTTCATAGAACACCCATTCCCACAACTATGGCAAAGGCTTCCATGGCTGAGAAGAATGTACAGGTGCCAGGAGTGGAACCAACTCAGATCTGGCCTACATCTGAACAAGTTGACAGCAGCCATTGGCACAATGGGAGTATCTGGAACTCTGACTGGTGTGCTGGGACTGTGCTAGTAGTAGTGCCGATATTGGGCACCCCTTCTTGCTCTAGCACTTCTTTCTTTGGGGGTAAAATTTCCAATGCTGGAAGGTGATATAACACACACTTACATGAAATGAAATCAACATGGACCTGAAACTCTGGGCTTCTGTACTATCAACTTGATACTCAACCTAACTCCCCAATAGGCAGTCTTGGCTGGTGAGCACAGGAGAAGTCCGGGCTCATACATGGCACTGGTTTTGGCCCCTCTATTTCTAGTCCCATCTCTCACCAATGTGAGAGTTGCCAATACACAAGAAGCCAAATTAATCTGGAACGTAAAATTATGGAAATTGCCCAATAGTGAAAACAAAACGAAAAACAATTTAAAAATGAGAACAGTTTAAGAGACTTCTAGACAACATCAAGGATACTAACATTCACTTTCTTAGGTCGTAGAAGGAAAAGAGAGAGAGAAAGGCGTCAAAAATGTATATTTAACGTGCTGAAAGGGAAAAACTTGCAACCCATAATATTCTACCCAGCAAGATAATCATCCAGAATTGGAGAGAAGAACTTCTCAGACAAGCAAAAACTAAGAGCTTATCCATACTAAACCAACTCGGAAGGAAATATTAAAGAGTCTTCTCTAAGAGGAGAAAGAAGTGAAAATCTACAGAGAAGGGAAAAACTCCAACCAGGACACACAAACACATAGTAGAGGCTGTGGATCAACCAAGTAGATAATCTAGTATAAAAATTAAAAGACAAGTGAATTGCAAATTAAACGCTAAATACATTAAACACCCTATTACATCAATAGACAGAGCATCTTAAATAAAAAGCAATAGAAAACTGTAGTCTTAAATTACAGAATAGAGTAGTTGAACTAAATAGATACCTACAGCATTTATTGTTGTTATTCAGGTACTAAGTTGTCTGTCTCTTTTGAATCCCCATTGGCTGTAGCCGTCCAGGCTCCTCTGTCCATGGGACTTCCCAGGCAAGATCACTGGAGTTTATTACATTCTTTTTCCAGGGGCTCTTGCTGACCCAGGGATCAAATCTGCATCTTCCGCATTGCAGGCAGATGCTTTACTTCTGAGCCAAATTGCATCAGTTCAGTTCATTTCAGTCACTCAGTCGTGTCCGACTCTTTGAGACCCCATGAATCACAGCACGCCAAGCCTCCCTGTCCATCACCAATTCCAGGAGTTAACTCAGACTCATGTCCATCGAGCTGGTGATGCCATCCAGACATCTCATTCTATGTCATCCCCATCTCCTCCGGCCCTCAATCCCTCCCAGCATCAGAGGCTTTTCTAGTGAGTCAACTTGTCGCATGAGTTGGCCAAAGTATTGGAGTTTCAGTTTCAGCATCAGTCCTTCCAGTCACCCAGGAGTGATCTCATCTAGAATGGACCGGTTGGCTCTCCTTGCAGTCCAAGGGACTCTCAGGAGTCTTCTCCAGCACCACAGTTCAAAAGCATCAATTCTTTGGCGATCAGTTTTCTTCACAGTCCAACTCTCACATCCATACATAACCATGGGAAAAACCATAGCCTTGACTAGACAGACCTTGGTTGGCAAAGTAATGTCTCTGCTTTTGAATATGCTATCTAGGTTGCTCATAATTTTCCTTCCAATAAGTAAGCATCTTTTAATTTCATGGCTGCAAGCAGCATCTGCAGTGATTTTGGAGCCTAAAAAAAATAAAGTCTGACACTGCTTCCACTGTTTCCCCATCTATTTCCCATGAAGTGATGGGACCAGATGCCATGATCTTTGTTTTCTGAATGTTGAGCTTCAAGCCAACATTTGCACTCTCCTCTTTCACTTTCATCAAGAGGCTTTTTAGTTACTCTTCACTTTCTACCATAAGGGTGGTGAAATCTGCATATCTGAGGTTATTGATAATTCTCCCGGCAATCTTGATTCCAGCTTGGGCTTCTTCCAGCCCAGTGTTCCTCATGATGTACTCTGCATATAAGTTAAATTAGCAGGATGACAATATAGACCCTTGATGCACTCCTTTTCCTATTTGGAACCAGTCTGTTGTTCCATGTCCAGTTCTAACTGTTGCTTCCTGACCTGCATTCAGGTTTCTCAAGAAGCAGGTCAGGTGGTCTGGTATTCGCATCTCTTTCAGAATTTTCCATAGTTTATTGTGATCAACACAGTCAAAGTCTTTGTCATAGTCAATGAAGCAGAAATATATGTTTTTCTGGAACTCTCTTGCTTTCTCCATGATCCAGCAGATGTTGGCAATTTGATTTCTGGTGCCTCTGCCTTTTCTAAAACCTGCTTGAACATCTGGAAGTTCACGGTTCACATATTGCTGAAGCCTGGCTTGGACAATTTTGAGCATGATTTAATAGCACGTGAGATGAGTTCAATTTGGCGGTAGTTTGAGCATTCTTTGGAATTGCCCTTTTTGGATTGGAATGAAGACTGACCTTTTCCAGTCTTATGGTCACTGCTGTTTTCCAAATTTGCTGGCGTATTGAGTGCAGCACTTGCACAGCATCATCTCTCAGGATTTGAAATAGCTCATTTGGAATTCCATCACCTCCACTAGCTTTGTTTGTGGTGATGTTCTCTAAGGCCCACTTGACTTCACATTCCAAGATATCTTGCTCCAGGTGAGTGATCACGCCATCGTGATTATCTTGGTCGTGAAGATCTTTTTTGTACAGTTCTTCTGTGTATTCTTGCCACCTCTTCTTAATATCTTCTGCTTCTGTTAGGTCCATACCATTTCTGTCCTTTATCGAGCCCATCTTTGCATGAAATGTTCCCTTGATATCTCTAATTTTCTTGAAGAGATGTCTTGTTTTTCCTATTATGCTGCTTTCCTCTATTTCTTTGCATCAATCGCTGAGGAAGGCTTTCTTATCTCTCCTTGCTATTCTTTGGAACTCTGCATTCAGATGCTTCTATCTTTCCTTTTCTCCTTTGCTTTTCTCTTCTCTTATTTTCACAACTATTTGTAAAACCTCCTCAGACAGTCATTATGCTTTTTTGCATTTCTTTTCCATGGGGATGGTCTTGGTTCCTGTCTCCTGTACAATGTCAGAAACCTCTGTCCAGAGTCCATCAGGCACTCTATCTATCAGATCTAGTCCCTTAAATCTATTTTTTACTTCTACTGTATATTCATAAGGGATTTGATTTAGGTCATATCTGAATGGTCTAGTGGTTTTCCCTACTTTCTTCAATTTCAGTCTGAATTTGACTATACGGATTTCATGTTCTGAGCCACGTCAGCTCCTGGTCTTGTTTTTTCTAACTGTATAGAGCTTCTCCATCTTTGGCTGCAAAGAATATAATCAATCTGATTTCGGTGTTGACCAACTGGTGATGTCCATGTGAAGAGTCTTCCCTTGTGTTGTTGGAAGAGGTTGTTTACCAGATGTTCAGATTTTTTTAATAGAGACTTGGATTGTTATTTGAAATTTTCTGCTTTTTAAATATTATCAATTAATTAAGACATGAAAAACACTAGGTGGGCCAAGCAAACACTTCCACAACCACCGAATGGTGAATTCTAATTTAGATGATGGATGGAATTCATGGTAGAGCTTTGATTTTATAACTTAAGTCTGTCTCTTTGTCCATTCAGCATGGGCTTGTTTGCAGTTTGGTGGGTACGAGTACCTCTCCCAAATGGTAGTCTTGCATGTTGACTTGTATCCTATAAAGTTATATTGGGGAAAGCCTCCCCAATGGTAACATGGTAAGCAGACTCTATGCTTGGTTAGAATAAATCTGTTCGACAAGTAACAGAAAAATCACTTGGTAAAACTATGAGATATGTAAATAAAGTAATCAGATGATAGTTCTTTTCCATGCACTTTTTGCTCTTACCAGATCTTGAATCCCTTGAAGGCTATGGTAAAGACTTGGAATTTGGTTCTAAAACTTTTGGGAAGCTATTGGAGGCTTGCGAGCAGGAAGGGATATGATCCAACTTATTATTCTAAAATGAACACGCTGAAATAGCAGATAGGAAAGCCCTGTCCAGGCCTGCAACCTGAAGACTTCCAAAATATCTGCCCTTATTGAACTCAGCCTCTCCCCCAACAATTTGTTCTTCCCCAGGAATGTAGCTCTTATCTTTATGTGTTCTGTCTCTCATCCCCTCTTCCTACCACAAATGAAAATGTTTTCCATGGTTGTTGGGTAGAGCCTATATGATTTGGAATGTGTTATCCAAGGGTAACCAATGCTTTTTCTGAATAAAGTAACTTCTCTATATTCTTGCCTGGCCCTTAGGCCATTTCTCAGATATTGACAGGGTCTTCCAGATATTTGAACTTCTCAAATGAGCGGACCAGTGATATGGTCTTGCAAATTGACCTAATTACTCAAAGCTATGCTTCTATCTTTCAGAAAATACTGAAGGAAGACCTCTGCTAAAGAACTGTAACTCATTCAAGAGATGGAAGCTTACATATATTCTGGTTCGAGGACAAAGGCTCTGCTTTGCACACCATCCTGCGGTAAGAGAATATATATATACACATATATGTGTATGTGTATATATACAATCTTGTCAATTGTGTTAGTAGGTAGGTACCAGAAAATACTTTGAGAGGAGATAAACCAAGAGGTTAAGACATGTTAGCAAGAATTAAGGTGGATAATCCTAATCTGCTCCATTATGTCCCTAGCTAGACCATATCCCATTATGTTCTTGTTGTTCAGTCTCTAAGTCGTCCTGGACTTTTTGTAACCCCATGGACTGGAGCACTCCAGGCTCCCCTGTCCTTCACTACTTCCAGGAATTTGCTCAAATTCATGTCTGCTGAGTCAGTGATGCTATCTAATCATCTCATCCTCTACTGCCCCATCTCCTTTTGCCTTCAATTTTTCCAAGCTTCAGGGTCTTTTCCAATCTTTACATCAGGTGGCCAAAGTATTGGAGTTTTAGCTTCAACATCAGTCCTTCCAATGAATATTCAAGGTTGATTTCCTTTAGGATTGGCTGGTTCAATCTCCTTGCTATCTAAGTGACTCTCAGGAGTCTTCTCCAACACCACATTTCAAAAACATCAATTCTTCAGTGCTCAGCCTTCTTTACGGTCCATCTCTCACATCCATACATGACTACTTGAAAAAACATAGTTTTGACTAGACAGACCTTTGCAGGCAAAGTGATATCTCTGTTTTTTAATATGTTGTATAGATTTACCACAGGTTTCCTTTCAAGGAGTAAGCATCTTTTAATTTCACGGTCGCGATCACTGTCCACATGATTTCGGAGCCCAAGAAAATAAAATCTGTCACTGCTTGCACTTTTTTACCTTCCATTTACCATGAAGTGATGGGACCAGAGGCCATGATCTTAGTTTTTTGAATGTTGAGTTTCAAGCCAGCTTTTTTCCTCTCCTTTTTCACCCTCATCAAGAGGAAGCTCTTTAGCTTCTCTTTACTTTATGCCATTAGAATGATATCATTTGCATATCTGAGGTTGTTGGTATTTGTCCTGACAGTCTTGATTCCAGCTTGAGCTTCATCCAGCCTGGCATTTCTCATGATGTACTCTGCCTATAAGTTAAATAAGCAGGGTGACAATATACAGCCTTCTCACACTCCTTTCCCAATTTTGAACCAGACCATTGTTCCATGTCTGGTTCTAGCTGTTGCTTCTTGACCTGCATACAAGTTTCTCAGGAGACAGGTAAGGTGGTCTGGTACTCACATCTCTTTAAGAATTTTCCACAGTTTGTTGTGATCCACACAGTAAAAGACTTTAGCATAATCAATGAAGCAGAGGTAGATATTTTACTGGAGTTCCCTTGCTTTCTCTATGATCCAACAAATATTGGCAATTTGATCTCTGATTCCTCTGTTTTTTTTAAACCCAGCTGGTACACCTGGAAGTTCTCAGTTCATGTACTGCTGAAGCCGAACTTTAAGAATTTTGAGCACAACCTTACTAGCATGTGAAATGAATGCAATTATACAGTAGTTTGAACATTTTTTGGCATTGCCTTTCTTTGAGATTGGAATGAAAACTGACCTTTTCAGTCCTGTGGACACTGCTAAGTTTTCCAATTTGCTCATATATTGAGTGCAACACTTTAACAACATTATCTTTTAGGATTTAAAATAACTCAGCTGGAATTCCATCACCTCCATTAGCTTTGTTTGTAATGATGCTTTCTAAGGACCACTTTCACAGTGTCACCTTTTAAGATTTGAAATAGCTCAGCTGGACTTCCATCATGTCCACTAGCTTTGTTCATTGTGATGCTTTCTAAGGCCCACTTGACTTCACATTCCAGGATGTCTGGTTCTCAGTGAGTGATCACACTATCGTGGTTTTCTGGGTCACGAAGATCTTTTTTGTATGGTTCTTCTGTGTATTCTTGCCACCTGTTCTTAATATCTTCTGCTTCTGTTAGGTCCATACCATTTCTGTCCTTTATTGTGTCCATGTTTGCATGAAATATTCCCTTGATATCTCTAGTTTTCTTGCAGAGATCTCCAGTCTTTCCCATTCTATTGTTTTCCTCTATTTCTTTGCACTGATCACTGAGGAAGGCTTTCTTATCTCTCCTTGATATTCTTCAGAACTCTGCATTCAGATGGATATCTTTCCTTCTCTCCTTTGCCTTTCCGTTCTCTTCCTTTCATAGCTTTTTGTAAGGCCTCCTCGACAACCATTTTGCCTTTTTGCATTTCTTTTTCTTGGGGATGGTTTTGATCACTGCCTCCTGTAGAATGTCATGAACCTCCGTCCATAGTTCTTCAGGCACTCTATCAGATCTAATCCCTTGAATCCATTTGTCACTTCCACTGTATAGTCATAAGGGATTTGATTTAAGTCAAACTTGAATGGTCTAGTAGTTTTCCTTATTAAGTCTGAATTTTGCAATAAGGAGTACATGACCTGAGCCACAGTCAGCTCCTGGTCTTGTTTTGACTGACGGTATAGAGCTTCTCTATCTTTGGCTGCAAAGAATATAATCAATCTGATTTCAAATCCTAAAAGATGATGCTGTGAAAGTGCTGCACTCAATATGCAAGAACTTTTTTAAAACTCAGCAGGGGCCACAGACTGGAAAAGGTCAGTTTTCATTCCAATCCCAAAGAAAGGCAATGCCAGAGAATGCTCAAACTAACATACAATTGCACTCATCTCACACACTAGCAAAGTTATGCTCAAAATTCTCCAAGCCAGGCTTCAACAGTACATGAACCGTGAACGTCCAGATGTTTAATTTGGATTTGGAAAAGGCAGAGGAACCAGAGATCAAATTGCCAACATCTGTTGGATCATAGATAAAGCAAGAGAGTTCCAGAAAATCATCTACTTCTGCTTTATTGGCTATGCCAAAGCCTTTGACTGTGTGGATCACAACAAACTATGGAAAATTCTTCAAGACATGGGAGTACCAGACCACCTGAACTGCCTCCTGAGAAATCTGTATGCAGGTAAAGAAATAAGAGTTAGAACTGGACATGGAACAACAGACTGGTTACAAATCGGTAAAGGAATACAGCAAGGCTGTATATTGTCACCCTGCTTACTTAACTTATGTGCAGAGCACATCATGAGAAATGCTGGACTGGATGAGGCACAAGCTGGAATTAAGATTGCCGGAAGAAATATCAATAACCTCAGATATGCAGATGACACTACCTTTATAGCAGAAAGTGAAGAACTAAAGAGCCTCTTGTTGAAAGTGAAAGAGGAGAGTGAAAAAGTTGGCTTAAAACTCAACATTCAGAGAACTAAGATCATGGCATCTGGTCCCATTATTCATGGCAAGTAGATCAGGAAACAGTGGAAACAGTGACAGACTTAATTTGGAGGGCTCCAAAATCGCTGCAGATGGTAACTGCAGCCATGAAATTAAAAGAAGCTTGCTCCTCGGAAGAAAAGTTATGACCAACTTAGACAGCTTATTAAAAAGCAGAGACATTATTTTGCCTGCAAACGGCTGTCTAGTCAAAAGCTATGGTTTTTCCAGTAGTCATGTGTGGATGTGAGAGTTGGACTATGAAGAAAGCTGAGCACTGAAGAATTGATGCTTTTGAACTGTGGTGTTAGTGAAGACTCTTGAAAGTCTCTTGGACAGCAAGGAGATCGAACCAGTCCATCCTAAAGGAAATCAGTCCTGAATATTCATTGGAAGGACTGATGTTGAAGCTGAAACTCAAATACTTTGGCCACCTGATGCGAAGAGCTGACTCATTTGAAAAGACCCTGATGCTGGGAAGGATTGAAGGCAGAAGGAGAAGGGGATGACAGAGGATGAGATGGTTGGATGGCATCACTGACTCAATGGACATGAGTTTGAGTAAACTCCAGGAGTTGATGATGGACAGCGTGGCCTGGAGTGCTGCATTCCACAGGGTCACAAAAAGTCAGACACGACTGCACGACTGAACTGAAGGCCCACTTGATTTCACACTCCAGGATGTCTGGCTCTAGGAGATTGACCACACCCTCATGGTATCTGGGTCATTAAGACCTTTTCTATACAGTTTTTCTGTGTATTCTTGCCACCTCTTCTTAATCTCTTGTGCTTCTGTTATGTTCTTACTGAGCCACTTCATTCTTTCTGGCCTGAGTACATGCTAAGTCACTTCAGTCGGGTCTGATTTTGCAACCCTAAGTACTGTAGCCTGCCAGGTCCTACATCCGTGGGATTTTCCAGGCAAGAACACTGGAATAGGTTGCCATGCCCTCCTCCAGGGGATCTTCCTGAGGCAGGGATCAAATCTGCATCTCCTGCGGCTCTTGCATTGCAGGCAGATTCGTTACCCCTGGGCCATCAGAGAAGCCTCATTCTTTCTGGAGCTATTAGTAATTGCCCTGAACTCTTCCCCAGTAGCATATTAGACACCTTTCAACCTGGGGGCTCATTTTCCAGTGTCATACCTCTTTGCCTTTTCATACTGTTCATGGAGTTCTCCAGTCAAGAATACTGGAGTGGGTTGACATGCCCTCCTCCAGTGGACCACGTTTTGTCAGAACTCTTCACTATGTCCTGTCCATCTTGGGTGGCCCTGCATGGCATGGCTCATAGCTTCCTTGAATTATGCAAGGCCCTTCACCACAACAAGGCTGTGTTCCATAAAGGCAGTATCCCACTATATTTTCCAGCATAAACCTTTAGTTTTAAATAATCCTGAACTACCTAAGCTTTCCTATAAATCCACATAAAAGTTTTGGGTAGAGTTTTGCTTTGGGTTTAGTTTGGTTAATTTTCTGTTTGTTACATGATATATCAATCAAAATCATTATGCTAAATAAATCCAGCAGTCAAGCCAAAGAAATAACGGAATTATAACTGCCGAAAATGTCTTTTAGTATTCCTGTGTATGTGTTTACCTTTTAGTGTATGTTTGCCTCAATAACCAGATGGTTCCTTTTCCCTCTCCCTCTTATACCTTTCCAGTTTGCACGCTTTGAAACAATTGATTTGTCTCAAGTTGCCTTGGCAGAAAGCAGCTGTAGAAATCTTTGCCACAGTTTTTGCGTAAGTAAGATTAGGATTGCCTGAATGGGCAAGGGTAAGAGATAGCTGGGAAGAGGGGTTTCCATACCTACCTGTCACCTGTTTGGAATTCAAATTTCCCAAGTCTTCTTTAATCCCAAAGTGTGTTTGGAAATCCACTTAAAGTAGCATTGCAAATGAGTGCTAAAGATTATTCATGTGAGTATTTTCTATCAGCCCACTGATGGGGGGGGGGAGGAAATCATGATTGCCCTTGTCTCTATTACCAGTTTGATATAAAAGCAGAGCTGATTTCAGGATGGGGGTGACTATTTAAAAAATCAATCCTTCTGGTGAAGGTAATTTAAATGAATATCATTGGGAGGCTTTCAAGAGACTGCTAATATTTTGTAGACTATATCAAGATATTTGAGCTACATGACATTTTCTCCTTTGATGAAACAGATAAGAACCTAAATCCAAAGTGAAAGTTACTCTATGCTGAGATTACTAATGAGAGTACCTCAAAGAAACCAGAAGATTTTCTAGGGATCTATTCAATGGCTTGTCACTGCTAAAATGTCATAAGACTTGGTCATTCAGGTAAATTCAGAACAGAAATCTCACTGAAAAATAACAAGCCCATTGGCCCAAGAATTATCCTACCCTTCTATTCACAGGAATGTTTTTTTCTCAGCATCAGTGGTGGGTTATGGAGAGCAGGGTTCCTCTTCAGGCAGGTGGAGAGTGGTACTTAGCAGACTGAAGAGCTATGGGTCCAATACTCTGCTTCCATGGCTGGTCCACAGTCTATTCTCCTTTGAAAGGAGAGCAGTTGAAAGGAGACCCTACTCTCATTTCTCTCTCATTGCATCATACTGACCCAGGAAAAAGCTGAGGGTTCTGTTGACCCAGTTCCAAAAATCTTAACTTTTGAGTGATAAGCGTACAAGATAATGTTTTGGGTATCCATTCTACAAATATTCCAAGGGCTAGGTTTCCCCTTAACCTAATTAAAGCACAGCAGCACTATGCATCAACCCCCCGTAAGAATGGGTTTAGACCAAAGGAGTGACTGTTGTTACAAATTCCAACTAGTTCCTATTGCCATTATCACAGAATCATGCAGTGCTACATGCACAAGAAGAACAAAATTGTTTGTTGGTGTGGTGAGCTCTAGCTGCAAGATTTGGACTTGGGGTGGTGGGCACTGGTAATGAAGACAAGTAGGGCCATTGAAGCAATGACCAATGCTATAGCTATCCATGCTCCCTCCTGCCCTTTGGGAAAACATGAAGTTAGCATGGTCTACCTCTGCTAGACCCTCAACATGGCTTTCTCATTGTTTCTTCAAGTTTCTTGCACCAAGCAGGATTAAGAGAGATAATAGTAAAATTCTCTTCAGATTTTCCCTGACCATAAGAAAGAAAGAAACTAGATTTGTAGTTTCCTCACTCCGGTCTCACTCTCCCCTCAAACAGAAATAGGCACACACTGATGAAAAATAAACACTTTCACCATTTCAGGTAGAAAGAACAGCAAGTAAACAAGTAAGATTTTCAGGCAACTTTATTTGAGTAACAGATGGGTGCTTGGCCTAGTGTTTAAAAGCATGTGTGCTGGAGCGAAAGAATCTAGATTCAAATTCTGACTTAGTTTCTTACCTACTGTTTTTCCCTGAGTAAGTCATTTAACTCCCTTTGCCACAGAAAAAATGTCCAGACTATAAAGTGAGGGAAAATAATACTGCCTAGCTCTTGGATTTGTAATGAAGATTGAAATAAATAAGATACATAAAATACAATAGAACAGTGCCCAGTACATAGTACGTGCCTTTAAATTGTCGTTTATTACTGTTACTAGTTGGGGTGGGAACTACTGTCATATATTTAAGAAGTGGCTTTGGTTGTGCTTGGTAGACCTGTCTAGTATCTTAGAGAGTTCAAACGCTCTGTTTGAGGGCAAAGTTTAAGTTGGGAATCAGCTAATAATGTGACTTTCTGTAGGTGATCACACCACAGCGAAAAGTTACGCTGGCTGCACCCAATCGGAAAGACATGGAAGAATGGGTTAAGGTCATAAAAACCACGTAACAGGGAGAAATTCTTAAGGTAGGGTAAAATAATAGAGAATCCACTCAAATCTCATGGGTAAGCATTTAATTGACTGCATTAGCTAAGCCACCTTTCAAACAGGGAAATAATAAAATGGAAGCAAATACCATATGATCAGGAATTTTTCATGTATGTCATTAGGAAATCTGTCTATAAATAGAATTAATTCACCTAGACTCAAACCTTGGTAAATATGTGGTTTAGATACCTCTGTACACATCCACTTTATATATAGATGTCACTGTTTGCTCAATGGATGAGGTACTTAAGATGTATGTGAGAACCTAACTTAGATGTTCTTATGTTATTAATAGCATAGCTGCAGTAAGCAGTCTTGACTTGAGTCTACTGAGTGACTATAGTAACAAGTAAGGAAGCTGAGGCTCGAGGATAAGGAACCAGACCAAAACAAAATAACTACTCAGTTGCAAAGCCAAGATTTAGACCCAGGCTATGTGAATCCAAAGCCTATGTCCCTAACAATTATGCCCTTCTGCCTCTCTGTTTACTGTTCACAACAAAGGAAATATAGAGGGAGGAGCAAGGAACAGTCTTCCCCAAAACGTGGCAGGGTTCCTTTTCTCCTTAACAATGCCAGGCCCTGGGCTACTGCTCCCTGCAACAAGTGGTGCTACTATTAAAACTCTGGGCTATGCCCTCGGCTCAATTTTCTACAGACTTACTGCACTAGAAGTTATGTAAGTTTCAAGAGGGGAGGAATTTTTTCATTTATTTACTTAGAGCAGTGTCTGGCACATAGTAGAGGCTCAATATACATTCTTTGAATGAATAAATGAATCTGAGGGTAATCTTGGGGCTAGGGTTTAGAAATAGAGTGATATATAGTTCATCCTAAAGCAAAGTTCTGCTGTGAAGCTTTTAGAGATAATGAGGAAGATTAATTCAAACGTAAAACAAAACTGACGTATAGGAGATGTATAGGCCCTGTGATACTCAAGAGGGATAATGGATTCTATAATCCCATAATCATAAGCTAGCAAACTTTATAAAAGCCATTAAAAAGAAGTACACAGAACCTATATATGAAAGGGGTCAAGTTTTCCAGTAAAATGCTAATGCTTTATTGTTTAAGAATTCAGGTTTTCTTCCTCTACTTATTAGCAAAAATGCATATACAAGTTAAAAAATATAACCTGATGTCTTAAGTAACTAGTAAAGGATAGAGGACTGTTATAGATATTTGGGGTGGAGCAGTGTAAAATAATAGGTAGCAATGTTGTTCAGTCACTCAGTCGTGTCTGACTCTGCGACACCATGGACTGCAGCATGCCAGGCCTCCCTGTCATGGTATCTGGGTCATTAAGACCTTTTCTATACAGTTTTTCTGTATTTTTTTTTTACAGTTTTTCAACTCCCAGAGTATACTCAGACTCATGTCCATTGAGTTAGTGATGCCATCCAACCATGTTGTCCTCTGTCGTCCCCTTCTGCTGCCTTCAATCTTTCCCAGCATCAGGGTCTTTTCTAATGAGTCAGTTCTTTGCATCAAGTGGCCAGAGTATTGGAGCTTCAGCTTCAGCATCAGTCCTTCTAAACGAATATTCAGGAATGATTTCCTTTATAATTAACTGGTTTGACCTCCTTGCAGTCCAAGGGACTCTCATGAGTCTTCTCAATACCACAATTCAAAAGCATCAATTCTTTGGCATTCAGCCTTCTTTATGGTCCAACTCTCACATCCATACATGACTACTGGAAAAACCATAACTTTGACTAGACAGACCTCTGCAGGCAAAGGTATGTCTCTGCTTTTTAATATGCTTTCTAGGTTCGTCATGGCTTTCTTCCAAGGAGCAAGTGTCTTTTAATTTCATGGCTGCAGTCACCATCTGCCTGATTTTGGAGACCATGAAAATAAATTCTGTCACTGTTTCCATTGTGCCCCCATCAATCTGCCATAAAGTGCTGAGACGAGCTGCCATGATCTTCATTTTTTGAATGTTGAGTTTTAAACCAGCTTTTTCACTCTCTTCTTTCACTTTCATCAAGAGGCTCTTTAGTTCCTCTTCACTTTCTGACATAAGGGTGATGTCATCTGCATATTAGAGGTTGATAGTTCTCCCTGCAGTCTTGATACCAGCTTGTGTTGCATCCAGTCCAGCATTTCTCGTGATGTATTCTGCATATAAGTTAAATAAGCAGGTTGACAATATATAGCCCTGATGTACTCCTTTCCCAATTTTGAACCACTCCATTATTCCATGTCTGGTTCTAACTGTTGCTTCTTGACTTGTATACAGATTTCTCAAGAGGCTGGTAAGGTGGTCTGGTATTCCCATATCTTTAAGAATTTTCCACATTTTGTTGTGATCCACACAGTCAAAGGCTTTAGCATAGTCAATGAAACAGAAGTAGATGGTTTTCTGAAATTTTCTTGCTTTATCTATAATCCAACAGATGTCAATTTGATCTCTGGAGAATTCCATGGAAAAGGCAAGAAGATATGACACTGGAAGATGATCTCCCCTGGTTGGAAGGTGCCTGATATGCTACTGGAGAAGAGACGAGGGCAATTACTACTAGAAAGAATTCCAGAAAGAATTAAGAGGCTGGGCCAAAGAGGGAACATCATTAAGTTGTGGATGTGTCTGGTGGTGAAAGTAAACTCTGATGCTATAAAGAACAATATTGCCTAGGAACCTGGAATGTTAGGTACATGAATCAAGGTAAATTAGACATGGTCAAGCAGGAGAGGACAACACTGAACATTGATATCTTAGGAATCAGTGAACTAAAATGGACAGAAATGGGAGAATTTAATTCAGGTAACCATTATATCTACTACTGGGGGCAAGAATCCCTTAGAAGAATTGGAGTAGCCCTCATAATTAACAAGAGACTGAAGTTCAGTACTTAGGTGCAACCTCAAAAATGACAAAACGATCTCAACTTGTTTCCAAGTAAACCATTCAACATCACAGTAATACATGTCTTTGCCCCAACCACTGATGCCAAAAGGCTGAAGTTAACCATGTTTATGAAGACCCACAGCACCTTCTAGAAGTAACACCAAAAAAAGATGTACTTTTCATCATAGGGGATTGGAATGCAAAAGCAGGAATTGAAGAGGTACCTGAAATAACAGGCAAGTTTGGCCTTGGAGCAGAAAAAGAAACAGGGCAAAGGCTAGCTGAGTTTTGTCAAGAGAAAACACTGGTCATAGCAAACACCCTTTTTCAACAAGGGATGACTCTACACATGGACATAACCATACGGTCATACAGAAATCAGATTGATTATATTCTTGGCAGCTGAAGATGGAGAAGCTCTATACAGTCAGCAAAAACAAGACAATGAGCTGAATATGGCTCAGAACTTGAGCTCCTTATTGTAAAATTAAGGCCTAAATTGAAGAAAGTAGGGAAAACCACTAGATCATTCAAGTATGACCTAAATCAAACCTCTTATGATTACACAGTGGAGGTGACAAATAGATTCAAGGGATTAGATCTGGTAGAGAGAGTGCCTAAAGAACTGTGGACAGGTTCATAACATTGTACAGAAGGCAATGACCAACACCAACCCCACAAAAAAGAAATGCAAGAAGGCAAAGTGGTTATCTGAAGAGGCTTTACAAATAGCTAAGGAAAGAAGAGAAGCGAAAGTCAAGAGAGAAAAGGTAAGATATACCCAAATGATTGTAGAACTCCATAGAACAGCAAGGAGAGATGAGAAGGATTTCTTAAGTAACCAATGCAAAAAAAAAAATAGAGAAAACAATAGAATGGGAGAGACTAGAGATCTTGTCAAGAAAATTGGAGATACCAAGGGAACATTTCATGAAAAGATGGGCACAATAAAGGACAGAAAAGGCAAGGACCTAAAAGAAGCAGAGGATAGATTTAAAAGAGGTGGCAAGGATACACAAAGCTATACAAAGAAGGTCTTAATGATCCAGATAACCATGATGATATGGCCACTCACTTAGAGCCAGATATCCTGGAGTGTGAAGTCAAGTGCGCCTCAGAAAGTATTAGTATGAACAAAGCTAGTGGAGATGATGAAATTCCAGCTGAGTTATTTAAAATACTAAAAACAATGATGCTGTTAAAGAGCTATACTCAATATGTCAGCAAATTTGGAAAACCCAGCTATGGCCACAGGACTGGAAAAGGTCAGTTTTCATTCCAATCCCAAAGAAAGGCAATGCCAAAGAATGTTCAAACTACCATACACTTGTGCTCGTTTCACATGCTAGCAAGTTAATGCTCAAAATCCCTTAACTTAGGCTTCAACAATATGTGATCTGAGAACTGCAAGATGTTCAAGCTGGATTTAGAACAGGCAGAGGAATCAGAGATCAAATTGCCAAGATCTGCTTTATCATAGAAAAAGCAAGGGAATTTCAGAAAGACATCTACTTTTGCTTCATTGATTACACAAAAGCTTTTGTGTGGATCACAACAAACTGGAAAATACTTAAAGAAATGGGAATACCAGACCACCTTAGCTGCCTCATGAGAAACCTGTATGTAGGTCAAGAAGCAGCAGTTAGAACTGGACATGGAACAGCTATGTGGTTCAAAATTGGGAAAAGAGTGACAAGGTGGCATATTGTCACCATCCTTTTTTAACTTATAGGCAGAGTACATCATTCAAAATGCTGGACTGGATGAATCACAAGCTGGAATCATGATTACTGGGAGAAATAATAACCTCAGATATGCAGAAGATACCATTATAATGGCAGAAAGCGAAAAGGAACTAAAAATGCCTCTTGATAAGGATGAAAGGAGAGTGAAAAAAACTGGCTTAAAACTCAACATTCAAAAAACTAAGATCATGGCATCTGGTCCCATCACTTCATGACAAACAGAAGGGGAAAAAGTAGAAGCAGTGACAGGTTTTCTTTTCCAGGGCTCCAAAATCACTGTGGACGGTGATTGCAGCCATGAAATTAAAAGACACTTGATCCTTGGAAGGAAAACTTTGACAAACCTAGACAACATATTAAAAAGCAGAGACATCATTTTGCTGACAAAGGTCTGATAGAGCTATGATTTTTCCAGTAATCATGTACAGATGTGAGAACTTGACCATAAAGAAGGCTGAACACTGAAAAACTGATGCTTTTAAATTGTGGTGATGGAGAAGACTCTTGAGAGTCCCTTGGACTGCAAGGAGATCAAACCGGTCAATCCTAAAGGAAATCAACCCTGAATATTCACTGGAAGGACTGTTGTTGAAGACGAAGCTCCAGTATTTTGGCTGCCTGATGCGAAGAAATGACTCACTAGAAAAGACCCTGATGCTGGAAAAGATTTAGGTCGGAGGTGATTGGGTGGCAGAGGATGAGATGGTTAGATAGAATCACCACTGAGTTGGAAGATAGTGGAAGACAGATGAGCCTGGTGTCCTGCAGTCCATGAAGTCTCAAAGAGTTGGACTGGACTTAGCAACTGAACATCAACAACAGCATATATAATTAAATCCCTTTACTGTACCTGGATCTAACACAATATTGTAAATCAACTATACTTCAATATTTATAAAAAGAAATAACACAAGAGGAAATAAGTCCTGACAAGAATGTGGAAAAAAGAAATTAATAATAAATTATTATTGGTACAGGCCTTATAGAAAGTAATATTGCAGTTTCTCAAAGTATTAAAAATATAACTACCTTATGCTCCAGCAATTCTACTTCTGGGTATATATGTCTATAGGACATGAAATCAGGATCTTGAATATGTATCATCACTCTCATGTTTCTTTCAGCATTATTCACAGATATCCAAGATATGGATGTAACCTAAATGTCCCTCAGTGGATTAATGGGTTAAAAATGTAATATTTTTATATACAAATACAATGGAATATTGTTCAGCCTTTAAAAAGAAGCAAATCTTGCCAGTTGTAATAACATGAATGAACCTGGAAGACGTTATGCTAAACTAAATAATTCACACACAGAAAGACAGTACTGTATATCCTAATCTATATGTGGCATCTAAAATAAACTCAATCCCCAGAAGGAAATAGCAACCCACTCCAGTATTCTTACCTGGGCAATCCCATGGACAGAGTAACCTGGTGGGCTACAGTTCATGGGGTCACAAAGAGTTGGACTCCAAACTTCTTGTCACTAAGAGTTGGACCCCAAACTTCTTGTTGGGGTTGGACTGCAAGAACTTGGACTGCTACAACAAATCCACAAATTGTGTGAATTAAGAAACTTAATCTGTCACAGTTCTGGAGTTTAGAGTTCCAAAATCAGTGTATTGGCAGGGCCATGCTCTCCTGAAGCCTCTAGAAGAGAATTCTTCTTTACCTCTTCTTAAATTCTAGTGATTACAGGCATTCCTTGGCATTCATTCACTTGTAGACACATCATTCCAATCTCACCCTCTGTCAGCACTTGCTGTTCTCTCCTGTGACTGTGTCTTAATTTCCCTCTTCTTATAAGGATAGTAGTCACTGGTTTAGGGCCTACTCTAATCCATTGTGATCCCATGGACTGTAGCTCACCTGGCTCCTCTGTCCACGGAATTCTCCAGGCAAGAATACTGGAGTGGATTGCCATTCCCTTCTCCAGGGAATCTTCCCGACCCAGGGATCAAACCCAGGTCTCCTGCATTGTGGGCAGATTCTTTACCATCTAAGCCGCCAGGGAACCCCAATCCATTATGACCACATCTTAAATTGATTGCATCTATAAAGATCCTATTTTCAAATAAGATCACATTCACAAATACTAGGTATTTGAGCATATTTTGGCAAGGGACATAATTCAGCATACAACACATACTCACTCAGGGTTGTATGCATCAAAGTTTTCTTATATAATAAGATGCACATAAGGAATATAAATCCCATTCCTCTACTGCTGAACCAAAACAATATCCACTTTATATATGTTTGTATTATGTAGCCGATTGTACTTTGCAATTCAGTATTCTACTCAGAGTTCTTCATTTCTTTCATTTGTCCCATAGAATCTTGAACATTATAGGAGAGTTCACTTGTAACTCTATACTGGAAGGATCTGTTTAGGAAGTTGTCTCCTACAGTAGACCATGAGCTCCTTGAGGGAAAAAACTATGGATCATGCATCTCTGCATCTCTAGTTCCTAGCTTCATAGATGACACAAAGTAGCTCTTAGTAATTATTGGAGGAGAGGGGGAAGCTGGAAGGAAGGAAAGTACTTGTAGAGTTATAATCTAGTGGCTTGGGAAATGGAAAGGTATTGGTTGCTCAGTATGTTAAGACCAAGTCTATCTCATTTCCTCATGACTCTCCACTCTCTACTCTGATCTTTTTGGAACTTTGCCAGGGTCTCAATATGCAAAAAATAATACAATCACAAAGTGACATCATGCTAGATGAGCTTTTGTCTCATCCAAGTAGCTTTTCCTTCCAGAAGCTGCCTGGTCAATCCAACAGCAGTTTAGCACATAAAAGCATGCCAGAGAGGGAAGCAGAGTTCAAAGAGTACCATACACAGGCTATGTTTTAGATGACTAATTCCTATAAATTAATCAAAGTTGAAGACTAAATGTGTTAGCTCCCTCAATAGTGTCCTCTCTCCTCCCTCTCTTTTTTTTCTCTCTCTCCTATCCTTCTCTCTCTCTGTCTCTCAGGGCCCAATACCAGGAAGAATGTGTTTTTCATTTTAAGGTCTTATGTCTTTACATGCCTAAATGATTATAACATCAAGAATAAATAGCTGAATGTGTATTCCTGTGTCTATATTCCAGAGGAAGGCAGAGAAAGAAAAGATCGGGCATTCACAGAAATTAGAGAAAAGGTGGAAGTGTCCTGTGGAATGTACACCCAGAAGAAATTGGGGGGTTTTTTGGTGTCCACACCTCCCTTTCTCCTTTTAACCCCAAATCTAGTTGCTGTTATAACCTGTGCCTGCCCAACAGTCATGAGAAATAGGCTATGTTAAACAAATGCAGCATTTACAGGCAGGTTAATCAGTCAGTTCAGTTCAGTCGCTCAGTCGTGTCCGACTCTTTGCGAGTAAACATCAAATTCAATACCATGAAAGAGGGACACCAAACAGAATGATGTTTCAAGAAGGCAGAGACTTTGTTTTATTCATCACTATATCCCCAGTGCCTTGAAAAGTGCCAAGCACATAGTAGTTGCTCGGTAAATATTTAATTAATTTTGAATGAATTAAATTGATTAACCAGAAAATTTCTATAGGCAGTCAGAGCATGGTATTCAGAAAGAATGCTTTGGCCAGAAGCTTCTGAAATGAAACTGTTGTCCCAGCAATGCAATTCTCTACTCACTTGGCAGCAGTAAACCAGGAAGGGTAATATATATCTCCAGGAGGAAGCTAAAGCCTGACAAGCATTCCTTAGTCCAGGGTCAGAGCCCTACTTCCTCCCTTTCTTGCCTGATCAGAGGATTTGGAACCCATGCACCCTGCATTGGCAGTGTGGAGTCTTAATCACTGGACTGCCAGGGAATTCCACCCCGTCGTTCTTTTTCCCTTTCCAAAACCACTGGGAAAAAATAGAGATAGGAGGTTTATTAAGTGTCAGCTCAACTTTGATTCTTACTCTTCACATGCTCTGACACCTTATATAGCTGGCCATTTCACCCTTAGCATCAGGTTTTCTGGCCTTCCCTAATCCATCTCTGTGATTAACTCTCTATTCTTTGTTCTCTTTGATTTATTTTAGATACCTGCAGCAGAAAACAACCCTTTTCTTGTTGGAATGCACTACTGGTATTCGAGCCACAGTCCCAGGACCCAGCACTGCAACGTTTGTTGGGGGAACATTCCTTCCTTATCTCAAAATGTTATCATCTGTGAAGGTAACTTTCTGATTCCTTTAGGAAGTGGAGCCCAGTGGGTGGAGAGAGGGGTGAAAAAGTTCATGTGGCTTTAGTATCATTGACTCAAACCACATCACTGACTCTAGTGTAATATTAATCCTGATATTTAACAGACTTGGAAAAGAAGATGGGAGGAAACTGGCATAAGGGAGAATTTTCGTGAATCAAAAGAGAGGGTTGGATCTGGGAGGACTGGACAATACATTCACATGGATGAAAAAAAAAAAAAAAACAGAAAATCACCTCTTTTTTTATCATCAATTTCCATTCAAGTTAGGTAGGAGAAAATTTGGCCAGGAAGAATAAAAAGAAACTGAAATATATGGAAAATAAGCCTTTGGAGTTAAGCCATAACTACTTAGAAGCATCTAGGTTCTAACTTTTAGAGCAGTTTAGGGGAAGAAATTAGAATCTTCACTGTCACCAGATTAATATCCATTTCTTTTCTTCTTTTTACAGTGTGCAAAGTAAAGTCTCACAGATTATGTGCCTTAAGAGCAAACAAAGATTGCAAATGGAATACATTATCCATTACTAATGACCTCCTCATGCCTGCAGACGAAGTAGTGAGTACCAGCGATGCTTTCTTGTAATCACCCTTTTACATCTCCCCTTCAATCAGGACACACAGAAAACCCAAGCAGGCTTGTACCCTAAGCTCATGACCCAACAAATCTACAAGAATGAAAGCCTCCTCCCATCTCCCACCTGTCATTGGTCACTAGCACTGAAGTAGGGAGAGCAGAACGATGGAGAACTTCCTTAGGGTTATCTAGTGTCCTCTAGCGGGTAGTACAGTTATTCCAGCTGGGCTTCCTCTCTTTATATCTCTCACTTCTATATCTTGTCTCTTTCTATCCTTCAGAAAACCATGCCTCATCAGTGGGTAGAAGGAAACATATCTGCCAGTTCTCAGTGCGTGGTATGTCATGAGAACTGTGGCAGTTACCAGAGACTTCAAGATTTCTGGTGTCTCTGGTGTAATTCTACGGTAAGACTCTTATCATCTCCTTGATACTTAGAGAATTGACTTCTAGAGAAGGGGTGGGTTGGAGGTTGATTGTGCCTACATATAGACAGAAATCTCAGTGACCCTTACTCAGAAATAGATTATACAGATTCTATGGTGTAGAACTCAATATCCTACCTTTCCAAAATTGGCTATGGACTCTTTGAGAGAAAGATGTAATACTCCCTCTTATCTTTGAGGGTCTTAAATGATGAAGCCTGTTAGCAAACAGGAAGAGCTGAACTCTTTTATGACATATGGTCAATTAAAAAATTTGTTCTCAGTATACCCTTAAGAAACCTCCAGCTTTCCTCATTTACCATTTCCTAGGAAATTGTAATCTTTGTTAATTAATAATGGTTAATAATATTAGCATATTATTACTGCCGCTACATATTATTTTATATACATGACCTCATTTAATCTTACAACAACACTTAACCAATCCTTAGTCTCCATTTACTGAAGGGGAAAGTGAGATTCAGAAAAGTAAAGTGATTTGCTCAAGGTCATGCAGCCAGTAAGCAAAACAGTCTTGATTTATACATAATTGTGCAAAAAACTGTTCTCTTAACTACAACATTCAGTTCAGTTCAGTTCAGTTCAGTCGCTCAGTCGTGTCCGACTCTCCGCGACCCCATGAATCACAGCACGCCAGGCCTCCCTGTCCATCACCAACTCCCGGAGTACACTCAAACTCATGTCCACAGAGTCGGTGATGCCATCCAGCCATCTCATTCTCCGTCGTCCCCTTCTCCTCCCGCCCCCAACCTTTCCCAGCATCAGAGTCTTTTCCAGTGAGTCAACTCGTCGCATGAGGTGGCCAAAGTATTGGAGTTTCAGCTTTAGCATCAGTCCCTCCAATGAACTACAACATTACCATACCTTTAAGCCAGTGGTTCTCAGCTGGAGTTATTTTCTCCCACCCCCAGGACACATTTGACAATGTCTAGAAATTTTTTTGTATCCAATCATATTCAGATGGAATTTTTTCTATTTATTGAAATACAGTTGTTTTATAATATTATATAAATTTCAGGGGTACAAAATGATGATTCACAAATTTTAAAGTTTATACTCCATTTATACATATTATAAAATATTGCCTATATTCCCTGTGTTGTTTTATATATCCATGTAGCTTATTTATTTCCTACATAATATTAATAATTTGTAACCCTGAATCCCCTACATCTATCTTCACCTCCCCTCTTCCTCCTCCTCAATAGTAAATACAAGTTTGTTCTCTATACCTGTGAGTGTGTTTCGTTTTTGTTATATTCACTAGTTCATTTTTTAGATTCTGTATATAAAAGATAAAATACAGTATTTGTCTTTCTCTGTCTGACTTATTTCACTTAGCATAATACTCTCAAGTCCACCCATGTCAGTGCAAATGGCACATTTTCATTCTTTTAAATGTCAGAGTACTATTCCATTATATATAACAGGAAAAAAACCAAATGAACTTTTTAGCCACTCCAACATTTACATATGTAGCAATTGTTCTTTATCAATTCATCTGTTGATGGGCACTAAGTAAGGATGCTTCCATATCTTCACTATTACAGAAAATGCTGCTGTGAACACTGAAGTGCATGTATATTTTTGAATTAATGTTTTCTTCAGATACATAGCCAGAAGTAGGATTGTCGGATCCTAGGAGCCTAGCAAGATATAGTCCATAGGGTCACAGATTTGGACACAACTGAAGCGACTGAACGTGCATTTGGTACCTCTATGTTTAGTTTTTTGAGGAACCTCCATACTGTTTTCCATAGTGGCTGTACCAGTTTACATTCCCACCAACAGTATTCCAACTAGGGTTCCATTTTCTCCACATCCTTGCCCACGTTTGTCATTTGTGGTCTTTATGATGATAACAATTCTGACAAGTGTGATGTGATATCTCATAGTGGCTTTGATGTGCTTTCCCCTGATAATTAGTGATGTTGAGCATCTTTTCATGTGCCTGTTGGTGTTCTGTATATCTTCTTTGGAAAAATTGTCTATTTAGGTTTTCTGCCCATTTTTTTATTGGAAGATAATTGCTTTAGAATGTTGTGTTTGTTTCTACTGTACAAAAGCGTTCATCAGCCATATATATATATATATATATAGGCTCCCTCTTGAGCCTCCCTTCCATTTTTTAATTGGGTTCTTTTTAAATATTGAGTTGTATGAACTACTTAAATATTTTGGATATTAACCCCTATTGGTCATATCATTTGCAAATAGTTTCTCCCATTCTGTAGGGTGTCTTTCCATTTTGTTTATGGTTTTCTTTGCCATGCAAAGGCATTTAATTTTAACTGGATCCCATTCATTTATTTTTGCTTTTATTTCCTTGCCTTAGGAGACAGATCAAAAAAAATATTGCTATAATTTATCTCGAAGAGTGTTTTGTCTATATTCTTTTCTAGTAGTTTTATGATTTCAGGTCTTATATTTAGGTCTTAAATCCATTTTGAGTTTACTTTTGTATATGGTATGAGAAAATGTTCTAATTTCACTCTTTTACATGTAGTTGCCCAGTTATCTCAGCACCACTTATTGAAGAGACTGTCTTTTCTCCATAGTCTATTCATGCTTCCTTTTATGTAGATTAACTTATAATAAGTGTGTGGGTATATTTCTGGGCTCTTTATTTTGTTCCAATGATCTATATATCTGTTTTAGTGCCATTGCTATTGCCTATTGCTCTGTAGTAAGGTCTGAAGTTAGGGAGTATTTCTTTCTCAAAAATTTTTTGGTTTTCACGGTTGTTTGTCTCATACAAATTTTTAGAATTATTTGTTCTGGTTCTGGAAAAATGCCATTGGTATTTTGATAAGGATTGCATCAAACCTGCAAATTTCCTTGGGCAGTATGGTCATTTTAACAATTTTAATTCTTGCAATCCATGAAAAAGGTATATTTTTCTATCTGTTTGTGTTGTCTTTCATCAGTATATAAGTACAGGTCTTTTTACCTCCTTCGATAAGTTTATTCTTACATATTTGATTCTTTTTGATGTTATTGTAAATAGGATTTTCCCATAATTTTCTTATGGTACATTGTTAGTGTATAGAAATTCAACAGATTTCCATATATTAATTTTGTATCCTGCCACTTTACCGAACTCACTGATGAGCTCTACTTGTTTTATGATGGTGTCTTTAGGATCTTCTGTGTATAATATCAAGTCATCTGCAAATAGTGTCAGTTTTCCTTCTCCCTTTCTAATGTGGATTCCTGATAATTCTTTCTTTTGTCTGATTGCCCTGGCTAAGAATTCCAATACTATTTTGAATAAAAATAGTGGGAATGTCTTTTCCTGATCTTAGGGGAAATGCTTTCAGCTTTGTGCTACTGATGTTAGCTGTGAGATTATCATATATGGCCTTTATTATGCTAAGCTATGTTCCCTCTATATACACTTTCTGGAGAGTTTTATCACAGATGGATGTAGAATAAAGAAAGCTGAGCACCAAAGAATTGATGCTTTTGAACTGTGGTGTTGGAGAAGACTCTTGAGAGTCCTTTGGACTGCAAGGAAATCAAACCAGTCAATCCTAAAGGAAATCAGTCCTGAATATTCATTAGAAGGGCTGAAGCTGAAGCTCCAATACTTTGGCTACCTGATGCAAAGAACTGACTCACTGGAAAAGACCCTAATGCTGGGAAAGATTGAAGGCAGGAGTAGAAGGGGATGATAGAGGATGAAATGGTTGGATGACATCACAAACTCAATGGACATGAGTTTGAGCGAGCTCCGGAAGTTGGTGAAGGACAGGGAAGCCTGGCGTGCTGCAGTCCATGGGGTCACAAAGAGTTGACCATGACTGAGCGACTGAACTGAACTGACTGAACTGAGAATTCACCTGAGAAAGCTATCTGGTCTTGGACTTTGGTTTGTTGGAAGTTGTTTCATTACTGATTCAATTAAATTACTGGTAGTTGATCTGTTCATATTTTCTATTTCTTCCTGGTTCAGTCTTGATAGATGGTACATTTCTAGGAATTTGTCCATTTCTTCTATATTGTCCACTTTATCAGTATATAATTATTTGTAGGAGTCTCATTATCCTTTGCATTTCTATGGTATCAGTTGTAACTTCTCCATTGTCATTTATAATTTTATCCATTTGGGCCATCTCTTTTTTTTTTCTTGATGAGTCTGGCTAGGGTTTATCAATTCTGTTTATCTTTTCAAAGAACTAACCCTTAGTTTTATTGATCTTTTCTATTGTATTTTAGTCTCCATTTATTTATTTCTACTCCAATCTTTATAAATTTTCCTCTACCAACTTTGGGGTTTGATCTCTTTTTTCTACTTCCTTTAGGTGTAAGGTTAGTTTCTTTGAGATTTTTCTTCTTTCATTAGGTAAGTTTATATCGGGGCTTCCCTGGTGGCTCAGAGGTTAAAGCGTCTGCCTCCAATGTGAGAGACCTGGGTTCGATCCCTGGGTCGGGAAGATCCCCTGGAGAAGGAAATGGTAACCCACTCCAGTATTCTTGCCTGGAGAATCCCATGGACGGAGAAGCCTGGTAGGCTACAGTCCACGGGGTCACAAAGAGTCGGACACGACTGAGCGACTGAACGGAACAGAACGGAAGTTTATATCAATATAAAATTCTCTCTTAGAACTGCTTTGCTGTGTCTCATATATTTTGGATTGTGTGTTTTCATTTTCATCAGTCTGCAGCCAATTTTTTTTAAATTTCTCTTTGAGTTCTTCAGTGATCCATTGGTTGTTTAGTAACATATTGTTTAGCCTCCACATGTTTCTGTTTTTCACAGGTTTCTTTTTTGTTTTGCTTTTAGTTGGTTTCTAGTTTCATAATACTGTGAAAAGAAAAGATGCTTTATATGATTTCAATTTTCTTAAGTTTACCAAGGGGCCTCCCTGGTGGCTCGATGGTAAAGAATCAGCCATCAATGCAGGAGACTCAGGTTCAATCCCTGGGTCAGGAAGATCCCCTGGAGAAGGGAATGGCTACCCAATCCAGTATTCTTGCCTGGAGAATCCCATGGACAGAGGAGCCTCATGGGCTACAGTCCATGGGGTCACAAAGAGTTGGACATGACTGAGCAACTAAGCACATATACACACTCAAGTTTACTGAGATTTGTTTTGTGATCTAGTATGTGATATATCCTGGAGAAAGTTACTTGTACCCTTGAAAATATGTGTACTCTGCTGCTTTTTGATGGAATATATATACATATATATTCCACTTTCTCTAATATGTCTTTTAAGTGTTTATTTCCTTTCTGGATGATCTGTTCATTGATGTAGTGGGGTGTTAAAGTCCCCTCCTATTATTGTGTTACTATCAGTTTCTCCCTTTATGTCTGTTAATATTTACTTCATGCATTTAGGTGCTCCTATGTTGGGTGCACATATATTTATAATTGTTATACCTTCTTGGAATGACCCCTTTATCATTATGCACTATCCTTCTTTCTCTCCTGTAGTAGTTTTTGCTTTAAAGTCGTTTTGCCTGATATAGCTATTGCTATCCCCTTTTCTTTTCCATTTGCATGGAATAATGTTTTCTATCCCCTAATTTACAGTATGTGTTTGTCTTTAGATCTGAAGAGAGTCTCTTTTAGGCAGTATATATACAGGTCTTGTTTTTGTATCCATTCAGCCACTCAATATCTTATGATTGGAGCACTGAGTCCTTTTACACTGAAAGTAAATACTGATAGGTATGTACTTATTGCCATTTTGTTCATTGTTTCTGGTCATTTTTAGTACTTTTTGTTATCTTCTTCCCTTTCTCTCTTCTCTTATGATTTAATGACTATCTTTAGTGTTAAGTTTAGACTCCTCTGTTTTGTCTTTTGTGTGTGTGTGTCCCTATTATAGATTTTAAGTTTGTGGTTACCATGAGGTTTATATTTATATCTATACTTAACTGTTTTAAGTTACTGATCTCTTATTTTCAAATACATTTTAACAATCCAACATTTGTATACTCCTCCCTTCACAATTTACTGTTTTTGACATCACATTTGATATCTAACTCTTTTGTGTAATCCTTAACTATTTATTGCAGATATAGATTATTTTATTCCTTTTTTCTTTTAACCTTCCTACTTTCTATGTGGTTGTTTTTCTACCTTTACTGTAAATGTATTTTTTACCAATGAGCTTTTTCGTTTTGTAATTTTTATGTTTCTAGTTGTGGGATTCTGTTTTTCACTTAGAGAAGTCTCTTTAACATTTGTATGACTTGTGTGGTGGTGCTGAACTCTTTTATCTTTTGCTTGTCTGTATAGCTTTTCACCACTCCATCAATCTAAATGAGAGCCATGCTAGGTAGCTTATTCTTGGTTATAGGTTTTCCCGTTTCATCACGTTAAATATATCATGCCACTCCCTTCTAGCCTGCTGAAATGTCCACTGATAGACTTATGGGAGTTCCCTTGTTTGTAATGTGTTGCTTTTTCCCTTATTGCTTCTATGGTGGCTCAGATGGTAAAGAATCTACCTGAAGTACAGGAGACCCGGGTTCAATGCCTGGATTGAGAAGATCCCCTGGAGAAGGGAATGGCAACCCACTGCTGTATTCTTGCCTGGAGAATTCCATGGAGAGAGGAGCCTGGCAGGCTACAGTCCATGGGGTCGCAAAGAGTCCGGCATGACTGAGCATGACTTTCACTTCACTTCATTTTCATTTTTTCCATTTTAATTACAGTGTATCTTGGTGTGTCCCTCTTTGATTTAATCCTGTATGGGTTACTCTGCACTTCCTGGATTTGAATGTTTGTTTGCTTTCCCAAGTTAGGGAAATTTTCAGCTATTATTTCTTCAATTATGTTCTCAGCACCTTTCTGTCTTCTACTTCTGGGTTCCCTATAATGTGAATATCAGTGCTCTTAATGTTGTCTCAGAGATCTCTTAAACTGTCCTTATTTCTTTTCATTCTTTTTCTGTTCAGCATCAGTAATTTCTGCTACTCTGTGTTCCAGCTTGCTGATCCATTCCTCTGTATCATTTCATCTACAGTTGATTCCATCTAGTGTATTTTTTATTTCAGTTATTATATTCTTCACCTGTTTTTGGTTGTTTATATTTTTCAACTCTTTGTTAAAAACTTCTAACTTCTCAGCTCTGTGCATCCATTCTTCTCCCAAGTTCTTTGATTATTTGTATGATCACTGGCCCAAACTCTCTTTTAGTTAGATTTACTCTCTCCACTTCACTTAATTTTTCTTCTGGGATTTTGTCTTTTTCCTTCATTTGGAACATGTTTGTCTGTCACCTCATTTTGCCTAAGTTGTTGTTTGTACACATATGGTAGGTTGGTTACATTTCCCAACCTTGAAGAAGTAGGCTTTTGTAAGAGACATCCTCTGTGTCCCAGAAAAACATTCCTCTCTTATCACCAGAGCTAAATTCTCTAGGGATGCCCCCTATGTGGGCTACATGGGTCTTTCTGTTGTGGTGGGTCGACTACTATGGGTGGTCTGGTAGTCATGGCTGACCTTCAGGCCAGCTGGTTGACAGGCTTTGCCTCATGTGGGTGCTGCAGGACCAAGACACTAGGCGGCTGGCTGTGAAACAGCAGGGGGCCCTAGGACTAGTGCTGCCTTACTGGTGTCAGAACCGGGGTCCAAGAGATCCTGGGGCTGTTGCCAACAGACTTGTGGTTGAAGCCAGGTCCTCTGACTAGTGGTGCCCCACTAGCAGAAAGAACTGAGTCTTGAGGTCTGGCTTCAGGGCCCCACAGCTGGTGTTGGACTCCAGTGGGTAGGGCCAATTTCTGACACAACTGGCCTGGGGTGTCTTAAAGCTTGTGTTGGCCTGCTAGCAAGCAAGACCAGTGGTCCCATGGCTGGTGCTGGACTACTGTTGGGTAGGCTGAGTCTGCAGGCTGTGAGGCTTTAATTGTCTTTTGGGTGGTGTCTGTCCACTGGGCTGGTCCTGAGGCTAGAGCAGTCTTGCTGATGGGTGGGTCCAGGCATTCTAGAGCTGGTGCCTGCTAACTGGTGGGTAGAGGTCAGTCCCAGGTCTCTGGCTGCCAGGCTCTTTGGGTTCCTGGTCTAGTACCTTCAGACACTAGTGTGTGGGGACACTTCCTGGGCCCTCTGGTGGGCAGGGCCATGTGGAAGGGGCTGTTTGTGGGTTCAGAGGATGTTAAGGCAGCATGTGTGCTGGTGGGTAGGGCTTGCCTTGAGATATTCTGGTACTGATGCCTACAGACTGTTGAGTGGGAATGGGAAGGGTCCTGAAGTTAGTAAGATGGAGGGATGATTCCAAAATGGTGTTTGCTAGCTCCAGTTTCCCCATGGTACAGCAAGCTTCCCAAAATGGCTGCAACCATTGTCCCCTTAGTGAGCTCCACTTGCCACCTGCCTCTCCAGGAGACTCTCCAAGATCATCAGTTAGGTCTAACCCAGGCTCCTTTCAAATTACTGCTTCTCCCCTGGGTCCAAGAGCATATGAAATTATGTTGTGCCCTTTAAGAGTAGAGTCTCTATTTCCCACAGCCCTCTGAGACTCCTGAAAGTAAGCCCTGCTAACCTTCAAAGACAAACATTCTAGGGGCTTGTCTTCCAGGGCAGGACCCCAGACTGGGTACCCTGATATGGGGCTCAGACCCTTCTCTTCTTGGGGAGAACTTCTACAATTGTAATTCCTGTTTGTTGGTTGCCCACCCAGGGGTATGAAAATTGACTATACCACAACTCTACCCCTCCTACCCATCGTGATGTGGTTCCTTCTTTATAGTTTTAGTTGTGTTAATAGAAGACCTTTTCTGATAAGATCCAGAATTTTTCATGGATGGTTGTTCTGTAAATAGTTGTATTTTGGTGTGCCCAGTGAAAGGAGATGAGCTCAGGGTCTTTCTACTCTGCCATTTTGGCTGATGTCTTTGTCTAGAGATATTTTTATTGTTACAACTCAAAGGGAAAGGATGTGCTGCATACTTCTAGTGAATAGAGGCCTAAGATTCTGCTAAACTTCCTGCAATACACAGTATAGCACAAAGAACTGTTTGGTCCAAAATATTAGTAGCAACGATATTGAGAAACCATGATCCAGTATTTGTAGCCTTTTATATGCTTCTTTAAAACTGATCATTCTAAACAAGAAGAAATGAAAGTATAAGCTTCTTCTTAGAAGATTTTGATTTCTTCTGCCTTGCTTCTGCCAGTGGACATCATCTTTGTAATTTCCTTCTGCTCTGCTCCAGCTTACCATTATCTCCTGGAAGGAAGCTTGAACCCTCATCAGGTGTCCTGATTTTTGCACCTGACCCCAGGGAACACCTCTAGATCACCTGGATCTGATGACCAGCAGGATTTATGCTCAGAGGTCCCAAGGAATTGTAACAAATGAAGAAAATGTTCTTATAGCTGCCATCACCAGGGCACAGCAAGAAGCACAGACTGAGGAGCCCAATCTTTCTGCAAAAGAGGTCTGTTTTCTTACCTTCATCCTTGCAGCCTGAGGAATAGACTTTTAATTTAACACATATCTAAGGGCCAACTCTAATCCTTTCCACAGACCTTAGAAGCAGGTGCTTTTGCATGCTCTCTTTTTGACATGATCCAAAATGCTACTATCTCCTGGAGAAAAGCTGATACATATTTTTTGTGCCCAAGTGTTTTGGAATTTCTCCCCAAGGGTCAACTCTTGATTGCCTGGCTCTCATGGCCAATGTAGCTTGCATTTTGGGGTCCAATGGGACTGTAACAGAGAGAGAGTTTTGGCCAACCACCACCCGAAGGGCACACATAGACAGTAGGCTGAAGCACAACTCATCTTTCTGTGAAAGAGGCTTGTTTACTTGTCCTGGAGCTTTGGCATGGAGGGCAGGCTTATGGATTCACACACATCTAAGAATCTACTGTGATGCTCTTTGAGGACGGTGGATGCCACAATTCTGCTCTCCCTATGATTTACAACAGGTCATGGACATCTACTGGAAAGGAGCATGTATACTCATCTGGCACCCCAGTTTTCACAAATGCCCCACAGGTGACACTTATAGGTCACCCAACTCTGGTGATCAGTAGGACTTACATATTCAATCCCACAGTACAACATTTGCAGGCCAGAAGGGAATTTCAGAATATATTCAAAGTGCTGAAAGAAAAAACCTTCCAACTCTGCCAGAAAAAAAATAATGTCCTTCTGAATTGAAAAAGAGAGTTTTCTAGACAAGCAAAGGTTAAAGGAGTTCATCGCCACTAGACTAGCATTACAAGAATATTCATGGGAAATTAAGCAGAAATTAAAGGGCACTAGCATGAAAACATAGGAAATTATAAAGTTCACTGGTAAGGGTAAATATACAGTAAAATTCAGAATAATGTGGTAAAGGTTGTACAATGATCACTTATAGAACTAGTATGCAGGTTCATGAAAAGATGCTCAACGTTGCTCATTATTAGAGAAATGCACATCTAAATGACAATGATATATCACTTCACACCAATCAGAATGGCCTTCATCAAAAGGTCTACAAACAATAAATGCTGGAAAGGGTGTGGAGAAAAGGGAGCACTCTTGCACTGTTGGTGGGAATGTAAATTGATACAGCCACTATGGAAGACGGTATGGAGATTTCTTTAAAAACCAACATATGACCCAGTAATCCCATTCCTAGGCACATACCCTGAGGAAACGAAAATTGAAAGAGACACCTGTATCCCATTGTTCATTGCAACACTATTTACAATAGCTAGAATGTAAAAGCAACCTAGATGTCCATTGACAGATGAATGGATAAAGAAATTGTGGTATATATATACAATGGAATAATAAGTTCAGTACGGTTCAGTAGCTCAGTCGTGTCAGACTCTCTGCGACCCCATAAATCACAGCACGCCCGGCCTCTCTGTCCACCACCATTTCCCAGAGTTCACACAAACTCATGTCCATAGAGTCGGTGATGCCATCCAGCCATCTCATTCTCTGTCGTCCCCTTCTCCTCCCACCCCCAACCATTCCCAGTATCAGAGTCTTTTCCAGTGAGTCAACTCGTCGCATGAGGGGGCCAAAGTATTGCAGTTTCAGCTTTAGCATCAGTCCCTCCAATGAACATCCAGGATTGATCTCCTTTAGAATGGACTGGTTGGATCTCCTTGCAGTACAAGGGACTCCCAAGAGTCTTCTCCAGCACCACAGTTCAAAAGCATCAATTCTTCAGTGATCAGATTTCTTCACAGTCCAACTCTCACATACTTACATGACCACCGGAAAAACCATAGGCTTGACTAGACGGACCTTGGTTGGCAAAGTAATGTCTCTGCTTTTTAATATACTACCTAGGTTGGTCATAACTTTCCTTCCAAGGAGTAAGCGTCTTAATTTTATGGCTGCAATCCGCATCTGCAGTGATTTTGGAGCCAAAAATATGAAGTCTGACACTGTTTCCACTGTTTTTCCATCTATTTCCCATGAAGTGATGGGACCAGATGCCAAGATCTTCGTTTTCTGAATGTTGAGCTTCAAGCCAACATTTTCACTCTCCTCTTTCAAATTTCATCAAGAGGCTTTTGAGTTCCTCTTCACTTTCTGCCATAAGGGTGGTGTCATCTGCATATCTGAGGTTATTGATATTTCTCCCAGCAATCTTGATTCCAGCTTGTGCTTCTTCCAGCCCAGTGTTCCTCATGATGTACTCTGCATATAAGTTAAATAAGCAGGGTAACAATATACAGCCTCAACGTACTCCTTTTCCTATTTGGAACCACTTTGTTGTTCGATGTACAGTTCTAACTGTTGCTTCCTGACCTGCATATAGGTTTCTCAAGAGGCAGGTCAGGTGGTCTTGTATTCCCATCTCTTTCAGAATTTTCCACAGTTTCTTGTGATCCACACAGTCAAAGGCTTTGGCATAGTCAATGAAGCAGAAATAGATGTTTTTCTGAAACTCTCTGGCTTTCTCCATGATCCAGAGGATGTTGGCAATTTGATCTCTGGTGCCTCTGCCTTTTATAAAACCTACTTGAACATCTGGGAGTTCACGGTTCACATATTGCTGAGGTCTGGCTTGGAGAATTTTGAGCATGTTGTTACTAGAGTGTGAGATGAGTGCAATTGTGCGGTAGTTTGAGCATTCTTTCGCATTGCCTTTCTTTGGGATTGGAATGAAAATTGACATTTTCCAGTCCTGTGGCCCCTGCTGAGTTTTCCAAATTTGCTGGCATATAGAGTGCAGCACTTTCACAGCATCATCTTTCAAGATTTGAAATAGCTCAACTGGAATTCCATCACCTCCACTAGCTTTGTTCGTAGTGATGCTTTCTAAGGCCCACTTGACTTCACATTCCAAGATGTCTGGCTCTAGGTGAGAGATCACGCCATCGTGATTATCTTGGTCATGAAGATCTTTTTTTGTACAGTTCTTCTGTGTATTCCTGCCACCTCTTCTTAATAACTTCTGCTTCTGTTAGGTCCATACCATTTCTGTCCTTTATCGAGCCCATCTTTGCATGCAATATTCCCTTGGAATCTCTAATTTTCTTGAAGAGATCTCTTGCTTTTCCTATTCTGTTGTTTTCCTCTTTTTCTTTGAATTGATCGGTAAGGAAGGCTTTCTTATCTCTCCTTACTATTCTTTGCAACTCTGCATTCAGATGCTTATATCTTTCCTTTTCTCCTTTGCTTTTCGTTTCTCTTCTTTTCACAGCTATTTTTAAGGCCTCCTCAGACAGCCATTTTGCTTTTTTGCATTTCTTTTCCATGGGGATGGTCTTGGTCCCTGTCTCCTGTACAATGTCACGAATCTCTGTCCACAGTTCATCAGGCACTCTATCTATCAGGTCTAGTGCCTTAAATATATTTCTCACTTCCACTGTATAATCATAAGGGATTTGATTTAGGTCATATCTGAATGGTCTAGTGGTTTTCCCTACTTTCTTCAATTTAAGTCTGAATTTGTCAATAAGGAGTTCATGATCTGAGCCACAGTCAGCTCCTGGTCTTGTTTTTGCTAACTGTATAGAGCTTCTCCATCTTTGGCTGCAAAGAATATAGTCAATCTGATTTCGGTGTTGACCATCTGGCGATGTCCATGTGTAGAGTCTTCTCTTCTGTTGTTGAAAGAGGGTGTTTGCTATGACCAGTGCGTTCTCTTGACAAAACTCTATTAGCCTTTGCCCTGCTTCATTCCGTGCTCCAAGGGCAAATTTGCTGTTACTCCACGTGTTTCTTGACTTCCTACTTTTGCATTCCAGTCCCCTATAATGAAAAGGACATCGTTTTGGGTGTTAGTTCTAAAAGGTCTTGTAGGTCTTCATAGAACTGTTCAACTTCGGCTTCTTCAGCATTACTGGTTGGGGCATAGGCCTGGATTACTGTAATATTGAATGGTTTGCCTTGGAAATGAACAGAAATCATTCTGTCGTTTTTAAGATTGCATCCAAGTACTTCATTTCGGACTCTTTTGTTGACCATGATGGCTATTCCATTTCTTCTAAGGGATTCCTGCCCACAGTAGTAAATATAATGGTCATCTGAGTTAAATTCACCCATTCCAGTCCATTTTAGTTCATTGATTCCTAGAATGTTACTTGGCCATATAAACGAATGCATTTGAGTCAGTTCTAATGAGGTACTTAGATAAGGCTTAGAAACTAACCTACAGTGTCCTTTTTAATAACTTAATTAAGTCTTTTAGCAATATCACATAACAAGGAACTGTCTCAGTAAACACTAGACATTAACAAAACTAGAAACTTAATTTAACAATTTACAAAACATAATATTCCGTGATTTTTCATTATAGAGGCCCTGTAGCCAGGGAGGCTTTAACCCATCAAATAAAAAATGGGATATATCAGGGAGCTGGGAAAAGCTAAGCAGCCATCTTGGATTTCCCATAGCCCTGACTATGATTTCCAGCTATTGTTTTTAATTTTCCAATTTAGAAGCAGACTGTTGCCATAGTTTAAGGACATTAGGATGGCACAAGTCTAACAGAGTTTTTGTATAAGCCAAATGAGCTTTTACATGACTACAAACCCAACAATTGGATTAATTTCTAAAACTAGCATAGGACCAGGCCTATGGTAGAAAAGCATTTGATTTATACGCGGAGGGTAAGAAGTCAAGAAAACGTTATAAATGATCATACAAATCAGGTCCAGCATCTTGGGCAAGCTGTCTACCTCTGATGTCGTTGTCTTCTCATCCTGGTGTGTAGTTTCTTCTGAAAAAAGTCCTTCCATCCAGGTTGGAGACAGTCCTTTAAATTATGTCCTTTTTTTTTTTTTTAGTCCTGATTGCAGGTCACGAGGCATCTGATCTTCATCCAAAGATAGATCACTGAGGTAGAAACCTAGAACCTATTATACAGAGTGAAGTGAGTCAGAAAGAGAAAAATTAATACTGTATTCTAATACATATATACAGAATCTAGAAAAATGGTACCAAATAATTTACTTACATGGCAACAATGGAGAAACAGACATAGAGAATTGACTTATGAACATGGGGAGAGGGGAGGAGGGGGTGAGATGTATGGAAAGTGTAACATGGAAACTTACATTACCATATGTAAAATAGATAGCCAACGGGAATTTTCTGTATGGCTCAGGAAACTCAAACAGGGGCTCTGTAACAAACTAGAGGGGTGGGATGAGGGAAGGAGATGGGAGGGAGTTTCAAAAGGGAGGGGATACATGTATACCTATGGCTGATTCACGTTGAGGTTTGACAGAAAACAGCAAAATTATGTAAAGCAATTATCCTTCAATAAAAAGTAAATTAATTTTTAAAAATATTAGTATGAAGGTTAAAAGACAAAAGTAGTAAAGAATAACCATAACTACAAGGAAAAAGAGGTAAACTGTGGAAACAAAATATTAAAAGTTGTAGAGGGAGAGTAAAAGTTTAGAGCTTTAGAAGGCACTCAAATCATTATCAACATAAATTAGATTTTTTTAAGTCCTTGTGTGTAAACCTCACGTTAACCACAATGCAAAAACCTGTAATAGATACACAAACGATAAAGATAAAGGAATCTAAGCATACCACTATAGAAAATTATGAAATCACAAAGGAAGAAAGCAAGGGAAGAAGAATGGAACAAAGGAAATACAAAACATCCAGCAAACAAACAATAAAATAGAAATAAGCACATACCTATCAGTAACACATGGACATCACCAGATGGTCAACACTGAAATCAGATTGATTATATTCTTTGCAGCCAAAGATGGAGAAGCTGTATACACTTAGCAAAAACAAGACCAGGAGCTGACTGTGGCTCAGATCATGAACTCCTTACTGCCAAATTCAGACTTAAATTGAAGAAAGTAGGGAAAATCACTAGACCATTCAGATATGACCTCAATCAAATCCCTTATGATTATACAGTGGAAGTGAGAAATAGATTTAAGGGACTAGATCTGATAGATAGAGTGCCTGATGAACTCTGGACGGAGGTTCGTGACATTGTACAGGAGACAGGGACCAAGACCATCCCCACGGAAAAGAAATGCAAAAGAGCGAAATGGCTGACTGAGGAGGCCTTACAAATAGCTGTGAAAAGAAGAGAGGCAAAAAGCAAAGGAGAAAAAGAAAGATATAAGCATCTGAATGCGGAGTTCCAAAGAATAGCAAGGAGAGATAAGAAAGCCTTCCTCAGTGATCAATACAAAGAAATAGAGGAAAATAACAGAACAGGAAAACAAGAGACCTCTTCAAGAAAACTAGAGATTCCAAGGGAACATTTCCGGCAAAGATGGGCTCGATGAAGGACAGAAATGGTATGGACCTAACAGAAACAGAAGATATTAAGAAGAGGTGGCAGGAATACAAAGAAGAACTGTACAAAAAAGATCTTCACGACCAAGATAGTCACGATAACGTGATCACTGACCTAGAGCCAGACATCTTGGAATGTGAAGTCAAGTGGGCCTTAGAAAGCATCACTACTAACAAAGCTAGTGGAGGTGATGGAATTCCAGTTGAGCTATTTCAAGTCTTGAAAGATGATGCTGTGAAAGTGCTGCACTCAATATGCCAGCAGATTTGGAAAACTCAGCAGTGGCCACAGGACTGGAAGAGGTCAGTCTTCATTCCAATCCCAAAGAAAGGCAATGCCAAAGAATTCTCAAACTACCGCACAATTGCATTCATCTCACACGCTAGTAAAGTCATGCTCAAAATTCTCCAAGCCAGGCTTCAGCAGTATGTAAACCGTGAACTCCCAGATGTTGAAGCAGGTTTTAGAAAAGGCAGAGGCACCAGAGATCAAATTGCCAACATCCTCTGGATCATGGAGAAAGCAAGAGAGTTTCAGAAAAACATATATTTCTGCTTCATTGACTATGCCAAAGCCTTTGACTGTGTGGATCACAATAAACTGTGGAACATTCTGAAAGAGATGGGACTCCCAGGCCACCTGACCTGCCTCTTGAGAAACCTGTATGCAGGTCAGGAAGCAACAGTCAGAACTGGACATGGAACAACAGACTGGCTCCAAACAGGAAAAGGTGTACGTCAAGGTTGTATATTGTCACCTTGCTTATTTAACTTATATGCAGAGTACATCATGAGGAACACTGGGCTGGAAGAAGCACAAGCTGGAATCAAGATTGCTGGGAGAAATATCAATAACCTCAGATATGCAGATGACACCACCCTTATGGCAGAAAGTGAAGAGGAACTCAAAAGCCTCTTGATGAAAGTGAAAGAGGAGAGTGAAAAGGTTGGCTTGAAGCTCAACATTCAGAAAACGAAGATCATGGCATCTGGTCCCATCACTTCATGGGAAATAGATGGAAAAACAGTGGAAACAGTGTCAGACTTTATTTTTTGGGCTCCAAAATCACTGCAGATGCTGATTGCAGCCATGAAATTAAAAGACGCTTGCTCCTTGGAAGGAAAGTTATGACCAACCTTAATAGTATATTAAAAAGTAGAGACATTACTTTGCCAACCAAGGTCCGTCTAGTCAAGGCAATGGTTTTTCCCGTGGTCATGTATGGATGTGAGAGTTGGACTGTGAAGAAAGCTGATCGCCGAAGAATCAATGCTTTTGAACTGTGGTGTTGGAGAAGACTCTTGAGAGTCCCTTATACTGCAAGGAGATCCAACCAGTCCATTCTAAAGGAGATCAATCCTGGATGTTCATTGGAGGGACTGATGCTAAAGCTGAAACTGCAATACTTTGCCCACCTCACGCGACGAGTTGACTCACTGGAAAAAACTCTGATTCTGGGAAAGGTTGGGGGTGGGAGGAGAAGGGGATGACAGAGAATGAGATGGCTGGATGGCATCACCGACTCTGTGGACATGAGTTTGAGTGTACTCCGGGAGTTGGTGATGGACAGGGAGGCCTGGCGTGCTATGATTCATGGGGTCGCGGAGAGTCTGACACGACTGAGCGACTGAACTGAACTGAACTGAACTATCAGTAATTACTTTCAACGTAGGTGGTCTAAATTCTCCAATCAAGAAACATAGAGTGGCTGAAGAGATAGAAAAACATGGCTTATCTATATGCTTCCCACAAGAGACTCACCACAGATGTAAGGGTGAAAGGAGGTATTTTGTGCAAATTGAATGCAAAAGAAGGCAAGGGCAGTTTTATCAGGCAAAACGGACTTTAAAACAATGACTGTAATGAGACAAAAACTGGCCATCATATAATGATAAAGGGGATAATCCAACAAAATCCAAAAAAATCCTAACAAAAGTATATAATATTTGTAAATATTTATGCACTCAACATAGAAGCACCTAAATTATAAAGTAAATATTAACCAACTGAAAGGGAGGGATGTACAGGGTATATTAAGAGCAGAGGATTTTAATATCTCATTATCATTAATGGATAGATCATCTAGAAAAAACTCAAAGGAAACTTTTGCTTTAAATGATGTTTTATCAGATGCATACAGAACATTTCATCTGAAAGCAGCAGAATACAAATTCTTCTCAAGCACACATTGAACGTTTTCGAGAATAAGTCATATATAAGGCCACAAACAAGTCTTGATAAATTTGAAAATATTAAAATCATCTTTCCTAACCACAATAGTATGAAACTACAAATTAATTCCATGAAGAAAACTTGAAAATTCACAAAGATGTGGAGATTAAACAATATGCTACTGAAAAACCAATGGGTCAATGAATAAATCAAAAGATAAAAACAACTTTAAGACAAATGAAAATTTTTTAAAAAAGCATGCAAAAACATATGGCATACCACAAAAGCAGTTGTGTTTAGTCTCTAAGTTGTGTCCAACTCTTTTGCAGCCCTATGGACTGGAGCCCACCAGGCTCATCTGTGCATGGTATTTCCCCAGCAAGAATACTGGAGTGATTTGCCATTTCTTTCTCCAGGGGATCCTCCCAACCCAAGGATCAAACCCACATCTCCTGCATTGGCAGGCAGATTCCTTACCACCGAGCCAACAGGGCAGCCCATAAGAAGAAAGTACATAGTGATAAATGCCTACATTAAGAAAGAAGAAATATTTGAAATAAACAGCTGAATTTTGTACCTCAAGGAATTAGAAAAAATGAAAATATAGAGCCTAAATTTGGTAGGGCTTCCCTGGTGGCTCAGAGGTTAAAGCGTCTGCCTCCAATGTGGGAGACCCGGGTTCGATCCCTGGGTCGGGAAGATCCCCTGGAGAAGGAAACGGTAACCCACTCCAGTATTCTTGCCTGGAGAATCCCATGGATGGAGAAGCCTGGTAGGCTACGGTCCACGGGGTCGCATAGAGTCGGACATGACTGAGCGACAGAACGGAACGGAACGGAAAGTTGGTAGGAAGAAGGGAATAATAAAGATCAGAGTTGAAATAAATGCAATAGAGACTAAAAAGAAAGCGGAAAAAATCAGTGAAATTAAAACAAGCTTAATCACCAAATTACCAGCTAGACATACCAAGAAAATAAGAGACAGGATTCACATCAATAAAATCAGAACTGAAAGAGGAGAGATTGAACCAACACCTAAGAAACAAAGGATCATAAAGACTACTGTGAACTATTTCTCAAGTGGAAACATAAGAGATGAACTAATTCCTAAAAATATAGACTGAATCATGAAGAAATAGAATATCTGAACAAACTGATTGCAAGTAATGAGACTGAGTCAGTAATCAAAAAATTTCCCCAAAGACAAAAGTGCAGAAACAGATGGCTCTTGGCTGTTGAATTCTACCAAACATTCAAAAAAGAATTAATAGCAATCCTCAAATTCTTCATAGAACATAAAAGAGGAAGGAATATTTCCAAAGCCATTTAACCAGGTCAAAATTACCCAGAAAATAAAACTGGACAAAGATGATACAACAAAAGAAAATTATGAAACAATACCCCAAACGAACACAAATGAAAACATCCTCAACAGAATATTAGCAAACTTAATTTAAAAATACATTAAGAGTATCATATACCATTTCAACTGAGATCTATTCCAAGGATGCAAGGATGATTCAACATCTGCTCATAAAATAATGTGATATATTAATACAATGAAAGATAAAAATCATACAATCATCTCAACAGATGTAGAAAAAGCATTTGACAAAATTCAACATTCGTTTATGATAAGAACCCTCAATAAATGGAGTATAAAGGGAATGTACCTTGACATAATAAAAGCAATATATGACAAGTTCTCAGCTATCATCACATTAAACGGGAAATGTTATAAAGTTTTCCTCTCAGATCAGGAATGAGAAAGGACAAGGATGCCGATTCTTGCCACTTTTATTCAACGTGGTGTTGGAAGTCTTAGCCACAGCAAGTGAGCAAGAAAAAGGAACAAAAGTTAACAAAATTGTAAAGGAAGGAGTAAAACTGTCATTTTTTGGAGATAATGATGTATTTTTTTCCTTGCAATTTTATTGAGATACAATTGACATACATTCATGCAAAGATGGGCACAATAAAGGACAGAAATGGAAAGGACCAAACAGAAGCAGAAAAAAAAATTTAGAGGTGGGAAAAAAATGCACAGAACTGTGCAAAAAAGGTCCTAATGACCCAGATAACCGCAATAGTGTGGTCACTCACCTAGAGCCAGACATCCTGGAGTGTGAAGTCAAGTGAGTCTTAAGAAGCATTAGTATGAAGAAAGCTAATGGAGGTGATGGAATTCCAGCTGAGATATTTCAAATCCTAAATGATGATGCTGTTAATGTGTTGCACTCAATATGTCAGCAAATTTGGAAAATTCGGCAATGGCCAGAGGACTATAAAAGGTCAGTTTCCATTCCAATCCCAAAGAAAGGTAATACCAAAGGATGTTCAAAGTACTATACAATTATACAATTGTGCTCATTTTGCCTGCTAACAAGGTTATTCTCAAAATCCTTCAAGCTAAATTTCAACAGTACATGAACCAAGAACTTAGAAAAGGCAGAGGAACCAGAGATCGAATTGCCAACATCTGTTGGATCATAGAAGAAGCAAGAGAATTCCAGAAAATCATTTACTTCTGCTTCATTGACTACGTGAAAGCCTTTGACTATGTGGATCACAACAAACTGGAAAATTCTTCAAGAGATGGGAATATCAGACCATCTTACCTGCCTCCTGAGAAGCTAGTATGCAGGTCAAGAAGTAACAAAACTGGAAATGGAACAATGGACTGGTTCAAAATTGGGAAAGGAGTAGGTCAAGGCTACATATTGTCACCCTGATTATTTTTATGCAGAGTACATTAAGCAAAGTTCTGGGAAGGATTAATCACAAGCTGTAATTAAGATTGCTGGGAGCAATTTCAGCAACCTCAGAAATGCAGATGATACCACCCTAATGGCAGAAAATGAAGAGGAACTAAAGACCGTCTTTATGAAAGTAAAAGAGAAGAGTGAAAAAGTGGGCTTTAAACAACATTCAAAAAACTAAAATCATGGCATCCAGTCCCATCACTTCATGGCAAATAGAGGGGGGAAAAAATGGAAACAGTAGCAGATTTTAATTTCTTGGATTCAAAATCACTGTGGACAATGACCACAACCGTGAAATTAAAGAAGAATTTCTTCCTTGGAAGAAAAGCTATGACAGACCTAGATGGCATATTAAGAAGCAGAGACATCACTACACCCACAAAGATCCATGTAGCCAAATCTATGGTTTTTCCAGTAGTCATGTACAGGTGTGAGAGCTGGACCATAAAGAAGGCTGAGTGCTGAAGAATTGATACTTTCTAAGTATGATGTTGTAGAAGGCTCTTGAGAGTCCTTTGAACAGCAAGGAGATCCAGCCAGTCAACCCTAAAGGAAATCAACCCTGAGCATTCGTTGGAAGGACTGTTGGCTGAAGCTGAAGCTCGAATACTTTGGCCACCTGATGCATTCAGTTCAGTCGCTCAGTCGTGTCCGACTCTTTGTGACCCCATGAATCACAGCACACCAGGCCTCCTTGTCCATCACCAACTCCCGGAGTTCACTCAAACTCATGTCCATCGAGTCGGTGATGCCATCCAGCCATCTCATTCTCTGTCGTCCCCTTCTCCTCCTGCTCCCAATCCCTCCCAGCATCAGAGTCTTTTCCAGTGAGTCAACTGTTCACATGAGGTGGCCAAAGTATTGGAGTTTCAGCCTCAGCATCAGTCCTTCCAATGAACACCCAGGACTGATCTCCTTTAGAGCTGACTAATTTGAAAAGACCTTGATGCTGTGAAAGATTGAGGGCAAGAGGAGAAGTGGGTGGCAGAGGATGAGATGGTTGGATGCATCACTGACTGAATGAGTGAGCATACTCAGGGAGATAGTGAAGGAGAGGGAAGCCTGTCTTACTTCAGTCCATGGAGCATGGAGTTGCCAAGTCATCTGAACAACAAATTGATATACAGCACTGTACAAGATTATGCTATCCAACATAATGATTAGACTTACTACATACATCATGAAATGATTGTTAAAATAAATTTAGTGAACCTACATCATCTCATAAAGATACAAAATTAAACAAATAAAAACATTATCTTCCTCATAAGGAGAACACTTATGATTGACCCTCTTAACAACTTTCATACATAACGTGTGCATGCATGCTTAGTGGCTTCATTGTGTCTGACTCTTTGCAACCTCATGGGTCCTTTCTCTTTTCCTTATGGGAATCTTATAATGCAAATGTTGGTGCATTTAATGTTATCCCATAGATCTCTTAGGTTGCCTTAATTTGTCTACCATGTCTACCATTTGTCTACCATGTCTACCATTTGTCTACCATGTCTACCATGGTGGTGGGTAGAACTGAGTCTTGCTCTGGTGCTCAGTAAAACTTTAATCCACTTGTCTGCTGATGAGTGAGGCTGTGATCCCTCTCTGTTATTTCTTTGGCCTGAGGTGAACCAGCCCTGGAGTCTACAGGCTCTGTGAAGTGAAGTGAAGTCTCTCAGCCATGTCCGACTCTTTGCGACCCCATGGACTGTAGCCTACAAAGCTCCTCTGCCCATGGAATTTTCCAGGCAAGAGTACTGGAGTGGGTTGCCATTTCCTTCTCCAGGGTATCTTCCCGACCCAGGGATCGAACCCAGGTATCCCACATTACAGGCAGATGCTTTACTGTCTGAGCCACCAGGGAAGCCCATTTGTACCAGTACCAATGTGTTTTGATTACTGTAGCTTTGTGGTACCACTTGTAATCATGAAGGTTGATACCTCCAGCTCTGGTTTTTTCAAGATTATTATAGCTTTTTTGGGTCTTTTGTGTTTCCACACAAGTTTTAGAATTATTTGTCCTAGTTCTGTAAAAAATTACGTTGGTATTTTTATAAGGATTGCACTGAATCTGTAGATTGCCTTGATAATACGGTCATTTTAACATTAATTCTTCTAGCCCATGGAGATGGTATATCTTGTGTCATATTCAATTTCTTTCATCAGTGTTTTATAGTTTTTTTGTGTAAATGTCTTTAATATCCTCAATTAGATTTATTCCTAGGTGTTTTATTCTTTTGATGTTGTTGTAAATAGGATTGTTTTCTTAATTCCACTTTCTCATAGTTTATTGTGAGTATATAGAAATGCAACAGATTTCTGTGTCTTAGTTTCATATCCTGCAACTTACCCAAATTCATTGATGAGTTCTAGTAATGTTTTCATGGCATCTTAAGGTATTCTATGTATAGTACCATGTCATCTGAGAACAGTGACAATTTTACATCTTCCTTTCCAATTTGGATTCCTTTTATTACATTTTTTTTTCTATTTTGGCTAGGACTTCCAATACCATGTTGAACAAAAGTGGCAAGAGTGGAATGTTTTGTCTTGTTCCTGATCTCAGAGAAAATACTTTCAGCTTTTCACGTTGAGTATGCTGTTAGCTATCAGTTTGTCATTTTGTTAGCTCTCAGTTGGCCTTTATTCAGTGGAAGTATGTTTCCTCTATTCCCACTTTCTGGAGAGTTTTATCATAAATAAATGTTGAATTTTGTCAAAAGCTTTTTAGGCATCTATTGAGATTATCATATGATTTTTATTCTTCAGTTTGTTAATATGGTGTATTACATTGATTGATTTGCAGATATTGAATCATCTTTACATCCCTGGGATAAATACTACTTGATGTATGATCCTTTTAGTAATGCATTGTTAAATTCAATTTACTAATATTTTGTTAAGGATTTTTAAAAAATTTGTAACATCTTTATTGAGAAATAATTCACATGCCACACAATTCACCTATTTAAAGTGTACATTCAGTTTTTTTTTTTTTTTAGTATATCACAGTGTTGTGTAATCACCACTACAATATCTTAGAACATTTTCATCACCTCAAAAAGAAACCACACACCTATTGGCAATCAATCGCCAGGACCCCTCTTTGCAGGCTCTGGCAACCACTAATCTACATTTTGTCTCAGAATTTGACTATTTTGGACATTTCATATAAACGGAATCACATAATAGTGGCTTTTTTTGGCTGATGTTTCATTTAGCTTAATATTTTCAAGGTTAATCCATGTATAAGAATGAATGTACTAGAGATTGTCATGCAGAGTGAAGTAAGTTAGAAATGGAAAAGCAAATATCATATATTAATGCATATATGTGGAATCTAGGAAAATGGTATAGATGATCTTATTTGCAAACCAAATAGAGACACAGACATAGAGAACAAATGTGTACACACAAAGCTGGGAAAGGGAGGGGTGGGATGAATTGGGAGGTTGAGATTGATATATATATACTATTTATACAATGTATAAAATTGATAACAAATGTGAACCTACTGTATAGCTCAGGGAACCATACTCAGTGTTTTGTGGTGACCTAAGTGGGAAAGAAATCCAAAAAATAGGATATATATATATATACATATAGTGTCTCAAAGATGACAGAGTAGAAGAATGTGCACTCATCTTCCCCCAAGAGAACTCCAAAATTGCAACTTGCTGCTGGGCAACCATCGACAGGAGAATGTTTGATCCCACCAAAAAAAAAAAAAAAAAGAGAGAGATACTCCACATCCAAGGACAAAGGAGAAGCCCCAAAAGATGGTAGGAGGAGCGAAATCGTATTTAGAATCAAACCCCATATCTGCCAGAGAAGTTCAGAGGGCTCAAATGTTTGAGTGTCAACTGCAGAGGCACTAGTCAGCAGAAGCCTGCTGCGGGGACAGTGGCTCTGGTTGCAGCAGACCTGGGAAGTGCAGTGGGTGGCATAAGTCCTCTTGGAGGAGGTCGTCATTAGCCCCACCATAGAGCCACTGATCAGATGACCCACAAACTGGAGAACAGTTTTAGCAAATAATTTATCACACTGTTATGAAAGTTCTAGGGCCCACAACAAATTTCCAAACCTGGAGATCTGCTAAGGGACTGAGAACCCCCAGGGAATTTGACTTTGAAGGACAGTGGGATTTGATTACAGAACTTCCACAGGACTGGAGAAACAGACGGTTGGAGGGAACAAACAAAACCTTGTGCACACCAGGACCCAGGAGAAAGGAGCAATGATCCCACAAAAGACTGAGCCAGACTTGCCTGTGAGTGTCCAAGAGTCTTCAGTGAAGGTGTGGGTCAATAGTGGGCTGCCATGGGGTCAGGGACAGTGAATACAACAGTCCTGGGAGCCTCGGCATAAGTCCTTTTGAAGGAGGTTGCCATTATCCCTACCATAGTTTGGTCTCATGCGAAACTACAGGGAGGGAACACAGTTCCACCCATCAACAAAAAAATTGGATTAAAGAGTTACTGAGAATGACATTGCCCATCAGAGCAAGGCCCAGATTCCCCCACAGCCAGTCCCTCTCATCAGGAAGCTTCCACAAGCCTCTTATCCTTATCCATCAGAAGCCAGACAGAATGAAAATCACAATCACAGAAAACTAACCAAATTGATCACATGGATCACAGCTTTGTCTAACTCAGTTAAACTATGAGCCATGCCTGTGTAGGGCCACCCAAGATGGGCGTGTCATGGTGGAGACTTCTGACAAAATGTGGTCCACTGGAGAAGGCAATGGCAAACTACTTCATTATTCTTGCCTTGAAAACCCCATGAATAATATAAAAGAGCAAAAAAAAAGATATGACACTGAAAGACAAACTCCCCAGGTCAGTAGGTGCTCAATATGCTGCTGGGGAGAAGAGTGAAGAAATAATGCTGAAAAGAATGAAAAGATGGAGCCAAAGTGAAAACAACACCCAGTTGAGGATGTGACTGGTGATGGAAGTAAGTCCGATGCTGTAAAGAACAATATTACATAGGAATCTGGAATGTTAGGTCCATGAATCAAGGTAAATTGTAAGTGGTCAATCAGGAGATGGTAAGAGTGAACATCGACATTATAGGAATCAGTGAACTAAAATGGACCAGAATGTGTGAATTTAATTCAGGTGACCATTATATATACTACTGTGAGCAAGCATCCCTTAGAAGAAATGGAGTAGCCCTCATAGTCAATAAAAGAGTCTGAAATGCTTTGGGTGCAATCTCAACAGTGACAGAATGATCTTTGTTTATTTCTAAGGCAAACCAATCAATATCACAGTAATCCAAGTCTATGCCCCAATGACTAATGACATAGAAGCTGAAGTTGAACGGTTCTATGAAGACCTACAAAACCTTCTTGAACTAACACCAAAAAAGATGTCCTTTTCATCATAGGGGACTGGAATGCAAAAGTAGGAATTCAAGAGATACCTGGAGTAACAGGCAAGTTTGGCCTTGAATTACAAAATGAAGCAGGGCAGAGGCTAATAGTGTTTTACCGAGAGAACGCACTGGTCATAGCAAACACCCCTTTCCAACAAAAGAGACAACTCTACACATGGACATCACCAGATGGTCAATACTGAAATCAGACTGATTATATTTGCAGCCGAAGATGGAGAAGCTCTATACAGTCAGCAAAAACAAGACCAGGAGATGACTGTGGCTCAGATCATGAACTGCTTATTGGAAAATCCAGACTTAAATTGAACAAAGTAGAGAAAACCACTGCTGCTGCTGCTAAGTCACTTCAGTCGTGTCCGACTCTGTGTGACCCCACAGACGGAAGCCCACCAGGCTCCTCCGTCCCTGGGATTCTCCAGGCAAGAACATTGGAGTGGGTTGCCATTTCCTTCTCCACTAGGTCATTCAATTATGAACTAAATCAAGTCCATTACAATTATACAGTGGAAATAGATTCAAGGGATTACATCTGATAGAGTGCCTGAAGAACTATGGACAGAGATTTCATAACATTGTACAGGAGGCTGTGATCAAAAATGTCTCCAAGACAAAGAAATCCAAAAGGCAAAATGGTTGTCTGAGGAGGCCTTACAAATAGCTGAGAAAAGAAGAGAAGCAAAAGGCAAAGGAGAAAAGGAAAGATATCCATTTGAATGCAGAGTTCCAAAAAATAGCAAGGAGAGATAAGAAAGCCTTCCTCAATGATCAAAGCAAAGAAATAGAGGAAAACAATAGAATGGGAAAGACTGGAGATATCTGCAAGAAAATTAGAGACACCAAGGGAACATTTCATGCAAAGATGGGCACAATAAAGGACAGAAATGGTATGGACCTAACAGAAGCAGAAGATATTAAGAAGATGGGGTAAGAATACATAGAACTATACCAAAAAACATCTTAATGACCCAGGAAACCACGATGGTATGATCACTTACCTAGAGCCAGACATCCTGGAGTGCAAAGTCATGTCGTCCTTAGGAAGCATCACTGTAAAAAGCTAGTGGAGGTGGTGGAATTCCAGCTGAGCTATTTCAAATCCTAAATGATGATGCTGTTTAACTGCTTCACTCTCTATGCCAGAAAATTTGGAAAACACAGCAGTGGCTCCAGGACTGGAAAAGGTCAGTTTTCATTCAAATCCCAAAGAAAGGCAAGGCCAAAGAGAATGTCCAAACTACTGCACAATTGCACTCATCTCACACACTAGCAAATTAATGCTCAAAATTCTCCAAGCTAGGTTTCAACAGTCCATGAACTGAGAACTTCCAGATGTTCAAGCTGGAATTATAAAAGGCAGAGGAACCAGAGATCAAATTGCCAACATCTGTTGCATCATAGTAAAAGCTAGAGAATTCCAGGAAAACATCTCTTTCTGCTTTATTGATGACACTAATGCCTTTGACTGCATGGATCACAACAAACTGTGGAAAATTCTTCAAGAGATGGGAATACCAGCCCACCTTACCTGACTCCTGAGAAATCTGTATGCAGGTCAAGAAGTAATCGTTAGAACAGGACATAAAACAATGAACCGGTTCCAAATTGGGAAAGGAGTATATCAAGGCTATATATTGTCACCCTGCTTATTTAACTTATATCCAGAGTACATCATGCGAAATGTGAGTCTGATTGAAGCACAAACTGGAATCAAAATTGCCAGGAGAAATGCCAGTAACCTCAGATATGCAGATGACACCACCCTTATGGCAAAGAGGAACTAAAAAGCCTCTTGATGAAAGTGAAAGAGGAGAGTGAAAAAGCTGGCTTAAAGCTCAACATTAAAAAAAAAACTAAGATCATGGCATCCGGTCCCATCACTTCATGGGAAATAAGTGGGGAAACAGTGAGAGACTTTATATTCTTGGGCTTCAAAATCATTGCAGACAGTGACTGCAGTCATGAAATTAAGACACTTGCTCCTTGGAAGAAAAGCAATGACAAATCTAGACAGCATATTAGAAAGCAGAGATATTACTTTGCTGACAAAGGTCCATCTAGTCAAAGCTATGGTTTTTCCATTAGTCACGTATCGATATGAGAGTTGGACCATAAAGAAAGCTGAGCACTGAAGAATTGATGCTTTTGAAATGTGGTGTTGGAGAAGACTATTGAGAGTCCCTTGGACTGCAAGGAGATCCAACCAGTCCATTCTAAAGGAGATCAGTCCTGGGTGTTTATTGGAAGGACTGATGCTGAAGCTGAAACTCCAATACTTTGGCCACCTGATGCAAAGAGCTGACTCATTAGAAAAGACTCTCATGCTGGGAAAGATAGAACGCAGGAGGAGAAGGGTATGACAGAGGATGAGATGGTTGGATAGCATCACTGACTCAATGGACATGAGTTTGAGCAAGCTCTGGCATTTGGTGATCCACAGGGAAGCCTGGCATGCTGCAGTCCATGGGGACACAAAGGATGGAACACAACTGAGTTATTGAACTGAAAGTTGATCCACTTGGCTGTACAGTAGAAACTAATACAACATTGTAAAGCAACTCTTCTCAAATAAAAAATAAAAGGCTAGTAAACAAAACAACAGCAATAAGAATGTATGTAATACTTCGTTCCTTTTTATGGATGAATAATATTCCATTCTAAGTGTTTCTATTTCTTCCTAGCCTCATCTACACTCTTTATAATCTTTTATTTTTTTTAATGAAAGTATAATTGATTTATAAAATTATGTTAATTTCAGGTGTATAGTATTCAATTTTTTGCAGATTATATTCCATTCTGGATTTTAAAAGATATTATATATACTTCCCCATGCAGCATATATACTATATATACTGTATATTCCCTATATCCTTGCTGCTTATCTATTTTATGTATAGTTCAGTTCAGTTCAGTTCAGTCGCTCAGTCGTGTCCGACTCTCCGCGACCCCATGAATCACAGCACGCCAGGCCTCCCTGTCCATCACCAACTCCCGGAGTACACTCAAACTCATGTCCACAGAGTCGGTGATGCCATCCAGCCATCTCATTCTCCATCGTCCCCTTCTCCTCCCGCCCCCAACCTTTCCCAGAATCAGAGTCTTTTCCAGTGAGTCAACTCGTCGCATGAGGTGGCCAAAGTATTGCAGTTTCAGCTTTAGCATCAGTCCCTCCAATGAACATCCAGGATTGATCTCCTTTAGAATGGACTGGTTGGATCTCCTTGCAGTATAAGGGACTCTCAAGAGTCTTCTCCAACACCACAGTTCAAAAGCATCAATTCTTCGGCGATCAGCCTTCTTCACAGTCCAACTCTCACATCCATACATGACCACGGGAAAAACCATTGCCTTGACTAGACGGACCTTGGTTGGCAAAGTAATGTCTCTGCTTTTTAATATACTATCAAGGTTGGTCATAACTTTCCTTCCAAGGAGTAAGCGTCTTTTAATTTCATGGCTGCAATCAGCATCTGCAGTGATTTTGTAGCCCAAAAAAACAAAGTCTGACACTGTTTCCACTGTTTTTCCATCTATTTCCCATGAAGTGATGGGACCAGATGCCATGATCTTTGTTTTCTGAATGTTGAGCTTCAAACCAACCTTTTCACTCTCCTCTTTCACTTTCATCTAGAGGCTTTTGAGTTCCTCTTCACTTTCTGCCATAAGGGTGGTGTCATCTGCATATCTGAGGTTATTGATATTTCTCCCAGCAATCTTGATTCCAGCTTGTGCTTCTTCCAGCCCAGTGTTCCTCATGATGTACTCTGCATATAAGTTAAATAAGCAAGGTGATAATATACAACCTTGACGTACACCTTTTCCTATTTGGAACCAGTCTGTTTTTGTTTATGTATAGTACTCTGTATCTATTAATCCCGTACTCTTAATTTGTCCCTCCTCTACTTCCTCTCCCATTTGAAAACCCAAGGTTTTTTCTTTCTCTGTGAGTCTATTTCTCAAATTTATTTGTATTATTTTTTAGATTCCACATAAGAATAATATCGTATCAGTCAGTTCAGTCGCTCAGTCATGTCCGACTCTTTACGACCCCATGAAACGCAGCATGCCAGGCCTCCCTGTCCATCACCAACTCCTGGAATTTACCCAAACTCATGTCCTTTGAGTCGGTGATGCTATCTAACCATCTCATCCTCTGTCATCCATAGTATTTGTCTTTCTCTGCCTGACTTATTTCATTAAGCATAATATTTTCTAAGTCCATGCACTTTGCTGCAAATGGAAAGATTTCATTCCTTTTATGACTGAGTAATATTCCATTGTATATACGTTTCATACTTTCTAAGACCAGTCATCTTTTGATTGGCACTTGGGTTACTTCCACATCTTGGCTATTGTAAATAGTGCTGCTAAGAACATTGAGATGCATGTATCTTATCAAATTAAGAGTTTTCATTTTTTTCCAGATACGTACCAAGGAGTAGAAATGCTGGATCATATGGTTTAGTTTTTTATGAAAACTCCATACTGTTTTCCACGGAGAAAGCAATGGAACCCCACTCCAGTACTCTTGCCTGGAAAATCCCATGGATGGAGGAGCCTGGTAGGCTTCAGTCCATGGGGTCGCTAAGAGGCTGACACGACTGAGCGACTTCACTTTCACCCTTCATTTTCATGCACTAGAGAAGGAAATGGCAACCCATTCCAATGTTCTTGCCTGGAGCATCCCAGGAATGGGGGAGCCTGGTGGGCTGCCGTCTATGTGGTCGCACAGAGTCGGACATGACTGAAGCACCTTAGCAGCAGCATACTGTTTTCCACAGTGATTACACAAATTTACATTCCCACAAACAGTGTGGGAGGGTTCCTTTTTCTATAAATCCTCTCCAGCATCTATTATTTATATACCTTTTGATGGTAACTATTCTGAGTGCTGTGAAGAGATACCTCATTATAGTTTTTTCCCTATTTGCATTTCCCTAGTAATTAGTGATATTGAGATCTTTTTGTTAGCCAACTGTATTTCTTCCTTAGAAAAATGTCTTTTTAAATCTTCTGCACAATTTTTGATTGGGTTGTTTGTTTTTTCAATATTGAGTTGTATGGGTTGTTTGTATATATTAGATATTAACTGCTTTTGGTCACACTGCAAATATTTTCCCTTATTCCATAGGTTATCTTTTCATTTTGTTGATGGTTTTCATTGCTATTCAAAAGCTTTTAAGTTTGGTTATGTCCTATTTTAAAATATTTTCCAATTATTATTTTTTGCTTTGGGAAACTGATCTAAGAAAATATTGCTATGATTTATGTCAAAGAATGTTTTGCCCCTGTTCTCTTCTAGAAGTGTTATGTCTTAACATTTAGGTCTTTAACCATTTGAGTTTATTTTTGTATGTAGCTTAATGGAATATTTTATTATTTTTTTTAATCTAGATGTCCAGTTTTACCAGCACCACTTACTGAAGAGTCTCTCTTTTCTCTATTATATAATCTTGCCTCCTTTGTCATGGGCCATATGTGTGTGGGTTTCTTTCTGGGCTGTCTATTTTATTCCACTGATCCATGTGTCTGTTTTAGTGTCAATAGTATGCTTTACTTACTGTTGCTTTTTATTACTACAAAGTCTGAAGTTCTGAAGTTAGGGAGTGCGATTTTTCCAGCTTTCTAATTCTTTGTCAAGATATTTTTGGCAGTTCTGAGTCTTTTGTGGTTTCCTATAAATTTTAGGATTATCTGTTGTAGTTCTGTGAAAAATGCTATGGGTATTTTGAAAGGGATTGCATTAAATCTGTAGATTGCTTTGGGTAGTGTGGCCATTTTTGCAATATTAGTTCTTCCATTCCAAGGGCAGGTGATTATCTTTCCATTTCTTTGAGTAATATTTAATCACTTTTATCAAAATTTTATAGTTTTCATACGATGAGTCTTTCACCTCCTTGGTTAACTCTATTCCTCGAGTTTTTTTTTAATGCTACTTCAAATGAGATTTTTTTCACTTTCTTTTTCTGATATTTCATTATTAGTGTATAGATATACAAAAGACTTCTGTGTATTAAACTTGTATCTTAGTCCCTTTCTGAAATAATTTATTAGTTCTAGTAGTTTTACATATAGACTTTAGTATTCTGTATATAGAGTAGCATGTCATCTTCAGATAATGACAGTTTTATTCCTTCCATTCCAATTTGGACAATTTTTGTTTCTTTTGCTTGCCTCGTATCTATATCCAAGACTTCTAATAATACGTAAAACAGAAGCAGTGAGCGTTGGCATCTTTGTCTTATTCCTCAATTTGGCAAGAAGGTTTTCAGCTTTTCTCCACTGAGTATTATGTTTGTCATGAGTTTGTTGTAAACAAACACATCTTTATTATATTCACTTTGATGAGAATTTTTATTTTGAATTTTGTCAGATGCTTCTTATGCATTTATTGAGATTATCAAGTACATTTTTCTTTCTTTTTGTTAATGTGCTGTATCATATTGATTGATTTGTATATGTTGAACCACCCTTGTGACTCTAGAATGAATCCAGCTTTATCATCATGTAAAATCCTTTTTATGTATTATAACATTTGTTTTGCTAATATTTTGTTGAGGATTTTTGCATCTATATTCATCAAAGATATTAGCCTTTGATTTTCTTTGTTGTAGTGTTTTGTCTGGTTTAGGTATCAGGGTAATGGTGGCCTCATAGAATGAATTTGGAAGTGTTTCCTTTTCAATTTTTTGAATATTTTGAGAATATAGGTGTCAACTCATCTAAATGTTTGTTAAAATTCACCTGTGAAGCCATCTGGTCCTGGGCTTTTGTTTCTTGAGAGTGGTGTTTTATTACTGATTCAGTTTCATTACTGGTAATTGGTCTAATAATAGTTTCTATTTCTTTTTGGTTCAGTCTTGGGAGATTGTACATTTCTAGGAATTTGTCCATTTCCTCTACATTGTCCTTTTAATTATCATATACTTTTTCATAGAAATCTCTTATGATCCTTTCTATTTCTGTGGTATCAGTTGTAAATTCTCCTTTTTCATTTCTGATTTTATTTACTTGGATCCACTCTTCTTTTTTATGATTCTGACTAAAGGTTTATCAATTTTATCTTTTAAAGAACCAGCTCTTAGTGTCATTGATCTTTTCCATTTTTTAGTCTCTATTTCATTTATTTCTTAGAGAAGAAATCTTTATCATTTACTTCCTTCTATTAACTTTGGGTTATATTTGTTCTTCTTTTTCTAGTTCCTTTAGCTCAGTCGTGCTCAACTCTTTGCGACCCCATGGACTGCAGCCCACCAGGCTCCTCTGTCCATAAGATTTTCCAGGCCAGGATACTGGAGTGGGTTGCCATTTCCTTCTCCAGGGGATCTTCCCAACCCAGGGATCGAACCCAGGTCTCCTGCACTGCAGGCAGATTCTTTACCAACTGAGCTACAAGGGAAGCATGTAGATTGTTTATATGAGATTTTCCCACCATTCTATCTTTCACCTCACTTATCCTCTCTTCTGCCTCAGTTATTCTACTATTGGTTCCCTCCAGAGTGTTTTTGACCTCAATTATTGCATTATTCATTGTTGACTGATTCTTCTTTATTTCTTCTAGGTTCTTCTTAAACATATCTTGCATCTTCTCAATCCTTGTCTCTAGTCTATTTATTTCTTACTCTGTTTTGTTTTCAAGATTTTGCATCATCTTTACTATCACTATTCTGAATTCTCTTTCAGGTAGATTCCCTATCTCCTCCTCTTTTATTTGCTTTGGTGGATTTTTATCATATTCCTTCACCTGTTGAATATTTCTCTGCTTTTGCATTTTGTTTAGATTGTTGTGTTTGGGGTGCCCATTCTGCAGGCTGGAAGTTCATAATTCCTCTTAATTGTGGAGTCTGCTCCCTACGGGTGGGGTTAGACTAATGGCTCGTCAAGGTTTTCTGGTTGGGGGAGCTTGTGTCTGTCTTCTGGTGGGTGGAGCTGGATCTCTTCTCTCTAAAGTGCAATGAAGTGTCCAATAGAGAGTTTTGGAGTTTCTATGGGTTTGGCATGGCTTTGTGCAGCCCATTTTTTAATGTTCAGGATTGTGCTCCTGTTTTGCTGGAGAATTAGTGTGATGTGTCTTGCACTGGAACTTTTTGTCTCTTGGGTGGAGCTTGGTTTCAGTGTATGTGTAGTCACTTTTGGGTGAGCTCTTGTCTATTAATGTTTCCTAGAGTCAGGAGTTCTCTGATGTTTCACAGTTTTGGAGTTAAGCCTCCTGCCTCTGGGTTTTAGTCCTTCTCTTACAGTAGCCTCAAGACTTTTCCATCCATGCAGCATAGAAGATAAAACCCCTAGGTTTTGGTGAAATAATTCTCCACAGCCAGGAGCACCCAGAGAGGTTCACAGAGTTATATACAGAAGAGAAGAGGGACGAGGGAGATAGAGGTGCCCAGGAAGAGAAAAGGGGAAGTCAAAAAGGGAGAGAACAATCTAGCCAGTAATCAAATCCCTACATACTCTCCATAGTCTGGAACACCCAGAGAGATTCACAGAGTTATGTATAGAAGAGAAGAGGGAGGAAGGAGATAGAGGTGACCAGGAGGAGAAAAGGTAGAGTCAAAAGGGGAGAGAGCAATCAACCCAGTAATCAAATTCCTAAGTGAAAATGGATACCAAATATTAGATTCTTAGAGATACAAAATTGATAACAAATATCAAAAAACGAAGATTAAAAACCTAGAACAGAGGTTAGATTCTCAAAAATACAACATAAGAAATATAAAACATAATCAATCACAAAAAATTTTTTAAATATTTATGGAACTTGTTTTAAAAAATAGGGATATTTTTTGAAAAGTAATAGTAGGCTATAAGAATGAAAGTTAAAGGAGTAATAAAAAACTAATTTTAAAACAATAATTAAAAAGTGATAATAGTAAAAATATATCTAGAAATTTCTCTTTGACTGTTGTGAGCAGTGTGGGGTCAGTTCAGTGTCAGATGGTCCCTTGTTCCAGCTTGTACTTGTTCTCGAGGTCTATAGGTGCCCTTCAAAAGCACAGTCTCCAGTATTAAATGCAGGGTTTTAACCTGTTGCACCTGTCACTTCCAGAGCGGTTCCCCCTTCTTTGTTTATTTTGGCTTCCTCTGTTTGAAAGTCTCTTCAGTATCTAATTTTTGCCCTGACACAAGGGGGCAACTGCTGCTGCTGCTGCTAAGTCACTTCAGTCATGTCCGACTCTGTGTGACCCCATAGACGGAAGCCCACCAGGCTCCCCCGTCCCTGGGATTCTCCAGGCAAGAACACTGGAGTGGGTTGCCATTTCCTTCTCCAACGTGTAAAAGGGGGCCACTTATTTAGGCTCACTTGTTCAGTTGTGTTGTGGGGAGGGAGAGACACTGAAAACAAATACCACTGGCATGTGGGGGGAGTGCTCACAGTGGATGGACCACACTAGGTTTGCCACAGCCCAAGGCAGTGTGTATTTCCCAGGTCTACACTGCTCAGGCTCCAGGGTGCTCTGCAGGGGCACTGTCCCAAGTGGGCCCTGCATTTCATGCAATTCCCAGGTATAAACCACTCAGGTTCTCTGCAGGGGCACAGACCCAGATGGGCTGTGTGTTTTGTGCCCTTCCCAGGTCCGAGCAGCTCAGGCAACTGGGTGCTTGACGAGAACACTGTCCCAGGTGGGCTGTGCATCTGATTCACCTCCCTGGTCCTGGTCACTTGGTTTCCCAGGTGCGACACTAGAGCATAGTCCCAGGTGTTTCCTGTGTCTCCTTTGGGGAGCTGATCTCAGGCTGTGACACTCCTAATGGATGTCAACCTTCCAGGATCCCAGGAAAATGTGGTTAGCAACTGGAAACCTGCTCACAGTTTGGTGGAAGATGCAGTCAGTGGGGCCGAGATTGCAGCAGCCCCTTGCCTTCCAGCTCTGGCTGTCGCAGGCCTGCCTCTCTGCCTCCGGGGAGGGAGGGCCCTATGTGGCAGCCAGTTTGCTCTCCTTTGGTATTCATTCAATCCTTTGTTCTGTGATCTTGCCAGGGGTTAGTTCAGTTCAGTTCAGTTCAGTCGCTCAGTCGTGTCCGATTTTGCGACCCCATGAATCACAGCATGCCAGGCCTCCCTGTACATCACCAACTCCCAGAGTTCTCTCAAATTCATGTGCATTGAGTCGGTGATGCCATCCAGCCATCTCATTCTCTGTCGTCCCCTTCTTCTCCTGCCCCCAATCCCTCCCAGCATCAGGGTCTTTTCCAGTGAGTCAACTCTTCGCATGAGGTGGCCAAAGTATTGCAGTTTCAGCTTTAGCATCAGTCCTTCCAATGAACATCGAGGACTGATCTTCTTTAGAATGGACTGGTTGGATCTCCTTGCACTGTGAGGCTTTAGAGCCTTTTGCGGGAAAAGTCTTTTTTTTTTTTTGTCTCTGGTGTTCCGAGGATTTGGGTTGTTATCTCACATTAGCTCCTTCAGATTGTCCTCATGGCATTCAGGCCCAGTCCTTACCCTAAGGACCAATAATGGAGTCCACGTCCCCCTGCCCAACTCCCACTTGCTCCTGGAGGACATGAACGTCTGGGCCACTTCTCCACTGGCAGTTGTGGTTAGGCGCATATTTTGTGGATTTTTTTTCCCCTCCCAGTTATGTTGCCCTCTGAGATTCCAAAACTCCCCACAGACATGCCTGTGAGAGGATTTCCTACTGTGTGGAAACTTCTCCTCCTACACGACTCCCTCCCCAGGAAGGGTCTTCATCCTTAAATCTTTTGTCTCTGTTTTTGTCTTTTATATTTTGTCCTATCTCCTATTGAAGAGATTGGGCTGCCTTTCTGGGTGCCTGGTGTCCTCCACCACTGTTCAGAAACTGTTTTGTGGAAGTTGCTCAACATTCAAATGATCTTTTGATGAATTTGTGGGGGAGAAAGTGGTTTCCCGTCCTATTCCTCTGCCATCTTGGAATTGCCCCCCTCCAGTTTTTTTTCTTTTTTTTCCTTCTAGTTTATTTATAGTCTCATAACATTGTGGTCAGAGAGTTGTTTGATATAATTTCAATTTTCTTAAAATTTACTGAGATGTTTTCTTCAGCCTAACATGTGACCTATTCTGGATAATTTTCCATGTATAGTCAAAAATAATTTATCTTCTGCTGCTTTTGAATGGAATATGTGTAAAGAACAGTTTATCTTATGTATTAAGGACAATATTTCCTTATTGGTTTTCTATCTCGATGATCTATTTATTGATATGTGGGTTGTTAAAAACCTATTATTGTGCTACTGTAAATTCCTCCCTTTATGTCTGCCAGTATTTGCTTCATGTAGTTATTTGCTCTTGTGTTGGGTGTATGTATGTTTTCAATTGTTATATGTTCTTCTTGGTTTGATCCTTATGTCATTATGTAACGTCTTCCTTTGTCTTTGTTTTAAACTCTATTCTGTGTGAAATAACTATTGCTATCTTGGCTTTTATTTAATTTCCATTTTCACTGAATACTCTTTTCCATCCTCTCACTTTCAGTCTGTATGTGTCTTTAGATCTGCAGTGAATTTCTTGTATGTGCAAATGTATGAGCTGTTGTTTTTTTTTTTTAATCCCTTCAGCTACTCTACATATTCTGTTTGGAGAATTTAGTTCATTTATATTTAAAGTGACTACTGATAAGTATGTGCTTATTGCTATTTTGTTCATTATTTTTGTATTTCTTTTTGTTCCTATCTTCTTTTCCTCTCTTCCTTTGTGATATGAAGGCTACCTTCAGTGTTATGTTTGGTGGCTCAGAGGGTAAAGCGTCTGCCTGCATGCAGGAGACCTGAGTTCAATCCCTGGGTCTGGAAGATCCCCGGAGAAGGAAATGGCAACCCACCCCAGTACTCTTGCCTGGAAAATCCCATGGACAGAGACGCCTGGTAAGCTACAGTCCACGGGGTGGCAAAAGAGTCGGACACAGCTGAACAACTTCACTTTCACTTTCTTTAGTGTTATGTTTAGATTCCTTTCTCTTTTTTTGTATGTATGGTTGTTGTTCAGTCACTCAGTCATGTCCAACTCTTTGTGACCCCATGGACTGAAGCATGCCAGGTTTCCCTGTCCTTCACCATTTCCGTGAGTTTCCTCAAACTCAGGTTCATTGAGTTGGTGATGCCATCCAACTATCTCTTCCTCTGTCATTCCCTTCTCCTCCTGCTTCTATCTTTCCCAGCATCAGGATCTTTGTATGTATATCTAATAATTATATATATATATATATAAATGAGTGATGGGATCAGATGCCATGATCTTAGTTTTTTTGTGTGTTGAGTTTCAAGCCAGCTATTTCACTCTCTTATTTACCTTCATCAAGAAATTCTTTGTTTCCCCTTCACTTTCTACCATTAGAGTGGTACCATCTGCATATCTGAGGTTGTTTATTATTTCTCTTAGCAATCTTGATTCCAGCTTGTGATTCATCCAGCTTGGCATTTCGCATGACATACTCTGCATATAAGTTAAATAATCAGGGTGACAATATACAGCCTTGTTGTACTCCTTTCCCAATTTTGAACCAGTCAGTAGTTCAATGTCTGGTTCTGTTACTTCTTGACCATCATATTGGTTTCTCAGGAGACAGGTAAGGTGGTCTGGTACTCTGATCTCTTTAAGAATTTTCCACAGTTTGTTGTGATCCACATAGTAAAAGACTTTAGAGTATTTGTTGAAGCAGAAGTAGATGTTTTCCAGGAATTCCCTTGCTTTCTCCATGATCCAATGAATGTTGGCAATTTGGGCTCTAGTTCCTCTGCCCTTTCTCAACCTAGTTTGTACATCTGCAAGTTAGTTCACATACTGCTGAGACCTGTGCTGTGTGCTGTGCTTAGTCACCCAGTTGTGTCTCTTTGCAACCCCATGGATTATAGCCCACCAGACTCCTCTGTCCACGGGGATTCTCCAGGCAAGAATACTGGGGTGAGTTTCCATGCCCTCCTCCAGGGGATCTTCCTAACTCAGGTATCAAACCCAGGTGTTCCACATTGCAGGCAGATTCTCTACCATCTGAACCATCAGGAAAACCAAAGAATACTGGAGTGGATAGCCTATCCCTCCACCAGGGGATCTTCCCAGGAGTCATATCTATGACCCAGGAATCATATCGGAGTCTCCTGCATTGCAGGCAGATACTTTACCAGCTGAGCTACCAGGGAAACCCCACTGAGGCCTAGTTTGAAGGCTGTTTTATAGTCCTAAGTTTGTGCCTCTTAATCCCAGTCACTTATTTCACTCATCCCCCAACCTCTTCCACTCTGGTAACCACCAGTTTGTGTATATGAGCCCATTTCTGTTTTGTTGTGTTTGTTCATGTGTTTTCTTTTCAGATTCCACGTATATATGAAATAATACTGTATTCGTTTTTCTCTCTCTGACTTATTTCACTTACCATAATAACCTCCAGCTCCATCCATGTTGCCATAAATGACAAAATGTTGTTCTTTTTTATGGCCGTGATATACCATTATATATATATATATACACACATATATGTATACATTATATATATTATATATGTGTACGTATATACATATGGTATATGTGTGTATAAGTACATGTATATGTATGTATTATATATGTATACATTATATCTGTGTGTGCATATATATATATATGTACATATATATATATATATCACATGTTCTTTATCTATTCACCTATGGATGGACACTTATAGTGGTTCCATATCTTTGTTATTGTAAATAGTATTCAGTGAACATAGGTGTATGTGTATCTTTTGGAGTTAGTGTTTTCATTTCTTTGGATAAATACCTAGAAGTGGAATTGATGGATTGCATGGTAGTTCTATTTTTAGTTCTCTTGAGGAATCCCCATAATGTTTTACATAGTGGCTGCCTCAAATTACATTCCCACCAAAATTGCACAATTGAACCTTTTCTCCACATCCTCACCATCAGTTGTTGTTTCTTGTCTTTTTGACAACAGTCATCAGAAACTTGTGAGGTGATATCTTATTGTCATTTTGATTTGAATTTCCCTGATGATTGAGGATGTTGAGCGTATTTTCATGTGCCTTTTGGCTATCTGTATGTCTGCATTGGCAAATGTCTGTTCAGGTCCTCTGTCCATTTATTAACCAGGTTTTTGTTTTTTTTTCCTGGTATTGAGTTGTATGTGTTCCTGATATATTTTCCACATCAAACCTTTTACTGGGTATATCATTTGCAAATATCTTTGCCCAGTCAGGAGGCTGTCTTTTCATTTGGTTGGTGTTTTCCTTCACTGTGCAAAAGTCTTTGTTTCATATAGTTCCATTTGTTTGTTTTTGCTTTTGTTGCCTTCCCCAAAGATACATATACAAAAAAAAATATTTCAAAGAGCTCACTGCTTATGTTTTCTTCTCATTTTATGGTTTCAAGTCTACATTTAAGCCTCTAATCCATTTTATTTTATTTTCATATATTTGTAAGAAAGTGGTCCAGTTTCGTTCTTTTCAATACAGCTGTCCAGTTTTATTGAAGAGGCTGTCTTTTTTCCATTTATATTCTTATTTTCTGTTTTGTCATAGGTTAACGATCATATGAGTGTGGATTTATTTCTGGACTCTCTGTTCTGTTCCCTTGATCTGTGTGTCTTGTTTTTGTGCCAGTTCCATACTGCTATGAATTCTATAGCTTTGTGGTGTGGAAGTGTGAAAGCTCTAGTTTTGTTCTCTCAAGATTGCTTTGGCTATTAGCAGTCTTTTGTGTTTTCATTTAAGAACTGTGCTTTTTCTTGTTCTGTGAAATATGCCATTGATATTTTGATAGGGATTGCATTTAATCTGTTGATTTCTTTGGGGAGTATGGACAGTTTAACAATATTGAGTCATCCAGTTCATGACTGTGGTATATTTTTCCATATTTTTGGTGTGTCATCCTCAGTTTCTTTAATCATTGTCTTATTGTTTTGAGGTTACAGGTCTTTTTACTTCCTTGGTTAAATTTATTCCTAGATATTTTATTATTTTTGATGCAATTATAAATTGGATTCTTTTCTTCATTTATCTTTCTGATAGTTCATCATTAGTGTATAGAAATGCAACAGGTTCCTGTATATTAATTTTGTGTCTGCAAAGTTCTTAATTAATTAGCTTTACTACATTTTTGGTGCACCCTTTGGTGTCTTCTCTATATAGTGCTCTGTCATATGAAAATAGTGAGTTTTTACTTTTGCTTTTCTTATTTTGATGCTTTTATTTCTTTTTTGTACCTGATTGCTATGGCTAGGTTGATGATTTTTACATCTATATTTATCAAAGATATTGGCCTATAATTTTCTTTCTTGTAGTGTTTTTGTCTGGTTTTGGTATTAGGATAATGGTGGCCCTATAGAACGAGTTTGGAAGTATTCCTTTGTCATTATTTTGGAAAGTGATAGATATTAACTCTTCTTGAAATATTTGGTAGAATTCATCATGAAGCCATCTGGACCTTGATTTTTCTATGGGGGAGCTTTTTGATCACTGATTCAATTTCATTACTAGTAATGAGTCTATTCAGATTTTCTGTTTCTTCATGATTCTGTATTGGATGATTATATGATCTAGAAGTTTTTTTCATTTCTTCTAGGTTGTTTAATTTTTTGGCATGTAATTGTTGATAGTATTCTCTTATAATCTTTTGTATTTCTGTTGTATAAAGTTATAATTTTTCCTTTTTAATTTCTGATTCTCTTTTTTAGGGTGTTCCTTTTTTTTTTAATCAGCCTAACTAAATATAAATTTCTTGATGTTGCTTGTCTTTTTAAAAAACCAGCTCTTACTTTCATTGATCTTTTGTATTTTTTAGACTCTATTTCATTTTTTTCCTCTAGGATCCATCATTTTCTTCTTTCTCCTAAGTTTGGGCTTTGCTTATTCTTCTTTTTGTAGTTCCTTTAAGTAGATATTTAGATTCTTTATTTGATATTTTTGTTTCTTGGAGTACACCTGTATCGCTACAAATTTCCCTCCTAGGGCTGCTTTTGCTGTGTCCCATACATTTTGGGACATGCAAAAGAATGCTCAAACTACCCAACACTGTGCTCATTTCACATGCCAGCAAGGTTATGCTCAAAATTGTTCAAACTAGGCTTCAGCAGTACATGAACCAAGAACTTGTAAATGTACAAGCTTGGTTTTGAAGAGGCAGAGGAATCAGAGATCAAATTACCAAAATTCATTGGGTCATGGAGAAAGCAAAGGAGTTCCAGGAAAACATCTACTTCTGATTCATTGACTACTCTAAAGCCTTTGATTGTGTGGCTCACAACAAACTGTGGAAAATTCTTAAACAGATGGAAATACCAGATCACATTACCTGCCTCCTGAGAAATCTGTATGCAGATCAAAGGAAAAAAAAAAAAAAAACAGAACTGGACTTGGAACAACTGACTGATTCAAAATTGGGAAAGGAGTATGACAAGGTTGTATATTGTCACCCTGCTTATTTAATTTGTATGCAGAATATATCATGCCAAATTCTGGGTTGGATGAATCACAAGCTGGAATGAAGATTGCCAGGAGAAATATCAACAACCTCAGATATGCAGATGGTACCACTCTAATTGTAGAAAGTGAAGAGGAATTAAAGAGCCTCTTGATGAGGGTGAAAAGGGAGAGTGAAAAAGCTGGCTTGAAACTCAACACTGAAAAAACTAAGATCGTGGCATCTGGTCCTATCACTCAATGGCAACTATTAATAGAAGGGGGAAAAGTGGAAGCAGTGACAGATTTTATTTTCTTGGGGTCCAAAATCACTTCAGATGGTGACTGCAGTCATGAAATTAAAACAAGGCTTGCTCCTTGGAAGAAAAGTTATGACAAACCTGGACAGTGTATTAACAAGAAGAGACATCACTTTGCTGACAAAGGACCATATAGTCAAATCTATGGTTGTTGCAGTAGTCATGTATGGATGTGAGAGTTGAACCATAAAGAAGGCTGAGTACAAAAGAATTGATGCTTTCAAACTATGGTGCTGGAGAAGACTCTTGAGACCGACCTGGACTGCAAGGATATCAAAACCAGTCAGTGTGTTAGCCACTCAGTTGTGTCCGACTCTTTGCAGTCCCATGGACTATAGCCTGCCACGCTCCTCTGTCCATGGGATTTCCCAGTCAAGAATACTGAAGTGGATTTCTGTTTCCTTCCTAAAGGAAATCAACCCTGAATATTCATTAAAAAGTTTTATGCTGAAGCTCAAACTTCAATACTTCGGCCACCTGATGCGAAAAACCGATTCACTGGGAAAGACCCTGGTGCTGGGAAAGATTGAAGGCAAGAGGAGAAGTGTGCAACAGAGGATGAGATGGTTAGATAGCATCACGAACTCAATGAACATGAATTTGAGACAGTGGAAGACAGGGGAGCCTGACATGATACAGACCTTGGGGTTGCAAAGATTTGGAAACGACTTAACACTGAATACAACATAGATTTTAGAGGTGTGTTTCCATTTTCATTTGTCTCAAGGTATATTTTGATTTTTTTATTGACCTATTGGTTATTTAGCAGCATGCTGTTTAGGTCCTTATGTTTGTGTTTCTTCCAGTTTTTTTTTTTTTTTTCATGTAGTTGATTTCTAGTTTCATAGTGTTGTTTTCAGAAAAGATGTTTACCATGATTTGAATCTTCTTATATTTAATGTTACTTTGTTTCATGGATTAGCATGTGATGTATCTGGAGAATGTTCTATGAACACTTGAAAAGAATATGTATTCTGCTGCTTTTTAATGGAATGTTCTATGTATATCTATTAAGGTAATCTCATCTCACATGTTAAGGTAATCTAATTTGTTAAGGCCAGTGTTTTCTGTTGGCTGATGTATCCATTGATGTAACTGGGATATTAAAGTCCTCTAAAATCCTTGTATTTCTGTCTCTTTCTTCAGTTATTTCTGTTAATATTTGCTTTATATATTTAGGTACTCCTCTGTGGGAGGAGAAGGGGACGACCGAGAATGAGATGGCTGGATGGCATCACCGACTCTGTGGACATGAGTTTGAGTGAACTCCGGGCGTTGGTGATGGACAGGGAGGCCTGGCGTGCTGTGATTCATGGGGTCGCGGAGAGTCGGACACGACTGAGCGACTGAACTGAACTTAACTGTTAAGTGCATAAATGTTTGCAAATGTTATATATCCTTGTTGGATTGACCCTTTAATTATAATTTAATGCCCTTCCTTATTTTGTTACAGTCTTTGTGTTAAAGTCTGTTTTGTCGTATATAAGTATTGCTACTATGGCTTTCTTTTAATATCCATTTGCACTTTCAGTCTGTGTGTCTTTAGATCCGAAGTGAGTTTCATATCAGCAACATATATGTGCCCTGTTTTGGTATCCATTCAGCCCTCTATTTCTTCTGATTGGAGAATTCGTCCATTTAAATTTAAAGTGATTATTGATAGGCGTTTACTTACTGCTATTTTGTTCATTGTTTTCTGGTTGCTTTTGTAGTTCTCTGTTCTTGTCTTCTCCTCTTGGTTTCTTGTGTTTTGATGGATTCCTTTAGTAATATGTTAGGGTTCCTTAAGAAAGTAAATCTAGCAACCATCAGTGACAAACTGAACAGCACAGGGAACTCTGATCAATATTCTATAATAATCTAAATGAGAAAAGTACATGAAAAAAGAATATATACAGGTACATGTATAACTGAATCACTTCACTGTATACCTAAAACTAACACAACATTGTTACTCAGTTATACTCCAGTATAAAATAAAAATTTTAAAGGAAAGTAAATCTTAAGTTTTCATCACAGGGAAAAAATGTAACTATGTATAATGATTAATTTAACTAGACTTACTCTGGTGACAATTTCACAATGTATACAGATATTAGGTCATTATGTTGTATACCTGAAATTAATGTAATGATTTTTTCAATTATATTGTCATTTAAAAATAAGACAACTCTGGTTGTCCTCTGGATCTTTTTAAATTACTTTTGCCTAATTAGGCCAGGTTCATGTCATCTAGTAACTGTAATTTTTCATGAAGTGATGCTTGAAGATATCAGAAATCTGGGAAGTATGCCATTAGTGGGGAAGGTAGCCGAGTCTTAGTTTTTTTACTTCCCAGTTGTTTGACCTTGAGCAAAATCCTTTTCCTCTCGGAGCTTTGGTTTTCTTATTTCTAAAACAAATTTAGTAATGTCTTCCCTAACACACATGATTGTTGTAAGGTTTGAAGTATAATAACATATCAGGATTATCACTCTTATACTGCAAGTAAACTCCCTATTCTGTAGGCCACTAAAATTGTGCTCTAGGACTGGCATCTACTCTGTGCCTACAATAGTATCTCCTGAAAGGCACCTTTGAAAGGAACAGGGTTCAGAGACCACATTCAGGGATGATGCAGACTCAAAATGGAGAAAGATGTTGAGTCAGGAGTATGTGTATGGCACCAAATCTCAAAAAGGGAGTTTTGAGTACTGAGCACTTAAATTTTGGAATTGAGACAAAATGATGCTCTATGTTATCCTTTTCTCACCCCATTCATGTTTTATTTTTTTTCTTTCTTCTCCTGTCGTTCCAGGTGCATGACGACTGCAGGAGATGGTTTTCCAAGGAATGCTGGTTTGGAAGTCATCGGTCATCAGTCATTCCACCCACTGCCCTGAGTGACCCCAAAGGTGATGGTGAGTAGCTAAACGTTAATCTCAGAAGTACATTGGGGAGGGAGGGAAGGTGCAAAGCCTGGGGGAAATGACTGCAATTAAATTATTCTAGTCAACCAGTGAAGCATTTCTGAAAGTAAAAGTGTGCAAATGTGTAGAGCATGCCTGTGTGCTCTGTTTCTCAGTGTGTCCTACTCTTTGCGACCCCATGGACCATAGGCCACCAGGTTCCTCTGTTCATGGGATTTTCCCAGCAAAATACTGGAGTGGGTTGCCATTTCCTCCTCCAGAGGATCTTCCTGACCCAGAAATCAGACCTGCGTCTCCTGTGTCTTGTGCATTGCAGGCAGATTCTTTACCGCTGAGCCACCAGGGAAACCCTTATGTGTGGAGACAACTCATGACTTTTAGACTTTTGGGATGGTGAATGTAGATGTATCTGTATGTGGGGATGTTCTTTGTAGCCTCTGTCACAATTGTTTCCAAATTATCAGAATTCATTTCAGCTTTTTCATGATTTCCAGACACTAGATAATCCATGAAATAATTTTGTTTGCTTGCTGCCTACTTCATTGCCAAGGAAAACCCAACATTACCTGGGAGCAGAGAAAGGAAAAGAAAGAAGAGTATATAGTTTCCTTAGAGAACAGAAGGGGGAAGGATTCCTGTAAACATTACAACTGTTTTAGAACTAGACACAGCATAAGTGCACATACATGTATGTGAGCTGCTCTAATATTTTCCAATTTCTTTCCTAATCCCAGCACAGATACATACAGACATTGGTACATGGAATGAGCCACTCACACAGTTTTCTGCAGGCAAGCATACTCATATGTCTCCATGATGACATGCTCAGTCCCATATCCCTCACTCAGGGATGCATGCATATAATAATCTCAGATCTATTCAAATATTTATCCACATAGATTCACCTACAAGATAGGTGACTAGAGAGGTCATGAGACTGATACCTTGGTACATAAGAGATACTTGACTGGCTAGGAGAAAAAAAGGGACTACTGGGAAGATGGAGTTGATAGAACAGGAGAAGTAGCAAACTAGTCAGCCAAGTGTACTCAGGCTCCTAATGAAAGTCAATGAAGTCCTGAATCTGAAGTGGTGAGACTTTGCTCACCACTACAGGAACCTGGGGAACATGTCTTTGGAGAGACTGAAGGATATCCACTTCAGCATCTAATAAATCACTCCCAAATAAATGTTAAGGGGCTGCCACCTCTTTGTAATTGGCCCTATGGGTTCTGTGTTTCCTGGCCTAGTGGAAGTTAGAGTTTTTTAGTTTGTTTTTTCCCATCCTATATAATTTCTCATTCCTGTTATAGATGGTCAACTAATAGCATTGCTGCTTCCTTTTGCTTTCCACCAACGTCATATTATAGATTAGAAGCACCTATGCTAAGCCATTCTTTTTGTGTAATGACTCATATAAATGCCCCATGAGTTAGCCTTTCATCCTCGTCATCTGCAGTCTTGATCAAACTGAATGTCACTCTTGAGAACTCATCATTCTAGCATGTATTACTTGGTTTCTTAGGAGTATCTTTTAAAACCTCTGTATCTTCTTGACTTTTTCTGGTTTCTTGGTCTAGGCAGATACGCTCCTTAATGGATAGTCTCCTGCTGGGAGTCCCACCCATCTTGGAGATGATAAAATCATTAAAAATGATCTGGGCCAACCCCTCTGGTCAAGCTAGGGAATCCCTTCTCCAGCATCCCAGAGTGGAGGCATCTGAGGAAATATGTGTCATTGTTGAGTAGAACTCATCTATTCATTCATTATTTATTCAGTCAACAAACTCTTAATTTCTGAGAATGTCTTCTAATTTCCCCTTTTTCCCACCCAATCTGCTTGGTAAATTTCTTCTCTCATCCTAGAGGGTGAAAACAAAAGTTAATTCTTATCTCCTGTTTAAAGGTTTCTGTAATGCCCCTCCCCATTTCTCTTGACAAATAAATCACTTCCTTTGCTGTGAACCTAGAACACATATCCCAGAGCACTTACCACACTATATTATAGTTCATCACATGAATGTCTCCTACTCCAGACTGGGAGCTCTTGTACCACTAGCACTTAAACCTGGATACATGGCATATGCAGAGTCAAGATTTGTTTCATGAATTAATTAATACATTTACTGAGTACCAAGTATATGTAAGGCTTAGTGATAAACAATGTAGAGAATAGGATATGACTAAGACAGAATCCCTGATTCATATGGGGGCAAAATTCATATGCAGTATTTGTAAAATCTGAGAATGCATCAGAATCATCTGGAAGGCTTGTTGAAACACAGATTTCTAGGCCCCAGTCTCTGCCCCACAGCTTTTGATTCAGTAGAGCTGAGTAGGGCACAAGAATTTTCATTTCTAACACATCCTCAGATGATGCTGATACTACTAGTCTTGGGAGCCTACTCCATCATGTACTAACTGTGTGACTTTGGGTCAGTTACTTAACCTCTCTTTGCCTTATGTACCATTTGTTTTCTGCCAATAGGAAATAAATCTTTACTTGGATGCCTTATGAGGGTTAAATGAGGAGCTAACATTTGTAAAAGAGGATTTTAAAATACAGGAATGGGAACAGGAAGCCAACCTTAACATCCTTTTGTGGTATGAACTGAACAAGTTTGAAAGTGACTGTTGGTTCCTTGGTTTGGGGCACTGTGATTATATTAATGTAGCTCAAAGAAACATGAGCTCTTTATTGAAAGGCTCTTTCAGACTGTTGACTCATCTGGAGTGTAAAGTCAAGTAAATCCCCTAACCCCTTTTCATACTTTGATGCTGCCAAGCCAAGTTCCTATTGTCCTGTTCTGCTGCAATTTATGCCCTTGGGCCTAAAGGCCAAGCTTCACATTTATCCCCTTTTCAGCTTGTTGACTTTGACCCAACTGCTTGTTAAGGTCATTTGTCAATCTTGATTCTGTCATCCAGTGGCTTTCCCTCCAGCTGTAGGTACTTCGAAGTTGACAAGTTGCCCTTCTGTATTTTTATTTTAATTAGTTAAAATTGCTGAATAATGCAGGACATTCCCGTATAATTAACATTAGCCTATTCAAAAGCAACCTTGTGGACACAATTATTTACTTGGCTATGAATCTTCTTAACATTGCTATATTCTAGCCCACATTACTATCCATGTAGTAATCTTGTCACCTTGTTCACAGGATTCATATAACATCTTATTGTCATTTTATCTGGTCCCTGTCACCTCTCTCCCTCACTCCACAGTAGCCATGCTCTTCTCTTCACTGTCCCTAGACATCCCAGGCCATGTCCCTTCCCTGGGTAGCTTCTTAATCTTCCTCCTGACCCCTAAAATCTCTTCCCCCAGATATGTGCTTTGCTTACTACCTCCCTTCATTCAAATCTCATCTCAAATGACATCTCCCCAGAGGAGCCATTCCTGATCATCTTGTCTAAAATGGCATCCCTTTCAGTCTCCATCCGCTTTTCCTGCTCTATTTTTCTTCATATCACATTATTTCCTATGTTTATTTGTTATGGTCTATACCCTTGTATTAGAATATAAGTTCCACAGGAGCAAAGATTGTTTCTATCTTGTCTATCATTATATATCAGAACGTAACAAGAACAAGCACAAAGAATGCCCTCAATACATATATGTTGAACGAATGAATGTCTTAACTACCATTATTTTAATATATTTTTCATAAAAAAAAGCGTTAAAAAAGGATAACATGTTCAAGGAGGATAACTACTTCCAGGCTATGCTACTGAAGGGACATAGCAGACTCCTCATGTAGTTATGAGCCCTGGCAAGTCCTGAAAATTTGGTGGATGACAGCCTAACTGGTTTAGGATGCCTTTAAAGTTCCACTGGCCAGTGAGTAGAACTTGGCCCATAGAGGAAGCTTGCTTTAGATTTTTCCAGGTAAAATAGCCATGAAATCTGCACAAGTCAGTAGTCTTCCTTCAGGCTCCTTTTTATCCAAGCTACAAACAAATGGGACATTTCAACCTGCCTCTCTCCCCCTAGCCCACACCATTCAGGAGCAACCCACATCCTTTTTCCTCTTTACACTTATTTTTGCTGGGGAATCCCTGCAAAGCCATTAGCTCAGAGGTTTGGGGGCTCACAATTTGTCTAGCATCTCCTATGAGGCCATTGTTCACTGCCTGTCTCCCTGCCAACAGACTCTACGACTCAGCATGAGCTGGAAGGCTTTGGCAATTTAGACTGCTATAACTTCACTTCTCTATGGGGAATTTTACTATTGGGGATTATTAAAAGCTTCTGTCTTGTCCATACAATTTCCCTATAGTCTTGTTTCCCCTGAAAGTTGATATAACTTAGATTTCTCTACCAGAGCCTTAGAGGAGCAATTAAAGTGCCCTGCTTCACCCCACGTTGATATCTTCTGTTATTAGTTCCTGGCTGAAAGGTAGGCTTTCCTACCTATCTCTCTTGACCTTATGTCTTCTCAGTGTAGCAACTGAGCTATCACTCACTGAGCTAGTACTCATTAAGTGTGCTGACCCTTCTCCTAAACTCTCAGTGTTCTCTTTCCTTAGTTTCCCCTTGGCATTTTATTGATCTTTGGTCGTGGTACCAATTTTTATTCTTTGTGTTACAGTACACTCTTGCGTATGTCTGTCTCCCCAGCTTGAGGGCAAGGTCTAGAACCCTAGAAGTATCTAGTATGATGATTGGTATGTAGTAGTTACTTAGGAAATATTGGTTACCTGGCAACAGCTGGGCAAAGACCAGCTGTTTCTTCTTTTTTTTTTTTTTCATGAAAGCCCCTTTGGGTTGCATCTGACTTCCCTTCTGTTCTTCAGTCTCAGAGGCACAAGGAAGCTGTGGGAGGTATTAGATGCTTGTTATCTTGATGGTGGTGATTGTATCATGGGTGTTTGCCTATGTCTAAGTTCATTAAATTTTACACATTAAATATATGCAGTTCTTTGTATATGCTATACCTCAATAAAGTTGTTTTTAACAGTCTGCGAAATTTGATGTTATGTCATCTCAGTGGCCCTTTCTTTTCTTTTTTTTCTGTTGTGTGCATTATTAGGCCAATTAGTAGTATCTCCAGACTTTTGGAATCTTGATTGGTCTTCAGCCTGTTCATGCCCCCTTCTCATCTAAATCAACTCCAAAAGCGGCGATCATCAAGGGGTCGTCTTCCTCCAGAAATTCAAGCAGTACCTTAACCCATCTCAAGTATTTGACCTGTCAAAGGGTGGACCTGAAGCCGGGTAAGCACGGGGTAAGGGATGTAGTTGGACACACAGAAATGATTCCTTTCTCTGCACATTCTAGAGTAGGATAGGCTTCTTGGAATTAGTTCTAGTACCTGGGCAGGAAAGATCTATTTTCTCAAGACAGGACACAAACACAGCTCCAGAACATCTTGAGTTGGCTGGCTAGAGGACTTTTAGCTCTCTCCATAAATCTTTTCAAGCCAATGTCTTGCTCTCAGATTTGCTTCATCTTTTCCAGTTCAGTTCAGTTCAGTTCAGTCGCTCAGTCGTATCCGACTCTCCACGACCCCATGAATCACAGCACGCCAGGCCTCCCTGTCCATCACCAACTCCCGGAGTTGACACAAACTCATGTCCACAGAGTCAGTTATACCATCCAGCCATCTCATTCTCGGTCGTCCCCTTCTCCTCCCACCCCCAACCTTTCCCAGCATCAGAGTCTTTTCCAGTGAGTCAACTCGTGGCATGAGGTGGCCAAAATATTGCAGTTTCAGCTTCAGCATCAGTCCCTCCAATGAACACCCAGGATCGATCTCCCTTAGAATGGACTGGTTGGATCGCCTTGCCGTACAAGGGACTCTCAAGAGTCTTCTCCAACACCACAGTTCAAAAGCATCAATTCTTTGGCAATCAGCTTTCCTCACAGTCGAATTCTCACATCCATGCATGACCACGGGAAAAACCATAGCCTTCACTAGACGGACCTTTGATGGCAAAGTAATGTCTCTGCTTTTTAATATATTATCAAGTTGGTCATAATTTTCCTTCCGAGGAGTAAGCGTCTTTTAATTTCATGGCTGCAATCAGTATGTGCAGTGATTTCGCAGCTCAAAAATATAAAGTCTGACACTGTTTCCACTGCTTTTCCAACTATTTCCCATGAAGTGATGGGACCAGATGTCATGATCTTTTTTTTCTGAATGTTGAGCTTCAAACCAAACTTTTCACTCTCCTCTTTCACTTTCATCAAGAGGCTTTTGAGATCTTCTTCAATTTCTGCCATAAGGGTAGTGTCATCTGCATATCTGAGGTTATTGATATTTCTCCCAGCAATCTTGATTCCAGCTTGTGCTTCTTCCAGCCCAGTGTTCCTCTTGATGTACTCTGCATAGAGGTTAAATAAGCAAGGTGACAATATACAGCCTTGATGCACTCCTTTTCCTATTTGGAACCACTCTGTTATTCCATGTACAGTTCTGACTGTTGCTTCCTAACCTGCATACAGGTTTCTCAAGAGGCAGGTCAGGTGGTCTGGGATTCCCATATCTTTGAGAATTTTCCACAGTTTCTTGTGATTGACACAGTCAAAGGCTTTGGCATAGTCAATGAAGCAGAAATAGATGTTTTTCTGGAACTCTCTTGCTTTCTCCACGATCCAACGGATGTTGGCAATTTGATCTCTTGTGCTTCTGCCTTTTCTAAAACCTACTTGAACATCTGGGAGTTCACGGTTCACATATTGCTGAGGCCTGGCTTGGAAAATTTTGAGCATGACTTTACTAGCGTGTGAGATGAGTGCAATTGTGCAGTAGTTTGAGCATTCTTTGGCATTCTCTTTCTTTGGGATTGAAATGATGACTGACCTTTTCCAGTCCTGTGGCCACTGCTGAGTTTTCCAAATCTGCTGGCATATAGAGTGCAGCACTTTCACAGCATCATCTTTCAAGATTTGAAATAGCTCAACTGGAATTCCATCACCTCCACTAGCTTTGTTCGTAGTGATGCTTTCTAAGGTCCACTTGACTTCACATTCCAAGATGTCTGGATCTAGGTCAGTGATCACGTTATCGTGACTATCTTGGTCGTGAAGATTTTTTTGTACAGTTCTTCTGTGTATTCTCGCCACCTCTTCTTAATATCTTCTGCTTCGGTTAGGTCCATACCATTTCTGTCCTTTATCGGGCCTATCTTTGCCTGAAATGTTCCCTTGGAATCTATAATTTTCCTGAAGAGATCCCTTGTTTTCCCTATTCTGTTGTTTTCCTTGATTTCTTTCCATTGATCACTGAGGAAGGCCTTCTTGTGTCTCCTTGCTATTCTTTGGAACTCTGCTTTCAGATGCTTATATCTTTCCTTTTCTCCTTTGCTTTTCACTTCTCTTCTTTTCAAAGCTATTTGGAAGGGCTACTCAGACAGCCATTTTACTTTTTTGCATTTCTTTTCCATGGGGATGGTCTTGGTCCCTGTCTCCTGTACAATGTCATGAACCTCCGTCCAGAGTTCATCAGGCACTCTATCTATCAGATATAGTCCCTTAAATCTATTCCTCACTTCCACTGTATAATCATAGGGATTTGATTTAGGTCATATCTGAATGGTCCAGTGGTTTTCCCTACTTTCTTCAGTTTAAGTCTGAATTTGGCAATAAGGAGTTCATGATCTGAGCCACAGTCAGCTCCTGGTCTTGTTTTTGCTAACTGCATAAGCGTTTCTCCATCTTTGGTTGCAAAGAATATAATCAATCTGATTTCGGTGTTGACCATCTGGTGATGTCCATGTGTAGAGTCTTCTCTTGTGTTGTTGGAAGAGGGTGTTTGCTATGACCAGTGCTTTCTCTTGACAAAACTCTATTAGCCTTTGCCCTGCTTCATTCCGTGCTCCAAGGGCAAATTTACCTGTTACTCCAGGTGTTTCTTGACTTCCTACTTTTGCATTCCAGTCCCCTATAATGAAAAGGACATCGTTTTGGGTGTTAGTTCTAAAAGGTCTTGTAGGTCTTCATAGAACCATTCAACTTCGGCTTCTTCGGCGTTACTGGTTGGGGCATAGGACTGGATTACTGTAATATTGAATGGTTTGCCTTGGAAATGAACAGAAATCATTCTGTCGTTTTTAAGATTGCATCCAAGTACTGCATTTTGGACTCTTTTGTTGACCATGATGGCTATTCCATTTCTTCTAAGGGATTCCTGCCCACAGTAGTAAATATAATGGTCATCTGAGTTAAATTCACCCATTCCAGTCCATTTTAGTTCACTGATTCCTAGAATGTCTATGTTCACTCTTGCCATCTCCTGTTTGACCACTTCCAATTTGCCTTGATTCATGGACCTAACATTCCAGGTTCCTTTGCAATATTGCTCTTTACATCACCGGACCTTGCTTCTATCACCAGTCACATCCACAACTGGGTATTGGTTTTGCTTTTGTGCATCCCTTTATTCCTTCTAGAGTTACTTCTCCACTGATCTCCAGTAGCATACTGGGCACCTACCGACCTGGGGAATTCCTCATTCAGTATCCTATCATTTTGCCCTTTGATACTGTTCATGGCGTTCTCAAGGCAAGTATACTGAAGTAGTTTGCCATTCCCTTCTCCAGTGGACCACATTCGGCTGTGGTCCATGTGATCAGATCAACTAGTTTCCTGTGATTATGATTTTAGTGTGTCTGCCCTCTGATGTCCCCTCGCAATACCTACCGTTTTATTTGGGTTTCTCTTACCTTGGTCGTGGAAAATCTCTTCACAGCCGCTACAGCAACGTGCAGCCACTGTACCTTACTTTGGACGAGGGATATCTCCTCAAGGCCGCCCCTCCTGACCTTGAACGTGGAGTAGCTCCTCTCGGCCCTCCTGCGCCTGCGCAGCCACCGCCTATTGGACGTGGGGTAGCTCCTCTCGGCCGCGCCTCTTTGCCTGGTCGGTTGGGGCCGGCATCTCTCACATCAGTGCCGCCGGGGCCGGTGTCTCTCACGTCAGCACCACCGCGGCCAGCGTCTCTCGCGTCTGCGCCGCCGGGGCTGGTGTCTCTGTCTCCTCCTCTGAAGTCAGGAGACATAGTTTCCTGACTTCAGAGGAGGAGACAAACTGATATTACTATACACCTTTCCTGATATTCACTCTTTTTCCTGGGGCCAAGTTTACATATCTCTATTAGAGGGCTGTATTATTTAGAGACCATCTGGCTGTTCAGCCCTGGTTTTTGTGAACCCACTGGCAACTGTGCAAGGCATTCCCCCAAGGCCTCAGCAAGTAGATTTGGCTAGGCCACTAGTAACTTACAGAACAAGGTTGAGCCAACAAAAGTGTGGGTCAAGGTAAGGCCTACTCTCCAGGATTGCCTATGGGAGCATTTCGTATGATCTTAAGTACACAGAGAGATAAAGGTTAAGGAAAAGGAGGCAGGTAGCCTAATAGCAGAGTGCAGAAGGAGCAGTCCTTAGCTCCTGGCACATTGTAGAAAAGAGTTTTAAAACTTGTCAGTTCATGAAATGACTGCCCTTTCCCTTCTCCTTTCCAGGCTCTGCATGTTCAAGAACTTTGCTTGCTTTCGCGTGGTGGTTTGTGGTGGAGATGGCAGTGTGAGCTGGGTCTTATCTCTGATTGATGCCTTTGGGTTACATGAACAGGTGAGTCCCTCGCTGATTTAGTTTAACCATCGCTAGAGAGACTAGGAGTATGGAGCTGCTTATCCCACGATGTCCCCGTCTTTACTCTCTTTGTCTATAAAATGTATGTTTCCTACTGGTTTCACAGTCAAACTGACGGGTAGATTCCCAATCTAAACCTATACCATTTGGGGCTCTATCAATAGGAAGGACAAAAAAGGAAATTAGCAGAAAACATGAGCAATGCTCTATTCCCCAAGCCCCAAGATGAAGATTTGAAGGGGAGGAGAGCAAGCAAAAAAGAAGTGGCATCAGGCAGCATTCAACACCCACTCCCTACCCTTCTTGAGGCCATTTATTTTCTTTGCTGAGTCTCAAGTGTAGCAGAATGTTCCTCTACCTCTACCTCACCTCGCTTTCCCTAAGTAGCCCCCTACTCTTCTGACTGCAGTAACTTTGTCTCCTTGAGGTACCTCATCTCCTTGGACCAGCCTAGATAAAAATTTGTGGCTGTTTCTCTTTTAGAATCTTAACTACAAATACTGGCATATTCTAGCAACTTTTCTGCTTACTGTGTAGGTTCTGTATTGCCAAAAGTGGGACCCAACTACTTAGGGAAAATTCCACTCAATTTCAAACATCTTCCTATTACACTTCCTAAAATCACAAGTCCTTTATTGCCACTGACTTTGAGACCGTATTCTTTCCCAGAAAGCACCCGCTGGGTCCTTTTATGGGTGGATCTTGGTAGGATTGTCTGAAAAGGTTGCCTTGTATTGTTCTTGCAGTGTCAGCTGGCAGTCATCCCTCTTGGAACTGGTAATGATCTGGCTCATTTCCTTGGCTGGGGTGCATTCTGGAACAAAAACAAGTCACCTCTGAACATCCTCAACAGAGTAGAGCAAGCTTGTGTTAGGATCCTAGACAGGCGAGTGGCTGAAAGATCAGGTCACTGTGGCTCTTCCAGTCTCTTGCCAGTTACTCTCAGTTACATTATCTCAATCAGAGATGTTGTAAACTCCTTCACAGAGCCTCCTAGGTTTTCTGGCTCCAGTGCAGGGAAATTTGGGGGATCTTGTTTATTAAGATAAAAGGATCTACCATGTATCCTTTAAACATCACTGAAGCCCCTCTTCAAACTTAAAAGATCTTAGAGCAGGAACCCCATTAGTAAATTTCAAGGGTTCTTCGAACCTCCTTCAAATCTCATAGCTAATTGTCTATGTAAGCATAGTTTTTCCTTGGGAAAGTTTCCATCTTTCTATTCTAAGATTGTATAAAAAACCGTTCTATAGTTTTATAGCTTCATCCAGTTCTCAAAGAAATTTAAAAAGAGGAGTCATAAACAATTGGTCTGGATTATTTGTGCCCTAGAAAAGAGAGAATATTGCCCTCCAATCTTCCGAGAAGAAAGATTTTCTATGAGGGGGCGTACTATTTGATTTATGGCTGCTAATAAGACTATCTTTGGAAGCTTTTTCAAGGTACCAAGCTGGGCCCTAGCACAAATATTCTTATTCAGTAGGTCTTGGGTAGGGCCCTGGTATGTATATGTTACAAAAGCACCTCAGGTGATCTTGATAGTTATCACTGCTTGGGAAGTTCTGCTCTCTGAGAACCCTGTGGTAGAATTCCTTCCATCAAACTGGCCTTGAGAAGTCATGAGGCAGAGGACCCTCTTGGTGTATACCTTGAGATCAAGTGACCTGAGATAACTTGGTCATCCCCTACAACACATCATGACTCACCACATAAATATTTTGACCTTTTTCATGACATATGAAGCATTGATGCCACCCTTTAATGAAACAGAGCTCTAAATATTTGTCTTTGAACTTCATCTCAGATGGAATGTGATGATCCGTGAGACTCCCAGACAAACCCCATTGCTAAGAGGGCAAGTTGAAATGAATGTACCCCGATTTGAGGTAATTAGTGCCTAGCTGTAATTCAAGCCAACATCTTTATTATGCATTGAAATAATAGGTAAAACACAGAGAGAAACATTTGTATTATCCATGGGCTTGATGAAGATGAGATCAATGAGGATTAGGGACATTTCAATCAGCAGTTCTTTACCAAACAAAACTGTGTGAGGTGTTGAGGATATAATTCCATTGGCAAATATGGATTAACTATAGAGTGTGAGATACTGTTCTAGGGTTGTTCTTATAGGCTACTTGGCAAAGAAGATTGCCACAGTTCATGCTGTCATGGAGCCCATAGTCTATGCGCAGTGGTAGAAAAATAGTTTAATAAAATAGTATGAGTGTTTGTATATAAGGAAATAGAAGGGAATGGAAATACTTAGCAGGTGTACCTAACCTGGGGCTTCTCAGGTGGTGTTAGTGGTAAAGAACCCACCTGCCAATGCACGTAGGTGTAAGAGATGCAAGTTTGATCCCTGGGTCAGGAAGATCCCCTGGAGGAGGACATGGCAACCCACTCCAGTATTCTTGCTTGGAGAATCCCATGAACAGAAGAGCCAGGTGGGCTGCAGTCCATAGTATCACAAAGAGTCAGACATGACTGAAGCGACTTAGCACACACGTACCTAACCCAGTCTGGTGAAAATCAGGGAAAACTCAGAAGGTCATTTCAGAAGCATTTCAAGGACCAGTGAGAGTTAATTCAGATAATAGGAAAAGAGGAGGCCTGTTTCAGACAGATGGAACAGTATGTGTTACCAAGGAAAGAGAACATGGAATATTCACAGAACATAAATGCATTCATAATGACTAAGGCATAGGGACCAGGGAGTGGTTATATAGGGAAAGTAACCAAACATGAGGTTGGAAAGGTAATCAGAGGTCAGGCCAGGAAGGACCTGGTAAACCACTGCAGGAAGTTTAAACTTTTTTTTAGTTGATTTAGGGCTCCCCTGGTGGCTCAGAGGGTAAAGAATCTGCCTGCAATGTAGGGGACCCAGGTTCAGTCCCTGGGTCAGGAAGATCCCCTGGATAAGGGAATGACAATCCACTCCAGTATTCTTGCCTGAGGAATTCCATGGACAGAGGAGCCTGGCAGGCTACAGTCCACAGGGTTGCAAGGAGTTGGACACAACTGAGCGACTAACACTTTCAACACGTAGTTGATTTAGGGCTTCCCTGGTGGCTCAGATGGTAAAGAATCTGCCTGCAATGCCAGAGACATGGGTTTGAAGACCCCCTGAAGGAGAGCATGGAAACCCACTCCAATATTCTTGCCGGGAGAATTTCATGGATAGAAGAGTCTGACAGGCTGTAGTCCCTAGAATTGCAAAGAGTCAGACAAGATTGAGGCAACTTAGCACACATGCACACAAAGTTTAAAGTTATTATAATATAATAGCTCTATTTTGCTGTGCAATATAATATAGCTTTATTGCTTATTCTATAGATAGTAATTTGTATCTAGTAATCTCATATTCCTGCCTTGCTCTTCCCATCTTCCTTCTCCCCACTTGTAGCCAGCAGCTTTTTATAAATATCTGAGTCTATTTCTGTTTTCTAGTATTAATCCTTTTGTCTTATATTTTAGATTCCACATATAAATGGTAGCAGTATTTGTCTTTCTATGTTTACTTATTTCACTATGAATAATACCCTCTAGGTCCATCCACATTTTTGAAAATAGCAGAATTTCATTCTTTCTATGACTGTTACTTCCCATTTTGTGTGTACACACACACACACACACACAAATCTTCTTTATCCAATGGCAAGAGTGAACATAGACATTCTAGGAATCAGTGAACTAAAATGGACTGGAATGGGTGAATTTAACTCAGATGACCATTATATCTACTACTTTGGCAGGAATCCCTTAGAAGAAATGGAATAGCCATCATGGTCAACAAAAGAGTCCGAAATGCAGTACTTGAATGCAATCTTAAAAACGACAGAATGATTTCTGTTCGTTTCCAAGGCAAACCATTCAATATTACAGTAATCCAGGCCTATGTCCCAACCAGTAACGCTGAAGAAGCTAAAGTTGAACGGTTCTATGAAGACCTACAAGACCTTTTAGAACTAACACCCAAAAAATATGTCTTTTTCATTATAGGGGACTGGAATGCAAAAGTAGGTTGTCAAGAAACACCTGGAGTAACAGGCAAATTTGGCCTTGGAGCACGGAATGAAGCAGGGCAAAGGCTAATAGAGTTTTGTCAAGAGAACGCACTGGTCATAGCAGACACCCTCTTCCAACAACACAAGAGAAGACTCTACACATGGACATCACCAGATGGTCAACACCGAAATCAGATTGATTATATTATTTGCAGCCAAAGATGGAGAAGCTGTATACAGTTAGCAAAAACAAGACCAGGAGCTGACTGTGGCTCAGATCATGAACTCCTTATTGCCAAATTCAGACTTAAATTGAAGAAAGTAGGGAAAACCACTAGACCATTCAGATATGACCTCAATCAAATCCCTTATGATTATACAGTGGAAGTGAAAATAGATTTAAGGGACTAGATCTGATAGGTAGAGTGCCTGATGAACTCTGGACGGAGGTTCATGACATTGTACAGGAGACAGGGACCAAGACCATCCCCATGGAAAAGAAATGCAAAAAAGTAAAATGGCTGTCTGAGGAGGCCTTACAAATAGCTGTGAAAAGAAGAGAAGTGAAAAACAAAGGAGAAAAGGGAAGATAGAAGCATCTGAATGCAGAGTTCCAAAGAATAGCAAGGAGACACAAGAAAGCCTTCCTCAGTGATCAATGCAAAGAAATAAAGGAAAACAACAGAATGGGAAAAACAAGAGATCTCTTCAAGAAAATTAGAGATTCCAAGAGAACATTTCATGCAAAGATGGGCTCGATAAAGGACAGAAATGGTATGGACCTAACAGAAGCAGAAGATATTAAGAAGAGGTGGCAAGAATACACAGAAGAACTGTACATAAAAAGATCTTCACGACCAAGATAGTCACGATAACGTGATCACTGACCTAGAGCCAGACATCTTGGAATGTGAAGTCAAGTGGGCCTTAGAAGGCATCACTACGAACAAAGCTAGTAGAGGTGATGGAATTCCAGTTGAGCTATTTCAAATCTTGAAAGATGATGCTATGAAAGTGCTGCACTCAATATGCCAGCAAATTTGGAAAACTCAGCAGTGGCCACAGGACTGGAAAAGGTCAGTCTTCATTCCAATCCCAAAGAAAGGCAATGCCAAAGAATGTTCAAACTACTGCACAATTGAACTCATCTGACATGCTAGTAAAGTCATGCTCAAAATTCTCCAAGCCAGGCTTCAGCAACATGTGAACCGTGAACTCCCAGATGTTCAAGCAGGTTTTAGAAAAGGCAGACGAACCAGAGATCAGATTGCCAACATCCGCTGGATCATGGAGAAAGCAAGAGAGTTCCAGAAGAGCATCTATTTCTGTTTCATTGACTATGCCAAAGCCTTTGACTCTGTGGATCACAATAAACTGTGGAACATTCTGAAAGAGATGGAATCCCAGACCACCTGACCTGCCTCTTGAGAAACCTGTATGCAGGTCAGGAAGCAACAGTCAGAACTGGACTTGGAACAACAGACTGGTTCCAAATAGGAAAAGGAGTGCGTCAAGACTGTATATTGTCACCTTGCTTATTTAACTTCTATGCAGAGTACATCATGAGGAACGCTGGGCTGGAAGAAGCACAAGCTGGAATCAAGATTGCTGGGAGAAATATCAATAATCTCAGATATGCAGATGACACCACCTTTATGGCAGAAAGTGAAGAGGAACTCAAAAGCCTCTTGATGAAAGTGAAAGAGGAGAGTGAAAAGGTTGGCTTGAAGCTCAACATTCAGAAAACGAAGATCATGGCATCTGGTCCCATCACTTCATGGGAAATAGATGGAAAAACAGTAGAAACTGTGTCAGATTTTATTTTTGGGGGCTCCAAAATCACTGCAGATGCTGATTGCAGCCATGAAATTAAAAGACGCTTACTCCTTGGAAGGAAAGTTATGACCAACCTTGATAATATATTAAGAAGCAGAGACATTACTTTGCCAACAAAGGTCCGTCTAGTCAAGGCTATGGTTTTTCCCGTGGTCATGTATGGATGTGAGAGTTGGACTGTGAAGAAGGCTGATCACCGAAGAATTGATGCTTTTGAACTGTGGTGTTGGAGAAGACTCTTGAGAGTCCCTTGTACCGCAAGGAGATCCAACCAGTCCATTCTAAGGGAGATCGACCCTGGGTGTTCATTGGAGGGACTGATGCTGAAGCTGAAACTGCAATACTTTGGCCACCTCATGCCATGAGTTGACTCACTGGAAAAGACTCTGATGCTGGGAAAGGTTGTGGGGGGGGAGAAGAAGGGGACGACCGATAATGAGATGGCTGGATGGCATCACCGAATCTGTGGATATGAGTTTGAGTGAACTCCGGGAGTTGGTGATGGACAGGGAGGCCTGGCGTGCTGTGATTCATGGGGTCGAGGAGAGTCGGACACGACTGAGCGACTGAACTGAACAGTTTCTGGTGAACGGTGAAGGGACTAGGCATACATATACATGTAACCCTTCTCCTTCAAACTCCCCTCCCATCCAGGCTGCCGCAAAACACTGAGCTGAGTTCCCTGTGCTAGAGCAGTAGGTCCTTGTCGGTTATCTACTTTAAATATAGCAGAAGAAACACACTAAAAAAGCCTTTTTTTTTTTTTGCATGTAGGATCCTAGTTCCCTGACCAGGGATGGAACCTGTGCCCTCTTCATTGGGAGAGTGGAGTCTTAACCACCGGATCACCAGGGAAGTCCCTCAAGAAACACATTTTTTATTCAGCACCGCTGGCTCAGACAGTAAAGCGTCTGCCTGCAATGCGGGAGACCCAGGTTCGATCCCTGGGTTGGGAAGATCCCCTGGAGAAGGAAATGGCAACCCGCTCCAGTACTCTTGCCTGGAAACTTCCACGGACTGAGGAGCCTGGTAGGCTACAGTCCATGGGGTCGCAAAGAGTCAGACAGACTGAGACTTCACTTTCACTTTTGCGTTCCAGAGGCCATACCAGGCACTTGATAGAGTGCCAACGTATCCCTCAGAAATATCCCGAGTCTTCTTGGATTTACATACAAAGGATATATTTATGGAGCTGAAACAAAGATGAGGACCCAGGGAAAGGAATTCATGGCTAGCCACGCACTGGAGGGCCTCTAACAACATTTCTAGGGACAGAGTGACTCGCTTTGCATGCGGGCAGACAAGGGATGGTTTTTGTGGACATATATTGCAGGAGATTGCTCACCACAAGTGCACAACAGGATATGGCCAGGATTTAACCTCTGAATCCTAGGCTCTGCCTCTAGTCTCTTTACCTCTCTAGCAGTAAGGAAGTCATAGTTCCTTTTTAACAGCTCTCAAATGGGGACTGTGAATATAAGACTCCCTGCCCGGTATAACTCAGAGAAGTTCTGTGAAGTGGGTGTGAGGTGCTTTCCAAGTACAAAGACAGAGAACTATTTTTGCCGTGCTTATTTCTGTCTCCAGAATGGCTAATGAGAACACTCCTGGCTCACGTGTCCCTCTCACGTCTTTCCAGTCCTCACTGCCCTCCACCTAGTGGTCACCACGGAGAGGGTCTGTTGAGATTTTTGATTCTTTAGGCTGGTGGATGAATGTCCAGGATAATCACTGCTACTCATCTTGGATCTGTGAATGGTCAGGGCTCTGTGGGCCCCATGCTGGTTGGAAACAGTCCCTGGGTGAGTGTGTGAGCAGATCCCAGTTTCTTGTAGAGGTGAATACAGTGACTCAGAAAGCCCTGAAATACGTGGGTGGCTCAGCTTTCAGTTCACAGTAGAAAGGAGCTGGTTCTCCAAGTTTTTGCTAAGTCAGCACAAGAGATCAGAGCTGAGATCAGAGGGTGAAACAGATATTGTCTGGAAATTGCCCCATACTTACAGGGACCCAGACCATGACCCTGGGTGAAGCTTGTCAATTCCCAGTGCCTGTTTGTCATCTGTAAAATGGGTGGCTTGCCTGTTGGTGGTGTTGCTTAATCTTTGTCACTTGTCCTAGAATGAATGTCTGTTCAGGCACAGGCCCCCAGCTCATCTCTTGAAGCTAACAGTCATTCCTCATATGGAAAGCACTCTCTGTGCTGCCTTTCATTGCCGGTGGTCTACATACACTGCCACCTCTCTGGAGGCTTGCTTGGCAAAATTCATTCAAATTTTTAAGGCGCATATTGTATTTAATAAGCACTAGCAATTCTACTTCTAGGAATTGATCTTACATTCATATGCACACGTGCACAAACTAATATCTACAAGATAGTCATGGTCTGTAACAATGAACGCTGCAGACAGCCTCATTGTCCATCAGGAAGGGGCTGACTGGGGCTTCCCCCATGACTCAGTGGTAAAGAATCTGCTTATGGACATGCAGGAGCTGCAGGAGATGTTTATTCAATTCCTGGGTCAACAAGAAGCCCTGGAAGAGGTCATGGCAATCCACTTTGGTATTCTTGCCTGGAGAATTCCATGGACAGAAGAGCCTGGTGGGCTACAGTCCATAGGGTTGCAAAGAGTTGAAAACAACTGAAGGGCCTGAGCATGCAAGGGGCTGATTAATCTGTTGCTTCCATATAATGGAATTTTAGGCAGCTACTAAAAAGAATGATGTAGTTCTTTATGTGCAGTTATGAAATGATCTCTAAGATACAAGAGGCAAGAAACAGAGTAGCTTTTGAAGTGTGCTTCATGTGTGTGACAAAAGAAAACTCATCCATGCTTGTAAATGTACAGATTCTCTTCTGAAGGCTCATGGGAAACTAGTAATAATTACCTTCCCTTCCTATCAGAAAGGGCAATGCAAAGGAGGCCTGGGGGCATGGATAAGAGGGGCAGTGCTTTTTTCCTTTTAAGCTTTCAGACACTTAAAACATGAGTTTAGGGACTTCCCTGGCAGTCCAGTGGTTAAGACTCCAAGCTCTTAATGCAAGGGGCATGGGGTTCAATCCATGGTAGGGTAATCAAGACCCTACATACTGCATGGCAGAGCCCAAAAGAAAAAGTAGGACAAAAGTACACTTTGAAACAATGACATGAGTCCTTCTTTTTAAATTTGTTATTATTATTATTTTTTACTTTTTGGTCACACTGCACAGCCTGTGGGCTCTTAACTCCCTGACCAGGGGTTGAACCCAGGCTCCTGGCATTGGAAACACGTAGTATTAACCACTGGAGCACCAGGGAAGCCCCAACATGTTTCATTTTAAACAGTATAACCATTCAAAATTATTATAGTATTTATTTTCAGTTTCTGGTAAAAAAAAAAATTACCTTTTTTACATGACTCCTTTACCCAACTTACTTGATTTTTTTTTCTAAAATTTTGATTTTATATTGGGGTACCACTTTGCTGACAAACGTCTGTATAGTCAAAGCGATGGTTTCTCCAGTAGTTATTTATGGATTTGAGAGTTGTACCATAAAGAAGGCTGAATGCCTAAGAATTGATGATTTTGAACTGTGGTGTTGGAGAAGACTCTTGAGAGTCCCTTGGATTGCAAGGAAATCAAGCTAGTCAATCCTAACGAAAAGCACCCCTGAATATTCACTGGAAGGACTCACGCTGAAGCTGAAGCTCCAATACTTCAGCCACCTGATGCGAAGAACTGACTCATTGGAAAAGACCCTGATGCTGGGAAAGATTGAAGGCAGGAGGAGAAGGGGACGACAGAGGATGAGATGGTTGGATGGCATCAATGGACATGAGTTTGAGCAAGATCCAGGAGAGAGTGAAGGACAGGGAAGCCTACTGTGCTGCAGTCGCAAAGAGAAGGACATGACTTAGCGACTGAACGACAACAGTTGATTAACGATGTTTTGTTTCATGTGTTCAAGAAAGTGATTCAGTTAAACATATACATGTATCTGTTCTTTTTCAAAATCTTTTCACATTTAGGTTATTACAGAATATAGAGCGGAGTTCCCTGTCCTTGTTGATTATCTATTTTAAACATAATAGTGTGTATATGTCAATCCTAAACTCCCAACTTATTCCTCCCCACCAGAGGGATGCTATTTTTGTATCTTCAGAATTTAGTATCATGTGCATTTTCTGTCAGTTTATAAACAGTCATCTGGCAGGAAGTGCTCAGGAGTCCCTTGGCATTTCAGGCTCCGTCTTAGAGTCTCTTTGATCTCTAAATCCAATGAGGGACCCAGGTCTCACGGGGGTGGGACAACTCACCCAGAGGCTCATCCTTGCTGCAGTCTTTCACCCAATCCCTCGTCCCACCAGTTGCATTGGCTTTTGGAATCGTGCTTTGACCCCAAAAACACAGCCTTCTGTGCCTTCCCCTAGAAGAAGAATGATGTCTGAACCTGGGAAAGGAGGGACAGATTACTATCTCCTCCGATAGAGGGTGTTGTGTAGTGGAAACTGCACCGGCTTTGCAGTTGCAGAAGCTTAGTTTCATATTCCAGCTTCTGCTGCCGAAGCTGTGAAAGTTCAAGAAACTGCCGTAATCTTGCCAGGTGGTCTGCTTATCTGTAAAACGGGCTGACTGCTACTGAGTCCTGGGACTGGAAAGACGAGAGGAGGTCATTGTGTACAGTGCCTGGCACACAGCAGCTGCTCCGCGAATAGCTGCAGCTGCGCACATGGTCACTGAGGGCAGGGTGGCCTCTTCTCACGAGGGAGGGAAGAGACAGTGGTGGTTGGAATTGAGGGCCCCCTGGGCTTGGCCCCTTGCTGGGTAGAGGTGAAAGGGCATGGTGCCTGCCTGCCAGGAATGCTCGGTGATTAAGTAGTCTGAGAGAACCTCAAGTCTGCAGCCGCCTCTCTGTAGCTCTGACGTCTGGAGATGATGTGGTCGGCCCCAAGGTGACTGTTTGCAGGACGGGACTTGCCCTGGTGTTCATGGTGGTGACTCTGGTCAAGGAAGAGCCTGACTCAGGAAGAAGCAGGAGTGCTGGAAGCTGCTCTGTGAGGCTGGCATGACCCCAGCATCAGGGGTTCTTATTTCCTGGCTCCACACGTGACTCTGCAGCACACTGGCCTTTCCTGCCACTTGGGAATTGTTTTCAAAATGGGCTTTTCCTCCCAGCTACAGAAACATCCACGCCTTCAAGGCGGGGGCAGTGGTGGAGGGCACAGAGTTTAGAGTAAAGCCCGCCTGGCTTGGAGTTCTTGCCTGGATGTTGATTCACTCCTTGGCTGTGTTCTTTAACTTTTCAGAGCCTCAGTTTCCTTGTCTGTGAAATGGGGATAATAATGCTGCCAACTTTTCACTGTGAGGATTCACAGAAATGTGTAAGGCAGTACAAAAATGTTGTCTCAGGAGAGCTGGTTAAAGCTGAGCTGATTGGTCTAAAATGAGGGCAAAAAACTTCTTAGGGAGGGAATTGCTTTTGGGTTTAGGGAAAAGGTGCATAATGGGCATGTCTGATTAAAAAGGGGAGACTCCCTGCCTTACCCCACCCTACCTCTGTTGTCTAGAGAGGGCTAATTTTTCTGCAAAAGAAAGAAACAGGTTTGAGAGTTTTTCATGGTCAGTGTGAGAGCTGGTGTGGAGTCATGAGGGAGAAGAAGGGAGATGCCCAAGGGTCCCAGGTCTCGGGAAGAAAGTCAGGCCAGGAAGAGATTAATTTTTTTCTGTCAAGAAATGGCCAGTGGATTTTAAAAATAAATTTATCTATCTATCTAGCTAGCTAGCTATTTATTCATTTTTGGCTGTGTTGGGTCTTTATTGCTGTACCCGGGCTTTCTCTAGCTGAGGTGAGCAGGGGCCACTCTTCATTGCGGTGCGGGGACTTCAGTAGTTGGGGCTTAGTTGCCCCATGGTGTTTAGTTGCCCGTGGCACGTGACGTCTTCTGGAACCAGGGATCAAACACGTGTTCCCTACATTGGCAGGCAGATTCTTAACCGGTGGACTACCAGAGAAGTCTCTGGCTAGTGGATTTTTAAAGCAGGGATTTTTTACGGCTAATATCTCATTCTATTATTTATTTTTAAATTTATTTATTTGGCTGTGCTGAGTCTTAGTTACAGCACGCAGGCTCTTCAATCTTTATTGCAGCATATGGGATCTGTAGTTGCTGCAATGAAACTCTAAGTTGCAGCATATGAACTCTTAATTGTGGCATGTGGAATCTAGTTCCCTGACCAGGGATTGAACCGGGATCAGACACCCTGTATTGGGAGCACAGAGTCCTAGCCAATGGACTACCAGGGAAGTCCCTAATACCTAATTTTAAGTTCTGATCCAAATTATTCTGTGCTACATTCAGAACCTATCTTATGCCCAGATTTCCAGTAAACATCTGTTAACATTCAATAACTCACAGAGGGGTTACTTTGGTGAGATGAGGGCCCTGCGTGTGAAGGAAGAGAGAATTCAATGGAAGCTGGGAACTGGAGAAGAGAGGTGGCAGAACCCAGCACCAGCCTTCAGTTCTCACGAGGGCATGTGGATGGGCTGAGCTTCCTGACAGCTTGCAGACGCTGAGATGCTGGAGAGGACCAGTTTTGGGGATATTCTGGTGAGGCTCCGATGACCCCAGAGCAGAACCTGCCAGGTGGGTGGCTTAAAAATGAGGGAGGACATGCTGAGACTCAGGTCGAGGAGAACAGGGTGGGGCAGAGGCTGCAAGTGAGGGACCAGGGACTCTGGCCACCAGGCCCAGTGAGCGGATTGCGGGTCCCTGGAGCTCAGAGCAAGGTGAGGTGACACTTCCTCAGGCAGAAACCGGAACCTGCAGGGTGAGAGTCACGCCCCTCACCCCCAGCCACGGCCTCCAGGCCACTTCAGTGCCCCCTGCATCCCCAGGCCCTCTTGGAGAGGGTTTCCCATCGTCCATCCTTGAGGATGGGATCCAGTGTGGGATCAGTTCCCGAGAACAAAGAGAACACCCGTCTTTGGGGGTGTAGCTAAGTGGCGACATGTCCGTTTTTGACACTGCCGTGTGATGAAAGGTAAAGGATCACCCCGCTGTCGCAGATAAGCGACACTCTCCAGCCACAAAACCACCCTCGTGGGTTGCATACACACAGGTTGCTCTCCGGCCTCAGTGCTCCAGATACTCAGAGCATCTGTCTCTGCAAAGCCCTGCTGGTGTGGCTGAGAGCACAAGGGACCCTCCCTTTTCTGTCATGTAGCTGTCCTGTGACTTGTAGCTTCAGTCTCTTTTAAAAAAAAAAACTTTTTATTTATTTGACTGGGCCAAGTCTTATTTGTGGCACATGGAATCTTCGATCTTTGCTGTGGCGTGTGGGGTCTAGTTCCCTGACTTGGGATTAAATCTGGGCCCCCTGCATTGGGATTGTGGAGTCTCAGCCATTGGACTACCAGGGAAATCGCCTTCAGTCCTCTTTATGAGGCTTAATTTCCCTCCCAAGGACCAGGTAGGAAAGGCTCAGAGAGTAGGATGTGGAATGGTTTTGTTAAAAAATTAGAAAGAAAGAAAAGAAAAGAAATGGAAAGTATGGAGGTTGAGTCACAGGGCAGTGGGGCTAGACCCAGGCCACCAGGACATCAGGTGGGTAGATTTTCTCTTTACTGTTCTGTTGAACTTGTCCTTTGCCCCCTTCTGATAAATAGGGAATACTTTTAAACAGTTCTTCCCCTATGGCTTTGGCAAGATTCTCTGAGATAACATAAAGGATTGAATAGCATTTAGCACAGAGGGACATGAGTTTGTGTGAACTCCGGGAGTTGGTGATGGACAGGGAGGTCTGGCGTGCTGCGGTTCATGGGGTCGCAGAGTCGGACACGACTGAGCAACTGAACTGAAGCACTCAGTACAGACCAGCCGATATGGTCTTGCTTATTCTCGCCTCTCCTTTGTACTTTTGGTCTGTCTCTCTCTTTTCGTTCTCTCTTGCCTCCATTTTTCCACCAATGGAAAGGTGAGTGGTAGCATCATTCAGAATCCCAACAGTAGAACAGACATGCGGACACAGAGGGACGGGAAGGATGAGACGAATTGAGAGATTCGGATCGGCATATGCACACTCCCATGTGTACAATAGATAGCGAGTGGGAAGCTGCTGTATTGCACAGGGAGCTCACCTCAGTGCTGATGAGCTGGAGGGATGGGACGGGGGTGCTGGGAGGCAGGTTTAAGAGGAAGGGGATATGTGTGTCCAGCTGATGCACTTCGCTGTATAGAAGAAAATGACTCAACATTGTAAAGCATCTATATTCCAATAAAAGAATTAAAAATGAGAAGAGAAAAAAAAGGTATAAAGCACACCTATAATAAACATCAAATGCTTATCATAAAAAAAGAAAAAAGAATCTTCTCTATTGTGAGGAAAGGGGAACTTTCCTGTTGGGAGTGAGGATCTGGCTCCTGGTAATTAGGGATCGTCAAGACCCCAGGTTTTGGGCTCAGGCCAAAGCAGTGTGAACTTACTACTTCCCTCAGCTCCTTGAAAGCCAGTTCTACCACTTACTAGCTGTTTGACCCTGGGCAAAGGGGTGAACTTAATCAAGCCTGTTTCCTTATTGGTAACATGGGGCTGATCCTGTGCAGGACACGCTGGGGCTGGGATAGTTGATCAGCACGTTCCATGTCATGGGCCCTGTTGAATGTGTGAGGCAGGTGCTCAGGATAAGTAGCTGCTTAAGCTGAAATGATGAAACTCGACTGCTCAGGCCAACAACCTGGGAGTTGTTGTCCTTGACTTTTCATTCTCACACACTTCTTTGAGCCTGGCGTGCTGCGGTCCATGAGGTTTGGAAAAGGTGGACATGACTTGGCTACTGAGCAACAACAACTTCCCTAGGAGGTGATTTCAGGAATTTCCAGGAGGGACACAGAGAAAAGGAACATAAAAAGTAAGAATGTCCCTGCAGGTTTCTTTACTGAACAGATTACTATTGTAAATGGGCTTCCCTGGTAGCTCAGCGGTAAAGAATCTGCCTGCCAAGGCAAGAGACTATGGGTTCGATCCCTGAGTTGGGCAGATATCCTGGAGAAGGAAATGGCAACCCACTCCAGTATTCTTGCCTGGAGAATCCCATGGACAGAGGAGCCTGGCAGGCTACCATCCACGAGGTCACACAGAGTTGGACATGACTGAGCAACTAAACAACAGCAAACCATCATAATGGGGCACTTTGGACTCAAAGTCCTCTTTGAGGACTCTGGGACATGGTGTGGAGTGAGAGCTGAATGATTTGCCCACCAGTGCGGGTCTATCATTGATCAAGGGCTCTTCAGGGTGACTTCCCCAGCATTCCCCTCTTGCTGGGGGTGGGCCCCGGGGCAGGGAGGCAGGAGCTTGCTGTAGAGGGCCAGCCAGTGGTCGTGGGGCCTGGATTAAAAGGATGAGCTGGACCAGAAAGATTTCTCTGTTGTGGCCTTGGAGATGGAGAAACAGTGGGGGCATAGGACCTTCCTCAGCTAGTAGGTGTGGACATTGAGCTGGGCGTGTAGATGCTATGACTATGGCCCATAGGGAGGGTGGATCAGGCATTGATCGGTCCCTCTGGGAGCCTTGGCATCAGACAGACATAGATTTGAATTTTGGCTTGGTCACTGACTAGCTGGGTGTGTTGGAGCAAGTTGCTTGAATTCTGAATTCTCCATGGTTTTCTTGTATGTCCTATGGCTAAAATCCCTGCCCTGCAGGGTAGATATTAGGGTTAAGAGACATAAAGAATGCTGAGCGGCAGAAGAATTGATGCTTTTGAACTGTGGTGTCGGAGAAGACTCTTGAGAGTCTCTTGGCCTGCAAGGTGATCAAAGCAGTCAATTGTAAAGGAAATCAGTCCTGAATATTCATTGGAAGGACTGATGCTGAAGCTGAAGCTCCAATACTTTGGCCATCTGATGCGAAGAAGGGACTCATTGGAAAAGACCTTGGTGCTGGGAAAGATTGAAGGCGGGAGGACAGAGGATGAGATGGTTAGATGACATCCCCAACTCGATGGACGTGAGTCTGAGTAAACTTCGGGAGCTGGTGCTGGACGGGGAGGCCTGGCAGGCCGCAGTCCGTGGGGTCGCGACTGACTTGAGCTGCGAGGTGCTGACACCGAGCAGCAGGTCACTGAGTGCGGGCTCCCTCTCGTCCCCGCCCCCCGCCCCCTGCTTTTCGGAGCTGGGCTGGGACGGGTCGTGGGTCACAAGTGGGCTTGAGAGCGGGGGCTTCTTGGGAAGAGCTGAGGAGGACTCCAGCTGGAAAAGGGGGAGTGGAGGCGTGCTCGTGACTCAGAATTTCTATTTCAGGCGCCCAGGCAGGACTGGGAGGACGGGTCCCCAGCCCTTGTGAGATATAAGCTGACAAGAATGAGCGAGGCCAGGGCTGGCTGGGCAGTGGGGGGTTTCTGAGCTTGGGCCCGTCCCTTGCCCCTCCTCTCCCCTGGGGGGTGAGGGTGGGATGGTGGTCCTGGCAGGGACTCTGCTCTGTAGTAAGGCAAGAAAGGAAATGGGGGAAGCACCCCGTCAGTTATGCAGCCAGGAGCCTCAGGCTGCTCTGTGAGCCCAGGAGGGAGACAGCTAGCGGTCCCACTGTGGTCCACCCTCAGGATGAAGGGGCAAGGGCATCTGTGGGCAGACCAAAGCCTCAGGGAAGCCAGGGTGGGAGCACCTCCAGTGGACTCCTCCCTTGTAGGTCTCCATGTTGGAGACACAGGGTAGCAAGAATGAAGGGAAATGATGCAAGGAAAACGCAAACACAGAAAACATTCAGATCATTAAAACCGATCCAAGTAACGCAGAAGCTCCTAGAGCTGTGGCTGGAATCTCAGTTATAGACTCAGATTTATAGGAAAGAGAACTTTACCACTATAACCTGCTCTGAGATGTATTTTTATCCTGCCCTGCTGCTGGCCTAGTGGGAAGCTTTGATGTCACCTTTCTGGGGGGTGTTCCAGGCATTGGGGCCCCCATTTGGGGACCTGTCACCACCAGTTACTGCTGAGCCTTCCTCCCTGGAGTTGGTGTGGACTGGGGGGTGTGGTGGTGTTCCGATAGTCTGGGGTTCGCTTGAGGACACAGAGACCTTCCCCAGGACTTGGGCCTTCTGTCTGAATGTTCTTCACAGCCCTTCTTCTTTGGGGTCTCCCCTGTGTCGGCCTAAAGAAAAAGACACAGTGTGTGAGCTGTGGCTTCAGGTTTCCTTTAGGGACTGACTGAGGACTGCAGCCCGGGAGCCAGCCTCTCAGTCGCTCTGCAGAGTTGCTCTAAGGAAGTGGGGGGGGTGGGTAGCCAGGGTGTGTGCGACTGTCGGCTGAGGGTTATGAGCAGTCAAGCAGACGCCTTGGTGAAAGGGCACCGCTAGTCACGGAGCACAGCTGTCTCAGGTGAAAGGTGTCAGTGACGTTCGGTGCGTGGGAAGAGGTGAGAATCCAGGTCACTCAAGGTCTTTCTGAGACAAGCAACTGAGGGGTCTGCTTCTCTGAGGCCCAGAGTGTCTCATCTTGTTGTGCTCGTCTCTTTTTTCCTTTATAAATTATGAAAGAGTGATAACACATTTACAGGAGGCTTGGAAAACACAGAGCAAGGTTACATATAATTCCACTATATGTTACAGTTCCTTTATTTATTTTTATGTTTAAATTATGAAACTTTGATAACGCATTTACAGTGGACTTGGAAAATACAGCACAAGGGGGCGGTGCAGGCGCAGAGGCGAGAGACGCCCGGCTCCGGTGGCGCAGGCACAGACGCGACAGACGCCCGGCTCCGAGGCGCAGGCACAGACGCGAGAGACGCCCGGCTCCGGCGGCGCAGACGTGGGAGACGCCCGGCTCCAGCGCAACCGACCACATGCAGAATCGTGGCTGAGATGAGGTACCCCGCGCCCAGGGTTAGGGCGGTGGCCGAGAGGAGCTGTACCACGTTCAGGAGGCGGTGGCTGCATGGGCACCGGAGGGCCAAGAGAAGCTGATCTACATTCAAAGCAGGAGGCACGGCCTTGAGGAGATACCCCTCGTCCAAGGTAAGGTACAGCGGCTGCGCCTTGCTGGAGCAGCTGGGAAGAGATACTCCACGACCAAGTGGAATATAAGAATCCAGTGTTCTGGGGAGGAAGGAACAAGATGGCGGAGGGATAAGATGGCAAGACCACTTTCTCCCCCACAAATTCATCAAAAGAACATTTGAACACGGAGTAAAGTCCACAAAACAACTTCTGAATACTGGCAGAGGACATCAGGCTCCCAGAAAAGCAGCCCATTGTCTTCTAAAGGAGAGAGAAGAAATCCAGCTCCACCCACCAGAACACCGACACATGCTTCCCTAACCAGGGAACCCGGACAAGTCACCCGTCCAACCCCACACACAGCGAAGAAACTACGTAATAAAGAGAACTCCACAAACTGCAAGAAGAGGGAAAGGCCACCCCAAGCAAAGCAATATAAGCAAGATGAAGAGGCAGAGAAATACCCAGCAAGTAAAGGAACAAGATAATTGCCCACCAACACCAACAAAAGAAGAAGATATAGGGAATTTACCTGATAAAGAATTTCAAATTTTGATGGTGAAAATGATTCAAAATCTTGAAAGCAAAATGGAGTTACAGAAAAATAACCTGGAGAAAAGGATTGAGAAGATGGAAGAAAGATTTAATAAGGACTTAGAAGAAATAAAAAAGAGTCAATATACAATGAATAATGCAATAGATGAGATCAGAAACACTCTGGAGGGAACAAACAGTAGAATAACAGAGGCAGAAGACAGGATAAGCGAACTAGAAGATAGAATTGTAGAAATAAATGAAACAGAGAGGAAAAAAGAAAAACGAATTAAAAGAAATGAGGACAATATTAGAGACCTCTGGGACAATGTTAAACGCTCCAACATTCGAATCATAGGAGTCCCAGAAGAAGAAGACAAAAAGAAAGACCATGAGAGAATACTTGAGGAGATAATAGTTGAAAATTTCCCTAAAATGGGGAAAGAAATAATCACCCAAGTCCAAGAAACCCAGAGAGTCCCCAACAGGATAAACCCAAAGCAAAATACTCCAAGACACATATTAATCAAATTAACAAAGATCAAACACAAAGAACAAATATTAAAAGCAGCAAGGGAAAAGCAGCAAATAGCACATAAGGGGATTCCCATAAGGATAAAAGCTGATCTTTCAACAGAAACTCTTCATGCCAGAAAGGAGTGGCAAGACATACTTAAAGTGATGAAAGAAAATACCCTACAGCCCAGATTACTATACCCAGCAAGGATCTCATTCGAATATGAAGGAGAAATCAAAAGCTTTACAGACAAGCAAAAGCTGAGGGAATTCAGCATCACCAAACCAGCTCTCCAACAAATGCTAAAGGATCTTCTATAGACAGGAAACACAGAAAGAGTGTATAAACTTGAACCCAAAGCAATAAAGTAAATGGCTACGGGATCGTACTTATCAATAATTACCTTAAACGTAAATGGGTTGAAATTTTCAAAAAGGCTAGGAAACAATTCTCATAGCCATCAATAGTTCAGTGTTGAGTTCATGAATAGTTTTTAAAGTTTGGGACAAACTGTAGTATTTGCTATTTGAAGTACTATTTGTAATTGGCATATTACGATGTAACATTGGTCTTCATTTCCATCTTAAAACACCTAAAAATGCCTAACAGGTTTTTAGATTTGTGAATTTTAGTTGAAATGTATTTTACGATGTTACTAAACCTGCAGAAATATTGAAATATTTCAGAGAACTTATTCACTGTACATTTAATTTATTTTATTTATTAAAGTTATGAACTGTAGAAAGTTTTACTTGTTGGGTCAAATGCTTGTTGCATTTGAAGTGCTAGTTACAAGAAAATCAAATACCTTCAATGTATAAATGCTATTAAGTTTTTAAAGGACTCTGGAGTATAAGTAAGTTTGTTTAAAGAAATTTAGTCTGTTCAACTTGAAAAAAATAAATAAAATTGGAAAAAAAAAATACAGAACAAGGTTACATAGAGTTCCACTATATATTACAGTTATCTTTTAAGTAGATAAATTAAGATTTCTTTTTAAGTTGGAGCTTCAATATCAAACTCTCAAAAATTAATAGAATGAAAAGATAGAAAGGTAGAAGGATATGGTAGACCTGAGAAACACTATGAACCAATTCACATAGTTAAGATTTATACAATTTTCACACAACAGCAGGATACAAATTCTATTAATGTCCCCGTAGTCTATAAGCCAGGAGAACATATACAGGGACACAAAACAAGGTGCAAACATTTCATGGTCTGAAGGTACAGCAATCATGGAGTCTGTCCTCTTATCACTGCAGAATTATGTTAGAAATCAATATCAAAAGATTTTTGAAAATAACCTACATGTTTTCAGGTACAGTGTGATGTTTACCAGGATAGGTCTTTGACTGAGCCTTTGAAAGCCTCAGTGAAGTTGAAAGACTGAAGAAACACAGAGGCTGACTGCAGAGAAGAAAGCGCTTAGATGAGAAATTAGTGTCAAAATGGAAAATTAACATCAACGATGCTTAAAACCCCATGTATTCTGAAATTAAACGTCCACTTTTAAATGGCGGGTGTGTCTAAGAAGACATGAGAGGGAAAATTAGAAAATGTCTGTACATCCTGTTGTGGGCTTTGTTTCCCCTCAGAGCGTGCTGTCGGGCAGCTTCAGCAGCAGGTTATGACCTAACCTTTGTAGAGCCAGGTGCTGAGCAATGCTCTTGTTTATCTGTCTTGACACCTGCTTCCCGGCAGTGGTGCTGGGATGCCAGGTTGCACCTGCCTCCCTCCAGCCCAAACCAAGACTCCCTCTCTTTTCTTGGCCATGCCGAAGTGCAGGATCTTAGTTCCCTGATTAGGGGTCAAACCCGGGGCCCTAGCAACGAAAGTCCAGAATCCTAACCACAGGGTCAGCAGGGAATTCCACCCCCACCTTTTGTTTTTTTCCTTCTAAATGAGTGTTTCGTAATCTTTCTTTTTTTTTTTTTAAATTGAGGTGCAGTTGATATACAATATTGTGTTAATTTCTGCTGAACAGCAAAGTGACTCTGTTATACACATGCATACATTTAAAAAATACCCTTTTCCTTTAAGGTTTATTCCAGGAGATCGGATATAGTTCCCTGTGCTATCCAGTAGGACCTTGTTGCTTATTCATTCTATTTTTTTTGGCTGTGCCACAGGGCATGTGGGATTTTAGTTCCCTGACTGGGGACTGAACACTCACCCCCTGCAGTGGAAATCTTAACCACTGGACCACCAGGGAAGTCCCTGTTTATCTACTAACCCTGGACTCTCAGCAGAACTCTCTTTTTTTTTTGTCCTGGAAGAAATCCACCCTCTTTAATAATTCTGGTGAAGACATGAAGGAAATGCACTTTGAATCCTCTTTTATACTTTGTGCAGAGGGCGTTGGCTTTTAGAACACAAGCCAGAGACCTCCAGTTTTGCTCTCTGCCCTGCATCAACTCTTCCCTGCGAGGGCTGCAGGAGCTGCGTGGTGCATACTAGCTGCTTGACTCAGGGAAGGGAAGAGAGGACAGAAATAGGAAAATATCCCTAAATATCCTGACAGGGAGTAAAATGTGGCAGTCTGTCTTCCAACAGTGCTCCCTTACCCCTGTTCATTCCTAGAGCAATGTGTCCTGAATTTGCATGTGTGTGGATTTGGTAGCCTGGGTTACTCCTTAAGAGGGTCATGCCCCTCTACAGCCAGGAGCATTTCCCCATCTCCTCCCCATTCCCTGTTTCCCATTTAAAAATGCCATATAGATTACAGTTTAGAATATGCTACGGAAGCCGTAGAGCCAGACAGTCTGGTGACCTTAGCTCCCTCTGCAATCCCAGCTGCCCTTCGCCTGGTAGATACGCAGTTCCCAAGAGCATAGTACAGAACTGCTATCTCTGCTTTACCATTCCCCCAGCTCCCTATTAAAAAATTATTGAAGGGCTTCCCTGGTGGCTCAGTGGTGGGGAATCTGCCTGCCAATACAGGAGACACAGCTTCGGTCCCTGGTTCGGGAAGATCCCACATGCTGCAGAGCGGCTGAGCCTGTGCTCCAGGGCCTGGGAACCACAATTACTGAAGTCCATGCATTCTATCGCCTGCGCTCCGAAACAAGAGAGGCCACTGCAATGAGAAGCACTCACTTTGCAAAGAGAGAGTGGCCCCTGCTCATCACAGCTAGAGAAAAGTCCGAGCAGTGACAAAGAACCGGCACGGCCAAAAAATGAAATTAAAAAATTAAAAGGAATTATTGAGGTGTGGCTTGCACAGAGCTAAGTGTGTGCCTCTTACAGCTTGATGAATGTTGGCACATGGATATGCATGTGCAGTCATCACCCAGACCCAGATAAAGAACGTTGTCAGCTCATCAGAAGTTTCTCTCTTTTTTCTCCATGCCACAAGGCTTGTGGAATCCTAATTCCTTGAAGAGGGATCGAAGCCTGGCCACTGGCAGTGGAAGTGCAGAGTCCTAACCACTGGACCACCAGGGATTTCCCTCCCTCACATTTTTTTTTTTTTGCAGTGAATCCCCTAAAAGTAACCACTATTTGATATCTATGACTGTTTTGCTTTTTTTGTTTTTTAAGATTTTTTGGAAGTGGATTATTTTTAAAAAGTCTTTGTTGAATTTGTTACAACATTGTCTCTGTTTTGGTTTTCTAGCCTCAAGACCTGTGGGATCTTAGGTCCCCCTCCCAGGGATCAGACCTGCACCCCCTGCCTTGGAAGGTGAAGTCTTAACCACTGAATCATCAGGGAAGTCCCTCTATGATTGTTTTGACTGTTCTTGAATTTCACATAAATGGGCAAAAGTATTTACCCTCATGAGTCTGCCTGTTTTGCTCCAAACCGTGTCTGTGAAATCCATTCATACTGCATCCATCAGTGGTTTGCTGGGTGGTGTGTCCCATTGCATGGATGCACCACAGTGACTAAGGCTGCACACAAGCGTCTCTGATTTCAGGTTTCCCCCCAACCTCCGGTCTGAAGGGAGAATTGTATGACAAACTGCTCTCCACTTGTTCACCCAGTTCACTTCAGTTCAGTCGCTCAGTCTTGTCCGACTCTTTGTGACCCCATGAACTGTAGCACACCAGGCCTCCCTGTTCATCACCAACTTCCGGAGTTCACTCAAACTCATGTCCATCGAGTCGGTGATACCATCCAGCCATCTCATCCTCTGTCGTCCCCGTCTCCTCCTGCCCCCAATCCCTCCCCAATTCAGGGTCTTTTCCAATGAGTCAACTCTTCGCATGAGGTGGCCACAGTATTGGAGTTTCAGTTTCAGCATCAGTCCTTCCAATGAACACCCAGGATTGATCTTTAGGATGGGCTGGTTGGATCTCCTTGCAGTCCAAGAGACTCTCAAGAGTCTTCTCCAGCACCACAGTTCAAAAGCATCAATTCTTCGGCGATCTGCTTTCTTCACAGCCCAACTCTCACATCCATACATGATCACTGGAAAAATCATAGCCTTGACTAGACAGACCTTGTTTGGCAAAGTAATGTCTCTGCTTTTTACTATGCTATCTAGGTTGGTCATAACTTTCCTTCCAAGGAGTAAGCATCTTTTAGTTTCATGGCTGCAGTCACCATCTGCAGTGACTTTGGAGCCCCCCAAAATAAAGTCTGACACGGTTTCCACTGTTCCTCCATTTCCCATGAAGTGATGGGACCAGATGCCATGATCTTAGTTTTCTGAATGTTGAGCTTCAAGCCAACTTTTTCACTCTCCTCTTTCACTTTCACCAAGAGGCTTTTTAGTTCCTCTTCACTTTTTGCCATAAAAGTTCTGTCATCTGCATACCTGAGGTTATTGATATTTCTCCCGGCAATCTTGAATCCAGCTTGTGCTTCCTCCAGCCCAGCGTTTCTCATGATGTACACTGCATAAAAGTTAAATAAGCAGGGTGACAACATACAGACTTGACGTACTCCTTTTCCTATTTGGAACCAGTCTGTTGTTCCATGTCCAGTTGTAACTGTTGCTTCCTGACCTGCATATAGGTTTCTCAAGAGGCAAGTCAGGTGGTCTAGTATTCCCATCTCTTTCAGAATTTTCTACAGTTTATTGTGGTCCACACAGTCAAAGGCTTTGGCATAGTCGGTAAAGCAGAAATAGATGTTCACCCTGAGGTCCCACCTTCTACTCTTCTGCAACTCTTGGAGTAGAAGGGGCAGCGTTTCCAGGTTCTCCAGCTCTCTCTTACTTTATGCCTTCCTCCTTCCAAGGAGGCACTGGCCCTGCCTTCTTTCTTGAGCTGGGAGAGCAACTGGTTTGCCAAGGAGGACATTCAGTACGACAGTACCTGCTGCTGAACCTGTGTGGGACGCCCAATTGGGGAGGGCGGTTGGAAAGGGAGAAAACGGGCCAAAGGAATAGAGGGTAATCTTGGGAGGGGGGTCTGGACTTTCACAAGGCTGTGGCATTCAGGTTGCACCAAGTTTAATCAGGTATCCCGGGGGTAGAGAACCTCGAACTGGAGTCTTGGTTTCATACAAGGATGCCCAAGATCAGAGGTCATCTTGGTTCCTAGCCTCGTGCAAAGCAGGGCAAGCTGGATTGAGTCAGAAAGGACTTGGAAAAGGCTGGCTGGACTGAGCTGGGGAAGCTGGCTGTGGCTGCTTGGGAGGACAGACCTTCACCTGGGAGGTCCCTGTCCCCAGGAGGCCTTAGCTAAACGCTGGGATGGCCTTCTGGAGGCATCAGAGAGCTTCTGAGCAGACGACTATTTCTGGACCCCACTGAAGAGTAGAGCACATCTCACTGACACCCCACAGGCAACACTGTAGAGGGAGAAGTTTGTCTGCAGAGGTCAGGATGAGAGCTGGACTGTCTCAGATACAGGCCAGAAGGCCCCTTGAAGACTCTGTTTCAAGGAACCCTCATTTAAGTGTCCACTTCAAGCCTGGCCTCTCCAGGAAATTCCCCATAATCCATAATACTCTCACTTCCTCTCTTCCAAAACTTTCCATCTCTCAGGATGGTGGGAATGGACAGCACCAGCCAGTGTGTTAGTTTCCTAAAGGTGCTAGCATGTAAAAGCAGTGTTCCTGGCTTCTAAATTGAGGTGCCAATTAGGAGGATGACAGGCACATGACCCTGGTGAAGGACAAGGCTCCTCATCATGACCGCAAGTTCCTTGCCACCATCTCCTCTTCTCCCAGGCAATCCCACTGCATCTCAGGTTATACCATTACAGTGTAATCTGGCTCACTACCTGCCAGAGCAATGTCTCAGCGTTGCCAATTCCTAGACAACCTTTTCCCTTTCTAAGTTAACCCTCCAGTATTAGTTTTGGAGAAAGTGGCTTTTCCCACCCCGTTTTTGTGTCACCTCCAAGTGCAGCCACATCTCTGTCCTTTCGGTAATATGAGGGACCACATTCACTCTGCAGCTTGTCTGGTCTAATTTTTGGAGGTACAAATTTTTGGCTTAAGTGGCCGAAATCTAGCTTAAATGAACCTGCTCAAAAAGAAAATACAATGGTTCATGGAACTGGAAAGTGCAAGCAGCTCCCGGCTTTAGATCCGGCTTGATCCAGAGACTCAAATAATGTCATCAGGAGTTTCTTGCCCTCCACTTGTCACTTCTGCTTTTTCTGCAGATATAGAATAGTCGGGATAGTCAGAAATTATGCAGAAATGCCTGGACACAGCTCTCTCTCTTTGAGAGAGCCAAGACTCAACTTCAGTCATTAGCTGTGGACATGTTGTGATGGATTAAAGCAAGGGACACGGCACACAAACTCAAATGCCCATCAAGTCCAGGCAGTAATCTGAAAGAATGAAATAGGCCAGCTGGAGAATGCACGCCTCATGCAAAGAGGGGCAATCACTATGTCGGATGTTGACCCATGGCTACCATATCTGTTCATTGTTTTGAGTAGACATAGTGTTAACCTTTATTTCTGCATTTTACTGTCTTGGATCAAACAAATGATATTTTCAAAGTACATAAATCAGCAGGAAAAAGTGTATAACCAGTTTTCTCTGTAATAATATATTTTGAATATAAATGTCAAAAATCATTCTAATACTGATTTTATCCAAGAGATAGATCTATTTTCTGTATCAACCTGAGAATTAGTGACAAAAGAGGAAAAACTAAAAACAGTAAAAGAAAATTTAAAATGGAAGCATTTAAAAATTATTTAAAACATTTTTAGTTGGAGGACAGTTGCTTTAGAATGCTGTGTATGCTTCTGCCATACAACGATGTGAACCAGCCACAAGTACACGCACGTCCCTTCTCTCTTGAACCTCCGCACACCCCACCCCATCCCAGCCCTCTAGGTCGTCACAGAGCTCTGTGCTGAGCTCCCCGTTTTATCCAGAAGCTTCCCATTAGCTCTCTGCTTTCCCCACAGTAATTATATGCCACAGTCATTACCTACAGTAATGTACATGCTTCAGTGCTGCTCTCTCAGTTTGTCCCACCCTCCCCTCCCTGGCTGCGTCCACAAGTCTCTCCTATGTTTGCATCTTATTCATGCCCTGCAAACAGGTTCATCAGTACCATTTTTCTAGATTCCACAATAGATGATATTTGTTTTTCTCTTTCTAACTTGGGCTTCCCTGGTGGCTCAGCTGGTAAAGAATCTGCCTGCAATGCAGGAGACTTGGGTTCAATCCCTGGGTTGGAAAGAGCCCCTGTAGAAGGGAAAGGTTACCCACTCCAGTATTCTGGCCTGGAGAATTCCGTGGACTGTATAGTCCATGGAGAAGGCAATGGCAAGCCACTCCAGTACTCTTGCCTGGAAAATCCCATGGATGGAGGAGCCTGGTAGGCTGCAGTCCGCGGGGTCGCTAAGGGTCGGACACGACTGAGCGACTTCACTTTCACTTTTCACTTTCACACATTGGAGAAGGAAATGGCAACCCACTCCAGTGTTTTTGCCTGGAGAATCCCAGGGACGGCGGAGCCTGGTGGGCTTCCATCTATGGGGAGAGTCGGACACAACTGAAGTGACTTAGCAGTAGCAGCAGTATAGTCCATGGGGTTGCAAAGAGTCAGACACGACTGAGCACCTTTCACACATTCTTACTTCACTTTGTATAACAGGCCCTAGGTTCATTCACTTCAGCTCAGCTGACTCACATTTGCTCCTCTTTATGGCTGAGTAACATAAAACATAAGCGTTTTACTGGTGGGTGCAGATCATCCTTAGAAAAACAAAAGTGAGGGCTCCCCACTAAATTTAAATCTTCTTCCCATCAAAACAACAACTACTACGATAACAACAAAACCAAACTGTGAGCTTCCTGCCTGCAGAGGATGGTGACTAGGATCTTAGTTCAGTTCTTGGAGTTTCAGCTTGAGCAGCTTTCAGTTTTCCTCTAGTAAGTTCTGTCCAAGTGTGTGCACACTGAGTTGCTTCAGTGGTGTCAGACTCTTAGCGACCCCATGGAATGCAGCCCACCAGGCTCCTTTGTCCATGGGGATTTTGCAGGCAAGAATACTGGGGTGGGTTGCCATGCCCTCAGGGCTAAAAACCGTGGGCTAAGGTTGTATAAAGAATTTGGGATTCCCTTTCACTGATTTGTTTTTCTTTCTGGGGTTCTCCTTACTCTCCAGTGGTCACTTTTGTGTCAGACTCCTTCCTCTGGTTCATCTGACCAAAAAGACCAGAGACTCTCTCACCAGAATTTTAGCCAGCCCTGTGGCATCCCCGGCAGCAACTGCAGCTGACCTCAGGTCAAAGCCACAAAAGTTAGGAATTGCATGCCTGTTGCTCCCACTTTCAACATCCCTCCAAAATCCACCTTCTTTTATACAGTCTCTCATGCTCACAGCTGTATTTTTTTTAAAAAAGATTTTCTGAGTTTGTAGCATCTGTTTGCATATGGATCGGTTTGTTGGGTATGTCAGATACTCAGTCTTGCAGGCTGGAAGTAGAAGATTCTCTAGGGAGACAAATTTATGTTAAACTGTTCTTTTGGGTGGGGGGTGGGAGTCCTATCAGATAGTACAGCGCTGTCTTCTGCCCCTCTTACCAGCACATTTGCTCTGCTTTATTCTTCTTAGAGAACTTATCACTGCTTGATAAGCGATGTATTTGTGTGTATTTGTGTACTGTCTTTTTCCCCACTAAAATGTAAGTTCTCTGAGAGCAGGATCTTTTATCTGTTCTGCCTCAATGTGAACTGGAAGCCTCAGCTCCCTATAAAAGGGGAGAGAGAAATCTGGAAGAGGTGGGCCACATGAGGGGCCTCTGAGCAGCGGGTCTAACGCACAGGAGGGTCTTCCTGGACACAGCCACGTGTGATAGCCCTTTAAGAATACACAGTGGCTTGTTGTAGTTCAGTCGTTAAGTCTTGTCCAACTCTTTGCGACCCCACAAACTGCAGCACTCCAGGCTTCCCTGTCCTTTACCACATCCCACACCTTGCTCAAATTCATGTCCATCGAGTCGGTGATGCCATCCAACCATCTCATCCTCTGCTGCCCAATTTTCCTGCCCTCAGTCTTTCCCAGCATCAGGGTCTTTTCCAATTATTCGGCTCTTTGCATCAGGTGGCCAAAGTATTGGAGCTTCAGCTTCAGCATCGGTTCTTCCAATGAATATTCAGAGTTGATTCCCTTTAGGATTGAGTGATTTGATCTCCTTGCAGTCCAAAGGGCTCTCAAGAGTCTTCTCCAGTACCACAATTCAAAAGTATTAGTTCTTCGGGACTCAGCCTTCTTGATGGTCCAACTTTTTATATCCATATATGACTACTGGGATAACCATAGCTTTGGTGATAAGGACCTTTGTCGGTAAAGTGATATCTCTGCTTTTTAATACGCTAAGTTTGTCATGGCTTTTTCCACAAGGAGCAAATGTCTTTTATTTCGTGGCTGCAGTCACTGTCCAGAGTGATTCTGGAGCCCAAGAAAATACGTCACAGCAGTTAGTCACTGTGGTTTTTAACCACTGGGTGGCGCTGCCCTCCAGTTTTCCTAAGATCAAGTCAGTCTAGAATCCCTTTTCAGTGCCTGCAAACCCTTAACCTCTGGGAACCTTATTTAAAATACCATCTCCGTGGTGACACATCCTTGCCCTGACCCCCTGACTGGCAGTCAGAAGGGGTCTCTCACGCTGACTTCTGAACACGTGTTACTCCCTTGCCTCCTCTTGCCCCCCTCCTTAGTGTGAATTTCATGAATAGACATTTAGTCAACACCTCCAACCCCTCCCCTGGACAGGGGGTGGGGGGTCGGCGGTGGGAGCAGAGTACATTAGCAGTGGTGGTCCCTGCCCTCTAGGCAGCCCTTTCAGCTGGGTTCAAAGACCTGCACTAGAGGTAGAGGACGAGCCTTTCTCCTTGGCATCACTCTTGGGAAAGCTGACCAAATAGCCACTCAAGCTGCTCGTGTTCTGTGGTTCAGATGAGAAACCCACATTGTAGTGTCTGGAGCGGAAGGCTCCTTTCGGGGAAGGATGCCAGCAGAAGAGGAAGCTCTGAGTGTGTGTTTAGGGCGAACATAATGGGGTCCATGCAATTTCTCAATCCTACTGTTAACAATCTGGTTGCCCTCCACTCACCAGCCTCTCCTCCTCCATCATAATCAGAATGTAGGAACCGAGGGCTGTCCTCTCGCCCCACCAGGGAGAACCTGTTGGCCTTGTGCCTTCTTGCTCAAGGAGGGGAGCTCACAAGCTGTGAATCCCAGCTGCGACGCAGGCCTAGGGTTGCGGCCTCTTAACACGTTAACTGGTGTGATTCTCCTAGTAACCTGTGACCACTGGTGTTTCAATCTTCATTTCACAGCAAAGAAAAGCTGCATCTCTGAGAGGTTTAATATGTCACACATCAACACATAAACCTGCTTTAAATGTTCACATCTTTAAAAATCCTCCCTTGAACCTTCTGGCTCTTGACCTAAGTTTGGCTTCCCTTCATAGAAAAGTTCTTCCTGGAGCTGCCTCTGTAGTGTTCTGGGCCACCCTTCCACAACCTCTGTTCTCCCCCTACCCCTTTGGTTGGGCTTCTATCACTATTTTCCACTGAGACTTATTGATTCATGGATGACCTTCAAAAGGAAAAAAGTGGGAGTGTTAGTCGCTCAGTCGTTTCCTACTCTTTGCGACCCCCTGGACTGTAGCCCGCCAGGCTCCTCTGTCCATGGAATCCTCCAGGCAAGAATACTGCAGTGGGATAGCCATCCTCATCTCCAGGGGATCTTCCCCACCCAGGGATCAAACCCAGATCTCCTGCATTGCTGGCAGATTCTTTACCCTCTGAGCCACCGGGGAAGCCCATGACCTTCAAAGGTCAACTCCAAAGATTTCTTTCTCTATTCTTCTTGAAATATATATATATATTTATTGGGCTGTGCTGGGTCTTAGTTGCATTCTGAGGGATCCAGTTCCCTGACCAGGGATCGAACCCAGGCTGCCTGCGTTGGGAGTGTGGAGTCTTAGCTCCTGGACTACCAGGGAAGCCCCTCTCTGCTCTTCCTTTATCTCTTGGCAGCACTGAGCACATTTGATAACTTTCTCTTGATTCAATGCTTTTCTTGGCTTATTAGTTACCACACCCTCTGGGTTTTCCTGCCATCTCCCTGGCCGCTCTTCCAGTCCGTCTGTGTGTCACTCCTGCTCTGTTCTCTAAATGTCTGAATGCCCCCGTGCTCATTACTCATTACCTGCTGCATACTCTCCCCGGCTGACTCCGTCTGTCCCTAGGGTTTTATGTACTCCAGCTTGACCATTCCCTGGCCTTCCAGACTCCCATAGACAACTTCCTTCTCAACACCGCCTCAAGGACACCTAACCAGCACCTCAAAACAAACACTGGCCAAACAGAACTCTTGATCCCCCACCTCAATTTACTCTTTCCCAGACGTCCCCATTTTTATAAATTGCACCAACAGCTCAAGCCCATCTTTCTCAGTATGTCTTTTCCATTCTGTCCACCGAGATGTCCCTAATCTCCTCAGCGACCACCACTTCCTCCCTGGTCCAAGTCACGTCCCCTGTAACCGAGACTTCTGAGGGGTCTCCCTCGCCCCCAGGACTGCCTGTCTGTGCAGGTGATGCTGCAAAGGTCAATCAGATGCTCTCCCTAAGCTGCTTAAGAATGTCCTGGATGGCTTTCCACCTCCCTTGAAATGAAGTGCACGCTCCCTGCCCTGGCTCACACAGCACACCCTGCCTGCCTGTGACTTGCTCACCTGCTGATCTCCTCAGCTCTGTGCTCCAGCCAGACTGTCCCCAGCCTAGGGCTTTGCCCTGGTTGTGCCCTCTGCCTGGAAAGTTTTATCTATTTGTGTTTTCTTTAGGTCTTTGTTGCTGCACATGGGCTTTCTCTTGTTATAGGGAGCTGGGGCTACTCTTCGTTGCTTTTGAGCATGGCTTAGTTGCCCTGAGGCATGTGGGATCTTCCCAGACCAGGGATTGAACCCGTGTCCCCTGCATTGGCAGGCGGGTTGTTAACCGGTGGACTACTGAGGAAGTCCTGCCTGCAAAGTTTCCTTCCCCCGGTCCCGGCGTGGCTGATTCCTGCCGGTCATTTAGCTCTCAAGGGGCACGTCCCCTCCTCGATAATGCCTTTCCTCACCACCCCACCTAAAGTAGACACTAAGTCACCTCCCTGATCTTGAGCGCTGCCTGGAAGTCTTTCCACTCGTGCAGTTCTCCAGTCTAGGGGCGATCAAAGCTTCCACAAGACTTCTGTGAATCCCTGATGACTTACTTCACAGGTTTTGGTCTCTGATCCAGGGACGCTGGCCCTGTGTCCCACCTCTGGTTTTCAAAGACCAAATGGTCCCTTTTCTTGGCTCACTCAGAGTGACTTCATCCCTCCCTTTGAAATCTTACCCCAGTCTATCCTTGCCTGGAGAATTCCATGGACAGAGGAGCCTGGCGGGCTCCATGGGGTCGTGAAGAGTCGGATATGACTGAGCGGCTCACACACACACACACACACACACACACATCCATGTCCTGGGGGCATTTCTTGCCTTCACTGGGGTTGCAGACACATTTTCTAAACATGAGTTTTTCCCCTCCAGGAGAGGGATTCTCATCCTAGCTGATAACAGAATAGTGACATTTTACCATCACAGTTAAGAGACAGAGTTGGGATCTGAACCTGGATTCGCCTGAGTGTGGAGACAATGCTTTCATTTTTTTAAATTTAGCTTTTCTCCCCCTGCATCTGTGGCCTGGGGGATCTAAAATTTCGACCTGCAGACTCTTAGTCGCGGCATGTGGGATCTAGTACCCCTACCAGGTGTCGAACCTAGGCCCTCTGCATTGAGTGGAGAATTAGCTGCTGGACCACCTGGGAAGTGCCGAGACAAAGCTTTTAACCGAGCACATCGACTGTGTCCCGCAGATCCTCATTCAGGCTGCTGACAACTCTCAGTGGCTGCTTTGCACACAGGTGTACGCACACGCATTGTTCCCTACAGAGGGGAAATGCTTGCCCTTCTGCCTTGCCTCGGGAGGTTGCCTCGAAGGCTGAATAGCATTTCTTACAGGCCAGCCAGAGCTAGCCGCAGGACATCTGGTCATCTGGTCTAAAGTCTCATGGCGCACAGCGGGGATGGCGTGCAGAGGGGATCCACGAGAGGGGATGTGCCGGCCAGGATCCTAGACGCCAGGTAGAATGCTTCTTGTACTGCCCAGGGCTGCTGCCTCCCTTTCTTCCCTTCCTGTCCCACCCACTGGTCCCCTCATGTTGCTGTGTGTGGCCTTCACCCCTTTCTACCCTTTTCTCTGACAGATGAGTGGAAATCCTGCTATTCCAGACCTTATTGTCCACCCGCTACCAGTCACCTTGGTTCCACAAGGCTGACGGTCACATAAGCTGGCTAGGCATACATTAATGTGGAAGAATCACTTCAATTGATCAGGCTGATCACAGTTGGGAGACGCCTATGGGTCAGAATGAGGAGGTCTTTCCTGTGTGTGCCTCTGTGTGCATACGTGTTATGTTAAAAGCCAGGCATTTATCTACCTTGAAAAGATTAGGAATAACCCTTTGATGGACACAGAGGGGGAAGGGGAGGGTGGGATGAACTGAGAGTTTAGGTTTGCTATAAATACATGACCATACATAAAATAGATAGCTAGTGGAAACCTGTGTAACACAGGGAGCTCAGGTCGGTGCTCTGTGACGATCTAGAGGGTGGGTTGGGGTTGGGATGGGAGAGAGTTTCAAGAGGAAGGGGATATATGTACACATACAGCTGATTCACTTCATTGTACAGCAGAAACTAACACGATGTTGTAAAGCAATTATACTTCAAAAAAATAAATAAATAAAAATAAAAAACCCAAACAACAACAACAATAAAACAAATGATTGCACCTGAGATAAGTTACTTTTGGTTCTGAACCACTGGGAGTTTCTGGCAACTTTTATTATTATGTGCTGGGAAGACAATTTGACTTTGTATACAGATTTTTCAATTAGATTTTTGGACTTGGACTGACATCTCAACTCTGAACTCTTCTGATAGATTAAAAAAAAAAAGACACATAATGACATTTCTATTCCGGCTTGCTAGAATCCTAGCCCTAGCCTGTGCTTCCTGTTTTCAGCCTCAGCTTGTCCCTCAGGCCTTTGAACTCAAGTTCACTGATTTTGACCCTGGCGCTGGTGAAGGACTTTGAAACTTCCTGCTTGGCTGTACACACCGAACATGGTCTGGCTCCTGTGTCAGTCCAAGCCCTGCCCCCTCTCCATGTTCACTCTGGCTCCAGCAAGCAAAGGTCCAGCTTGGCTATGTTGTATCTGTCGGTGATTCTGTCATCGCTGGGCTGTGAGCTCCTGGAGGATGTTTGATTACAGTTAGCTTTGATTGCAGGAATTGTGGAGAGAAATCCCTGGATCCAGAAGTAGGAACGCACAGCCAGGGAGGGACGAGAAGGGAGCACTGACTTCTGTCTGGGACAAAGGGGAGGGTCAGAGTCTGAGGCCCTTACCTGCCCAAGCTCCTGCCTGGCCAGTGTGGTGATTGACAGGTCAGTACAGGAGTTAAAGTGCTTTTGGCACAAATGACAGAAGCTAAGACCTGCTAACTCGAGCTCGTGTAAAGAAAAGGGGGTACCCAGGTGCCCGTGGACAGATTAATGAATGAACAAAACAGGGTAGATACAGACAATGAAATATCATTCAGGCCTAGCAAGGAATGAAACCCTGACAACATGGATACATTTTGAAAACATTGTGCTATGTGAAATGAGCCAAGAGGTACCTAGAGGAATCAAGTTCATAGTGATGGAAAGTAGAACAGCGGTTCCTAAGGGCTGGGGGGAGGGAGGAGGGGGACAGGATTGTTTAGAGGGAAGAGAGGTTTCAGTCTGGGGTGAGGAAAAAGTTCTGGAGCTGGATAGTGGTGAGGGTTGCATGACAACATGGAAGTACTCAGTGCCACTGAATTGTACACTTAAATATGGTAAAAATGTTGGGTACGTGTGAACACACACAACAGAACTGACCTAAACCAACAAAATGTTATTGCAGAGGTGCTAAATGCCACCATGGTCCTTTAGGAATTCAAACCAACACACAAAACAAACAGGAATAATGGAAAGAATGCTGGGGTATCTCATGGAACTGAGGTTAGCCAAACCTCCAAGCCTGGAGTAGGGACAGGGCAGCTCCAGGGGCTTCACCGGACGAGTTCATAGACCCCTTCCCTTGGGACAATGCTCCAGGGCTAGTTTCTCAGGTCCGAAGTTCATCTAAGAGAGAGTGATTGGTCAGCTGGGGTCAGGTGGCATCTGGGTGGGTTAGCTTCAGTTGGGGTCGGGGAGCAAGGAGGCAGGATAATGTAGTACCACTGGGGACCACTGGGGGCAGGCTTGGGTCAGTTTAGCAGAATCCAAGTCATTGGAAGCCCAGTCTTCCCAATGATCACTTCACCAAATTCGTTTCTCTATATAGCTTTTGGAGAAGGCAATGGCAGCCCACTCCAGTACTCTTGCCTGGAAACTCCCATGGACAGAGGAGCCTGGTGGGCTGCAGTCCATGGGGTCGCTAACAGTCGGACACGACTGAGCGACTTCACTTTCACTTTTCACCTTCATGCATTGGAGAAGGAAATGGCAACCCACTCCAGTGTTCTTGCCTGGAGAATCCCAGGGACGGGGGAGCCTGGAGAGCTGCCGTCTATGGGGTGGCACAGAGTTGGACACGACTGAAGCGACTTAGCAGCAGCAGCATATAGCTTTAGTTGCCTGACTTTGCTTTGGCTTCACGACACCATTTTGGGGGAATGTTGTATTTTGTCTGAGTCCACTCCCTATTGTTGAGCTGGGGACAGAGAGGTAGGGAGGAGGGATAAACAATAATCCACGTCTGGAAAAAGAATAAAGTGAAAGTGTTAGCCACTCAGTCACGTCCTACTCTTAGCGATCACCTGTCACCTGCCAGGCTCCTCCATCTATGGAATTCTCCAGGCAAGAATACTGGCATAGAATGCCATTACCTTCTTCAGGGGAATCTTCCTTAACCCAGGAATCAAAGTCAGGTCTTTTGCATTACAGGCAGATTCTTTACCATCTGAGGCACCAGGGAAGCCCCCCACCTCTGACCTCGGTGCCATGTAAAAGCTCCAGTTCCTCAAATGGAGAAATTTCTCGGGGGAATGTGAAGACCCTGAAAAAACTGAGGTTAAGTTTCTGCCATCCCAGCAGAAAGGAGGCAGTCAGGGAGTTAGAAACAAAGTTGGCAATAAAGGAAATTGTGTTTACTGAATGGTTGAGTTTTGGACCAGGATTTTTACCCCCAGCCTAGCCAAATGCCCTTCCCTGTGCTACAAAGCTTGCAGTGGGAGGGACCTAGGGATTGACACCTCCTCTTTTGTTTCAGCACCATCTGCACCCACATCACCCTGGGGAAGACCCAATATTGGGGAATTCAGCAAAGCCTCAGCAAGAGGGACAAAAGTCATTAGCATTTGACTATTCCCATAAGAAAAGGTTAGGTTTTCTGTTTTTAATTTTTGTTTATTTGGCTGCCTTGGGTCTTAGTTGCGGCATGAGGGGTTTTTTAGTTGCAATGGGTGGGATCTAGTCCCCTGACCAGGATTGAACCTGGGCCCCCTGCACTGGGAGCACGGAGTCCTAGCCACTGGACCACCAGGGCAGTTCCAAAAGGTTAGGTTTTAAAAGCATAATAGAATAAAAAAGAGATCTAGAAAAAGGATAAGGGTGGACAGGAAAAGTCAAGAGTCCCGTGAGTCTCTTAATGAGTGGGAGGCCAGAGAGAGCCAGAGGTGGTTTGGCTGTTGGGAAGTGGGACACGATCATTCAGGATGGGCCGGTGCATTGGAGGGAGGTGAGGGTCTGAAAGCAAGACAAGGAAGAGGATGTGAAAGTGCTGTACTGAGCGTTAAGGATGTATCCCTGCCCTTCTCCCGCAACCTTGGGAGACTGAGACTATATTTGAAATGTTTTAGTGTTTTGAATCTCTGGCCTGTTTCTCTGAATGTGACTCTTTTCATTCAGACAACAAGGTTGCCTGCGTTTTCACAGGGTTACACCATCCCCACGTCAAACTTGGGCTCCGTTGGAGGCCTGACCACCACGGCAAGTTGTGGATCTGGGCTTGACCTTCCACCCATCTGGTGATGTTAACCCAGGCCAACCTCCTGGGAGGCTGCAGAGGACGTCTGGGATCCTTGATGTACTCTTGAACCCAGTCGTGGTCGGCGTTGTTACAGATCTCTTGTTTTCTCTTGGTGATGAAGCTGTGGGGGCAGAGTTAGACCATCAGGGGCCCCGGAGCAGTTAAGGGTCCAGTCCACACACCCTCACTTCTAGCTCACCAGGGGCTTGCCTTGTGCCCTGTACCACCTCCCTAGGGCCCCCCCTTGTCTGGGTCCCCTCAAAAAGCCCCCCTCTCTGGCCTCTAGACCTCATCATCTCTTTTTTCAGCCCTTCTCCATTCAACCTAGACTGTCAGGCTCGGGTTCCATTATGGCCACCGTTTCTTGGACCACATGAACCAGCCACGTGCCTCTGTAAGTGGCAAAGTCTAGAATAAAACCCAGGCCTGTCCTGTGAGAGTCAAAGCCCAGGTCCCTTAACTGCTACTCCCCTGTTCTAGCACAGATACTTGGTTCCGTGTACCCCGATCCAGCCTTGGGCTCCCCTTCCCGCTCCCTGTAAATGTCTGCAGGACGGTGCTTACCTGATTGCTGGCAGGTAACAGTTGAGGGCCTGTCTGTATCCCACCACCAGTTTTCTTGGCAATACTTTCTAATGACACTTCAGGCAGCAGGTGGGTGGAGGGTTCACCGACTCAGGGATTTCTGAGGGAATGACATTGAAAGCTGAGTTAAGAAGGCAGAGAGGGAGCCCATGGCTGCCCACCTCCATCTCCCATCTCTTGCATTTTGTCCGTTCTTCTGATGGCAAAGCCATCTGTCAGCAGGGATTGATGGTAGCTGGATGGGTAACAGACAAGTGAAAAAGATGACTCTTCTATAGATCATTCAGCCTCTAGACTGAGCTTCATGAAGTACAAAGGACGGGGGGATTCACATTTGCTGATGAACTTGACTGGGCAAACACGTATTGAGCTCCTATTACAAGCCAGGCTCTATGGGGGTTAGAACATGTGGAAGATACAGTCGCTACTCTTGTGTGCCCTACAGACCAGTCTGGGTGTAAAAGCAAAGTGAAAAGATAAACACTACAAGAGAATGTGGTCTGGGATAGAGTAGAATTTGCTGCAAGGGGCTATGGGAACAGAACAAGGAGCGCCTAACCCAGCCTGGGTGGTTGAGGAAGAAGTCCCACAGCAGGTGGTGTCTGAGCGGATTCCTGAGGGACGAGCAGGACTTAGGCAGACAGAGGGGTCATGGGATCTGGAAGAAAGAAATATGTGGAGGCCTGAGGTGGGGGAAGTCCAGCATGTCTGGGAGGATAGAGCAGTTCCAGGAGCCGCAGGGCAAGGTGGGAAGGAAGAAGTAGGAAGAGGATATTAAAGAGGGCGGGGAGGTCTGCACCCCTTCTGAACTATGTCGGGGAGCCCGGATTCTGTCCTAGAGGCACCAGAGAAGCTGAGGTCGGGGGCGGGGGAGGCTGAGATACAGGGATGAACAGGAGAAGTCAGGGCAAGGGGAAAAGGCTTGTGTTTTAAGTTTTGGGGCCTGACAGCATGGGTTGGAGTCTTGACTAAATGACTTGAATCACGGGCAAATTTCTTAACCTCTTTGGATGTCTTCACCCATTAAATGAAGGTAAAAATGTTCCATCCTATGCAATAGCGGAAGGAGAAGGCAGGATGAATTGAGAGAGTAGCCTTGACATATATACGCTATCCTGTGTAAAACAGATAGCTAGTGGGAAGCTGCTGTATAACCTAGGGCGTCAGCTAGGTGCTCTGTGTTGACGTAGAGGGGTGGGATGATGGGTGGGAGGGAGGCCCAAGAGGGTGAGGATGTGTGCAGACATACAGCTGATTCACAGCATTGGCCAGCAGGAACAAACACAACATTGTAAAACAATTATTCTGCAAGTAACAAAATATCCTATGACACACCATAACGAAACAATATTTAAAAAGAAGGCATATATATATGTACAACCAAATCACTTTGCTGTATAATAGGAATTAACAACATTGTAAATCAACTATACTTCAATAAACATAAATCAATAATAAGAAAAAAAAGTTATGTCCTAGGATCGTGGTGAGGATGAGCTGAGAAAATGCTTGCAAAACCCTTAACTCAGAGTCTGGCGTGGAAAGTGTCGGTGCTTGTGACTACGAGCTGATGGTAGGGAGAATGCTTAGACGGATACATATGGCTGAGTTCCTTTGCTGTCCACCTGAAATTATCACAACATTGTTAATGGCTGTACTCCAATACAAAATAAAAACTTCTTCTTTTTTTTTAAAAGAGCTAATGGTGGTAATGGCCACTCTACTGGCCTGGAAAGTGCTCTCTCCCCCTCTCTCTGACATTCCCAGAGGCCAGACCTGGTTGGCTGGTAGCGCTGTCTCCCTTGAGCTCCCCTGACTGCTCATCATTCAAGGATATCACCTTCCCCAGCCCCCAGACCTTGAGACGTCTCCAGGGCACCATTTGGCTGATCCATGCTTTGGTTGGGCCATTTTTCTTCCTGCCTGACCTTCCCGAAGGGCACTGCTGCCCCCTCCCATCCCCAGGAAGCACCTCTACCCGCAGTGACCCTGGTTCTCTAAGGCGATGTTTACAAAGACCAGGGGCATCCTGAGAGTGTGTGGGCAGATTACACGGTGTGTGTGACCCTCGCTGCCCCGAGTGTTCACAAAGGCAGAATCCAGCCAGACTATGCGCCAAGGGAAGCCTTAGGGAGAGAGCAAGGGCTGGGGCCATTGAAGGCAGGTATGCACTGAGAGATGGCCTGAGTCTCTGGTCCCTTGCCTGTCACCAACTCTGATAAATGCTGGTAGAGGCAGAGCCCATGCATCCATCTCATGGCTCCAAAGCCTTTCAATCTCCTTCAACCCCTTTTCTCTTTTCTACAAACATGTTTTAGCCCTAGGCTGGGAGATGGAGACAGGGGTCCAGAAACCCTCAAATGGCACATGTGGGCATCCCATTGGGGCGTCTTTTGGCTGCCATGATTGTCCCAGAAATCTACAACAGACTCTGCCCGCAAGGGGTGTCTAGCTTCAGACTCCCTGTCTTGGGCTTAGCCCCAAACGTCCCTCCGCCGGCCTCCCTGACTCCCTTGGTCCTATCCTGCCAGGGAATGGCTTTTCCCACCCACTTGGCTCGCCTTCCTCCTCATCACATACGTTTATGATTGTCCCTTTCGCTCCTTCCTTGGCTCTTCCTCCTAAATGATCATTCCTGCTGTGTCCGCAGGACTCCTGATGTGACTTCGACCCAGCTTCCCGAAACAGCCCAACCCCAGCGGATCTGGACCACAGCTCAGCTCTGCTTACAAGGGGCTGGTGCGCAGCAGCTCTGGGTGCAGGAGTGGAGGGGACCTGGGGCTGATGACGGAGACCTGAGAGCACTCTTGGCATCACCTCGCTGCCCGCTCCCTGTTCCCTTTCCTCGGTGCCGCCCTCCAGGGACAGGTGGACTCACTTGGCTGACTGTGAACAGCAGAAGTGATGGTGAGGATGAGGAGAAAGAGGGCAGCCACGGAGACCTTCATCCTCTCGGTTGGCAGTCAGGCTCCAGGGGAGGCTGGGCGGACACAGTCTCCTTCCTTGCTGGTCGTCCACGCGGGGCCCTCAGCTCTCTGGATGCTGACCACTTCAGAGTGGGTGGGGGAGGAGAGACGCTGGAAGGGGGTCACTGGAGGGCGGGGTCTGGTGCACAGTTGTTTGCTAATATTTGCATCTGCCTGAAGGAAAAGAGAAAGGGAAAGTGTGGAGAACACGTGCTGGGTGTCAGCACACTTCAGGCCCTATTTTACTTAAAATTCACAGAGGGGAGAAGAGACTTTATTCCCATTTTGCAGATGAGGCCCCTGAGGCTTAGAGAGGCTAAATAAATCTCACATGGGTAGGAGGCAGATGCGTTTACTTGCTAAGTCGACTTGACTCTTTGTGGCCCCTTGGACTGTAACCCACCAGGCTCCTCTGTGGGATTCTTCAGGCCAGAATACTGGGGTGGGTTGCCATGCCCTCCTCCAGTGGAGATTTTTGACCCAGGGATTGAACCTACGTCTCCTGCATTGGCAGGTGGATTCCTCACCATGGAGCCAGATAGGTAGTCCTGAAAACAGAATCTGTGTGGCTTCATCATGTTCCCTGCCCTCATCTCTACTTTGGGAAAGAAGACGGAGAGTTGAACCGACCTTTTCCCCAGGTGCCCAGTCTTCGGGAGGCAAACGGAAAGCAGGGTTAGCGAGAGCACAGACTGAGGCAAGGGTCGGGTTCAGTGGCCTCGGAAGAGAATGCTCCCGCCGCCCCTGTCCAAGGACAACACGGTGGAACTCACACGTGTTTGTTGCGGATTATGCCACTAAGACTCTTCCCCCAGTTCCTAAAGTGTCAGATCTTTGGGTCCCTGTTTGCTGAAATGTTTGTCTCATTTGTCGATGCTCTCATTTACCTCTTTGGACCTTGGACTGGGAACCAGTTTCAGGTCTAATCGGCTGATCCCTCCTGGATGCCCTCGTGCGTGCGGGTAAAGTCTCTTCAGTCATGTCCAACTATTTGCGACCCCATGGACTGTAGCCCACCAGGCAAGAATACTGGAGTGGGTTGCCATATCCTCTTCCAGGGGATCTTTCTAACCCAGGGATCAAACCACCTTTTTTTTAGGTCTCTGGCATTGGCAGGTGAGTTCTTTACCCCTAGCGCCACCTGGAAAGCCTGGGTGCCCTCAGTGTGGGTTAATCCAATCTGCCACCGCGGCCAATCATGGCCGGCAGAGGGCCGTGCAACACGGTGAACCTGACAACCTGCTTCTGGGTTCCAGAGTTCCAGCTTCTACCCTTGGCTTTGGCTAAAGCTGGACCTGCCCCCTCGGGCTTCCCTGGTGGCTCGATGATAAAGAATCCGCCCACAGTGCAGGAGTTGCAGAAGATGCAGGTTTGATCCCTGGGTCGGGAAGATACCCTGGAGGAGGGCATGGCAACCCACTCCAGTAGAGGGGCTTGGTAGGCTACAAAATGACTTAGCGTGGGCACACGGACCTGCCAATCAGTATCTTCTCTTTTCAGACTGCCTCAGAACCCTGTTCCAGGCTGAAGGCAGCTTTCAGAGAAGTGAGAGGATTTGATCTTTGATGGACTGACCTCTAGAGGCATGAGGGAGTGTTTCAAGAGATGGGAGTTGTCGGGGGAGGGGGGCGGTGTGTGGGGAAACAAGGACGTCAAAACTCCTTGTGGGTCTTGCTGTTTGGCAAGACTGCTTATAAAATAGGGAAAAACAGGCAATGCAATTAGCCCTGGTGGGTTCAAGGCAGTTAGTGGTGGTAAGGCTGTGGCTTTTTATGAGGGTAGAGGGGTAGGTATATGAGATACCCCCTTAACCTCTGTTTGTGGAGGAGAGGAGGTATGAGGAAGCCTGCTGTGCCTTTGCTCCAGGCCCCCTCGTGGTCTTTGTGGAGGGCTGGAGACCAGGGAGTGTGGTCACAGTGCCTACACTGGGTGTGCTCTTCCTCCGTGTATGCAGAGCTCCTTGAACCGGGAAGAGCGGTCTGAGAGCCTTTGGGGTCAGCTGGAGCATAAGCTTCCTCTTGGTTCCTTTCTCATTCCGTCTATCCACCCATCCACCATCCATTCATCCACCCATCTATGCACTCATCCATCCACCCATTCATCCACCATTCACTATCCATCCACCCATCTATCCATCCATCCATTTATGCATCCATCCACCCATTCATCCACCATCCACTATCCTTCCACCCATCTATCCACTCATCCATCCATTTATGCATCCATCCGCCCATTCATCCACCATCCACTATCCATCCATCCATCCCCCATCTGTCCACCCATCTATCCATCCATCCACCCATTAATCTACAACCCACTATCCATCCATCCATCCACCCATCTACCCATCCATCCATTTATGCATCCATCCACCCATTCATCCACTATCCATCCATCCACCCATCTATACATCCATCCACCTATCTGTCCACCTATCCATTTATGCATCCATCCACCCATTCATCCACCATCCACTATCCATCCATCCATCCATCCTCCCATCCATCCATTCACTGATCTAGTCATCCATTTATCCACCCGCCCATCTATGCATCTATCCATCCACCCATCCATCTATGCACCATCCATTCATTCATCTATGCATTCATCCATCCACCCGTTCATCCACCACCCAACCATGCATCTACCACTCATCCATTCACTTCCTGAGCACCTGATGTGGGCCAGACTTTTTGCTATGCCTTGTGCAGTACACAAAAATGAATAAAACAATATAGTGCAACCTGATGTGTGTATGTGGATGGGGAAGAAGTCGATAAAATTTGTCCATCAATCATTCCTTTCTTAGCCGGCAGGGGACAAAGGCCTTGGGAAAAGCATACAATGAAGACTATGTATGGAATTTGACTGTTATAGAGAGGTGTTTATGAAGATTTAGCTGCAAAATCAAGCTTTCCTTGTGAAGCTTAAATAGATGAATGCACATAGACGGCTTTAGCAGAGTGTCTGGACTATGGAGGTGCTATAAAAATAGTATCTGCTTTATTGTGGTCACTGCTATCTCAAGGTAGCCTTTACATAGCATGTCTTCCTCACTTCCTGCTCAGTTTGTCTCTACCTCCATGGCAGACCTGACCCATTTCTTTTTGCACCAGGGTCTGGCCAAACTTCTGCAGAGTGAAGCATGAGGCTGAGGGCAGCACCCTGAGCTGCCCTGCCAGAGCACGCGTGGCTGGGCTCACCAGTGTCCTCAAGTCCGCTGCCAGTGGGGATATTTAGTAGAAATGAATGAGGGCAGAGAAGGGCCTGACTGGTCTTTAATTCATTCAATTCAGGGCAGCTCCCAGGAGGCGACTAGGGCTGAGTTGGGAGAAGGGGAGTGCGGTTCAACCCGCTCTCTTTAAATCCCGAGCTGTGTCCTTCATTACTTCTGGGTCACTCCTCCAGTTCCTTGATATAGTCCCGGACCCAGCCATCACGGGGGTTGGCACAGATGTAATGGCCCTTCTTGGTGATGAAGCTGTGGAACAAGAGGGGATAAGGATGACCAACCGAGGCTCCGGGAGCCAGGAAGCGAGAGCCTGTCCTTTCTTCTTCACAGATTCCTCATCCTGCCCAGACTGGTTCCCCTTCCTTAGTTAGAGGCAGCCCAGGGCCAGCGTCTTTTCTGAGATACACCCTCCAGCACCTCAGGGCCCCTTAGACCCATCCAGTCTCCTTGCCCTACCCAGGAAGTGTCCCTTGCCCCCCCTTCCCCTGCCCCCCACACCCTTATCCATGGGCCCAGCTTCCTCCTGGCCCAGCAGGCCCCCCAATGGCCCCAGAGCCCCAAGTCTGCTTTCCCCCACCCCACCTTGTGCTGCTTCTCTCTATGAACACACCTGAGAGCACTCTGGGAGCACCCATCCTGCATTCTCCCCCCTCCCCTACCCCACCGTGCTCCCAGCCCTACGGGCTCCCCCTCCCCCAGGGCGGTGTGTGGCTGCCACCTACACGATCCCAGGCTTGGAGCACTGGCTGCTGGTCTCATAATAGCTTGAAACACGCTGCCGGGGGACTGCCCGGCTCACATAGGTGAGGCAGCACTCGGCAGGGTGGTAAGGTCCTCCTGAGGAGAAAGAGGGGAGCAAAGCTGAGATCAGGGTGCTTGTTAAAGATGAGGGGTGCTGGCTGCTTCTGGAACCCTAGGGGGTGCAGGAGGGAAGGAAGGAGAGCACCCCAGAATTCAGACAGAGGGCTGTAGAAAAAGCTCAGTCCTCTGGCCTCCCTCTCAGGCTAATCCCCGGGCTTCTCTTACTCTCCTCCTTCATCACCGATCACCCTGCCTCCTTTTCTCTCATCCCCGTGGAGTCCTTTACCAAAGTCATCCCATGGCTCTAGCCCGCCAGGCTCCCCTGTCCATGGAATCCTCCAGGCCAGAATACTGGAGTGGGTTTCCATTCCCTTCTCCAGGGGATCCTCCCTGACCCAGGGATCAGATCCACGTCTCCTTCACTGCAGGCAGATTCTTTACCGTCTGAGCCACCAGGGAAGCTGTGTTATCACGAGCCCCCCTGCTCTAAACTGGCCAGCTCCCTAACCCCACATTAGACAAAAATACCCATCCTACAGCATCCTAACCAATCACCTAACACCACCCTTCTAGCAGGAAGTTTCTTTCTCTTGCGGCTATAAAAATTGGCTACCAGCCCACGAAAGGCGCTGTCTCTGTCTTGAGCCAGCCCATTGGTCTAACAGCATCTCCTGCTCTAGTAAACTCTCTTCTCCTCTCATTCTGCCCCGTGTCTGGAAATTCTTTTCCAACCTGCGCATAGACCACGACAATTGCCACCCCACCCCCAAAGGAATGGCTGATGACTTTGAACTCTGGATGGAAGAGCAGCAAAGTCCAGATCTCAGCGAGCACACAGCATCCCTGGGGAGAAGGGATATTAGGGGAAACAATCCCAATAGGATTGGGAATGCAGTTCCTGTCCCTCCCAGTGCCCCCATCCTGCCTGATCCCCACTGAACCCACGCCCTGCCAAGAGAGCAGAATGCCCACACCGAGCCCCACGGACAATGGCCAGGGAGCTGTGGCTCCCGGATCCACCCCTCCCAGCCTCTGCTGGCTGTGCACCTGTCACCCCCATGTATCCTCATCTGTGAGCAAGGCGGGCGCCTGCAGGTCACACACAGCTTCCTGTGGGAGCCGAGTCATGGGGGTAAGACCCCCATCTGCCATTTTCCCCTTGTTTTACATTGTGGGCCTCCTGTGTAAGATTTTGCTGGAAGAAAAGTTTTCCTGACCTGAAACACTTTTAAAAATATCACTGTATTTTTCGGTTATTTTTTGATTCTGAAACTTCATGACCCTTGTAGGAGGTGCAAGGGGGTGACAACAATGTCACACCAAGATTGAATTATGGGGGCAGCAGGGGAGGGGTTTCAGATCAAGGGCCTTGCAGTTAGGGGATGCAGTGATTGGGGCCGTCATGTTATGCGACCAACCTGGACAGAAATGCGGGTGTGCACAGCAATGGCCTCGGGATCACCAAGGTGCTTGGGTGGCAAGGGAAGGGCCGGTCGTCTTATTCAGTGCCATCTCCAGCAACACTCTCACCCCCAAAGAGTGGAATAAGGGACCCCCTGGTCCCTGAGAACCACTGTCACTGCATTCCTCTGAGCTGCCCAGTGACTCCTCAGATAAGCAAAGCAAATGTCCCCATTCCACCCAGTTAAGTCTAGCTTTATTTCAACAGTCTTCTGTGTTTCCCCTCAGTTTCTAAAATGGAAACGAGGTAAAGTTGTAGAGTGAGGAATAGCTTGTGTTGCCTGTAAAGGCAGCTCTTCCGAAGAAACGAGCTGAAAAATGGTGGCCCAGGGAACCCCCCCACCAAACTATTCCTTTACCCACACGTACATACCTAAGTGATGCTGCACTCATGGGGTAGGGAGACCCTGAAAGCAGCCTGGACCCAAATCCCAGGGGGTAAAGGGACAAAGTGACCTTGAGAGTCCCAAACACATCTCCCCAGTCTCCTGGGGGATAATGAGCCCAAATGGGATGGGCCTGTCTTTAGTTTAATGGCAAAGAGCGAGGGATGGAGGGAGTGAAGAGATAACCTGGCCTCAGTGCATGGCATTGGCAGGGAGGGGACTGGTCCTGGGCAATGTGAGGATGAAACCTGTTTAAGAGGACACCAGACGCAATGGAATACTACTCAGCCATAAAAAGGATGAAATATTGCCTTTTGCAGCCACCTGGTTGGACTTGGAGTGCATTATGCTAAGTGATTCCCTGCTAGTTCGGTTGGTAAAGAATCCGCCTGCAATGCAGGAGACCCCAGTTCAACTCCTGGGCTGGGAAGATCCGCTGGAGAAGGGATAGGCTACCCACTCCAGTATTCTTGGGCTTCCCTTGTGGCTCAGCTGGTAAAGAATCTGCCCACAATGCAGGAGACCTAGGTTTGATCCCTGGGTTGGGAAGATCCCCTGTAGAAGGGAAAGGCTACCCATTTCAGTATTCTGGCCTGGAGGATTCCACGGACTGTATCCATGGGGTTGCAAAGAGTAGGACAGGACTGAGTGACTTTCACAGCAACATAACATGCTAAGTGAAGTAAGTCAGAGAAAGATAAACACAGTATCATATCCTTATATGTAGAATCTAAAAAAACCACAACAAACAAAGGAATAGAACAATAAATAAGCAGGGTGACAATATACAGCCTTGATGTACTCCTTTTCCTATTTGGAACCAGTCTGTTGTTCCATGCCCAGTTCTAACTGTTGCTTCCTGACCTGCACACAGGTTTCTCAAGAGGCAGTTCAGGTGTTTTGGTATTCCCATCTCTTTCAGAATTTTCCACAGTTTATTGTGATCCACACAGTCAAAGGCTTTGGCATGGTCAATGAAGCAGAAATAGACGTTTTTCTGGAACTCTCTTGCTTTTTCCATGATCCAGCGGATGTTGGCAATTTGATCTCTGGTTCCTCTGCTTTTTCTAAAACCAGCTTGAACGTCTGGAAGTTCACGGTTCACGTATTGCTGAAGCCTGGCTTGGAGAATTTTGAGCGTGACTTTACTAGTGTGTGAGATGAGTGCAGTTGTGCGGTTCTGACAGAATGTGGTCCACAGGAGAAGGGAATGGCAAACCACTTCAGTATACTTGCCTTGAGAACCCCATGAACAGTATCAAAAGGCAAAATGATAGGATACTGAATGAGGAATTCCCCAGGTCGGTAGGTGTCCAGTATGCTACTGGAGATCAGTGGAGAAATAACTCCAGAAAGAATGGATGGAGCCAAAGCAAAACCAGTACCCAGTTGTGGATGTGACTAGTGATAGAAGCAAGGTCCGATGCTGTAAAGAGCAATATTGCATAGGAACCTGGAATGTTAGGTCCATGAATCAAGGCAAATTGGAAGTGGTCAAACAGGAGATGGCAAGAGTGAACGTAGACATTCCAGGAATCAGTGAACTTAAATGGACTGGAATGGGTGAATTTAACTCAGATGCCCATTATATCTACTACTGTGGGCAGGAATCCCCTAGAAGAAATGGAGTAGCCATCATGGTCAACAAAAGAGTCCGAAAGGCAGTACTTGGATGCAAACTCAAAAACGACAGAATGATCTCTGTTCGTTTCCAAGGAAAACCATTCAATATTACAAGTAATCCAAGCCTACGCCCCAACCAGTAATGCTGAAGAAGCCGAAGTTGAATGGTTCAATGAAGACGTACAAGACCTTTTAGAACTAGCACCCAAAAAAGATGTCCTTTTCATTATAAGGGACTGGAATGCAAAAGTAGGAAGTTAAGAAACACCTGGAGTAACAGGCAAATTTGGCCTTGGAGCACGGAATGAAGCAGGGCAAAGGCTAATAGAGTTTTGTCAAGAGAACTCACTGGTCATAACAAACACCCTCTTTTAAAAACACAAGAGAAGACTCTACACATGGACATCGCCAGATGGTCAACAGCAAAATCAGATTGATTATATTCTTTGCAGCCAAAGATGGAGAAGCTGTATACAGTTTGCAAAAACAAGACCAGGAGCTGACTGCGGCTCAGGTCATGAATTCCTTATTACCAAATTCAGACTGAAATTGAAGAAAGTAGGGAAAACCACTAGACCATTCAGATATGACCTAAATCAAATACAGTGGAAGTGAAAAATAGATTTAAGGGACTAGATCTGATAGACAGAGTGCCTGATTAACTATGGATGGAGGTTTTTGATATTGTGCAGGAGACAGGGACCAAGACCATCCCCATGGAAAAGAAATGCAAAAAAGCAAAATGGCTATCTGAGGAGGCCTTACAAATAGCTGTGACTAGAAGAGAAGTGAAAAGGATAGATATAAGCATCTGAATGCAGAGTTCCAAAGAATAGCAAGGAGAGATAAGAAAGCCTTCCTCAGCGATCAATGCAAAGAAATAGAGGAAAACAACAGAATAGGAAAAACAAGAGATCTCTTCAGGAAAATTAGAGATACCAAGGGAACATTTCATGCAAAGATGGGCTCGATAAAGGACAGAAATGGTATGGACCTAACAGAAGCAGAAGATATTAAGAAGAGGTGGCAAGAATACACAGAAGAACTGTACAAAAAAGATCTTCACGACCAAGATAGTCACGATAACGTGATCACTGACCTAGAGCCAGACATCTTGGAATGTGAAGTCAAGTGGGCCTTAGAAAGCATCACTACGAACAAAGCTTGTGGAGGTGATGGAATTCCAGTTGAGCTATTTCAGATCCTGAAAGATGATGCTGTGAAAGTGCTGCACTCAATATGCCAGCAAATTTGGAAAACTCAGCAGTGGCCACAGGACTGGAAAAGGTCAGTCTTCATTCCAATCCCAAAGAAAGGAATACCAAAGAAAGCTCAAACTACCACACAACTGCACTTACGGTTTGACAGATAGGTTAATTTTTTTGGCACAGATGAGTCAGACTTTTAATGGTATAATTTCTTTGCATAAAATTTTGCCAGCGAATTTAAAAGGTAACAAATAAAAGATCAAATTATTTTGAAGTTATGAGCAATAATGTTGTCTTTAGCTTAGCCTTTGAGAATATGTAATTGTTTAAAAATCCATTTTCAAGATGATAAATGGCCCTTGTGACTGCTTCCGTGGGTTTTTTTTATTTTTTCCTGAATTAATCATTCTTAGTTATTAAAAGCAGACCCTCACGGCCTGAGGCATGAACCACGAGTGGACTGGCAACGAGTGGCTGCCCAACCTGGGGCTCCCGCCGTACCGTAGCGACTTCACGGAGCCTTGTGCAGGCGCGGCTGCTGGGCCCCTGGACCAGGAAAGCCCTTCGTGGGCAGCTGAGCACGCCTGGGCCTTCACAGGCCAGTCAGTGCGAGTAGTTCTTCCTGGCTGGCTGAGAGAGGATGGCCTGTGGCAGCTCTAAATTTATTCTCTTTCTCTTGGAAACAGAAACAGTTTCCAGTGTGGAATTATGTGCCTCCGAAGGTTGAACTATGACCGAAAAGAACTGGAAAGGAAAAGAGAAGAAAGCCAGAATGAACTGAAAGGCTAGTGCAGTCCTATTTCTTGCTTCCTGGTGTATAAGCAGCCTCAGTGATTTCCTATTAGAGAGAAAAATTCAGGACATGCTTTCCGTGGAGAAAAACACCTTGCATCATCACAGAGGAGAGAGGGATATAAAGGAATGTGCTTGAGATCGACCTCTGTGGCCGGAGAACTTGTGCTCTGTCCTTGGGCTCACATCGGTCCGCAGGTTATGTGTCTTGAGGTGAGAGCATTTCCCCACGGCTCCAGAGATTTCCCTGTTAACTGTGCCACGTGTCCTGTTCTACTCACAAATGCTGCTGCATGCTGCAGATAACTCCAGAGTCGAGAAGCGAAGACCTGCTGTGCACGCATTTAAGTGTGAAGAACACTGCTCTGGCCTCTCGTCAAAGGACTTGAGGAGGCATCATGGTCCTGTGCCCAGGCTGGAGGGAGTGGCCTTGAAGATGGAGTGGGAGTCCTTAGCTGGGGAGGGAGCAAGGTGGAGGCATTTCAGTTACAAGGCGGGTGGGGAGGTCAAAGTGGGTGCAGGCTGTCCATGCAGGGTCTCCCTGGGGGAGCGCCTTGCTGTGTGCGCATGCCTCTAAGCGCTGGAGTTCAAGGAAGCGATTTTAAATAAGGTGTTAGCTACAGGACGTCCCTGGTGGTCCAGTAGGTCAGAATCATCCGCCTGCTAATGCAGGGGCCATCAGTTCAATCTCTGGCCTGGGAAGGTCCCATACGCCACAAGGCAGACAAGCCCTTGTGCCCTCGAGCCTGGGCTCCACAACAAGAGAAGCCACCACATCGTGAAGCCCGCCCATGATAACTGGAGAAAGTCTGCACATAGCACCAAAGACCCATCACAGCCAAAAGTAAATAAAATAAACTTTCAAAACAGATATTACCCATTAAACCCAGGGTAAGACCTCCCCGAATGTTCAGAAAATAGATCACTGGTAACAGCAGCAATAACAAAACTTATTGAACGAGTCCAGGTACCTTCATAGGTTCCTTCATTTAATCCTTACTAGAGCCCTGTGCATGTAAGTGCCATTTTCATCTCCAGTTTTCACTAAGAAGGAAAGTAAAGATAAAAATATGGTGGGGAAATGGCCCATTTGAAGGCTCTTCTAGCTGTGATTGAGTTCATTTGTGTCATAAGAAAACCTATTTAAATTTTAGCCCCCATCAAAAATATTTTTAATAAAACATTGGTTCCACTTAGGAACTTAGGAGTTGTGTTTTGGGGAGCAACTGGATGACCTTACCCTATTCTAGGGCCCGTGTACTTTGGGGGACTCTTTCATAAGTGTATTGAAAACATACAAAACATTGATTTCCCCTGACACACTCGTTCACTCCCACACTATAGTTCTTCTCTTCATTGGAAGTAAGGACACGAGTTTGACAAGGAGAATCAGACACCTGAAAAACCATCCGTTGGCTCTGTCCCAGTGTGAGACGGAACTGGTTATAGCTTGAAAATGTTTCCATGGCAAATGACAGTGTGTTGTACTATAGAGCAAGAGTCAGTTTCTCCAAGATGACAAGGGAAACCTGCTAACTGTCAGGAGGAATGTCCACCCGGGTAGCCAGGACAGTCCAGTTAGGGTCCAGTCAGGGTTCTGGTACGTGTGTTACCCCACCCTGTGCCACGCTTCTCTGTTCCCAGTTTGGGCAAATCAGTCACACGTTCATCACAAACAGGGTCAAATACACTTGGACAAAAGTGCAGTAGCAAACTCAGCTGTTTTAAAGGGCTGGTGGCTTTTTGTTTTTGCCCTTTGTTTTCAAATGTCTTGTTTTCTGTCCTGTAATTTCCAAGGACGATGATAAAAGCTTTAGGAGGGCACCTTCTTGGAGGAAAAAATTCAGAACACAGGATGTCCGTGGCTCCGCTGCTGAGCGCGAAGAGGCTTTGCCCGCAAACTTCCGGGTCCCGTCCTCTCTTCCATCGCCCTCGGGGCAGCCAGAGAAGATGCAGCCGGATGGCAGGTGACAGGTCGGGTGGTGTGCGCAGCCCTGGGCTAGAATGGTGATGAGCTGGAATGGCCTGCTTCCCAGGTGACAGGGCTCCTTAGTGCCATTGCATTCCCAAGGGTCAGTGCTCCACAGTGAATCCCAACATCTGTTCATAAACGTTTAACCATCATGGTGGTGGTTTTTTTCAAGTTCTTGTCTGGTTGAATACTAACATACTCTTCCAACTAATAAAGCTGAGACACGTGTGTGTTCTCAGAGCATTAGATTGACACCCGTGCTTGTAGAGGTGTGTGTGTGACTGGCAGCTCTCAAGAGCTCTTTCGTGAAATGGTAGGATCGCTCTCAGGCTGCACCAGTTGCCCCTCAAGGGCTCGCCACACTGGGAGGACTCCGAGTCCATTTTCAGTGACAACAGCGTCCACCTTCCTGTCCTCCCCCGTCCTCACCGCAGTCAGCCCCTTGCACGCTGTCAGTCGATGGGGCAGAGGAAGAAGCTGAGGCCGGGAGAGGTCCTGCCCCGAGATCGGCCAGGCCGTGAATACACCGGCCTGGCAGTTGTCCTTTTAGACCCAGCTCTGGTTTCCTTCTGACAGCCTCTCTGCCAGAGAACGCTGCTACTTCAGGCTGGGCGCTCAGGGCCGCTGTGTCCCCACTTGATGGCAAGACCGATGGCCAGAGAGCCTGTGCCGGGGCCGGGCTCTGCGGCTCAGGAGATGCCCTGTGCGCCCCCCACCCCCACCCCGCAGTGTCCTGTCCGTGAGAGGGGCATCTCAGCGGCTCCTTTCTCCCTGGTTGGCTGCGCCGGCCACACTGGGGGTTCCCAGAGGGAGTGTGCACTCACCCTGTGGGAACGGGCCTGGAGGGTCTCTTTGGTGCCTTTTGTTCCCTGTTATTAGCCCTTCCCATAAGTAGATTTATAAGCTTTGCTCTCACTTGCACTCACAGAGCAAAGTACACTTAGGTAAAGCCGGTGCTAAGCTGGGCGCTTTCGGTGAGGAAGCTTACGGGGAAGCTGCATCATCTCTTCCCAAAACTCAATCATACGCTTAACCAGAGGTGGGGGGAACCCAGTGACTCTCTCCTTTTTTAAACAGCAGTTTTCTTCCAAGGAGCATGCAGTTCATTTTTACAAATCTTAAGTGTAGCTTAGCTTTCAGTCGATTGAAGAGTCTAACTGCTTGTATTTTTATTTTTCTTTCTCATTATAAATCCAACATTTCCCTGACAGATGCACATGGTGATGTAGACATTTTTACAAACAATCCTATAAAGAGGTGTTGGGAATATAATATATGGGAGATGACCAGTTACAAACCGCGTGAGATAGGCAGGGCATAAACTGTGTAACTGGGTTGTTTTCATGGCTTTTGAAGTTGCAGTGCAGCAGGTGTCCAGGGCTCCTAGAATCAGAGGATTTAGACAGCTGGCCTGCTCCACCAGTAGCCCCCGCTGTCTTCAGCCCTCTCTGGAACCCTGGCCAGAGACTCATCAGATTTGTTCCTGGAGGGCCCAGGGAAAGACAGGAAACGTTGAATTGGGAGCAGCGGGTTTCTGCTAGGGGGTTATGGAGATTTCTTAGTCAACTTGGGTGTGGGTCGGGGCTGAGGCATTGGGCCCTACAGCCTGTGTTATGTTGAGAAAACAACACCTGTGGTGACATTTCTGAGGGAGGCTGAGACTGAGTTTCCGCTTTCTTAGATCAGCCCTGTGCTTGGCCCTCCTGAGGTCCCCATCTCAACTCGAGAACCACCACAAGATTATCACCTCAATGCGAGATGAGGGAATTTTGCGCTGCAGAATCTCAAGAGAAATCCCACATTCCCGCTTGAAAGGGAAAAGGGTACTTGACTCCCTTTATGCGACTCAGAATGTTCCCTAACATCCGTCCTCAGTGGAGAGGAGAACACACTTTATGGACTCAAAATGGGAAGAGACAGTATTCCCCTTAAAGGGCTTAATAGTAATCCGGAAATTCCCCTTCCAGCACAAAAGGGGACCTGACTTCCCTGAAGTAACTCGAGTGAGTTCCTGAGGTCCCCGTCATAACTCGAGAAATACGCCAGCCTCCGGCCATAATTCGAGAAACACCACAGAATTATCCCCTCAATGGGAGATGAGGAAATTTTGCTCTGCAGAATCTCAAGAGAAATCTCACATGACCGCTTGAAAGGCAAAAGGGTACTTGACTCCCTTTATGCGACTCAGAATGTTCCCTAGCATTAGTCCTCAGTGGAGAGGAGAACACACTTTAAGGACTCAAATCGAGAAGAGGCAATATTCCCATTTAACGGCTCGAGAGTAATCCGGAAGTTCCCCTTCGAGCAGAAAAGGGGACTTGACTTCCCTGAAGCAACCCGAGTGAGTTCCTGAGGTCCCCGTCGCAACTCGAGAATTACCCCCTGCATCCCGCCGCAACTCGAGAAAACCACAAAATTATCCCCTCAATGCGAGATGAGATAATTTTGCTCTGCGGAATCTCAAGAGAAATCCCACATGCCAGCTTGAAAGACAAAAGGGTACTTGATACACTTATTGCCACTCAGAAAATTCTATAAAATCCGTCCCCATTGGAGAGAACACACTATATGGACTCAACTCGAGAAGAATTCCTATTCCCATTAAAGGCCTAGAGAGTAATCTGGAAGTTCCCTTACCAGTACAAGAGGGGACCAGACTCCCCGAAGTAACTCGAGTGAGTTCCTGAGGTCCCCGTCGCAACTCGAGAAACACCACAAAATTATCCCCTCAATGCGAGATGAGGAGATTTTGCGATGCAGAATCTCAAGAGAAATCCCACATTCCCGCTTGAAAGGCAAAAGGGAACTTGAGTCCCTTTATGCGACTCAGAATGTTCCCTAACATCTGTCCACAGTGGAGAGGAGAACACACTTTATGGACTCAAATTGAGAACAGGCAATATTCCCATTTAACGGCTCGCGATTAATCTGGAAGTCCCCCTTCCAACACAAAAAGGGACTTGACTTCCCTGAAGCAACCCGAGGGATTTCCTGAGGTTCCCGTCATAACTCAAGAAGTACCTCCTGATTCCCGCCGCAACTTGAGAAACATCAGAAAATTATACCATCAATGCGAGATGAGGTAAATTTGCGCTGCAGAATCTCAAGAGAAATCCCACATTCCCGCTTGAAAGGCAAAAGGGTACATGACACACTTTAGGCCACTGAGAAAGTTCCCTATCATCCGTCCACATTGGAGAGGAGAACACACTTAATGGACTCAAATCGAGAAGAGGCCCTGTTCCCATTAAAGGTCTCGAGAGAAATCCAGAAGTTCCCCTTCCAGCACAAAAGGGGACCTGATTTCCCTGAAGTAACTCGAGTGAGTTCCTGAGGTCTCCGTCACAACTCGAGAAGTACCCCCAGCTTCCCGCCACAATTCGAGAAACACCACAAAATTATCCCCTCAATGCACGATGAGGAAATTTTGCGCTGCAGAATCTCAAGAGAAATCCCACATTCCCACTTGAAAGGCAAAAGGGTACTTGACACCCTTTAAGCGACTCAGAATGATCCCTAACATCCGTCGTCAGTGGAGAGGAGAACACACTTTATATACTCAAATCTAGAAGAGGCAATATTCCCATTAAAGGGCTTGAGAGTAATCCGGAAGTTCCATTTCAGGTGCAAAAGGGGACCTGACTTCCCTGAAGTAACTCGAGTGAGTTCTTGACGTCCCCGTCGCAACTCCAGAATTACCCCAGCTTCCCGCCGCAATTCGAGAAACACCACAAATTTATCCCCTCAATGTGAGATGAGGAAATTTTGCGCTGCAGAATCTCAAGAGAAATCCCACATGCCCGCTTGAAAGGCAAAAGGGTACTTGACTCCCTTTATGTGACTCAAAATGGTCCCTACATCCGTCCTCAGTGGAGAGTAGAGCACACTTTATGGACTCAGCTCGAGAAGAGGGCCTATTCCCATTAAAGGGATAGAGAGTAATCCAGAAGTTCCCCTTCCAGCACAAAAGAGTACCTGACTTCCCTGAAGTAACTCGAGTGAGTTCCTGAGATCCCCGTCGAAACTCGAGAAACAGCACAAAATTATCCCCTCAATGCAAGATGAGGAAATTTGCGTTGCAGTATCTCAAGACAAATCCCACATTCCCGCTTGAAAGGCAAAAGGGTACTTGACTCCCTTTATGCGACTTAGAATGTTCCCTAACATCCGTCCACAGTGGAGAGGAAAACACACTTTATGGACTCAAATCCAGATGAGGCAATATTCCCATTTAACGGCTCGAGAGTAATCCAGAAGTTCCCCTTCAAACACAAAAAGGGATTTGACTTCCCTGAAGGAACCCGAGCAAGTTCCTGAGGTCCCCGTCCCAACTCGAGAATTACCCCCAGCTTCCCGCCACAATTCGAGAAACACCACAAAATTATCTCCTCAATGCACGATGAGGAAATTTTGAGCTGCAGAATCTCAAGAGAAATCCCACATTCCCGCTTGAAAGTCAAAAGGGTACTTGACACACTTTATGCCACTCAGAAAGTTTCCTAACATCCATCCCCATTGGACAGGAGAACACACTTTAAGGACTCAACTCGAGAAAAGGCCCTATTCCCATTGAAGGGCTCGAGAGTAATCCGGAAGTTCCACTTCCAGCATAAAAGGGGACCTGACTTCCCTGAAGAAACTCGAGGGATTTCCTGAGGTCCCCGTTCCAACTCGAGAAGTACCCCCAGCTTCCCGCCGCAATTCGAGAAACACCACAAAATTATCCCCTCAGTGCGAGATGAAGGAATTTTGCGCTGCAGAATCTCAAGAGAAATCCCACATTTCCGCTTAAAAGGCAGAAGGGTACTTTACTCCCTTTATGCTACTCAGAATGGTCCTTAATTTCCGTCCTCAGTGGAGAGGAGAACACACTTTATGGACTCAAATCGAGAAGAGGCCCTATTCCCATTTAACGGCTCCAGAGTAATCCGGAAGTTCCCCTTCCAACAAAAAAGGGGACTTGACTTCCCTGAAGCAACCCGAGCGAGTTCCTGAGGTCCCCGTTGTAACTCGAGAAGTACCCTATGCTTCCTGCCGCAACTCGAGAAACACCACAAAATTATCCCCTTAAAGTGAGATGAGGTAATTTTGCGCTGCGGAATTTCAAGAAAAATCCCACATTCCCGCTTGAAAGGCAAAATGGTACTTGACACACTTTATGCCACTCAGAAAGTTTCCTAACATCGGTCCCCATTGGTGAGGAGAACACACGTAACGGACTCAACTCGAGAAGAGGCCCTATTCCCATTAAAGGGCTCGAGAGTAATCCGGAAGTTCCACTTCCAGCATAAAAGGGGACCTGACTTCCCTGAAGTAACTCGAGTGAGTTCCTGAGGTCCCCGTTCCAACTCGGGAAGTACCCCCAGCTTCCCGCCGCAATTCGAGAAACACCATAAAATTATCCCCTCAATGCGAGATGAGGAAATTTTCACTGCATAATCTCAAGAGAAATATCACATTCCCTCTTGAAAAGCAAAAGGGTACTTGACACCCTTTATGCTACTCAGAAAGTTTCCTCACAGCGCCGTCCCAATTGGATAGGAGAACTCACTTTATGGAATCAATTCGAGAAGAGGCCAATTTCCTTTTAACGGCTAGAGAGTAATCCCAAAGTTCCTCTTCCAACACAAAAGGGGACCTGACTTCCTTGAATCAACATTAGTGAGTTCCTGAGGTCCCTGTCGCAACTCGAGAAGTACCCCCAGCTTCCCGCCACAACACGAGAAACACCACAAAATTATCCCCTCAATGCGACATGAGGAAATTTTGTAGCAGAAACTCAAGAGAAATACCACATTCCCTCTTGAAAGGCAAAAGGTTACTTGACAACCTTTATGCGACTCAGAAATTTCACTAAAATCAGTCCACATTGGAAAGGAGAACACACTTTAAGGACTCAACTCGAGAATTGGCCAATTCCCTTTTAACTGCTCAAGAGTAATCCCGAAGTTCCTCTTCCAACACAAAAGGGGACCTGACTTCCTTGAATCAACACGAGCGAATCCTGAGGTCCCCGACGCGACTTGAGAAGTACATCGAGCTTCCGGCCGCAACTGGAGAAACACCACAAAATTATCCCCTCAATGCGAGATGAGGAAAATTTCGCTGGATAATCTCAAGAATAATCCCACATTCCTTCTTGAAAGGCAAAAGGGTACTTGATACCCTTTATGTGCCTCAGAAAGTTCCCTCACACAGCCGTCCCCATTGGAGAGGAGAACACACTTTATGGACTCAATTCGAAATGAGGCCCTATTCCCATTTAACGGCTTGAGAGTAAACCGGAAGTTCCCCTTCCAACACAAAAGGAGAACTGACTTCTCTGAAGAAAACCGAGCGAGTTCCTGAAGTGCCTGGAGCAACTAGAGAATTACCCCCAGCTTCCCGCCTCAACACGAGAAACCACAAAATTATCCCCTCAATGCGAGATGAGGAAATTTTCACTGCATAATCTCAAGAGTAATCCCACATTCCTGCTTGAAAGGAAAAAGGGTACTTGACACCCTTTATGCGACTCAGAAAGATCCCTCAAACAGCCATCCACATTGGAGAGGTGAACACACTTTATGGACTCAAATCGAGATTAGGCCCTATTCCCATTTAATAGCTCCAGAGTAAACCGGAATTTCCCTTTCCAAAACAAAAGGGGACCTGAATTCCCTGAAGAAACCCAGGCGATTTCCTGAGGTCCCCGTCGCAATTCGAGAAGTACCCCAGCTTCCCGCCGCAACTCGAGAAACACCACAAAATTATACACTCAATGCCAGATCAGGAAATTTTCGCTGCATAAACTCAAGAGTAATCCCACATTCCTGCTTGAAAGGCAAAAGGGTACTTGACACCCTTTATGCGACTCAGAAAGTTCCCTCACACAGCTGTCCCCATTGGAGAGGAGAACACAGTTTATGGACTCAATTCGACCTGAGGCCCTATTCCCATTTAACGGCTCCAGAGGAAACCGGAAGTTCCCCTTCCAGCACAAAAGAGGACATGACATCCCTGAAGTAACTCGAGTGATTTCCTGAGATCCCTGTCGAAACTCGAGAAACAACAAAAAATTATCCCTTCAATGCCAGATGAGGAAATTTTGCGCTGCAGAATCTCAACAGAAATCCCACATTCCCGCTTGAAAGGCAAAAGGGTACTTGGCTCCCTTTATGCGACTCAAAATGTTCTTTCACATCCGTCCACAGTGGAGAGGAGAACACACTTTATGGACTCAAGTGTAGAAGAGACAATATTCCCATTTAATGGCTCGAGAGTAATCCGCAAGTTCCCCTTCCAACCCAAAAGGGGACTTGACTTCCCTGAAGCAACCCTAGCAAGTTCCTGAGGTCCCCGTCCCAACTCGAGAATTACCCCCTGCTTCCCGACGCAACTCGAGAAACACCACAAAATTATCCCCTCAATGCCAGATGAGATAATTTGGCACTGCAGAATCTCAAGAGAAATCCCACATTCCCACTAGAAAGACAAAAGGGTATTTGACACACTTTATGCCACTCAGAAAGTTCCCTAACATCCGTCCCCTTTGGAGAGGAGAACACACTTTATGGACTCAACTCGAGAAGAGGCCCTATTCCCATTAAAGGGCTCGAGAGTAATCCAGAAGTTCCCCTTCCAACACAAAAGGGGACCTGACTTCCCTGAAGTAACGCGAGCGAGTTCCTGAAGTCCCCATTGCAACTCGAGAAGTAACCCCAGCTTCCCGCCGCAATACATGAAACACCGCAAAATTATCCCCTCAATGTGAGATGAGGAAATTTTGTGCTGCAGAATCTCCAGAATAATCGCCCATTCCCACTTGAAAGGCAAAAGGGTACTTGACTCCCTTTAGGCCACTCAGAATGTTCCCTAACATCCGTCCTCAGTGGAAAGGAGAACACACTTTATGGACTCAACTCGAGAAGAGGCACTATTCACATTTAACGGCACAAGAGTAATCCAGAAGTTCCCCTTCCAGCACAAAAGTAGACCTGACTTCCATGAAGTAACTCGAGTGAGTTCCTGAGGTCCCCGTCACAACTCGAGAAGTACCCCCAGCTTCACGCCGCAATTCGAGAAACATCACAAAATTATCCCCTTAATGCGAGATGAGGAAATTTTCGTTGCAGAATCTCAAGAGAAATCCCACATTCCCGCTTGAAAGGCATAAGGGTACTTGACTCCCTTTATGCGACTTAGAATGTTCCCTAACATCCGTCCTCAGTGGAGAGGAGAACACACTTTATGGACTCAAATCGAGAAGAGGCAATATTCCCATTTAACGGCTCGAGAGTAATCCGGAAGTTCCCCTTCCAACACAAAAGGGGACCTGACTTCCCTGAAGCAACCCGTGTGAGTTACTGAGGTCCTTGTCGCAACTCGAGAAGGACCCCCAGCTTCACGCCACAAATCGAGAAACACCACAAAATTACCCCTCAATGTGCGTGTGGAAATTATCGCTGCATAATCTCAAGAGTAATCCCACATTACCTCTTGAAATGCAAAAGGGTACTTGACACACTTTATGCGACTCAGAAAGTTCCCTCACACAGCCGTCCCCATTGGAGAGGAGAACTCACTTTATGGACTCAACTTGAGAAGAGGCCAATTCCCTTTTAACGGCTCGAGATTAATCCTGAAGTTCCACTTCCAACACAAAAGGGGACCTGAGTTCCCTGAATCAACCCGAGCGAGTTCCTGAAGTCCCCATCGCGAAACGAGAAGTGTCTCGAAATTCGGGCCGCAACTCGAGAAACACCACAAAATTAACCCCTCAATGCGAGATGAGGAAATTTTGCGCAGCAGAATCTCAAGAGCAATACCACATTCCCTCTTGAAAGGCAAAAGGGTACTTGACACCCTTTATGCGACTCAGAAATTTCTCTCACACAGCCGTCCACATTAGAGAGGAGAACACACTTTATGGACTCAATTCGAGATGAGGCCCTATTCACACTTAACGACTCGAGAGTAAACCGGAAGTTCCCCTTCCAACACAAAAGGGGACCTGACTTCCCTGAAGCAACCCGAGCGAGTTCCTGAGGTCCCCGTCGTAACTCAAGAAGTACTCCCAGCCTCCCACCGCAACTCAAGAAACACCATAAAATTATCCCCTCAATGCGAGATGATGAAATATTTCGCTGCAGAATCTCAAGAGAAATATCACATTTCCTCTTGAAAGGCAAAAGGGTACTTGACACCATTTATGCGACCAGAAATTTCCCTCACACAGCCATCTCCATTGGATACGAGAACTCACTTTATGGCCTCAACTCGAGAAGAGGCCCTATTCCCATTAAAGGGCTCCAGAGTAATCCGGAAGTTCCACTTCCAGCACAAAAGGGGACCTGACTTCCCTGAAGTAACTCGAGTGAGTTCCTGTGGTCACTGTCGCAACTCGAAAAGAACCCCCAGCTTCCCGCCGCAATTCGAGAAACACCACATAATTATCCCCTCAATGCGAGATGAGGAAATTTTCGCTGCATAATCTCAAGAGTAATCCCACATTCCCTCTTGAAAGGCAAAAAGGTACTTGACACCCTTTATGCGACTCAGAAAGTTCCCAGACTCAGCCGTCCCCATTGGAGAGGAGAACACACTTTAAGGACTCAACTCGAGAAGAGGACAATTCCCTTTTAACGGCTCGAGAGTAATCCCAAAGTTCCACTTCCAACAAAAAAGGGGACCTGACTTCCTTGAATCAACACGAAAGAGTTCCTGAGGTCCCTGTCGTGACTTGAGAAGTACCTCGAGCATCCGGTCATACCTCGAGAAACACCACAAAATTATCCCTCAATGCGAGATGACAAAATTTTCGCTGCATAATCTCAAGAGTAATCCCACATTCCTTCTTGCAATGCAAAATGACACCCTTTATGCGACTCAGAAAGTTCCCTCAAACAGCCGTCCCCATTGGACAGGAGAACACACTTTATGGACTCAACTCATAAAGATGCCAATTCCCTTTTAATGGCTTGAGAGTAATCCCGATGTTCCACTTTCAACACAAAAGGGGACCTGACTTCCCTGAATCAACCCAAGCAAGTTCCTGAAGTCCCCGTCGCGACTCGAGAAGTACCTCGAACTTCCGGCCGCAACTCGAGAAACACCACAAAATTATCCCCTCAATGCGAGATGAGGAAATTTTCGCTGTATAATATGAAGAGTAATACCACATTCCTGCTTGAAAGGCAAAAGGGTACTTGACATCCTTTATTCGACTCAGAAAGTTCCCTCACACAGCCGTCCCCATTAGGCAGGAGAACACACTTTATGGACTCAATTCGAGATGAGGCCCTATTCCCATTATAGGGCTTGAGAGTATCCTGAATTTCCCCTTCCTTCACAAAAGAGGAAGTTACTTCCCTGAAAAAACCCGAGCGAGTTCCTGAGGTCCCCGTCGCAACTCGAGAAGTACCCCCAGCTTCCCGCCGAAACTCGAGAAACACCACAAAATTATTCCATCAATGCGAGATGAGGAAATTTTGCGCTGGAGAATCTCAAGAGAAATCCCACATTCCGGCTTGAAAGGCAAAAGAGTACATGACACCCTTTATCCGACTCATAAATTTCCCTCACACAGCCGTCCCCATTGGAGAGGAGAACACACTTTATACACTCAACTCGATAAGAGGCCCTAAACCCATTTAACGGCTCAAGAGTAATATGGGACTTCCCTTTCCAGCACAAAAGTGGACCTGACTTGCCTGAAGAAACCCTAGCTAGTTCCTGAGGTCTGCTTCGCAACTCGAGAAGTACCCCCAGGTTCCCGCCCCAACTCGAGAAATACCACAAAATTATTCCCTCAATGCAACATGAAGAAAGTTTGCGCTGCAGAATCTAAAGAGAAAACCACATTCCCTCTTGAAAGGCAAAAGGGTACTTGATATCCTTTATTCTACTCAGAAAGTTCCCTCACACTGCCGTCCCCTTTGAAGAGGAGAACACACTTAATGGACTCAAATCAAGAAGAGGAAAATTCCGATTTAAAGGCTCGAAAGTAATCCCGAATTCCCCTTACATCACAAAAGGGGACCTGACTTCCCTGAAGCAACCCAAGCAAGTTCCTAAGCTCCACGTTGCAAATCGAGAAGGAACCCTGGCTTACTGCCCTAACTCAAGAAACACAACAAAATTATCCTCTCATGCGAGATGAGGAAATTGTGCACTGCAGAATCTCAAAAGGAATCCCACATTCCCGATTGAAAGGAAAAAGGGTACTTGACACACTTAATGCGACTCATACAGTTCCCTCAAACAGCCGTCCCCATTGGAGAGGAGAACACACTTTATGGACTCAACTCGAGAAGATGCCCTATTCCCATTTAAGAGCCTGAGAGTAATCTGGAAATTCCCCTTCCAACACAAAAGTGGACCTGACTTCCCTGAAGCAACCCGAATGAGTTCCTGAGGTCCCCGTCTCAACTCAAAAATTACCCCCAGGTTCCCGTCACAACTCGAGAAACACCAAAAAATTATCCCTCAATGAGAGATGAGGAAATTTTGCGCTGCAGATTCTCACGAGAAATCTCACATTCCAGCTTGAAAGGCAAAAGGGTACTTGAAACCCTTTGTGCGAATCAGAATGTTCCCTCAAACTCCCGACCCCATTGGAGAGGAGAACACACTTTATGGACTCAACACGAGAAGAGGCCAATTCCCATTTAAAGGCTCGAGAGTAATCCTGAAGTTCCCGTTCCAACACAAAAGGGGACCTGCCTTCCCTGAAGCAACCCGAGCGAGTTCCTGAGGTCCCGGTCGCAACTCGAGAAGTACCCCCAGCTTCCCGCCGCAACTCGAGAAATACCACAGAATTATTCCTTCAATGCAAGATGAGGAAAATTTCTGCTGCAGAACTCAAGAGATATCCCACATTGACTCTTCAAAGGAAAAAGGGTACTTGACAGCCTTTATGCGACTCAGAAAGTTCCCTCAAACAGCCCACCCCATTGAACAGAACACACTTTATGGACTCAACTCGAGTAGAGGCCCTATTTCCATTTAATGGCTGCAGAGTAATCCAGAAGTTCACCTTCCAGCACAAGAGGGGACCTGACTTCCCTGAAGCAACACGAGCGAGTTCCTGAGGTCCCGTCGCAACTCGAGAAGTACCCCCAGCTTCCCGCCGAAACTCGTGAAACACCATAGAATCATCCCCTCAATGCGAGGTGAGGAAATTTTACGCCGCAGAATTTCAAGAGAAATCAAACTTTCCCGCTTGATAGGCAAAAGGGTACTTGACTCCCTTTATGCAACTCAGAGAGTTCCCGCACACAGCCTTGCCCATTTGAGAGGAAAACCCACTTTTTAGACTCAACTCGAGAAGAGGCCCTATTCCCATTTAACGGCTGCAGAATAATCCGGAAGTTCCCCTTCCAGTAGAAAAGGGGACCTGAATTCCCTGAAGCAACCCGAGCGAGTTCCTGAGGTCCCGTCGCAACTCGAGAAGTACACCCAGCTTCCCGCCGAAATCCGAGAAACACCAGAAAATTATCCCCTCAACGGGAGATGAGAAAATTTTGCGCTGCAGAATCTCAATAGAAATCCCACATTCCTGCTTGAAAGGCAAAAGGTTACTTGACATCCTTTATGCGACTCAGAAAGTTCCCTAACATCCATCCCTATTGAGGAGGAGAACACACTTTATGGACTCAACTCGAAAAGAGGCCTTATTCCCATTTAAGGGCTCCAGAGTAATCCGGAAAATCCCCTTCCAACACGAAAGGGGACCTGATTTCAAGGAAACAACCGAGTGAGTCCCTGAGGTCCCCGAAGCAACTCGAGAAGTACAGCCAGCTTCCCGCCGCAACTCGAAAAACACCACTATATTATCCCCTCAATGCGAGATGATGAAATTTTGCGCTGCAGAATATCAAGAGAAAACCCACATTCCCGCTTGAAAGGCAAAATGGTACTTGACACCCTTTATGTAACACAGAAAGTTCCCTCAGACAGTCGTCCCCATTGGAGAGGAGAACACACTGTAAGAACTCAACTAGAGAAGAGGCCCTATTCCCATTTAACGGTTCGAGAGTAATCCAGAAATTCCACTTCCAACACAAAAGGGGACGTGACTTCCTTGAAGCAACCTGAGCGATTTCCTGAGGTCCACGTCGCAACTCGAGAAATACCCCCAGCTCACCCCGCAACTCGAGATACCACAAAATTATCTCCTCATTGCGAGATGAGGAAATTTTACGCTGCAGAATCACAAGAGAAATCCCACATTCCCGCCTCAAAGACAAAGATGTTCCCCTTCCAAAACGAAAGGAGACCTGACTCCCCAGGGACTACAAGAGCGAGTTCCTGAGGTCCCTGTCACAACACGAGAAGGACCCCAAGCTTCCCGCTGCAACTAGAAAAAAAACACAACATTCTGTACTCAAAGTGAGATGAGGAAAATTACCCCTACAGTGTCTGAAGAGAAATTCCACATTCCTGCTTGAAACGTGAATGGGTACTTGACACCCTTGATGAGACTCAAGATATTCCCTGGCATAGATTCCCCACTTGAGAGGAGAACACAATTCATGGACTCAAATTTAGATGAGGCCCTATTCCCATTCCACACCTCGAGAGTAATGTCGATGCGCCCCTACCAAAACCAAAGGAGACGTGAATTACAAGGGATTACACGAGTGAGTTCCTGAGGTACCCGGCGCAACTCGAGAAGGACCCCAAGTTTCCTGCCAGAACTCGAGAAAAACCACAAGATTCTGCACTCAAGGTGAGATGAGGAAAATTTGCCCTGCTGGGTCTCAAGAGAAATCCCACATTCCCGCTTGAAACGCCAATCGGTACTTGAGATGCTTTATGCTACTTAAGACATTCCCTGACAAAGCTGTCCCCACTTGAGAGGAGAACACAATTTGTGGACTCAACTTTAGATGAAGTCTTATTCCCTTTCCACATCTCGAGAGGAATTCAGATGTTTCCCTACCAAAACGAAATGAGACCAGACTTCCCAGGGAATAGAATAGCGAGTTCCTGAGGTCCACGTCGCAACTCGAGAAGGACCCCAAGCTTCCCGCTGAAACTCGAGAAAAAGCACAAGATTCGGCACTCAAGGTGAGATGTGGAATATTTACCCTGCAGAGTCTCAAGAGAAATCCCACATTCCCCCTTGAAACGCGAACGCGTACATGGAACCCTTAATGAGACTCAAGACATTCCCTGACATAGCTGTCCCCACTTAAGGAGAACACAATTTTTGGACTCAACTTTAGATGAGGCCCTATTCCCATTTCACGACTCGAGAATAACCCCGATGTTCCCCTTCCAAAACGAAAGGAGAACTGATTTCCCAGGGACTACACGAGTGAGTTCCTAAGGTCCCTGTCGCAACTCGAGAAGGACCCCAAGCTTCCCGCCGAAACTCGAGAAAAAGCACAAGATTCGGCACTCAATGTGAGATAAGGAAAGCTTCCCCTTCAGAGTCTCAATTGAAATTCCACATTCCCACTTGAAACACGAGCAGGTACTTGACACCCTTTATGTGACTCAGGACATTCCCTGACATAGCTGTCCCCACTTGAGAGGAGAACACATTTTATGGACTTAACTTTAGATGAGGCCCTATTCCCATTCCACACCTCGAGAGTAATCCCGATGTTCCCCTACCAAAACCAAAGGACACCTGACTTCCCAGCGAATACATGAGCGAGTCCCTGAGGTCCCCAACACAACTCAAGAAAGACCCCAAGATTTCGGCAACAACTCGAGAAAAACCACAAGATTCTGAACTCAAGGTATGATGAGGAAAATTTCCCCTGCAGATACTCCAGAGAAATCCCACAATCCCCCTTCAAACTAGAACAAGAACTTGACACCCTTCATGCGACTCAAGAAATTCCCTGACATAGCTGTCCCCACTTGAGAGGAGAACACAATTTTTGGACTCAAGTTTAGATGAGGCCCTATTCCCATTTAATGGCTCGAGAGTAATCGCAAAGTTCCCCTTCCAACACAAATAGGGAGCTGCCTACTCTGAAGCAACCAGAGCGAGGTCCTGAGGTCCCCGTTAAAAATCGAGAAGTACCCTAAGCTTCCGGGTGCAACTCGAAAAACACCACAAAATTATCCCCTCAATGCGAGATGAGGAAATTTTGCACTGCAGATTCTCAAGAGAAATCCCACATTCCCGCTTGAAAGGCAAAAGGGTACTTGACACCCTTTATGCTACTCAGAACGTTCCCTCACACAACGTCCCTTTAGGAGAGGAGAACACACTTTATGGACTCAACTTGAGAAGAGACCCTATTCTCTTTTAAGGGCTCGAGAGTAATACCGAAGTTCCCCTTCCAACACAAAGAAGGACCTGACTTCCCAAAGGAACCAGAGCGAGTTCCTGAGGTCCCCGCTGCAAGTCGAGAAGTACCCCCAGCTTCCCTCCGCAACTCGAGAAACACCACAAAATTATCCCCTCAATGCTACATGAGGAAATTTTCTGCTGCCGAATCTGAAGAGAAATCCCACATTCCCTCTTGAAAGGCAAAAGGGTAATTGACACCCTTTATGTGACTCAGAAAAATCCCTACAAGAACGAGTTCCTGAGGTCCCTGTCACAACTCGAGAAGGACCCCAAGCTTCCCGTCACAACTCGAGAAAAACCACAAGATTCTGCACTCAAGGTGAGATGAGGAAAATTTCCCCTGCAGAGTCTCAAGAGAAATCCCACATTCCCACTTGAAACGCCAATCGGTACTTGAAATGCTTTATTCTACTCAAGACATTCCCTGACATAGCTGTCCCCACTTGAGAGGAGAACACAATTCATGGATTCAAATTTGATGAGGTCTTATTCCCTTTCCAAACCTCGAGAGTAATCTTGATGTTCCCCTACCAAAACTAAATGAGTCCTGACTTCCCAGGGACTAGAATAGAGAGTTCCAGAGGTCCACAATGCAACCCGAGAAGGACCCCAAGTTCCCGCCGTAACTCGAGAAAAAGCACAAGATTCGGCACTCGAGGTGAGATGAGGAAAATTTACCCTGCAGAGACTCAAGAGAAATCCCACATTCCCCCTTGAAAAACGAACGGGTACTTGACACCCTTTATCCGACTCAAGACATTCCCTGACATGTCTGTCCCCACTTGAGAGGAGAACACAATTTATGGACTCAACATTAGATGAGGCCTTATTTCCATTCCACGCCTAAAGAGAAATCCCGATGTTCCCGTACCAAAACGAAGGGAGACCTGACCTACAAGGGACCCGGCGGCGAAGACTCGACGCGAGAGACGCTGGCCCCGGCGGCGCAGACGCGAAGCGAGAGATGCCGGCCCCGGTGCAACGAACCACGCAAAGAGGCTCAGCCGTGAGGAGCTACCCCAAGCCTGAGGCCAGGGCCGGCAGCCGAGAGGAGATACCCCACGTCCAACAGGCGGTGGCTGCACGGGCGCAGGAGGGCCGAGAGGAGCTACTCCACGTTTAAGGTCAGGAGGGGCGGCCTTGAAGAGATACCCCTCGTCCAAGGTAAGGTACAGTGGCTTCACTTTGCTGGAGCGGCTGTGAAGAGATTTTCCACGACCAAGGTAAGAGAAACCCAAATGAGACGGTAGGTATTGCTAGGGGGCACCAGGGGTCAGACAAACTGAAATCATAATCACAGGAAAATAGTCGATCTGATCACATGGACCACAGCCGAATGTGGTCCACTGGAGAAGGGAATGGCAAACCACTTCAGTATACTTGCCTTGAGAACCCCATGAACAGTGACAAAGGGCAAAATGATAGGATACTGAATGAGGAATTCCCCAGGTCGGTAGGTGCCCAGTATGCTACTGGAGCTCAGTGGAGAAATAACTATAGAAGGAATAAACGGATGGAGCAAAAGCAAAACGAATACCCAGTTGTGGATGTGACCAGTGATAGAAGCAAGGTCCGGTGCTGTAAAGAGCAAATTGCATAGGAACCTGGAATGTTAGGTCCATGAATCAAGGCAAATTGGAAGTGGTCAAACAGGAGATGGCAAGAGTGAACGTCGACATTCTAGGAATCAGTGAATTAAAATGGACTGGAATGGGTGAATTTAACTTGGATTACCATTATATCTACTACTGTGGGCAGGAATCCCTTAGAAGAAATGGAGTAGCCATCATGGTCATCAAAAGAGTCCGAAATTAGTACTTGGATGCAATCTTAAAAATGACAGGATGATTTCTGTTCGTTTCCAAGGCAAACCATTCAATATTACAGTAATCCAGGCCTATGCCCCAACCAGTAATGCTGAAGAAGTCGAAGTTAATCGGTTCAATGAAGACCTACAAGACCTTTTAGAACTAACACCCAAAAAAGATGTCCTTTTCATTATAGGGGACTGGAATGCAAAAGTAGGAAGTCAAGAAACACCTGGAGTAACTGGCAAATTTGGCCTTGGAGCACGGAATGAAGCAGGGCAAAGGCTAATAGAGTTTTGTCAAGAGAATGCACTAGTCATAGCAAACACCCTCTTCCAACAACACAAGAGAAGACTCTACACATGGACATCACCAGATGGTCAACACCGAAATCAGATTGATTATATTCTTTGCAACCAAAGATGGAGAAGCTGTATACAGTTATCGAAAACAAGACCAGGAGCTGACTGTGGCTCAGATCATGAACTCCTTATTGCGAAGTTCAGACTTAAATTGAAGAAGGTAGGGAAAACCACTAGACCATTCAGATATGACCTCAATCAAATCCCTTATGTTTATACAGTGGAAGTCAGAAATAGATTTAAGGGACTAGATCTGATTGATAGAGTGCCTGATGAACTCTGGACGCAGGTTCATGACATTGTATAGGAGACAGGGACCAAGACCATCCCCATGGAAAGGAAATGCAAATGTGCGAAATGGCTGTCTGTGGAGGCCTTACAAATAGCTGTGAAAAGAAGAGAGGCGAAAAGCAAAGGAAAAAAGGAAAGATATAAGCATCTGAATGCAGAGTTCCAAAGAATAGCAAGGAGAGATAAGAAAGACTTCCTCAGCGATCAATGCAAAGAAATAGAGGAAAACAACAGAATAGGAAAAACAAGAGATCTCTTCAAGAAAATTAGAGATTCCAACGGAACATTTCATGCAAAGATGGGCTCGATAAAGGACAGAAATGGTATGGACCTAACAGAAGCAGAAGATATTAAGAAGAGGTGGCAAGAATACATAGAAGAACTGTACAAAGAAAGATCTTCATGACCAAGATAGTCACGATAACGTGATCACTGACCTAGAGCCAGACATCTTGGAATGTGAAGTCGAGTGGTCCTTAGAAAGCATCACTACGAACAAAGCTAGTGGAGGTGATGGAATTCCAGTTGAGCTATTTCAAGTCTTGAAAGATGATGCTGTGAAAGTGCTGCACTCAATATGCCAGCAGATTTGGAAAACTCAGCAGTGGCCACAGGACTGGAAGAGGTCAGTCTTCATTCCAATCCCAAAGAAAGGCAATGCCGAAGAATGCTCAAACTACCGCACAATTGCCCTCATCTCACACGCTAGTAAAGTCATGCTCAAAATTCTCCAAGCCAGGCTTCAGCAATATGTAAACCGTGAACTCCCAGATGTTCAAGCAGGTTTTATAAAAGGCAGAGGCACCAGAGATCAAATTGCCAACATCTGCTGGATCATGGAGAAAGCGAGAGAGTTCCAGAAATACATCTATTTCTGCTTCATTGACTATGTCAAAGCCTTTGACTGTGTGGATCACAATAAACTGTGGAACATTCTGAAAGAGATGGGAATCCCAGACCACCTGACCTGCCTCTTGAGAAACCTGTATGCAGGTCAGGAAGCAACAGTTAGAACTGGACATGGAACAACGGACTGGTTCCAAATAGGAAAAGGTGTACGTCAAGGTTGTATATTGTCACCTTGCTTATTTAACTTATATGCAGAGTACATCATGAGGAACGCTGGGCTGGAAGAAGCACAAGCTGGAATCAAGATTGCCGGGAGAAATATCAATAACCTCAGATATGCAGATGACACTACCCTTATGGCAGAAAGTGAAGAGGAACTCAAAAGCCTCTTGATGAAAGTGAAAGAGGAGAATGAAAAGGTTGGTTTGAAGCTCAACATTCAGAAAACAAAGATCATGGCATCTGGTCCCATCACTTCACGGGAAATAGATGGACAAACAGTGGAAACAGTGTCAGACTTTGTTTTTTTGGTCTCCAAAAACACTGCAGATGCTGATTGAAGCCATGAAATTAAAAGACGCTTGCTCCTTGGAAGGAACGTTATGACCAAACTTGATAGTATATTAAAAAGCAGAGACAGTACTTTGCCAACCAAGGTCCGTCTAGTCAAGGCAATGGTTTTTCCCGTGGTCATGTATGGTTGTGAGAGTTGGACTGTGAAGAAGGATGATCGCCGAAAAATCAATGATTTTGAACTGTGGTGTTGGAGAAGACTCTTGGGAGTGGCTTATACTGCAAGGAGATCCAACCAGTCCATTCTAAAGGATATCAGTCCTGGATGTTCATTGGAGGGACTGATGCTAAAGCTGAAGCTGCAATACTTTGGCCACCTCATGCGACGAGTTGACTCACTGGAAAAGACTCTGATGCTGGGAAAGGTTGGGGGCGGGAGAAGAAGGGGACGACGGAGAATGAGATGGCTGGATGGCATCACCGACTCTGTGGACATGAGTTTGAGTGAACTCCGGGAGTTGGTGATGGACAGGGAGGCCTGGTGTGCTGTGATTCATGGGGTCGCGGAGAGTCGGACACGACTGAGCGACTGAACTGAACTGAACTGAACTGAAATGAGCTAGTTCCTGAGGTCCCTGTCGCAACTTGAAAAGGACCGAAAGCTTCCCGCTGCAACTCGAGAAAAACCACAAGATTTTGTACTCAAGGTGAGATGAGGAAAATTTCCCCTGCAGAGTCTCAAGGGAAATCCCACATTCCTGCTTGAAAGTCGAACGGGTACTTGACACCCTTGATGCGACTCAAGACATTCCCTGACATAGCTGTCCCCACTTGAGAGGAGAACACAATTTATGGACTCACCTTTAGATGAGGCCCTGTTCCCATTCCAGGCCTCAAGGGTAATCTCGATGTTCCCCTACCAAAAGGAATGGAGACTTGACTTCCTAGGGACTACACGAGTGAGTTCCTGAGGTCCCTGTCGCAACTCGAGAAGGACCCCAAGCTTACCGCCACAACTCGAGAAAAACAACAAGATTCTGCACTCAAGGTGAGATGAGGAAAATTACCGCTGCAGAGTCTCAAGAGAAATCCCACATTCCCCCTTGAAACGCGAACGAGTACTTGACACCCTTAATGCGACTCAAGACATTCCCTGATATAGCTGTCACCACTTGAGAGGAGAACACAATTTACGGACTCAACTTTAGATGAAGTCCTATTCCATTTCCACGCCGCAAGAGTAATGCCGATGTTTCCCTAAAAAAAACGAAAGCAAACCTGACTTCGCAGGGACTACACGAGCGTATTCCTGAGCTCACTGTCACAAATTGAGAAGGACCCCTAGCTTCCTGTCGCAACCCGAGAAAACCCACAATATTCCTCACTCAAAGTTAGATGAGGAAAATTTCCCCTGCAGAGTCTGAAGAGAAATCCCACATTGCCGCTTGAATCTCGAACGGGTATTTAACACCCTTGATGTGACTCAAGACATTATCTGCCATAGCTGTGTCCACTTGAGAGGAGAAAGCAATTTATGGACTCAACTTTAGATGAGGCCCTATTCCCATTCCACGCCTCGAGAGTAATTCCGATGTTCCCCTACCAAAATGAAAGGAGACCTGACTTCCAATGGACTATACCAGCGTGTTCCTGAGATCCCTTTCGCAACTCGAGAAGTACCCCAAGTTTCCCGCTACAACTCGAGAAAAACAACAAGATTCTGCATTCAAGGTGAGATGAGGAAAATTGACCCTGCAGAGTCTCAAGAGAAATCCAACATTCCCACCAGAAAGGCAGATGGGTACTTGGCACCCATGATGCGACTAAAGACATTCCATGACATAGCTGTCCCCACTTGAGAGAAGAACACAATTTATGGACTCAAATTTAGATGAGGCCCTATTCCCATTCCACGACTCGAGAGAAATCCTGATGTTCCCCTATCAAAAAGAAAGGAGACCTGAGTTCCGGGGGACTACACGAGAGAGTTCCTGAGGTCACTGTCGCAACTCTAGAAGGACCACAAGCTTCCCGCCGCAACTCGAGAAAAACTAGAAGATTTTGTACTCAAGGTGAGATGAGGAAAATTTCCACTGCAGAGTCTAAAGAGAAGTCCCACATTCCCACTTGAAATGCGAGCGGGTTCTTGACACCCGTGATGCTACTCAAGACATTCCCTGACATTGCTGTCCACACTTGAGAGGAGAACACAATTTATGGACTCAACTTTAGATGAGGCCCTATTCCCATTTCACCCCTAGAGAGTAATATCATGTTCCCCTACCAAAACGAAAGGAGGCCTGACTTCCCTGGGACTAAAGGGGGAGTTACTGAGGTCCTTGTCACAACTCGAGAGTGACCCCAATCTTCCCGCCACAATTCGAGAATAACCACAAGATACTGCACTCAAGGTGAGAAGGGGAAAATTTCCCCTGCAGAGTCTCAAGAGAAATCCCACATTCCCACTTGAAACTAGAACGGGTACTTGACACGCTTGATGCGACTCAAGACATACCCTGTCATTGCTGTCCCCACTTGGGAGGAGAACACAATTTATGGACTCAACTTTAGATGAGGCCCTATTCCCATTCCACGCCTTGAGAGTAATCCCGATGTTCCCCTAACAAAACGAAAAGTGACCTGACTTCACAGGGACTACACGAGCGAGTTCCTGAGGTCCCTGTCGCAACTCGAGAAGGACCCATGTTCCCGCCGCAACTCGAGAAAAATCACAAGATTCTGCACTCAAGGTGAGATGAGGAAAATGTTCCTTGGAGAGTCTCAAGAGAAATCCCATATTCCCGCTTGAAACGCGAACCGGTACTTGACACCCTGGATGCGACTCAAGACATTCCCTGACATAGCTGTCTCCACTTGAGAGGGGAACACAATTTATGGACTCAACTTTAGATGAGGTCCTATTCCCATTCCACACCTTCAGAGTAATTCCGATGTTCCCTTATCAAAAGGAAAGGAGACCTGACTTCCCAGTGACTACTCGAAAAGTTTCCTGAGGTCCTAAACGCAACGCAAGAAGGACCCAAGTTCCCACCGCAACGCGAGAAAAATCACAAGATTCTGCACTCAAGGTGAGATGAGGAAAATTTCCCCTGAAGAATCTCAAGAGAAATCCCATATTCTCATTTGAAACGTGAACCGGTACTTGACACCCTGGATGCGACTCAAGACATTCCCTGACATAGCTGTCCCAACTTGAGAGGGGAACACAATTTATGGACTCAACTTTAGATGAGGCCTTATTCCCAATCCACGCCTCGACGGTAATCCCGATGTTCCCCTATCAAAAAGAAAGGAGACCTGAGTTCCCAGGGATACACAAGCGAGTTCCTGAGGTCCCTGTTGGAACTCGAGAAGGACCCCAGCTCCCGCCACAAATCGAGAAACACCACAAGATTCTGCACTCAAGGTGAGATGAGGAAAATTTCTCCTGCATAGTCTCAAGAGAAATCCCACATTTCCGCTTGAAATGCGAATGGGTACTTGACACACTTGATGCGAATCAAGACATTCCTTGACATAGCTGTCCCCACTTAAGAGGAGAATACAATTTATGGACTCAAATTTAGATGAGCTCTTATTCCCATTCCTAGGCTCGAGAGTAATACCGATGTACCCGTACCAAAACGAAAGGAGACCTGACTTCCCAGGGACTACAAGAACGAGTTCCTAAGGTCCCTATCGCAACTCGGGAAGGACCCGAAGCTTCCTGCCACAACTCGAGAAAAACCACGAGATTTGCACTCAAAGTGAAATGAGGAAAATTTCCCCTTCAGAGTCTCAAGAGAAATCCCAAATTCCCGCTTGAAAAGTGAACGGGTACTTGACACCGTTGATGCAACTCAAGACATTCCCTGACTTTGCTGTCCCCACTTGAGAGGAGAACACAATAATGGACTCAACTTTAGATGAGGCCCTATTCCCATTCCACCCCTCTATAGCGATGTTCCCTTACCAAAAAAAAAGGAGACCTGACTTCCCAGGGAATACTCGAGCGAGGTCCTGAGGTTCCTGTAGCCACTCGAAAAGGACCACAATTTTCCTGCAAACTTGAGAAAAACCACATTATTCTGCACTCAAGGTGAGATGAGGATAATTTCCCATGCCGAGTCTCAAGAGAAATCCCACATTCCCGCATTAAATGTGAACGAGTATTTGAAACACTTGATGCGACTCAAGACATTCCCTGACATAGCTGTCCCCACTTGAGAGGAGAATACAATTTAAGGACTCAACTTTAGATGAGGCCCTATTGCCCTTTCACACCTAGAGAGAAATATCGTGTTCCCCTACCAAAACGAAAGGAGACCTGACTTCCCAGGGACTAAAGGGGGAGTTACTGAGGTCCCTTTAACAACTCGAGAGCGACCCCAATCTTCCCGCCGCAACTCGAGAATAACCACAAGATTCTGCACTCAAGGTGACATGAGGAAATTTTCCCCTGCAGATTCTAAAGAGAAATCCCACATTCCCGCTTGAAACGCGAACGGGTACTTGACACACTTGATGCGACTCAAGACTTTCCCGGAAAAAGCTGTAACTCCTTGAGAGGAGAACACAATGTATGGACTCAATTTTAGATGAGGCCCTATTCCCATTCCACGCTTCGAGAGTAATCCCGATGGTCCCCAACAAAACGAAAGGAGACCTGACTTCCCAGGGACAACACGAGCGACTTCCTGAGGTCCCTGTCGCAACTCGAGAAGGAACCAAAGCTTCCTGACGCAACTCGTGAAAAACCACAAGATTCTGCACTCAAGGTGAGATGAGGAATATTTCCCCTGCAGAGTCTCAAGAGAAATCCAACATTCCTGCTTGAAACCCGAAGGGGTATTTGACACCCTTGATGCGACTCAAGACATGCCCTGACATAGCTGTCCCCACTTGAGAGGAGAAAACAATGTATGGACTCAACTTTAGATGAGGCCCTATTCCCATTCCACGCCTCGAGAGTAATCCCGAAGTTCCCCTAGCAAAACGAAAGGAGACCTGACTTCCCAGGGACTACATCAGCGAGTTCCTGAGGTCCCTGTCGCAAGTTGAGAAGGACCCCATGCTTCACGCCTCAATACCAGGAAAACCACAAGATTCTGCACTCACGGTGAGATGAGGAACATTTCCCCTGCAGAGTCTCAAGGGAAATCCCACATTCCCGCTTGAAACGTGAACGGGTCCTTGACACCCTTTATACGACATAAGACATTCGCTGACATAGCTGTCCCCACTTGAGAGGAGAACACAATGTATGGACTCAATTTTAGATGAGGCCCTATTCCCATACCACCCCTCTATAGTAACCCGATGTTCCCCTACGATAACGAAAGGAGACCTGACTTCCCAGGGACTACACAAGTTAGTTCCTGAGGTCCCTGTCAAAACTCCATAAGAACCCCATTCTTCCCGCCACAACTCGAGAAAAACCACAAGATTCTGCACTAAAGGTGAGATGAGGAAAATTTCCCCTGCAGAGTATTAAGAGAAAACCCACATTCCCACTTGAAAAGCGAACAGGTTCTTGACACCCTTTATGCATCTCAAGATATTACCTAATTTAGCGGTTACCACATGAGAGGAGAACACAATTTATGGATTCAACTTTATATGAGGCCCTATTTCAATTCCACGCCTCGACATTAATCCCAATTTTCCACTAGCAAAACGAAAGGAGACCTGACTTCCCTGGGACTACACGAGCGAGTTCCTGAGGTCCCTGTCACAACTCGAGAGGGACCCCAAGCTTCCCGCCAAAACACGAGAAAAACCACAAGATTCCGCACTCAAGGTGAGATGAGGAACATTTCCCCTGCAGAGTCTCAAGAGAAATCCCACATTACCGCTTGAAACGCGAACGGATTCTTGACCCCCTTTATTCAACAAAAGACATTCCCTGACATAGCAGTCCCAACTTGAGAGGAGAACACAATTTATGGACTCAAATTTAGATGAGGGCCTATTCCCATTCCAAGCCTCGAGAGTAATCCCTATGTTCCCTTAGCCAAACAAAAGGAAACCTGACATCCCAGGGATTCCACGAGCTAGTTCCTGAGGTCCCTGTCCCAACTCGAGAAGGACCCCAAGCTTCCCGCCACAAGGCGAAAAAAAATACAAGATTCTGCACTCAAGTTGAGATGAGGAAAATTTCACCTGCAGTGTTTCAAGAGAAACCATACATTCCCTCTTGAAATGCGAAAGGGTACTTGACACACGTTATGCGAAACAAGACATTCCCTGACATTGCTGTCCCAACTTGAGAGGAGAACACAATATATGGACTCAACTTTAATGAGGCCCTATTCCCATTCCACGCCTTGAGAGTAACCCTGATTTTCCCCTATATAAACGAAAGGAGACCTGACTTCCCAGGGACTACATTAGCGAGTTAATGAGGTCCCTACACAACTCGAGAAGGACCCAAATCTTCCAGGGACAACTCCAGAAAAACCAAAAGATTCTGCACTCAAGGTTAGATGAAAAAAATTTCCCCTGCAAAGTCTCAAGAGAAATCCCACATTCCCGCTTGAAACGCAAACTGTCCTTTACACCCTTTATGCAACTACATACATTAACTGACATAGCTGTCCCCACTTGAGAGGAGAACATAATTTATGGACTCAAATTTATATGAGGCCCTATTAGTATTCCACGCCTCGAGAGTAATCCTGATGATCCCTTACCAAAACGAAAGACCTGAATTCCCAGGGACTACAAGAGCGTGTTCCTGAGGGCCCTGTGTCAACTCGAAAGGACCCGAAGCTTCCCGCCGGAACTCTTGAAAAACCACAAGATTTTGCACTCAAGGTGAGATGAGGAAAATTCCCCCTGCAGAGTCTCAAGAGAAATCCCACATTCTTGCTTGAAATGCGAATGAATACTTGACACCCTTTATGCGACTCAATATATTCCCTGACAAAGATGTCCCACTCGAGAGGAGAACACAATTTATTGACTCAACTTGAGATGAGGCCCTTTCCCATTCCACGACTTGAGAGTAATCCCAATGTTCCCCTACATAAATGAAAGGAGACCTGACTTCCCAGGCACTACACGAGCGAGTTTCAGAGCTCCCTGTCACAACTCGAGAAGGACCCCAAGCTTCCCGCTGCTGCACAAGAAAAACCAAAAGATTCTGCACTCAAGGTGAGATGAGGAAAATTACCCTGCAGAGTCTCAAGTGAAATCCCACATTCCCGCTTGAAACGCAATTGGTATTTGACAACATAGATGCGACTCAATACATTCCCTGACATAGCTGTCCCCACTTGAGAGGAGAACACAATTATGGACTCAACTTTAGATGAGGCCTTATTCCCATTCCAAGCCTGGAGAGTAATCCCGATGTTCCCCTACCAAAACGAAAGGAGACCTGACTTCCCAGGGACTACACGAGCGAGTTCCTGAGGTCCCCGTCGCAACTCGAGAAGGACCCCAAACTTCCCGCCGCAACTCGAGAAAAACCACAAGATTCTCCACTTAAGGTGAGATGAGGAATATTTCCCCTGCAGAGTCTCAAGAGAAATTCCCCATTCCCCCTTGAAACACGAACAGCTACTTGATACCCTTTATGCGACTCAAGACATACCCTGACATAACTGACCCACTTGAGAGGAGGACACAATTTATGGACTCAGCTTAAATGAGGCCCTGTTCCCATTCCACACCTCGTAGTAATCCCGATGTTCTCCTAATAAAACGAAATGAGACCTGACTTCCCAGAGACTACACGAGCGAGTTCCTGAGGTCCCTATCGCAACTCGAGTAGGACCCCAAGATTCCCGCCTCAACTCGAGAAAAAAAAAAAAAAAACTTTCTGCACTCAAGTTGAGATCAGGAAAATTCCTCCAGCAGAGTCTCAAAAGACATCGCACTTTCCCGCTTGAAATGTGCAAGGGTATTTGTCACTCTTTATGTGACTCAAGATATTCCCTCATATAGCTGTCCCCACTTGAGAGGAGAACACAATTTATGGACTAAACATTCGATGAGGCCCTACTACCATTCCACGCCTCGAGAGTAATCCCGATGTACACCTACATAAACGAAAGGAGAACTGACTTCCCAGGGAATACACGAGCGAGTTCCTGAGGTCCCTGTCGCAACTCGAGGAGGACTTCAAGATTCCCGCCTCAGCTAGAGAAAAACCACAAGATTGTGCACTCAAGGTGAGATGAGGAAAATTCCCCTGCAGAGTCTCAAGAGAAATCCCACATTCCAGCTTGAAACACAAAAGGGTGTTTGACACCCTTTATGCGACTCAAGAGATTCCTTGACATAGCTGTCCCCAGTTGGCAGGAGAATACAATTTATGGACTGAAATTTAGATGGATCCTATTCCCATTCCACGCCTCAAGAGTAATCCTGATGTTCCCCTACGAAAACGAAAGGATACCATCTTCCCAGGGACTACAGGAGCGAGTTCCTGAGGTCCCTGTCGTAACTCGAGAAGGACACCAATCTCCCCGCTGCAACTCGAGAAAAACCACAAGATTATGCACTCAAGGTGAAAGGAGGAAAATTTCCCCTGCAGGGTCTCAAGAGAAATCCCACATTCCCGCTTGAAAGGTGATCGGGTACTGGACACCCTTTATGCGACTCAAGACATTCCCTAACATAGCTGTCCCCATTTGAGAGGAGAACACAATATATGGGTCAACTTGAGATGAGAGTCTATTCCCATTCAACGCCTCGAGAGTGATCCCGATGTTCCCCTACCAAAACGAAAATAGACCTGACTTTCCAGGGGCTACACGAGCGATTTCCTGAGGTCTCTGTCGCCACTCGAGAAGGACCCAAAGCTTCCGCCGCAACCCGAGTAAAACCACAAAATTCTGCACTAAAGGTGAGATGAAGAATATTTCCACTGCAGAGTCTCAAGAGAAATCTCACATTACCGCTTGAAACGCGAACGGGTACTTGACATCCTTGATGCGACTCAAGACTTTCCCTGACATAGCTGTCCACTCTTGAGAGGAGAACACAATTTATGGACTGATTTTTAGATGAAGCCCTATTACCAATCCACGCTTCGACAGTAAACCCGATGTTCCCTTACCAAAACGAAAGGAAACCTGACATTCCAGGGACAACACGAGTGAGTTACTGAGGTCCCTGTCGTAACTCGAGAAGGATCCTAAACTTCCCGCCGAAACTCCAGAAAAACCACAAAATTCTACACTCAAGGTGAGATGAGGAAAATTTGCCCTACAGAGTCTCAAGAGAAATCTCAGAATCCTGCTTAAAACGCGAACGGGTACTTGACACCCTTTTTGTGACTGAAGACATTCCCTGACATAGCTGTCCCCACTTGAGAGGAGAACACAATGTAAGGACTCAACTTTAGATGAGGCCATATTCCCATTCCAAGCCTCGAAATTATTACCCATGTTCCCCTACCAAAACTACAGGAGACCTGACTTCCCAGGGATTACATCAGCGAGTTCCTGAGGTTCCTGTCGAAATTCGATAAGGACCACAAGCTTCCCGCTGGAACTCGAGAAAAACCACAAGATTCTGCACTCAAGGTGAGAAGAGGAATATTTCCGCTGCAGAGTTTCACGAGAACTCCCACATTCCCGCTTGAACCAGAACGGGTACCTGACATCCTTTATGCAACTCAAGACATTCCCTGACATAGCTGTCCCCACTTTAAGGAGAACACAGTTTATGGACTCTACTTGAGATGAGGGCCTATTCCCATTCCACACCTCGAGAGTAATCCTGATGTTTTCCTACTGAAACGAAAGGAGTCCTGACTTCCCAGGGAGTACACAAGCGAGATCCTGAGATCCCTGTCGCAACTCGAGAAGGGCCCCAAGCTTCCCGCCGCAACTTGAGAAAAACCACAAGATTCTGCACTTAAGGTGATATGAGGAACATTTCCCCTGCAGAGTCTCAAGAGAAATCCCCCGTTCCCCCTTGAAACACGAACAGGTATTTGACACCCTTTATGCGACTCAAGACATACCCTGTCATAGCTGACCCACTTGTGAGGAGAACACAATTTATGGACTCAGCTTTAGATGAGGCCTTGTTCCCATTCCACGCCTCGTAATAATCCTGATGTTCTCCTAAGAAAACGAAATGAGAACTGACTTCCCAGAGACTACACGAACGAGTTCCTGAGGTGCCTATCGCAACTCGAGGAGGACCCCAAGATTTCCACCTAAACTCGAGAAAAAAAAAACAAGTCTCTGCACTCAAGTTCAGATCAGGAAAATTCCTCCTGCAGAGTCTGAGGAGACATCCCACTTTCCCACTTGAAACGCCAATGGGTATTTGTCACTCTTTATGTGACTCAAGACATTCCCTCACATAGCTCTCCCCACTTGAGAGGAGAACACAATTTATGGACCAAACTTTAGATGAGGCCCTACTCCCATTCCACACCTTGAGAGTAATCCCGATGTACACCTTCATAAACGAAAGGAGAACTGATTTCCCAGGGAATACACGAGCGAGTTCCTTAGGTCCCTGTCACAACTCGAGGAGGACTCCAAGATTCCAGACGCAACTCGAGAAAAACCACTAGATTCTGCACTCAAGGTGAGATGAGGAAAATTTTCACTGAAGAGTCTCAAAAGAAATCCCACATTCTCGCTTGAAACACGAAAGTGTACTTGACATCCTTTATGTGCCTCAAGACATTCCTTGACATGCTGTCCCCACTTGAGATGAGAACACAATTTATGGACTCACCTTTAGATGAGGCCCTATTCCCATTCCACGCCTCGAGGGTAATCCCGATGTTCCCCTAATAAAAAGATATGGGACGTGACTTCCCAGAGACTACATGAATGAGTTCCAGAGGGCCCTGTCGCAAATCAAGGAGGACCCCAAGATTCCACCGCAACTCGAGAAAAACAACAAGATTCTGCACTCAAGGTGAGATGAGGAAAATTCCTCCTGCAGAGTCTCAAGAGAAATCCCACATTCCCACTTGAAACGTGAACGTGTACCTGACACCCTTTTTGCTACTCAAAATATTCCCTGACAAAGCTGTCCCGACTTGAGAGGAGAACACAATTTATGGACTCAACTTTAGATGAGGCCCTACTCCCATTCCACTCTTCGAGAGTAATCACGATGTTCACCTACATAAACGAAAGGAGACCTGACTTCCCAAGGAGTACATGAGCGAGTTCCTGAGGTCCCTGTCACAACTCAAGAAAGACCCTAGGCTTCCCGCCGCAACTCGAAAAAAACCACAAGATTCTGCACTCAAAGTGAGATGAGGAAAATTTCCCCTGCAGATTTTCATGAGGAATCCCTCATTCCTGCTTGAAACGCAAACGGGTACTTGACACCCTTTATGCGACTCAAGACATTCCCTGACATAGCTGTCCCCACCTGAGAGGAGAACACTATTTATGGACTCAACGTTAGAGGAGGCTCCATTCCCATTCCGTGCTTCCAGAGTAATCCCCAAGTTCCCCTACCAAAATGAAAAGAGACCTGATTTCCCAGGGACTACACGAGCCAGTCACTGAGGTCGCTATGGCAACTCCAGAACGACCCCAGGCTTCCCGCCACAACTAGAGAAAAACCACAATTTGCTGCACCCAAGGTAGGATGAGGAAAGTTTCCCCTGCAGATTTTCATCAGGAATCCCTCATTCCCGCTTGAAACGCAAAAGGGTACTTGACACCCTTGATGCGACTCAAGATATTCCCTGACATAGCTGTCCCCACTTGAGAGGAGAACACGGTTCATAGACTCAGCTTTAGAAGAGGCCCTATTCCCATCCCACAGCTCAAGAGTAATCCCGATGTTCCCCTAACAAAAAGATAGGAGACCTGACTTCCCAGGGAGTATACGAGGGAGTTCCTGAGGTCCCTGTAGCAACTCGAGAAGGACCCCAAACTTCCCGCAGCAAATCGAGAAAAACCACAAGATTCTGCACTCAAGTTGAGGAGGAAAATTTCCCCTGCAGAGTCTCAAGAGAAATTCCACATTCCCGCTTGATACTGGAACGAGTGCTTGACACCCTTTATGCGAATCAAGACATACCCTGACATAGCTGTGCCCACTTGAGGAGAGAAAATACTTTATGGACTCAAAGATAGATGAGGCCCCACTCCTATTCCACGCCTCGAGAGAAATCCCAAAGTTCCCCGACCAAAACAAAAGGAGACCTGTTTTCCCAGGGACTACACGAGCGAATTCCTAAATTCCCTGTCACAACTCGAGAAGGACCCCAAACTTCCCGCCTCAACACGAGAAAAACCACAAGATTCGGCACTCAAGTGAGATGAGGAAAATTTCCCCTGCAGAATCTCAAGAGAAATCGCACATTCCCGCTAGAAACGTGAACGGGTGCTTGACACGCTTTATGTGACTCAAGACATTCCCTGACATAGCTGTCCCCACTTGAGAGGATAACATAGTTTATGGAATCAAGTAATCCCGAATTTCCCTTACCAAAACGAAAGGAGACCTGACTGCCCAGGGACTACACGAGCGAGTTCCTGAGGTCCCTGTGGCAACTCGAGAAGGACCCCAAGCTTCCCATCGCAACTCGAGAAATACCACAAGCTTCTGCACTCAAGTTGAGAGGAGGAAAACTCCCCTGCAGAGTCTCAAGAGAAATTTCACATTTCCACCTGAAACTCAAATGGGTACTTGACACCCTTTATGTGATTCAACACATACCCTGAGATAGCTGTCCCCACTTGAGAGGAGAAAATAATTTATCGGCTCAACGATCGATGAGGCCCCATTCCTATTCCTCACTTCGAGAGTAAACCCGATGTTCCCCGACCAAAACAAAAGGAGACCTGTCTTCCCAGGGACTACATGAGCGAGTTCCTAAAGTCCCTGTCGCAACTCGAGCATGTCTCCCAATTTCCCACCGCAACTCGAGAAAAACCAAAGATTCTGCATTCAAGGTGAGATTAGGAAAATTTCCCCTGCAGAGTCTCAAGACAAATCCCACATTCCCACTTGAAACGTGAACGGATACTTGACACACTTTAATCGACTCAAGACCTTCACTGACATAGCTGTCCCCATTGGAGAGGAGAACACAATTTATGGACTCAGCTTTAGATGAGTCCCTATTCCCATTTTACGCCTTGAGATCAATCCCCGTGATCCCCTACCAAAACGAAAGGAGACCTGACTTCCCAGGGACTACACGAGCCAGTCACTGAGGTCGCTATGGCAACTCCAGAAGGACTCCAAGCTTCCCGCCACAACTAGAGAAAAACCACAAGTTTCTGCATCCAAGGTGAGATGAGGAAAATTTCCCCTGCAGATTTTCATGAGGAATCCCTCATTCCTGCTTGAAACGCAAACGGGTACTTGACACCCTTGATGCGACTCAAGACATTCCCTGACATAGCTGTCCCCACCTGAGAGGAGAACACTATTTATGTACTCAACGTTAGAGGAGGCCCCATTCCCATTCCGTGCCTCGAGAGTAATCCCCAAGTTCCCCTACCAAAATGAAAGGAGACCTGACTTCCCAGGGGCTACACGAGCCAGTCACTGAGGTCGCTATGGCAACTCCAGAACGACCCCAGGCTTCCCGCCACAACTAGAGAAAAACCACAAGTTGCTGCACCCAAGGTAGGATGAGGAAAGTTTCCCCTGCAGATTTTCATCAGGAATCCCTCATTCCCGCTTGAAACGCAAACGGGTACTTGACACCCTTGATGCGACTCAAGATATTCCCTGACATAGCTGTCCCCACTTGAGAGGAGAACACAGTTCGTAGACTCAGCTTTAGATGAGGCCCTATTTCCATCCCACGCCTCAAGAGTAATCCCGATGTTCCCCTAACAAAAAGATAGGAGACCTGACTTCCCAGGGAATATACGAGGGAGTTCCTGAGGTCCCTTTCGCAACTCGCGTAGGACCCCAAACTTCCCGCCACAAATTGTGAAAAACCGCAAGATTCTGCACTCAAGGTGAGATGAGGAAAATTTCCCCTGCAGAGTATCAAGAGAAATCCCACATTCCCGCATGAAACGCGAACGGGTATTTGACACCCTTTATGCGACTCGAGACATTCCCTCACATAGCTGTCCCCACTTGAGAGGATAACATAGTTTATGGAATCAAGTAATCCCGAATTTCCCCTACCAAAACGAAAGGAGAACTGACTGCCCAGGGACTACGCGAGCGAGTTCCTGAGGTCCCTGTAGCAACTCGAGAAGGAACCCAACCTTCCCGACGCAACTCGAGAAAAATCTCAAGAATCTGCTCTCAAGGTGAGATGAGGAATATTTCCCCTGCAGAGTCTCAAGAGAAATTTCACATTCCCGCTTAAACCCGAACGGGAAATTGACACCCTTTTTGCGACACAAGACATTCCCTGACTTAGCTATCCCCACTTGAGAGAAGAACACAGTTTATAGACTCAGCTTTAGATGAGGCCATATTGCCATTCCACACCTCGAGAGTAATCCCGGTGTTCCCCTAACAAAAAGAAAGGAGACCTGATTTCCCAGGAAATACACGAGGGAGTTCCTGAGGTCCCTGTGGCAACTCGAGAAGGACCCCAAGCTTCCCGTCGCAACTCGAGAAATACCACAAGCTTCTGCACTCAAGTTGAGAGGAGGAAAATTTCCCCTGCAGAGTCTCAAGAGAAATTCCACATTCCCGCTTAATACTCGAACGAGTGCTTGACACCCTCTATGCGAATCAAGACATATTCTGACATAGCTATCCCCACTTGAGAAGAGAAAATAATTTATGGAATCAAAGATAGATGAGGCCCCATTCCTATTCCACGCCTCGAGAGAAATCCCAATGTTCCCCGACCAAAACGAAAGGAGACCTGTTTTCCCAGGGACTACACGAGCGAATTCCTAAATTCCCTGTCACAACTTGAGAAGGACCCCAAGCTTCCCGCCTCAACACGAGAAAAACCACAAGATTCGGCACTCAAGTGAGATGAGGAAAATTTCCCCTGCAGAATCTCAAGAGAAATCCCACATTCCCGCTAGAAACGTGAACGGGTGCTTGACACGCTTTATGTGACTCAAGACATTCCGGAACATAGCTGTCCCCATTTGAGAGGAGAACAAAATTTACAGACTTAACTTTAGATGAGGCCTTTGTCCCATTCCACGGTTTGTGAGTAATTCCGATGTTCCCCTCCAAAAATGAAAGGAGACCTGACTTTCCCAGGAATCCACGAGCGAGTTCCTGAGGTCCCCGTCGCAACTCGAGAAGGACTCCAAGCTTCCCGCCGCAACTTGATAAAAACCACAAGATTCTGCACTCAAGGTGAGATGAGGAAAATTTCCCCTGCAGAGTATCAAGAGAAATCCCACATTCCCGCATGAAACGCGAACGGGTACTTGACACCCTTTATGCGACTCGAGACATTCCCTGACATAGCTGTCCCCACTTGAGAGGATAACATAGTTTATGGAATCAAGTAATCCCGAATTTCCCCTACCAAAACGAAAGGAGACCTGACTGCCCAGGGACTACGCGAGCGAATTCCTGAGGTCCCTGTGGCAACTCGAGAAGGAACCCAACCTTCCCGATGCAACTCGAGAAAAATCTCAAGAATCTGCACTCAAGGTGAGATGAGGAATATTTCCCCTGCAGAGTCTCAAGAGAAATTTCACATTCCCGCTTAAACCCGAACGGGAAATTGACACCCTTTTTGCGACACAAGACATTCCCTGACTTAGCTGTCCCCACTTTAGAGGAGAACACAGTTTATAGACTCAGCTTTAGATGAGGCCATATTGCCATTCCACACCTCGAGAGTAATCCCGATGTTCCCCTAACAAAAAGAAAGGAGACCTGATTTCCCAGGAAATACATGAGGGAATTCCTCAGGTCCCTGTGGTAACGCGAGAAGGACCCCAAGCTTCCCGTCGCAACTCGAGAAACACCACAAGCTTCTACACTCAAGTTGAGAGGAGGAAAATTTCCCCTGCAGAGTCTCAAGAGAAATTCCAAATTCCCACCTGAAACTCAAATGGGTACTTGACACCCTTTATGCGACTCAAGATATACTCTGAGAAGGCTGCCCCACTTGAGAGGAGAAAATAATTTATGGACTCAACGATAGATGAGGTCCCATTCCTATTCCACGCTTCGAGACTAATTCCCAAACAAAACAGAAGAAGAACTGTCTTCCCAGGGACTACACAAACGAGTTCCTAAAGTCCCAGTCGCAATTCGAGAAGGACCCCCAATTTCCCACTGCAACTCAGGAAAAACCACAAGATTCTGCATTCAAGGTGAGATTAGGAAAATTTCCCCTGCCGAGTCTCAAGGCAAATCCCACATTCCCACTTGAAACGCGAACGGATACTTGACACACTTTAATCGACTCAAGGCCTTCACTGACATAGCTGTCCCCATTGGAGAGGAGAAGACAATTTATGGACTCAGCTTTAGATGAGTCCCTATTCCCATTTTACGCCTTGAGAGCAATCGCCATGTTCCCCTACCAAAACGAAAGGAGACCAGACTTCCCAGGGACTAAACGAGCCAGTCACTGAGGTCGCTATGGCAACTCCAGAAGGACCCCAAGCTTCCCACCACAACTAGAGAAAAACCACAAGTTTTTGCACCCAAGGTGAGATGAGGAAAATTTCCCCTGCAGATTTTCATGAGGAATCCCTCATTCCTGCTTGAAACGCAAACGGGTACTGGACACCCTTGATGCGACTCAAGACATTCCCTGACATAGCTGTCCCCACCTGAGAGGAGAACACTATTTATGGACTCAACGTTAGAGGAGGCCCCATTCCCATTCCGTGCCTCGAGAGTAATCCCCAAGTTCCCCTACCAAAATGAAAGGAGACCTGACTCCCAAGGGCTACACGATCCAGTCACTGAGGTCGCTATGGCAACTCCAGAAGGACCCCAGGCTTCCCGCCACAACTAGAGAAAAACCACAAGTTGCTGCACCCAAGGTAGGATGAGGAAAGTTTCCCCTGCAGATTTTCATCAGGAATCCCTCATTCCCGCTTGAAACGCAAACGGGTACTTGACTCCCTTGATGCGACTCAAGATATTCCCTGACATAGCTGTCCCCACTTGAGAGGAGAACACGGTTCATAGACTCAGCTTTCGATGAGGCCCTATTCCCATCCCACACCTCAAGAGTAATCCCGATATTCCCCTAACAAAGAGATAGGAGACCTGACTTCCCAGGGAATATACGAGGGAGTTCCTGAGGTCCCTGTGGCAACTCGCGTAGGACCCCAAACTTCCCGCCGCAAATCGAGAAAAACCACAAGATTCTGCACTCAAGTGAGATGAGGAAAATTTCCCCTGGAGAATCTCAAGAGAAATCCCACATGCCTGCTTGAAATGCGAACGGGCACTTGACACTCTTTATGTGACTCAAGACATTCCTGACACAGCTATCCACACTTGAGAGGAGAAAACAATTCATGCACTCAACTTTGGATGAGGCACTATTCCCATTCCTCGCTTCAATAGTAAACGCGATGTTCTGCTACCAAAACGAAAGGAAAACTTACTTCCCTGGGACTACACAAGCGAGTACCAGATGTCCATTTGGCAAATGGAGAAGGACCCCAAGCTTCCCACCGCAACTCGAGAAAAACCACAAGATTCTGCACTCAAGTGAGATGAGGAATATTTCCCCTGTAGAATCACAAGAGAAATACCACATTCCCGCTTGAAACTGAACGGGTACCTGACACCCTTTATGCGACTCAAGGTATTCTGGAACATAGCTGTCCCCACTTGAGAGGAGAAAAAAAATTTGGACCTAATTTTAGATGAGGTCCTATTCCCATTCCATGCTTTTTGAGTAATTCCGATGTTCCCCTACCAAAACGAAAGGAGATCTGACTTCCCTGGGACTACACGAGCGAGGGCCTGACTTCCCTCTCGCAACGCAAGAAGGACCCCAAGCTTCCCGCCGAAAAACGAGAAAAACCTCCAGAATCTGCATTCAAGGTGAGGTGAGCAAAATTTCCCCTGCAAAGTCTTAAGAAAAATCCCACATTCCCGCTTGAAACCCAGAAGTGTACTTGACACCCTTTATGCGAATCAATACATTCCCTGACACACCTGTCCCCAATTGAGAGAGAACACAGTTTATGGACACAGCTTTAGATGAGGTAATATACCCATTCCACACCTCGAGAGTAATCCCTTTGTTCCCCTACCAACATGAAAGGAGACCTGACTTCCCAGGGACGACACGAGTGATATCACCATGTCCCAGTGGCATTTCGAGAATAACCCAACGCTTCCCACCGCAACAGGAGAAAAACCACAAGATTCTCCACTCAAAGTGACATGAGGAAAATTTCCCCTGCAGAGTCTCAAGAGATATCCCACATTCCTGCATGAAACGTGAACGGGTACTTGACATCCTTTATGCGACTCAAGACATTCTCTGACAGAGCTGTCCCCACTTGAGAGGAGAACACTATTTATGGACTCAACGTTAGATGAGGCCCCATTCCCATTCCATGCCTCGAGAGTAATCCCAATGTTCCCCTACCAAAATGAAAGGGGACCTGACTTCGCATTGACTACACAAGGAAGTTCTTGAGGTCCCTGTCGCAACTCGAGAAGGACCCCAAGCTTTCCGCCGTAACTTGAGAAAAACCACAAGATTCTGCACTCAAGGTGAGATTAGGGAAATTTCCCCTGCAGAGTCTCAAGACAAATCCCACATTCCCGCTTGAAACGTGAACGTGTACTTGACACACTTTATTCGACTCAAGACATTCCCTGACATAGCTGTCCCCATTGGAGAGGAAAACACAATTTATGCACTCAGTTTTAGAGGAGTCCCTATTCCCATTTTATGCCTCGAGAGTAATACCGATGTTCCCCTACCAAAACGAAAGGAGACCTGACTTCCCTGGGACGACACGAGCGAGTTTCTGAATTCCCAGTAGCAACTTGAGAAGGACCCCAAATTCCCGCCGCAACTCGAGAAAAACCACAAGTTTCTGCACCCAAGGTGAAACGAGGAAAATTTCCCCTGCAGATTTTCATGAGGAATCCCTCATTCCCGCTTTAAACGCGAACGGGTACTTGACACACTTTTTGTGACTCAAGACATTCCCTGACATAGCTGTCCCCACTTGAGAGGAGAACACATTTTATGGACTCAACTTTAGATGAGTCCCCATTCCATGCCTCGAGAGTAATACCGATGTTTCCCTACCAAAACGAAAGGAGACCTGACTGACCAGGGACTACAAGAGCACGTTCCTGAGGTCCCTGTCACAACTCGGAAGGACCCCAAGCTTCCCGCCTCAACAGGAGAAAAACCACAAGATTCTGCACTCAAAGTGAGATGAGGAAAATTTCCCCTGCAGAGTCTCAAGAGAAATCCCACATGCCTGCTTGAAATGCGAACGGGTACTTGACACCCTTTATGCGACTCAAACATTCCGTGACACTGCTGTCCCCACTTGAGAGGAGAACACAGTTTATGGACTCAACGTTAGGTGAGTCCCCATTCCCATTCCACGCCTCAGAGTAATCCCGAATTTCTCCTACCAAAATGAAAGAAGACCTGATTTCCCAGGGACTACATGATTGCGTCTCTGAGGTCCCTGTCGCAACTCGAGAATGACCCCAAGCCTAATGCCACAACTCAAGAAAAACCACAAGAATCTGCACTCAAGTTGAGAGGAGGAAAATTTCCGCTTCAGAGTCTCAAGAGAAATCCCACATTCCCGCTTGAAACGCGAACGGGTACGTGACACACTTTATGCAACTCAAGACATTCTCTGACATAACTGTCCCAATTTGAGAGGAGAACACAGTTTATGGACTCAGCTTTAGATGAGGCCCTATTCCCTTTCCACGCCTCGAGAGTAATCCCGATATTCCCCTACCAAAACGAAAGGAGACCTGACTTCCCAGGGACTACATGAGCGTGTTCCTAATATCCCTGTGGCAACTCCAGAAGGACCCCAAGCTTCCCGCCGCAACTTGATAAAAACCACAAGATTCTGCCCTCCAGGTGAGATGAGGAAAATTTCCCCTTCGGAGTCTCAAGAGAAATCCCAAATTCCCAATTAACGCAAACGTGTATTGATACCCTTTATGGAATTCAAGACATTCCCTGACATATCTGTTCCCACTTGAGAGGAGATCACTGTTTATGGACACAACTTTAGATGAGGCCCTATTCCCATTCCACGACTGGGGTGTAATCCCGATGTTCCCTTACCAAAATCAAAGGAGACCAGACTTCCCAGGGACTACACGAGTGAGTTCCTGCGGTCCGTGTCGCAAATCAAAAAGGACTCCAAGCTACCCGCTGCAACTCGAGAAAAACCACAAGATTCTTCACTCAGGGTTAGATGAGGAAAATTTCCCCTGCTGAATCTTAAGAGAAATGCCACATTCCCGCATGAAACACGAACGGGTACTTGACACCCTTTATGCGACTCGAGACATTCCCTGACATAGCTGTCCCCACTTGAGAGGATAACATAGTTTATGGAATCAAGTTAGATGAGGCCCCATTCCGTTCCACACTTCAAAGTAATCCCGAATTTCCCCTACCAAATCGAAAGGAGACCTGACTGCCCAAGGACTACAGGAGCGAGTTTATTGAAGTCCCTGTGGCAACTCGAGAAGGACCCCAAGCTTTCCGCCGCAACTTGATAAAAACAACAAGATTCTGCACTCAAGGTGAGATGAGGAAAATTTACCCTGCTGAATTTTAAGAGAAATCCCACATTCCCGCTTGAATCGCAAACGGGTACTTGACACCCTTTATGCGAATCAATACATTCCCTGACACACCTGTCCCCACTTGAGAGGAGAACACAATTTATGGACTCAACTTCTGATGAGGCCCCATTCCCGTTCCACACTTCAGAAATATCCCGAATTTCCCCTACCAAAACGAAAGGAGACCTGACTTCCCAGGACCTACACAAGCGAGTTTATTGAGGTCCCTGTGGCAACTCGAGAAGGACCACAAGCTTCCCGACGCAACTCTAGAAAAATCTCAAGAATCTGCACTCGAGGTGAGATGAGGAATATTTCCCGCTGCAGAGTCTCAAGAGAAATTCCCCATTCCCGCATGAAACATGAACAGGTACTTGACACCCTTTATGCGACTCGAGACATACCCTGACATAGCTGTCCCCACTTGAGAGGAGAAAATAATTTATTGGCTCAACGATAGATGAGGCCCCATTCCTATTCCATGCCTCGAGAGTAATCCCGATGTTCCCCGACCAAATTGAAAGGAGACCTGTCTTTCCAGGGACTACACGAGCGAGTTCCTAAAGTCCCTGTCGCAACTCGAGAAGGACCCCAAGCTTCCCGCCTCAACACGAGAAAAGCCACAATATTGTGCACTCAAAATGAGATGAGGAAAATTTCCCCTGCAGAGTCTCAAGAGAAAGCCCACATGCCTGCTTGAAACGCGAACGGGCACTTGACACTCTTTATGCGACTCAAGACATTCCCTGACACAGCTATCCACACTTGAGAGGAGAAAACAATTCATGGACTCAACTTTGGATGAGGCCCTATTCCCATTCCTCGCCTCAACAGTAAACCCGATGTTCCGCTACCAAAACGAAAGGAGAACTTACTTCCCTGGGACTACACAAGCGAGTACCAGAAGTCCGTTTGGCAACTGAAGAAGGACCCCAAGCTTTCCGCCGCAAGTCGAGAAAAACCACAAGATTCTGCACTCAAGTGAGATTAGGAAAATGTCCCCTGCAGAATCTCAAGAGAATTCCCACATTCCCGCTTGAAACTGAACGGGTACTTGACACCCTTTATGTGACTCAAGACATTCTGGAACATAGCTGTCCCCACTTGAGAGGAGAAAAAATTTATGGACTTAATTTTAGATGAGGCCCTATTCCCATTCCACGCTTTTTGAGTAATTCTGATGTTCCCCTACCAAGACGAAAGGAGACCTGACTTCCCCGGGACTACATGAGCCAGTTCCTGACTTCCCTCTCACAACGTGAGAAGGACCCCAAGCTTCCCGCCGCAAAACGAGAAAAACCTCCAGAATCTGCATTCAAGGTGAGGTGAGCAAAATTTCCCCTGCAAAGTCTTAAGAAAAATCCCACATTCCCGGTTGAAACTCAAAAGTGTACTTGACATCCTTAATCCTTTATGCGAGTCAAGACATACCCTGACACACCTCTCCCCACTTGAGAGAGAACACAGTTTATGGACACAGCTTTAGATGAGGTAATATACCCATTCCACGCCTCGAGAGTAATCCCTTTGTTCCCCCACCAACATGAAAGGAGACCTGACTTCCCAGGGACTACACGAGCGATATCACCATGTCCCAGTGGCATTTCGAGAATAACCCAACGCTTCCCACCGCAACAGGAGAAAAACCACAAGATTCTCCACTCAAAGTGACATGAGGAAAATTTCCCCTGCAGAGTCTCAAGAGAAAGCCCACATGCCTGCTTGAAACGCGAACGGGCACTTGACACTCTTTATGCGACTCAAGACATTCCCTGACACAGCTATCCACACTTGAGAGGAGAAAACAATTCATGGACTCAACTTTGGATGAGGCCCTATTCCCATTCCTCGCCTCAACAGTAAACCCGATGTTCCGCTACCAAAACGAAAGGAGAACTTACTTCCCTGGGACTACACAAGCGAGTACCAGAAGTCCGTTTGGCAACTGAAGAAGGACCCCAAGCTTTCCGCCGCAAGTCGAGAAAAACCACAAGATTCTGCACTCAAGTGAGATTAGGAAAATGTCCCCTGCAGAATCTCAAGAGAATTCCCACATTCCCGCTTGAAACTGAACGGGTACTTGACACCCTTTATGTGACTCAAGACATTCTGGAACATAGCTGTCCCCACTTGAGAGGAGAAAAAATTTATGGACTTAATTTTAGATGAGGCCCTATTCCCATTCCACGCTTTTTGAGTAATTCTGATGTTCCCCTACCAAGACGAAAGGAGACCTGACTTCCCCGGGACTACATGAGCCAGTTCCTGACTTCCCTCTCACAACGTGAGAAGGACCCCAAGCTTCCCGCCGCAAAACGAGAAAAACCTCCAGAATCTGCATTCAAGGTGAGGTGAGCAAAATTTCCCCTGCAAAGTCTTAAGAAAAATCCCACATTCCCGGTTGAAACTCAAAAGTGTACTTGACATCCTTAATCCTTTATGCGAGTCAAGACATACCCTGACACACCTCTCCCCACTTGAGAGAGAACACAGTTTATGGACACAGCTTTAGATGAGGTAATATACCCATTCCACGCCTCGAGAGTAATCCCTTTGTTCCCCCACCAACATGAAAGGAGACCTGACTTCCCAGGGACTACACGAGCGATATCACCATGTCCCAGTGGCATTTCGAGAATAACCCAACGCTTCCCACCGCAACAGGAGAAAAACCACAAGATTCTCCACTCAAAGTGACATGAGGAAAATTTCCCCTGCAGAGTCTCAAGAGGAATCCCACATTCCTGCATGAAACGTGAACGGGTACTTGACATCCTTTATGCGACTCAAGACATTCCCTGACAGAGCTGTCCCCACTTGAGAGAAGAACACTATTTATGGACTCAACATTAGATGAGGCCCCATTCCCATTCCATGCCTCGAGAGTAATCCCAATGTTCCCCTACCAAAATGAAAGGAGACCTGACTTCGCACTGACTACACAAGGAAGTTCTTGAGGTCCCTGTCGCAACTCGAGAAGGACCCCAAGCTTTCCGCCGTAACTTGAGAAAAACCACAAGATTCTGCACTCAAGGTGAGATTAGGGAAATTTCCCCTGCAGAGTCTCAAGAGAAATCCCACATTCCCGCTTAATCTCCAATGGGTACTTGACACCATTTCTGCGACACAAAAATATTCCTGACTAAGTCGTCCCCACAGGATAGGAGCACACAATAAATGGACTCAATATAAGAGGAGATCAAAATCACATTCCACGCCACGAGGGGAATCACGAGTTTCCCCTTCCAACACGATTGGAGACGTGATGTCCCGGCGACAACATGAGTGAGTTCCGGCCATTCCCTCGCATCTCGAGAGGGAGCCCAAGCTTCCTGCCCCCACTCGAGAAAAACCAAAAGATTCTGCACTAAAGGTGAGATGAGGAAAAATTCCCATGCAGAGTCTGAAGATAAATCCCACATTCCCTCTTGAAACTCAAACCATGACTTGACACACTATATGCGAGCCAAGACATTCCTTGACATAGCTGTCCCCACTGAAGGAGAGAATACAATTTATTGGCTCAATTTTAGATGAGGCCCTATTCCCATTTTACTCCTCGAGTGTAATCCCGAAGCTCTCTTTGCAACAAGAAAGGTGACCTCACCTCCCTGAAGTAAAAAGAGCTAGGTTCTGAGGTCACTGTCTCAACTCGAGAGTGACTACACTCTTCCCGCTGCAAGTCGAGAAAAACCACGAGATTGCCCCATTAATGCGAGATGAGGAATTTTCTGCTACAGAGTCTCAAGGGAAATCCCACATTCCCACTTGAAATTCGAACGGGTACTTGACACCATTTCTGCAACAAAAAAGTTCCCTGACTAAGCCGTTCCTACTGGAGAGGAGCACACACTTTACGGACTCATCTCTAGATGACCTCCAATTCCCTTTCCACGCCTTGAGAATAATCCCGAAGTTTCCCTTCCAACACGAAAGGAGACCTGACTTCCCTGGGCAACAAGAGTGAGTTTCTGAAGTCCCCATCGCAACTTGAGAAGGACTCCAAGCTTCTCGCCGCAACTCGAGAAAAACCACAAGATTCTGCACTCAAGGTGAGATGAGGAAAATTACCCCTGCAGAGAATCAAGAGAAATCCCACATTCCCGCTTGAAACGTAAACGGGTACTTGAAACCCTTTATGGGACTGAAGACATTCCCTGATATAAGGGTCCCCACTTGAGAGGAGAACACAATTTATGGACTCAACTTTAGATGAGGCCCTATTCCCATTCCACGCCTCGAGAGTAATCCCGAAGTTCACTTACCAAAAAAAAAAAAAGGAGACCTGACTTCCCAAGGATTTCATGAGCGTGTTCCTGAGGTCCCCTTCACAACTCGAAAAGGACTCCAAGTTTCCTGCCGCAACACGAGAAAAACCACAAGATTCTGCACTGAAGGTGAGATGACGAAAATTTCCCCTGCAGAATCCCAAGAGAAATTCCACATTCCCCAGTAAACTCGAACGGGTACTTACTCCATTCCTGCGACACAACAATGACCCTTACTAAGCCGTACCCACTGGAGAGGAGCACACAATTAACGGACTCATCTCTAGATGAGGGCCAATTCACATTCCACGCCTCTCCTTTCTCCAACATGAAAGGAGACCTGACTTCCCTGGGGCAACACGAGCGAGTTCCTGAGATCCCCGTCACAACCCAAAAAGGGGCCCAAGCATAAAGCTGCAACTCCAGAAAAAACAAGGTTCTCCCCTCAATGTGAGATGAGGAACATTTCTGTTGCAGAGTCTCAAGAGAAATCACACATTCCCGCTTGCAAATCGAAACGGTACTTTAAACCCTTTCTGTGACACAATAAGATCCCTGACTAAGCCGTCCCCATTGGAGAGGAGCACACAATTAACGGGTTCAACACAAGATGAGACTGAAATCACATTCCAAGCCACTAGCGGAATCCCGAGTTTCCCCTTCCAACAAGATTGGAGACCTGACGTCCTGGGACAACACTAGTGAGATTCCGGACGTCCCTGTGGCAACTCGAGAAGGAGCCCAAGCTTCCCGCCGCTACTCGAGAAAAGCCACAAGTTTCTGCACTCAAGGTGAGATGAGGAAAATTTACCATGCAGAGTCTCAAGAGAAATCCCACATTTCCGCTTGAAAGTCGAACCGGGACTTGAGGCACTATATGCCACACAAGACATTTCTTGACATAGCTGTCCCCACTGGAAAAGAGAACACAATTTATTGGCTCAATTTTAGATGAGGCCCAATTCCCATTCTATGCCTTAAGTTTAATCCCAATGCTTTCCTTGCAACAAGAAAGGTGACCTGACCTCCCTAAAGTAAAAAGAGCTAGGTTCTGATGTCACTGTCACAACTCGAGAGGGACTACAAGCTTACCGCCGCAACTCGATAAAACCCACGAGATTCCCCCATCAATGCGAGGTGAGGAATTTTCTGCTGCAGAGTCTCAAAGGAAATCCCACATTCCCGTTTGAAATTGGAATGGGTACTTGACAACCTTTCTGCAACCATAAAAGTTCCCTGACTAAGCCATCCCTACTGGAGAGGAGCACACAGTTTACCGACTCACCTCTAGATGACTTCCAATTCCCATTCCACGCCTCGAGAATAATCCCGAAGTTTTCCTTCCAACACGAAAGGAGACCTGACTTCCCTGTGCAACACGAGCGAGTTACTGAGGTCCGCATCGCAACTTGAGAAGGACCCCAAGCTTCCCGCCACAACTAGAGAAAAACCACAAGATTCTACACTCAAGGTGAGATGAGGGAAAATTCCCCTGCAGAGTCTCAAGAGATATCCCACATTCCCGCTTGAAACTTGAATGGGTACTTGACCGCCTTGATGTGACTCAAGACATTCCTTGACATAGCTGACCCACTTGAGAGAAGAACACAATTTATGGACTCAACTTTATATGAGGCCCTATTCCCATTCCTTGCCTCGAGAGTAATCGCGACGTTCCCCTACCAAAACGCAAGGAGCCCTGACGTCCCTGGGACTACACGAGCAAGTTCCTGAGATCCCCGTCACAACTCAAGAAGGACCACAATCTTCCAGCCGCAACTCGAGAAAAGCCCACAAGATTCTGCACTCAAGTTGAGATGGGGAAATTTCTCATGCAGAGTCTCAAGAGAAATCCCATATTCCCGATTGAAACGCGAACGGGTACTTGACGTACTATATGAGATTCAAGACATTCCTTGATATAGCTGTCCCCACTGGAGAGGAGAACACAATTTATGAACTCATTTTAGATGAGGCCCTGTTCCCATTTTACTCCTCGAGTGTAATCTCGAAGCTCTCCTTGCAACAAGAAAGGTGACCTGACTTCCCTGATATAAAAAGAGCTAGGTTCTGAGGTCACTGTCGCAACTCGAGAGTGACTACAACTTTCCCACCACAACTCGAGAAAAACCACGAGATTGCCCCATCAATGCAAGATGAGGAATTTTCTGCTGCAGAGCCTCACAGGAAATCCCACATTCCCGCTTGAAATTCGAACGGGTACTTGAACATTTCTGCAACAAAAAATGTTACCTGACTAAGCCGTCCCCACTGGAGAGGAGCACACAATTAACGGACTCAACACCAGATGAGACCCAAATATCATTCCACGGCAGAATCCTGAGTTTACCTTTCCAACACGATTGGAGAACTTACGTCCCTGGGACAACACAAGCGAGCTCCTGATGTCCCCCTCCCAACTCGAGATTGAGCCCAATCTTCCCACCACAACTCGAGAAAAACCATGTTTCTGCACTCAAGGTTAGATGAGGAAAATTTCCCATGCAGAGACTCAAGAGAAATCCCATATTCCCGCTTGAAACTCGAACTGTGACTTGACACACTATATGCTACCCAAGACATTCCTTGACATAGCTGTCCCCACTGGAGAGGAGAACACAATTTATGGACTCAAATTCAGATTCTCATTCTATGCCTCGAGTGTAAACCCGAAGCTCTAGTTGCAACAAGAAAGGTGACCTGACCACCCTGAAGTAAAAAGAGCTAGTTTCTGAGGTCACTGTCACAAATCGAGAGCGACTACAAGATTCCCGCCGCAACTCGAGAAAAACCACAAGATTCCCCCATCAATGCGAGATGTGGAATTTTCTGCTGTAGAGACTCAAGGGAAATCACACATTCCTGCTAAAAATTCGAACGGGTACTTGACACCCTTCCTGAAACCATAAAAGTTCCCTACTAAGCCGTCCCTACTGGAGAGGAGCAGACAATTTACAGACTCATCTCTAGATGACTTCCAATTCCCATTCCATGCCTCAAGAATAATCCAGAAGTTTCCCTTCCAACAAGAAAGGAGACCTGACTTCCCTGGGGCAACATGAGTGAGTTAATGATTTCCCTGTTGCAACTTGAGAATGAGCCCAAGCATCCCTCCGTAACTCGAGAAAAACCACAAGATTCTGAACTGAAGGCAAGATGAGGAAAATTTCACCTTGAGTGTCTCAAGAGAAATGCCACATTCCCGCTTAAAATTCGAACGGGTACTTGACACCCTTTATGGGACTCAAGACATTCCATGAAATAGCTGTACCCACTTGAGAGTAAAACACAATTTATGGACTCAACTTTAGATGAGGCCCTATTCCCATCCCATGCCTCGAGAGTAAACCAGAATTTCCCATACCAAAACGAAATGAGACCTGACTTCCCAGGGACTTCACATTTGAGTTCCAGAGGTCCCCGTCACAACCCGAAAGAAACTTCAAGCTTCCCGCAGACTCGAGATAAACCACAAGATTCTCCCCTCAAAGCGAGATGAAGAATATTTCTGCTGCAGAGTCTCAAGAGAAATCACACATTCATGCTTGAAACTAGAAAGGGTACTTGAAACCTTTCTCTGACACTAAAAGATCCCTGACTAAGCCGTCCCCACTGGAGAGGAGCACACAATAAACGGACTCAACACAAGATGAGAACCAAATCACATTCCATGCCACGATCGGAATCCCGAGGTTCCCCTTCCAACACGATTGGAGACCTGACGTCCCTGGGACAACAAAAGCGAGTTCCGTAGGTCCCTTTCACAACTCGAGAAGGAGCCCAAGGTTCCCGCCACACCTCGAGAGAAACCACAAGATTCTGCACTCAAGGTGAGATGAGGAAAATTTCCCATGCACAGTCTCAAGGGAAATAACACATTCCTTCTTGAAACTCGAACCGGGACTTGTAAAACAATATGCGAACCAATCATTCCTTGATAGTGCTGTCCCCACTGGAGAGGAGAACACAACTTATGGACTCAATTTTAGATGAGGCCCTATTCCCATTCTACACCTCAAGTGTAATCCCGAAGCTCTCCATGCAACAAAAAAGGTGACCTGACCTCCCTGAAGTAATAAAAGCTAGGTTCTGAGGTCACTGTCGCAACTCGAGAGTGACTACAAATTCCCGCCGCAACTCGAGAAAAACCACGAGATTGCCCCATCAATTTGAGATGATGAATTTTCTGCTGCAGAGTCTCAAGAGAAATCCCACATTCGCTCTTGAAAGTCGAAAGTGTACTTGACACACTTTCTGCAACAAAAAATATTCCCTGACTAAGCCGTCCCTACTGGAGAGGAGCACACATTTTACGGACTCATCTCTAGATGACTTCCAATTCACATTCCACGCCTCGAGAGTAATCCCGAAGTTTCCCTTCCAACAGGAAAGGAGACCTAACTTCCCTGGGGCAACACGAGGGAATTCCTGAGATTCCCGTCGCAAAGCGAAACGGGCCCCAAGCTTCCATCCGCAACTCGAGAAAAACCACAAGTTTCTACCCTCAATGCGAGATGAGGAACATTTCTGCTGCAGAGTCCTAAGAGAAATCACACATTCCCACTTGAAACTCGAAAGGGTATTTGAAACCCTTTCTGCGACACAAAAAGATCCCTGACTAAGCCTTCCCCACTGGAGAGGAGCACACAATAAATGGACTCAAAACAAGATGAGACCCAATCACATTCCACTCCACGAGCGCAATCCTGAGGCTCCCTTTCCAACACGATTGGAAACTTGATGTCCCTGGGACAACACGAGCGAGTCCCAGAAGTGCCCGTCGGAACTCGAGAAGGAGCCCAAGCTTCCCGCCGCAGCTCGAGAAAAACCACAAGATTCTGCATGCAAGGTGAGATGAGGAAAGTTTCCCATTCACAGTCTCAAGAGAAAACCCAATTCCCGCTTGAAACTCGAACCGGGACTTGACACACTATATGTGACCCAAGACATTACTGGACATAGCTGTCCCCACTGGAGAGGAGAACACAATTTATAGACTCAATTTTAGATGAGGCCCTATTCCCATTCTAGGCCTCAAGTGTAATCCTGAAGCTCTCCTTGCAACAAGAATGGTGACCTGACCTCCCTGAAGTAAAAAGAGCTAGTTTCTGAGGTCACTGTCGCAACTCAAGAGGGAATACAAGCTTCCGGCCGCAACTCGGTAAAAACCACAGGATTCCCCCATCAATGCGAGATGTGGAATTTTCTGCTGCAGAGTCTCAAGGGAAATCCCACATTCCCGCTTGAAATTCAAATGGGTACTTGACAACCTTTCTGCAACCATAAACGTTCCCTGACTAACCGTCCCTACTGGAGAGGAGCACACACTTTAGGGACTCATCACTAGATGACTTCCAATTCCCATTCCATGCCTCGAGAATAATCCCGAAGTTTCCCTTCCAACAAGAAAGCAGACCTGACTTCCCAGGGACTACACGAGGAGTTCCTGGGATCCCTGTCGACATCAAAGGGACCCCAAGCTTCCAGCCGCAACTCGAGAAAAAACAAAAGATTCTCCCCTTAATGCAAGATGAGGAACATTTCTGCTGCAGAGTCTCAAGAGATATCACACATTAGTGCTTGAAACTCGCAAGGGTACATGAAACCCTTTCTGCAGCACAAAAAGATCCCTGACTAAGCCATCCCCACTGGAGAGGAGCACACAATTAATGGACTCAACACAAGATGAGACCCAAACCACATTCCATGCCATGAGCAGAATCCAGAGGTTCCCCTTCCAACAAGAATGGAGAACTGACATCCCTGGGAATACACGAGTGAGTTCCTCAGGTCCCCTTCGCACTCAAGAAGGAGCCCAAGCTTCCCTCCGCAACTCGAGAAAAACCACAAAATTCTGCACTCAAGATGAGATGAGGAAAATTTCCCATGCAGAGTCTCAACAGAAATCCCACGTTCCCGCTTGAAACTCAAACCGCGACTTGAGACACTATAAGCGACCCAAGACATTCCTTGACATAGCTGTCCCCACTGGAGAGGAGAACACAATTTATGGACTCAAATTTAGATGCGGCCCTATACCCATTCTACGCCTCGAGTGTAATCCCGGAGTTCTCCTTGCAAGAAGATAGGTGACCTGACCTCCCTAAAGTAAAAAGACCTAGGTTCTGAGGTCAATGTCGCAAATTGAGAGTGACTACAATCTTTCCCCTGCAACTAGATAAAACCACTAGATTCCCCCATCAATGCGAGATGAGGAACTTTTCTGTTGCAGAATCTCAAGAGAATTTCCTGATTGCCGCTTGAAACTCCAATGGGTACTTGATACCCTTTATGTGGCACATAAAGTTCGCTAACATAGCTGTTCCCACTGGAGAGGAGCACACGGACTCAACTCGAGATGAGACCCTATTCACAATTAACTGCTCGAGGGTAAGCCAGAAGTTCCCCTTCCAAAACAAAAATAGACCTAACTTCCCTGAAGCAACACGAGCGAGTTCCTGAAGCCCCGTCGCAACTCGAAGGGAGCCCAGGCTTCCTGCCGCAACTCGAGAAAAACCACAAGATTCGGCCCTCAAGGCGAGATGAGGAATATTTCCGTTGCAGATTCTCAAGATAAATTCCACATTCCCACTTGAAACTCAACAGGTTATTTAGCATCCTTTATTGGACTCAAAAATTACACCAACATACACAGCCCTAATGGAGAGGAACACCGAATTTCCTGCCACACTGACAAATTGCCCAGATTTTCAGTCCTCTTTTCCAGATGAGAGTCGATTCCTCTGCTTTCCCTGGAATGGGATCTGGACATTCCGGTCGCACAGTACAAGGAGGCGGGTACCACACTGAAACTTGGGAGGATACCCAGGTTTTCAAAACACAAATGGAAAAGGGACGGATGTCACCACCCACTCGAGATATTGTCTGATTCTACTGCACAGATTCAAATGTATCCTCGAGTATCAACTCACAAGACGAGTGGAGACCTGACTCCCCGAGCATACTTGATACAATTTCCAGGAACAAATTCAAATCTAATGTGGCTTAACACCTGTTTTACAACTCGAGAAGAAAGCGCAGTTCCATGTTTGAACAAGAGACGAGGCCAGACTCCCCAGGTGTATTTTGAGAGCAATGTGGAGATCTCTGTCCACACTGGCAAGGAACACACAGTTGACCAGCTCAACGCTGGATGTGGCCCTATTCCTCTGCTGCTCTTTATAAAGTAATCCCAAGGTTTCTCTTCCAACACGATAGGAGACCAGACTTCCCTGGGGCAACTCGAGCAAGTTCCTGAGGTCCCAGTCGCAACTCGAGAAAAACACCAAAGTTCCCACTGAAACTCGATAAACACCTCAAAATTATCTCCTCAATGCGAGATGAGGAACTTTTCCGCTGCAGAATCTCAAGAGAATTCCCACATTCCCGCTTGAAACTAGAACCCATACTTGACACCCTTAATGCAACTCAAAAAGTTCCCTAACATAGAAGTCCCCACTGGAGAGGAGCAAACCAGTTACGGACTCAACTCGAGATGAATCCCTATTCCCATTTAAAGGCTCGTGAATAATCCCGAAGTTCCCCTTCCAACACAAAAGGGGACCTGACTTCCCTGAAGCAGCAAGAGAGAATTTTTGAAGTCTGTGTCGCAACTCAAAGGAAAGCCGAATCTTCCCGCTGCAACTGAAGTAAAACCACAAGATTCTTCCCTCAAGGCGAGATGAGGAACATTTCCGTTGCAGATTCGCAAGAGAAATTCCACATTCCCACTTATACTCGACAGGTTACTTAACATCCTTTATGAGACACGAAAATTAAACACACATACACAGCCCCAATCTAGAGGAACATCAAGTTTGCCAAGTTTTCCAGTCCTCTTTTCCAGATGAGAGTATTTCCTCCGCTTTCTCTGGAATGTAATCTGGACGTTCCAGTCACACAGTACGAGGCGGGTACCACTTGAAACTCGGGAGGATACATAGGTTTTCAAAACACAAATGGAAAAGGTACGGATATCACCACCCACTCGAGATATTGTCTGATTCTACTGCACAGATTCAAATCTATCCTCGAGTATCAACTCAAAAGACTAGTGGAGACCTGACTCCCCGAGCATACTCGATACTATCTCTAGGTAAAAATTCAAATCTAATGTGGCCTAACACCCGTTTAACAACTCGAGAAGAAAGTGCATTCCATGTCCGATCATGAGATGAGACCTGATTCCCCAGGTGAATTTTGAAAGCCACCCCGAGATCCCTGACGCCACTGGCAAGGAATATACTGTTGACCGACTCTACGCTAGATGCCACAGTATTCCTTTGCTGCACCTTGAGAGGAATCCGGATGTTCCCCTTCCAACACAATAGGAGACCTGACTTCCCTGGGGCAACACGAACGAGTTCCTGAGGTCGACGTCACAACTCGAGAAAAACCCCAAGCTTCATGCTGTAACTCGAGAGTAACCACAAGAACATGCCCTCAATCCTAGATGAGAAAATTTTCCACGGCAGAATCTCAAGAGAAATCCAACATTCTCACTTAAAGCTCGAAAGGGTACTTGACACCCTTTATGCGACTCAGAAAATTCCCTGAAATAGCCGTCCTTATTGAAAGGAGCACACAATTTACAGACTCAACTCCAGATGAGGCCCTATTCCCATTTCACGGCTCAAGAGTAATCCTGAATTTCCCCTTCCAACACAAAAGGGGCCCTGACTTCCCTGAAACAACACGAGCGTGTTTCTGAGGTCCCCATCGCAACTCGAGAAGGACCCCAAGCTTCCCGTTGCAACTTGAGAAAAAACACAACATTCTGCCCTCAAGGCGAGATGAAGAACATATCTGTCGCAGTTTCTCAAGAGAAGTCCCACATTACTGCTTGAAACACGACAGGTTACTTAACATTCGTGATGCGACTCAAAAATTACACCGACATACCCAACCCCAATCGAGAGGAACACTGAGTTTCCTGCCACAACTGACAATTGCCCCGTTTTCCAGATCTCTTTTTCAGATGACAGTCAATTCCCCTGTTTTCTCTGGAAAGGAATCTGGACGTTCCTTCAAAAGATAGGAGGAGGCCGGTACCACCTTGATTCTTCGGAGGGTCCCTGTGGTTTCAAAACACAATTGGTGAAGGTACGTATGTCCCCACCCTCTAGAGTTATTGTCTGATTCCACTGCACTGATCCAAATGTATTCTCGAGTATCAACTCACAAGACGACTGGTGTCCTGACTCCCTGAGAATTTTCGATAAAATCTCCAGGTACGAGTTCAGTTCAACTGTGGCCTAAAACAATTTACAACTCGAGAAGAAAGAGGAGTTCCATGTCTGAACACGACACGAGGCCTGACTTCCCCAGGTGTGTTTTGAGGGCAACCCTGAGATCCCTGTCGCCACTGGCAAGGAACACACAGTTGACAGACCCAAAACTATATGCGGTCCTATTCGTCTGCTGAGTTTTGAGAGGAATTCCGAGGTTCCCCTTCCAACAGGATAGGAGGCCTGACTTCCCTGTGGCAACATGAGCGAGTTCCTGAGGTCCCTGTCGCAACTCAGGAATAACCCCAAGATTTCAGCCGCAACTCGAGAAAAACTACAACGGTCCCCTATCAATGCGAGATGAGGGACATTTCTGCTGCAGAATCTCAAGACAAATCCACATTCCCGCTTGAACTTCGAACGAGTACTTGACACACTTTATGCAACCCAAAATCTTCCCCGACATAGCCGTCCACATTGAAGAAGCACACAATTTACATACACAGCACTAGATGCGGCCCTATTCCTCTCCCATGCCTCGAGAGGAATCCTGAAGTTCCCCTTCCAACAGAAAAGGAGACCTGAATTTCCTGGGACAAGGCGAACGAGTTCCTGAGGTCTCTGTCGCAACTCCAGAGGAACCCAAGCTTTATGCTGCAACTCGAGAAAAAAAAAGACAATGTTACCCCATCAGTGTGAGATGAGGAAATTTTCCGCTGCAGAGTCTCAAGAGAAATCCCACATTCCCGCTTGAAATTCGAACGGGTACTTAAAAACATTTATGCGACCAGGAAGCTACCCCAGCATAGCCGTTCACATTGAAGAGGAGGACACAATTTACGTACACAACACTAGATGCGGACCTATTCCTCTACCGCATCTCAAAAGGTTACCGTGGTTCCCCTTTCAACATGAAAGGAGACTTAATTTAACAGGGAAAACGCGAGCGAGTTCCTGAAGTCCCTGTCACAACTGGAGAAGAAACCCAAGATTCCCGCTGGAACTCGAGAAACACCGCAAAATTATCCCTTCAATATGAGATGAGGAACTTCTCTGCTGCAGAATCTCAAGAGAAATCCCACATTCCCGCCTGAAACTCGACCGGTACTTAACATCCTTTATGTGACTCAAAAATTAAACTGACATACACAGCCCCAATCGAGAGAAACACAGAGTTTCCTGCCAACTGAAAAATTGCCCCATTTTCCAGTCCTCTTTTCCAGATGAGAGTTGATTCCTCTGATTTCTCTGGAATGGAAACCGGAGGTTTCAGTCGCATACTATGAGGAGGCGGGTACCACCTTGAAACTCGGGAGGATCCCCAGGTTTTCAAAACACAAATGGAAAGGTACGGATGTCACCACCCACTCGAGATATTGTCTGATTCTACTGCACAGATTCAAATGTATCCTTGAGTATCAGCTCACAAGATGAGTGGAGAACTGACTCCCCGAGCATACTCGATACAATCTCCAGGCACAAATTCAAGTCTAATGTGGCCTAACACCCGTTTTACAACTCGAGAAGACAGTGCAGTTCCATGTCTGAACAAGAGAAGAGGCCTGACTCCCCAGGTGAATTTTGAGAGCTACCCTGAGATCCCTGTCGCCACTGGCAAGGAACACACATTTGACCGACTCAACGCTAGATGCGGCCCTATTCCTCTGTTGCTTCTCGAGAGGAATCCCGAAGTTACCCTTCCAACACTATAGGAAACCTAACTTCCCTGGGGAAACAAGAGCGAGATCCTGAAGTCCCCGTCACAACACAAGAGGTACCTAAATCTTTCCGCTGCAACTCGAGAAAAACAACAACATTTCCCCATCAATGCCAGATGAGGAAGTTTTCTGCTGAAGATACCCAAGAGAATTCCCACATTCCCGCTTGAAAGGCAAACAGATATGTGACACCCATTTTGTGACTCAAAACGTTCCCTCACATAGCCGTCCCCACTGGAGAGGAGCACACAATTTATGGACTCAACACGAGATGAGGCCCTATTCCAATTTAACGGCTCTAGAGTAATCCTGAAGTTCCCCTTCTAACACAAAAGGAGAGCTGAATTCCCTGAAGCAACACGAGCGATTTCCTGAGGTCCCCGGCTCAACTCGAGAGGGAGGACAAACATCCCGCTGCAACTCGAAAAAACCACAAGATTCGGCCCTCAAGGCGATATGAGGAACATTTCCGTTGCAGATTCGGAAGAGAAATTCCACATTCCCGCTTGAAACACGACAGGTTACTTAAGATCCTTTATGCGACTCATAAATTAAACCAACATACACAGCACCAGTCGAGAGGAACACCATGTTTTCTGCCACACCGACAAATTGTCCCGTATTCCAGTCCTCTTTTCAAGATCAGAGTCGATTCCACTACTTTCTCTAGAATGGAATCCTCACATTCCGGTCGCACAGAACGAGGAGGCGGGTAACATCTTGAAACTCGGGAGGATCCCCAGTTTTTCAAAACACTAATGAAAAAGGTACGGATGTCACTATCCACTCGAGATATTGTCTGATTCTACTGCATAGATTCAAATATATCCTCGACTATCAACTCACAAGACGAGTGGAGACCTGACTCCCCGAGCATACTAGTTAGAAACTCCAGGTACAGATTCAAATCTAATGTGGCCTAACACTCGTTTTACAACTCGAGAAGAAAGTGCAGTTCCATGTCTGAACAAGAGATGAGGCCTGACTCTACAGGTGTATTTTGAGAGCAACCCCGAGATCACTGTCGCCACTGGCAAGGAACACACATTTTACCAATGCAAGGCTAGATGCGGCCCTATTGCTCTGCTGCACCTCGAGAGAAATCCCGAGGTTCCCCGTCCAACATAATAGGAGACCTGACTTCCCTGGGGCAACACGAGCGAGTTCCTGAGTTCACCGTTACAACTCGAGAAGAACCACAACCTACACGCCACAACTCAAGAAACACCACAAAATTATCCCCTCAATGCGAGATGAGGTTCTTTTCCACTGCAGAGACTCAAGGGAAATCCCACATTCCCTCTTGAAGCTCGAACGGGTACTTGACACCCTTTATGCGACCCAAAAAATTCCCCAACATAGCCGTCAACATTGAAGCAGAGCACACAGTTTACTTACACAACACTAGATTCGGCCCTATTCCTCTACTGTGCCTCGAAAGGTTCCCGAGGTTCCCCTTCCAACAGGAAACGAGACTTAACTTGCCACGGAAAACAAGAGCGAGTTCCTGAAGTCCCCATCACAACTGGAGAAGAAACCCTAGATTCCCGCCGGACCTCAAGAAACACCACAAAAATATCCCTTCAATGCGAGATGAGGAACTTTTCCGCTGCAGAGTCTCAAGAGAAATCCCAAATTCCCGCCTGTCATTCGAACGGGTTCTTGGCACCCTTTATGCGACTCAAAAAGTTCCCTAACATAGCTGTCCCTACTAAAGAGGAGCACACAATTTATGGATTCAATTCGAGATGAAGCCATATTTCCATTTAACGGCTCCTGAGCAATCCCAAAGTTTCCCTTCCAACCCAAAAGGGGACCTGACTTCCCTGAAGCAACATGAGCGAGTACCAGACGTCCCCATCGCAACTCGAAGGGAGCCCAAGATTCCTGTTGCAACTCGAGAAAAACCACAAGATTCTGCCCTCAAGGCGAGTTGAGGAACATTTCCGTTGCAGATTCTCAAGAGAAATTCCACATTCCTGCTTGAAATTCGGCAGGTTACTTAACATTCTTTATGCGACTCAAATATTAAACTGACATACAAAGCCCCAGTCGAGAGGAACACCGAGTTTCCTGACACACTGACCAATTGACCCGTTTTCCAGTCCTCTTTTCCAGATGAGACTCAAACCTCTGCTTTCTCTGGAATGGAATCCTAAAGTTCCGGTCGCACAGAGCGAGGAGGCGGGTACCACCTTGAAACTCGGTATGATCCCCAGTTTTTCAAAACACAAATGGTAAAGGTACGGATGCCACCAACCACTCCAGATATTGTCTGATTCTTCTACAGAGATTCAAATGTATCCTCGAGTATCAACTCACAAGACAAGTGGAGACCTGACTCCCCAAGCATACTCGATACAATCTCCAGGAAAAAATTCAACTCTAATGTGGATTAACACCCATTTTACATCTCGAGAATAAACCGTAGTTCCATGTCTGAACAAGAGATGAATCCTGACTCCCCAGGTGAATTTTGAGAGCAACCTCGAGATCTCAGTCCCTACTGGCAAGGAACACACAGTCGACCGACTGAACGCTAGATGGGGCCCTATTCCTCTGTTGCACCTCCAGAGGAATCCCGAGGTTCCCCTTCTAATAAGATTGGAGTCCTGATTTCCCTGGGGCACCACGAGCGAGTTCCTGAGGTCCCCGTCACAACTCGAGAAGAACCCCAATTCCCGCCACAACTCGAGAAACACCACAAAATTATCCCCTCAATGCGAGATGAGGAAATTTTCCACTGCAGAGTCTCAAGAGAAATCCTATATTCGCGCTTGAAACTCGAAAGGTTACTTGACACCCTTTCAGTTCAGTTCATTTCAGTCGCTCAGTCGTGTCTTACTCTCTGCGACCCCATGAATCACAGCATGCCAGGCCTCCCTGTCCATCACCAACTCCCGGAGTACACTCAAACTCATGTCCACAGAGTTGGTGATGCCATCCAGCCATCTCATTCTGTGCCTTCCCCTTCTCCTCCCGCCCTCAACCTTTCCCAGCATCAGAGTCTTTTCCAGTGAGTCAATTCATTGCATGAGGTGGCCAAGGTATTGCAGTTTCAGCTTTAACATCAGTCTTTCCAAAGAACACCAGGATTGATCTCCTTTAGAATGGACTAGTTGGATCTCCTTGCTGTCCAAGGGACTCTCAAGAGTCTCCTCCAGCACCACAGTTAAAAAGCATCGATTCTTCAGCGATCAGCTTTCTTCACAGGCCAACTCTCACATCCATACATGAGCACGGGAATAACCATAGCCTTGACTAGACGGACCTTGGTTGGCAAAGTAATGTCTCTGCTTTTTAATATGCTATCTAGGTTGGTCATAACTTTCCTTCCAAGGAGTAACCGTCTTTTAATTTCATGGCAGCAATCAGCATCTGCAGTGATTTTGGAGCCCAAAAAATTAAAATCTGACACTGTTTCTAATGTTTCCCCATCTATTTCCCATGAAGTGATGGGACCAGATGCCATGATCTTTTTTTTTTTCTGAATGTTGATCTTCAAGCCAACCTTTTCACTCTCCTCTTTCACTTTCATCAAGAGGCTTTTGAGTTCCTCTTCACTTTCTGCCATGAGGGTAGTGTCATCTGCATCTCTGAGGTTATTGATATTTCTCCCGGCAATCTTGATTCCAGCTTGTGCTTCTTCCAGCCCAGCATTCCTTTAGATGTACTCTGCATATAAGTTAAATAAGCAAGGTGACAATATACAGCCTTGACGTACTCCTTTTCTTATTTGGAATCAGTCTGTTGTTCCATGGCTAGTTCTAACTGTTGCTCCCTGACCTGCATACAGGTTTCTCAAGAGGCAGGTCAGGTGGTCTGGTATTCCCATCTCTTTCAGAATGTTCCAGAGTTTATTGTGACCCACACAGTCAAAGGATTTGGCATAGTCAATGAAGCAGAATTAGATGTTTCTCTGTAACTGTCTTGCTTTCTCCATGATCCAGCGGATGTTGGCAATTTGATCTCTGGTGCCTCTGCCTTTTATAAAACCTGCTTGAACATCTGGGAGTTCACAGTTCACATATTGCTGAGGCCTGGCTTGGAGAATTTTGAGCACGACTTTACTAGCATGTGAGATGAGTGTAATCGTGTGGTAGTTTGAGCATTCTTTGGCATTGCCTTTCTTTGGGATTGGAATGAAGACTGACCTCTTCCAGTCCTGTGGCCACTGCATGAGTTTCGCAATTTTGCTGGCATATTGAGTGCAGCACTTTCGTAGCATCATCTTTTAGGATTTGAAATAGCTCAACTGGAATTCCATCACCTCCACTAGCTTTGTTCGTAGTGATGCTTTCTAAGGCCCACTTGACTTCACATTCCAAGATGTCTGGCTCTAGGTCAGTGACCACGTTATCGAGACTATCTTGGTCGTCAAGATCTTTTTTGTACAGTTCTTCTGTGCATTCTTGCCACCTCTTCTTAATATCTTCTGCTTCTGTTAGGTCCATACCATTTCTGTCCTTTATCAAGCCCATCTTTGCATGAAATGTTCCCTTTAGGCAACCCAAAACTTCCCCAACATAGCTGTCCACATTGAAGAGGAGCACACAATTTAGGTACACACTAGATGAGGCCCAATTCTTCTACCGCACCTTGAGAGGAATCCCGACGTTCCCCTTCCAACATAAAAGGAGACCTAACTTCCCTGGGACAATGTGAGCGACTTCCTGAGATCCCCATCGTAACTTGATAGGAACACCAAGCTTTCCGCCGCAACTCTGGAAGAACGATGACGTTCCCCATCAATGTGAAATGAGGAACTTTTCTGCTACAGAATCTCAACAGAAATCCCACCTTCCCGCTTGAAACGCGAACGGGTACTTGAAACCCCTTATGCGAATCAAAAAATTCCCTAACATAGACGTCCGCAATGGAGATGAGCACACAATTTACGGACTCAACTCGAGATGAGGCCCTATTCCCATTTAACGACTCGAGAGTAATCACGAAGTTCCCCTTCCAACAAAAAATGGGACCTGACTTCCCTGAAGCAACATGAGCGAGTTCCTGAGATCCACCGCACAACTCTAGAGGGAGACCAAGTTTTCCGCCGCAACTAGAGAAAAACCACAAGATTCTGCCTTCAAGGCAAGATGAGGAACTTTTCCGTTGAAGATTCTCATGAGAAATTCCACATACCCACTTGAAACTCGACAGGTTACTTAACATCCTTTAAGCGACTCAAAAATTAAAATGACATACACAGTCCCATTCGAGAGGAACACCGAGTTTCCTGCCGCACTGACAAATTGCCCTGTTTTCCAAGCCTTTTCCAGATGAGAGTCGATTCCTCTGCTTTCTCTCCAGTGGAATCAGGAGGTTCTAAACGAAGAGGCAGTTACCACCTTGAAATTCGGGAGCATCCTCAGGTTTTCAAAACACAAATGGAAAATGTACGGATGTCACAAGCCACTCGAGATATTGTCTGATTCTACTGCACAGATTCAAATGCATCGTCGAGTATCAACTCACAAGACGAAAGGAGACCTGACTTTCTGAGAATACTCGATACAATCTCCAGGTAAAAATTCAAATATAATATGGCCTAACACCCATTTTACAACTCGAGAAGAAAAGGCATTTCCATGTATGAACAAGAGACGATACTTGACTCCCCACGTGAATTTTGAAAGCAACCTGGAAATCTCTTTCGCCACTTGCAGGGAACACACATTGACAGACTCAACGCTAGATGCGGCCATATTCCTCTGTTGCGACTCAAGAGGAATCCCGAAGTTCCCCTTCCAACACGATAGGAGACCTTACTTCCCTGGGGCAACAGGAGCGAGTTCCTGAGGTGCCCGTCGTAACTCGAGAGGTACCCCAATCTTTCAGGCGCAACTCGAGAAAAACCACCACGTTCCCCCATCAATGCCAGATGAGGAAGTTTTCTGCTGAAGATACTCAAGAGAATTCTCACATTCCCACTTGAAATCCGAACGGGTATTTGACACCCTTTATGCGACTCAGAAAGGACCCTAACATAGCCATCCCCACTGGAGAGCAGCACACAATTTATGCACTCAACACGAGATGAGGCCCTATTCACATTTAAAAGCTCGACAGTAATCCCGAAGTTCCCTTTCCAACACGAAATGGGACCTGAATTCCCTGAAGCAACACGAGCGAATTCCTGAGGTCCCCGGCTCAACTTGAGAGGGAGCACAAACATCCCGCTGCAACTCGAAAAAACCACAAGATTCTGCCCTCAAGGCGATATGAGGAACATTTCCGTTGCAGATTCTGAAGAGAAATTCCACATTCCCCCTTGAAACTCGACAGGTTACTTAAGATCCTTTATGTGACTCACAAATTAAACCAACATACACAGCCCCAGTCGAGAGGAACACCCTGTTTTCTGCCACACCGACAAATTGCCCCGTATTCCAGTCCTTGTTTTAAGATGAGAGTTGATTCCACTGCTTTCCCTAGAATGGAATCCTGACATTCCAGTCGCACAGAACGAGGAGGCGGGTAACATCTTGAAACTCGGGAGGATCCCCAGTTTTTCAAAACACTAATGAAAAAGACACGGATGTCACCATCCACTCGAGATATTGTCTGATTCTACTGCACAGATTCAAACGTATCCTCGACTATCAACTCACAAGACGAGTGGAGACCTGACTCCCCGAGCATACTAGTTACAAACTCCAGGTACAGACTCAAATCTAATGTGACCTAACACCCGTTTTACACTTGAGAAGAAAGCGCAATTTCATATCTGAACAAGAGATGAGGCGTGACTCCACAGGTGAATTTTGAGAGTAACCCCGAGTTCACTGTCGCCACTGGCAAGGAACACACATTTTACCAATGCAAGGCTAGATGCGGCCCTATTCCTCTGCTGCGCCTCGAGAGGAACCCCGAGGTTCCCCATCCAACACGATAGGAGACCTGACTTCCCTGGGGGAACATGAGCGAGTTCCTGAGTTCCCCGTCACAACTCGAGAAGAACCACAAGCTACACGCGACACCTCAAGAAACACCACAAAATTATCCCCTCAATGAGAGATGAGGAAATATTCCACTGCAGAGTCTGAAGAGAAATCCCACATTCCCGCCTGTCATTCGAAAGGGTCCTTGGCACCCTTTATGCGACTCAAAAAGTTCCCTAACATAGCTGTCCCCACTGGAGAGGAGCACAAAATTTATGGACTCAATTCGAGATGAAGCCCTACTTCCATTTAACGGCTCGTGAGAAATCCCGAAGTTTACCTTTCAACACAAAAGGGGACCTGACTTCCCTGGAGCAATATGAGCGAGTTCATGATGTCCCCGTCACAACTCAAGAGGGAGTCCAAGCTTCCAGTCGCAACTCAAGAAAAACCACAAGATTCTGCCCTCAAGGCGAGATGAGGAACATTTCCTTTTCAGATTCTCAAGAGAAATTCCACATTCCCTCTTGAAACTCGGCAGGTTACTTAACATCCTTTAAGAGACTCAAAAATTAAACTGACTTACACAGTCGAGAGGAACACCGAGTTTCCTGCCACACTGACAAATTGCCCCATTTTCCAGTCCTCTTTTCCAGATGAGACTCGAACCTCTGCTTTCTCTGGAGTGGAATCCTGATGTTCCGGTCGCACAGAACAAGGAGGCAGGTACCACCTTGAAACTCGGTACGATCCCCAGTTTTTCAAAACACAAATGGTAAAGGTACAGATGTCACCAACAACTACAGATATTGTCTGATTCTATTGCACAGATTCAAATGTGTCCTCGAGTTTCAACTCACAAGACGAATGGAGACCAGACTCCCCGAACATACTCGATACAATCTCCAGGTAAAAATTCAACTCTAATGTGGCTTCACACCCTTTTAAAATCTCGAGGATAAACCGTAGTTCCATGTCTGAACAAGAGACGAATCCTGATTCCCCAGGTGAATTTTGAGAGCAACCTCGAGATCTCTGTCCCTACAGGTAAGGAACACACAGTCGACCGACTGAACGCTAGATGGGGCCCTATTCCTCTGTTGCACCTCCAGAGGAATCCCGAGGTTCCCCTTCTAATAAGATTGGAGTCCTGATTTCCCTGGGGCACCACAAGCGAGTTCCTGAGGTCCCCGTCACAACTCGAGAAGAACCCCAATTCCCACCGCAACTCGAGAAACACCACAAAATTATCCCCTCAATGTAAGATGAGGAACTTTTCTGCTGCAGAATCTCAACAGAAATCCCACATTCACGCCTGAAATGCGAACGGATACTTGACACCCTTTATGCGACTCAAAAAGTTTCCTAACATAGCCGTCCCCATTGGAGAGGAGCACACAATTTACGGACTCAACTCGAGATTAGGCCCTATTCCCATTTAATGGCTCAAGAGTAATCCCGAAGTTCCCCTTCCAACATGAAAGGGGACTTGAAATCCCTGAAGCAACACGAGCGATTTCCTGATGTCCCCAGCTCAATGCGAGAGGGAGCCCACACTTCCAACTGCATCTCGAAAAAAACCACAAGATTCTGCCCTCAAGGCGATATGAGGAACATTTCCGTTGCAGATTTGGAAGAGAAATTCCACATTCTTAAGTAACTCGACAAGTTACTTAAGATCCTTTATGAGACTCAAAAATTAACCCCACATACACAGCCCCAGTCGAGAGGAACGCCATGTTTTCTGCCACACCGACAAATTGCCCGGTATTCCAGTCCTCCTGTCAAGATGAGAGTCGATTCCACTGCTTTCTCTAGAATGGAATCCTGACATTCCAGTCACACAGAACGAGGAGGCGGGTACCACCTTGAAATTCGGGAGGTTCCCCAGTTTTTCAAAACAGTAAGGAAAAAGATACGGATGTCACCATCCACTCGAGATATTGTTGATTCAACTGCACACATTCAAATGTATCCTCAACTATCAACTCACAAGACGAGTGGAGACCTGACTCCCAGAGCATGGTATTTACAAACTCCAGGTACAGATTCAAATCTAATGTGGCCTAAACCCGTTTTACAACTCGAGAAGAAAGCGCAGTTCTGTGTCTGAACAGAAGTCGAGGCCTGACTTCACAGGTAAATTTTGAGGGCAACCCCGAGATCACTGTTGCCCCTGTCAAGGAACACACATTTGACCAACGCAAGGCTAGATGCGGCCATATTCCTCTGCTGCACCTCGAGAGGAATCTCGAGGTTTTCTGTCCAACACGATAGGAAACCTGACTCCCCTGGGGCACCACAAGCGAGTTCCTGAGGTACCCGTCACAACTCGAGAAGAACCCCAATTCCCGCCACAACTAGAGAAACACCACAAAATTATCCCCTCAATGTGAGATGAGGAACTTTTCCGCTGCAGAATCTCAAGAGAAATCCCACATTCGCACTTGAAACGGAACGGGTACTTGACATGCTTTATGCGACTCAAAAAGTTCCCTAACATAGACGTCCCCACTAGAGATGAGCACACAATTTATGGACTCAACTCGAGATGAGGCCCTATTCCCATTTAACGACTCGAGAGTAATCACGAAGTTCCCCTTCCAACACAAAATGGGACCTCCCTGAAGCAACACTAGCGAGTTCCTGAGATCCCCAGCGCAACTCGAGAGGGAGATCAAGTTTTCCGCCTCAACTAGAGAAAAACCAAAAGATTCTGCCCACAAGGCGAGATGAGGAACATTTCCGTTTCAGATTCGCAAGACAAATTCCACATTCCCGCTTGAAATTTGGCAGGTTATTTAACATCCTTTAAGCTACTGAATAATTAAACTGATATAAAGAGTCGAGAGGAAAACCGAGTTTCCTGCCACACTGACAAATTGCCCCGTTTTCCAGTCCTGTTTTCCAGATGAGACTCGATCCTCTGCTTTCTCTGGTTTGGAATCCTGACGTTGCGGTCGCACAGAATGAGGAGGCAGGTACCACATTGAAACTCAGTACGATCCCCAGTTTCTCAAAACACAAATGGTAAAGGTACGGATGTAACCAACCACTCCAGATATTGTCTGATTTTACTGAACAGATTCAAATGTATCCTCGAGTATCAACTCACAAGACAAGTGGAGATCTGACTCCCCGAGCATTCTCGATACAGTCTCCAGGTAAATGTTCAACTCTAATGTGGCTTCACACCCGTTTAACTTCTCGAGAATAAACCGTAGTTCCATGTCTGAACAAGAGACGAATCCTGATTCCCCAGGTGAATTTTGAGAGCAACCTCGAGATCTCCGTCCCTACTGGCAAGGAACACACAGTTGACCAACTCAAAGCTAGATGGGGCCCTATTCCTCTGCTGCACCTCCAGAGGAAACCCGAGGTTCCCCTTCTAACACGAAAGGAGACCTGACTTCCCTGGGGCACCATGAGCGAGTTCCTGAGGTCCCCATCACAACTCGAGAAGAACCCTAATTCCCTCCGCAAATTGAGAAACACCACAAAATTATCCCTTCAATGTGAGATGAGGAACTTTTCCACTGCAGAGTTTCAAGAGAAATCCCACATTCCCGCTTGAAACACGAACGGGTACCTGACACCCTTTATGTGACCCAAAAACTTCACTGAAATAGCCGTCCTCATTGAAGCGGAGCACAAAATTTACGTACACAACACTGGATGAGGCCCAATTCCTCTACTGCGCCTCGAGAGGAATCCCGAGGTTCCCATTCCAACACGAAAGGAGACCTAACATCCCTGGGACAATGCGAGCGAATTCCTGAGTTCCCGGTCACAACATGATAGGAACACCAAGCTTTCCGCTGCAACTCTGGAAAAAAGATAAAGTTCCCCCATCAATGCCAAATGAGGAACTTTTCTGCTGCAGAATCTCAACAGAAATCCCACATTCTTTCTTGAAACGTGAATGGCTACTTGACACCCTTTATGCGACTCAAAAAGTTCCCTAACAAAGCCATCCCCACTGGAGAGGAGCACACAATTTAAGGACTCAACTCGAGATGAGGCCCTATTCCCATTTAACGGCTCAAGAGTAATCCCGAAGTTCCCCTTCCAAGATGAAAGGAACGTGAATTCCCTGAAGCAACAGGAGCGAGTTCCTGAGGTACCCGGCTCAACTCGAGAGGGAGCCCAAACTTCCCGCTGTAACTCGAAAAAAACCACAAGATTCTGCCCTCAAGGCGATATGAGGAACATTTCTGTTGCAGATTCGGAAGAGAAATTTCACATTCCCGCTTGAAACTCGACAGGTTACTTAAGATCCTTTATGCGACTCACAAATTAAACCAACATACACAGCTCCAGTCGAGAGGAACACCCTGTTTTCTGCCACACCGACAAATTGCCCCGTATTCCAGTCCTCTTTTCAGGATGAGAGTCGATTCCACTGCTTTCCCTAGAATGGAATCCTGACGTTCCGGTCACACAGAATGAGGAGGCGGGTAACATCTTGAAACTCGGGAGGATCCCCAGTTTTTCAAAACACTAAAAAAAAAGGTACAGATGTCACCATCGACTAGAGATATTGTCTGATTCTACTGCATAGATTCAAATGTATCATCGACTATCAACTCACAAGACGAGTGGAGACCTGACTCCCCGAGCATACTAGTTACAAACTCCAGGTACAGATTCAAATCTAATGTGGCCTAACACTCGTTGTACAACTCGAGAAGAAAGCGCAGTTCCATATCTGAACAAGAGATGAGGCCTGACTCCACAGGTGAATTTTGAGAGCAAACCCGAGATCACTGTCGCCACTGGCAAGGAACACACATTTTACCAATGCAAGGCTAGATGCGGCCCTATTCCTCTGCTGCGCCTCGAGAGGAATCCCGAGGTTCCCCGTACAACATGATAGGAGACCTGACTTCCCTGGGGCAACACGAGCGAGTTCCTGAGTTCCCCGTCACAACTCGAGAAGAACCACAAGCTACACGCCACAACTAGAGAAACACACAAAAAAATATCCCCTCAAAGCGAAATGAGGAAATTTTCCGCTGCAGAGACTCAAGAGCAATCACACATTCCCGCTTGAAACTCGAACGGGTACTTGACACCCTTTATGTGACCCGAAAAATTCCCTGACATAGCCGTCAACATTGAAGCACAGCACACAATTTACGTTCACAACACTAGATTCGGCCCTATTCCTCTACTGAACCTCGAAAGGTTCCCGAGGTTCCCCTTCCAACAGGAAAGGAGACTTAGCTACCCACAGAAAATGCGAGCGAGTTCCTGAAGTCCCCGTCACACCTGGAGAAAAAACCCTAGATTCCCACCGGACATCAAGAAACACCACTAAATTATCCCCTCAATGAGAGATGAGGAAATATTCCGCTGCAGAGTCTGAGGAGAAATCCCACATTCCCGCCTGTCATTTGAAAGGGTCCTTGGCACCCTTTATGCAACTCAAAAAGTTCCCTAACATAGCTGTCCCCACTAGAGAGGAGCACACAATTTATGGATTCAATTCGAGATGGAGCCATATTTCCATTTAACGGCTCCTGAGCAATCCCAAAGTTTCTCTTCCAACACAAAAGGGGACCTGACTTCCCTGAAACAACATGAGCGAGTACCAGACGTCCCCATCGCAACTCAAGAGGGAGCCCAAGCTTCCTGTCACAACTCGAGAAAAACCACAAGATTCTGCCCTCAAGGCGAGATGAGGAATATTTCTGTTTCAGATTCTGAAGAGAAATTCCACATTCCCGCTTGAAACTCGACAGGTTACTTAACATCCTTTAAGAGACTCAAAAGTTAAATTGACATACACAGTCGAGAGGAAAACCGAGTTTCCTGCCACACTGACAAATTGCCCCAATTTCCAGTCCTCTTTTCCAGATGAGACTCGAACCTCTGATTTCTCTGGAATGGAATCTTGACATTCCGGTAGCACAGATCGAGGAGGTGGTTACCACCTTGAAACTTGGTATGATCCCCAGTTTTTCAAAACACAAATGGTAAAGGTACAGATGTCACCAACCACTCCAGATATTGTCTGATTCTACTACAGAGATTCAAATGTATCCTCGAGTATCAACTCACAAGACAAGTGGAGACCTGACTCCCCGAGCATACTCGATACAATCTCCAGGTAAAAATTCAACTCTAATGTGGATTAACACCCGTTTTACATTTCGAGAATAAACCCGATTTCCATGTCCGAACAAGAGACGAATCCTGTCTCCCCAGGTGAATTTTGAGAGCAACCTGGAGATCTCAGTCCCTACTGGCAAGGAACACACAGTTGACAAACTCAATGCAAGATGGGGCCCTATTCCTCTGCTGCACCTCCAAAGGAATCCCGAGGTTCCCCTTCTAACATGATTGGATACCTGACTTCCCTGGGGCACCATGAGTGAGTTCCTGAGGTCCCCATCGCAACTCGAGAAGAACCCCAAGCTTCCCACCCCACCTCGAAAAGCACCACAAAATTATCCCATCAATGCGAGATAAGGAACTTTTCCACTGCAAAGTTTCAAGAGCAATCCCACATTTCTGCTTGATACTCGAAGGGGTACTTGATACCCTTTATGCTACTCAAAAAGTTCCCTAACATAGCCGTCCCCACTGGAGAGGAGCATACAATTTATGGACACAACTCGAGATGAGGCTCTATTCCATTTAACTGCTCGAGAGTAATCCCGAAATTACCCTTCCAACACAAAAGGGGACCTGACTTTCCTGAAGCAACAGGAGCGAGTCCCTGAGGTCCCTGACACAACTCGAGAGGGGGCCCAAACTTCCAGTTGCAACTCGAGAAAAACCACAAGATTCTGCCCTCAAGGCGACAGGAGGAATACTTCTGTTGCAGATTTGCAAGAGAAATTCCACATTCCCGCTTGAAACTCGACAGGTTACTTTACATCCTTTATGCGATTCAAAAATTAAACCAAGATACATAGCCCCAGTCGAGAGAAACACCAAGTTTCCTGCCACACTGACAAATTGACCCATTTTCCAGTTCTCTTTTCCAGATGAGAGTCGATTCCTCTGCTTTCTCTGGAATGGAATCCTGACGTTCCAGTCTCACAGTACGAGGAGGGGCTAAAACCTTGAAACTCGGGATGATCCCCAGGTTGTCAAAACACAAAAGGCAAAGGTACGAATGTCATCGCCCACTCGAGATATTGTCTGATTCTACTGCAGAGATTCAAATGTATCCTCGAATATCAACTCACAAGACGAGTGGAGACATGACTCCCCGAGCATACTCAATACAATGTCCACGTAAAAATTCAACTCTAATGTGGCCTACACCCGTTTTACAACTCGAGAAGAAAGTGCAGTTCCATGTCTGAACAAGAGACGAGACCTGAATATCCTGGAGAAGTTTGAGAGCAACCGTGAGATCCCTATCTCCACTGGAGAAAAACAAACATTTGACAGACTCAACGCTAGATGCGGCACTATTCCTTTGCTGCTCCTTATAGAGAAATCCCGAGTTTCCCTTTCCAACATGATGGGAGACCTGACTTCTTGGGGCAACACGAGCACGTTCCTGAGGTCCCCACCACAACTCGAGAATAAACCCAAACTTCCTGCCCCAACTTGACAAAACCACAAAATTATCCCCTCAAGGCGAAATGAGGAATTTTTCACTGCATAGTCTCAAGAGATATCCCACATTCCCACTTGAAACTCGAACAGGTACTTGATATCTTTTATGTGACCCAAAAACTTCCCCGACATAGCCTTCCACATTGAAGCAGAGCACACAATTTAGGTACACAACACTAGATGGGCCTTATTCCTCTACCGTGCCTCGAGAGTAATCCTGAGATTCCCCTTCCAACACGATAAGAGACTTAACTTCCCTGTGGCAACACGAGCGAGCTCCTGAGGTTCCGTCACAACTCGAGAGGAACTCCTAGCTTTCCGCCTCAACTCGAGAAAAGCGTCAACGTTCCCCCGTCAATGTGAGATGAGGAAATTTTCTGCTACAGAATCTCAAGAAAAATCCAAAATTCCCACTTGAAACTCAAAAGGGTACTTGACACCCTTTATGCAACTCAAAAAGTTCCCTAACATATTCGTCCCCAATGGAGAGGAGCACACAATTTACGGACTCAAATCGAGATGAGGACCAATTCCATTTTAACAGCTCGAAAGTAATCCAGAAGTTCCCCTTCCAAGACAAAAGAGGACCTGACTTCCGTGAAGAAATACGAGCGAGTTTCTGAGGTCCCTGTCGCAACTCGAGAGGGAGCCCAAACTTCTTGCCGCAACTCGAGAAAAAACACAAGATTCTGCCCCCAAGGCGAGATGAGAAACATTTACGAAGTAGAATCGTAAGACAAATTCCACCTTCCACATGAAACTCGACAGGTTACTTAACATACTTTATGCAACTCAAAAATTACACCGACCTAGGCATCCCGATGCGAGAGAAACACCGAATTTCCAGCCACACTGACAAATTGCCCCGTTTTCCAGTCCTCTTTTCCAGATGAGAGTCAATGCCTCTGCTTTCTCTGGAATGGAATCCGGACGTTCCAGTCGCAGAGTATGAGAAGGCGGGTAACACCTTGAAATTTGGGAGGATCCCCAGGTTTTCAAAACACAAATGGAAAAGGTACGGATGTCACCACCCACTCGAGATATTGTCTGATTCTACTGCACAGATTCAAATGTATCTTCGAGTATCAAGTCACAAGACGAGTGGAGACCTGACTCTGCGATCATACTCGATACAATCTCCCAATGCAAGTTCAACTCCAATGTTTCCTAACATCAGTTTTACAACTCGAGAAGAAATCACAGTTCCATGTATGAACAAGAGACAAGACCTGACTCCCCAGGTTAATTTTGAGATCAACTCCAAGATCCCTGTCACCACTGGCAACAAATACACAGTTCAAAGACTCAATGCTACATGCGGCCCCACTCCTCTGCTGCGCCTCGAGAGAGGAATCCCCAGGTTCCACATGCAACACAAAAGGAGACCTTAATTCCCTGGGGAAACATGAGCGAGTGCCTGAGGTCCCCGTCACAATTCAAGAAGAAACCAAAAATCCCCACCGCAATTTGAGAAACACCAAAAATTTTCCCCTCAATGCGAGATAAAGAATATTTCTGCTGCAGAGTCTCAATAGAAATCACACATTCCCGCTTGAAACTCGAACGGGTACTTGACTCCCTTTATGCGACTCAAAAAGTTACCTAATAAAGCTGTCCCCACTGGAGAGGAGCACACAATTTAAGAACTCAACTCGAGATGAGGTCATATTCCCATTTAACGGCTCCAGAGTAATCCCAAAGTTCCCCTTCCAACACAAAAGGGGAGCTGACTTAGCTGAAGGAACATGAGAGAGTTCCTGAGGTCCCCGTCGCAGCTCAAGAGGGAGCCCAAGCTTCCCACCGCAACTCGAGATAAACCACAAGATTCTGCGCTCAAGGTGAGATGAGGAATATTTCCGTTGCAGATTCGCAAGAGAAATTCCACATTCCCGCTTGAAACTCGACAGGTTACTTAACATTCTTTATGTGACTCAAAAATTACACAGGCATACTCAGCCCCAAGCGAGAAGAACAACGAATTTCCTGCCACGCTGACAAATTGCACCGTTTTCCAGTACTCTTTTTCAGATGAGAGTCGATTCCTCTGCTTTCTCTGGAATGGAATCCGGAATTTCGGGTCGCACAGTACGGGGAACCAGGTATCACCTTGAAACTCGGGAGGATCCCCACGTTTTCAAAACACTACTGGAAAAAGTAAGGATGTCACCACCCACTTGAAATATTGTCTGATTCTACTGCACAGATTCAAATGTATCCTCGAGTATCAACTCACAAGTCGAGTGGAGACCTGACTCCCCGAGCATACTCGATACAATCTCCAGGTACAAATTCAACTCTAACGTGGCCTAACACCCGTTTTACAACTCAAGAAGAAAGTGAAGCTCCATGTCTGAACAAGAGACGAGGCCTGACTCCACAGGTGAATTTTGGGAGCCATTCTGAGATCCCTGTCGCCACTGGCAAGGAACACACAGTTGACCTACTCAATGCTAGATGCGTCCCTACTCCTCTGCTTCTCCTTATAGAGGAATCATCAGGTTCCCCTTCCAACATGATAGGAGACCTGACTTCCCTTGTGCAACAAGGGCGAGTTCCTGAAGTCTCCGTCACAAATCGAGAAGAACACCAAGCTTCCCGCTGCAACTCAACAAAACCACAAAATTATCCCCTCAACGCGAGAAGAGGAACTTTTCCGCTGTAGAGTCTCAAGAGATATCCCACATTCCCGCTTAAAATTCAAACGGGTACTTGAGACCCTATATGCCACCCAAAAATTTCCCTGACATAACCGTCCACATTGAAGAGGAGCACAGAATATACGTACACAACACTAGGTGTGGCCCTATTCCTCTACCACGCCTGAGAGGAATCGTGAAGTTCCCCTTCCAAAACGTAAGGAGACCTAACTTCCCTGGAACAACGTTACCAATTTCCAGAGGTCCCTGTCGCAACTCGAGAGGAACCCCAAGCTTTCCACCGCACCTTGTAAAAAACGACAACATTCCTCCATCAATGCGAGATGAGGAAATTTTCTGCTGCTGAATCTCAGGAGAAATCCCACATTCCCGCTTGAAAGTCGAATGGGTACTTCACACCCTTTATGCAACGCAAAAAGTTCCTTAACATAGCTGTCCCCACTGGAGAGGATCACAAAATTTAAGGACTCAACACGAGATAAGGCCCTATTCCCATTAACAGCTCCATATTAATCCCGAAGTTCCCCTTCCAACACAAAAGGGGACCTTACTTCCCTGAAGGAAAATGAATGAGTTCCTGAGGTCCCCATCCCAACTCCAGAGGGAGCCCAAGCTTCCCGCCACAATTGGAGAAAAACCACAAGTTTATGCACTCAAAGAGAGATGAGAAACATTTCCGTTGCAGATTCGCAAGAGAAATTCCACATTCCTGCTTGAAATTCGACAGGTTACTTAACATACTTTATATGACTCAAAAATTACACAGACATACCCCTACCCAAGCGAGAGGAACAACGAATTTCCTGCCACGCTGACAAATTGCCCCGTTTTTCAGTCCTCTTTTCCAGATGAGAGTCGATTCCTCTGATTTCTCTGGAATGGAATCTGGACATTCCGGATGCAGAGTACGAGGAGGCGGGACAGTTCAGTTCAGTTCAGTCGCTCAGTCGTGTCCGACTCTCCGCGACCCCATGAATCACAGCACGCCAGGCCTCCCTGTCCATCACCAACACCCGGAGTACACTCAAATTCATGTCCACAGAGTCGGTGATGCCATCCAGCCATCTCATTCTCCGTCGTCCCCTTCTCCTCTCGCCCCCAAACTTTCCCAGCATCACAGTCTTTTCCAGTGAGTCAACTCATCGCATGAGGTGGCCAAAGTATTGCAGTTTCAGCTTTAGCATCAGTCCCTCCAATGAACATCCAGGGTTGATCTCCTTTAGAATGGACTGGTTGGATCTCCTTGCAGTATAAGGGACTCTCAAGAGTCTTCTCCAACACCACAGTTCAAAAGCATCGATTCCTCGGCGATCAGCCTTCTTCACAGTCCAACTCTCACATCCATACATGACCACGGGAAAAACCATAGCCTTGACTAGACGGACCTTGGTTGGCAAAGTAATGTCTCTGCTTTTTAATATACTATCAAGGTTGGTCATAACTTTCCTTCCAAGGAGCAAGCGTCTTTTAATTTCATGGCTGCATTCAGCATCTGCAGTGATTTTGGAGCCCCAAAAAATAAAGTCTGACACTGTTTCCACTGTTTTTCCATCTATTTCCCATGAAGTGATGGGACCAGATGCCATGATCTTTATTTTCTGAATGTTGAGCTTCAAGCCAACCTTTTCACTCTCCTCTTTCACTTTCATCAAGAGTTTTTGAGTTCCTCTTCACTTTCTGCCATAAGGGTAGTGTCATCTGCATATCTGAGGTTACTGATATTTCTCCCAGCAATCTTGATTCCAGCTTGTGCCTCTTCCAGCCCAGCGTTCCTCATGATGTACTCTGCATATAAGTTAAATAAGCAAGGTGACAATACACAACCTTGACGTACACCTTTTCCTATTTGGAACCAGTCTGTTGTTCCATGTACAGTTCTAACAGTTGCTTCCTGACCTGCATACAGGTTTCTCAAGAGGCAGGTGAGGTGGTCTGGGATTCCCATCTCTTTCAGAATGTTCCACAGTTTATTGTGATCGACACAGTCAAAGGTTTTGGCATAGTCAATGAAGCAGAAATAGATGTTTTTCTGGAACTCTCTTGCTTTCTCCATGATCCAGCAGATGTTGGCAATTTGATCTGGTGCCTCTGCCTTTTCTAAAACCTGCTTGAACATCTGGGAGTTCACGGTTTACATACTGCTGAAGCCTGGCTTGGAGAATTTTGAGCATGACTTTACTAGCATGTGAGATGAGTGCAATTGTGCGGTAGTTTGAGCATTCTTTGGCATTGCCTTTCTTTGGGATTGGAATGAAGACTGACCTCTTCCAGTCCTGTGGCCACTGCTGAGTTTTCCAAATCTGCTGGCATATTGAGTGCAGCACTTTCACAGCATCATCTTTCAAGTCTTGAAATAGCTCAACTGGAATTCCATCACCTCCACTAGCTTTGTAAGTAGTGATGCTTTCTAAGGCCCACTTGACTTCACATTCCAAGATGTCTGGCTCTAGGTCAGTGATCACGTTATCGTGACTATCTTGGTCGTGAAGATCTTTTTTGTACAGTTCTTCTGTGTATTCCTGCCACCTCTTCTTAATATCTTCTGCTTCTGTTAGGTCCATACCATTTCTGTCCTTTATCGAGCCCATCTTTGCATGAAATGTTCCCTTGGAATCTCTAATTTTCTTGAAGAGGTGTCTTGTTTCTCCTATTCTGTTGTTTTCCTCTATTTCTTTGCATTGATCACTGAGGAAGGCTTTCTTGGCGGGTACCACCTTAAAACTCGGGAGGATCCCCAGGTTTTCAAAAAACAAATGGAAAAGGTACAGATGTCACCACCCACTCGAGATATTGTCTGATTCTACTGCACAGATTCAAATGTATCCTCTAATACCAACTCACAATTCGAGTGGAGACCTGACACCCCGAGAATATTTGATACAATCTCCATGTACAAATTCAACTCTAATGTTTCTTAACACCAGTTTTACAACTCTAGAAGAAAGCGCAGTTTCATGTATGAACAAGAGACGAGGCCTGACTCCCCAGGTGAATTTTGAGAGCAACTCCGAGATCCCTGTTGCCACTGGCAAGGAACACACAGTTGAACGACTAAACGCTAGATGCGTCCCTACTCCTCTGTTGCACCTCGACAGTAACCCCCAGATTCCCCTTCCAACAGGATAGGAGACCTGACGTCCCTGGGGCAACATGAGCGATTTCCTGAGGTCCCCGTTGCAACTCCAGAAGGAGCCCAAGCTTCCCGCTGCAACTCGAGAAAAACCACAAGATTCTGCCCTCAAGGCAAGATGAGGAACATTTCCGTTGCAAATTCGCAAGACAAATTCCACATTCCCGCTTGAAACTCGACAGGTTACTTAACATACTTTATGTGACTCAAAAATTACACCGACATACCCAACCCCAAGCCAGAGGAACACTGAATTTCCTGCCACACTGACAAATTGCCTCGTTCTCCAGTCCTCTTTTCCAGATGAGAATCGATTCCTCTGCTTTCTCTGGAATGGAATCCGGACGTTCTGGTCGCACAGTACGAGGACGTGGGTACGACCTTGAAATTCGGGAGGATCCCCAGGTTTTCAAAACACAAATGGAAAAGGTACGGATGTCACTCGAGATATTGTCTGATTCTACTGCACAGATTCAAACGTATCCTTGAGTATCAACTCACAAGATGAGTGCAGACCTGACTCCCCGATCATACTCGATACAATCTCTTGGTACAAATTCAAATCTAATGTGGCCTACCACCCATTTTACAACTGGAGAAGAAAGCGCAGTTCAATGTCTGAACAAGAGATGAGGCCTGAATCCCATGGAGAATTTTTTTTTTAATTTTTTCAGAAACAATTTTAGGAATCTTTACTTAAAAACAACCTTATCTTAAAATATAGTAACTTTGGTTTTATGAGCAGCAAGAAAGTACAGAAGCAAAAATTCATTACAGGAGCATTAAGTTCTACATTAGGTCACAGCGTCTAATCTGAAATCACACCTGATATCTGGGAAATAGTTATTTCCCAGGGTGTCTGAACCATAGCTACTCTGTTTTGACTTTTAACTGTAAAAAAAGTAAAATTTTTCATAGCCAACGCAGATTTCACCTTTAATGACATCAGTTTTTTTTCTAGGTATGAGAAGATGCAAGAATTGGAACTCATAAAACCTTTTACTGAAAAGATCTAACTATCTGAAGGCCTGTTCTGAGAGTTTTTTTTTCTTTTTTCAGAGCACAGAGTGCCTCATTCCTGATTTTTACCCTGAACTTCTTTCACGGGGTGTTGAAGGTCAGCAGCTTGCAATGGTCATGATGTAATCTTTGTAGAGGCAGCTGGCAAGTACCAACTTTCAGTCAGCAGGGTCCCTTCATAGCCACATATCTGACCATGTGACACTATTTCATGGCCGTTGTGTCCCGCAGTGCTGGGAAGGCTCATTCCCAGGTCTAGGGAAGTGATGGGCCACTCATTGTGCTAAAATTGGACCAGGCCTTGCAAGTAGCAAAAGTCTCTTGACCATTGTCTTACTAGCGGAAAATATTTCCTCTTGTTGCTTTTTCCCATAACCAGAGTCACATTATTACAATTATTGATTTCATATGGAACTGTCAGTTCAGCATTATATCACAGGTTCAGTGAAACAAGTGACATAGAAAATAATATAGCCATGCTGCTGCTGCTGAGTCACTTCAGTCGTGTCCGACTCTGTGTGACCCCATAGACGGAAGCCCACCAGGTTCCCCCGTCCCTGGGATTCTCCAGGCAAGAACACTGGAGTGGGTTGCCATTTCCTTCTCCAATATAGCCAAAGCTAGCAGTTATTAGTAAAAGAGAGGATTCCAGAGGTTCCCCTTCCAACACGATAGGAAACCTGACTTCCCTGGGGCCACACTAGCGAGTTCCTGAGGTTCCCGTCGCAACTCGAGAAGAACCCCAAGCTTCCGACCGCAACTCGAGAAACACCACAATATTCTCCCCTCAATGCGATATAAGGAAGCTTTCCACAGCAGAGTCTCAAAAGAAACCCCACCTTCCTGCTTGAAACTCGAACGGGCACTTGACACCCTTTATGCAACCAAAAATCTTCCACGAGATAGAAATCCACACTGAAGAGGAGCACACAATTTAAATACACAACACTAGATGAAACCTTATTCCTCTACTGTGTCTCGAGAGGAATTCAGAGGTTTCCCTTCCAAAACGACAGGAGACTTGACTTCCCTGAAGCAACACGAGCAAGTTCCTGAGGTCCATGTTGCAACTCGAGAGGGACCCCAAGCTTCCCGCAGCAACAAGAGAAAAACTGCAAGATTCTGCCCTCAAGGCGAGAGGAGGAATATTTCCATTGAAGATTCTCAAGAGAACTCCCACATTCCGGCTTGAAATTCCTACAGGTGCTTGATACTCTTTATGTGAACCAAATACTTCCCCGATATTGCCGTCCACCCTGAAGAGGAACACACAATTTAAAAACACAATACTAGATGCGGCCCTATCCCTCTCTTGGGCATTGAGATGAATCCCGAGTTTCCCCTTCCAAAACGAATGGAGACCTGGCTTCCCTGGGACAACACGAGCGAGTTCCTGAAGTCCCCGTTGCAACTGGAGAGGAACGAATAGCTTCCCGCCGCAACTCGAGAAAAGCAACTAGATTCCCCGATCAATGGGAGATGAGGAACTTTCCTCTGCAGAGTCTCAAGAGAAATCCCACATTCCCACTTGAAATTTGAATGGGTACTTGACACTCTTTATCCGAGTCAAAAAGTTCCATAACATAGCCGTCCCTGCTGGAGAGTAGCAAACCATTTATGGACTCAACTCGAGGTCAGGCCCTGTTCCAGTTTAACGGCTCTAGAGTAATCCCTAAGTTCTCCATCCAACACAAAGTGGACCTGACTTCCCCGAAGCAACTTGAGCAAGTTTCTGATGTCCCCGTCGCAATTCAAGAGGGACCCCAAGCTTCCTGACTCAACTCGAGAAAAACCACAAGATTCTGCCCTCAAGGAGAGATGAGGAACATTTCCGTTGCAGTTTCTCAAGAGAAATCCCACATTCCAGCTTGAAACTCGACACGTTACTTAACATCCCTAACGCGACTCAAAAAGTACACCTACATACCAAGCCCCAATGGAGAGGAATACCAAGTTTCCTGCCACAACTGACAAAGTGACCCGTTTTCTAGTCCTATTTTCCAGATGACAGTCGATTCCCCTGCTTTCTTGGAATGGAACACGGATGTTCCGGTCGCACAGTACAAGACGGCTGGTACCACCTTGAAACTCGGGACGATCCCCGGGGTTTCAAAACACAAATGGGAGAGGTACCGATGTCCCCACCCACTCGAGATATTGTCTGATTCCACTGCACAGATTCAAATGAATCCTCTAGTATCAGCTCCTAAGACGAGTGGAGACCTAACTCCCCAAGCATACTTGATACAATCTCCAGGTACAAATTCAATTTGACTGTGGCCTAACACCACTTTTACAACTCTAGAAGAAAGCAGAGTTTCATGTCTCAACACAAGACAACACCTGACTTCCCTGGTGAATTTTGAGAGTAAACCCGTGATCACTGTCGTCACTGGAGAAGAACACACAGTTGACCGACTCATCTCTAGATGCGGGCATATTCCTCTGCTGCACCTCGAGAGGAATCTGAGGTTCCCCTTCCAACACGATAGGAGACCTGACTTCCCTGGGGCAACACAAGCTAGTTACTGAGGTCCGCGTCACAACTCGAGAAGAACCCCAAGCTTCCAGCCGGAATTCGGGAAATAACATAAGTTTCTCCCCTCAATGGGAGATGAGGAAAATTTCCACAGCAGAGTCTCAAAAAAATTCCATATTCCCGCTTGAAACTTGACATGTTACTTAAAATCCTTTACGTGACTCCAAAATTACATCAACATACCCAGCCCCAATCGAGAGGAACACTGAGTTTTCTGCAACAACTGACAAAGTGCTCCATTTTCCAGTCCTCTTTTCCAGATGACAGTCGATTCAACTGCTTTCTCTGGAATGGAATCTGGCCTTTCCGCTCGCAGAGTACGAGGAGGCCTGTACCACCTTTAAACTCGGGAGGATCCCTGGGTTTCAAAACACAAATGGAAAAGGTACTGATGTCCCCACCCACTCAAGATATTTCCTGATTCCACTGCACAGATTCAAATGTATCCTCGACTATCAATTCACAGTACGAGTGGAGATCTGACTCCCCAAACCTACCCGATTCAATCTCCAGGTACAAATTCAACTCGACTGTGCCTAACACCCCTTTTACAACTCAAGGAGAAAGCGGAGTTCCATGTTTGAACTTGAGACGAAGCCTGAACTCCCCTGGTAAATTTTGAGAGTAAACCCGAGATCCCCGTTGCTACCGGAGAAGAACACATTGTTGACCAACTCAAAGCTAGATGTGTCCCTATTCCTCTGCTGCGCCTTGAGAGGAATCCCGAGGTTCGCCTTCCAACACGATAAGAGACCTGACTTCCCTGGGGCAACACGAGAGAGTCCCTGAGTTCCCCATCGAAACTCGAAAAACCACAAGCTTCCTGCCAAAAATCGAGAAACAACACAAGATTCTCCCCTCAATGCGAGATGATGAACGTTTCCGCTGAAGAGTCTCAAAAGAAATTCCCCATTCCCCCTTGAAACTCGAACGGCTACTTGACAACCTTTATGCGATCCAAAAACTTCCCCGACATAGCCGACCACTTTGAAGAGGATCACACAATTTACGTACACAAGAGTAGATGCGGCCCTATTCCTCTACCGTGCCTCGAGAGGAATCCCGCAGTTCCCCTTCCAACAAGAAAGGAGACCTGACTTCCCTGGGCAACTCCAGTGAGTTCTTGAGGTCCCCAACGTAACTCGAGAAGAAACCAAACTTCCCGCCACAACTCGAGAAACACCACAAGGATCTCCGCTCAATGCGAGATGAGGAAATTACCGCTGCAGAGTCTTAAGAGAAATCCCACATTCCCGCTTAAAACGCGAACGGGTACTTGACACCATTTGTGCGACCCAAAAACTTCCCCGACATAGCCTTCCACAAGGAAGAGGAGCACACAATTTACGTACAGAACACTAGATGCAGACCTATTCCTCAACCACTCCTAGAGAGGAATCCCGAGGTTTCCCTTCCAACACAAAAGGGGACCTCACTTTCCTGGGGCACTACAAGCGGACTCCTGAGGTCCCCGTCGCAACTCGAGAGGGACCCCAAACTCCCGCCGCAACTCGAGAAAAAACACAAGATTCTGCCCTCAAGGCGAGATGAGGGACATTTCCATTACAGATTCTCAAAAGAAATCTCACATTCCCGCTTCAAACTCGACAGGTTATTTAACATCCTTTTCGCAACTCAAGAATTACACAAACACATCCAACCCCAATCGAGAGGAACACCGAGTTTCCTGCCACATCTAACAAAGTGCCCCGTTTTAAATTTCTCTTTTTCAGATGACAGTCCATTCCCCTGCTTTCTCTGGTATGGAATCCGGACGTTCCAGTAGCATAGTTCAAGGAGGCTGGTACCACCTTGAAACTCGGGAGGATCCCCGGGGTTTAAAAGCAAAAATGGAAAAGGTAACAATGTCCCCATGCATTCCAGATATTGTCTGATTCCACTGAACAGATTCAAATGTATCCTTGAGTATCAACTCACAAGACGAGTGGAGACCTGACTCTCCGAGCATACTGATACAATCTCCAGTCACAAATATAACTCGACTGTGGCCTAACACCCCTTTTAAAACTCGAGAAGAAAGCGGAATTTAATGCCTGAACATGAGATGAGGCCTGACTCCCCTGGTGAATTTTGAGTATAACCCCAAGATCACTGTCACCACTGGAGAAGAAAACAGAGCTGACCGACTCATCAATAGATGCGACCTTGTTCCTCTGTTGCGCCTAGAGAGGAATGCCGAGGTTGACTTTCCAACACGATAGGAAAGAGACCTGACTACCCTGAGGCAACACGAGCGAGTCCTGAAGTCACCGTCACAACTCGAGAAGAACCCCAAGCTTCTGGCCGCAACTTGAGAAACACCAAGGATTCGACCCTCAATGTGAGATGATGATATTTTCTGCTGCATAGTCTCTAGAGAAATCCCACATTCCCACTTGAAACTCCAATGGGTACTTGACACCCTTTATGCGACACAAAAACTTCATGGACATTGCCATCCACACTGAAGAGGATCACACAATTTATGTACACAACACTATATGCGGCCCTATTACTCTACCGAGCCTAGAGAGGAATCCCCAGGTCCCCCTTCCAACAAGAAAGGAGACCTGACTTCCCTGCTACAACCGCAGCGAGTTCTTGAGGTCCACATGGCAACTCAAGAAGAACCCAAACTTCCCGCCGCAACTCGAGGAAAACCACAAGAATCTCCACTCAATGCGAGATGAGGAAATTTTCCAATAGAGAGTCTCAAGAGAAATCCCACGTTCCTGCTTGAAACTCGAACGGGTACTTGACACACTTTATGCGACCCAAAAATTTACCGGACATAGCCGTCCACACTAGAGAGGTGGACACAATTTACGATCACAGCAATAGATATGTCCCTATTCCTCTGTTGTGCCTAGAGAGGAATCCTGAGGTTCCCCTTCCAACAGGAAAGGAGACCTGACTTCCCTGGGACAACAAAAGCAAGTTCCTGAGTTCCCGTCGCAACTCGGGAAGAACCCCAATCTTCCCGCCGCAACGCGAGAAACACCAAAATATTCTCCCCTTAATGCGAGATGAGGAAATTTTCCGCCGAAGAGTCTCAAGAGAAACCACACATTCCGGCTTGAAACTCGAACGGGTATTTGACACCCTTTATGCGATCCAAAAAATTCCCCGACCTAGACGTCCACACTAAAAAAGAGCACACAATTTATGTACACAAAACTAGATGAGGCCTTATTCTTCTCCGCGCCTCGAGAGGAATCCCAAGGTTCCCCTTCCAACACCAAAGGGGACCTGACTTCCCTGAGGCAACACAAGCGAGTTCTTGAGGTCCCCGTTGCAACTCGAGAGGGACCCCAAGCTTCCCACCGCAACTCAAGAAAAACCACAAGATTCTGCCCTAAGGCGAGATTACGAATATTTCCGTTGCAGATTCTCAAGAGAAATCCCATTCCCGCTTGAAACTCGACAGGTTGCTAAACATCCTTTAGGAGACTCAAAAAGTACACTGACACACTCAGCCCCAATCGAGAGGAACACCGAGATTACTGCCATAACTGACAAAGTGCCCTGTTTTAAAGTCCTCTTTTCCACATGATAGTCGATTACTGTGATTTCTCTGGAATGGAATCCAGACGTCCAGGTTGCACAGTATGAGGAGGCTGGTAACACCTTGAAAGCCGAGATGATCCCCGGGTTTTCAAAACACAAATGGAAAAGGTACCGATGTCCCCTCCCACTCGAGATATTTTCTGATTTCACTTCACAGATTCAAATGTATCCCCCAGTATCAACTCACATGAAGAGTGGAGACCTGACTCCGTGAGCATAATTTATACAATCTCCAGGTAGAAATATAACTCGACTGCGAACTGACACCCCTTTTTAATTCGAGAAGAAAGCAGAGTTTAAAATCTGAACATGAGACTATGCTTGACTCCCCTGGTGACTTTTGAGAGTAAACCCTAGATCCCTGTCGCCACTGGAGAAGAGCACACAGTTGACATACTGATCACTAGATGCAGACATATTCCTCTGCTGTGCCTCGAGAGGAAACTGAGGTGTCCCTTCCAACACGATAGGAGACCTGACTTCCCTGGGACAACAGGAGCGAGTTCCTGAGGTCTTGGTCGCAACTCGAGTAGAACCCCAAAATTCCGGCCACAATCAAGAACAACCACAAGATTCTCCCCTCAATGCGAAATGAGGAAATTTTCCACTGCATAGTCTCAAAAGAAATCCCACATTCCCGCTTGAAACTCGTACGGGTACTTGACACCATTTATGCGACACAAAAACTTCCCCAACATAGCTGTTCACACTGAAGAGGGGCACACAATATACATACAGAACACTTGATGCGTCCCTATTACTCTACCGTCCCTCGGAGAAGAATCCCGAGGTTCCCATTCCAACACGAACGAGACTCGATTTCTCTGGGACAACACCAGCGATTTCCTGAGATACCCGTTGCAACTCGAGAAGAACCCCAAGCTTCCCTCCGCAACTCGAGAAAAACCACAAGATTCTGCCCTCAAAAAAACATTTCTGATGCAGATTTGGAAGAAAATTCCATATTCCCGCTTGAAACGTGACAGGTTACTTAACATCCTTTATGAGACTCAAATATTAAACCCAAATGCAGAGCCCCAATCGAGAGGAACACCGAGTTTCCTGCCACACTGACAAACTGCCCTGTTTTCCAGTCCTCTTTTCCAGATGAGAGTCTATTCATCTGCTTTCTCTGGAATGGAATCCGGAATATTGGGTCGCACAGTAAGAGGAGGCAGGTACCACCTTGAAACTCGGGAGGATCCCCAGGTTTTCAAAACACAAATGGAAAAGGTACGGATTTCACCACATACTCGAGATATTGTCTGATCCTACTACACAGATTCAAATGTATCCTCGAGTATCAACTCAAAAACGAGTGGAGGCCTGACTCCGCGAGCATACTCGATGCAATCTCCAGGTACAAATTAATCTCTAATGTTTCCTAATACCCGTTTTACAACTCGAGAAGAAAGCACAGTTCCATGTATGAACAAGAGACGAGGCCTGACTCCACAGGTGAATATTGAGAGCAACTCTGAGATCCCTGACGCCACTGGCAAGGAACACACAGTTGACTGACTCAACGCTAGATGTGGCCCTACTCATCTGCTGCAACTTGAGAGGAATCCCCAGGTTCCCCTTCCAATAGGACAGGAGACCTGACTTCCCTGGGGCAACACGAACGAGTTCCTGAGGTCCCAGACGCAACTCGAGAGGGAGCCCAAGCTTCCCACCGGAACACAAGAAAAACAACAAGATTCTGCTCTCAAGGTGCAATGAGGAATATTTCCATTGCAGATTCGCAAGACAAATTCCACAATCCTGCTTGAAATTCGAACTTGTAATTGACAGCCTTTATGGGAACTAAAAACTTCCCCGACCTAGCCATTCACATTGAAGCAGAATACACAATTTACGTACACAACACTAGATGCGGCCATATTCCTCTACCGCGCCTGAGAGGAATCCCAACGATACCCTTCCAAAACGAAAGGAGACCTAACTTCCCTGGGACAACTGGAGTGAGTGCCTGAGGTCACTGTCGCAATTCGAGAATAGCCCCAAACTTCCCGCAGCAACTTGACAAAACCACAAAATTATCCCCTCAATGCGAGATGAGGAAAATTTCCCCTGCAGAGTCTAAAGAGAAATCCCACATTCCCGCTTGAAACTCTAACGGGTAATTGACACCCTTTATGCGACTCAAGACATTCCCTGACATAGCTGTCCGCACTTGAGATGAGCACACAATTTACGGACTCAACTCGAGATGAGGCCCTGTTCCCATTCCATACCTCGAGAGTAATCCTGAAGTTCCCCTTCCAACACAAAAGGGGACCTGACTTCCCTGAAGAAACACGAGGGAGTTCCTGAGGTCCCATGCAGAACTTCAGAGGGAGTCCAAGCTTCCTGACGCAACTCGAGAAAAACCACAAGATTCTGCCCTCAAGGCGAGATGAGGAATATTTCCGTTGCAGATTAGCAAGAGAAATTCCACATTCCCTCTTGAAACTTAAACGGGTACTTGACACCCTTTATGTGACCCAAAAACTTCCCCGACATATCCGTTCACACTGAAGAGGAGCACACAATTTCCGTACACAAATCTAGATGCGGCCCTATTCCTCTACAATGCCTGGAGAGGAATCCCGAGGTTCCCTTTCCAACATGAAAGGAGAGCTAAATTCCCTGGGACAACGCGAGGGAGTTCCTGAGGTCTCCTTCACAACTCGAGAGAACACCAAAATTTCTGCCACACTCGGGAAAAAAAGACAACATTCCCCCATCAATGGGAGATGAGGAATGTTTCTGCTGCAGAATCTCAAGATAACTCCCACATTCCTGCTTGAAACACAGACGGTTACTTGACACCATTTATGCAACTCCAAAAGTTTCCTAACATAGCCATCCCCACTGGAGAGGAGCACACAATTTACGAACTCAACTCGAGATGAGGCCCTATTCGCATTTAATGCCTCGAAAGAGTAATCCTGAAGTTCCCCTCCCAACACAAAAGGGGACCTGAATTCCCTGAAGCAAAAGGAGAGAGTTCCTGAGGTCGCCATCGCAACTCGAGAGGAAGCTCTAGCTTCCCGCCGCAACTCAAGAAAAACCACAAGATTCTGCCCTCAAGGCGAGATGAGGAACATTTCCGTTTCAGATTCACAAAGGAAATTTCACATTCCTGCTTGAACCTCGACAGCCTACTTAACATCATTTATTCTACTCAAAAATTAAACCGACCTACACAGCCCCAATCGAGAGAAACACCGAGTTCTCTGCCACACTGACAAATTGCCCCGTTTTCCAGGCCTCTTTTCCAGATGAGAGTCGATTCCTCTGCTTTCTCTGGAATGGAATCTGGACGATCCGGTCGCACATTTTGAGGAGGCTGGTAACACCTTGAAATTCGGGAGGATCCCAGGTTTTAAAAACACAAATGGAAAAGGTACAGATGTCACCACCCACTCGAGATATTGTATGATTCTACTGCACAGATTTAAATGTATCCTCGAGTGTCAACTCACAAGACTAGTGGAGAAGTGATTCCCTGAGCATACTTGATAAAATATCCAGGTAAAAATTCAACTCTAATGTGGCCTACTTTGCATTCCAGTCCCCTATAATGAAAAGGACATCTTTTTGGGTGTTAGTTCTAAAAGGTCTTGTAGGTCTTCATAGAACCGTTCAACTTTGGCTTCTTCAGAGTTACTGGTTGGGGCATAGGCTTGGATTACTGTAATATTGAATGGTTTGCCTTGGAAACAAACAGAAATCATTCTGTTGTTTTTAAGATTGCATCCAAGTATTGCATTTCGGACTCTTTTGTTGACCATGATGGCTACTCCGTTTCTTCTAAGGGATTCCTGCCCACGGTAGTAGATATAATGGTCATCTGAGTTAAATTCACCCATTCCAGTCCATTATAATTCACTGATTCCTAGAATGTCTATGTTCACATTTGCCATCTCCTGTTTGATCACTTCCAATTTGCCTTGATTCATGGACCTAACATTCCAGGTCCCTATGCAATATTGCTCTTTGCAGCACCGGACCTTGCTTCTATCACCGGTCACATCCACAGCTGGGTACTGGTTTTTCTTTGGCTCCATCCCTTCATTCCTTCTAGAGTTATTTCTCCACTGATCTCCAGTAGCATACCGGGCACATACCGACCTGGGGAATTCCTCATTCAGTATCCTATCATTTTGCCCTTTGAAACTGTTCATGGGGTTCTCAAGGCAAGTATACTGAAGTGGTTTGCCATTCCCTTCTCTAATAGACCATATTCGGCTGTGGTCAATGTGATCAGATTGACTAGTTTCCTGTGATTATGATTTCAGTGTGTCTGCCTTCTGGTGCCCCCTTGCAATACCTACCGACTTATTTGAGTTTCTCTTACCTTGGGCATGGGATATCTCTTCACAGCTGCTCCAAGAAAGTGCAGCCGTTCCACCTTACCTAACAAAGCTAGTGGAGGTGATGGAAATCCAGTTGAACTATTTCAAATCTTGAAGGATGATGCTGTGAAAGTTCTGCACTCAAAGGCCAGTAAATTTGGAAAACTCAGCAGTGGCCACAGGACTGGAAAAGGTCAGTCTTCATTCCAATCCCAAAGCAAGGCAATGCCAAAGAATGCTCAAACTACCGCACAATTGCACTCATCTCACACGCTAGTAAAGTCATGCTCAAAATTCTCCAACCCATGCTTTAGCAATATATGAACGGTGAACTCCCAAATGTTCAAGCAGGTTTTAGAAAAGGCAGAGGCACCAGAGATCAAATTGCTAACATTCGCTGGATCATGGAGAAAGCAAGAGAGTTCCAGAAAAACATCTATTTCTGCTTCATTGACTATGCCAAAGCCTTTGCCTGTGTGGATCACGATAAACTGTGGAAAATTCTAAAAGTGATGGGAATCCCAGACCACCTGACCTGCCTCTTGAGAAACCTGTATGCAGGTCAGGAAGCAACAGTTAGAACTGGACATGGAACAACAGACTGGTTCTAAATAGGAAAAGGAGTACGTTAAGGTTGTATATTGTCACCTTGCTAATTTAACATATATGAAGATTAAATCATGAGGAACACTGGTCTGGAAGAGGCACAATCTGGAATCAAGATTACTGGGAGAAATATCAATAAGCTCAGACATGCAGATGACACTACCCTTATGGCAGAAAGTGAAGAGGAACTCAGAAGTCTCTTGAAAGTGAAAGAGGAGAGTGAAAATGTTGGCTTGAAGCTCAATATTCAGAAAACAAAGATCATGGCATCTGATCCCATCACTTAATGGGAAATAGATTGGAAAACAGTGGAAACAGTGTCAGACTTTATTTTGGGGGGCTCCAAATTCACTGCAGGTGCTGATTACAGCCATGAAATTGAAAGACGCTTACTCCTTGGAAGGAAAGTTATGACCAACCTAGATAGTATATTAAAAAGCAGAGACATTACTTCGCCAACAAAGGTCCATCTAGTCAAGGCTATGGTTTTTCCCATGGTCATGTATGGATATGAGAGTTGGACTGTGAAGAAAGCTGATCGCCGAAGAATTGATGCTTTTGAACTGTGGTGTTAGAGAAGACTCTTGAGAATCCCTTGGACTGCAAGGAGATCCAACCAGTCCATTCTAAAGGAGATCAATCTTTGGTGTTCATTGGAAGAACTGATGCTAAAGCCTAAGCTCCAATACTTTGCTCACCTCATGTGACGAGTTGACTCACTGGAAAAGACTCTGATGTTGGGAAAGGTTGGGGACTGGAGGAGAAGGGGACGATGGAGAATGAGATGGCTGGATGGCATCACCAACTCTGTGGACATGAGTTTGAGTGAACTCCAGAAGTTGGTGATGGACAGGAAGGCCTGAAGTGTTGTGATTCTGGGGTCGTGGAGAGTCGGACACAACTGAGCGACTAAACTGCATTGAACTGAAATGTGGCCTAACACCCGTTTTGCAACTCGAGAAGAAAGCACAGTTCCATGTCTGAATAAGAGACGAGGCCTGACTCACTAGGTGAATTTTGAGGGGACCCCCGAGATTCCCGTTGCCACTGGCAATGAACGCACATTTTACTGATTCAACGATAGATGCGGACCTATTCCTCTGCTGCGCCTCGAGAGGAATCCCATGGTTCACCTTCCAACACGATAGGTGACCTGACTTCCCTGGGGCAACACGAGCGAGTTCCTGAGTTTCCCGTCTCAACTCGAGGTGAACCCCAAGCTTCCCACCGCAACTCGAGAAACACCACAAAATTATCCCCTCAATGAGAGATAAGGAAAGTTTCCGCTGCAGAGTCACAAGAGAAATCCCACATTCCCCCTTGAAACTCGAACGGGTACTTGACACCCTTTATGCGACCCAAAAACTTCCCCGACATAGCCGTCCACATTGAAGCGGAACATACAATTTACTAACACAACACTACATACAGCCCCATTCCTATACCATGCGTTGAGAGGAAACTGAAGTTCCCATTCCAACAGCAAAGGAGTCCTAACTTTCCTGGGACAATACGAGCAAGTTCCTAAGGTCCCCATCGCAACTTGAGAGGAACCCCAAACTTTCTGCCGCAACTTGAGAAAACCAACAACATTCCCCCATCAATGCGAGATGAGGAAATTTTCTGCTGCAGAATCTCAAGAGAAATCCCACATTCCCGCTTGAAACAGGAAGAGGTATTGACACCATTTATGCGACTCCAAAACTTCCCTAACATAGCCTTCCCCACTGGAGAGGAGCACACAATTTCCGAAGTCAACTTGAGATGAGGCCCTATTCGCATTTAATGGCTCGAGAGTAATCCAAAACTCCCCTTCCAACACAGAAGGGGACCTGACTTCCCTGAAGCAACATGAACGAGTTCCTGAGGTCCCCGGCGCAACTCGAGAGGGAGCCCAAGCTTCCCACCGGAACTCGAGAAAAACCACAGGATTCTGCCCTCAAGGCGAGATGAGAAACATTTCCGTTTCAGATTCACAAGAGAAATTCCACATTCCCACTTGAAACTCGACAGGTTTCTTAACATCCTTTATGAGACTTAAAAATTAAACTGAACTACACAGCCCCAGTAGAGAGGAACACCGAGTTTTCTGCCACACTGACAAACTGCCCCATTTTCCAGGCCTCTTTTCCAGATGAGAGTCGATTCCTCTGCTTTCTCTGAAATGCAATCCGGACATTCTGGTCACACAGTTCGAGGAGGCAGGTAACACCTTGAAACTTGGGAGGATCCCAGGTTTTCAAAACACAAATGGTAAAGGTACAGATGTCAACACCCACTGGAGACATTTTCTGATTTTACTGCACAGATTCAAATGTATCCTCGAGTATCAACTTACAAGACTAGAGGAGACCTGACTCCCCGAGCATACTCGATACAAACATCAGTTACAAATTCAACTCTAAAGTGGCTTAACACCCGGCTAACAACTAGAGAAAAAAATGCAGTTCCATGTCTGAAGAAGAGACGAGTCCTGACTTCCCAGGTGAATTTTGAGAGCAAACCTGAGATCCCTGTCGCCACTGGCAAGGAACACCCAGTTGACCGACTAAACGCTAGATGAAGCATTATTCCTATGCTGTGCCTCGAGAGGAATCCTGAGGTTCCCCTTCCATCACGTTAGGAGACCTGACTTCCCTGGTTCAATTCGAGCGAGTTTCTGAGGTCCCCGTCACAACTCGAGAAGAACCCCAAGCTTCCATCCGCAACTAGTGAAACACCACAAAATTATCCCCTCAATGCAAGATGAGGAACATTTCCGCTGCAGATTCTCAAAAGAAATCCCACATTCCCGCTTGAAACTAGAACGGGTACTTGACACCTTTATGTGACCCAAAAACTTCCCTGACATAGCAGTCCACTTTGAAGAGGAGCACACAATTGATGTACACAAGACTAAATGCGGCCCTATTTTTCTACGGTGCCTGGAGAGGAATCCCGCTATTCCCCTTCCAACACGAAAAGAGACCTAATTTCCCTGGTCCAACAGGAGCGAGTTCCTGAGGTCCCCATCGCAATTCTAGCGGAACCCCAAGCTTTCCACTGCAACTCGAGAAAAACGACAATGTTCCCCCATCGATGCGAGATGAAGTAATTTTCTGCTGCAGAATCTCAAGGGAAATCCCACATTCTCGCTTGAAACTCGAACGTGTATTTGACAGCCATTATGCGACTCAAAAAGTTCCCTAACATAGCCGTCGCCACTGGAGAAGAGCACACAATTTTCGGACTCAAATCGAGATGAGACCCTATTCCATTTCAACGGCTCGAGAGTAATCCCGAAGTTCTCTTTCCAAAACAAAAGGGAACCTGACTACCCTGAAGCAACAGGAGCAAGTTCCTGAGGTCCCCAGCGCAACTTGATAGGGAGTCCAAGCTTCCCGCCGCAACTGAAGAAAAACCACAAGATTCTGCCCTCAAGGAGAGATGAGGAATATTTCCATTGCAGAATCACAAGAGAAATTCCACATTCCCGCTTGAAACTCGACAGGTTACTTAACATCCTTTATGCGACTAAAAAATTAAACCGACATACACAGGCCCAGTCGAGAGGAACACCGATTTTCCTGCCACACTGACAAATTGCCCCGTTTTCCAGCCCTATTTTCCAGATGAGAGTGGATTCCTCTGCTTTCTCTGGAATGGAATCTTGACGTTCTAGTCGCACAGTACGAGGAGGCGGGTACCACCTTGAAACTAGGGAGGATCCCCAGGTTTTCAAAACACAAATGGAAAAGGTACGGATGTCACCACCCACTCGAGATATTGTCTTATTCGACTGCACAGATTCAAATGTATCCTCGAGTATCAACTCACAAGACAATTGGAGACCTGACTCCCTGAGCATACTCAATACAATCTCCAGGAACAAATTCAACTCTAATGTGAACTAACACCCGTTTGACAACTCGAGAAGAGTTCAGTTCCATGTCTGAACAAGAGATGAATCCTGACTCCCAAGGTGAATTTTGAGACCATCCCCGAGTTCGCTGTCCCTACTAGCAAGGAACACACAGTTGACCGACTCAACGCTAGATGGGGCCTCATTCTCTCCTGTACCTCGAGAAAAACCTCGAGGTTCCCCTTCCGAAAAGATCAGAGACCTGACTTCACTGTGGCAACACGAGCGAGTTCCTGAGGTCCCCGTCACAACTCGAGAAACACCCCAACCTTCCCACCACAACTCGAGAAACACCACAAAATTATCCCCTCAATGCGACATGAGAAACATTTCACTGCAGAGTCTCAATAGAAATCCCACATTCCCGCTTGAAAAACCAAAGGATACTTGACAACCTTTATGTGACCCAAAAACTTCCCCAACAAAGCCATCCACATTGAAGGGGAGCACACAATTGACGTACACAACACTAGAAGTGACTCTATTCCTATACAATGCTTCGAGAGGAAACCTGAGGTTCCCCGTCCAACAGCAAAGGAGTCCTAACATACCTGGGAAAACGTGAGCGAGTTCCTGAGGTACCCATCGCAACTCGATAGGAACCCCAAGCGTTCTGCCACAACTCGAGAAAAATAACAACGTTCCCCCATCAATTCGAGATGAGGAATTTTTTGCTGCAGAATCTCAAGAGAAATTCCACATTCCTTCTTGAAACTCAACAGGTTACTTCACATCCTTTATGCGACTCAAAAATTAAACCGACATACACAGCCCCAATCGAGAGGAACACCGATTTTCCTGCCACAGTGACAAATTGCGCCGTTTTCCAGTCCTATTATACAGATGAGAGTCGATTCCTCTGCTTTCTCTGGAATGGAATCCTGACGTTCTGGTCGCACAGTTCGAGGAGGCGGGTACCATTTTGAAACTCAATAGGATCCACAGGTTTTCAGAATACAAATGGAAAAGGTACGGAAGTCACCAACCACTCGAGATATTGTCTGATTCTACAGCACAGATTCAAATGTATACTCGAGTATCAATTCACAAAACGAGTGGAGATCTGACTCCCCGAGCAGACTCGATACAAACCTCAGGTACAAATTCAAATCTAATATGGCCTAACACCCCTTTGACGACTTGAGAAGAAAGTTCAGTTCCATGTCTGAACAAGAGACGAATCCTAACACCCCAGGTGAATTTTGAGAGCAACCCGGAGATCACTGTCCCTACTGGCAAGGAACAAACAGTTGACCGACTCAACGCTAGATGCCGCCCTATTTCTCTGCTGCTCCTTATAGAGGAATCCCGAGTTTCCCCTTTCAGCACAATAGGAGACCTGACTTCCCTGGGGCAACATGAGCGAGTTCTTGAGGTCCCCGTCGGAACTCGAGAAGAAACCCAAGCTTCCCGCCGCAACTTGAGATACACCACAAAATTATCCCTCAAAGTGAGATGAGGAACATTTCCGCTGCAGAGTCTCAAGAGAAATCCCACATTGCCGCTTGAAACTCGAACGGGTACTTGACACACTTTATGCGACCCAAAAACTTCCCTGACATAGCCATCCACATTGAAGAGGAGCACACAATTTACCCACACAACACTAGATGAGGCCCTATTCCTCTACCGGGCCTCGAGAGGAAACCCGAGGTTCCTCTTCCAACCTGAAAGAAGACCTTACTTCACTGGGACAACGTGGGCGAGTTTTTGAGGTCCCCTTCAGAAATAAATAGGTACCCCAACTCTCCACCGCAACTCGAGAAAAATGATAACTTTCCCCCATCAATCCGAGATGAGGAATTTTTCTGCTGCAGAATCTCATGAGAAATTCCCATTCCAGCTTGAAAATCGAACGGGTACTTGACACCCTTTATACGACTCAAAAAGTTCCCTAACATAGCCGTCCCCACTGGAGAGGAGCACACAATTTGCCGACTCAACTCTAGATGAGGCCCTATTAACATTTAACGGCTCGAGAGTAATCCAAAAGTTCCCCTTCCAACACAAAAGGGGACCTGACTTCCCTGAAGCAACACGAGCGAGTTCCTGAGGTCCCTGGCGCAACTCGAGAGGGAGCTAAAGCTTCCCTTTAACATCTCGAGAGCAACCCCGAAGTTCCCCTTCCAACACGAAAGGAGACCTAACTTCCCTGAAGCAACATGAGCGAGTTCCTGAGGTCCCTGGCGCAACTCAAGAGGGAGACCAAGCTTCCTGCCTCGACTCGAGAAAAACCACAAGATTCTTCCCTCAAGGCGAGATGAGAAACATTGCCATTGCAGATTCACAAGAGAAATTCCATATTCCCAGTTGAAACTAGACAGGTTACTTAACATCCTTTATGCATCTCAAAAATTAAAGCAACAAACACAGCCCCCGTCAAGAGGAACACCGAGTTTCCTGCCACACTGTCAAATTGCCCCGTTTTCCAGTCCTCTTTTCCAGATGAGTGTCGATTCCTCTTCTTTCTCTGGAATGGAATCCGGACATTCCATTTGCACAGTACAAGGAGGCGTGTACCAACTTGAACCTCGGGAGGATCCCCAGTTTTTCAAAACACAAATGGGAAAGGTACGGATGTCACCACCAACTCGAGATATTGTCTGATTCTACTGCACAGATTCAAATGTATCCTCGAGTATCAACTCACAATGCGAGTGGAGACCTGACTCCCCGAGCATTCTCGATACCATCTCCAGGTACAAATTCAACTCTAATGTGGCCCAACACCAGTTTTACAACTCGAGAAGAAAGTGCAATTCCATGTCTGAACAAGAGACGAGGCCTGACTCCCCAGGTGAATTTTGAGAGCAAGCCCGAGATCCCTGTTGCCACTGGCAAGAAACACCCAGTTGACCGATTCAATGCTAGATGGGGCCCCATTCCATTGCTGCTCTTCGAGAGGAATTCCGAGGTTCCCCTTCCAACGAAATAGGAGACCTGACTTCCCTGGGGCAACACCAGTGAGTTCCTGATGCCCCTGTGGCAACTCAAGAAGAACCCCATGCTTCCTGCCGCAACTTGAGAAACACCACAAAAGTATCATCTCAATGCCTGATGAGGAACTTTTCCGCTGCAGAATCTCAAGTGAAATCCCTCATTCCCGCTTGAAACTCGAATGGGTACTTGACAGCCTTTATGCAACCAAAAAACTTCCCCGACATAGCCATCCACATTGAAGAGGAGCACTCAAATTATGGAATCAACTCGAGATGAGGCCCTATTCCCATTTAGGATTCCTTGGTTTTCAAAACACAAATTGTTAAGCTATGGATGTTCCCACCCACTCGAGATATTGTCTGATTTCACTGCACAGATTCAAATGTATCCTCGAGTATCAACTCACAAGAGGATTGGAGACCTGACTCCCAGAGCATTCTATATACAATCTCCAGGTACAAATTCAACTTGACTGTGGCCTGACACCCCTTTTACAACTTGAGAAGAAAACGGAGTTCCATGTCTGAACACGAGACAAAGCCTGACTCACAGGTGAATTTTGAGAGCAACCCCGAGTTCCCTGTCACCACTGGCAAGGGACACACAGTTGACCAATTCAATGCTAGATGCATCCCTATTTCTCTGCTGCGCCTCGAGCAGAATCCCGAGGTTCCCCATTCAACATGATAGGATACCTGTCTTCCCTGGGGCAACACGAGCGAGTTCCTGAGGTCTCCGTCGAAACTCCAGAAGAAATCCTAGTTTCCCGCCGCAACTGGAGAAAAACCACAAGAACAAGCCCTCATTCCAAGATGAAAAACTTTTCCACTGCAGAGTTTCACAAGAAATCCCATATTCCCTCTTGAAAATTGAACGGGTACTTGACACTTTATCTGACCGAGAAACATCCCTGACATAGCTTTCCACAATGAAAAGGAACACACAATTTAGGGAGTCAATTTGAGATGAGCCATATTCCTCTACTGCGCCTCAAGAGGAATCCCGAAGTTTCCCTTCCAACACAAAAAGAGACCTGGCTTACCTGGAACAACACGACTGAGTTCCTGAGTTTCCCATCGCAACTCAAGAGGAACCCCAAGCTTCACGCCGCAACTAGAGATAAACTATACGATTTTGCCCCCAAGCTGAGATGAGGAAGGTTTCCGCTGCAGAGTCTCAAGAGAAATCCCACATTCCGCTTGAAACTCAACAGGTTACTTAACATCCTTTATGCAACTCAAAAATTACACTGACATACACAGACCCAATCGAGAGGAACACCGAGTTTACTGCACAACTGACAAAGTGCCCGATTTTTCACTCCTCCTTTCCAGATGACAGTCAATTCCCCTGCTTTCTCTGGAATGGAATCCAGACGTTCCAGTCGCACATTTCCAGGAGGCCGGTACCACCTGGAAACTCGGGCGGATCCCCTGTTTTTCAAAACACAAATCGTTAAGCTATGGATGTCCCCACCCACTCGAGATATTGTCTGATTCCACTGCACAGATTCAAATGTATCTTCAAATATCAACTCAAAAGACTAGTGGAGACCTGACTCCCCGAGCATACTCGATAGAATCTCCAGGTACAATTCAAGTCGACTGTGGCCTATCACCCCTTTTACACCACGAGAAGAAAGCTGAGTTCCATGTCTGAACACGTGACGAGGCCTGACTCCCCAGGAGAGTTTTAAGAGCAACCCCAAGATCCCTGTCGCCACTGACGAAGAACATACAGTTGACTGACTCAACGCTTCATGAGGCGCTATTCCTCTGCTAGGCCTCGAGAGGAATCCCGACGTTTCCCTGCCAACACGATAGGAGACCTGACTTCCCTTTGCAGCACGAGCGAGTTCCTGAGGTCCCCGTTGCAGCTTTGAAGAACAGAAAGCTTCTGGCCGCAAGTCGAGAAACACTCACAAGATTTTACCCTCAATGCGAGATGAGGAAATTTTCGGCCACAGAATGTAAAGAGAAATTCCACATTCCCGCTTGAAACTCGAACGAGTGCTTGACATCCATTATCCGACCCAAAAACTACCCCTGCATAGCCGTCCACAATGAAAATGAGTACACAATTTACCTACACAACACTAGATGCGGCCCTATTCCTATACCATGATTCGAGATGAACCCTGAGGTTCCCCTTCCAACAGAAAAGAAGACCTGACTTCCCTAGGACAACACGGGTGAGTTCCTGAGGTCTCTGTCACAACTCGAGAGGAACCCCAAGCTTCCCAACACAACTCGAGAAAAACAAGAAGATTCCCCCATCAATGCGAGAAGAGGAACTTTTCTGCCACAGAATTTCAAGAGAAATCCCACATTACCGCTTGAAACTCGAACGGGTACTTGACACCCTTTATGCGACTCAAAATGTTCCCTAACATAGCTGTCCCCACTGGACAGGAGCACACAATTTACGAACTCAACTCGAGAGAAGGCCCTCTTCCCATTTAACGTCTCGAGAATAATCCCAAAGTTCCGCTTCCAACACGAAAGGAGACCTGACTTCCCTGAAGCAACACAAGTAAGTTCCTGAGGTCCCCATCACAGCTCGAAAGTGACCGCAAGCTTCAAGCTGCAACTCGAGAAAAACAACAAGATTTTTCCCTGAATCTGAGATGAGGAACATTTCCATTGCAGATTCTCAAGAGAAATCCCTCATTCCTGCTTAAAACTGACAAGTTACTTTACATCCTTTATGTGACTCAAAAATTACACCGACATCAGTCAGTCAGTCAGTCATTTCAGTCGTTCAGTAGTGTCCGACTCTTCGCGACCCCATGAATCACAGCACGCCAGGCCTCCCTGTCCATCATCAACTCCCGGAGTTCACTCAAACTCATGTCCACAAAGTCGGCGATGCCATTCACCCATCTTATTCTCTGTCGTCCCCTTCTCCTCCCGCCCCCAACCTTTCCCAGCATCAATCATTTCCAGTGAGTCAACTCGTCGCATCAGGTGGCCAAACTATTGCAGTTTCACCTTTAGCATCAGTCCTGCCAATGAACACCCAGGATTGATCTCCTTTAGAATGGACTGGTTGGATCTCCTTGCAGTACAAGGGACTCTCAAGAGTCTTCTACAACACCACAGTTCAAAAGCATCAATTCTTCGGCAATCAGCTTTCTTCACAGTTCAACTCTCACATCCATACATGACCAAGGGAAAAACCATAGCCTTAACTAGACGGACCTTTGTTGGCAAAGTAATGTCTCTGCTTTTTATTATATTATCAAGGTTGGTCATAACTTTCCTTTCAAGGAGTAAGCGACTTTTAATTTCATGGCTGCAGTCACCATCTGCAGTGATTTTGGAGCCCCCCAAAATAAAGTCTGACACCATTTCCACTGTTTTTCTATCTATTTCCCATGAAGTGTTGGGTCCAGATGCCATGATCTTTGTTTTCTGAATGTTGAGCTTCTAGCCAACATTTTCACTCTCCTCTTTCACTTTCATCAAGAGGCCTTGGGTTCCTCTTCACATTCTGCCATAAGGTAGTGTCATCTGCATATCTAAGGTTATTGATATTTCTCCCAGCAATCTTGATTCCAGCTTGTGCTTCTTCCAGCCCAGCGTTCCTCATGACGTACTCTGCATATAAGTTAAATAAGCAAGGTGACAATATGCAGCCTTGACGTACTCTTTTTCTTATTTGGAACCAGTCCGTTGTTACACCAACATACGCAGGACCAATCAAGAGGAACACCGAGTTTCCTGCGACAGCTGACAAAGTGCCCCGTTTTCCAGTCCTCTTTTCCATTTACAGACGATTCCCCTGCTTTCTCTTGTGTGGAATCCGGACGTTTGGGTCGCACAGTACAAGGAGACCGGTACCAACTTGAAACTCAGGAGGATACTCAGTTTTTCAAAATACAAATGGAAAAGGTACGGATGTCCCCACCCACTCGATATATAGTCTGTTTCCACTTCATAGATTCAAATGTATCCTCAAGTATCAACTCACAAGATGAGTGGAGACCTGACTCTCCGAGCATACTGGATAGAGTCTCCAGGAACAAATTCAACTCGAGTCTGGCCTAACAAATCTTTTGCAACTCGAGTAGAAAACGGAGTTCCATGTCTGAACACGAGATGAGGCCTGAATCCCCTGGTGAATTTTGAGAGCAACCCCGAGATCCCTGTCGCCACTGGAGAAGAACACACAGTTAATCGATGCAACGCTAGATGTGGCGCTATTCCTCTGCTGTGCCTCAAGAGGGATCCCGAGGTTCCCCTTCCAACACAATAGGAGACCTGACTTCCCTGTTGCAAAGCGAATGAGTTCTTTAATTCCCCGTCCCAACTCGAGTAGAAACCCTAGCTTCCTGCCGCAACTCGAGAAAAACACTAACTTTCCCCCATCAATGCGAGATGAGGAATTTTTCTGCTGCAGAATCTCACGAGAAATCCCCATTCCCGCTTGAAAATCGAAAGGGTACTTGACACCCTTTATGCGACTCAAAAAGTTCCCTAACATAGCGGTCCCCACTGAAGAGGAGCACACAATATACATTTCACAACGCTAGATACGACACTATTCCTCTGCCGCGCCTGGGGAGGAATCCAAAGGTTCCTCTTCCAACAAGAAAGGAGACCTGACTTCCGTGGGAAAACAAGAACGAGTTCCTGAGGTCCCTGTAGCAACTCAAGTGGAACCCCAAGCTTCCCGCCACAACTCGAGAAAAACCACAATATTTTCCATTAAGGCGAGATGATGAAATTTTCTGCTGTAAATCTCAAGAGAAATCCCACCTTCCCGCTTGAAACTCAAACGGCTACTTGACACGCTTTATGTGACTCAAAAAGTTCCCTAACTTAGCCGTTCCCACTGGAGAGGAGAACACAATTCAAGCGATCATTTCGAAATGAGGCCTTATTCTCAGTTAATGGCTCAACAGTAATCCCGAAGTTCCCCTTCCAACACAAAATTCGACCTGACTTCCCTAAAGCAAAACGAACGAGTTCCTGAGATCCCGGGCGCAACTCAAGTGGGACTCCAAGCTTCCCGCCGCAACTCAAGAAAAACCACAAGATTCTGATCTTTAGGCGAGATGAGGATCATTTGCGTTGCACATTCTCAAGAGAAATCCCATATTCCGCTTGAAACCCAACAGATTACTTAATATCCTTTATGTGATTCAAATATTATACAGACATACCCAGCCCCAATCGAGAGGAACACCAAGTTTCCTGCACAACTGATAAAGTGCTCCGTTTTCCAGTCCTCTTTACCAGATGACAGTCTATTCCCCTGCTTTGTCTGAAATGGAATCCGGACGTTTCGTTGCACAGTAGGAGGAGTCTGGTACCACTCTGAATCTCAGGAGGGTCCCCGGGGTTTCAAAACACAATTAGAAAAGGAACTGATGTCCCCACCCACTCGGGATATTGTCTGATTCCACTGCACAGATTCGAAAAAATCCTCGAGTATCAACTCACAAGACGAGTGGAGACCTGATTCTCGAGCATACTAGACACAATCTCCAGGTAAAATTAAACTCGACTCTGGCTAACACCCCTTTTGCATCTCGACAAGAAAGCATAGTTCCATGTCTGAACACAAGATGAGGCCTGACTCCCCTGGTGAATTTTGAGAAAAACCCCAATATTCCTGTTGCCACTGGAATAAAACACACGGTTGACCTACTCAACGCTAGATGTAGCCCTATTCCTCTACAGGACTCGAGATGAATGCCGAGGTTCCCCTTCCAACACGATAGGAGACCTGATTTCCCTGTTGCAACACGAGTGAGTTCCTGAGGTTAACTTCACAACTAGAGAAGAAACCCAAGCTTCCAAGCGCAACTCTAGAAAAACCACAAAATATGCCCTCAATCCAAGATGAGAAAATTTTCCACTGCAGAGTCTCGAGAGAAATCCCACATTCCCGCGTGCAACTCGAACGGGTACTTGACACCCTTTATGCGATTCAAAAAGTTCCCTGACATAGCTGTTCCCAGTGGAGAGGAGCACACAATTTTCAGACTCAACTCGAGATGAGGCCCTCTTACTTTTTAACGGCTAGAGAATAATTGCGATGTTCCCCTTGAAACACAACAGGGGACCTGACTTTCCTGAAGCAACTCAATCAAGTTCCTGAGGTCCCCGTCACAACTCGAGAGGAAACACAAGCTTACGGCCGCAACTCAAGCAAAACCACAGGATTCTACCCTCAAGGCTAGATGAGGAACTTTTCCATTGCAGATTCTCAAGAGAAATCCCACATTCCAGCTTGAAACTGGAACGGGTACTTGACACCCTTTATGCGACTCAAAAAGTTACCTAACATGGCCGTCCCCAGTGTAGAGGAGCACAAAATATAAGGAATCAACTCGAGATGAGGCCCTATTCCCTTTCTACACCTCAAGAAGAATCCCGGAGATCCACTTCCAACATGGTAAGAGAACTTACTTCCCTGGGGCACAACGAGCGAGTTCCTGAAGTCCCCATTGCAACTCGAGAAGGACCCCAATCTTCCGCTGCAACTTGAGAAACACTCATAAGATTCTCCCCTCAATGTGAGATGAGGAAATTTTCCGCTGCAGAGTCTCAAGACAAATTCCACATTCCCGCTTGAAACTTGAACTGTTGGAAACTTTTTCCAACACAAAACTTCCATGACATAGCCATCTACACTGAAGAGGAGAACACAATTTATGTACACAACACTAGATGCAGTCCTACTCCTCTACTGCGCCTCGAGAGGAATGACGAGGTTCCCCTTCCAACACGAAAGGAGACTTGTCTTCCATCGGACAACACGAGCGAGTTCCTGAGTTCCCCGTCACAACTGGAGAGGAACCCTAAGCTTCCAGCCACAACTCGAGAAAAACCACAAGATTCCCCAATCAATGCGAGATGAGGAATATTTTGGCTTAAGACTCAAGAGAAATCCACATTCCCGCTTGAAACTCAAACTGGTACTTGACCCCCTTTATGTGACTCAAAAAGTTCCCTAACATAGCCGTCCCCACCAGAGAGCAGCCCATAAGTTCAGTTCAGTTCAGTTCAGTTCAGTTCAGTCGCTCAGTCGTGTCCGACTCTCCGCGACCCCATGAATCACAGCACGCCAGGCCTCCCTGTCCATCACCAACTCCCGGAGTTCACTAAAACTCATGTCCACAGAGTCGGTGATGCCATCCAGCCATCTCATTCTCCGTCGTCCCCTTCTCCTCCCGCCCCCAACCTTTCCCAGCATCAGAGTCTTTTCCAGTGAGTCAACTCATCGCATGACGTGGCCAAAGTATTGCAGTTTCAGCTTTAGCATCAGTCCCTCCAATGAACATCCAGGATTGATCTCCTTTAGAATGGACTGGTTGGATCTCCTTGCAGTATAAGGGACTCTCAAGAGTCTTCTCCAACACCACAGTTCAAAAGCATCGATTCTTCGGCGGTCAGCCTTCTTCACAGTCCAACTCTCACATCCATACATGACCACGGGAAAAACCATTGCCTTGACTAGACGGACCTTGGTTGGCAAAATAATGTCTCTGCTTTTTAATATACTATCAAGGTTGGTCATAACTTTCCTTCCAACGAGCAAGCGTCTTTTAATTTCATGGCTGCAATCAGCATCTGCAGTGATTTTGGAGCCCCAAAAAATAAAGTCTGACACTGTTTCCACTGTTTTTCCATCTATTTCCCATGAAGTGATGGGACCAGATGCCATGATCTTTGTTTTCTGAATGTTGAGCTTCAAGCCAACCTTTTCACTCTCCTCTTTCACTTTCATCAAGAGGCTTTTGAGTTCCTCTTCACTTTCTGCCATAAGGGTAGTGTCATCTGCATATCTGAGGTTATTGATATTTCTCCCGGCAATCTTGATTCCAGCTTGTGCTTCTTCCAGCCCAGCGTTCCTCATGATGTACTCTGCATATAAGTTAAATAAGCAAGGTGACAATATACAAACTTGACGTACACCTTTTCCTATTTGGAACCAGTCTGTTGTTCCATGTCCAGTTCTAACAGTTGCTTCCTGACCTGCATACAGGTTTCTCAAGAGGTAGGTCAGGTGGTCTGGGATTCCCATCTCTTTCAGAATGTTCCACAGTTTATTGTAATCGACACAGTCAAAGGCTTTGGCATAGTCAATAAAGCAGAAATAGGTGTTTTTCTGAAACTCTCTTGCTTTCTCCATGATCCAGTGTTACGGACTCGATAAGATATGAGGCCCTATTACCAGTTAACGGTTGGAGAGTAATCCCGAAGTTCCCCTTCCAATACAAAAGGTGGCCTGACTTCCCTGAAGCAACACGAGCGAGTTCCTGAGGTCCCCGTCGCAACTCGAGAGGAACTCCAAGCTCCCAGCCGCAACTCAAGAAAAACCACAAGATTCTGCCCTCATGGCGAGATGAGGAGCATTTCCATTGCAGATCCATTGCAAGAGAAATTCCACATTCCCACTTGAAATTCAACATGATACTTAACATCCTTTTTCGACTCAAAGTTTACACATACAAATCCAGCCCCATTCAAGAGGAACACCGAGTTTCCAGCCACAACTGACAAAGTAATCCGTTTTCCAGTCCTCTTTTCCAGATGACAGTCGATTCCCCTGCTTTCTCTGGAATGGATTCTCGACATTCTGGTCGCAGAGTACGAGGAGGCTGGTACCACCTTGAAACTGGGGAAGATCCCCAGGGTTTCAAAACGCAATTGGAAAAGGGACGGATGTTCCCACTCACTCGAGATATTGTCTGATTTCACTGAACAGATTCAAATGTATCCTCGAGTATCAACTCACAAGAGGATTGGATACCTGACTCCCCAAGCATTCTCGATAAAATATCCAGGTACAAATTCAACTCGACTGTGGCCTGAGACCCCTTTTACAACTTGGGAAGAAAGCAGAGTTCTGTGTCTGAACACGAAATGAGGCTTGACTCCCAGGTGATTTTTGAGAGCAACCCCCTAGATCCCTGTCACAACTGCCGAGGAACACACAGTTGACCAACTCAATACTAGATGTCGCCCTATTTCTCTGCTGCACCTCGAGAGGAATCCCTAGGATCCCCATCCAACATGATAGATAATTGACTTCCCTGGGGCAACACGAAGCGAGTTCCTGAGGTCCCCGTTGAAACTCCAGAAGAAATCCAAGATTCCCGCCCCAACTCGAGAAAAACCACAAGAACATGCCCTCAATCTGAGAAGAAAAAATTTTCTGCTGCAGAGTCTCATGAGAAAACCCATATTCCCGCTTGAAACTCGAACTGGTACATGACACCCTTGATCTGACCCAAAAACTCCCCTGACATAGATTTCCACACTGAAGAGGAGCTCACAACTTACGGACTCAACTCGAGATGAGGCCATATTCCTCTACCACGCCTCAAGAGGTATCCCGAGGTTCCCCTTACAACACGAAATGAGACCTTGCTTACCTGGGACAACACGAGTGAGTTCCTGAGTTTCCCATCTCAACTCGAGAGGAACCCCAAGCTTCCCACCGCAACTTGAGCAAAACCATACGATTTTGCCCACAAGCTGAGATGAGGAACGTTTCCACTGCAGAATCTCAAAAGAAATCCCACATTCCCACTTGAAACTAAACAGGTTACTTATCCTTTAGGCAACTGAGAAACGACACCGACATACCCAGCCTCAATTGAGAGGAACACCGAGCTTCCTGCCACAACTGACAAAGTGCCCCGTTTTCCAGTCCTCTTTTCCACATGACAGTCGATCCCCCTGCTTTGTCTGAAGTGGAATCCAGATGTTTTGTCACACAGTAGGAGGAGGCCGGTACCACTTTAAATCTCTGGAGGGACCCAGGGTTTCAAAGCACAATTGGAAAAGGTACAGATGTCTACACCCACTCGAGATATTGTCTGATTCCAATGCAAAAATTCAAATGTATCAACTCACAAGACGTGTAGAGACCTGACTTCCCGAGCATTCTCAATACAATCTCCAGGTACAAATTTACCTTGACTGTGGCCTAACACCCCTTTTACAACTCGAGAAGAAAGCGGAGTCCCAAGTCTGAACAGAAGACAAGGCCTGACTCCACTGGTAAATTTTGAGAGCAACCCCGAGATCCCTATGTCCACTGGAGAGGAAAACACAGTTGACCTACTCAACGTTAGATGCGGCCCTATTCCTCTGCTAGGTCTCGAGAGGAATCCTGAGGTTCCCCTTGAAACATGATAGGAGACCTAACTTCTCTGGGGCAACCCGAGCAAGTTCCTGAGATCCCCGTCGCAAATCAAGAGGAACCCCAAGCTTCCTGCTGCAACACGGGTGAAATGACAAGATTACCCATCAATGCTAGATGAGAAACCTTTCTGCTACAGAATCTCAAGAGAAATCCCACATTCCCGCTGGAAACTTGAATGGGTACTTGACACCCTTTATGCAACTCAAAAAGTTCCCTAACCTAGCCGTCTCCACTGGAGAGGAGCACACAATTTACGAACTGAACTCGAGATGAGGCCCTATTCCCATTTAATGGCTAGAGAGTAATCCCGAAGTTCCCCTTGCAACACAAACGGGGACCTGACTTCCGTGAAGTAACAGGAGCGAGTTCCTGTGGTCCCTGTAACTCGTAAGGGACCCCAAGCTTCCGGCCACAACTCGAGAAAAAGCAGAAGAATATGCCCTCAATCCGAGATGAGGAATATTTCCGCTGACGAATCTCAAGAGGAATCCCACATTCCCGCTTGAAACTCGGAAGTGTACTTGAAACCCTTTATGCGACTCAAAATGTTCCCTAACATAGCTGTCCCCACTGGAGAGGAGCACACAATTTATAGACTCAAGTTGAGATGACACCCTATTCCCATTTAATGGCTCAAGAGTAATCCCGAACTTCCCCTTCCAACAGCAAATGAGACCTGAATTCCCTGAAGCAACATGAGTGAGTTCCAGAGGTCCCCATCGCAACTCGAAAGTCCCCGCATGCTTCCCGTGGCAACTCGAGAAAAACAACAATATTTTGCCCTCAAGCCGAGATAAGGAACATTTCCGTTGCAGATTCTCCAGAGAAATCCCACATTCCCGCTTGAAACTCGACAGGTACCTTAAAATCCTTTATGCGACTCAAAAATTACACCAACATACCCAGCCCCAATCTAGAGGAACACCGAGTTCCCTGCCACAACTGACAAAGTACCCCGTTTTCCAGTCCTCTTTAAAAGATGGCAGTCTATTCTCCTGATGTTTCTGAGATGGAATCCAGACGTTCCATCACACAGCAGGAGGAGGCTGGTACCACCTTGAATCTGGAAGTGTCCCCGGGGTTTCAAAACACAATTGGAAAAGGTACGGATGTCCCTACCCACTCGAGATATTGTTTGATTCCATTGCACCGATTCAAATGTATCCTCGATAATCAGCTCACAAGACGAGTGGAAACCTGATTCCCCGAACATTCTAGATACAATCTCCAGGTACAAGTTCAACTCGACTGTGGCCTAACACCCCTTTTACAACTCGAGAAGAAAACGGAGTTCCATGTCTGAACACGAAACAAGGCCTGACTCCCCAGGTGAATTTTGAGAGCAACCCCGAGATCCCTGTCTTTACTGGAGAGGAACACACAGGTTACCGATTGAATGCTAGATGAGGCCCTATTCCTCTGCTGGGCCTCGAGAGGAATCCCAAGTTTGCCGTTCCAACACCATGGAGACCTGACTTCCCTGGGACAACACGAGAGAGTTCCTGAGGTCTCCATCGCAACTTGAGAGGAACCCCAAGATTCCCGCCGCAACTAGAGAAAAACGACAAGATTCCCCAATCAATGCGAGATGAGGAAATTTTCTGATGCATAATCTCAAGAGAAATCCCACATTCCCACTTGAAACTAAAACAGGTACTTGACACCCTTTATGCGACTCAAAAACTTCCTCTACATAGCCGTCTACACTGAAGAGGAGCACACTATTTACATACAGAACACGAGATGCGGCCCTATTCCTCTACCATGCGTCGAGAGGAATCCCGAGGTTCCCCTTCCAATGAAAGGAGACCTGACTTTCCTGGGAAAACACGAGCAAGTACCTGAGGTCCCCATCGCAACTCAAGGGGTTCCCCAAGCTTTTCACCCCAAATCTAGGAAAACCACAAAATTCAACAATCAATGCGAGATGAAGAACTTTCTACTACAGTGTCTCAAGTGAAATCTCACATTCCCACCTTAAAGTCGAATGGCTACTTGACACCCTTTATGCAACTCAAAATGTTCCCTAACATAGCCGTCCCCACTGGAGAGGAGCACACAATTTACGGACTCAACTCGAGATGACGCCCTATTCCATTTTATCTGCTCGAGAGTAATACCGAAGATCCCCTTCCAACAGGAAATGAGACCTGACTTCCCTGAAGCAACAAGAGCGAGTTCCTGAGGTCCCTGCACCAACACGAAAGGGACCCCATGTTTCCCACCGCAACTTGAGAAAAACCACAAGATTTTGCCCGCAAGCTGAAATGAGGAAAATTTCCGTTGCAGATTCTCAAGAGAAATCCAAATTTCCCCTTGAAACTCGACGAGTTACTGAATATCTTTTATGTGACTCAAAAATTACCCAGACATACCCAGCCCCAATCAAAGGAACACCGAGTTTCCTGCCACAACTGACAAAGTGCCCCATTTTCCAGTCCTCTTTTCCAGAACACAGTCGATTTCCTAGCTTTCTCTTCTGGTACCACCTTGAAACTCAGGGGGATCCCAGGTTTTTAAAAACACAAAGGAAAAGGGAGGTATGTCCCCACCCACTCTAAATATTGTCTGATTCCACTGCACTGATTCAATGTATCCTCGAGTATCAACTCACAAGACGAGTGGAGACCTGATTCCCCAAGCATACTCGATACAATCTCCAGGTACAATTTCAACTCGACTGTGGCCTAACACCCCTTTTACAACTCGAGAAGAAAGAGGAGTTCCATGTCTGAACACGAGATGAGGCCTGACTCCCCTGGTGAATTTTGAGACAACCCCGAGATCCCTGTCGCCACTGACGAGGAAAAAACAGTTGACTGACTCAACGCTTGATGTGGCCCTATTCCTCTGCTGCGCCTCGAGAGGAATCCTGAGGTTCCCCTTCCAACACGATAGGTAACCTGACTTCCCTGGGGCAACATGAGAGAGACCCGGATGTCCTGGCGCAACTAGAGAAGAACCCGAAGCTTCCCACTTCAACTTGATAAAAACCACAAGAACACTCCCTCAATCCGAGATGAGAAAATTTTCTGCTGCAGAGTCTAGAGAAATTCCACATTCCCGCTTGAAACTCGAAAGGGTACTTGACACGTTTTATGCCATTCAAAATTTCCCTAACATAGCCATCCCCAGTGGAGAGGAGCATACAATTTATGGACTCAACTTGTGATGAGGCCCTCTTCCCATTTAACGGCTGGAGAGTAATCCCGAAGTTCACCTTCCAACAGGAAATGAGACCAGACTTCCCTGAAGCAACATGAGCGAGTTCTTGAGATCCCCGTCACAACTCGAAAAGGACCCCATGCTTCCCGCCGCAACTCAAGAAAATCCACAAGATTTTGCCCTCAAGCCGAGAAAAGGAACATTTCCGTTGCAGATTCTAAAGAGAAATCCAAATTCACGCTTGAAACTAGACGGGTTACTTAACATCCTTTATGTGACTCAAAAATTACACAGACATACCCAGCTCCAATGGAAGGAACACCGAATTTCCTGCCACAACTGACAAAGCACCCCGTTTTCCAGTCCACTTTAACAGATGACAGTCTATGCCCCTGCTTTGTCTGAAATGGAATCTGGACGTTCTGTCACACAGTAGGAGGAGGCCGGTACCACCTTTAATCTCAGGAGGGTCCCCGGGGTTTCAAAACACAATTGGAAAAGGTACCGATGTACCCAACCACTCGAGATATTGTCTGTTTCCACTGCAGATTCAAATTTATCCTCGAGTATCAACACAAAAGACGAGTGGAGACCTGACTCCCCGAGCATACTCGATACAATCTCTAGGTACATATTCAGCTCGACTTTGGCTAACACCTCTTTTGCAACTTGAAAACAAAGCAGAGTTCCATGTCTGAACAAGGGACGAAGCCTGACTCCCCTGGTGAATTTTGAGAAAAACCCTGAAATCCTTGTCATCACTGGAATAAAACACACAGTTGACGGACTCAACGCTAGATGAGCACTATTCTTCTGCTGCACCTCGAGAGGAATACCCAGGTTCTCCCTCCAGCACGATAGGAGACCTGATTTCCATGACGCAACACAAGCGAGTACCCAACGTCCCCTTTGGAACTCGATAAGAACCACAAGCTTCCCACTGCAACTCGAGAAAAACCACAAGATTCTCCCCTTAATGCGAGATGAGGAATTTTCCATTGCAGATCCTCAAGAGAAATCCCACATTATCGCTTGAAACTCCACAGGACACTTAACGTCCTTTAGGCGACTCAAAAATTACACGTACAAATCCAGCCCCATCCAAGAGGAACACTAAGTTTCCTGCCACAACTGACAAAATGACCCGTTTTCCCGTTCTCTTTTCCAGATGAGAGTCGATTCCCCTGCTTTCGCTGGAATGGAATCTGGACGTTCTGGTCACAGAGTATGTGGAGGCCGGTACCAACTTGAAACTGGGGAGCATAGCCAGGGTTTCAAAGCACAATTGGAAAAGGTACAGATGTCCCCACCCACACGAGATATTGTCTGATTTCACTGCGGAGATTCAAATGTATCCTAGAGTACCGACTCACAAGAGGATTGGAGACCAGACTCCCCGAGCATTCTCGATACAATATCCAGATACAAATTCAACTTGACTGTGGCCTGACACCCCTTTTACAACTTAAGAAGAAAGCAGAGTTCCATGTCTGAACACGAAACGTGGCCTGACTACCAGGTGAATTTTGAGAGCAACCCCTGAGATCCCTGTCGCCACTGGCGAGGAACACAACGTTGACCAACTCAACCCTATATGCGGCCCTATTTCTCTGTTGCGCCTTGAGAGGAATCCCAAGGTTCCCCATCCAACATGATAGATACCTGACTTCCCTGGGGCAACATGAGAGAGTTCCTGAGTTCCCCATCGAAACTCCAGAAGAAACCCTAGCTTCCCGCCTCAACTCGAGAAAAACCACAAGTACATGCCCTCAATTCGAGATGAGAAAATTTTCTACTGCAGAGACTGAAGAGAAACGCCACATTACCGCTTGATAATCGAATGGGTACTTAACACCCTTTATGCGACTCAAAACGTTCCCTGACAGCCGTCCGGACTCAACTAAAGATGAGGCCCTATTCCCATTCCACGCCTCAAGAAAAATCCCGAGGTTCCCCTGCCAACAGGAAAGGAGACCTGACATCCATGGGAAAACAAGAGCCAGATCCTCAGGTCCTGGTCACAACTCGGGAGGAACCCCAAGTTTCCCTCTGCAACTCTAGAAAAACCACAAGATTCCCCCATCAATGGGAGATGAGGAAATTTTCTGTTGCAGTCTCCAGAAAAATCCCACATTCCCACTAGAAAATCGAACGGGTACTTGACACCCTTTATGCGACTCAAATACTTCCCTAACATAGCAGTCAGGACTGGAGTTCAGTTCAGTTCAGTTCAGTTCAGTTCAGTCACTTAGTCATGTCCAACTCTCCGCGACCCCATGAACCACAGCACGCCTGGCCTCCCTGTCCATCACCAACTCCCGGAGTACACTCAAACTCATGTCCACAGAGTCGGTGATGCAATCCAGCCATCTCATTCTCCGTCGTCCCCTTCTCCTCCCTCCCCCAACCTTTCCCAGCATCAGAGTCTTTTCCACTGAGTCAACTCGTCGCATGAGGTGGCCAAAGTATTGCAGTTTCAGCTTTAGCATCAGTCCTTCCAATGAACATCCAGGATTGATCTCCCTTAGAATGGACTGGTTGGATCTCCTTTCAGTATAAGGGACTCTCAAGAGTCTTCTCCAACACCACAGTTCAAAAGCAACGATTCCTCGGGGATCAGTTATCTTCACAGTCCAACTCTCATATCCATACATGATCACGGGAAAAACCATTGCCTTGACTAGACGGACCTTGGTTGGCAAAGTAATGTCTCTGCTTTTTAATATACTATCAAGGTTGGTCAAAACTTTCCTTCCAAGGAGCAAGCGTCTTTTAATTTCCTGGCTGCAATCAGCATCTGCAGTGATTTTGGAGCCCAAATAAATAAAGTCTGACACTGTTTCCATTGTTTTTCCATCTATTTCCCATGAAGTGATGGGACCAGATGCCATGATCTTTGTTTTCTGAATGTTGAGCTTCAAGCCAACATTTTCACTCTCCTCTTTCACTTGCATCAAGAGGCTTTTGAGTTCCTCTTCACTTTCTGCCATAAGGGTAGTGTCATCTGCATATATGAGGTTACCGATATTTCTCCCGGCAATCTTGATTCCAGCTTGTGCTTCTTCCAGCCCAGCGTTCCTCATGATGTACTCTGCAGATAAGTTAAATAAGCAAGGTGACAATATACAACCTTGATGGACACCTTTTCCTATTTGGAACCAGTCTGTTGTTCCATGTCCAGTTCTAACTGTTGCTTCCTGACCTGCATACAGGTTTCTCAAGAGGCAGGTCAGGTGGTCTGGGATTCCCATCTCTTTCAGAATGTTCCACAGTTTATTGTGATCCACACAGTCAAAGGCTTTGGCATAGTCAATGAAGCAGAAATAGATGTTTTTCTGAAACTCTCTGGCTGGAGAGGAGCACACAATTTATGCAATCAACTCGAAATGAGGCCTTTTTCTCAGTTAACGGCTCGAGAGTAATCCCGAAGTTCCCCTTCAAACACAAAAGGGGACCTGACTTCCCTGAAGTAACACGAGAGAGTTCCTGAGGTCCACGTCACAACTCTAGAGGGAACCCAAAACTTACTGCCGCAACTAGAGAAAAACCACAAGATTCTGCTCTCAAGGAGAGATGAGGAACATTTCCATTGCAGATTCTCAAGAGAAATCCCACATTCCCGCTTGAAATTCGACAGGTTACTTAAAATCCTTTACACAACTCAAAAATTACACCACACGCTAGTAAAGTCATTCTTAAAATTTTCCAAGCCAGGCTTCAGCAATATGTGAACAGAGAACTCCCAGATGTTCAGGCAGGTTTTAGAAATGGGAAAGGCAACAGAGATCAAATTGTCAACATCTGCTGGGTCATGGAGAAAGCAAGAGAGTTCCAGAAAAACATGTATTTCTGCTTCATTGACTATTCCAAAGCCTTTGATTGTGTGGATCACAATATAATAAACTGAGGAAAATACTGAAAGAGATGGGAATCCCAGACCACCTGACCTGCCTCTTGAGAAACCTGTATGCAGGTCAGGAAGCAACAGTCAGAACTGAACATGGAACAACAGACTGGTTCCAAATAGGAAAAGGAGTACGTCAAGGTTGTATATTGTCACCTTGCTTATTTAACTTATATGCACAATACATCATGAGGAACGCTGGGATGGATGAAGCACAAGCTGGAATCAAGTTTGCCAGGAGAAATATCAATAATCACAGATATGCAGATGACATCACCCTTATGGCAGAAAGTGAAGAGGAACTCAAAGCCTCTTGATGCAAGTGAAAGAGGAGAGTGAAAATGTTTGCTTGAAGCTCAACATTCAGAAAACAAAGATCATGGCATCTGGTCCCAACACTTCATGGGAAATAGATGGAAAAACAATGGAAACAGTGTCAGACTTTATTTTTTTGGGCTCCAAAATCACTGCATATGCTGATTGCAACCATGAAATTAAAAGATGCTTACTCCTTGGAAGGAAAGTTATCACCAACCTAGGTAGTATATTAAAAAGCAGAGACATTACTTTGCCAACCAAGGTCCGTCTAGTCAAGGCTATGGTTTTTCCCATGGTCATGTATGAATGTGAGATTTGGACTGTGAAGAAAGCTGATCGCTGAAGAATTGATGCTTTTGAACTGTGGTGTTGGAGAAGACTCTTGAGAGTGCCTTGTACTGCAAGGAGATCCAACCAGTCCATTTTAAAGGAGATCAATCCTGGGTGTTCATTGGAAGGACTGATGCTAAAGCTGAAACTGCAATACTTTGGCCACCTCATGCGACGAGTTGACTCACTGGAAAAGACTCTGATGCTGGGAAAGTTTGGGGGCGGGAGAAAAAGGGGACGACAGAGAATGAGATGGCTGGATGGCATCACCGACTCGATGGACATGAGTTTGAATGAACTCCGGGAGTTGGTGATGGACAGGGAGACCCGGCTTGCTCTGATTCGTGGGGTCACAGAGAGTCGGACACGGTTGAGCGACTGAACTTAACTGAACTGACCCAACCCCAATTGAGAGGATCACCGAGTTTCCTGCCACAACTGACAAAGTGCCCCATTTCCCAGTCCTCTTTTCCTGATGACAGACGATTCCCTTGCTTTCTTTGGAATGGAACCTGGATGTTCCGGTCGCACAGTACGAGGAGGCCGGTACCACCTTGTAACTCGGGAGGATCCCTTGATTTTCAAAACACAAATGGAAAAGGTACGGGTGTTCCCACCAACTCAAGGTATTGTCTTATTCCACTGCACAGATTCAAATGTATCCTCGAGTATCAACTCACAAGGAGAGTGGAGACCTGACTCCCCGACCATACTCGATACAATCCCCAGGTACAATTCAACTAGACTGTGGCCTGACACCCCTTTTACAACTTGAGAAGAAAACGAAGTGCCATGTATAAACGTGAGACGAGGCCTGACTCCCAGGTGAAATTTGAGAGGAACCCCGAGATCCCTGTTGCCACTGGCGAGGAAAACACAGTTGGCCAACTCAACGCTAGATATGGCCCTATTTCTCTGCTGGGCCTCGAGAGGAATCCCTAGGTTCTCCATCCAACATGATAGGATACCTGACTTTTCTGGGGCAATACGAGCGAGTTCCTGAGGTCTGCGTTGGAAATCCAGAAGAAACCCAATCTTCCCGCCGCAACTAGAGAGAAAACACAACAGCAGGCCCTCAATCCGAGATGAGATAATTTTCCGCTGCTGAGTCTCAAGAAAATTCCCACATTCCCACTTGAAACTCGAATGGGTACTTGACACCCTTTATCCGACCAAAGAAATTCCCAAAAACGCCGTCCACACGGAAGAGGAGCACACAATTAACAGACTCAACTTGAGATGAGGCCGTATTCCTATACAGTGCCTTGAGAGGAATACCGAGGTTCCCCTTTGATCATGAAAGGAGACCTGGCTTACCTGGGATCACACGAGTGAGTTCCTGAGTTTCCCAACGCAACTCAAGAGGAGCCCCAAGCTTCCTGCCGCAATACTAGAAAACCATACGATTTTGCCCACAAGTTGATATAAGGAACGTTTCCACTGCAGAGTCTCAAGAAACATCCCACATTCCCGCTTGAAACTCGAAAGGTTACATAACATCCTTTATGAGACTCAAAAATTACAGTGACATACAGAACCCCAATCGAGAGGAACACCGAGTTTCCTGCCACAACTGACAAAGTGCCCCGTTTTACAGTTCTCTTTTCCAGATGACAGTCGATTCCCCTGCTTTGTCTGAAATGGAATCCAGGCGTTCCATTGCACAGTAGGAGCAGCCTGGTACCACCTTTAATCTCGGGAGGGTCCCCAGGGTTTCAAAACAAAAATGGAAATGGTATGGATGTCCCCACCCACTAGAGACATTGTCTGATTCCACTGCACAGATTCAAGTGTATCCTCGAGTATCAACTCACAGTACAATTGGAGACCTGACTCCCCGATCATTGTCGATAGAATCTCCAGGTACAAATGCAACTCAAATATGGCCTAACATCCCTTTTACAACTCGAGAAGAAAGCTGAGTTCCACCTCTGAACACGTGACCAGGCCTGACTCCCCAGGGGAATTTTGAGAGCAACCCCGATACCCCTTTTGCCACTGGGGAAGAAAACAAGGTTGAGATACTCAATGCTTGATGCTGCCTTAATCCTCTGCTGTGCATCGAGAGGAATCCCGAGTTTCCCCTTCTACCACAATAGAAGACCTGACTTCCCTGGGGCAACAAGAGTGAATTCCTGAAGTATCCGTCGGAACTCGAGAAGAACCCCAAGTTTTCCGCCACAAATTGAGAAACACCACCATATTCTCCCCTCAAAGCGAGATGAGGAAGTTTTCCACTGTAGAGTCTCAAGAGAAATCCCACATTCCCGTTTGAACCTCTAACGGGTACTTGACACCCTTCACCAACCCAAAAACTTCCCCGACATAGACGTCCACATGAAGAGGAACACACAATTTACGTAAGGAACACTAGATGTGGCCCTATTCCTCTACCACGCCTCGAGAGGAATCCCTCGGTTCTGCTTCCAACACTAAAGGAGACCTGACTTCCCTGGGACAAAACGAGAGAGTTCCTGAGGTCGTGGTCACAACTCGAGAGAAACCCCAAGCTTCCCGCCACAACTCAAGAAAAACGACAAGAGTTCAATGCGAGATGAGAAAATTTTCCGCTGCAGAGTCTCAAGAGAAATCTCACATTCCCGCTTGAAACTGGAAAGGGTACTTGACACTTTATGCGACTCAAATAGTTCCCTGACATAGCCGTCCCCACTGGAGAGGAGCACACATTTTCTGGACTCAATTCAAGATGAGGCCCTATTCCCATTTAACGGCTCGAGAGTAATCCTGAAATTCCCCTTCCAACAAAAAGGGGACCTGACGTCCCGGAAGCAACTCAAGCAAGTTCCTGAAGTCCTGGGCGCAACTCGAGAGGGACTCCAAGCTTCCCGCCGCAACTCGAGAAAAACCACAAGATTTTGATCTCTAGGCGAGATGAGGAATATTTGCATTGCACATTCCAAGAGAAATCCCACATTCCGACTGAAACTCGACAGGTTACTTAACATCCTTTATGCCACTCAAAAAGTACACCGACATACCCAGCCGCAATAGAAAGGAACACCAAGTTTCCTACCACAACTGACAAAGTACCCCGTTTTCAGGTCCTCTTTAGCAGATGACAGTCTATTCCCCTGTTTTGTCTGAAATGGACGTTCCGGATGTTCCGTCATACAGTAGGAGGAGGCTGGTACAACCTTGAATCTCAGGAGGGTCCCTGGGGTTTCAAAACATAATTAGAAAAGGTACCGATATCCCACCCATTCGAGATATTGTCTGATTCCACTGCACAGATTCAAATGTATCCTCGAGTATCAACTCACAAGACGAGTGGAGACCGGACTCCCCGAGCATGTTCGATACAATCTCCAGGTACAAATTCAACTCCACTGTGGCCTACCACCCCTTTTACAACTCAAGAAGAAAGTGGAGTTCCATGTCTGAACACGTGACGAGGCCTGACTCCCCTAGTGAATTTTGAGAGCAACCCCGATACCCCTTTAGCCATTGGATAGGAACACACACTGGACCGACTCAACACTAGATGCTGCACTATTCCTCTGATGTGCCTCGAGAGAAATCCCGAGGTACCCCTTCTAACACGATAGGAGAACTGACTTCCGTATCAGCAACACAAGCGAGTTCCTGAGGTCCCAGTCGCAACTCTAGAAGAACCCCAAGCTTCCTGCTGCACCTTGAGAAACACTCACAAGGTTCTCCCCTCAATGGGAGATGAGGAACTTTTCCACTGCAGAGTCTCAAGACAAATCCCATATTCCCACTTCAAATTCGAAAGGGTACTTGACACCCTATATCCGACCCAAAAACTTCCCCGACATAGTCATCCACACTGAAGAGGAGCACACAATTTAAGTACACAAGACTAGATATGGCCCTATTCCTATACCGTGCTTCGAGTGGAACCCCAAGCTTCCTGCCTCAACTGGAGAAAAACCACAAGATTCCCCCATCAATGCTAGATGAGGAACTTTTCTTCTACAGAATCTCAAGTGAAATCCCACATTCCCACTTGAAACTCGACAGGGTACTCAACATCCTTTGTGCAACTCAAAAATTACACCGATAACCCATCCCCAATCTAGAGGAACTCTGACTTTCCTGTCACAACTGACAAAGTGCCCCGTTTTCCAGTCTTCTGTTCCAGATGACAGTCGATTCCCCTGGTTTCTCTGGAATGGAACCGAGACATTCCGATCGAACAGTATGAGGAGGCCAGTACCACCTTGAAACTCAGGAGGATTCCTGGTTTTTCAAAACACAAATGGAAATGGTACCAACGTCCCCACCAACTAGAGATATTGCCCGATTCCAATGCACAGATTCAAATGTATCCTCAAGAATCAACTCACAAGATGAGTGGAGACCTGACTCCCCGAGCATGCTCGATACAATCTCCATTTACACATTCACCTCGACTGTGCCCTAACACCCCTTTTACAAATCGAGAAGAAAGTGGAGTTCCATATCTGAATACGAGATGAGGCCTGACTCCCCAGTTGAATTTTTAGAGCAACCCCAAGATCCCTGTCGCCACTGGCGAGGAACACACATTGACAGACTGAAGGCTAGATGCGACCCCATTACTCTGTTGCCCCTGGAGAGGAATCCCGATATTCCACTTCCAACAGGATAGGAGACATGACTTCCCTCGTGCAACAGGAGCAAATTCCTTAGGTCTCCGTCACAATTTAAGAACCCCAAGCTTCCCGCTGCAACTCGGGAAACACCACAAGATTCTCCCTTCAATGCAAGATGAGGAACTTTTCCGCTGCAGAGTCTCAAGAGAAATCCCACATTCCCGCTTGAAACTGGAACGTGTACTTGACACTTTATGCAACTCAAATAGTTCCCTGACATAGCCGTCCCCACTGGAGAGGAGCACACATTTTCCATACTCAATTCGAGATGAGGCCCTATTCCCATTTAACGGCTAGAGAGAAATCTTGAAGTTCCCCATCCAGCAAAAAGGGGACCTGATACCCTGAAGCAACTCGAGAGAGTTCCTGAGATAGCGGTTGCAACTCGAGAGGGACTCCAAGCTTCCCGCAGCAACTCGAGAAAAACCACAAGATTCTGATCTCTAGGTGAGATGAGGAATATTTGCGTTGCACATTCTCAAGAGAAATCCCACACTCCACTTGAAATTCGACAGGTTACTTAACATCCTTTTGCAACTCAAAAATTACACCGAATTACCCAGCCCCAATCGAGAGGAGCACCGAGTTTCCTGCCACAACAAACAAAGTGCACCGTTTTCCAGTCCTCTATTCCAGATGACAGTCAATTCCCCTGATTTCTCTGGAATGGAATCTGGACTTTCCGGTCACACATTACGAGGAGGCTGGTACCATCTTGAAACTCGGGAGAATCCCCAGAGTTTCAAAACAAAATTGGAAAAGGTACGGATGTTCCCACCCACTCGAGATATTGTCTGATTTCACTGCACAGATTCAAATATATCCTCGAGTATCAACTCTCAAGAGGATTGGAGACCTGACTCCCCGAGCATACTTGATACAATCTCCAGTTACAAATTCAACTCGACTGTGGCCTGACACCCCTTTTACAACTTGACAAGAAAGAGGAGTTCCATGTCAGAACACGATACGTGGCCTGACTCCCAGGTGAATTGTGAGAGCAACCCCAAGATCCCTGTCGCCACTGGCGAGGAACACACAGTTGACCAACTCAACACTAGATGCAGCCCTATTTCTCTGCTGTGCCTGGAGAGGAATCCAGAGGTTCCCCATCCAACATGATAGGATACCTGATTTCCCTGGGGCAACTCGAGCTAAAGTACCTGTGGTCCCCTTCGAAACTCCAGAACAAACCCAAGCTTCCCACTGCAACTCGAGAAAAACCACAAGAACAAGCCCTCATTCCGAGATGAAAAATTTTCTGCTGTACAGTCTCACGAGAAAACTCATATTCCTACTTGAAAATCGAACTGGTACTTGACACCCTTTATCCGACCCAAGAACTTCCCCGACATAGCTTTCCACACTGAAGAGGAGCACACAATTTACGGACTCAACTCTAGATGAGGTCATATTCCTCTACCACACCTCAAGAGGAATCCCGAGGTTCCCTTTCCAAAAAGAAAGGAGTCCTGGCTTACCTGGGAAAACACGAGTGAGTTCCTGAGGTTCCCATCACAACTCGAGAGGAATCCCAAGCTTCCCGCCACAACTCGAGAAAAACCATACGATTTTGTCCACAAGCTGAGATGAGGAACGTTTCCACTGCAGAGTCTTAAGAGAAATCCCACATTCCCTCTTTAAACTCGACAGGTTACTTAACATCCTTTATGAGACTCAAAAATTACACTGACATACACAGCCCTAATCGAGAGGAACACCGAGTTTCCTGTACAAATGACAAAGTGCCCCGTTTTCCAGTCCTCTTTTCCAGATGACAGTCTATTCCCCTGCTTTGTCTGAAATGGAATCCAGACGTTCTGTTGCACAGTAGGAGGAGGCCAGAACCACCTTGAATCTCAGGAGGGTCCCCAGAGTTTCAAAACACAATTCGAAAAGGTACTGATATCCCCAGCCACTCTAGATATTGTCTGATTCCACTGCACAGATTTAAATGTATCCTCAAATACCAACTCACAAGACCAGTGGAGAACTGACTCATCGAGCATTCTTGATAAAATCTCCAGGTACAAATTCAAATCGACTGTGGCTTAACACCCCTTTTACAAATCAAGAAGAACGTGGAGTTCCATGTCTGATCACGTGACGAGGCCTGACTCCCCAGGTGAATTTTGAGAATAACCACGAGATCCCTGTCACCACTGGAAAGCACCACACATTTGATCGACTCAATGCTAGACACAGCCTTATTCCTCTGCTGTGCCTCGAGAGGAATCCCGAGGTTCCCCTTCTAACACGAAATAAGACCTGACTTCCCTGCGACAACACAAGGAGTCCCTAATGCCCCCGTCAACAATAGTTAAGAACCCAAGCTTCCAGCTGCAACTCGAGAGTAAACACAACAACAAGCCCTCAATCCAAGATGAGATAATTTTCCGCTGCTAGTCTAAAGAAAATTCCCATATTCCCGCTTGAAACTCGAACGGGTCCTTCACACCCTTTATCCGACCAAAAAACTTCCCAAAATAGCCATCCGCACAGAAGAGGAGCACACAATTTACGGGCTCAACACGAGATGAGGCCATATTCCTCTACCATGCCTCGAGAGGAATCCCGAAGTTTCCTTTCCAACACGAAAGGAGACTTGACTTCCCTGGGACAACACGAGCGAGTTCCTGAGGTACCTGTCCCAACTCGAAAACCCCAAGCCTCCTGCCACAACACGGGAATCGCCAGAAGATTCTCCCCTCAATGCAAGATGACGAATATTTCCGCTGAAGAATCTCAAGAGAAATCCCACATTCCCGCTTGACACTCGAACCGGTACTTGACACCCTTTATCCGACCCAAAAGCTTCCCAGGCTTAGGCATTCACACTGAAGAGGAGGACACAATTTATGTACACAACACTAGATGTGGCCTTATTCCTCTACCGTGCCTCAAGAGGAATCCCCAGGTTCCCCTGCCAACATGAAAGGAGTCCTGATTTCCCTGGGACAACAAGAGCGAGTTCCTGAGCTCCCCGTCATAACTCTAGAGGGACACCAAGCTTCCCACCGCAACTAGAGAAAAACCACAAGATTCTGCTCTCAAGGTGAGATGAAGAACATTTCCGTTGCAGATCCTCAATAGAAATCTCTCATTCCCCCTTGAACTTGACAGGTTACTTAACCTACTTCATGCGACTAAAAAATTACACCGACATACCCAGTCCCAATCGAGAGGAACACCGAGTTATCTGCCACAATTGACAAAGAGCCCCGTTTCCCAGTCCGCTAATCCAGATGAGAGTCGATTCCCCTGCTTTCTCTGGAATGGGATCCAGACGTTCCAGCTGCACAATACAAGGAGGCGGGTACCATCTTGAAACTCGTGAGGATTCCTGGGGTTTCGAAACACAAATGGAAAAGGTACGGATGTCCCCACCCACTCCAGATATTGTCTGATTTCACTGCAAAGATTCAAATGTATCTTCGAGTATCAACTCAGAAGACGAGTGGAGACCTGACTCCATGAGCATACTCGATAAAATCTCTAGGTACAAATTCAACTCGACTGTGGCCTAACACCCCTTTTATAACTCAAGAAGAAAGTGGAGTGTCATGTCTGAACACGAGACGAGGCCTGACTACCCAGGTGACTTTTGATAGCAACCCCGAGAAATCTGCTTCTACTGGAGAGGAACCCTGAGTTAAACAGACTCTAATCTTGATGGAGGACCTATTACTCTGCAGTGACTCCAAAGAAATCCCGAGGTTCCCCTTGCAAATGGAAAGGCGTTCTGATTTCCCAGAGACCATACTGGAGGCTCCCTGATATTTCCGTCGTTACTCGAGAGGATCACCACTCTTCCCGCAGCAACTCGACAACAACCGCGAGATTCCTCTTTCAAAGTAAGATGAAGCCCTTTTTGTCCTGCAGCAAGCAGACAGAAGTCCTGAGTTCCTTCTCCAAATTCCATATGATGCTTGAATTCCTTGATGAAACTTAAGGGTCGCCCTGAGATACCCGTCTGGATGAGAGAAGAAAACCGAATTTCCCACCACAATGTAAGACAAGCCCCGTGATCACACTGCAGCTGAAGATAATGGGCCATTCCACTTTCAACTGAAGAGGAATCCCAACTTCCCCTTGCACCACTTGACGTGTCCAGTCACATCTATTGACACTCGAGGGCAACCCCGTGGATACTGCAGCAAGGTCAAAGGATTGGAGTTCACACTCAACTAGAGACGAGTCGTGTTGCGCTTACAGCAGCTCCAGTGGAACACAGAGTATCACCTCCCAACATGATCGGAGGCATGAATCCCCCGCTGAGACTCTCGAGAAAGCCCAAATTTCCCATTTGAACAGACAGCAGACCTGACAATCCTTTTACAACTCGGGGGGAAAGCACAGTTCCATCCTCAACAAAGACTAGGCCTGACTCCACAGTGCAACGTTTAGAGCAACCCCAATATCCCTGTGACCACTGGAGAGGAACACTGAGTTTACCCACTCAAGTCTAAATGTGGCCCTCATGCCCTGCAGGAACTTGAAAGGAATCCCGAGGTTCCACTTTCAACATGAAAGGAGACCTGACTTCCCTGAGGCAAAATTATCGAGTCCCATTGTTTCCCGTCATAATTCGAGAAGACCTCCAAGCTTCAAGCCGCAACTCGAGAAAAACCATGAAATTCTCCACTCCATGAGACAGGATGTCCTTTTCCACTGCAGTGTCTTAAGAGAAATCCCACATTCCCTCTTCAAACTCGAAAGGATAGTTGGCACCCTATACGCAACTCAAGAAGTTCCCCGAGATACCTGCCCAAACTCCAGAGGAGCAGCGAGGTTCCTGCCACAGCTCAAGAAGAGACCCGTTTTCCTCTCGTCATCTCGAGGTGAGGATCAATTCCCCTGCTTCATCTGGAAATTAATCCCGATGTTCCCGTCGAATCTGATGAGGAGGCCAATCTCCCCTTGAAACTCTAGAGGACCATGGGGACTCCTGCCACAATTCAAAAAGACACCGATTTCCCCATCGGCTCGACATAAGGACTGATTCCACTCTGCCGATTCAAAGGGAAACACTGGGATCAACTAACACCATGAAGGGAGGCCTGATTTCCCAGGTGCATCATCGAGAAAAAGCCCCAGGACAGAAATTCAACTCAACAGGAGGCCTCCCACCCCTTTTACAACTCGAAACATTAGCGGAGTTCCATGACTCAACAAGAGACGTGGCATGACTCACCTGTTGAAACTTCATAGGAACACTGAGATCCATGTCAGAACTGGAGAGGCACCCTGAGGTTAGCACCTCAACTCCAGATCAAACCCTATTCCCCTGCACTGACTCGAAAGGCAACCCAAAGGCTCCACACATTTCAAAAGGATTCCGTACTTCACAGAGACAACTTGAGAGGCTCCCTGAGGCCCCTGTTGCAATTTGAGGGATACGAAAGCTTCCTGACTCAATTTGAGAAACACTTTGGGATTACCCCTTTCAATGCGAATTGTAGCCCGATTCCTCTTCATTGACTCGAGAGTAATCACGAATTTCCCCTGGCAACTTGAGCTCCCTGAGGCAACAGTAGTGTCTCCCTGAGTTCCCCGTCACAACTCGAAAGGAAAGCCAAACTTCACTCTGCAACTCGCCAAAAACCACGAGATACCCCAGGCAACGTCACATGAGATCCTATTTTTTCCTGCAGCGCCTGGAGCGCAATCCCAAATTCACTCTCAATATATGATAGGAGGCTTGAATCCTTATTTACAATTCAAGGGGCTCCCAGAATACCCGTCTTCAATGGAGAGAAACCCCGAGTTTCCCTCCACACCTCTAGAAGAGCTCCGTATTCCCCACCTCCTCACGATATGAGCGTTCAATCCCTGCTTCAAAACAAGAGGAATCCTTTCTTTCTCTCCCACCACAAGAGGATGCCTTTGTCTCCTATTGAAACTCGAGTGCAATCCTGCGAATCCTGCTACAAGGATAAAGGACTCTGAGTTCCCCCTCCAATCGATGTGGGTCCTGATGATCTAGCAAAGCTCCAATGGAACATTGACTATTCCCTCACACATGATGAGAGACCTGAAACCCATTTAAAGCCTATAGAAAAAGCCATAATGAACCGCCTGATCATGACACGAGGCCTGATTCCCCTTTTAAAACTCGAAAGGAAAGCAGAATTCCATGCCTAAAATTGAGACGAAACCTGACTCTCCAGTAGAACCTTCATGACAACTCCGAGATCCATGTTGCCGCTGGAGAGAAACATACAGCTGATGGACTGAATGCTAGATGCGGCTCTATTCTTCTGCTGCGCCTCGAGAGTAATCCCGATGTTCCCCTCCAACATGATAGGAGACCTGACTTCCCTGGGGCAACACGAGCGAGTTCCTGAGTTCCCTGTCGCAACTCGAGAAGAACCCCAAGCATCCCCCCTTAACTCACGAAAAACCACAAGATTTTGTCATCAAATGGAGATGAGGATCATTTCCGCGTCAGAATCTCAAGAGAAATCCATCATTCCAGCTTGAAACTCGAACGGGTACTTCACACCATTTATGCGACACAAAAACTTCCCTGACATAGCTGTTCCCACTGAAGAGGAGCACACACTTTAAGTAAACAATGCTAGATGCGGCCCTCTTCCTCTGCCATGCCTCAGGAGGAATCCCGACTTTCCCCTTCCAACACGAAAGGAGACCTGACTACCTTGTGACAACAGAAGCGTGTTCCTGAGGTCACCATCCCAACTCGGCAGGGCCGCTAGCTTCCCGCCGCAACTGGAGGAAAACCACAAGATTCTGCCCTCAAGGCAAGATGAGGAACATTTCCCTTGCAGATTCTTAAGAGAAAACCCACATTCACGTTGGAAAATTGACAGGGTATTTAACATCCTTTATGCAACCCAAAATTACACCGCCATAACCAGTCCCAATCGAGAGGAACACTGAGTTTGCTATCACAATTGACAAAGAGCCCCATTTTCCAGTCCACTTTCCCAGATGAGAGTCGATTCCCCTGCTTTCTCTGGAATGGAATCCGGACGTTCCAGCTGCAAAATATGAGGAGGCCGGTACCACCTTGAACCTCAGGAGGATTCCCGGGGTTTCAAAACACAAGTGGAAAAGGTACGGATGTCCCCACCCACTCCAGATATTGTCTGATTCCACTGCAAAGATTCAAATGTATCTTCGAGTATCAACTCAGAAGACGAGTGGAGACCTGACTCCATGAGCATACTCGATAAAATCTCCAGGTACAAATTCAACTCGACTGTGGCCTAACACCGCTTTTAAAACTCAAGAAGAAAGCGGAGTGTCATGTCTGAACATGAGACGAGGCCTGACTACCCAGGTGACTTTTGATAGCAACCCCGAGAAACCTGTTTCTACTGGAGAGGAACCCTGAGTTAAACAGACTCGAATCTAGATGGAGACCTATTACTCTGCAGCGACTCCAAAGGAATCCCGTGGTTCCCTTGCAAATGGAAAGGCATTCTGATTTCCCAGAGACCATACTGGAGGCTCCCTGATATTCTCATCGTTACTCGAGAGGATCACCAAACTTCAGGCAGCAACTCCAGAAAAACTGCGAGATTCCTCTTTCAAAGCAAGATGAGGCCCCTTTTTTATTGCAGCACTCAGACATAAGTCCTGAGTTCCTTCTCAGATTCGATATGAGGCTTGAATTCCTTGATGCAACTTAAGAGTCACCCTGAGATACCCGACCCGAAGAGAGAAGAAAACCAAGTTTCCTGAAACAATGTAAGAGAAGCCCCTTGATCACACATCACATGAAGATAATGGGCCATTCCACTTTCAACTGAAGAGGAATCCCAACTTCCCCTCGCACCACTTGACGAGTCCAGTCACATCTATTGACACTCGAGGGCAACCCCGTGGATACTGCAGCAAGGTCAAAGGATTGGAGTTCACACTCAACTAGAGACGAGTCGTGTTGCGCTTACAGCAGCTCCAGTGGAACACGGAGTATCACCTCCCAACATGATCGGAGGCATGAATCCCCCACTGAGACTCCCGAAAAAGCCCAAATTTCCCACTTGAACAGACAGCAGACCTGACAATCCTTTTACAAATCGGGGGGAAAGCAGAGTTCCATCCTCATCAAAGACTAGGCCTGACTCCACAGTGCAACGTTTAGAGCAACCCCAATATCCCTGTGACCACTGGAGAGGAACACTGAGTTTACCCACTCAAGTCTAAATGTGGCCCTCAGGCCCTGCAGCAACTTGAAAAGAATCCCCAGGTTCCACTTTCAACACGAAAGGAGACCTGACTTCCCAGAGACAAAACTAGCGAGTCCCAGTGGTTCCCATTGTAACTCGAGAATACCACCAATCTTCAAGCCGCAACTCGAGAAAAACCATGAAATTCTCCACTCCATGAGACAGGACACCCCTTTCCACTTCAGCGTCTTTAGAGAAATCCCAAATTCCCTCTTCAAACACGAAAGGATACTCGGCAGCCTATACTCAAGTCAAGAATCTAAACGAGATACCCAGAAAAACTCAAGAGGAGCAGAGAGATTCCTGCCACAACTCAAGAAGATACTGGTTTTCCATTCGTCTTCTCGAGGTGAGGATCGATTCCCCTGCTTTGTCTGGAAATTAATCCCAATGTTCCCACTGAATCTGAAGAGGAGGCCGATCTCCCCTTGAACTTCGAGAGAAGCCCAGCGAGTCCTGCCACAATTCAAAAAGAAACCGATTTTCCCACCCACTTGACATAAGGACTGATTCCACTGTGCCGATTCAAAGAGAACCCCTGGGATCAACTAAAACCACGATGGGAGGCCTGACTTTCCAGGTGCATCATGGAGAAAAAGCCCCAGGACAGAAATTCAACTAGACAGCAGGCCTCCCATCCCTTTTACAACTTGAAAAGAGAGCAGAGTTCCATACCTCAACAAGATACGTGGCATGACTCCTCTGTTGAAACATCATAGGAACACTGAGATCAATGTCAGAACTGGAGAGGCACCCTGAGGTTAGTGTCTCAACCCCAGATGAAACCCTATTCCCCTGCACTGACTCGAAAGGCATCCCAAAGTCTCCTCACACATCAAAAGTATTCCGGACTTCCCAGAGCCAGCTTGAGAGATTCCGTGAGGCCCCTGTTGCAACTCGAGGGATGTGAAAGCTTCCTGCCACAACTTGAGAAACACTTTTGGATTACCCCTTTCATTGCGAATTGAAGCCCGATTCCTCTGCATTGACTCAAGAGCAATCACGACCTCCCCCTCGCAACTTGACTTCCCTGAGGCAACAGGAGTGTCTCCCTGGGTTCCCCATAGTAACTCGAATGAAAAGCAAAACTTACCTCCACAACTCACCAAAAACCACGTGATGCCCCAGGCAACGTCTTATGAGGCCATTTTTTCCTGCACCGCCTGGAGAGCAATCGAGTTCTCTCTCAAGATATGATAGGAGGCTTGAATCCCTATTTACAATTCAATGGGCTCCCAGAATACACGATTCAATAGAGAGAAAGCCCGAGTTTACGTCCATATCTCTAGAAGAGCTCTGCATTCCTCACCTCCTCACTATATGAGCGTTCAAACAATGCTTCAACTCAAGAGGAATCCTTTCTTCTCCTCCCACAAGAGGAGGCCTGTGTCTCCTATTGAAACTCGAGTGCACTCCCGCAGATCCTGCTGCAAGAATAAAGGACTCTGAGTTCCCCCCTCCAATCGAGGTAGGTCCTGATGATCTAGAAAAGCTCCAGTAGAAAACCGACTGTCCCTTCACAATAAGATGGGAGACCTGACATCCGTGCTGAGCCTATAGAAAAAGCACCTGATCATGAAACGAGGACTGATTCACCTTTTACAACTCAAATGGAAAGCAGAATGCTACTGCTAAGTCGCTTCAGTTGTGTCCGACTCTGTGCGACCCCATAGACGGAAGCCCACCAGGCTCCCCCGTCCCTGGGATTCTCCAGGCAAGAACACTGGAGTGGGTTGCATTTCCTTCTCCAATGCGCGAAAGTGAAAAGTAAAAGCAAGGTCACTCAGTCGTGTCCGACTGACTGACCCCATGGACTGCAGCCTACCAGGCTCCTCCGTCCATGGGATTTTCTAGGCGAGAGTACTGGAGTGGCTTGCAATTGCAGAATACCATGACTCAAATTGAGATGAAACCAGACTCCCCAGTAGAACCTTCATAGCAACCGTGAGATCTCTGTTGCCAACTGCAGAGGAACACACAGTTGACAGACTCAATGCTAGATGCGGCCCTATTATTCTGCCACGCCTGGAAAGCAATCCCGAGGTTCCCCTTGCAACACGAAAGGAGACCTGACTTCCCTGGTGCAACACGAGCGAGTTCCTGAAGTCCCCGTCGCAACTCGAGAGGAATCACAAGGTTCCCGCAGCAATTCGAGAAAAACAGCAAGATTCTCCAATGAATGGGAGATCTGGATCTTTTCTGCTGCAGAGTCTCAAGAGAAATCCCACATTCCCGCTTGACATAAGAACGGGTACTTGACACCAGAACAGGTACTTGACACCCTTTAATCGACCCAAAAGCTTCCCAGGCTTAGGCATTCACACTGAAGAGGAGCACACAATTTACGTACACAAAACTAGATGTGGCCTTATTCCTCTACTGCGCCTCGAGAGGAATCCCCAGGTTCCCTTGCCAACATGAAAGGAGTCCTGACTTCCCTGGGACAACAAAAGCGAGTTCCTGAGCTCTCCGTCGTAACTCCAGAGGGACCCCAAGCTTCCCGCCGCAACTAGAAAAAACCACAAGATTCTGCTCTCAAGGCGAGATGAAGTACATTTCCGTTGCAGATCCTCAATAGAAATCTCTCATTCCCCCTTGAAACTCGACAGGTTACTTAACATACTTTATGCAACTAAAAAATTACACCGACATACCCAATCCCAATCGAGAGGAACACTGAGTTAACTGCCACAAAAGTGCCCCGTTTTCGAGTCCGCTAATCCAGATGAGAGTCGATTTCCCTGCTTTCTCTGGAAAGGAATCCGGACGTTTCAGCTGCACAGTACACGGGTAGAGACGTGGAAATCCGCTTTCTTCTTGAGCTGACACGGCGTGTTGGGCCACACTGGAGTTGAATTTGTTCTTGGAGATTGTATTGAGAATGCTCGGGGAGTCATGTCTCCACTCGTCTTGTGAGTTGATACTCGAGGATATATTTGAATCTGTGTAGTGGATTCGGACAGTATCTCGAATGGGTGGGGACATCCGTACCTTTTCCAATTGAGTTTTGAAACCACGGGGATACTCCCGAGTTTCAAGGTGGTACCAGACTCCACGTACTGTGCGACGGGTACATCCGGATTCCATTCCAGTCAAGCAGGGGAATTGACTGTCATCTGGAAAATAGGACTGGAAAACGGGGCACTTTGTCAGATGTGGCAGGAAGCTCGGTGTTCCTCTCAACTGGGGCTGGGTATGTCGGTATAATTTTTGAGTGGCATAAAGGATGTTAAGTAACCTGTCTAGTTTTCAGTGAAATGTGGGATTTCTCTTGAGAATCTGCAATGGAAATGTTCTTCATCTCGCCTTGGGTGCAGAATCTTGTGGTTTTTCCCAAGTTGTGGAGGGCAACTTGGAGTCCTTCTCGAGATGCGACTGGGACCTCAGGAACTCACTTGTGTTGCTTCAGTGAAATCAGGTCTTCTTTAGTGTTGGAAGGGGAACTTCAGGATTACTCTCGAGGCGTGGAATGGGAATAGGGCCTCATCTGGAGTTGAGTCTGTAAATTGTGTGCTCCTCTCCAGTGGGGACAGCTATGGCAGGGAACTTTTTGAGTCGCATAAAGGGTGTCAAGTACCCTTTTGAGTTTCAAGTGGGAATGTTTGATGTCTATTGACACTCTCCAGCGGAAAAGTTCCTCATCTCGCATTGAGGGGAGAATCTTATCGATCTTCTCGAGTTGTGGCTGGAAGCTTGGGGTTCTTCTCGAGTTGTGACGGGGACCTCAGGAACTCGCTTGGGTCAACTCAGGGAAGTCAGGTCTCCTATCATGTTGGAAGGGGAACCTCGGGATTCCTCTCAAAGCGCAGCAGAAATATAGGGCCACATCTAGCATTGATTCAGTCAACTGTGTTCCTCTCCATTGGAGACAGGGATCTCGCGGTTACTCTCAAAATTCACCTGAGCAGTCAGGCCCCCTCTCCTGTACAGACATAGAACTCGACCTTCTTCTTGAGGTGTAAAAGTGGTGTTAGGCAACAGTCGAGTTGAATTTTCCTGGAGATTGTATTGAGAATGCTGAGGCGGGGGGGGGGGTGGGATTCATTTCTCCAATTTTCTTTGAGTAAATACTCGAGGATACATTTAACTCTGTGCAGTGGAATCAGAGAATATCTGGAGTGGCTGGGGACATCGGCACCTTTTCCAATTGTGTTTTGAAACACCGGGGTATGCCCGAGTTTCACGGTGGTAATGACCTGCTCTTACTTTGTGATGGGAACGGCCGGATTTCATTCCAGACAAAGCAGGGTAATCGACTGTCATCTGGAAAAGACGACTGGACAATGCGGCACTCTGTCCGATGTGGCAGGAAGCTCGGGGTTTCTCTCCATTAAGGCTTGGTATGTCGGTGTAATATTTGTGTCACATAAAGGATGTTAAGTCACCTGTCGAGTTTCAAGAGGTAATGTTCAATTTTTCTTGAGAATCTGCAACGGAAATGTTCTTCATCTCACCTTGAAGGCAGAATCTTGTGGTATTTCCCGAGTTGCGGTGGGAAGTATGGGGTCCCTCTCCAGATGCGATGGGGACTGCAGGAACTCAGGAATTCCCTCGTGTTAACCCAGGAAAGGCAGGTCTACTATCCTGTTGGAAGGGGAACCTCGGGTTCCTCTCGAGGCACAGCAGAGGTATAGGGTCGCATCTAGTGATGAGTCGGTCAATTGTGTTCCTCTAGATTGGCGACAGGGATCTCGGGATTGCTCTCAAAATTCACCTGGAGAGTCAGGCCTCATTACGCTTAAAGACATGGAACTGGGCCATCTTCTCGAGGTGTAAAAGGGGTGTTAGGCAACAGTCGAGTTGAATTTGTACCTGGAGATTTTATGGAGAATGCTTGGGGAATCAGGTCTCTACTTGTCTTGTGAGTTGATACTCAAGGATACATTTGAATTTGTGCAGTGGAATCAGACAATATCTCGACTGGGTGGGGACATTGGTACATTTTCCAATTGTGTTTTGAAACCCCGGGTATACACCAAGTTTCAAGGTGGTACTGGCCTCCTTGTACTTTGCGACGGGAATGGTGGGATTCCATTACAGACAAAGAAGGGGAATCGACTGTCATCTGGAAAAGACGACTGGAAAAGGAGGCCCTCTGTCAGCTGTGGCAGGTAAAAAGGTGTTCCTTTCCATTGGGGCTGGGTATGTCAGTGTAATTTTTGAGTCGCATAAAGGATGTTAAGTAACCTGTCGAGTTTAAAGCAGGAATGTGGGATAGCTCTTGAGACTCTGCAGCAGAAAAGTTCCTCATCTCACATTGAGGGGAGAATCTTGTGGATTTTCTCGATTGTGGCGAAAGGTTGGGGTTGTGCTTGAGTTGCGATGGGTACCTCAGGAATTCGCTCATGTTAACCAAAGGAAATCAGGTGTCCTGTCCTGTTGGAAGGAGAACCTTGGGATTCCTCTCAACGCACAGCAGAGGTATAGGGTCTCATCTACGTTGAGTTGGTCAAATGCATTCCTCTCCAATGGCGACAGGGATCTCGGGGTTGCTCTCAAAATTCACCTGTGAAGTCAGGCCTCGTCTCGTCTACAGACATGGAAATTTGCTTTCTTCTTGAGCTGTAAAGGGGTGTTAGGCCACAGTGGAGTTGAATTTGTTCTTGGAGATTGCATTGAGAATGCTCGGGGAGTCAAGTCTCCACTTGTCTTGTGAGTTGTTACTCGAGGATACATCTAAATCTGTGTAGTGGATTAAGACAGTATCTCGAATGGGTGGGGACATCAGTACCTTTTCCAATTGAGTTTTGAAACCACGGGGATACTCCCAAGTTTCAAGGTGGTACCAGACTCCTTGTACTGTGAGACGTGTACGTCCGGATTCCATTCCAGACAAACAGGGGAATCGACTGTCATCTGGAACAGAGGACTGGAACATGGGGCACTTTTCAGATGTGGCAGGAAACTCGGTGTTCCTCTCGATTGGGGCTGGGTACCTCAGTGTAATTTTTGAGTGGCGTAAAGGATGTTAAGTGACCTGTCGAGTTTTAAGCGGAATGTGGGATTTCTCTTGAGAATCTGCAATGGAGATGTTCTTCATCTCGCCTTGGGTGCAGAATCTTGTGGTTTTTCTCGAGTTGCGGCGGGCAGCTTGGAGTTCCTCTCGAGATGTGACTGGGACCTCTGGAACTCACTCGTGTTGCTTCAGTGAAATCAGGTCTTCTTTCGTGTTGGAAGGGGAACTTCAGATTTGCTCTCGAGGTGTGGAATGGGAATAGGACCTCATTTAAAGTTGAGTCTGTAAATTGCGTGCTCCTCTCCAGTGGGGACAGCTATGTCAGGGAACTTTTTGAGTCACATAAAGGGTGTCATGTATCTGTTCAAGTTTCAAGAGGGAATATTTGATGTCTATTGACACTCTGCAGCAGAAAAGTTCCTCATCTCACATTGAGGAGAGAATCTTGTCATGCTTCTCGAGTTGTGGCTGGAAGCTTAGGGTTCTTCTTAGGCTGCGATGGGGACCTCAGGAACTCGCTACTGTTAACTCAGGGAAGTCAGGTGTCCTATCGTGCTGGAATGGGAACCTCGGGATTCCTCTCAAGGTGCAGCAGAAATATAGCGTCACATCTAGCGTTCAGTCGGTCAACTGTGTTCGTCTCCATTGGCGACAGGTATCTCGGGGTTGCTCTCAAAATTCACCTGGGGAGTCAGGCCTCCTCTGCTGTACAGACATAGAACTCGGCCTTCTTCTCGAATTGTAAAAGGGGTGTTAAGCAACAGTCGAGTTGAATTTTACCTGGAGATTGTATTGCGAATGCTGGGCAGGGGTTCTGTTTTCCAATCCTCTTGTGAGTAAATACTCGAGGATACATTTGAATCTGTGCAGTGAAATCAGACAATATCTGGAGTGGGTGGGGACATCAGTACCTTTTCCAATTGTATTTTGAAACCCCGGGGTACCCTCGAGTTTCAAGGTGGTACTGGCCTCCTCGTACTTAGCGACGGGAACGGTGGGATTCCATTCCAGACAAAGCAAGGGAATCGACTCTCATCTGGAAAAGAGGACTGGACAATGGGGCACTCTGTCATATGTGGCAGGAACCTCGGTGTTCCTCTCCATTAAGGCTCGGTATGTCAGTGTAATCTTTGTGTCACATAAATGATGTTAAGTCATCTGTCGAATTTTAAGAGTTAATGTGGGATTTCTCTTGAGAATCTGCAACGGAAATGTTCTTCATCTCGCCTTGAAGGCAGAATCTTGTGGTATTTCCCGAGTTGCGGCGTGAAGCTTGGAGTCCCTCTCAAGATGCGACGGGGATCTCAGGAACTTGCTTGTGTTGCTTCACTGAAGTCAGTTCTCCTTTCTTGTTGGAAGGGGAACTTCAGGATTGCTCTCAAGGTGTGGAATGGGAATAGGGCCTCATCTAGGGTTGAATCCGTAAATTGTGTGCTCCTCTCCAGGGGGGATAGCTATGTCAGGGAATGTTATGAGTCGCATAAAGGCTGTTAAGTACCCTTTCGAGTTTCAACCAGGAAAGTGGGATTTTCTTGAGTCTCTACAGCAAAAAGTTCCTCATCTTTCATTGACTGGGCAATCTTGTGGTTTTTCTTGAATTGCGGTGGGAAGGTCGGGGTTCCTCTCAAGTTGCGATTGGGACCTCAGGAACCAGCTCGTGTGGTCCCAGGGAAGTCAGGTCTTTTTTCGTGCTAGAAGGGGAACTTCGGTAATCCTCTCAAGGCGCCGCAGAGTAATAGGGCCGCATCTAGCTTTGAGTCGGTTAACTGTGTGTTCCTCTTCAGTGGCGACAGGGATCTCGGGTTTCCCTCAAAATTCACCTGGGGAGTCAGGCCTCGTCTAGTGTTCAGACATGGAACTCCTTTTTTTTCTTGAGTTGTAAATGTTTGCTATGCCACAGTCGAGTTGAATTTGTATGTGGAGACTGTATCAAGAATGCTCGGGGAGACAGGTCTCCACTAGTCTTGTGAGTTGACACTCAAAGATACATTTAAATTTGTGCAGTGGAATCAGACAATATCTCGACTGGGTGAGCCATCAGTACCTTTTCCAATTCTGTTTTGAAACCTCGGGGTACCCCCGAGTTTCAAGGTGGTACTGGCTTCCTCGTACTTTGAGACGGGAACTGTGGGATTCCATTCCAGAAAAAGCAGGGGAATCGACTGTCATCTGGAAAAGGCGACTGAAAAATGAGGCCCTCTGTCAGGTGTCGCAGGTATCTTGGTGTTCCTCTCCATTGGGGTGGGTATGTCAGTGTAATTTTTGAGTTGCATAAAGGATGTTAAGTAACCTGTCGAGTTTCAAGCGAGAATGTGGGATATCTCTTGAGACTCTGCAGCAGAAATGTTCCTCATCTCACATTGACGGGAGAATCTTGTGGATTTTCTCGCTTGCGGCAGAAAGCTTGGGGATCTGCTCGTGTTGAGATGGGTACCTCAGGAATTCGCCCGTGTTAACCAAGGGAAATCAGGTGTCGCTATCCTGTTGGAAGGGGAACCTCGGGATTCCTCTCGAGGCGCACCAGAGGTATAGGGTCTCATCTACTTTGAGTCGGTCAACTGTATTCCTCTCCATTGGCAACAGTGATCACTGAGTTACTCTCAAAAATCACCTGGGCATTCAGACCCCGTCTCGTGTACAGACATGGAAATCCTCTTTCTTCTTGAGCTGTAAAGGGGTGTTAGGCCACACTGGAGTTTAATTTGTTCTTGGAGATTTTATTGAGAATGCTCGGGGAGTCGTCTCCGCTCGTCTTGTGAGTTGATACTAGAGGATACATTTGAATCTGTATAGTGGATTCAGACAGTATCTCGAACGGGTGGGAACATCGGTACCTTTTCCAATTGTGTTTTGAAACCACGGGGATCCTCCCGAGTTTCAAGGTGGTGCCAGACTCCTCGTACTATGCGACGGGTACGTCCGGATTCCATTCCAGACAAGCAGAGGAATCAACTGTCATCTGGAAAAGAGGACTGGAAAACGGGACACTTTTTCAGTTGTGGCAGGAATCTCGGTGTTCCTCTCGATTGGGGCTGAGTATGTTGTTGTAATTTTTGAGTGGCATAAAGGATGTTAAGTAACCTGTCGAGTTTTAAGTGGGAATGTGGGATTTCTCTTGAGAATCTGCAATGGAAATGTTTTTCATCTCGCCTTGGGTGCAGAATCTTGTGGTTTTTCCCGAGTTGTGGAGGGCAGCTTGGAGTCCTTCTCGAGATGCAACTGGGACCTCAGGAACTCACTCGTGTTGCTTCAGTGAAATCAGGTCTTCTTTCATGTGGGAAGGGAAACTTCAGGAATGCTCTTAAGATGTGGAATAGGAATAGGGCGTCATCTAGAGTTGAGTCTGTAAATTGTGTGCTCCTCTCCAGTGGGGACAGGTATGTCAGGGAACTTTTTGAGTCACATAAAGTGTGTCGCATAAAGGGTGTCAAGTATCCGTTCAAGTTTCAAGTCGGAATGTTTGATGTCTATTGACACTCTGCAGCGGAAAAGTTCCTCATCTCGCATTGAGGGGAGAATCTTATCGATTTTCTCGAGGTGGATTTTAACTCAGGGAAGTCAGTTCTCCTATCGTGTTGGAAGGGGAACCTCAGGATTCCTGTCAAGGTGCAGCAGAAATATAGGGTCGCATCTAGCATTGAGTCTGTCAACTGTGTTCCTCTCCATTGGCGACAGGGATCTCGGGGTTACTCTCAAAATTCACCTGGGGAGTCAGGCCTCCTCTGCTGTACAGACATAGAACTCGGCCTTCTTCTCGAATTGTAAAAGAGGTGTTAGGCAAGAGTGGAGTTGAATTTTACCTGGAGATTGTATTGAGAATCCTGGGGGGAGACGTGGAGTTCAGGTCTCCAATCCTCTTGTGAGTAAATACTCGAGGATACATTTGAATATGTGGTACCCCCGAGTTTCAAGGTGGTACTGGCCTCCTCGTACTTTGCGACGAGAACGGCCGATTTTCATTCCAGACAAATCATGGAAATCGACTGTCATCTGGAAAAGACGACTGGGCAATGGGGCACTCTGTCAGATGTGGCAGGAAACTTGGTGTTCCTCTCCATTAAGGCTCGGTATGTCGGTGTAATATTTGTGTCACATAAAGGATGTTAAGTCACCTGTCTAGTTTTAAGACATAATGTGGGATTTGTCTTGAGAATCTGGAACGGAAAAGTTCTTAATCTCGCCATGAAGGCAGAATTTTGTGGTATTTCCCGAGTTGCGGCAGGAAGCTTGAAGTCCCTTTCGAGATGCGACAGGGACCTCAGGAACCCACTCGTGTTGCTTCAGTGAAGTCAGGTGTCCTTTCGTGTTGGAAGAGGAACTTCAAGATTGCTTTCAAAGCGTCGAATGGGAATAGGACCTCATCTAGAATTGAGTCCATAAATTGTGTGCTCCTCTCCAGGGGGGACAGCTATGTCAGGGAACGTTATGTGTCACATAAAGGGTGTCAAGTACCCTTTCGAATTTCAAGTGGGAATGGTGGATATCTCCTGAGACACTGCAGTAAAAATTCCTCATCTCTCATTGACGGGGGAATCTTGTGGTTTTTCTCAAATTTCGGTGGGAAGCTCGGGGTTCCTCTCGAATTGCAATGGGGACCTCAGGAACCAACTCGTGTGGTCCCAGGGAAGTCAGTTCTTCTTTCGTGTTGGAAGGGGAACTTCAGGATTCCTCTCGCGGCACAGCAGAGGAATAGGCCCGCATCTAGTGTTGTTTACGTAAGTTGTGTGCTCTTCTTCAGTGGGGACGGCTATGTCGGGGAAGACTTTGAGTCGCATAAGGGTGTCAAGTGTCCATTGGAGTTTCATGCGGGAATATGGGAATTCTCTTGAGACTCTGCAGCAGAAAAGAACCTCATCTCTCATTGCCGGGAGAATCTTTTGGTTTTCTTCGAGTTGAGGCTGAAAGTTTGGTGCACATTTCTAGTCGCCACAGGGAGTTCAGGAATTCCCTTTTGTTGCACCAGGGAAGGCAGGTCTGCTATCATGTTGGAAGGGGAACCTCGGTAATCCTCTCGAGGTGCAGCAGAGGAATAGGGCCGCATCTAGCTTTGAGTCGGTTAACTGTGTGTTCCTCTTCATTGGCGACAGAGATCTTGGGGTTGCCCTCAAAATTCACCTGGGGAGTCAGGCCTCGTCTCGTGTTCAGACATGGAACTCCGCTTTCTTCACGAGTGGTAAAAGAGCTGTTAGGTCACAGTCGAGTTGAATTTGTACCTGGAGATTGTAACGAGAATGTTTGGGAAGTCAGTTCTCCACTCGTCTTGTGAGTTAATACTCGAGGATACATTTGAATCCGTTCAGTGATATGAGACTCTATCTCGCTTGCAGACAATATCTTACGTGGTTGAGGACATCGGTACCTTTTCCAATTGTGTTTTGAAACCCCAAGGATGCTCCCGAGTTTCAAGGTGGTACCGGGCTCCTTGTAATGTGCGACAGGAACGCCTGGATTCCATCCCAGACAACAGCAGGGGAATTGACTGTCATCTGAAAAAGAGGACTGGGAAATGGGGCACTTTGTCAGTTATGGGAGGCACTCGGTGTTCCACTCGATTGGGGCTATTTATGTCGGTGTAATTTTCGAGTCACAAAGAAGGATTTAAGTAACCTGTTGGGTTTCAAGCGGAAATGTGGGATTTCTCTTGATAATCTGCAACGTAAATGTTCCTCATCTTGCCTTGAGGGCAGAATATTGTGGTTTTTCTAGAGTTGTGGTGGGAATCTGGGGGTACCTCCCGAGTTGCGACAGGGACGTCAGGAACTCGCTCATGTTGCCCCAGGCAGTCAGGTCTCCTTTCGTGTTGGAAGGGGAAATTCGGTATTACTCTCGTGGCATGGAATGGAAATATTGCCTCAACTAGAGTTGAGTCCGTAAATTGTGTGCTCATCTCCAGTGGGGACGGCTATGGAGGGGAAGTTTTTGAGATGCATGAAGGGTCTCAAGTATCTGTTAGGGTTTCAAGGGGCAATGTGGGATTTCTACTGAAATTCTGCAGGTGAAAATTTCGTCATCTCGCATTGAGAGGAGAATCTTGTGGTTTTTCTCGAGTTGTGTCAGGAAGCTTGGGTTTCTTCCCGAGTTGCAACGGGGACGTCAGGAACTCGCTCGTGTTGCACCAGGGCAGTCAGGTCTCCTATCGTGTTGGATGGGGAACCTCCTGATTTCTCTCGACCTGCATCAGACGAATAGGGCCGCAACTAACTTTGAGTCGGTCAACTGTGTGTTCCTCTCTAGTGGCGACAGCGATCTTGGGGTTGCTCTCAAAATTGACCTGCGGAGTCATGCCTCTTCTCGTGTTCAGACATGGAACTCCATTTTCTTATAGAGTTGAAAAGGGCTGCTGGGCCACAGTCGAGTTGAATCTGTACCTGGAGAATATATCGAGAATGTTCGGGAAGTCAGGTCTCCAATTGTACTGTGAGTTGATACTCAAGGATACATTTGAATCTGTGCAGTGGAATCAGACAATATCTCGAGTGGGTGGGGATATTGGTACCTTTTCCAATTGTGTTTTGAAACGCCAGGTATACACCGAGTTTGAAGGTGGTACTGGCCTCCTCGTACTTTGCGACGGGAATGGCCGGATTCCATTCCAGACGAAGCAGGAGATGGACTGTCATCTGGAAAAGATGACTGGAAAATGGGGCACTTTGCCAGTTGTGACAGGAAACTCTGTGTTCCTCTCGATTGCGCGTGGGTATGTTGGTGTAATTTTTGAGCACATAAAGTATGTTAGGTAACCTGCCGATTTTCAAGCGGGAATGTGGGATTTCTATTGAGAATCTGCAATGGAAATATTCCTCATCTCGCCTTCAGGGAAGAAACTTGTGGTTTTTCTCGTGGTGCGACAGGAAGCTTGGGGTCCCTCTCTAGTTGCGACGGGGACCTCAGGAACTCACTCGTGTTGCCACAGGGAAGTCAGGTCTCCTATCTTGTTGGAAGGGGAGCCTCGGGATTCCTCTCAAGGTGCAGCAGAGAAATAGGGCCGTATCAGGCATTGAGTCGGTCAACTGTGTGTTCCTTTCTTATGGCGACAGGTATCTTGGGGTTGCTCTCAACATTCACCTGGGGAGACAGGCCTTGTCTCGTGTTCAGACATATATCTCTGCTTTCTTCTCGAGTTGTAAAAGGGGTGTTAGGCCACAGTCAATTTGAATTTATACCTGGAGATTGTATCGAGATTGCTGATGGAGTCAGGTCTCCACTCGTCTTGTGAGTTGATACTAGAGGATACATTTGAATCTGTGCAGTGGAATCAGACAATGTCTCCAGTGGGTGGGGACATGGGTAACTTTTCCAATTCTGTTTGAAACCCCGGGGATCCTGCGAGTTTCAAGGTGGTACCGGCCTCCTCGTACTGTGTGATGCGAACATGCCGATTCCATTCCAGACAAAGCAGGGAAATCGACTGTCATCTGGAAAAGGGGACCTGAAAATGGGGCACATTGTCAGTTGTGGCAGGAAACTCGGTGTTCCTCTCGACTGGTGCAGGGTATGTTGGTGTAATTTTTGAGTCGCATAAAGTATGTTAGGTAGCCTGTCAAGGTTCATGCGGGAATGTGGGATTTCTCTTGAGAATCTGCAATGGAAATGTTCCTCATCTCACATAGATGGGGGAATCTTGTGGTTTTTCTAGAGTTGTGGGGGGAAGCTTGGGCTTCCTCTAGAATTTCCACGGGAAATTCAGGACATCGTTCGTGTTGTCCCAGGGAAGTTAGGTCTCCTTTCGTGTTGCAAGGGGAACCTCGAGTTTCCTCTCGAGGTGCGGCAGAGGAATTGGGCCACATCTCACGTTGTGTAGGTATATTGTGTGCTCCTCTTCATTAAGGAAGGCTATGTCAGGGAAGATTTTGAGTTGCATAAAGGGTGTCAAGTACCCGTTCGAATTTCAAGCGGGAATGTGGGATTTCTCTTGAGACTCTACAGCAGAAATGTTCCTCAACTCGCATTGAGGGGAGGATCTTGTGGTTTTTCTCGAGTTGCGGCGGGAAGCTTGGGGTTCTTCTCGAGTTGCGACGGGGACCTCAGGAACTCTCTCGTGCTGTCCCAGGGAAGTCAGGTCTCCTTTCCTGTTGGAAGAGGAACCTCGGGATTCCTCTCGAGGTGTGGCAGAGGAATAAGGCCACATCTAGCATTGTGTACATAAATTGTGTGCTCCTCCTCAGTGGGGACGGCTATGTCAGGGAAGTTTTTGAGTCCCATAAATGTGTCAAATACCCGTTCGAGTTTCAAGCGGGTATGTGGGATTTCTATTGTGACTCTGCAGTAGAAATGTTCCTCGTCTCGCATTGACAGGGGAAACTTGTGGATTTTCTCGAGTTGCGGCGGGAACCTTTGGGTTCCTCTCGAGTTGCCATGGGCACCTCAGAAACTCACTCGTGTTGTCCCAGGGAAGGCAGATCTTCTTTCGTATTAGAAGGGGAACCTCGGGATTCCTCTCGAGGCGCTCCAGAAGAACAGGGCCACATCTAGCTTTGAGTCCGTCAACTGTGTGTTCCTCTCCAGTGGCGACAGGGATCTTGGGGTTTCTATGAAGGTTCTACTGGGGAGTCAGGTTTCGTCTCTATTTGAGGCATGGAATTCTGCTTTCCTTTCGTGTTGTAAAAGGGGAATAAGTCCTCGTCTCATGATCATGCGTTTCATTAGGGCTTTTTCTATAGGCTCAGCATGGGTGTCAGGTCTCCCATCATGTGGTGAGGGGAAAGCTGGTTTTCCATTGGAGCTTTGCTAGATCAACAGGACCTACCTCGTTTGGAGGGAATTAAGAGTCCTTTATTCTTCCAGCAGGATCTGTGTGAGTGCACTCAAGTTTCAATACGAGACAGAGGCCTCCTCTTGTGGTGGGAGAAGAAGAAAGGTTTCCTCTTGAGTTGAAGCAGGGTTTGAACGCTCATATTGTGAGGAGGTGGGGAATACGGAGCTCTTTTAGAGGTGTGGATGGAAACTCGGGGTTTCTCTCAATCGAAGATGGGTATTCTGGGAGCCCTTTGAATTGTATATAGGGATTTAAGCCTCCTATGGTATCATGAGAGAAAACTTGGGATTGCTCTCCAGGTGCTGCAGGAAAAATAAAGGGGGGGGCCTCATGTGATATTGCCTGGGGTATCTCATGGCTTTTGGCAAGTTGCAGAGGGAAGTTTGGCTTTCATTTCGAGTTACCACGGGGGACTCAGGAGACACTCATGTTGCCTCAGGGAACTCAAGTTGGGAGGGGAAGGTGTGATTGCTCTCGCGTCAATGCAGAGGAATTGGCCTTCAATGCGTATTGAAAGGGGTAATCCCAAAGTGTTTCTCGGGTTGGGGCAGGAATCTTTCGGATCCCTCGAGCTGCAACAGAGGCCTCACAGAGCCTCTCAAGTTGTCTCTGGTAAGTCCAGAATCCTTTTGTCGTGTGAGGAGACTTTGGGATGCCTTTCGAGTCAGTGCAGTGGGTTAGGGTCTCATCTTGAGTTGAGGCGCTAACCTCAGGATGCCTCTCCAGTTCTGACATGGATCTCAGTGTTCCTATGAAGTTTCAACAGGGGAGTCATGCCACCTCTCTTGTTGAGGCATGGAACTCCGCTATCTTTTCGAGTTGTCAAAGGGGTGGGAGGCCTCTTGTTGTGTTGAATTTCTGTCGCGGGGCTTTTTCTCCATGATGCAACTGGGAAGTCAGACCTCCCTTCGTGGTGTTAGTTGATCCCGGGAGTTCTCTTTGAATTGGTACAGTGGAATCAGTAATTATGTTGAGAAGATGGGGAAATCAGTATCTTTTTGAATTGTGGCACGACTCCCCAGGGTCCTCTCGAGTTTCAAGGGGAGATCGGCCTTCTCGTGAGATTTGACGGGAACATCGGGATTAATTTCCAGACGAAGCAGGGGAATCGATCCTCACCTGGAGATGACGAGTGGAAAATGGGTCTCTTCTTGAGCTGTGGCAGGAACTTCGCTGCTCCTCTCGAGTTTGGTCGGGTATCTCGGTTAACTTCTTGAGTTGCTTATAGGGTGCCGAGTATCCTTTCGAGTTTGAGGAGGGAATGTGGGATTTCTCTTAAGACGCTGCAACAGAAAGGTGCTTCCTTTCGTGTGAAGTGGAGAATGTCATGGTTTTCCTCAAGTTGTTGCTTGAAGCTTGGAGGTCTTCTCAAGTTAAGACAGGAACCACTGGGACTCGCTAGTTTTTCCTCAGGGATGTCAGGTCTCCTTTCGTGTTGAAAGTGGAGCCTCGGGATTCCTTTCAAGTAGCTTTAGGGCATGAGGGCCACATTTAGACCTGAGTGCGTAAACTCAGTGTTCCTCTCCAGTGGCCAAAGGGTTCTTGTGGTTGCTATGAAGGTTCCACTAGGGAGTCAGGCCTAGTCTTTTTTGAGGATGGAACTCTGCTTTTCCCCAAGTTGTAAAAGGATTGTCAGGTCTGCTGTCTGTTCAAGCGGGAAATTTGAGCCAGGTATCTCGGTTAAGTTCTTTTATATTTTTTTTACTTAGCATGCACGCATAGTGCAGTTTATTTTATTTATTTTATTTTTTATTGGAAGCTAATTACTTTACAATATTATATCGCTTGGTTTTGCCATACATTGACATGAATCCGCCCCAGATGTACATGTTCCCCATCTTGAACCCCCTCCCACCTCCCTCCCCATCCCATCCCTGTGGGTCATCCCAGTGCACCAGCCCCGAGTATCCTGTCTCATGCATCGAACATGGACTGGCTATTCATTTCACATATGATAATATACATGTTTCAATGCCATTCTCCCAGATCATCCCACCCTTGTCTTCTCCCACAGATGCCAAAAGACTGTTCTATACACCTGTGTCTCTTTTGCTGTCTCGTATACAGGGTTATCATTATCATCTTTCTAAATTCCATATACATGCGTTAGTGTACTGTATTGGTGTTTTTCTTTCTGGCTTACTTCACTCTGTGTAATAGGCTCCAGTTTCATCCACCTCATTAGAACTGATTTGAAAGTATTCTTTTTCATTGCTGAGTAATATTCCATTGTTTATATGTACCAAAGCTTTCTTATCCATTTGTCTGCAGATGGATATCTAGGTTGCTTCCATGTCCTCGGATTATAAACAGTGCTACAATGAACATTGGAGAACATGTGTTTCTTTCAATTCTGCTTTCTTCAGTGTGTTTGCCCAGGAGTGCGATTTCTGGGTCGTATAGCACACACAGAAATCTCTTGCATTCCTATACACTAATAATGAGGAAATAGAAAGAGAAATTAAGGAAACTATAACATTCCCTGTTGCAACAAAAAGAATTAAATACTTAGGAATATATCTACCTAAGAAAACAAAAGACTTGTACATAGAAAACTATAAAACTCTGCTGAAAGTAATCAAAGAGGACATTGATAGATGGAGAAATATACCGTGTTCGTGGATTAGAGGAATACATATTGTGAAAATGAGTATACTATCCAAAGTAATTTATACATTCAGTGCAATCCCTATCAAGCTACCAATGAAATTTTTCACAGAGCTAGAACAAATAATCTCACAATTTGTATGGAAAGACAAAAAACCTCACATAGCCAAAGCAATCTTGAGGAAGAAGAATGGAACTGGGGGAACCAACCTGCCGGACTTCAGGCTTTACTAAAAAGCCACAGTCATCAAGACAGTATGGTACTGGCATAAAGACAGAAATATAGATCAATGGAACAAAATAGAAAGCCAAGAGATAAATCCACGCACCTATGGAAACCTTATCTTCAACAAAGGAGGCAAGAATATAAAATGGAGAAAAGACAGTCTCTTTAACAACTGGTGCTGGGAAAACTGGTTAGCCACTTGTAAAAGAATGAAACTAGAACAATTCCTAACACCATACACAAAAATAGACTCAAGATGGATTAAAGATCTAAATGTAAGACCAGAAACTATAAAACTCCTAGAGGAGAACATAGGAAAAACACTCTCCAAGATAAATCAGAGCAGGATCCTCCATGACCCACCTCCCAGAATATTGGAAATAAAAGCAAAACTAAACAAATGGGACCTAATTAAAATTAAAAGCTTCTGCACAGCAAAGGAAACTATAAGCAAGGTGAAAAGACAGCCTGAAGAATGGGAGAAAATAATAGCAAGTGAAACAACTGACAAAGAATTAATCTCCAAAATATACAAGCAGCTCCTGTAGTTCAATTCCAGGAAAATAAACAACCCAATCAAAAAATGGGCCAAAGAACTAAACAGACATTTCTCCAAAGAAGACATACAGATGGCTAACAAACACATGAAAAAATGCTCAACATCCCTCATAATCAGAGAAATGCAAATCAAAACCACAATGAGATACCAAGAGTCTACATGCAATAAATGCTGGAGAGGGTGTGGAGAGAAGGGAACCCTCTTACACTGTTGGTGGGAATGCAAACTAGTACAACCACTATGGAGAACAGTGTGGAGATTCCTTAAAAAATCGGTTAAATTCTTGAGTTTAGTATAGGGTGCCAAGTATCCTTTCGAGTTTGAAGAGGGAATGTGGGATTTCTCTTAAGACGCTTCAGCTGAAAGGGGCTCCCTGTCGCGTGGAATGGAGAATTTCATGGTTTTTCTCGAGTTGCGGCTTGAAATTTGGACATCTTCTCGAGTTACGATGGAAACAACTGGGACTCGCTATTTTTGACTCAGGAAAGTCAGGTCTCCTTTCGTGTTGAGGTGGAATCTTGGGATTCTGTTTGGGATTCCGTCGTTGCAGGGCATGAGGGCCACATTTAGACTTGAGTGGGTAAACTCAGTGTTCCTCTCCAGTGGCCACAGGGATCTTGGGGTTGCTATGAAGGTTCTACTGGGGAGTCAGGCCTAGTCTTTGTTGAGGATGGAACTCTGATTTCCCCCCGAGTATTAAAAGGATTCTCAGGTCTGCTGTCTGTTCAAGTGGGATATTTGGGCTTTCCTGATAGGCTCAGAGGAGGATTCATGCCTCCGATCATGTTGTGAGGTAATACTCCCTGTTCCACTGGAGCTGCTGTAAGCGCAACACTACTCATCTCTAGCTGAGTGTGAACTCAGAGTCCTTTGACCTTGCTGCAGGATCCACGGGGTTGCCTTCGAGTGTCAATACATGTGACAGGACTCGTCAAGTGGTGCAAGGGGAAGTTGGGATTCCTCTTCAGTTGAAATTGGAATGGCCCATTATCTTCATCTGAGGTGTGATCACGGGGCTTCTCTTAAATTGTGGCGCGAAATTCAGTTTTTTTTTTAGCATCAGGACGGGTACCTCTGGGTGACCCTTAGGTTGCATGAAGGAATTCAAGCCTCATATCGAATTTGGAGAAGGAACTCGGGGCTTCTGTCTATGTGCTGCAGGAACAAAAAGGGCCTCATCTTGCTTTGAAAGAGGTATCTCGAAGTTTTTCTCGAGTTGCTACGGGAAGTGTGGTGATCCTTTCGAGTAATGACGGGAATATCAGGGAATATCCCGTGTTGTCTCTGGGAAGTCAGAACACCTTTCCTTTTGTAAGGGGAACCTCGGGATTCCTTTGGAGTCGCTGAAGAGAAATATGTCTGCATCTAGATTCGAGTCCGTTTAAATCAGGATTCCTCACCAGTATTAACAGGGTTCTCGGGGTTTCTCTCAAAATTCCCCTGGGGAGTCAGGCCTCATCTCGTGTTCAGACATGGAACTCCACTTTCTTCTCTAGTGGTTAAAGGGGTGTTAGGCCACAGTCAAGTTGAATTTGTACCTGGAGATTGTATGAAGAATGCTCGGAGAGTCAGGTCTCCACTCGTCTTATGAGTTGGTATTCAGGGATACATTTGAATCTGTGCAGTGGAATCAGACAATATCTCCAGTGGGTGGGGACATCAGTACCTTTTCCAACTGTGATTTGAAATCTCAGGGATCCTGCCGAGCTTAGAGGTGGTACCGGCCTCCTCATACTGTGCGACTGGAATGTCCGGATTCCATTCCAGACAAAGCAGGGGAATCGACCGTCATCTGGAAAAGAGGACTGGAAAACGGGGCACTTTGTCAGTTGTGGCAGGAAACTCGGTGTTCCTCTCGATTGGGACTGGGTGTGTCAGTGTAATTTTTGCATCGCATACAGGATGCTAAATAACCTGCCGAGTTTCAAGCGAGAATGTGGGATTTCTCTTGCGAATCTGCAACAGAAATATTCCTCATCTCGCCTTGAGGGCAGAATCTTGTGGTTTTTCTCAAGTTGCAGTGGGTAGCTTGGGGTCACTCTCGAGTTGGGACGGGGACCTCAGGAACACGGTTGTGTTGCTTCAGGGAAGTCAGGTCTCCTTTCGTGTTGGAAGGGGAACTTCGGGATTACTCTCAAGTTGTGGAATGGGAACAGGACCTCATCTAGAGTTGAGTCCGTCAGTTGTGTGCTCCTCTCCAGTGGGGACGGCTATGTCAGGGAACTTTTTGAGTCACATAAAGGGTGTCAAGTACCCGATCGAATTTCAAGCGGGAATGTGGGATTTCGAGTTTCCTCATCTTGCATTGATGGGGGAATATTGTGGTTTTTCTTGAGTTGTGGAACGAAGCTTGGGGTTCCTCTCGAGTAGAGATGAGGACATCAGGAACTCGCTCATGTTGTCCCAGGGAAGACATGTCTCCTTTCTTTTTGGAAGGGGAACCTCGGCATTCCTCTCAAGGCATATCAGAGGAATAAGGCTGCATCTGGCGTTGTGTATGTAAATTATGTTCTCCTCTTCAGTGGGGATGGCTTTGTCGGGGAAGTTTTTGAATTGCATAAAGGGTGTCAAGTACCCGTTAGAGTTCAATCGGGAATGTGGGATTTCTCTAGAGACTCTGCAGTGGAAAAGTTCCTCATCTGGCATTGAGGGGAGAATCTTGTGGGTTTTTTGTGTTTCGGCGGGAAGCTTTGGGTTCCTCTGGTGTGGGAAAGGGAAATTCAGGATTCCTCTCAAGGCGCAGCAGAGTAATAGTGTCGCATCTAGCTTTGTGTATGAAATTATGTTCTCCTCTTTAGTGGGGATGGCTTTGTAGGGGAAGTTTTTCAGTCCCATAAAGGGTGTCAAGTACCTGTTCGAGTTTCCAGCGGGAATGTGTGATTTCTCTTGAGACTCTGCAGCGGAAATGTTCCTAATCTCGCACTGAGGGGAGAATCTTTGGTTTTTCTGGAGTTGTGGCATGAAGCTTGGGGTTCTTCTAGAGTTGGGAGGGGGACCTCTGGAAATCGTTCGTGTTGTCCCAGGGAAGTCAAGTCTCCTATCGTGTTGGAAGGGGAACCTCGGGATTCCTCTCGAGGCACAGCAGAGGAATAGGGCCGCAACTAGCATTGAGTCGATCAACTGTGTGTTCCTCACCAGTGGGGACAGGGATCTTGTTGTTGCTATGAAAGTTTTACTGGGGAGTCAGGTTTCGTCTAGATTTCAGGCATGGAATTCTGCTTTCCTTTCTAGTTGTAAAAGGGGAATCAGTCCTCGTGTCATGATCAGGTGGTTCATTAGGGATTTTTCTGTAGGCTCAGCATGTGTGTCAGGTCTCCCATCATGTTCTGAGGGGATAGTTGGTGTTCCATTGGAGCTTTGCTAGATCACCAGAACCCACCTCGACTGGAGGGGAACTCGGATTCCTTTATCCTTGCAGCAGGATCCGTGGGAGTGCACTAGAATTTCAATAAGAGACAGAGGCCTCCTCTTGTGGTGGGAGAAGAAAGGTTTCCTCTTGAGTTGAAGCAGGGTTTGAACGTTCATTTCATGAGGAGGTGGGGAATATGGTGCTCTTCTAGAGGTGTAGATATTAACTCAGGGTTTCTGTCCATTGAAGACGGGTATTCTGAAAGCCCCTTGAATTCTAAATAGGGATTCAAGCCTCATATGGTATCTTGAGAGAGAACTCTGGATTGCTCTCTAGGCACTGCAGGAAAAAAAGGGCCTCATGTGACGTATCCTGGGGCCATCTTGTGGTTTTTGGTGACTTGCGGAGGGAAGTTTGGCTTTCCTTTCGATTTACGATGGGGAACTGAGGGAGACACTCGTGTTGCCTCAGGGAAGTCAAGTTTCGAGAGGAAGGTCGTGATTGCTCTCGAGTCAATGCAGAAGAATCTGGCTTCAATTTGCATTGAAAGAGGTAATCCCAGTGTTTCTAGGGTTATGGCAGGAAACTTTCCGATTCCTTGAGTTGCAACAGGGGCCTCGGGGAACCTCTCAAATTCTCTCTGAGAAGTCCAAAATCCTTTTGTGGTGTGAGGATCCTTTGGGATGCCTTTTGAGTCACTAAAGGAGAATAGGGTCTCATCTGGAGTTGAGGCGCTAACCTCAGGGTGCCTCTCGAGTTCTGATGTGGATTTCAGTGTTCCTATGAAGATTCAACAGGGGAGTCATGCCATGTCTCTTGTTGAGGCCTCAGTTCAGTTCAGTTCAGTCACTCAGTCGTGTCCGACTCTCCGCGACCCCATGAACCACAGCACGCCAGGCCTCCCTGTTCATCACCAACTCCTGGAGTTCACTCAAACACATGTCCACAGTGAGGCATGGAACTCCATTATCTTTTCAAGTTGTAAAAGGGGTGGGAGGCCCCCTGTCGAGTTGAATTTCTGTCCTGGGGCTTTTTCTCCATGATGCACTTGGGAAGTCAGGCCTCCCTTCATGGTGTTAGTTGATCCTGGGGTTTCTCTTTGAATCGGTACAGTGGAATCAGTCCTTATGTCGAGCGGATGGGGACATTGGTGTCTTTTTAAATTGTGGCACAACTCACCGGGGTCCTCTCGAGTTTCAAGGGGAGATCGGCCTCCTCTTCAGATCTGATGGGAACATCGGGATTAATTTCCAGACGAAGTAGGGAAATAGATCCTCATTGGGAGGATGAGGAAAACGGGTGGAAAACGGGTCTCTTCTTGAGCTGTGGCAGGAACCTCGCTGCTCCTCTTGAGTTTGGCCGGGTTTCTGGTAGAACTTCTTAAATTGCAGCATATAGGATGCCAAGTATCCTTTTGAGTTTGAAGAGGGAATGTGGGATTTCTCTTGAGACATTGCAGCGGAAATGGGCATCCTGTTGCATGGAGTGGAGAATTTCATGGTTTTTCTCTAGTTGAGGCTTGAAGATTGGAAGTCTTCTCGAGTTACCACGGGGATTTCTGGGGTTCGGTATTGTTGCCTCAGGGAAGTCTTGTCTCCTTTCCTGTTGAAGTGGAACCTTTGGATTCCTTTTGAGTCAATGCAGGCCATGAGGCCCGCATTTTGAGAGATTTGGTAAACTCAGTTTTCCTCTCCAGTGGCCACAGGGATCTTGGGGTTGCTGTGAAATTTCCACTGGGGAGTCAGGCCTAGTCTTTTGTGAGGATGGAACTCTGCTTTTCCCTGGATTTTTAAAAGGGTTGTCAGGTCTGCCGTCTGTTCAAGAGGGAAATTTGGGCTTTTTCGAGAGACTCAGCAGGGGATTCATGCCTCCGATTATGTTGGTAGGTGATACACCGTGTTCCACTGGAGCTGGAGTAAGCGCAACACGACTCATCTCTAGTTGAGTGTGAACTCGGAGTATTTTGTCCTTGCTGCAGGATCCACGGTGTTGCCCTCGAGTGTCAAAAATGTGACACAACTCATCAAGTGGTGCGAGGGAAAAGTGGGATTCCTCTTCAGTTGAAAGTGGAATGGCCCATTATCTTCAGGTGAAGTGTGATCAAGGGGCTCTTCTTAAGTTGTGTCGGGAAACTCGGAGTTCTTCTCTCATCGGGACGGGTATCTCTGGGTGACGCTTGAGTTTCATCAAGGAATTCAAGTCTCATATCGAAATTTGAGAAGGAACTCGGGACGTCTGTCTAGGCGCCGCATTAAAAAAATGGCTTCATCTTGGTTTGAAGGAGGAATCTCCAGGTTTTTCTCGAGTTGCTGTAGGAAATTTGGTGATCCACTCTAGCAAAGACAGGAATATCAGGGAGCCTCCCGTGTTGTCTCTAGAAAGTCAGAAAGCCTTTCCATTTGGGAGAAAAACCTCAGGATTCCTTTGGAGTCGCTGCAGAGAAAGAGGTCTGCATCTAGATTCGAGTCCGTCAACTCAGGTCTCCTCTCAGGACAGGGTTCTCAGAGCTGCTCTCAAAATTCACCTGGGGAGTCAGGCCTCGTCTTGTATTCAGACATGGTAGTCTGCTTTATTCTCGTGTTCTAAAAGGGGTGTTAGGCCACAGTCGAGTTGAATTTGTACCTAGAGATTTTATCGAGATTGCTCTTGGAGTCAAGTCTCCACTCATCGTGTGCACTGATACCCGAGGATACATTTTAATCTATGCAGTGAAATCAGACAATAACTCGAGTGGGTGGGGACATCGGTACCTTTTCGAATTGTGTTTTGAAACCCAAGGGATCCTACCGAGTTTCAAGGTGTTACCGGCCTCCTCATAATGTGCGACGGGAACGTGGATTCCATTCCAGACAAAGCAGGCGAATTGACTCTAATCTGAAAAGAGAATTGGAAAATGGGGCACTTTGTCAATTGTGGCAAGAAACTCGGTGTTCCTCTCAAGTGGGGCCAGTTTTGTCGGTGTAATTTTAGAATCTCATGAAGTATGTTAAGTAACCTTTCGAGTTTCAATCGGGAATATGGGATTTCTCTTGAGAATCTGCAACAGATATGTTCCTCATCTCGCCTTGAGGGGAGAATCTTGTGGTTTTCCTCGAGGTGTGGTGGGAAGCTTGGGGGCCGTCTCAAATTGTGACGCGGACATCAGGATCTCGCTCGTGTTCCTTCAGAGAAGTCAGGTCTCCTTTCGTGTTGGATGGGGAAATTCGGGATTATGCTTGAGCCATGGAATAGTAACAGGGCCTCATCTAGAGTTGATTCCTTATATTTTGTATTCCTCTCAAGGGGGGACGGCTATTTTGGGGAACTTTTTGAGTCACATAAAGGGCGTCAAGTACCCATTTGAGTTTCAAGCCAGAATGTGGGATTTCTCTTGAGACTCTGCAGAAGAATAGTTCCTCATCTCACATTGAAGGGGAAATCTTGTGGTTTTTCTTGTGTTGCGGCTGGAAGCTTGGGATTCCTCTCGAGTTGTGATGGGGACCTCAGGAACTCGCTCGTGTTGTCCCAGGGAAGTCAGGTCTCCTTTCGTGTGGGAAGGGGATCCTCGGGATTCCTCTCTAGGCGTAGCAGAGAAATAGTGCCACATCTAGCATTGTGTCCGTTAATTGTGTGCTCCTCTCAGGTGGGGACAGCTATGTAGGGGAACTTTTTGAGTCGCATAAAGGGTGTCAAGTACCTGTTCAAGTTTCAAGCGGGAATGTGGGATTTCTTTTGAGACTCTGCTGCAGAAAATTTCCTCATCTCGCATTGAGTGAAGAATCTTGTGGTTTTCCTTGAGTTGCACCCGGAAGCTAGGGGTTCCCCTCGAGTTGCAACATGAACCTCAGGAACTCACTTGTATTGCTTCAGAGATGTCAGGTCCGCTTTCGTGTTGGAAGGGGAAACTTGGTATTCCTCTCAAGGGGCGGCAGAGGAATAGGGACGCATCTAGCATTGAATCGGTCAACTGTGTTTTCCTCTCCAGTGGTGACAGGGATCTCGGGGTTGCTATGAAGGTTCTACTGGGGAGTCAGGCCTTGTCTCGATTTGAGGCATGGAATTCTGCTTTCCTTTCGAGTTGTAAAAGAGGACTCAGTCTTCGTTTCGTCATGAGGCGATTCAATAGGTCTTTTTGTATAGGCTCAACATGGGTGTCAGGTCTCCCATCATGTTGTGAGGGGATACTCAGTGTGCAATTGGAGCTGTGCTAGCACATCAGGACCCAACTCAATTTGAGGATAAACTCAGAGGCTTTATCCTTGCAGCAGGATCCACGGGAGAGCACTTGAGTTTCAATAGGAGACAGAGGCCTCCTTTTGTGGTGGGAGAAGATGGAAGGATTCTTCTTGAGTTTAAGCAGGGATTGAACGCTCCTGCTTCCTGAGATGGGGAAGGAAGCTTCCTTCACACAAGAAGAGAGCCTACCGGCCTGTGTTTTAAAAACTGTATTTGGCAGAGACTAGTTCGCTTTGACACTGGGAGACCTCGAGATCTGCTCAAAGGACCAATGTACTGGGTCAGGGCGGAACATCTCTCCTGCCCTTTCTGAGCTTGAAACGGCATTCCTAGCTTAGAACGGTGCTGCCCATGAAGGAGCAGGCTGAGGGAGTGTTTCAGACATGGCTGGGGACCTTACTGGGCTTTCCTGTGGTATTTTCTTTCCATTCAAACTAGGCCCCAGGCCTACTTGGAGAGGCAGAGTGGCCCGGTTGTCTGCAAACTGCCAAGGTCTAGAGTAGAGCACTGAGAACTCTGTCAGAGGTAAGGAAAGAGCAGTTGGACAGATGGTGAAATTGTTGCTTATCCGCACTGCTTCAGCACCACCCAGAGAGAAACAGGCCCGCTGGGTCTACAGACAGGGTATGCAGGATCACACAGACAGGGTATGCAGAATCACACACAGTGTTTCTGAGTAGCAGCCAAGAAGGTTCCTGACAGACTTAGGCTCCCTGCAGCTCTCAAGAAGAGCGAAGACATGTGGAGGAAGTTTTGCTTTTCCCTGTGAGTGTTGTGCCCTTCCCTCGGCCCTAGGCACAGGAGAAACTGTCCCTGAGGAAAGATCTCTCTAAGTGCTTTTCACTCCGGCTGAGAAGCCGAGTTAATAGGATGCGGGTAAAGTGAGCATCCTTCGTGGAAGAAGAGACAGCCTACTTGCCTGTGTTTGCATAGCTGGATTTGGCAGAGACGAGTTCTCATTTACACTGAGAGATCCTGAGTTCTGCTCAAAGGACCAATATATCAGGGTCAGGAGCCATAATGTCCCCTGCACTTTCTGAGCTTGCAAAGACATCACAACTTATGGCAGTGCTGCCCATGAAGAAGCAGGCTAGGGAGTGTGTCAGACATGACTGGGTGCTATCCAGTGCTTACCTGTGGTATTGCCTTTCAGTGCAAACTAGAGAGAAGAGGACTGGCGCGCTTGTCTCCAAACTGCCAGGAACTAGAGTAGAGCACTGAGAACTCTCTCAGAGGTAAGAAAAGTACAGTTGGTAGATGGTGATGTTGTTGCTTGGCCGCACTGCTTCAGCACTGCACAGAGAAAACAGGCACTCTAGGGCAACAAGCTGGGTATGCGGAATCACACACAGAGTGTTTCTGTGTAGCAGCCAATAGGGTTCCTGACAGGCTTTGACTCACTGAAGCTCTCAAGACGAGCAAAGAAATGTAGAGTAAGCTTGGCCTTTCCTGTGGGTTTGGTCCCTTCCCTCAGCCCCAGGCACAGGGGTAACTGCCCCTGAGGAAAGACCTCTCTAAGTGCTTTCCACTCCGGCTGAGAATCAGAGAACGCAGGAAACGGGAAAAATGAACTTCCTTCGCGGAAGAAGAGGCAGCCTACAGGCTTGTGTTGGCAAAGCTGTATTTGGGAGTGACGAGTTCGCTTTGACATCAGGAGACCCCGAATGTGCTCAGCACACCACTATTTCCAGGCCAGGTTCCAGCATCTCCCCTGCCTATCTGAGCTTGCAAAGGTATTCCAAGGTTACAGTGGTGCTATGCATGAAGGAGCAGGCTGAGCGAGTGTGTCAGACATGACTGGGCTCCTTTCTGGGCTTCCCTGTGGTATTGCCTTTCAGTTAAAACTAGGCCCCAGGCCTACTTCGAGATGAGGAGGAGCCCAGTTGACTCCAAACTGCCAAGATCTAGATTAGAGTACTGAGAACTCTGTCAGAGGTAAGGGAAGAGCAGTTGGATAGATGGCTATGTTGTTGCTTGGCTGCCTTGCTTCAGCACTGCACTGAGAGAAACAGGCACCCTGGGCCTACAGGCATGGTATGCAGGATCCCACACAGAGTGTTTCTGCGTAGCAGCAAGAAGATTCCTGACAGAGTTGTGCTCCCTGCAGCTCTCAAGAGGCGCAAAGTCATGTGGAGGCAGTTTGGCCATTCCCTTTGAGTTTGATGCCTTTTCGTAAGTCCCAGGTACAGGGGAACCAGCCCTTGAGGAAACCTCTCTAAGTGCTCTTCACTCTGGAGGAGAAGCACTGTTTGCAGAATGCGGGTTAAGTGAGATCCTGCAGGGAAAAGAGGCAGCCTACTGGCCTGTGTTGGCAAAGCTGTGTTTGGCAGATACAAGTCAGCTTTGACACCAGGAGACCCCGATATCTGCTCAAAGGACCGATATTTCCAGGTCAGGGGTGAACTCTCTCCTGACTCTTCTGAGCTTGCAACGGCATTCCTAGCTTAAATCAGTGCTGTCCATGAAGGAGCAGCCTGAGGGAGTGTGTCAGACATGACTGGGCCCCTTCCCCGGCTTGCCTGTTGTATTGCCTTTCAATTCCAATTAGGACCCAGGCCTATTGGAGAGGAGGAGGGGCCCTGTTTTCTCCAAACTGCCAAGGTCTAGAGTGGAGCACTGAGAACTCTGTCAGAGGTAAGGGAAGTGCAGTTGGATAGATGATGAAGTTGTTGCTTGGCCGCACTGCTTCAGCACCACACAGAGAGAAACCCTGGGGCAATAGGCTGGGTATGCAGAATCACACAAAGAGTGTTTCTGAGTAGCAGTCAATAGGGTTCCTGACAGGTTTAGGCTCCCTGCAGCTCTCAAGATGAGGAACGACAAGTGGAGGAAGTTGGGCATTTCCCTTTGAGTGTGGTTCCCTTCCCTCAGTACCAGGGACAGAGGAAAGTGTCCCTGAGGATGGACCTCTCTAAGTGCTTTTCACTCCAGCTGAGAAGCAGAGATCTCAGGAATCATGTTAAGTGAGCTTCCTTCATGCAGGAAGAGGCAGCCTAACGGCCTGTGTTGGCAAAGCTTTAGTTGGCAGAGACGAGTAAGCTTTGACACCGGGAACCCCAAGATATGTTCAAAGGACTGAAATATCCTGGTCAGGGGCCAGCATCTCCCCTGCCCTTTCTGAGCTTTCAAAGACATTTCTAGCTTAGAGCAGTGCTGCCCATGAAGAAGCATGCTAGGAACTGTGTCAGATATGACTGGGAGCCTTCCTGTCTTACCTGTGGTATTGCCTTTCAATGCAAATTAGACCCCAGGCCTACTTGGAGAGGAGGAAGGGCACGGTTGTCTCCAAACTGCCAGGGACTAGATTAGAGCACTGAGAACTCTGTCAGAGGTAAGGGACGTGTAGTGGGGTAGATGGTGAAGTTGTTGCTTGGCTACAGTTCTTCAGAACCGCACAGAGAAAAACAGGCACCTTGGGCCTACAGGCAGGGTATGCAGGATCACAAAAAGAGTGTTTCTGCATAGCTGCAAGACAGTTCCTGACAGACTTATGCTCCCTGCAGCTCTCAAGACGAGCAAAGACATGTGGAGGAAGTTTGACCTTTCCCTGTGAGTGTGTGCCCTTCCTTAAGCCTCAGGCACAGGGGAAACTGCCCCTGAGGAAAGACCTCTCTAAATGCTTTTCACTCCGGCTGAGAAGCAGAGTTCACAGGATGCGGGATAAGTGAGCTTCCTTCTAGAAGAAGAGGCAGCCTACCGGCCTGTGTTTGCAAACCTCTATTTGGCAGGGACGAGTTCGCTTTGACACGGGGAGATCCCGAGATCTGCTCAAAGGACCAATATTTCCCTGGTCAGTTTAGTTCAGTTCAGTCACTCAGTCGTGACTGACTCTTTTCGACCCCAAGAATCACAGCACGCCAGGTCTCCCTGTCCATGTCCAACACCCGGAGTTCACTGAAACTCATGTTCGTGGAGTCGGTGATGCCATCCAGCCATCTAATTCTCTGACGTCCCCTTCTCTTCCCACCCCCAATCCTGTCCAGCATCAGAGTCTTATCCAGTGAGTCATCTTCGCATGAGTTGGACAAAGGATTGGAGCTTCAGCTTTAGCATCAGTCCTTCCAAAGTACACCCAGAATCAATCTCCTCCAGAATGTACTGGTTGGATCTCCTGGCAGTCCAAGGGATTCTCAAGAGTCTTCTCAAGGACCACAGTTCAAAAGCATCAATTCTTCGCCGATCAGTTTTCTTCACAGTCCAAATCTCACATCCATACATGACCACTGAAAAAATCAAAGCCTTGACCAGATAGACCATTTTTGGCAAAGTAATGTCTCTGCTTTTAAATATACTATCTAGTATGGTCAAAACTTTCCTTCCAAAGAGTGAGCATCTTTTAATTTAATGGCTGAAATCAGCATCCGCAGTGACTTTGGAGAACAAAACAATACAGTCTGACACTATTTACACTGTTTCCCCATCTATTTCCCGTGAAGTGATGGGACCAGATGCCATGATCATTCTTTCAGGGGTCAGTAACTCCCATGCCTTTTCTGAGCTTGCAAAGGCATTACTATCTTAGAGTGGTGCTGCCCATGAAGAAGCCGGCTGAAGTAGAGTGTCAGACATAATTGGACGCCTCCCTGGGCTTGCCTGTGGTATTGCCTTTCAATTCAAACTAGGTTCCAAGCCTACTTGGAGAGGAGTAGGGACCCGGTTGTCTCTAAACTGCCAAGATCTAGATTAGAGCACTGAAAAATCTGTCAGAGATAAGGGAAGAGCAGTTGGGGAGATGGGGAAGCTGTTGCATAGCTGCATTTCTTCAGCACCTCACAGAGAGAAACAGGCCTCCTGGGCCTACTGGCAGGATATGAAGGATCACACACAGAGTCTTTCTGTGTAGCAGCCACGAATTTTCCTTATAGACTTAGGCTCCCTGCAGCTCTCAAGGAGAGCAAAGACATGTGGAGGCAGTTTGGCCTTTCCCTGTGAGTGTGGTTCCATTCCCTCAGCCCCATCCACAGGGGAAACAGCCCATGAGGAAAGACTTCTCTAAGTGCTTGTCACACTGGCTGAGAAGCAGAGTTCGCAGGATGCGGACCAACACAGCTTTCTTTGCAGAAGAAGAGGCAGCCTGCCGGCCAGAGTTTCCAAATCTGTATTTTGAAGAGACGAGTGCTCTTTGACAATGGGAGACTCCGAGATATGTTCAATGGACTGATATTTTCGGGTCGGGGCGAGCTACTCGCCTACACTTTCCAAGCTTGCAAAGGCATTCCTAGCTTAGAGTGGTGCTGCCCATTAGGAGCAGCCTGAGGGAGTTTGTTAGACATGAATGAGCAACTTCCGGGGCTTGCCTGTGGTATTCCCTTTCAACTAAAATTAGAACCCAGGCCTACTTGGAGAGAAGTGGCCCGGTTGTCTCCAAACAGCCAAGGTCTAGTATAGAGCACTGAAAAATCTGTCAGAGGTAAGGGAAGAGCAGTTGGGTAGATGGGGAAGTATTTGCTTTACCGCATTGCTTCAGCACCACCCAGAGAGAAACAGGAACCCTGAGCCTACAGGCAGATTAGGCAGGATCACACATAGAGACTTTCTGCATGTTCCTGACAAACTTAGTCTCCCTGCACCTCTCTAGAAGGGCAAAGCTGTGTGGAGGAAGTTTAACCTTTCCCTGGGAGTGTGGTTCCCTTCCCCCAGCCCCAGGCCCTGGGGAAACAAGCCCTGAGGAAATACCTCTCTAACTGCTGGTGAAGCCAGCTGAGAAGCAGAGTTCACAGGATGCGGAATAAGTGATCTTTCTTTGCGGAAGAAGTGGCAGCCTACCGGTCGGTGTTTCCAAACTTGTATTTGGAAGACACGCGTGCACATTGACAACGGGCGACCATGAGATGTGCTCAGTTCATCGATATTTCCGGGTCAAGGGCGAGCTTCTGGCCTGCCCTTTGTGAGCTTGCAAAGGCATTCCTAGCTTTGAGCGTTACTGCCCATGAAGCAGCAGACTGAGGGAGTGTGTCAGATATGACTGGGCGCTTTACTGGGCTTACCTGTGCTATTGCTTTTCAATTCAAACGAGGTCCTGGCCTACTAGGAGAGGAGAAGAGGCCTGGTGGGCTCCAAAATGCCATGGTCTATAGTAGAGTATTGAGAACTCTGTCAGAGGTAAGGGAAGAGCAATTGGATAAAAGGGGAAGATGTTGCTTGGCCGGACTACTTCAGCACCTCACAAATGGCTCCCCTGGGCCTACAGGCAGGGAATGCAGGATCACACACTGAGTTTATCTGCATCGCAGCAAAGAATGTTCCTGACAGACTTGGGCTCCCCACAGCTCTCAAGAAGAGCAAAAACATATGGAGGTAGTTTGGCCTTTCCCTGTGAGTGTGGTTCCCTTCCCTCAACCCCAGGCACAGGGGAAACAGCCACTGAGGAAAAACCTGTCTAAGTGCTTGTCACACTGCCTGAGAAGAAGAGCTCACAGGATGCACGATAAGTGAGCCTCCTTCGTGGAAGTACAGGCAGCCTACCGGCCGGAGTTTCAAAAGCTATGTTTGAAAGAGACGAGTGCGCTTTGCCAACGGGAGACCCCGAGATCTGTTCAATGGACCGATACTTCCGGGTCAGTCTCCCCTGCCCTTTCTGAACTTGCAATGACATTGCTAGCCTACATAGGTGCTGCCCATGAAGGAACAGGCTGAGGGATTTTGTCAGACATGACTGGGCACCTTCCTGGGCTTGTCAGTGGTATTGCCTTTCAATTCAAACTAGGTGCAAGGTCTACTTGGAGAGGAGGTGGAACCCGGTTGTCTCCAGAATGCAAAGGTGTAGATTAGAGCACTGAGAACTCTGTCATAGGTAAGGGAAGAGCAGTTGGATAGATGGTGAAGTTGTTGCTTGGATGCACTGCTGCAGTACCGCACAGAGAGAAACAGGCATCCTGGGCCTACAGGAAGAATATGCAGGATCACACACAGAGTCTTTTTTCATAGCAGCCAAGAATGTTCCTGACAGACAGGCTCCTGCAGCTCTAAAGAAGAGCAAAGACATGTGCAGGATGTGGCTCCCTTCCCTCAGCCCCAGGCACAGGGGAAACAGCCCCTGAGGAAAGACCTCTCTAACTGCTTGTCACCCTGGCAGAGAAGCAGAGTTCGCAGGATGCAGAATAGTGAGCTTCCTTCACAGAACAAGAGGAAGCCTACAGGCCGGAGTTTCCAACACTATATTTGGATGAAACGAAGGCGCTTTGACAAACAGAGACCCTGAGATCTATAAAAATTACCGATATTTCCGCGTCAGGGGCGAGCTTCTCCCCAGCCCTTTCTGAGCTTGATGATTCATTCCTATCTTAAAGCAGTGCTGCCCATGAAGGAACAAGCTGACGGCGTGTGTCAGACATGACTGGGCTCCTTCCTGGTCTTGCCTGTTGTATTGCCTTACAAGTCAAACTAGTCCCTGGCCTACTTGAAAAGGAGGAAGGGCCCGGTTGTCTCCAAGTTGCCACGGTCTACATTAGAGCACTGAGAGCTCTGTCAGAGGTAAGGGAAGAGCAGTTGGATAGATGGGGAAGTTGTTGCTTAGCCGCACTGCTGCAGCACCACACAGAGAGAATCAGGCATCCTGGGCCTACAGGAAGGTATGCAGGATCACACACAGAGTCTTTTTGCATAGCAGCCAAGAATGTTCCTGATAGACTGAGGCTCCTTGCAGCTCTCAAGAAGTGCAAAGACATGTGCAGGATGTTTGGCCTTTCCGTGTGAGTGTGGATTCCTTCCCTCAGCCCCAGGCATAGGGGAAACAGCCCCTGAGGAAAGACCTCTCTAAGTGCTTGTAACACTGGCTGAGAAGTAAAGATCACAGGATGCGGGATAAGTGAGCTTCATTCACGGAAGTAGAGTCAGCCTACCGGCCGAGATTTCCAAAGCTATATTTGGACAGGACGAGTGCGCTTTGACAACGTGAGACCCCGAGATTTGTAAAATGGACCGATATTTCCGCGTCAGGGGCTAGCATCTCACCTGCTCTTTTTGAGCTTGCAGATCCATTCCTAGCTTAGAGCAGTGTTGCCCATGAAGGAGCAGGCTGAGGGAGTGTGTCAGACATGCCTGGGCCCCTTCCTGGGCTTGTCTGAAGTATTACCTTTCAATTCAAACTGGTCGCTGGCCTACTTGGAGAGGAGGAGGGGCCCGGTTGTCTCCAAGCTGCCACGGTCTAGATTAGAGCACTGAGAACTCTGTCAGAGGTAAGGGAAGAGCAGTTGGATAGAAGGGGAAGTTGTTGCTTGGCCACACTGCTGCAGCACCACACAGAGAGAAACTGGCATCCTGGGCCTACAGGCAGGGTATGCAGGATCACACACAGAGACTTTCTGCATAGCAGCAAAGAATGTTCCTGACAGACTTAGGCTCCCCGCAGCTCTCAAGAAGAGCAAAGAAAGGTGGAGGAAGTTTGGCCTTTCCCTGTGAGTGTGGCTCCCTTGCCTCAGCCCCAGGCGCAGGGGAAACAGCCCCTGAAAAGACCTCTCTACATGCTTGTCACCCTGACTGAGAAGCAGAGTCCGCGGGATGCAAGATAAGTGAGCTATCCTTGTGGAAACAGAGGCAGCGTACCGGCCTGATTTTCCAAACATATATTTGGACAGGACGAGTGCACTTTGACAATAGGAGACCCCGAGATCTGTAAAATGGACCGATATTTCTGCATCAGGGTAGAGCTACTCGCCTACCCTTTCTCAGCTTGCAGATTCATTCCTAGCTTAGAGTGGTGGTGCCCATGAACAAGCAGGCTGAGGGAGTGTGTCAGACATGACTGGGCTCCTTCCTGGGCTTGCCTGTGCTATTGCCTTTCAATTCAAATTCGGCCCCAGGCCTCCTTGGAGAGGACGAGGGGCCCAGTTTTCTCAACTTCCAAGGTCTAGATTAGAGCACTGAGAACTCTGACAGAGGTAAGCGAAGAGCAGCTGGATAGATGGGGAAGTTGTTGCTTGGTCTCACTGCTGCACCAGCACACAGAGAGAAACAGGCATCCTGGCCTACAGGAAGGTATGCAGGATCACACACAGAGTCTATCTGCATAGCAGCCAAGAATGTTCCCGACAGACTTAGGTTCGCTGCAGCTCTCAAGAAAAGCAAAGACATGTGGAGGAAGTTTGTCCTTTCCCTGTGACTGTGGCTCCCTTCCCTCAGCCCCAGGCACAGGGGAAGCAGCCCTTGAGGAAAGAACTCACTATAAGTGCTTGTCACATTGGCTGAGAAGCAGAGTTCCCAAGATGCGGGATAAGTGAGCTTCCATTGCGGAAGAAGATGCAGCTAACCGGCCAGAGTTTCCAACTCTATATCTGAGTGGCTTTGACAACGATAAACAGCAATTTCTGTAAAATGAACCGATATTTCTGGTCAGGTGCGAGCTTCTTGCCTGCCCTTTCTGAGCATGCAGATTCATTCCTAGCTTAGAGCGATTTTGCCCATGAAGGAGCAGGCTGAGGGAGTGTGTCAGAGTGTGTTGGAAGGGGACCCTCGGGATTCTTCTTGAAGTGTGGCAGAAGAATAGGGTCGCATCTAGCGTTGAGTCGATCAACTGTGTGTTCCTCTCCAGTGGCGACATGGATCCCGGGGTTGCTCTCAAAATTCACCTGCGGAGTCAGGCCTCGTCTCGTGTTCTGACATGGAACTCTGCTTGCTTCTCGAGTTGTGAACGGGGTGTTAGGCCACACTCGAGTTGAATTTGTACCTGGAGATTGTATTGAGAAAGCTCTGGGAGTCAGGTCTTCACTCGCCTTGTGAGTTGATACTCGGGGATACATTTGAATCTGTGCAGTGGAATCAGACAATATCTCGAGTGGGTGGGGACATTGGTACCTTTTACAACTGGGTTTTGAAACACCTGGGATCCTTCCGAGTTTCAAGGTTTTTCCGGCCTCCTCGTACTGTGCAACGGGAACGTCCAGATTCCATTCCAGACAAAGAAGGGGAATAGACTGTCATGCAGAAAAGAGGACAGGAAAACGGGGCACTTTGTCAGTTGTAGCAGGAAACTCGGTGTTCCTCTCGATTGGGGCTGGGTATGTCGGTGTAATATTTGTGTCGCATAAAGCATGTTATGTAACCTGTCGAGTTTCAAGGGGGAATGTGGGATTTCTCTAGAGAATCTGCAATGGAAATGTTCCTCATCTCGCCTTGAAGGCAAAATCTTGTGGTTTTTCTCAAGTTGCGGCGGGAAGCTTGGGGTCCCTCTCGAGTAGCGATGGGGATGTCAGGAACTCGCTCGTTTTGCTTCAGGGAAATCAGGTCTCCTCTCATGTTGGAAGGGGAACTTCGGGATTAACTCGAGGCGTGGAATGGGAAAAGGGCCTCATCTAGAGTTTAGTCCGGAAATTCTGTGCTCCTCTCCAGTGGGGACAGCTATGTCAGGGTCCATTTTGACACATAAAGAGTTTCAAGTACCCGTTTGAGTTTCAAGCGGGAATGTGGGATTTTTCTTGAGACTTACAGGGGAAAATTTCCTCATTTCACATTGATGGGGGAATCTTGTGATTTTTCACGAGTTGCGGAGGGTAGCTTTGGGTTCTTCTCGAGTTGCCACGGGGACCTCAGGAAGTTGCTCTTGTTGCGCCAGGGAAGTCAGGTCTCCTATCGTGTTGGAAGGGGAACCTTGGGATACCTCTTGAGGTGCAGCAGAAGAATTTTACCACATCTAGCTTTGAGTCGGTCAAATCTTTGTTCCTCTCCAGCGGAGACAGGGATCTCGGGGTTGCTCTCAAAATTCACCTGGGGAGTCAGTCCTCATCTCATGTTCAGACATGGAACTCCACTTTCTTCTCGACTTGAAAATGTGGTATTAGGCCACAGTCGATTTGAATTTGTAACTGGAGATTTTATCGATAATGCTCCGTGAGTCAGGTCTCCACTCGACTTTTGTGTTGATACTCGAGTATACATTTGAATCTGTGCAGGGGAATCAGACAATATCTCGAGTGGGTGGGGACATTTTACCTTTTCAAATTGTGTTTTGAATCCCCGGGGATCCTCCCAAGATTCAGGTGGTACCAGACTCCTCATACTGTGCGACAGGAACGTCCGGATTCCATTCCAGACAAAGCAGAGGAATCGACTGTCACCTTGAAAAGAAGACTTAAAAATAGGGTACTTTGTCAGTTATGGCAGGAAACTCAGTGTTACTCTCGATTGGGGCTGGATATGTTTGGGTAATTTTTGAGTCGCATAAAGCATGTTAAGTCACCTTTCTAGTTTCAATTGGGAATGTGGGATTTCTCTTGAGTATCTGCAACGGAAATGTTGCTTATCTCGCCTTGAGGTCAGAATCTTGTGGTTTTCCTCGAGTTGAGACGGGAAGCTTGGGGTCCCTCTCGAGTTGTGACCGGGACCTCAGGACCTAGCTTTTGTTGCTTCAGGGAAGTCAGGTCTCCTTTTGTGTTGGAAGGGGAGCTTCCAATGGGAATGGAATGGGAATAGGGACTCATCTAGAGTTTAGTCCATAAATTGTGTGCTCCTCTCCAGTGGGGACAAACATGTCAGGGAACTTTCTGAGTCACATAAAGGGTGTCAAATACCTGTTCGAGTTTCAAGGTGGAATGTGGGATTTCTCTTGAGAATCTGCAGCAGAAAATTTCCTCATCTCGCATTGATGGGGGAATCTTGTGATTTTTCTCAAGTTGCAGCAGCAAGCTTGTGGTTCATCGTGAGGTGCAACGGGGACCTTAGGAACTCACTCGTGTTGTCCAAGGGAAGTCGTTTCCTTTCATGTTGGAAGGGAAACCTCAGGATTCTGCTCAAGGCGCAGCAGAGGAATAGGACCTCATCTAGCATTGTGTACCTAAATTGTGACGCTTACTCCTTGGAAAGAAAGTTATGACCAACCTAGAGAGCATATTAAAAAGGAGAGACATTACTTTGCCAATCGAGGTCCGTCTAGTCAAGGCTATGGTTTTTCCCGTGGTCATGTATGGATGTGAGAGTTGGACTGTGAAGAAAGCTGATTGCCGAAGAATTGATGCTTTTGAACTATGTTGCTGGAGAAGACTCTTGAGAGTCCCTTGGACTGCAAGGAGGTCAAATCAGTCCATTCTAAAGGATATCAATCCTGGGTGTTCATTGGAAGGACTGATGCTAAAGCTGAAACTGCATTACGTTGGCCACCTCATGCGACGAGTTGACTCACTGGAAACGAGTCTGATGTTGGGAGGGATTGGGGGTGGGAGGAGACGGGGACGATAGAGAATGAGATGGATGGACAGCATCACCGACTCAATGGACATGAGTTTGAGTGAGCTCCGGGAGTTGGTGATGGACAGGGAGGCCTGGCGTGCTGTGATTCATGGGGTCGCAAAGAGTCGGACAGGACTGAGCGACTGAACTAAACTAAACTTCAGGGGGGACGGCTATTTCTGGGAAGATTTTGAGTACACATGAATTATGTCAAGTACCCGTTCGAGTATCAAGCGGGAATGTAGGATTTCTCTTGAGACTCTGAGGTGGAAAGTTCCTCATCTCGAATTGAGGGGTGAATCTTGTGATTTTTGCCGAGTTGCGGCCGGAAGCTAGGGGTTCTTCTCGAGTTGTGACGGGAACCTCAGGAACTCGCTTGTGTTGCCCCAGGGAAGTCAGGTCTCCTATCTTGTTGGAAGGGGATCCTCGGGATTCATCTTGAGGTGCAGCAGAGTAGTAGGGCCATATCTTGCCTTGAGTCGGTCAACTGTGTGTTCCTCTCCAGTGATGACTGGGATGTCGGGGTTACTCTCAAAATTCACCAGGGGAGTCAGGCTTCTACCCTTGTTCAGACATGGAACTCTGCTTTATTCTCGAGTTGTAAAAGGGGTGTTAGGCCACAGTCGATTTGCATTTGTACCTGTAGATGGTATAGAGAATACTCAGAGAGTCAGGTCTCCACTTGTCTTGTGAGTTGATATTCGAGGATACTTTTGAATCTGTGCAGTGGAATCAGACAATATCTCGAGTGGGTGGGGACCTCGGTATCATTTCCAATTGTGTTTTGAAACCCCTGGGATCCTCCCGAGTTTCAAGGCTTTGCCTTCTTCTCTTAGTGTGCGACGGGAACATCTGGATTTCATTCCAGACAAAGCAGGGGAATCTACTGTCATCTGGATAGGAGGACTGGAAAATGGGGCACTTTGTCAGTTTTGGTAGGAAACTCGGTGTTCCTCTCGATTGGGGCTAGGTATGTTGGTGTAATTTCTGAGTCGAATACAGGATGTTAATTAACTTGCTGAGTTTCAAAGGGGAATGTGGGATTTCTCTTGAGAATCTGCAAGAAAATGTTCCTCATCTCACCTTGAGGGCAGAATCTTGTGGTTTTTCACGAGTTGTGGCCGGAAGCTTGGGGTCCCTCTCGACTTGCGACGGGGAACTCAGGAATTTGCTCGTGTTGCTTCAGGGAAGTCAGGTCTCCTTTCATGTGGGAGACGGAACTTTGGGATTACTCTCGAGGCGTGGAATGGGAATAGGGCCTCATCTAGAGTTGAGTCCGTATTTTGTGTGCACCTCTCCAGTGGGGACGGCTATGTCAGGGAACCTTTTGAGTCGCATAAAGGGTGTCAAGGACCCGTTCATGTTTCAAGAGGGAATGTGGGCTTTCTCTTGAGATTCTACAGCGGAAAAGTTCCTCATGTCGCATTGAGGGGAGAATCTTGAGGTTTTTGCCGAGTTGCGGCAAGAAGCTTGGGGTTCTTCTTAAGTTGTGTCGGGGACCTCAGGAACTCGCTCTTGTTGCCCCAGGGAAGTCAGGTCTCCTATATTGTTGGAAGGGGAACCTCGGGATACCTCTAGAGGCGTAGCAGAGGAATAGGGTCACATCTAGCTTTGAGTTGGTCAACTGTGTGTTCCTCTCCAGTGGCGACAGGGTTTTGAGGGTTGCTTTGAAAGTTCTACTGGGGATTCAGGTTTCATCTCGATTTGAGGCATGGAATTCTGCTTTCTATTCGAGTTGTAAAAGTGAAATCAGTCCTCGTGTCATGATCAGGTGGTTCATTAGGGCTTTTTCTATAGGCTCAGCATGGGTGTAAGGTCTCCAATCATGTTGTGAGGCGACAGTCCGTGTTCCATTACATCTCTGCTAGATTTTCAGGACCTACATCGATTGGAGGGGGAACTCAGAGTTCTTTATCCTTGCAGCAGGATCTGCGAGAGTGCCCTCGAGTTTCAATAGGAGACAGAGGACTCCTCTTGTGTTGGGAGAAGGAGAAAGGATTCCTCTTGAGTTGAAGCAGGGTTTGAATGCTCATATCGTGAGAAGTTTGGGAATGCGGAGCTCTTCTAGAGGTATGCACGGAAACTCGGGGTTTGTCTCCATTGAAGTCGGGTTTTCTGGGAGCCCTTGAATTGTAAATAGGTATTCAAGACTACTAACGTATCTTGAGAGAGAACTCGGGATTGCTCTCCAGGCACTGCAGGAAAAACAGGGCCTCATGTGATGTTGCCTGGGGTATCTCGTGGTATTTGGCAAGTTGTGGAGGGAAGTTTGGCTTTCGATTTGAGTTACGACGGGGAACTCAGGGAGACACTCGTGTTGCCTCAATGAAGTCAAGTTGGGAGGGTAGATCTTGATTGCTCTCGAATCAATGAAGAGGAATCGGGCTTCAATTCACATTGAAAAGGGTAATCCAAAAGTGTTTCTCAAGTTATGGCAGGTACCTTTCGGATCCCTCAAGTTGCAACGGGTGCCTCACGGAGTCTCTCAACTTGTCTCTGGGAAGTCCGGAACACTTTTGAGGTGTGAGAAGCCTTTGGGATGCCTTTCGAATCAGTGAAGGGAATAGGGTCTGATCTGGGGTTGATGGGCTAACCTCAGGGTGCCTCTCCAGTTCTGACATGGATCTCAGTGTTCCTATGAAGTTTCAACAGGGGAGTTATGCCACATCTCTTTTTGAGCATTGGAACTCCTGTATCTTTTCGACTTGTAAAAGGGGTGGGAGGCCTCCTGTCGAGTTGAATTTCGGTCTAGGGGCTTTTGCTCCATGATGCACTGGGAAGTCAGGACTCCCTTCATGCAGTTAGTTGATCCCGGGGGTTCACTTTGAATCGCTACCATGGAATCAGCCCTTATGTTGAGCGGATGGGGAAATCCGTGTCCTTTTGAAGTGTGGCACGAAGCCTCAGGGTCCTCTTGTGTTTCAAGCGGAGATCAGCCTCCTCTTCAAATTCGACAGGAACATCAGGATTAATTTCAAGACGAAGCAGGGGAATCTATCCTCACCTCGAGATGACGAGTGGAACACGGGTCTCTTCTGGAGCTGTTGCAGGACCCTCTATGCTTCTCTCGAGTTTGGCCGGGCATCTCGGTTAAATTCTCGAGTTGTGTATAGGATGCCGAGTACCCTTTCGAGTTTGAAGAGGGAATGTGGGATATCTCTTAAGATGCTGCAACGAAAAGGGGTGTCCTGTCACGTGGAGTGGAGAATGTCATGGTTTTTGTCGAGTTGCGGCTTGAAGCTTGGAGGTGTTCTCCAGTTATGATGGAAACCCCTGGGACTCGCTAGTTTTGCCTCAGGGAAGTCAGGTCTCCTTTGGTGTAGAAAGTGGACCCTCGGGATTCCTTTCGAGTCCCTTCAGGAAATGAGGGCGACATTTAGACTTGAGAGGGTAAACTCAGTGTTCCTCTCCAGTGGCCACAGGGATCTTGGGGTTGCTATGAAGGTTCCACTGGGGAGTCAGGCCTAGTCTTTTTTGAGGATGGAACTCTGCTTTCCCCCCGAGTTGTAAAAGGATTGTCAGGTCTGTTGTCTGTTCAAGCAGGATTTGTGGGCTTTTTCGAGAGTCTCAGCGGGGGATTCATGCCTCCAATCATTTTGGGGGATGATGCTCCGTGTCCCACTGGAGCTGCTGTAAGCACAACATGACTCATCTCTAGTTGAGTATGAACTCGGAGTCCTTTGACCTTGCTGCCGGATCCACTGGGTTGCCCTCGAGTGTCAATAGATGTGACAGGACTCGTCAAGCTGTGAGATGGGAAGTTGGGATTACACTTAAGTTGAAAGTGGAATGACCCAATATCTTCAGCTGAGGTGTGAACACGGGGCTTATCTTAAATCGTGGCGGAAAATGCGGTTTTCTTCTCTCATCGGGACGGGTATTTCTGGGCGACCCTTAAGTTGTATCAAGGAATTCAAGGCTCATATCGAATTTGGAGAAGGAACTCGTGACTTCTGTCTATGTGCTGCAGGAAAAAAAACGGCCTCATCTTGCTTTGAAAGAGGAATCTCAAGGTTTTTCTTGATTTGCTGCGGGAAGTGTGTTGATCCTCTAGAGTACCGACAGGAATATCACGGAGCCTCCTGTGCTGTCTCTGGGAAGGAAGAATTCCTTTCTATTTGCACGAGGAACCTCAGGATTCCTTTGGAGTCTCTGCCCAGAAATAGGTGTGCATCTAGATTCGAGGCCGTTTAACACAGATTTCCTCTCCAGTAGCAACAGGGTTCTCGTGGTTGCTCACAAAATTCACCTGGGGATTCAGGCCTCATCTCGTGTTCAGACATGGAACTCCGCTTTCTTCTCTAGTGGTAAAAGGAGTGTTAGGCAACAGTAGAGTTGAATTTGTACCTGGAGATTTTATTGAGAATGCTCATGGAGTTAGGTCTCCACTTGCCTTGTGTTTGTTACTCGAGTATACATTTGAATCTGTGCAGTGGAATCAGACAATATCTGGAGTGGGTGGGGACATCGGTACCTTTTCCAAGTGTGTTTTGAAACCCCGGGGATCCTGCCGAGTTTCAAGGTGGTACCGGCCTCCATGTATTGTGCGACGGGAATGTCCGAATTCCATTCCAGACAAAGAAGGGGAAACTACTGTGATGTTGAAAAGATTACTGGAAAACGGGCACTTTGTTAGTTGTGGCGGGAAACTCGATGTTCCTCTTGATTGGGGCTGGGTATGTCAGTGTAATTTTTGAGTCTCATAAAGGATGTTAAGATATCTGTCTAGTTTCAAGCAGGAATGTGGGATTTCTCTTGAGATTCTGCAACGGAAATGTTCCTCATCTCGCCTTGAGGGCAGAATCTTTTGGTTTTCCTCGAGTTGTGGCAGGAATCTTGGGGTCCCTCTCGAGTTGCGACAGTGACCTCAGGAACTCACTCGTGTTCTTCAGGGATGTCAGGTCTCCTTTCGTTTTGGAAGGGGAACTGCGGGATTACACTCGAGGAATGCAATGGGAATAAGGCCTCATCTAGAGGTGAGTCCCTAAATTGTGTGCTCCTCTCCAGTGGGGACGGATATTTCAGGGAACTTTTTGAGTTGCATAAAGAGTGTCAAGTACCCTTTCGATTTTCAAGCAGGAATGGGATTTCTCTTGAGACTCTGCAACAGAAAAGTTGCTAATCTTGCATTGATGGGGGAAACTTGTGGTTTTTCTCGAGTTGTGGCAGGATGCTTGCGGTTCCACTCGAGTTGCGACGGGGATCTCAGAAATTGCTCTTCTCTCCAAGGGAAGTCAGGTCTCCATTTTTGTTTGAAAGGGAACTTCGGGTTGTCTCTCAAGGCGCGGCAGAGTACTAGGGCTGCGTCTAGGGTTGTGCATGTAAATTTTGTGCTCCTCTTCAGTGGGGACGGCGATGTCGGGGATGTTTTTGAGTCACATCAGTTCAGTTCAGTCGCTCAGTCCTGTCCGACTCTCTGCGACCCAAGAATCACAGCACACCAGGCTTCCCTGTCCATCACCAACTCCCAGAGTTCACTCAAACTCATGTCCACAAAGTTGGTGATGCAATCCAGCCATTCCATTCGATGTCATCCCCTTCTCCTACTTCCCCAACCTTTCCAAGCATCAGAGTCTTTTCCAGTGAGTAAACTCCTCGCATGAGGTGGCCAAAGTATTGCAGTTTCAGCTTTAGCATCAGTCCTTCCAATGAACACCCAGGACTGATCTCCTTTAGAATGGACTGGTTGGATCTACTTGCAGTACAAGGGACTCTCAAGAGTCTTCTCCAACACCACAGTTCAAAAGCATCAATTCTTCGGCGATCAGCTTTCTTCACAGTCCAACTCTCACATCCATACATGACCACAGGAAAAACGATAGCCTTGAGTAGACAGACCTTGGTTGGCAAAGTAATGTCTCTGCTTTTTAATATACTATCAAGATTGGTCATAACTTTCCTTCCAAGGAGTAAGCGTCTTTTAATTTCATGGGTGCAATTAGCATCTGCAGTGATTTTGGAGCACAAAAAAGTCTGACACTGTTTCCACTGTTTCCCCGTCTATTTCTCATGAAGTGATGGGACCAGATGCCATGATCTTTGTTTTCTGAATGTTGAGCTTCACGCCAACATTTTCATTCTCCTCTTTCACTTTCATCAAGAGGCTTTTGAGTTCCTCTTCACTTTCTGCCATAAGGGTAGTGTCATCTGCATATCTGAGGTTATGGTTATTTCTCCCAGCAATCTGGATTCCAGCTTGTGCTTCTTCCAGCCCAGCGTACCTCACGATGCACTCTGCATATAAGTTAAATAAGCAAGGTGACAATATACAGCCTTAATCTACTCCTTTTCCTATTTGGAACCACTCTGTTGTTCCATGTACAGTTCTGACTGTTGCTTCCTGACCTGCATACAGGTTTCTCAAGAGGCAGGTCATGTGGTCTGGTATTCCCATCTCTTTCAGAATGTTCCACAGTTTCTTGTGATCCACACAGTCAAAGTCTTTGGCATAGTCAATGAAGCAAAAATAGATGTTTTTCTGGAACTTTCTTGCTTTCTCCATGATACAGTGGATGCTGGCTATTTGATCTCTGGTGCCTCTGCCTTTTCTAAAACCTGCTTGAACATCTGGAAGTTCACGGTTCACATATAGCTGAAGCCTGGCTTGAAGAATTTTGAGCATGACTTTACTAGCGTGTGAGATGAGTGCAACTGTGCGGTAGTTTGAGCATTCTTTGGCATTGCCTTTCTTTAGGATTGGAATAAAGACTGACCTCTTCTAGTCCTGTGGCCACTGCTGAGTTTTCCAAATCTGCTGGCATATTGAGTGCAGCACTTTCAGAGCATCATCATTCAAGACTTGAAATAGCTCAACTGGAATTCCATCACCTCCACCAGCTTTGTTCGTAGTGATGCTTTCTAAGGCCCACTCGAATTCACATTCCAAGATGTCTGGCTCTAGGTCAGTGATCACGTTATCGTGACTATCTTGGTCATGAAGATCTTTTTTGTACAGTTCTTCTGTGTATTCCTGCCACCTCTTCTTAATATCTTCTGCTTCTGTTAGGTCCATACCATTTCTGTCCTTTATCGAGGCCATCTTTGCATGAAATGTTCCCTTGGAATCTCTAATTTTCTTGAAGAGGTCTCTTGTTTTTCCTATTCTGTTGTTTTCCTCTATTTCTTTGCATTGATCACTGAGGAAGGCTTTCTTATCTCTCCTTGCTCTTCTTTGGAACTCTGCATTCAGATGCTCATATCTTTCCTTTTCTCCTTTGCTTTTTGCTTCTCTTCTTTTCACAGCTATTTGTAAAGCCTCCTCAGACAGCCATTTTGCTATTTTGCATTTCTTTTCCATGGGGATGGTCTTGGTCCCTGTCTCCTGTTCAATGTCACGAACCTCCGTCCAGAGTTCATCAGGCACTCTATCAATCAGATCTAGTCCCTTAAATCTATTTCTCACTTCCACTGTATAATCATAAGGGATTTGATTGAGGTCATATCTGAATGGTCTAGTGCTTTGCCCTACTTTCTTCAATTTAAGTCTGAATTTGGCATTAAGGAGTTCATGATCTGAGCCACAGTCAGCTCCTGGTCTTGTTTTTGCTAACTGTATACAGCTTATCCATTTTTGGTTGCAAAGAATATAATCAATCTGATTTTGGTGTTGACCATCTGGTGATGTCCATGTGTAGAGTCTTCTCTTGTGTTGTTGGAAGAGGGTGTTTGCTATGACCGGTGCGTTCTCTTGACAAAACACTATTAGCCTTTGCCCTGCTTCATTTCGTGCTCCAAGGCCAAATTTGCCTGTTACTCCAGGTGTTTCTTGACTTTCTACTTTTGCATTCCCATGGAGAAAGCAAGAGAGTTTCAGAAGAACATCTATTTCTGCTTCATTGACTATGCCAAAGCCTTTGACTGTGTGGATCACAATAAACTGTGGAACATTCTGAAAGAGATGGGAATCCCAGACCACCTGACCTGCCTCTTGAGAAACCTGTATGCAGGTCAGGAAGCAATAGTTAGAACTGGACATGGAACAACAGACTGGTTCCAAATAGGAAAAGGTGTACGTCAAGGTTGTATATTGTCACCTTGCTTATTTAACTTATATGCAGAGTACATCATGAGGAACGCTGGGCTGGAAGAAGCACAAGCTGGAATCAAGATTGCTTGGAGAAATATCAATAACCTCAGATATGCAGATGACACTACACTTATGGCAGAAAGTGAAGAGGAACTCAAAAGCCTCTTGATTCAAGTGAAAGAGGAGAGTGAAAATGTTGGCGTGAAGCTCAACATTCAGAAAACCAAGATCATGGCATCTGGTCCCATCACTTCATGGGAAATAGATGGAAAAACAGTGGAAACAGTGTCAGACTTTATTTTTTTGTGCTCCAAAATCACTGCAGATGCTGATTGCAGCCATGAAATTGAAAGACGCTTGCTCCTTGGAAGAAAAGTTATGACCAACCTTGATTGTATATTAAAAAGCAGAGACATTACTTTGCCAACCAAGGTCCGTCTAGTCAAGGCAATGGTTTTTCCCGTTCATGTATGGATGTGAGAGTTGGACTGTGTAGAAGGCTGATCGCCGAAGAATCGATGCTTTTGAAATGTGGTGTTGGAGAAGACTCTTGAGAGCCCCTTATACTGCAAAGAGATCCAACCAGTCCATTCTAAGGGAGGTCAATCCTGGATGTTCATTGGAAGGACTGATGCTAAAGCTGAAACTGCAATACTTTGGCCACGTCATGCGAGGAGTTTACTCACTGGAAAAGACTCTGATGTTGGGAAAGGTTGGGGGCAGAAGGCGAAGGGAACGACGGAGAATGAGATGGCTGGATGGCATCACCGACTCTGTGGACATGAGTTTGAGTGTACTCCGGGTGTTGGTGATGGACAGGGAGGCCTGGCGTGCTGTGATTCATGGGGTCGCGGAGAGTCGGACACAAATGATCGACTGAACTAAACTGAACTGAGTTGCAATGGGGATGAAAGGAACTCGCTGGTGTAGACCCAGGGAATTCAGGTCTTTTATCATGTTGGAAGGGGAATCTCAGAATACCTCTCGAATCGCAGCAGAGAAATAGGGCCGCATCTAGCGTTGAGTTGGTCAACTGTGTGTTCCTTTCCAGTGGCGACTAAAAGCAAAATTCTCCTGGTGGGTCAGGCCTCATCTCGTGTTCAGACATGGAACTCCACTTTCTTCTCGAGTTGTAAAAGGGGTTTTAGGCCACAGTCGAGTTGAATTTGTAACTAGAGATTGTATCAAGAATGCTCAGGGAGTCAGATCTCCACTCCTCTTGTGAGTTGATACTCAAGGATACTTTTGAGTCTTTGCAGTGGAATCAGACAGTATCTCGAGTGGTTAGGAACATGGGTACCTTTTCCAATTGTGTTTTGAAACCCCAGGGATCCTCCTGAGTTTCAATGTGGTACCGGCCTCATTATACTGTGCGACGGGAACGTACGGATTCCTTTCGAGACAAAGCAGGGGAATGGACTCTCATCTGGAAAAGAGAACTGGAAAACGGGGCACTTTGTCAGTTTTGTCAGAATACTCGGTGTTCCTCTGGATTTGGGCTGGGTATGTCAGTGGAATTATTGAGTCACTTAAATAATGTTAAGTAACCTGTCGAGTTTCAAGTGGGAATGTGGGATTTCTCTTCCTGCCGCAACTCGAGAAAAACCACAAGATTCTCCCCTCAATGCGAGATGAGGTTTTTTTTTTTTTTTTCTGTGCACAGTCTCAAGAGAAATCCCACATTCCCACTTCAAACTCAAACTTGTACTTGACACCTTTTATGTGACTCAAAAAGTTCCCTGACATAGCCGTCCCCACTGGAGAGGAGCACATAATTTACAGACTCAAATCTAGATGAGGACCTATTTCCATTCCATGCCTCTAGAGTAATCTCGAAGTTCCCCTTCCAACACGAAATTACACCTGACTTTCCTGAAGCAACACAAGCGAGTTCCAGAGGTCCCCATCGAAACTGGACAGGGACCCCAAGCTTCCCACCGCAACTCGAGAAAAACCACAAGATTCTGCCCTCAAGGCGAGATGAGGAACATTTCCGTTGCAGATTCTCAAGAGAAATCCCACATTTCCGCTTGAAACTCGACAGGTTACTTAACAACCTTTATGCCACTCAAACATTACAATGACATGCCCAGCCACAATCGAGAGGATCACCGAGTTTCCTGCCACAACTGACCAAGTGTCCCATTTTACACTCCTCTTTTCCAGATGACAGTCGATTCCCCTGCTTTGTCTGGAATGCAATCCGGACATTCCCTTCGCACAGTACAAGGAAGCCAGTACCACCTTGAAACTCGGCAGGAACCCCGGGGTTTCAAAACACAATTGGAAATTATACCAAAGTCCAAACCCACTTGAGATATTGTCTTATTGCACTGCACAGATTCAAATGTATCCTCGAGTATCAACTCACAAGATGAGTTGAGACCTGACTCCCGGAACATTCTCCATACAATCCAGTTACAAATTCAACTCGACTGTGGCCTAACACCCCTTTTACAACTCGAGAAGAAAGCGGATTTCCATGTCTAACAGAGATGAGGCCTGTATCCCCAGATGAGTGTGGAGAGCAACCACGAGAACGCTGTTGCTACTGGAGAGGAATCCTGAGTTATAAGTACTAGAATCTAGATGCAGACCTATTTTGGGGCAGCGACTCCAAAGGAATCCTGAGGTTCTGCTTGTAAATAGAACCGTGTTCTGACTTCCCAGAGACCACACGGGAGGCTCCTTGTTAGTCCCATCGTTTCTCGAGAGGATCACCACACTTCCAGCAGCAACTCAAGAAAAACCTCGAGATTCCTCTTTCAAAGTAAGATGAGGCCCTATTTTTCCTGCAGCACACAGACAGAAGTCCTGAGTTCACTCTCCAAAGTCAATATGAGGTTTGAATTCCTTAATGCAACCTAAGCGTCGCCCAGAGATACCCGTCCCGATGAGAGAAGTAAACCAGTTTTCCCGCCACAATTTAAGAGAAGGCCCGTGATCACACCTCAGCTGAAGAAAATGGGCCATTCCACTTTCAGCTGAAGAGGAATCCCAACTTCCCCGCTCACAGCTCGACGAGTCCTGTCACATCTATTGACACTCGAGGGCAACCCCATGGATCCCGCAGCAAGCTCAAGGCAATCCGAGTTCCAACTCAACTAGGGATGAGTCTTGTTGCACTTGCAGTAGATCCAGTGGAACATGGAGTATCACCTTACAATATGATTGGAGGCATGAATGCCTTGTTGAGTTTCTGGAAAAATCCAAAATTTCCCGCTTGAACAGACAGCAGACCTGAAAATCATTTTACAAATCAGGGGGAAAACAGAGTTCTATCCTCAACAAAGACTAGGCCTGATTTCCAGGTGGAACCTTTATAGCAACCCCAAGATCCCTGTGGCCACTGGAGGGGAACACAGAGTTGCCCACTCAAGTCTAAATGTGGCGCTCATGCCCTGCAACAACTTGAAAGGAATCCCGAGGCTCCACTTTCAACACGAAAGGAGACCTGACTTCTGCAAGGCAAAACTACCAAGTCCCAGTAGTTCCCATCGTAACTCAGGAAGACCTCCAAGGTTCAAGCCGCAACTCGAGAAAAAACATGAAATTCTCCACTCCACACCACAGGATGCCCCTTTATGCTGCAGCGTCTTAAGAGAAATCCCACATTCCCTCTTCAAACTTGAAAGGATACTCGACACCTTATATGCAACTCAAGAAGTTAACCGAGATACCCGGCCAAACTCGAGAGGAGCAGCAAGGTTCCTGCCACAGCTCCAGAAGAAACCCATTTTCCACTCGTCACCTCGAGGTGAGAATCGATTCCCCTGCTTCATCTGGAAATTAATCCCAATGTTCTTGTCGAATCTGAAGAGGAGGCTGATCGTCCTCTGAAACTCGAGACTACAGTGGTGAATCGTGACACACTTCAAAAAGACAGGGATCTCCCCATCCTTTAGGCATAAGGAGTGATTTCACTGTACCGATTCAAAGAGAACTCCCGAGATCAACTAACACCATGAAGGGAGGCCTGACTTCCCAGGTGCATTTTGGAGAAAAAGCCACAGGACAGAAATTCAACTCGACAGGACGCCTCCCACCCCTTTTACAACTCGAAAAGATAGCGGAGTTCCATGCCTCAACAAGAGAGGTGGCATGACTCCCCTGTTGAAACTTCATAGGAACACTGAGATCCATGTCAGAACTAGAGAGGCACCCTGAGGTTAGCGCCTCAACACCAGATGAGACTGCATTACCCTGCACTGACTCGAAAGGCATCCCAAAGTCTCCTCACACCACAAAAGGATTCTAAACTTCCCAGAGACAACTTGAGAGGCTCCGTGAAGCCCAATAGCAACTCGAGGGATCCAAAAGCTTCCTGGCCCAACTCGAGAAACACTTTGGGATTACCCCTTTCATTGCGAATTGAAGCCTGATTCCTCTGCATTGACCTGAGAGCAATCACGACCTTCCCCTCGAAACCTGATTTCCCTGAGGCAACACTTCCCTTAGGTCTCAACTCCAGATGAGACCGTATTCACCTGCACTGACTCAAAAGACATTCCATAGGCTCCTCACACCTCAAAAGGATTCCAAACTTCCCAGAGACAACTTGAGAGGCTCCATGAAGCCCAGTTGTAACTCGAGGGATCCGAAAGCTCCCTGCCCCAACTCGAGAAACATTTTGGGTTTACCCCTTTCAATGCAAATTGAAGCCTGATTCCTCTGCATTGACTCGAGCAATCACGACCTTCCCCTCGCAACTTGAATTCCCTGAGGCAACTCCCTGAGTTCCTCGTCGTAACTGGAAAGGAAAGCCAAACTTCCCTCTGCAAGTAGCCCAAAACCACGAGATGCCCCAGGCAACGACACATGAGGCCCCTTTTTTTTCATGCACTGCCTGGAGAGCAATCCCGAGTTCTCTCTAAAGAAACGATAGGGGCTTAAATCCTTATTTACAATTCAAGGGGCTCCCAGAATACCCGTTTTCAATTGAGAGAAACCCCGAGTTTCTGCCCACACCTCTAGAAGAGCTCCGTATACCCCACCTCCTCACGATATGAGCATTCAAAACCTGCTTCAATTCAAGAGGAATCCTTTTTTCTTCTCCCACCATAAGAGAAGGCCTCTGTCTCTTATAGACCCTCGAGTCCACGCCCACAAACCCTGCTAAAGGATAAAGGACTCTGAGTTCCCCCTCCGATCGAGGTAGGTCCTGATGATCTAGCAAAGCTCCAATGGAACACCGACTATCCCCTCACAACATGATGGGAGATTTGACACCCATGCTGAGCCTATAGAAAAAGACATAATGAACAGCCTGATCACGACACAAGGACTGATTCCCCTTTTAACACTCGAAAGGAAAGCAGAATTCCATACCTCAAATCGAGACAAAACCTGACTCCCCAGTAGAACCGTCATAGCAACCCAAGATCACTGTCGCCAGTGGAGAGGAACACACAGTTGACTGACTCAATGCTAGATGCGGCCTTATTCCTCTGCTGCACCTCGAGAGGAATCCCGAGTTTCTCCTTTCAAGACAAGAGGAGAACTGACTTCCCTGGGGCAACACGAGGAAATTCCTGAGGTCCCCATCTCTACTAGAGAAGAACCCCAAGGTTCCTGCCGCAACTCGAAAAAAACCACAAGATTCTTCCCTCAATGCGAGATGAGGAACATTTCCGTTTCAGAGTCTCAAGAGAAATCCCACATTCCCGCTTGAAACTCGAATGGGTACTGCACACCCTTTATGCGACTAAAAACTTCCCTGACATAGCCGTCCCCAGTGAAAAGGAGCACACCATTTACGTACAAAATTCTGGATGTGGCCCTATTCCTCTGCTGCAACTCGAGAGTAATCCTGAGGTTCCCATTCCAACACAAAAGGAGACCTGACTTCCCAGGGAAACACGAGCAAGTTCCTGAGGTAACCGTCGAAACTCGAGAGGAACCCTAAGCCTCCCACTGCAACTCAAGAAAAATCACACGATTCCCCCATCAGTGCGAGATAAGGAACATTTCTGCTGCAGAGTCTCAGGAGAAATTCCACATACCCGCTTGAACCTCGAACGGGTACTTGACTCCCTTTATGCGATTCAAAAAGTTCCCTGACATAGCCATGCCCACTGGAGAGTAGCGCACAATTTACGTACTCAAATCTAGATGAGGCCCTATTCCCATTCCATGCCTCGACAGTAATCCCGAAGTTCCTCTTCCAACATGAAAGGAGACCAGGCTTCCCTGAAGAAACTCGAGTGAGTTCCTGAGGTCCCTGTCATAACTCGAGAGGGAAACCAAGCTTCCCGCTGCAACTCGAGAAAAATCACTATATTCTCCCCCTCAATGCGAGATGAGGAACTTTACCACTGCAAAGTCTCAAGAGAAATCCCACATTCCTGCTTGAAACTCGAATGGGTACTGAACATCCTTTATGAGACTTAAAAACTTCCCCAACATAGCTGCCCCCACTGAAAAGGAGCACACAATTTACGTACACAAAGCTAGATGGGGCCCTGTTTCTCTGCCACGCCTCGAGAGGAATCCCGAGGTTCCCCTTCCAACATGAAAGAACTGATTTCCCTGTTACAACACGAGCGAGTTCCTGAGGTACCCATCGCAACTCGAGAGGAACTCTAAGCTTCCCGCCGCAACTTGAGAAAAACTACAAGATTCCCCCATCAATGCGAGCTGAGGAATTTTCTGCTGCAGAGTCTCAAGAGAAATCCCATATTCCCGCTTGAAACTAGAACGGGTACTTGACAAAATTTATGTGACTCAAAAAGTTCCGTGACATAGCCATCCCCACATAGCACACAATTTACGGACTCAATTCTAAATGAGGCCCTTTCCCATTCCATGCCTCGAGAATAATCCCAAAGTTCCCTTTCCAACAGGAAAGGAAACCTGACTTCCCTGAAGTAACACGAGCAAGTTCCTGAGGTCCCCGTCGCAACTCAAGAGGGACCCCAAGCTTCCTGCCTCGACATGAGAAAAACCACAAGATTCTACACTCAAGGCGAGATGAGGAATATTTCCATTGCAGTTTCTCAGGAGAAATCCAACATCCCCGCTTGAAACTGGACAAGTTACTTAACATCCTTTATGCAACTCAAAAATTACACCAACATACCCAGCCGCAATCGAGAAGAACACAGAGTTTCCTGCCTAAACTGACAAAGTGCCTGTTTTTTCAGTCCTCTTTTCCAGATGACAGTCGATTCCCCTGCTTTGTCTGAAATGGAATCCGGCAGTTCTCGTCGCACAGGATGCGGAGGCCGGTACAACCTAGATACTCAGAAGCATTCCCAGGGTTTCAAAACACAATGGAAAAGGTACCAATGTCCCCACCCACTACAGATATTGTCTGATTCCACTGCACCGATTCAAATGTATCCTCCAGTATCAACTCACAAGACGAGTGGAGAACTAATTCCACGAGCATGCTCGATACAATCTCCAGGTACAAATTCAACTCGACTGTGGCCTAACACCCCTATTACAACTCGAGAAGAAAGTGGAGTTCCATGTCTGAACACGAGACAAGGCCTGACTCCCCAGATGAATTTTGAGAGCAACAAAGAGAACCCTGTCGCCACTGGAGAGGAACACACAGTTGACCGACTCAGTGCTAGATGCAGCCTTATTCCTCTTCTGCACCTCGAGAGGAATCCTGAGGTTCCCCTTCCAACACGATAGGAGACTTGACTTCCCTGGGGCAATACAAGCGAGTTCCTGAGGTCCCCATCGCTACTCGAGAAGAACCCCAAGCTTCCTGTCACAACTCGACAAAAACCACAGGATTGTCCCCTCAATGCGAGATGAGGAACTTTTCTGCTGCAGTCTCAAGAGCAATCCCAGATTCCCGCTTGAAACTCTAAAGGGTATTTAACACCCTTTGTGCGACTCAAAAACTTCCCCGAAATAACCGTCCCCACTGAAGAGGGTCACAGAATTTAAGTCCACAGTGCTAGATGCGGCCCTATTCCTCTGCCATACCTCAAAAGAAATACCAAAGTTCCCCTTTCAACAAGAAAGGAGACCTGACTTCCCCGGGACAACATGAGCGAATTCCAGAGGTCCCTGTCCCAACTCGAGAGGAACCCCAAGCTTCCTGCCGCAACTCGAGAAAAACCACAAGATTCCTCCATCTATGAGAGATGAGGACATTTTCTGCTGCAGAGTCTCAAGACAAATCCCACATTCCTGCCTGAAACTCGAACAGGTACTTGAAACCCTTTATGCGACTCAAAAAGATCCCTGACATAGCCATCCCAGCTGGAGAAGAGCAAACAATTTCCGGACTCATCTCTAGATGAGGCTCTATTACCATTCCATGCCTCGAGAGTAATCCAGAAGTTCCCCTTCCAACACGAAAAGAGACCTGACTTCTCTGAAGCAACACGAGCGAGTTCCTGAGGTCCCCGTTGCAACTCGAGAGGAACTCTAAGCTTCCCGCCGCAACTCGAGAAAAACTACAAGATTCTGCCTCAAGGCGAGATGAGGAACATTTCCGTTGCAGATTCTCAAGAGAAATCTCACATTCCCATTAGAAACTCGACAGGTTACTTGACATTTTTTTTTGTGACTCAAAAATTTCACCGAGATACCAAGCCCCAATTGAGAGGAACACCGATTATCCGGCCACAACTGACAAAGTGCCCCTTTTTCAAGTCCTCTTTTCCAGATAACAGTCCATTCCCCTGCTTTGTCTAGAATGGAATCTGGACGTTCCTGTCCCACAGTATGCTTAGGCCGATACCACACTGAAACTCAGGTGGATCCCCGGGGTTTCAAAACACAATTGGAAAAGGTACGGATGTCCCCACTCACTCAAGCTATTTTCTGATTCCACAGCACATATTCTAATGTATCCTCGAGTATCAACTAACAAGACGAGTGGAGACCTGACTCCCCGAGCATTCTCCATACAATCTCCAGGTGCAAATTAAACTCGACTGTGTCCTAACACCCCTTTTACAACTCGAGAAGAAATCGGAGTTCCATGTCTGGACACGAGAGGAGGCCTGATTCCCCAGGTACACTTTGAGAGCAAACCTGAGAACGCTGTTGCTACTGGAGACGAATCCTGAGTTAAACGGACTCGAATCTTGATGCAGACCTATTTCTCTTCAGCGACTCCAAAGGAATCCCGAGGTTCCCCTTGCACATGGAAAGGCGTTCTGACTTCCCAGAGACAACAGGGGAGGTTCCCTGATATTCCCGTCATTTCTCGAGAGGATCACCACACTTCCCACAGAAACTCAAGAAAACCACGAGATTCCTCTTTCAAAGCAAGATGAGGAACTTTTTTTCCTGCAGCCCATAGATATAAGTCCTGAGTTCACTCTCCAAAGTCGATATGAGGTTTTGAATTCCTCGATGCAACTTAAGGAACGCCCAGATATATCCGTCCCATTGAGACAAGAAAACCGGATTTCCCACCCCTCTAAGAGAAATCGCAAGATCACACCACAGCTGAAGATAATGGGGCCATTCCACTTTCAACTGAAGAGGAATCCCAACTTCCCCTGGCACCACTTGACGAGCCCTGTCACATCTATTGACACTTGATGGCAACCCCGTAGATCCTGCAGCAAGGTCAAAGGAAAACTAGTTCCCACTCAACTAGAGATGAGTTATGTTGCGCTTACAGCAGCTCCAGTGGAACATGGAGTATCACCTCCCAACATGATCGGAGGCATGAATCATCCGCTGAGCCTCTCGAGAAAGCCCAAATTTCCCACTTGAACAGACAGCAGACCTTACAATCCTTTTGCAACTCAGGGGAAAAGCAGAGTTCCATCATCAACAAAGACTAGGCCTGACTCCCCAGTGGAACTTTCACAGAAACCCCAATATCCCTGTGGCCACTGGAGAGGTACACTGAGTTTACCAACTCAAGTCTAAATGTGGCCCTTAAACCCTGCAGTGACTCGAAAGGAATCCCGTGGTCCCACTTTCAACACCAAAGGAGACCTGACTTCCCTGAGGCAAAGCTAGTGAGTCCCAGTGGTTCCCGTCGTAACTCGAGGAGACCTCATAAAACGAGTGGAGACCTGAATCCACGAGAATTCTCGATACAATCTCCAGGTACAAATTCAACTCGACTGTGGCCTAACACCCCTTTTACATCTTGAAAAGAAAGCAGAGTTCCATGTCTGAACACGAGATGAGGCTTGACTCCTCAGGTGAATTTTGAGAGCAACCACGGGAACCCTGTCGCCACTGGAGAGGAAAACACAGATGACCGACTCAAGGTTAGATGCGGCCCTATTCCTCTGCTGCGCCTCGAGAGGAATCCTGAGGTTCCCCGTCCAACACAATAGGAGACCTAACTTCCCTGGGGCAACACGAGGGAGTTCCTGAGGTCCCCATCGTAACTCGAGAAGAACCCCAAGCTTTTGGATGCAACGCGAGAAAAACCACAAGATTCTACCCTCAAGGCGAGATGAGGATTGGAATTTTCCGTGCAAAGTCTCAAGAGAAATCCCACATTTCAGCTTCAAACTAGAACGGGTACTTGACACCCTTTATGCGACTCAAAAACTTCCCCAACTTAGTCATCCCCACTTCAGAGGAGCACACAATTGACGTACACAAAGCTAGATGCGGCCCTATTCCTCCGCCACACCTGAAGAGGAATCCCAAGGTTCCCCTTCAAACATGAAAGGAGAGCTGGCTTCCCTGGGACAACACGACCGTGTTCCTGAGGTCCCATAGTAACTCTGGAAGAACCCTAAGCTTCCCGCCGCAACTCGATAAAAACCACAAGATTCCCCCATCAATGCGAGATGAGGAACTTTTATGCTGCAGAGTCTTAAGAGAAACCCCACATTCCAGCTTAAAATTCGATCGGATTCTTGACACCGTTTATGCAAATATAAAAGTTCCCTGACATAGCCGTCCCCACGGGAGAGGAGCACACAATTTACGGACTCAACTCTAAATGAGGCCCTATTCCCATTCCATGCCACGAGAGTAAACCCAAAGTTCCCTTGCATTACGAAAGGAGACCTGACTTCCCTGAAATAGCACGATTGAGTTCCTGAGGTCCCCGTCGCAACTCGAGAGGGACACCAAGCTTCCCGTCACAACTCGAGAAAAACCACAAGATTCTGTCCTCTAAGGCGAGATGAGGAACGTTTCCGTTGCAGTTTCTGAAGAAAATTCCACATTCTCATTTGAAACTCGAGAGGTTACTTAACATCCTTTATGTCGACTCCAGTCCTCTTTTCCAGAACAGTCCATTCCTGTGCTATGTCTGGAATGGAATCCAGACGTTCCCGTTGCACAGTACAAGGAGGCTGGTACCACCTTGCAACTCGGGAGGATCCCTGGCGTTTCAAAACACATTTGGAAAAGGTACAGATGATCCCACCCCCTTGAGCTTTGTCTTATTCCACTGCACAGACTCAAATGCATCCTCGAGCATCAACTCACAAGACCTCCAAGATTCAAGCCGCATCTCGAGAAAAACCATGCAATTCTCCACTCCACACCACAGGAGGCCCCTTTCCACTGCTGCGTCTTAAGAGAAATCCCACATTCCCTCTTCAAACTCAAAAGGATACTCGGCACCCTATAGGCAACTCAAGAAGTTAACCGAGATACCTGGCCAAACTCGGGAGGAGCAGCGAGGTTCCTGCCACAGCTGGGGAAGAGAACCGCTTTCCACTCATCAACTTGAGGTGAGTTCCTGCTTCTTCTGGAAAATAATCCCAATGTTTCCATTGAATCTGAAGTGGAGGCCGATCTCCTTTTGAAACTCTAGAGGACACTAGGGAGTCGTGCCACAATTCAAAAAGACACTGTTTTCCCCATCCGCTCGAGATAAGGACTGATTCCACTGTACGATTCAAAGTGAACCCCCGGGATCAACCTACACCACGAAGGGAAGCCTGACTTCCCAGGTGCATCATGGAGAAAATAGGAACACTGAGATCCAAGTCAGTACTGGAGAGGCACCCTGAGGTTAGCGCCTCAACTCCAGATGAGACCCTATTCCCCTTCACTGATTCAAAAGGCATCCCAACGTCTCCTCACACCTCAAAAAGATTCCAGACTTCCCAGAGACAATTTGAGAGGCTCCGTGAGGCCCCTGGTGCAACTCGAGGGATCTGAAAGTTTCCTGCCCCAACTCGAGAAACACTTTGGGATTACCCCTTTCAATGCGAATTGAAGCCCGATTCCACTGCATTAACTCGCTAGCATTCATGATTTCCCCTCTCCAATTTACTTCCCTCAGGCAACACGAGTGTCTCCCTGAGTTCCCCATTGTACATCGAAAGGAAAGGCAAACTTCCCTCCCCATCTCGCCAAATACCATTACATGCCCCAGGCAACGTCACATGAGGCCCTTTTATTCCTGAGGCGCCTGGAGAGCAGTCCCAAGTTCTCTCTCAAGATACGATAAGAGGCTTGAATCCCTATTTACGATTCAAGGGGCTCCCAGAATATGCGTCTTCAATTGAGAGAAACTCCGAGTTTCCTTCCACACCTCTAGAAGAGCTCTGTATATCCCACCTCTTCATGATATGAGCGTTCAAACCCTGCTTCAACTCAAGAGGAATCCTTTCTTCTTCTCCCACCACAAGAGGAGGCCTCTGTCTCCTATTGAAATTCAAGTGCACTCCCGCAGATCCTGCTGCAAGGATAAAGGAATCTGAGTTCCCCTCCAATCGACGTAGGTCCTGATTATCTAGAAAAGCTCCAGTGGAACATCGAATATCCCCTCACAACATGATGGGAGACCTGACACCCTTGCTGAGCCCATAGAAAAATCCCTAATGAACTGCCTGATCACAACACGAGGACTGATTCCCCTTTTACAACTCGAAAGGAAAGCAGAATTCCACACCTCAAATTGAGACAAAACTTGACTCCATAGTAGAACCTTAATTGCAACCCCGAGATTACTGTCGCCATTGGAGAGGAACACAGAGGTGACCGACTCAAAGCTAAATGCAGCCCTATTCTTCTGCTGTGCCTCGAGAGGAATTCCGAGGTTCCCCTTCCAACACTATAGGAGACCTGACTGCCCTGTGGCAACACGAGCGAGTTCCTGAGGTCCCCATCACAAACTCGAGAAAACCCCAAGGTTCTCCCCTCAATGCAGGATGAGGAACTTTTCCGCCACAGAGTCTCAAGAGAAATCACACATTCCCGCTTGAAAGTGGAATGGGTACTTGACACCTTTTATGCGACTCAAAAATTTCCCTGACATAGCCGTCCCCACTGGAGAGGAGCACACAATTTATGGACTCAACTCTAGATGTCTCCCTATTCCCATTCCATCCGACAAGAGTAATCCTGAAGTTCCCCTTCCAACAAGAAAAGAGATTGACTTCCCTGAAGTAACATGAGAGAGTTCCTGAGGTCCCTGTCGAAACTCGAGAAGGACCCCACGCTTCCCGCCACAACTCGAGAAAAACCACAAGATTCTGCCCTCAAGGTGAGATGAGGAACATTTCCATTGCAGATTCTCAAGAGAAATCCCACATTCCCACTTGAACACGATCGGTTACTTAACCTCCTTTATGCAACTCAAAAATTACACTGACATACACAGCCCCAATAGAGACGAACACCGAGTTTCCTGCCACAACTGACACAGTGCACCGATTTCCATTCCTCTCTTCCAGATGACAGTCAATTCCCCTGCTTTGACTGAAATGGAATTCGGACATTCCCGTCGCACAGTAGGAGGAGGACGGTACCACCCTGAAACTCGGGAGGATCATCTGGGTTTTAAAACCCAATTGGAAAAGGCACCAATGTCCCTACCCACTCGAGATATTGTCTGATTCCACTGCACAGATTCAAATGTATCCTCGAGTATCAACTCACAAGACTAGTGGAGACATGTCTCCCCAAGCATTTTCGATACAATCTCCAGGTACAAATTCAACTCGACTGTGGCCTAACACCCCTTTTTAAACTCGAGATGGAAGCTGAGTTCCAAGTCTGAACACTAGACGAGGCCTAACTCCCCAGGTGAATTTTGAGAGCAACCCCCAGATCCTTGCCTCCACTGGTGAGGAACACACAATTGACTGACTCAATGCTAGATGCAGCCTTATTCCTCTTGTGCACCTCGAGAGGAATCCCTAGGTTCCCCTTCCATCACGATAGGAGACCTGACTTCCATGGAGCAACACGAGAAAGTTGTTGAGGTCCCCATCTCAATTCGAGGGGGACCCATGCCTGCCTCCACAAATCGAGAAAAACCACAAGATTCTGCCCAGAAGGCGAGATGAGGAACATTTCCGTTGCAGATTCTCAAGAGAAATCCCACATTCCCGCTTGAAGCTAGACAGGTTACTTAACATTCTTTATGCAACTCAAAAATTACACCGACATACCCAGCCCCAATCAAGAGGAACACCGAGTTTCTTGATACAACTGTCAAAGTGCCCCGTTTTCCAGTCCTCTTTTCCAGATGACAGTCCATTCCCCTGCATTGTCTGGAATGGAATCCGGACATTCCCTTCGCACAGTACAAGGAGGCCAGTATCACCGTGAAACTCGTGAGAATCCCCGGGGTTTCAAAACACAATTGGAAAAGTACTGATGTCCCCAACCACTCTAGATAATATCTGCTTCCACTGCACAGACGCCAATGTATCCTCGAGTATCAACTTACAAGACGAGTGGAGACCTGACTCTCCGAGCATTCTCAATACAATCTCCAGGTACAAATTTGACTCGACCATGGCCTAAAACCCCTTTTAAAACTCAAGAAGAAAGCGGAATTCCATGTCTCAACACGAGACGAGGCCTGACTCCCCAGGTGAATTTTGTGAGCAACCCCAAGAACCCTGTTGCTAATGGTGAGGAATCCTGAGTTAAATGGACTCGAATCCTGATGCAAATCTATTTCTCTACAGCGACTCCAAGGAAATCCCGAGGTTCTCCTTGCACATGGAAAGGCATTCTAACTTCCCAGAGACAACACGGGAGGCTCCCTGATATTCCCGTCATTTCTCGAGAGGATCAACACACTTCCCACAGCAACTCGAGAAAAAACTCGAGATTCCTCTTTCAAAGCAAGATGAGGTCCTTTTTTCCTGCAGCCCATAGACAGAAGTCCTGAGCTCTTTCTCCAAATTCGATATGAGGCTTGACTTCCTTGATGCAACTTAAGGGTCCCCCAGTGATATCCATCCCAATGAGAGAAGAAAACCGAATTTCCCGTCACAATTTAAGAGAAGCCCCATGATCACACCTCAGCTGAAAATAATGGGCCATTCCACTTTCAACTGAAGAGAAATATCAACTTCCCATTGCACCACTTGTCGAGTCCTGTCACATCTATTGACATTCGAGGGCAACCCCATGGATCCTGCAGCAAGCTCAAAGGAATCCGAGTTCCCACTCAACTAGGGATGAGTCGTGTTGCACTTGCAGTAGATCCAGTGGAACACGGAGTATCACCTCCCAACATGATCGGAGGCATGAATCCCCCACTGAGCATCTCGAAAAAGCCCAAATTTCCCGCTTGAACTGACAGCAGAATTGACAATCCTTTTACAACTCGGGGGGAAAGCATGGTTCCATCCTCAAAACAGACTAGGCATGACTCCCCAGTGGAACCTTCATAGCAACCCCAAGATCCCTGTGACCACTGGAGGGGAACACTGAGTTTACCCACTCAAGTCTAAATGTGGCCCTTATGCCCTGCATCGACTCGAAAGGAAAACCGAGGCTCCACTTTCAACAAGAAAGGAGACCTGACTTCCCTGAGGCAAAACTAGAGAGTCCCAATGGTTACCGTCATAACTCGAGAAGAAATCCATGCTTCAAGCCGCAACTCGAGAAAAACAATGAAATTCTCCACTTCATGAGACAGGACGTCGCTTTCCGCTGCAGCATCTTAAGAGAAATCCCATATTCCCTCTTCAAACTCGAAAGGATACTCGGCACCCTATAAGCAACTCAAGAAGTTAACCGAGTTACCCGGCCAAACTCGGGAGGAGGAGCGAAGTTCCTGCCACAGCTCCAGAAGAGACCCATTTTCCACTCGTCATCTCGAGGTGAGGATCGGTTCCTCTGCTTCGTCTGGAAATTAATCCTGATGTTCCTGTCAAATCTGAAGAGGAGGCAGATCTCCCCTTGAAACTCGAGAGTACCCCGGGGAGTCGTACCATAATTCCAAAAGACACCGATTTCACCATCTGCTCTACATAAGGACTGATTCCATTGTACCGATTCAAAGTGAACTCCCAGGATCAACTAACACCATGAAGGGAGGTCTGACTTCCCAGGTGCATCTTGGAGAAAAGCCACAGGACAGAAATTCAACTCAACAGGAGTCTTCCCACCCCTTTTACAACTCGAAAAGATAGCGGAGTTCCATGCCTCAAAAAGAGACGTGGCATGAATCCCCTGTTGAAACTTCATAGGAACACTGAGATCCATGTCAGAACTGAAGAGGCACACTGAGGTTTGCCCATCAACCACAGATCAGACCCTATTTTGCTGCACTGACTCTAAAGTTATCCCAAAGGCTCTTCACACCTCAAAAAGATTCCAGACTTCCCAGAGACAACTTGAGAGGCTCCGTGAGGCCCCTGGTGCAACTCGAGGGATCCGAAAGTTTCCTGCCCCAACCCGAGAAACACTTTGGGATTACCCTTTTCAATGTGAATTGAAGCCCGATTCCGCTTCATTGATTCGAGAGCAATCAAGATCTTCCCCTCCCAACTTGACTTCCCTGAGGTAACACGAGTGTCTCCCTGAGTTCCTCATCGTAACTCGAATTGAAAGCCAAACTTCCCTCCGCAACTCGCCAAATACCACAACATGCCCCAGGCAACGTCACATGAGGCCCTTTTGTTCCTGAGGTGCCTGGAGAGCAGTCCCATGTTCTCTCTCAAGATACGATAAGAGGCTTGAATCCCTATTTATTATGATTCAAGGGGCTCCCAGAATATGCGTCTTCAAATGAGAGAAACTCCGAGTTTCCTTCCACACCTCTAGAAGAGCTCTGTATACACCACCTCTTCATGATATGAGTGTTCAAACCCTGCTTCAACTCAAGAGGAATCCTTTCTTCTTCTCTCACCACAAGAGGAGGCCTCTGTCTCCTATTCAAACTTGAGTGCACTCCTGTGGATCTTGATGCAAAGATAAAGGAATCTGAGTTCCCCCTCCAATCGACGTAGGTCCTGATGATCCATCAAAGCTCCAATGGAACACCGACTATCCCCTCACAACATGATGGGAGACCTGACACCCATGCTGAGCCTATAGAAAAAGACCTAATGAACAGCCTGATCACAACACAAGGACTGATTCCCCTTTTACAACTCGAATGGAAAGCAGAATTCCATGCCTAAAATAGAGACAAAACCTGACTCCCCAGTAGAACTTTCATCGCAACGCCAAGATCACTGTTGCCATTGGAGAGGAACACAGAGTTGACCTCCTCAACGCTAGATGCGGCCCTATTCCTCTGCTTGGCCTGGAGATGAAACCCGAGGTTCACCTTCCAACACGATAGGAGACCTGACTTCCCTGGGGGAACACAAAGGAGTTCCTGAGGTTCCCGTCGCAATTTGAGAAGAACGCCTAGCTTCCTGCCGCAACTCGAAGAAAACCACAAGATTATTCCCTCAATGTGACATGAGGAACCTTTCTGCTACAGAGTTTCAAGAGAAATCCCATATTCCCACTTGAAACTGGAACGGGTGCTTGACACCCTTTATGTGACTCAAAAGTTTCCCTGACATAGCTGTCCCCACTTGAGTGGAGCACACAATTTACGGACTCAACTCTAGATGAGGCCCTATTCCCATTCCAAATTTCAAGAGTAATCCCGAAGTTCCCTTTCCAATACGAAAGGAGACCTGACTTCCCTAAGCAACATGAGAGTTCCTGACGTCCCCTCGCAATGCGAGAGGGACACCAAGCTTCCCGTCAGAACTCGAGAAAAAACACAAGATTCTGCCGTCAAGGCGAGATGAGGTACATTTCTGTTTCAGATTCTCAAGAGAAATCCCACATACCCACTTGAAACTAGACAGGTTACTTAACATCCTTTATGTGACTCAAAGTTACACCGACGTACCCAGCCCCAATCGAGAGGAACACCGAGTTTCCTGCCAAACCTGACAAAGTGCCCTATTTTCCAGTCCTCTTTTCCAGATGACAGTAGATTCCCCTACTTTATCTGGAATGGAATCCGGATGTTCCCCAAGCACAGTACGAGGAGGCCGGTTCCACTTTAAATCTCGGGAGGATATCCAGCCTTTCAAAACACAATTAGAAAAGGTACCAAAGTCCCCACCCACTCGAGATATTGTCTCATTCCTCTGCACAGATTCAAATGTATCCTCGATATCAACTCACAAGATGAGTGGAGACCTGACTTCCCGAGCATTCTCAATATAAGCCCCAGATACTAATTCAACTCGACTGTGCCCTAACACCCCTTTTACAACTCGAGAATAGAGCAGAGTTATATATCTGAACACGAGACGAGGCCTGACTCCCCTGGAGAATTTTGAGAACAACCCTAAGATCCCTGTCGCCATGGGAGAGGAACACACAGGTGACCGACTCAATGCTCGATGCGGCCCTATTCCTCTGCTGTGCTTCGAGAGGTATCCCGAGGTTCCCCTTTCAACACGATAGGAGACTTGACTCCCATGGGGCAACATGAACAAGTTCCTGAGGTCCCCTTCATAACTAGAGAAGAACCCCAATCATGAGGGTCAGAAGACCTCTACAAGGGACTTTGAGAAAGAAAATCCAATCATATGCCACTCAGTCTAAGAAGGTGAAGAAAACAAGAAAACCAAACTGGTTTTCCTGTTTCTGTGCACGTAAGTCAATGAATCAATGCCGAAAAAAGTACAAAAATATGAGGCAGAGTCCAAGAAGGAGGCAGAATGGAAAGATAAGATAAGCTTAGCTGCCCCAGAATGAGAGACCCTGGAGAAGTACAACCTGGTCAGTCAGTAACTGAATACCAAAGGTCAGAGAGTTTAGAATTGGTTTTCCAGAGGTCTGCTTTCTTACAAATGGCCAACCAGGAAAAGACTGACTCTCACACTAACAGAGTAAACTGATGGCTGCCATTAAAATAAACATCAAATGTTGAAAAGGTGATATTTGTGTGTGTGTCTGTGTATTTTCTGATGGGAAGAGAGGGGAGGGAGAGAAGAGGTGGGCACATGAGTGGCGAGGGGGTTGTGGAATCCCAGGAGATTGGGGAACAGACCCTCAGGCCCCCAGTTAACAGGAGAGTAGAGGTCTAGACTGGGTCAAGAGTCTGCACTGAAGATGGATAACCCTGCTTGACAGTTGATCTCAGTGGCAAGGATTAGTGGTGTGGTGTTACTGCCTTTCTTTGGGGTGTGGAATGACATTAGGGTGTAGATTGCCAGAACCCAGATGGGAAGAGGGTTCAACCTGGGGATGGTGATTGTCATACTTCCCCTGAGAAAAGCAGGCAGAAATCACCTTCTGGCCACCTATGTCATAAAGGGCTTTATTGCATCACTCGCCTATGCTGTCAGCTAAAGGTGCTCAGGAGGCACAAAATGCTGATACAACATAAAACCACAGCTAGCACTCAGAAGATTAAAATAATGTTTGGAGGGAACAGAACAAATATCAATTATGCCACTGTTATCCTAAGAAACTGGTGGGAGCAGTGTACTCCCAAGGGCAGGGCAGTGGAGGGGGTCCAATCCCGGTGCATATGACAAACAAGATCACCAGAGACAGATATTGTTTTGGGGTGGGGGACGCCATGCAGTTTGTGGGATCTTCGTTCCCTGGGATTAAAAACGTTTGTGTTTCCTTTTTAATTTTCCATTTAGTCGATCTATCCATAGGTGTGAGTGAGGTATTAAAATCTCCCACTCTTATTGTGTTATTGTTAATTTCCCCTTTCATAATTATTAACATTTGTTTTACATATTGCTGTGCTCCTGTTTTGGGTGCATATATATTTATAATTCTTATATATTATTGTCGGATTGATCCTTTGATCATCATGTAGTGTCCTTCTTTGTCTCTTTTCACAGCCTTTGTTTTCAAGTCTATAATATCTGATATGAGTATTGCTACTCCAGCTTTCTTTTGGTCTCTATTTGCGTGGAAAATGTTTTTCCAGCCTTTCCCTTTCAGTCTGTATGTGTTCCTCGTTTTGAGGTGGGTCTCTTGTAGACAACGTATATAGGGGTCTTATTTTTGTATCCATTCAGCCAGTCTTTGTCTTTTGGTTGGGACATTCAACACATTTACATTTAAGGTAATTGTTGATAAGTATGATCCCACTGCCATTTACTTTATGGTTTTGGGTTTGCGTTTATACCCCCTTTCTCTGCTTCATGTCTAGAGAAGGTCCGTTAGCATTTGTTGGAGAGCTGGTTTGGTGATGCTGAATTCTCTCAGCTTTTGCTTGTGGGAAAAGTTTTTGATTTCTCCTTCATATTTGAATGAGATCCTTGCTGGGTACAGTAATCTGGGCTATAGTCTATTTTCTTTCATCACTGTAAGTATGCCCTGCCATTCCCTCCTGGTCTGAAGAGTTTCTATTGAAAGATCAGCTGTTATCTTTGTGGGAATCCCCTTGTGTGTTATTTGCTGTCTGTCCCTTGTTGCTTTTAATAACTGTTCTTTGATCTTTGTTAATTTTATTAATATGTGTCTTGGGGTGTTTTGCCTTGGATTTTTCCTGTTTGGGACTCTCTGGGTTTCTTGGACTTGCGTGATTACTTCCTTCCCCATTTTAGGGAACTTTTCAACTCTCATGTCCTCAAGTATTTTCCCCTGGTCTTTCTTTTTGTCTTCTTCTTCTGGGACTCCTATGATTCGAATGTTGGGGCATTTAACATTGTCCCAGAGGTCTCTGAGATTGTCCTCATTTCTTTTAATTAATTTTTCTTTTTTTCTCTCTGTTTAATTTATTTCTAACTTTATATTTTCTATCTCACTTATCCTATCTTCTGCCTCTGTTATTCTACTGTTGATTCCCTTCAGATTGTTTTGGATCTCAACTATTGCATTATTTCTTATATATTGACTGTTTTCTATTTCTTCAAGGTGCTTGTTAAAACTTTCTTGCATCTTCTCGATCCTTGTCTCCAGGCTATTTATCTGTAATTTTCAAGATTTTGGATCATTTTGACTATCATTATTCGGAATTCTTTATCAGGTAGATTCCCTATCTCTTCCTCTTTTGTTTGGGTTGGTGGGCATTTATTTATTTATCTCTATGTGAAGAGTTTGCTTACTCACAAAGCAAGGCAGAGGAAACATGTTGAAATTACACAGGATGCTTGCTGTTTCCCAATGACAATGCCATATTATGACCTAACCCATTCTGAATGCCTAATCCAACCCCTCTTATTTCAGAGAACAGCACTTCCCACAACTATGGCAAAGGCTTCCACGGCTGAAAAGAATGTACAGGTGTCAGGAATGGAGCCAAATCATATCTGGCCTACATCTGAACATGTTGAGAGCAGCCATTACCAGTGCAGATGGGGAAACAGTGGAACCAATGTCAGACTTTATTTTTTTCAGCTCCAAAATCACTGCAGATGCTGATTGTAGCCAGGAAATTAAAAGACTCTTATTCCTTGGAAGGAAAGTTATGACCAACTTAGATAGCATATTAAAAAGCAGAGACATTACTTTGCCAACCAAGGTCCGTCTAGTCAAGGCTATGGTTTTTCCCGTGGTCATGTATGGATGTGAGAGTTGGACTGTGAAGAAAGCTGATGGCCGAAGAATTGATGCTTTTGAACTATGTTGCTGGAGAAGACTCTTGAGAGTCCCTTGGATTGCAAGGAGGTCAAATCAGTCCATTCTAAAGGATATCAATCATGGGTGTTCATTGGAAGGACTGATGCTGAAGCTGAAACTGCAATAGTTTGGCCACCTCATGCGACGAGTTGACTCACTGGAAAAGACTCTTATGCTCGGAGGGATTGGGGATGGGAGGAGCCGGGGATGACAGAGAATGAGATGGCTGGATGGTATTACCGACTCGATGGACATGAGTTTGAGTGAGCTTCGGGAGTTGGTGATGGACAGGGAGGCCTGGCGTGCTGTGATTCATGGGGTCGCAAAGAGTCAGACATGACTGAGCGACTGAACTGAACTAAACTGATGGACGTGGCAGAGTGGGAGTATCTGGAACTCTGACTGGTGTGCTGGGACTGTCTCAGTATGCACCCAAGCAAATATCAGGCACCCCTTCTTGCTCCAGCAGTTTGTTCTTCTGGGGCAAAATTTACAATCATGGAACGGGATACAGCACACACATGAAATGGAATCAGATTGGACATGAAACTCAGGGCTTCTGTACCATCAACTGGATACTCAACCTAACTCCCCAATAGGCAGGGTTGGCTACTGAGCACAGGAGAAATCCGGGCTCATACCTGGCACTGGTTCTGGCCCCTCTAGCTCTAGCCCCACCGCAACCAAAGTGAGAGTTGCCAATACACAGGAATCAAAATTAATCTGGAATGTAAAATCATGGAAATCGCCCAATAGGGAAAACAAAAGGAAAAACAAGTTAAAAAGGAGAACAGTTTAAGAGACATCTAGACAACATCAAGTATACTAACATTCACATTATTTGGGTCGTAGAAGGAAAAGAGAGAGAGAAAGGGGTCAAAATGTATATTGTACGTGCTGAAAGGGGAAAACTTACAACCTATAATACTCTACCTAGCAAGATTATCATCCAGAATTGGAGAAAAGTACTTCTAAGGCAAGCAAAACCTAAGAGCTTATCCATAATAAACCAACATGGAACGAAATATTAAAAAGTTTTCTCTAAGTGGAAAAGGAAGTAAAAATCTACAGAGAACGGAAAAACTCCCATTAGTACACTCAAACTCATAGTAAAGGCTGTGGATGAGCCAAGTAGATAATCTAGTATGTAAATTAAAGTACAAGTGAATTGCAAATTAAACAATAACTACATTAAACACCCTATTACATAAATGGACAGAGAATCCTGATAGAAAATCAATAAGAAAATTGTAGTTTTAAATTACGGATTAGAGTAGTTGAACTTAGTAGATACCTACAGCATTTGTTGTTGTTCTTCAGTTGCTAAGGTGTCTGACTCTTTTGAAATCCCATGGGTTGTAACCCTCCATGCTCCTCTGTCCATGGGATTTCCCAGGCAAGAACACTGGAGTTTATTGCATTTCCTTTTCCAGGGGATCTTGCTTACACAGGGATCAAATCTGCATCTTCTAAGTTGCAAGTATATTCTTTACCTCTGAGCCACCTGGCATAGTCTATCCCAAAATAGCAGAATACACACCTTCAAGTGCACACAGGACATTTTTTCAGTGATGATAAATTGCGAGGCGACAAACTAGTCTAAGCACAATTAAGAAGAGAGAAAATATATCAAGAACTTTCTCTGACCACAATGGTACAAAATAAGAAATCAATTACAGGAGGGGAATATGGGACAAACACAAATATTTGGAGATGAAACAGTTCAGTTCAGTTCAGTCGCTCAGTCGTGTCCGACTCTCCTCGACCCCATGAATCACAGCATTCCAGACCTCCGTGTCAACAACATGCTACTAAATACCAATGAGCTAATGAAGAAATCAAAAAGGAAATCATAAAATATTTTGAGCCTAATATAAACACAAACTTTCCAAAATCTATGGGATTTAGCAAAAGCAGTTCTAGGGGAAATTGTATAGTGACAGATGCGGCTCAAGGCGGCTGGAAAAACTGAAATAAAAAACTTAATATATAAATGAAGTAGAAAAGAAGAATAAATAAAGACCCAAATCCTCAGAATGAAGGCAATAGTAAAGATCAGAGAGGACATTAATAAAACTGAGACTTCCCCTTTCCTAACTTAAAAAAAATAAGTTAATTGAAAAGATTAAAAAAAATTGTCTTTAGCCAGGTTCATCAAAAATAAAAGATGACTCAAATGAACAAATGAAAAGGAGACATTACAGCCAACATCACAGCAATAAGGAAAAATCATAAGAGGATACTACAAATAGTTATATGTCAAACATTTGCACAACCCAGAGGAAACTGACAAATCTCTAGGACCATACAACCTTTCAAATTGAATCAGGAAGGAATGTATAATCTGAATAGTTGAAACACTAGTAGTGAAATTGAATTTAAAATAAAAAATCTCTTAGTAAAATAATGTTCAGGACAACACAGCTTCATAGCAAAATGTTTACAGACATTTACAGAAGAGCTTATAAACAACATTCTCAAACTATTCCAAAAAATTAAGAAAATTGAATACTCCCAAAATTTTTTATGAAGCTATTATTTTCCTAACACCAAAACCAGACAAAGACACCACCAAAAAAAGAAAACTCAATGCCAATATTTCTGTTGAATATAGATGTGAATATCCTTAACAAAATATGAGAGAACCAAATTCAACACCACATTGAAACCATCATACACCATGATCTAGATGGACTTTTTCCAGGGGTGTAAGGATGATTCAATATCTGCAAATGAGTCAGTGTGGCAGAGCACATTAGGAAAGAGAGGACAAAAATCACATGATCATCTCAACAGATGCTGTAAAAGCATTTGGCAAAATTCAATATTCATTCATTTCAAAAATTCTCATGATGCTTGATATGGAGGGAATATATCTGAGCATAATGAAAGTGAAAATGGAAGTCACACTGTGCCCACTCCAGTACTTTGGCCTAGAGAATTCCATGGACTGTATAGTCCATGTGGTCGTCAGAACATAATACAGGTGATTTATAACAAACAGAGATGATATCCTATTCAGTGGCAAAATGCTGAAAGCTATCCCTCTAAACCAGGAACAGGACACAGATGACCACTCTTGCCACTTCTAAAACACTAGAAGTACTAGGCACAGCCATCATTCAAAGAAAATAAATAAAAGCCATCCAAATTGGAAGGAAGAAGTAAAACTCTCATTACTTGCAGTTGACATGATACTGTATACAGAAAGCTATCACTTCAGTTCAGTTCCGTTCAGTCGCTCAGTCGTGTCTGACTCTTTGCGACCCCATGAATCACATCACGCCAGGCCTCCCTGTCCAACACCAACTTCCGGAGTTCACTCAGACTCATGTCCATCGAGTCGGTGATGCCATCCAGTCATCACATTCTCTGTCGTCCCCTTCTCCTCACGCCCAAAATCCCTCCCAGCATCAGAGTGTTTTCCAGTGAGTCAACTCGTCGCATGAGGTGGCCAAAGTGTTGGCGATTCAGCTTACAAAAAAATGACTAAACAATTGAAATCAAGGTGAATTAAAACCCTAAATAAAAGACTGCAAACTATGAAACCCCTAGAAGAAAATGTAGGCAGAACACTCTTTGTCATAATTCATAGCATTATATTTTTTTCACTTGTCTCCTAAGGCAAAGGAAGCAAAGGGGAAAAAATGAATCTAATTAAACATAAAAGCTTTTGCACAGCAAATGAAAACACTGACAAAATGAAAAGAAACCTACTGAATGGGAATAAGTGTTTGCAAATGATATGACTCTAAGGGGTTAATATCCAAACTATCTAAACAGATTGTTCAACTCGATATTGAAAAGCAACAACAAAAAAAATGGCAAGATCTGATTTTCTCCAAAGAAGATAGACAAATGGCACATGAAAAAATGCTGAACATCACCAACTGTCAGAGAAATTAAACACAAAATCACAAGGAGATATCACCTCACACTCATCAGAATGGCTATCATCAGATCAAAAAGTCTGAAAATAACAAATGTTGACAAGAATGTGGAGAAAGGGAAGCCCTTGTACTTAATTGATGGGAATGTAAATTTGTTCAGTACCTATGGAAAACATGAAATATTCCCAAAAAAGTAAAAAATGAACTATAAATTGACCCAGCAGTTCCACTCCCAGGTTATATCAGAAGACAATGGACATTAATTTGAAGAGATACATGAATTCCAATGTGTATTACAGCCTTATTTACAATAGAAAAGATATGGAAGCAACAATTGAACAAAGCACACATGGTTCTCTCTTCAAAGCACTCGCATGGAGTATGGTATAAGCAAGTATTTGAACACTATAGTATTCCTTAGAAATAATGGCAGATACATGTTCGTTGAGATGGAAAAATTCTTCCAGCATATTGTATAGAAAAGGAAGGCTACAATAGTGCATATAGTTTGATTCAATTTCCATAAAGTAAAAAAAAAATCAATGATGTATATAGGCTCACCCAAATATATGTGCATCATATATTCTAGCATTATATAACACATATAATATATATGTTACTCAATATGCCAGCAAATTTGGAAAACTCAGCAGTGGCCACAGGACTGGAAAAGGTCAGTTTTTATTCCAATTCCAAGAAAGGCAATACCAAAGAATGCTCAAACTACCACACAGTTGCACTCATCTCACACGCTAGTAAAGTCATGCTCAAAATTCTCCAAGCCAGGATTCAGCAATATGTGAACCGTGAACTTCCAGATGTTCAAGCAGTTTTTGAAAAGGCAGAGGAACCAGAGATCAAATTGCCAACATCCGCTGGATCATGGAGAAAGCAAGAGAGTTCCAGAAAAACATCTATTTCTGCTTCATTGACTATGCCAAAGCCTTTGACTGTGTGGATCACAATAAACTGTGGAACATTCTGAAAGATATGGGAATAGCAGACCACCTGACATGCCTCTTGAGAAACCTGTATTCAGGTGAGGAATCAACAGTCAGAACTGTACATGGAAAAACAGACTGGTTCCAAATAAGAAAAGGAGTACGTCAAGGCTGTATATAGTTACCTTGCTTATTTAACTTCTATGCAGAGTACATCATGAGGAACGCTGGGCTGGAAGAAGCACAAGCTGGAATCAAGACTGCTGGGAGAAATATCAATAACCTCAGATATACAGATGACACCACCCTATGGCAGAAAGTGAAGAGGAACTCAAAAGCCTCTTGATGAAAGTGAAAGAGGAGAGTGAAAATGTTGGCTTGAAGCTCAACATCCAGAAAACTAAGATCATGGCATCCGGTCCCATCACTTCATGGGAAATAGATGGGGAAACAGTGTCAGACTTCATTTGGGGGGGCTCCAAAATCACTGCAGATGCTGCTTGCAGCCATGAAATTAAAAGACGCTTACTCCTTGGAAGGAAAATTATGACCAACCTAGATAGTATATTAAAAAACAGAGACATTACTTTGCCAACCAAGGTCCGTCTAGTCAAGGATATGGTTTTTCCAATGGTCATGTATGGTTGTGAGAGTTGGACAGTAAAGTAAGATGATTGCTGAAGAATTGATGCTTTTGAACTGTGGTGTTGGAGAAGACTCTTGAGAGTCCCTTGGACTGCAAGGAGATCCAAACAGTCCATTCTAAACGAGGTCAGTCCTGGGTGTTCATTGGAAGTACTGATGCTAAAGCTGAAACTCCAATACTTTGGCCACCTCATGCGACAAGTTGACTCACTGGAAAAGACTCTGATACTGGGAAGGATTGGGGGCGGGATCAGAAGGGGACAACAGAGAATGAGATGGCTGGATGGCATCACCGACTCGGTGGACATGAGTTTGAGTGAACTCCAGGAGATGGCGATGGACAGGAAAACTTGGTGTGCTGTGATTCATGGGGTCGCAAAGGGTCGGACACAACTGAGTAACTGAACTGAACTAAACTGAACAAATAGAAACTATTATCAGTATATATTTCTATTGACATACTTATTGGTGTGCTCTAATTTCATTTTTATCCGTTTTGAATGCCCATCACCCTGCTCTGTTATACTGTGAATAGAATAAAATCACTGTTTTGTGAAGGTTTGTCAAAGTAGTTCTCAAGGTGGGCTGGCCTTCACATTCTTGTTGGATTTGAAATATTAGCTATACTATATGCAGCACGTGGGTTCAAGTGGCAGCTGTTGGAGGGGAATATAGACAAGCACTGCTGACAGGCACGCCTGGGAATACAATGAAAAGAATAATGTACAGAAGTTTAACAAGCATGTGAAATCAAAATCTGAGGTTGGAAAGGAATCAATCAAAAAGACTCCAGCACACTGGACTCAAAGTATCCTTATGTAGCACAGCAGCATGAGCACAGCACTTAGCAGGTGGCTATTGCTGTGCCTTACTACTCCACATCTTGTTACTAAGCAACAGGTCTTGCTCAGCAATTGGACAGCGCATCCCTGGGCCCCACCCATAAGCAACCAACTCTCAATGAGGCACCTACTGGTACGTCTCCTGCTCAGCCATTGGTCAGCTACAGTGGGCCCCACCTGATGATAACTGTCAATGAGGGACCATTTGGGAAGTGATTCAGCCAAGACCCGTTGTGCAGTGGTCATGTGATTCTTGCCTTTAGGCACCTTACTTTTATTTTTCTTATTTTTAAATTAGGAATGTATTTCTGGTAAATGGGGACAGTTGAGTTTCCCTACTCAATATGAGAGTTGAAATGTCCCCAACAACATTAGTGGATGAGACATTTAACACTTCATTTCTCTGATGTGTAATCTTATGGAGACAGTGTATTGACCTTGGGGCAACAGACTGAGGATTCACCACATCTTGGGGTCTCTAAAGCTCATTGGAGTAGAGAAAACATACAACACGTTCTTAATTAACTTTTTCCATGTTAAGTGCTTGCTCTTAAGTTCCTTAAGCCCCTCAAGAACCACCAATAGGAAGAGGGTGGTCTAGAGATGAAGTGACTAGAAGACTTGTAAGTGCTGAAATGGGATGAAAATTGTTCATACAGGGATGGAGGAGGCAGGATTGTTGAAGAGAGACATAAGTCAAAGAATAAAGGGCCCTGAAGGAAAATCTGAAGATCCTGAGCAGAAACACTATGCCCCTGAATCACCACTCCCCAGAATCAGACACACAGAGGTGTCAGCAGTGGGTATGTTGTATCATGGCCTCCCTCAGCATCCACTAGCCCACGTTGATGGGCCAAGGGGTACATTGGATGTCTAAGACCCCCCAAGGCCACCATTGGCTGGGGGAGTGCCTAGCTGACCAATCAGATTGAAGGGTGTGGATCCTCATTGTCCTCAGAGGGTATATATAGCAGGGGTCAGGGGCAGAGGAGAAGGAAATGGCAACCCACTCCAGTGTTCTTGCCTGGAGAATCCCAGGGACGGGGGAGACTGGTGGGCTGCCATCTCTGGGGTCTCACAGAGTCAGACACGACTGAAGCAACTTAGCATCAGCAGCAGCAGCAGGGGCAGAAATTCTGGGTTAGGCCAATTCATGGAATCATCATGACTAAGGGAACCAGGAAGGCACAGAAGCCAAGAAGAGTTGCAACACAGTTTGCTTCAAGGATGTAAGGAAGAAAGACGAACCGTTGTCAACGGAGATACAGAGGCAGTGTGACCGTAAGATGACTCCATCTATGCTCTCCATGGTCTCCATTGACTTTGCAGCCCAAGACCTCTACACTGCCCTTGCCTGGAAAAAGCCCTCAGAAGCCCACATCCCTTTTTCATGGAATCTCCCTTCCACCTCAGTTGTTATACTCTTTCCTCAAAATTAATACACTTCTCTTTTCTTTCCAGGAATGAAATATGCCCATGAGGGTCAGAAGACCTCTGCAAGGGGCTTTGAGAAAAAAAACCCGATCATATGCCACTCAGTCGAAGAAGGTGAAGAAAACAAGAAAATCAAAGTGGTTTTTCTGTTCCTTTGCACGGAAGACACTGAATCAACGCCAAAAAAGGGACCAAAATATGAGGCAGAGTCCAAGAAGGAGGCAGAATGGAAAGAGAAGATAAGCTCAGCTGCCCCAGAATGAGCGACTCTGGAGAAGTACAACCTGGGCAGCCAGTAACTGAATACCAAAGGGCAGACAGTTTAGAATTGTTTCTCCAGAGGTCTGCTTTCTTACAAATGGCCCACCAGGTAAAGACTGACTCTCACACTAACAGGGTAATTGATGGCTGCCATTAAAATAAACATCAAATGGTGAAAAGATGATATTTGTGTGTGTGTGTGTGTGACAGAGAGAGAATATTCTGATGGGAAGGGAGAGGAGAGAGAAGAGGAGGACACCTGAGTGGGTATACGCCTGGAGTCCTGGGAGATTGGGTAACAGACCCACAGGCCCCAAGTTAACAAGAGAATAGAAAGCTGGACTGGGTCAGGAGTCTGCACTGAAGATGGATAACCCTGCTTAGCAATTGATCTCAATGGCAAGGATTAGTTGTGTTCTGTTACTGCCTTTGTCTGGGGTGTGGAATGACATTAGGATCTAGATTGTCAGAAACCCGATGGGAAGAGGGTTCAACATGGGGAAGGTGAATGTCAGACTTCCCTGAGTAAAGCAGGCAGAAATCACCTCCTGGCCACCTACGTCCTAAAGGGCTTTGTTGCATCACTCGCCTATGCTGTCAGCTAAAGATGCTCAGGAGGCACAAAATGCTGATACAACAAAAACCCACAGCTAGCACTCAAAAGATTAAAATAATGTTTGGAGGGAACAGACCAAATATCAATTATGCCACTGTTATCCTAAGAAACTGGTGGGAGCAGTGTACTCCCAAGGGCAGGGCAGTGGAGGGGGCCCAATCCTGGTGCACATGACAAACAAGATCACCACAGACAGAAAATGTTTTGGGGTGGGGGGCACCATGCAGTTTGTGGGATCTAAGTTCCCTGACCAGGGATTTTTTCCTTGTTACTTTTCTGTTTAGTCGATCTATCCATAGGTGTGAGTGGGGTATTGAAGTCTCCCACCCTCATTGTGTTATTTTTAATTTCTCCTTTCATAAGTATTACCATTTGTCTTACATATTGCGGTACTCCTATGTTGGGTGCATATATATTTATAATTGTTATATCTTCTTTTTGGATTGATCCTTTGATCATCATGAGTGTCCTTCTTTGTCTCTTTTCACAGCCTTTGTTTTCAAGTCTATTTTATCTGATCTGAGTATTGCTACTCCTGCTTTCTTTTGGTCTCTATTTGTGTGGAATATCTTTTTCCAACCCTTCCCTTTCAGTCTGTATGTGTCCCTCGTTTTGAGGTAGGTCTCTTGTAGACAACATATATAGGGGTCTTGTTTGTATATCGATTCAGCCAGGCTTTGTCTTTTTGGGGGGCATTCAGCCCATTTACATTTAACATAATTGTTGATAAGTATGATGCCATTGCCATTTACTTTATTGTTTTGGGTTCGGGTTTATACCCCCTTTCTCTGCTTCCTGTCGAGAGAAATCCTTTAGCATTTGTTGGAGGGCTGGTTTGGTGATGCTGAATTCTTCAGCTGTTGCTTTTGGGAAAAGCTTTTGATTCCTTCTTTATATTTGAATGAGATCCTTTCTGGGTACAGTAATCTGGGCTGTTCGCTATTTTCTTTCCTCACTGTATGTATGCCCTGTCATTTACTCCTGGCCTGAAGAGTTTCTATTGAAGGATCAGCTGTAATCCTTGGGTGAATTCCCTTGTGTGTTATTTGCTGTTTTTCCCTTGCTGCTTTTAATATTTGCTCTTTGTCTTTGATCTTTCTTAATTTTATTAATATGTGTTTTGCGGTATTTTGCCTTGAGTTTTTCCTGCTTGGTACTCTGTGGATTTCTTGGACTTGGGTGATTATTTCCTTCCCCATGTTAGGGAACTTTTCAACTATCATCTTCTCAAGTATTTTCCCCAGTCTCTCTTTTTGTCTTCCTCTTCTGGGACTCCTATGATTCGAATGTTGGGGCGTTAAACATTGCCCAAGAGGTCTCTGAGATTGTCCTCATTTCTTTTAATTCGTATTCATTATTTTCCTCTCTGCTGCATTTATTTCTAACATTCTATCTTCAATCGCACTTATCCTATTTTCTGCCTCTGTTATTCTACTCTTGGTTCCCCCCAGAATGTTTTGGATCTCATCTATTGCATTATTCCTTATGTATTTACTCTTTTTTATCTTCAAGGTGATTGTTAAACCTTTCTTGCCTCTTTTCGATCCTTGTCTCCAGGCTATTTATCTTTAACTCCATTTTGTTTACAAGATTTTGGATCATTTTCACTATCATTATTCGGAATTTTTATCAGGTTATTTCCCTATCTCTTCCTCCTTTGTTTGGGTTAATGCGCATTTATTTATTTATCTCTATGTGAATAGTTTGCAGAGGCAACCACACGTTTGCTTACTAGCAAAGCAAGGCAGAGGAAAACGTTGAAATTACAGAGGATGCTGGCTGTTTCCCCACAACAATGCCAGGTCATGACCTAACCCACTCTGAATGTCTACTCAGCCCCTCTTATTTCATAGAACACCACTTCCCACAACTATGGCACAGGCTTCCATGACTGAGAAAAATGTACATGTGCCAGGAGTGGAGCCAACTCAGATCTGGCCTACATCTGAACAAATTGTGTGCAGCCATTATCAGTGCTTATGGAGGTGGCACAGTGGGAGTATCTGGAACTCTGATTGATGTGCTAGGACTGTCCCAGTATGCACCCAACCCCATATTCGGCACCGCTTCTTACTCCAGCACTTCGTTCTTTTGGGGCAAAATTTCCAATGCTGTCAGGGGATACAGCACACACTTAGATGAAAAGGGATCAGCATGGACCTGAACCTCAGGGCTTCTGTAACATTAACTGGATACTCAGCCTAACTCCCCAATAGACAAGGTTGGCTACTGAGCACAGGAGAAGTCCGGGCTCATACCTGGCACTGGTTTAGGCCCCTCTATCTCTATCCCTACCTCTCACCAAAATGAGAGTTGCCAATATACAAGAATGAAAATTAATCTGGAGCATAAAATTATGGAAATCGCCCAATAGGAAAAATAACACACAAACAAGTTAAAAAGGAGAACAGTTTAAGAGATTTCTAGACAACTTGAAGTATACTAACATTCACTTTATTGGGGTTGTAGAAGGAAAAGAGAGCGAGAGAAAGGTGTCAAAAATATATATTTAACATGTGGAAAGGGAAAAACTTGCAACCTATAAGACTCTACCTAGTAAGATAATTATCCAGAATTGGAGAGAAGAACTTCTCAGACAAGTAAAAGCTAACACCTTATCCATATTAAATCAACTCGGAAGGAAATATTAAAGAGTCTTCTCTAAGTGGAAAAGGAAGCAAAAGTATACAGAGAAGGGAAAAACTCCCACCAGTACACACAAACACATAGTAAGCGCTGTGGATCAACCAAGTAGATAATCTAGTATGAAAATTAAAAGACAAGTGAATTGCCAGTTAAACAATAACTACTTTAAACACCCTATTACATAAATGGACAGACAATCCTGGTAGAAAGCAATAAAAAAAAAATGTCGCTTAAATCACAGATTAGAGTAGTTGAACTTAATAGTTACCTACAGCATTTGTTGTTGTTCTTCAGTTACTAAGTTATCTGACTCTTTTGAAACCCCATGGGCTGTAGCCCTCAGGTCTCCTCTCTCCATGGGATTTCACAGGCAAGTACACTGGAGTTTCTTGCATTTCCTTTTCCAGGGGATCTTGCTGACCCTGAGATCAAATCTTCATCTTCTGCATTACAGGCAGATTCTTTACCTCTGAACAATCTGGCATAATCTATCCCAAAATAGCAGAATACACACTTTTAAGTGCATACAGGACATTTTCTCATGGATGATCAAATGATTGGCCACAAAACAAGTCTCAAAACATTTAAGAAGACAGAAATTATATCAAGCACTTTTCTGACCACAATGGTACAAAATAAGAAATCAATTACCCGAGGGTAATATGGGACAAACACAAACATATGGAGATGAAACAACATGCTACTAAATACTACTGAGCTAATGAAGAAATCAAAAAGGGAATCAGAAAATACTTTGAGACTAATAAAAACACTAACTTTACTAAATCTATTGGATTTAGCAAAAGCAATTCTAGGGGAAATTGTATAGTGACAGATACTTCCCTCAAGGTGTGGGGAGAGAAACTGAAGTAAACAACTTTACTTACTATATAAATGAAGCAGAAAAAGAAGAATAATTAAAGCCCCAAATCCTCAGAATGAAGGCAATAATAAAGATCAGAGAGGACATTAATAAAATTGAGACTTCCTGTTTCCTAAAGTAAAAAAAAATATATCAGTTAAGTGAGAAGATAATTTTTGAAAAGGCAAACAAAATAATTAAGCCTTTAACCAGCTTCATCAAAAATAAAAAATAGATGACTCAAAAAACAAATGCAAAGGAGACATTCCAGCCAGCATCACAGCAATGGGGAAAAATCATAAGAGGATACTACAAATAGTTATATGCCAAACATTTACACAACCCAGAAGAAACTGACAAATCTCTAGTACCATACAACCTTTCAAAACTGAATCAGGAAGTAATGTATAATCTGGACAGTTGAAACACTATTAGTGAAATTTAATTTATAATAAAAAATCTCTTTGAAAATAAAGTTCAGGACCACACAGCTTCACAGCAGAAAGTTTACAAACATATACAGAAGAGCTTATAACCAACATTCTCAAACTATTCCAAAAAATAGAGAAAATGGAGAACTCACAAATTTTTATGAAGCTATTACTTTTCTAACACCAAAACCAGACAAAGACACCACCAAAAAAGAAAACTCAATGCCAATATTTCTGTTGAATATAGAGGCGAATATTCTTAAAAAAATATGAGAGAACCAAATTCAACATCATATTGAAACCATCATATACCATGATCAAGATGGACTTATTCCAGGGGTACAAGGATGGTTCAATATCTGCAATTTACTCAGTGTGGTACACCACAATGGGAAAGAGAAGGACAAAAAACACATGATCATCTCAACAGATGTTGTAAAAACATTTGGCAAAATTCAATATTCATTCATTTCAAAAACTCTCACCATATATGATATAAAGGGAATATATCTGAACATAATGAGTGAAAGTGGAAGCCGCACTGTGCCCACTTCAGTACTCTGGCCTAGGGAATTCCATGAACTGTATAGTCCATGTGGTCCTCTGAACATAATAAAGGTGATTTATAACAGAGATGATATCATGTTCGGTGGCAAAAAGCTGAAAACTATCCCTCTAAATCAGAAAAAAGACACAGATGCGCATTCTTGCCACTTCTAAAACACAAGAAATACTAGGCACAGCAATTATTCAAAGGACACAAATAAAAGTCATCCAAATTGGAAGGAAGAAGTAAAACTCTCACTACTTGCAGTTGACATGACACAATATACAGAAAGCTAATAGTTCAGTTCAGTTCAGTTCAGTCCCTCAGTCATGTCCGACTCTTTGCGACCCCATGAATCACATCACGCCAGGCCTCCCTGTCCAACACCTACTACCGGAGTTCACACAAAGTCATGTCCATTGAGTCAGTGATGCTGTCCAGCCATCTCATTCTCTGTAGTCACCTTCTTCTCCCGCCCACAATACCTCCCAGCATCAGAGTGTTTTCCAGTAAGTCAACTTGTTGCATGAGGTGGCCAAAGTATGGGAGTCTCAGCTTGCAAAAAAATGATTAAACAAATGAAATCAAAATGAATTAAAACCTTAAATGAAAGAGTGGAAACTATGAAACCCCTAGAAGAAAATATATGCAGAACACTTTTTGACAACATTTTTTTCATCTGTCTCCTAAGGCAAAGGAGGCAAAGGAAGAAAATGAGATCTAATTAAACTTAAAAGCTTTGCACAACAAACAAAAACACTGACAAAATGAAAAGACAACCTACTGAATGGAAGTAAGTATTTGCAAATGCTATGAATATAAGGGGTTAATATCCAAACAATCTAAACAGATTATTCAACTCGATATTAAAAACAAAAAAACAAACAAAAAACAATGGAAAGATCTGATTTTCTCCAAAGAAGATATACAGATGGCACATGAAAAAATGCTGAACATCACTAACTGTCAGTGAAATTAAACCCAAAATCAAAGGGAGATATACTTCACACTCATCAGAATGGCTATCATAAAATCAAAAAGTCTAAAAATAACAAATGTTGACAAGGATTTGGAGATAGTGACGCCCTTGTACTTAATTGGTGGGAATGTAAATTTGTGCAGTCGCTATGGAAAACATCATGAAAGTTTCTAAAAAAATGAAAAAAAGAACTACCAATTGACCCATCAATTCTACTCCGAGGTATATATCAGAAGACAATGAACACCAATTTGAAAAGATACATGAATTCCAATGTGTATTACAGTCTTATTTACAATAGAAAATATATGGAAGCAACCAGTGAACAAAGCACACATGGTTCCTCTCTTCAAAGCACTCGCATGGACTATGGGATAACAAGCATTTGAAGACTATAGTAATCCTTAGAAATAATGACAGACACATGTTCATTGAGATGGAAAAATTCTTCCAGCATATTTTATAGAAAAGGAAGACTACCATAGTGCGTTTACTTTGATTCAATTTCTAAAAATTAAAAAAAAAATCACTGATGTATATGCTGCTAAGTCACTTCAGTCGTGTCCGACTCTGTGTGACCCCATAGAAGGAAGCCCACCAGGTTCCCCCGTCCCTGGGATTCTCCAGGCAAGAACACTGGAGTGGGTTGCCATTTCCTTCTCCAATGTGTGAAAGTGAAAAGTGAAAGTGAAGTCACTCAGTTGTGTCCGACCCTTAGCGACCCCAAGGACTGCAGCCTACCAGGCTCCTCCATCCATGGGATTTTCTAGGCAATAGTTCTGGACTGGCTTGCCATTGCCTTCTCTGACTGATGTATATATTCTCATTCAAATATCTGTGTATTATATATTCTACCATTATATATAGGAAAAGGAGTACGTCAAGGTAGTATATTGTCACCCTGCTTATTTAACTTCTATGCAGAGTACATCATGAGGAACGCTGGGCTGGAAGAAGCACAAGCTGGAATCAAGATTGCTGGGAGAAATATCAATAACCTCAGATATGCAGATGACACTACCCTTATGGCAGAAAGTGAAGAGGAACTCAAAGGTCTCTTGATGAAAGTGAAAGAGGAGATTGAAAAGGTTGGCTTGAAGCTCAACATTCAGAAAACGAAGATCATGGCATCTGGTCCCATCACTTCATGGGAAACAGATGGAAAAACAGTGGAAACAGTGTCAGACTTTATTTTTGGGGGCTCCAAAATCACTGCGGATGCTGATTGCAGCCATGAAATTAAAGGACGCTTACTCCTTGGAAGGAAAGTTATGACCAGCCTAGATAGCATATTAAAAAGCAGAAACATTACTTTGCCAACAAAGGTCCGTCTAGTCAAGGCTATGGTTTTTCCCATGGTCATGTATGGATGTGAGTGTTGGACTGTGAAGAAAGCTGATCGCCAAAGAATTGATGTTTTTGAACTGTGGTGCTGGAGAAGACTCTTGAGAGTCCCTTGGACTGCAAGGAGATCCAACCAATCCATTCTAAAGGAGATCAATCCTGGGTGTTCATTGGAAGGACTGATGCTAAAGCTGAAACTGCAATACTTTTGCCACCTCATGTGACGAGTTGACTCACTGGAAAAGACTCTGATGCTGGGAAAGGTTGAGCGCGGGGGGAGAAGGGGACGACAGAGAATGCACCGACTCTGTGGACATGAGTTTGAGTGAACTCCGGAGTTGGTGATGGACAGGGAGGCCTGGCATACTGTGATTCATGGGGTCGTGGCGAGTTGGACACGACTGAGCGACTGAACTGAACTGAACCATTGTATAACACATATAATATATATGTTATAAATATTTAGGTAGAAAAACAAAGACAAAATATAATAGTATATATATTTCTATTGACATACTTATTGGTTTCCTCTAATTTCACTTTTATACTTTTTTAATTTCCAGCATCCTGCTCTGTTATACTGTGAATAGAATAAGAATCACTGTGATGTTAAGGTTCGTCAAAGTAGTTCTCAAGATGGGCTGGCCTTCACGTTCCTGCTGCGTTTGAAATATTAGCTATAGTATATGCGGCACATGGAATCAAGTGGCAGCTGTTGGAGGGGCATATAGATAAGCACTGCTGACTGGCATGCCTGGGAATACAATTACAAGAATAATGTACAAAAGTTAAACTAGCATGTGAAATCAAAATCTGAGGTTGGAAAGGAGTCAATCAAAAAGACTCCAGCACACTGGACCCAAAGTACCCTTATGTAACAAAGCAGCATGAGCACAGCCCTTAGCATGTAGCCATTGCTGTGCCTTACTATTCCACATCTTGCTACTAAGCAACAGGTCTTGCTCAGCATTTGGACAGTGCATCCCTGGACCCCGCCCATAAGCACCCAGCTATCAACGAGGTTCCTATTGGTACGTCTCCTACTCAGCTATTGTTCAGCTACACACTGGACGTTACCTGATGATAACTGTCAATGAGGGACCATTCCGGAAGTGATTCAGTCAAGAGTCTGTGGTGCAGTGGTCATGTGAATCTTGCCTTTGGGCACCTTACTTTTTTTATCTTTTAAATAGGAATGCATTTCTGGTAGATGTGGAAAGTTGTTTCCCTACTCAATATGAGAGTTGAAATGTACCCAACAATATTCGTGAAGGAGATATTTAACCCTTTCTTTGTTCCGATGGGTAATCTTAGGGAGATGGTGTATTGACCCTGGGGCAACAGACTGAGAATTCACCAAATCTTGGAGTCTCGAAAGCTCATTGGATTAGAAAAAACATACAACATGTTCTTAATTACCTTTTTCCATTTTAAGTGCTTGGCCTTAAGTTCCTTAAGCCCCTCAAGAATCCTCAAGAGGAAGAGTGAGGTCTAGAGATGAAGTAACTAGAGGAATCGGAAGTGCTGAAATGGGATGAAAAGTGTTCATACAGTGATGGAGGTGGCAGGAGTGTTGAAGGGAGACATATAAGTCAAAGAATAAAGGGCACTGAAGGAACATTTGAAGGTCATGAGCAGAAACACCATGCCCCTGAACCACCACTCCCCAGTATCAGACACACAGAGTTGTCTGCAGTGGGCAAGTAGTATCATGGCCTCCCTCTGCATCCACTAGCTCATGTTGATGGGCAAAGTGGTACATTGTGATATCTAAGACCCCCAAGGCCACCATTGCCTGAGAGATTACCCACCTGACCAATCAGATTGAAGGGTGTGACTCCTCATTGTCCTGAGAAGGTATATATGGGGGGGGGGTCAGAGGCAGAGATTCTGGGTGAGGCCACTTCGTGGGATCATCATGACTAAGGGAACTAGGAAGCCACAGAAGCCAAGAAGATTTGCAATGCGATTTGCTTCAAGGATGAAGGGAAGAAAGATGACCTGTTGTCAACGGAGATACAAAGGCAGTGTGAAGGTAAGATGACTCCATCTATGCTCCCCATGTTCTCCATTGACTTTGCTTCCCAAGACCTCTACACTGCCCTTGCCTGGCACAAAAGCCCTCATCAGCCCACATCCCTTTCTCAATAAATCTCCCTTCCACCTCAGTTGTTATACTCTTTCCTCAAAACTAATACCCTTCTCTTTTCTTTCTAGGCACGAAATATGATCATGAGGGTCAGAAGACCACTACAAGAGATTTTGAGAAATAAATTCCGATCATATGCCACTCAGTCGAAGAAGGTGAAGTAAAGAAGAAAACCAAACTGGTTTTTCTCTTCCTGTGAACGTAAGACCCTGAATCAATGCCAAACAAGACACCAAAACATGACGCAGAGTAAAAGAAGGAGGCAGAATCGAAAGAGAAGATAAGCTCAGCCATCCAAGAATGAGAGTCCGTGGAGAAGTACAACCTGGGCAGCCAGTAACTGAATACCAAAGGTCAGACAGTTTAGAATTGCTTCTCCAGAGGTCTGAATTCTTACAAATGGCCAACCAGGAAAAGACTGACTCTCACACTAACATACTAAACGAATGCTGCCATGAAAATAAACTTCAAATGGTGAAAAGATGTTATGTGTATGTGTGTGTGTCTGAATTTTTTGATGGGAAATGAGGGGAGGGAGAGAAGAGGTGGGCACCTGAGTGGGGAGGGGTTTGGAGTCCCAGGAGATTGAAGAACAGACTATCAGGCCCCCATTTAACCGGAGAGTTAGAGGTCTGGACTGGGTCAGGAGTCTGCACTGAAGATGGATAACCCTGCTTAACATTTGATCTCAGTGGCCAGGATTAGTGGTGTGGTGTAATGCCTTTGTTTGGGGTGTGGAATGACATTAGGGTCTAGATTGCCAGAACCCAGATGGGAAGAGGGTTCAACCTGGGGATGGTGAATGTCATACTTCCCCTGAGAAAAGCAGGCAGAAATCACCTCCTGGCCACCTACGTCCTAAAGGGCTTTGTTGCATCACCCACCTATGCTATCAGCTAAAGGTGCTCAGGAGGCACAAAATGCTGATACAACAAAAACCCACAGCTAGCACTCCCAAAGATTAAAATAATGTTTGGAGGGAACAGACCAAATATCAATTAGGCCACTGTAATCCTACGATTGTGGGAGCAGTTTGTTCCCAAGGACAGGGCAGTGGAATTGGCCCAATCCCGGTGCATATGACAAACAAGATACCCACAGACAGAAAATGTTTTTGTGGTGGGGGTCATCATGCAGTTAGTGGGATCTTAGTTCCCTGACCAGGGATTGAAAACGTTTGTGTTTCCTTGTTAATTTTCTGTTTAGTCAATCTATCCATAGATGTGAGTGGGGCATTAAATTCTTGCACTCTTATTGTGTTATTGTTAATTTCCCCTTTCATAATAATTAACATTTGTCTTATATAGTGTGGTGCTCTTGTGTTGTGGTCATATATAATTTTAATTGTTATATCTTCTTTTGGATTGATCCTTTGATCATCATGTACTGTCCTTCTTTGTATATTTTCACAGCCTTTTTTTTCAAGTCTATTTTATCTGATCTGAGTATTGCTACTCCTGCTTTCTTTTGGTCTCTATTTGCGTGGAATATATTTATCCAGTCCTTCCCTTTCAGTCTGTATGTGTTCCTCGTTCCCAGGTGGGTCTCCTGTAGACAACATATATAGAGGTCTTGTTTTTGTATCCATTCAGCCTGTATTTGTCTTTTGATTGGGGCATTGAACCTATTTACATTTAACGTAATAATTGATAAGTATGATCCCGTTGTCATTTACTTTATTGTTTTGGGTTTGGGTTTCTACCCCCTTTCTCTGCTTCCTGTCTAGAGAAGGTGCTTTAGCATTTGTTGGAGAGCTGGTTTAGTGGTGCTGAATTCTCTCAACTTTTGCTTGTGGAAAAGCTTTGGATTTCTCCTTCATATTTGAATGAGATCCTTGCTGGGTACAGTAACCTGGGCTGTAGGCTATTTTCTTTCATCACTGTAGTATGCCCTGCCATTCCCTCCTGGCCTGAAGAGTTTCTATTGAAAGATTAGCTGTTATCCTTGTGGGAATCCCCTTGTGTGTTATTTGCTGTTTTTCCCTTGCTGCTTTTAATACTTGTTCTTTGAGTTTGATATTTCTTAATTTTGTTAATATATTTCTTGGGGTGTTTTGCCTTCGGTTTTTCCTGTTTGGGATTCACTGGGTTTCTTGAATTTGGTGACTATTTTCTTCCCCAATTTAGGAAACTTTTCATCTATCATCTCCTCAAGTATTTTCTCATGGTCTTTTTGTCTTCCTCTTCTGGGAATCTTATGATTCGAATGTTGGGGCTTATAACGTTGTCCCAAAGAACTCTGAGATTGTCGTCATTTCTTTTAATTATTTTTCTTTTTTCCTCTCTGTTTCATTTATTTCTACCATTCTATCTACTATCTCACTTATCCTATCTTCTGCCTCTGTTACTCTGTTGTTGGTTCCATCCAGAGTGTTGTGGATCCCAACTACTGCATTATTCCTTATGTACTGACTCCTCTTTATTTATTCCAGGTTCTTATTAAACGTTTCTTACATATTTTCGATGCTTGCCTCCAGGCTATTTATCTGTAACTCCATTTGTTTTCAAGATTTTGGATTTTTTTCATTATCATTATTCGGAATTCTTTCTCAAATATATTCTTTATCTCTTCCTTTTTCTGTTTGGGTTGGTGGGCATTCATTTATATATATCTATGTGAAAAGTTGGGTTTTAGTTCTAAAAGAACATCATGTTTTGGGGGGGTGTTAGTTCTAAAAGTAGGAAGTCAAGAAACACCTGGAGTAACAGGCAAATTTGGCCTTGGAGCATGAAATGAAGCATGGCAAAGGCTAATAGAGTTTTGCCAAGAGAACGCATTGGTCATAGCAAACACCCTCTTCCAACAACACAAGAGAAGACTCTACACATGGACATCACCAGATGGTCAACACCAAAATCAGATTGATTATATTCTTTGCAGCCAAAGATGGAGAAGCTCTATACAGTTAGCAAAAACAAGACCAGGAGCTGACTGTGGCTCAGATCATGAACTCTTTATTGCCAAATTCAGACTTAAATTGAAGAAAGTAGGGAAAACCACTAGACCATTCAGATATGACCTAAATCAAATCCCTTATCATTATACAGTGGAGGTAAGAAATAGATTTGAGGGTCTAGATGTGATAGATAGAGTGCCTGATGAACTCTGGATGGAGGTTCGTGACATTGTACAGGAGACAGGTACCAAGACCATACCCATGGAAAAGAAATGCAAAAAAAACACAAAATGGCTGTCTGAGGAGGCCTTACAAATAGCTGTGAAAAGAAGAGAAGTGAAAAGCAAAGGAGGAAAGGAAAGATATAAGCATCTGAATGCAGAGTTCCAAAGAATAGCAAGGAGAGATAAGAAAGCCTTCCTCAGGGATCAATGCAAAGAAATAGAGGATAACAACAGAATAGGAAAAACAAGAGATCTTTTCAAGAAAATTAGAGATGGCAAGAGAACATTTCATGCAAAGATGGGCTCGATAAAGAACAGAAATGTTATGGACCTAACAGAAGCAGAAGATATTAAGAAGAGGTGGCAAGAATACACAGAACAACTGTACAAAAAAAGATCTTCACGACAACGATAATCATGATGGCGTGATCACTCACCTGGAACGAGACATCTTGGAATGTGAAGTCAAGTAGGCCTTAGAGAGTATCACTACAAACAAAGTTAGTGGAGGTGATGGAATTCCAATTGAGCTTTTTCAAATCCTGAAAGTGGATGCTGTGAAAGTGCTGCACTCAATAAGCCAGAAAATTTGGAAAACTCAGCAATGGCCACAGGACTGGAAAAGGTCAGTCTTCATTCCAATCCCAAAGAAAGGCAATGCCAAAGAATGCTCAAACTACCGCACAATTGCACTCATCTCACACGCTAGTAAATTCATGCTCAAAATTCTCCAAGCTAGGCTTCAGCAATATGTGAATCATGAACTTCCAGATGTTCAAAGAGGTTTTATAAAAGGCAGAGGCACCAGAGATCAAATTGCCAACATCCGCTGGATCATGGAGAAAGAAAGAGAGTTCCAGAAAAACATCTATTTCTGCTTCATTGACTATGCCAAAGCCTTTGACTGTGTGGATCACAATAAGCTGTGGAACATTCTGAAAGAGATGGGAATACCAGACCACATGACCTGCCTCTTGAGAAACCTGTATGCAGGTCAGGAAGCAACAGTTAAGACTGGACATGGAACAACAGACTGGTTCCAAATAGGAAAAGAAGTATGTCGAGGTTGTATATTTTCACCCTTACTTAACTTATATGCAGAGTACATCATGAGGAACCCTGGGCTGGAAGAAGTACAAGCTGGAATCAAGATTGCCAGGAGACATATCAATAACCTTAGATATGCAGATGACACCACCTTTATGGCAGAAAGTGAAGAGGAATTCAAAGACCTCTTGATGAAAGTGAAAGAGGAGATTGAAAAGGTTGGCTTGAAGCTCAACATTCAGAAAACGAAGATCATGGCATCTGGTCCCATCATTTCATGGCAAATAGATGGAAAAACAGTGGAAACAGTGTCAGACTTAATTTTTTTGTTGCTCCACAAACACTGCAGATGCTGATTGCAGCCATGAAATTAAAGGACGCTTACTCCTTGGAAGGAAATTATGACCAGCCTAGATAGTATATTAAAAAGCAAAGACATTACTTTGCCAACCAAGGTCCGTCTAGTTAAGGCTATGGTTTTTCCCGTGGTCTTGTATGGATGTGAGAGATGGACTGTGAAGAAAGCTGATCATCGAAGAATTGATGCTTTTGAACTGTGGTGCTAGAGAAGACTCTTGAGAGTCCCTTGGACTGCAAGGAAATCCAACCAGTCCATTCTAAAGGAGATCAATCCTGGGTTTTCATTGGAAGGACTGATGTTAAACCTGAAGCTCCAGTACTTTGGCCACTTCATGTGATGAGTTGACTCACTGGAAAATAGTCTGATGCTAGGAGAGATTGGGTGTAGGAGGAGATGGGGACGACAGAGAATGAGATGGCTGGATGGCATCACCGACTCGGTGGACATGCGTTTGAGTGAACTCTGGGAGTTGGTGATGGACAGGGAGGCCTGGTGTGCTGTGGTTCATGGGGTCGCAAATGTTCGGATATGACTAAGCGATTGAACTGAACTCAACTGATGTGAAGAGTTTGCGGAGGCAACCACACGTTGGCTTACTCACAAATCAAGGCAGAGGAAGCATGTTGAAAATACACAGGATGCTGGATGTTTTCCCATAACAATGCCAGGTCAGGACCTAACCCACACTGAATGCCTACTCCAGCCCCTCTTATTTCATAGAACACACTTCCCACAACTATGGCAAAGGCTTCCATGGCTGAGAAAAATGTACAGGTGCCAGGAGTGGAGCCAACTCAGATCTGGCCTACATCTGAACAAGTTGAGCGCAGCCATTATCAGTGCTTATGGAGGTGGCACAGTGGAAGTATCTGGAACTCTTACTGCTGTGCTGGCACTGTCCTAGTATGCATGCAAGCCCATATTGGGCACCCCTTGTTGATCCAGCACTTCTTCTTTCTTGGGGCAACATTTCCAATGCTGGAAGGGGATACGGCACACACATAAATGAAATGGAATCAGCATGGACCTGAACCTCAGGGCTTCTGTACCATCAACTGGATACTCAGCATAACTCTCCATAGGCAGGGTTGGCTACTGAGCACAGGATACCTCTGGGCTCATACCTGACACTGGTTCTGGCCCCTCTATCTCTAGCTCCAACACTCACCAAAGTGAGTGTTGCCAATACACAAGAAGCAAAATTAATCTGGAACGTACAATTATGGAAATTGACCGAAAGTAATAACAAAACGAAAAACAAGTTAAAAAAGGAAAACAGTTTAAGAGACTTCTAGAAAACATCAAATATACTAACATTCACTTTATTTGGGTTGTATAAGGATAAGAGAGAGAGAAAGGGGTCAAAAATGTATATTTAACCTCCTGAAAGGGAAAAACTTGCAACCTATAATACTCTACCCAGCAAGATTTTCATCCAGAATTGTAGAGAAGACATTCTCAGACAAGCAAAAACTAAGAGGGTATCCGTACTAAACCAACTCGGAAGGAAATATTAAAGAGTCTTCTCTAAGTGGAAAATAGAAGTAAAAATCTACAGAGAAGTGAAAAACTCCTACCAGTACACAGAAAAACGTGGTAAATGCTGTGGATCAACCAAGGAGATAATCCTGTTTGAAAATTAAAAGACAAGTGAATTGCAAACTAAATGCTAACTACATTAAACACTCTATTACATCAATGGACAGAGCATCCTGAAAGAAAAGCAATAAGGAAACTAGTATTAAATTACAGATTAGAGTAGTTGAACTTAATAGACACCTACAGCATTTGTTGTTGTTCTTCAGTTATTAAGTTGTCTGACTCTTTTGAAGCCCCATGGGCTGTAGCCCTCCACGCTCCTCTGCCCAAGGGTTTTCCCAGGCAAGAACACTGGAGTTTATTGCATTTCCTTTTAAACCAGGGGATCTTGCTGACGCAGGGATCAAATCTGCATCTTCTGTGTTGCAGGTAGATTCTTTACCTCTGAGCCACCTGGCATAGTCTATCCCAAAATAGCAGAATACACACCTTCAAGTGCGCACAGGACATTTTTTTCAGGGATGATCAAATGCTGGGCGACAAAACAAGTCTCAACACATTTAAGAAGACAGAAATTATATCAAGAACTTTTTCTGACCACAATGGTACAAAAAAAAAAATCAATTACAGCAGGGGAATATGGGGCAAACACAAACATATGGAGATGAAACAACATGCTACTAAATACCAAAGAGCTAATGAAGAAATCCAAAAGGGAATCAGAAAATACTTTGAGACTGATAAAAACACCAACTTTCCAAAATCTATTGGGTTTAGTAAAAGCAGTTCTAGGGGAAATTGTTTAGTGACAGATGCTTCCCTCATACCGCGGGGGTGGAAACTGAAATAAACAACTTAACTTACTATATAAATGAACCAGAAAAAGAAGAATAAATAAAGCTGCAAATCCTAAAAATGAAGGAAATAATTAAGATCAGAGAGGACATTAATAAAATAGAGACTTCCCCTTTCCTAAATTAAATATATATATATATATATCAGTTAAGTGAAAAGATATTTTTTGAAAAGATAAATAAAATAATTAAGTCTTTAGCCAGGTTAATAAAAAATAAAAGATAGATAACTCAAATGAACAATGCAAAGGAGACATTACAGCCAACATCACAGCAATAGGGAAAAATCATAAGAAGATACTACAAATAGTTATATGCCAAAAATTTGGACAAACTAGAAGAAACTGACAAATCTCTAGGACCATACAACCTTTTAAGACTGAATCAGGAAGGAATGTATAATCTGGACAGCTGAAACACTAGTAGTGAAATTGAATTTATAATAAAAAATCTCTTAGTAAAATAAAGTTCAGGACCACACATCTCTACAGCAGAATGTTTACAAACAAATACAGAAGAGCTTATAGCCAACATTCTCAACCTATTCCAAAAAATTGAGAAAATGGAGAACTCACAAATTTTTATGAAGCTATTATTTTCCTAACACCAAAACCAAAGACAACAACAAAAAAGAAAAATCAATGCCTATATTTCTGTTGAATATAGATGTGAATATCTTAACAAAATATGAGAGAACCAAATTCAACGTCACATTGAAACCATCATATACCATGATCAAGATGGACTTATTCCAGCGGTACAAGGATGATTCAATATCTGTAAATTAGTCAGTGTGGTACACCACAATGGGAAAGAGAAGGACAAAAATCGCATGATCGTCTCAACAGATGCTGTAAAACATTTGGCAAAATTCAATATTCATTCATTTCTAAAACTCCCACCATACATAATATGCGGGGAATATATCTGACCATAATGAATTGGAAGTGATAGCCACACTGTGCCCAGTCCAGGACTCTGTCCTAGAGAATTCCATGGACTGTATAGTCGTTGCTGTCGTCTGAACATAATAAAGGTGATTTATAACAAACAGTGGTAATATCATGTTCGGTGGCAAAAAGCTGAAAGCTATCACTCTAAATCAGGAACAAGACACAGATGCGCACTCTTGCCACTTCTAAAACACTAGAAGTACTAGGCACAGCAATCATTCAAAGAAAATAAATAAAAGTCATCCAAATTGGAAGGAAGAAGTAAAACTCTCACTACTTGCAGTTGACATGATACTGTATACAGAAAGTTATCAGTTCAATTCAGTTCAGTTCTGTTCAGTCTCTCAGTTGTGTCCGATTCTTTGTGACCCCATGAATCACAGCACGCCAGGCCTCCCTGTCCAACACCAACTCTCAGAGTTCACTCAAACTCATGCCCATTGAGTCCCTGATGCCATCCAGCCATCTCATTCTCTGTCGTCACCTTCTCCTCCCGCCAACAATCACTCCCAGCATCAGAGTGTTTTCCAGTGAGTCAACTCGTCACATGAGGTGGCCAAAGTATTGGTGTTTCAGCTTACAAAAAAATGATTAAACAATTGAAATCAAGGTGAATTAAAACCCTAAATGAAAGACTGGAAACTATGAAACTCCTACAAGAAAATGTAGGCAGAACACTCTTTGACGTAATTCACAGCAATATTATTTTTTTCACTTGTCTCCTAAGGCAAAGGAAGCAAAGGAAAAAAATGAGATCTAATTAAACTTAAAAGCTTTTGCACAGCAAACGAAAACACGGACAAAATGAAAAGGGAATCTACCGAATGGAGTAAGTATTTTCAAATGATATGACTGTAAGGGGTTAATATCCAAACGATATAAACAGATTATTCAACTCGATATTAAAAAACAAACAAACAAAAAATGGGAAGACCTGATTTTCTCCAAAGAAGATATACAGATGGCACATGAAAAAATGCTGAACATCACTAACTGTCAGAGAAATTAAACAAAAAATCACAAGGAGATATCACCTCACACTCATCAGAATGGCTATCATCAAATCAAAATGTCTGAAAATAACAAATATTGACAAGGATGTGGAGAAAGGAAAGCCCTTGTACTTAATTGGTGGGAATGTAAATTTGTGCAGTCGCTATGGAAAATATCATGAAAGTTTCTCCAAAAAAAGAAAAAAAGAACTACCAATTGACCCAGCAATTCCACTCTGAGGTATATATCAGAAGATAATGAACATAAATTTGAAAAGATTCATGAATTCCAATGTGTTTTACAGTCTTATTTACAATAGAAAAATAAGGAAGCAACCAGTGAACAAAGCACACATGGTTCCTCTCTTCAAAGCACTCACATGGAGTATGACATAAGCAAGCATTTGAACACTATAGTATTCCTTAGAAATAATGGCAGATACTTGTTTGTTGAGATGGAAAAATTCTTCCAGTATATTGTATAGAAAAGGAAGGCTACAATAGTGCCAATAGTTTGATTTAATTTCTATAAATAAAAAAAATTCACTGATGTATATATACTCATCCAAATATATGTGTATTATATATGCTAGCATTATATAACACATATAATATATATGTTATAAATATTTAGGTAGAACAAAAAAGAGAAAATATTAGCAGTATATATTTCTATTGACATACTTATTAGTGTGCTCCAATTTCAATTTTATACTTTTTGAATTTCCATCATCGTGCTCTGTTATATTGTGAATAGAATAAGAATCACTGTGATGTTAAGGTTTGTCAAAGTAGTTTTCAAGGTGGGCTGGCCTTCACATTCCTGTTGCGTTTGAAATATTAGCTATACTATATGCGGCACATGGTATCAAGTGGCAGCGGTTGGAGGGGAATATAGATAAGCACTGCTGACAAGAATGCCTGGGAATACAATGAAAAGAATGATGTACAGAAGTTAAACTAGCATGTGAAATCAAAATCTGAGGTTGGAAAGGAGTCAATCAAAAAGACTCCAGCACACTGGACCCAAAGTGTCCTTATGTAACAGAGCAGCATGAGCACAGCCCTTAGCAGGTAGCCATTGCTGTTCCTTACTATTCCACATCTTGTTACTAAGCAACAGGTCTTGCTCAGCAATTGGACAGTGCATCCCTGGGCCCCGCCCATAAGCAACCAACTCTCAGTGAGGTACATACTGGTACATCTCCTGCTCAGCTATTGGTCAGCTACACAGTGAGCCCTACCTGATGATACCTGTCAATGAGGGACCACTGGGGAGGTGATTCAGTCAAGAGTCCATGGTGCAATTGTCATGTGACTCTTGCCTCTGGGCACCTTAATTTTTTTTCTTTTTTTTTTAAAACCAGGAATGTATTTTTGGTAGATGTGGCAAATTGAGTTTCCCTCCTCAAAATGAGAGTTGAATTGTCCCAAAAAATATTAGTGGAGGAGACATTTAACACTTCCTTTCTCTGATGTGTAAACTTATGGAGACGGTGTATTGACCTTTGGGGTAACAGACTGAGGATTCATCAAATCTTGGTATCTCTAAAGATCATGGGAGTAGAAAAAACATACAACAAGTTCTTAATTACCTTTTTCCATGTTAAGTGCTTGCTCTTCAGTTCCTTAAGCCCCTCAAGAATCCTCAATGGGCAGAGGGTGGTCTAGAGCTGAAGGAGTAGAGGACTCAGAAGTGCTGAAATCGGATGAAAAGAGTTCATACAGGGATGGAGGAGGCAGGAGTGTTGAGGGAGATATATAAGTCAAACAATAAAGGGAACTGAAGGAAAGTCTGAAGGTCATGAGCAGAAACACAATGCCAGTGAATCACCACGCCAGTGAATCACCACTCCCCAGAATCAGACACACAGAGGTGTCAGCAGTGGGTAAGTTGTATCATGGCCTAACTCAGCATCCACTAGCCCATGATGATGGGCAAAGGGGTATATTGTGATGTCTAAGACCCCAAGGCCATTATTGGCTTGGGGGGTGCCTAGCTGACCAATCAGATTGAAGGGTGTGGCTCCTCATTGTCCTGAGAAGGTATATATGGGGGTAAGAGGCAGAGATTCTGGGTTAGGCCACTTCGTGGGATCATCATGACTAAGGGAACCAGGAAGCCACAGAAGAAAAGAAGAGTTGCAATGCGGTTTGCTTCAAGGATGAAAGGAAGAAAGACGACCCATTGTCAACGGAGATATAGAGGCAGTGTGACGGTAAGATGACTCCATCTATGCTCCCCATGTTCTCCATTGACTTTGTTGCCCAAGACCTCTACACTGCCCTTGCCTGGCACAAAAGCCCTCACCAGCCCACATCCCTTTTTCATTGAATCTCCCTTCCAACACAGTTGTTATACTCCTTCCTCAAATCTAATACACTTCTCTTTTCTCTCCAGCGCGAAATATGACCATGAGGGTCAGAAGACCTCTACAAGGGACTTTGAGAAAGAAAATCCGATCATATGCCACTCAGTCGAAGAAGGTGAAGAAAACAAGAAAACCAAACTGGTTTTTCTGTTCCAGTGCACTTAAGACAATGACTCAACACCGAAAAAGGGACCAAAATATGAGGCAGAGTCCAAGAATGAGGCAGAATGGAAAAAGAAGCTAAGCTCAGCTGCCCCAGAATGAGAGAGCATGGAGAAGTACAACCTAGGCAGCAAGTAACTGAATACCAAAGGGCAGACAGTTTAGAATTGTTTCTCCAGAGGTCTGCTTTCTTACAAATGGCTCACCAGGAAAAGACTGACTCTCACCCTAACATAGTAAACTGATGGCTGCCATTAAAATAAACACCAAATGGTGAAAAGATGATATTTGTGTGTGTGTGTGTGTGAATTTTCTAATGGGAAGTGAGGGGAGGGAGAGAAGAGGTGGGCTTCCTGAGTGGGGATGGGTCTGGACTTCAGGGAGATTGGGGAAAAGACATTCAGGCCCCCAGTTAACAAGAGAATAGAGGTCTGGACGGGGTCAGGATTCTGCACTGAAGATGGATAACCCTGCTTAATTGATCTCAGTGGCAAGGATTAGTGGTGTGGTGTTAATGCCTTTGTTTGGGGTGTGGAATGGCATTAGGGTCTAGATTGTCAGAACCCAGATGATAAGAGGGTTCAACCTGGGGATGGTGAGTGTCATACTTCCCCTGAGTAAAGCAGGCAGAAATCACCTCCTGGCCACCTACGTCGTAAAGGGCTTTGTTGCATCACTCGCCTATGCTGTCAGCTAAAGGTGCTCAGGAGGCACAAAATGCTGATACAACTAAAACCCACAGCTAGCACTCCCAAAGATTAAAATGATGTTTGGAGGGAACAGACCAAATATCAATTAGGCCACCGTTATCCTACGAAATTGGTGGGAGCGGTGTGTTCCCAAGAACAGGGCAGTGGAGGTGGCCCAATCCCGGTGCACATGACAAACAGGATCACCACAGATAGATAATATTTTGGGGTGGGAGGGCACCGTGCAGTTAGTCGAATCTTCGTTCCCTGACCAGGGATTGAATACGTTCGTGTTTCCTTGTTACTTTTCTGTTTAGTCGATCTATCCATAGGGGTGTGTGGGGTTTTAAATTCTGCCACTCTCATTGTGTTATTGTTAATTAACCCTTTCATAATTATTAACATTTGTCTAACATATTGCGGTGCTGCTATGTTGGGTGTGTATATATTTATAATTGTTCCAACTTCTTTTTGGATTGATCCTTTGATCATCATGTAGTGTTCTTCCTTGTCTCTTTTCACAGCCTTTGTTTTCAAGTCTATTTTATCTGATCTGAGTATTGCTACTCCTGCTTTATTTTGGTCTCTATTTGCATGGAATATGGTTTTCCAGCCCTTCCCTTTCAGTCTGTATATGTCCCTCTTTTCGAGGTGGGTCTTTTCTGGACAACATATATAGGGGTCTTCTTTTTGTATCCATTCAGCCAGTCTTTGTCTTTTGGTTAGGGCATTCAACCTGTTTACATTTAAGGTAATTATTGATAAGTATGATGCCATTGCCATTTACTTTATTGTTTTGGGTTCGGGTTTATACCCCCTTTCTCTGCTTCCTGTCTAGAGAAGATCCTTTAGCATTTGTTGAAGGGCTGATTTGGTGATGCTGAATTCTTTCAGCTGTTGCTTGAGGGGAAAGGCTTTTATTTCTCCTTTATATTTGAATGAGATCTTTGCAGGTACAGTAATCTGGGCTGTAGGCTATTTTTTTTCCTCACTGTTAAGTATGCCCTGTCATTCCCTCCTGGCCTGAAGAGTTTCTATTGAAAGATCTGCTGTTACTGTTGTGGGAATCCCCTTGTGTGTTATTTGCTGTTTTCCCCTTGGGGCTTTTAATATTTGTTCTTTGTCTTTGATTTTTCTTAATTTTATTAATATGTGTCTTGGGGTGTTTTGCCTTGGGTTTTTCCTGTTTGGGACTCTCTGGGTTTCTTGGACTTGGGTGATTATTTCCTTCCCCCATGTTAGGGAACTTTTCAACTTTCATCTCATTAAGTATTTTACCATGGTCTTTCTTTCTGTCTTCTTCTTCTGGGACTCCTATGATTCGAATGTTGGGGCATTTAATACTGCCCCAGAGGGTCTCTGAGATTGTCCTCATTTCTTTAAATTCGTATTCCTTTTTTTCATCTCTGATGCATTTATTTCTAACATTCTATCTTCTATCGCACTTATCCTATTTTCTGCCTCTGTTATTCTACTCTTGGTACCCTCCAGAGTGCTTTGGATCTCATCTATTGCATTATTCCAAATGTATTTACTCTTTTTTATTTCTTCAAGTTACTTGTTAAACCTTTCTTGCATCTTTTCAATCCTTGTCTCCAGGCTATTTATCTATAACTCACTTTTGTTTTCAAGATTTTGGATCATTTTCACTATCATTATTTGAAATTTTTATCAGGTAGTTTCCCCATCTCTCCTCCTATGTTTGGGTTAATGCACATTTATTTATTTATCTCTATGTGAAGAGTTTGCCGAGGCAACCACACGTACGCTTACTAACAAAGTAAGGCAGAGGAAAACGTTGAAATTACAGAGAATGCTGGCTGTTTCCCCACAACAATGCCAGGTCATGACCTAACCCACCTTGAATGCCTACTCCAGCCCCTCTTATTTCATAGAACACCCCTTCCCACAACTATGGCACAGGCTTCCATGGCTGATAAAAATGTTCATGTGCCAGGAGTGGAGCCAACTCAGATCTGGCCTACATCTGAACAAGTTGAGTGCAGCCATTAACAGTGCTTAAGGAAGTGGCATAGTGGGAGTATCTGGAACTCTGATTGATGTGCTAGGACTGTCCCAGTATGCACCCAACCCCATATTCGGCACCGCTTCTTGCTCCAGCACTTCGTTCTTTTGGGGCAAAATTTCCAATGCTAGCAGGAGATACAGCACACATTTAGATGAAAAGGAATCAGCATGGACCTGAACCTCAGGGCTTCTGTAACATTAACTGGATACTCAATCTAACTCCCCAAAAGGCAGGGTTGGCTACTGAGCACAGGAGAAGTCCGGGCTCATATCTGGCACTAGTTCAGGCCCCTGTTTCTCTACCCCCACCTCTCACTAAATTGAGAGTTGCCAATATATAAGAATAAAAATTAATCTAGAGTGTAATATTATAGAAATCGCCCAATAGGAAAAATAAAACATAAACAAGTTAAAAAGGAGAACAGTTTAAGAGATTTCTAGACACCATGAAGTATACTAGCATTCACTTTATTGGGGTCATAGAAGGAAAAGAGAGAGAGAGAAAGGTGTCAAAAATGTATATTTAACATGCGGAAAGGGAAAAACTTGCAACCTATAAGACTCTACCCAGTAAGATTATCATCCAGAATTGGAGAGAAGAACTTCTCAGACAAGCAAAAACTAAGAGCTTATCCATACTAAACAATCTCAGAAGGAAATATTAAAGACTATTCTCTAAGTGGAAAAAGGACTAAAAATATACAGAGAAGGGAAAACTCCCACCAGAACACACAAACACATAGTAAAGGCTGTGGATCAACCAAGTAGATAATCTAGCATAAAAATTAAAAGACAAGTGAATTGCAAATTAAACAATAACTACATTAAATACGCATTACATCAATGGACAGTGTATCCTGGTAGAAAAGCAACCAAAAAAGGTACTCTTAATTTACAGGTTAGAGTAGTTGAACTTAATAGTTACCTACAGCTTTTATTTTTGTTCTTCAGTTACTAAGTTGTCTGACTCTTTTGAAACCCCACGGGCTGTAGCCCTCCAGTCTCCTCTGTCCATGGGATTTCACAGGCAAGTACACTGGAGTTTATTGCATTTCCTTTTCCAGGGGATCTTGCTGACCCTGGGATCAAATCTGCATCTTCTGCGTTACAGGCAGATTTTTACCTCTGAGCCACCTGGCATAGTCTATCCCAAAATAGCAGAATACAAACCTTCAAGTGCATACAAGATATTTTCTCAGGGATGATCAAATGATTGGCCAAAAATCAAGTCTCAACACATTTAAGAAGACAGAAATTATATCAAGCACTTTTCTGGCCACAATGGTACAAAATAAGAAATCAATTACACGAGGGTAATTTGGGACAAACACAAACATATGGAGACGAAACAACATGCTACTAAATACCAATGAGCTAATGAAGAAATAAAAAATTGAATCAGAAAATACTTTGAGACAAATAAAAACACCAACTTTCCAAAATCTATTGGATTTAGCGAAAGCAGTTCTAGGGCAAATTGTATAGTGACAGATGCTTCCCTCAAGGATTGGGGAGAGAAAATGAAATAAACAACTTAACTTACTACATAAATGAAGTAGAAAAAGAAGAATAAGTAAAGCCCAAAATCCACAGAATATAGGCAATAATAAAGATCAGAGAGGACATTAATAAAATTGAGACTTCCCCTTTCCTAAAGTTAAAAAAAAATCAGTTAAGTGAGAAGATAATTTTTGAAAAGGTAAACAAAATAATTAAGACTTTAACCAGCTTCATCAAAAATAAAAAATAGATGACTCAAAAAACAAATGCAAAGGAGACATTCCAGCCAGCATCACAGCAATAGGGAAAAATCATAAGAGGATACTACAAATAGTTATATGCCAAACAGTTGGGCAACGTAGAAGAAAATGACAAATCTCTAGGACCATGCAACCTTTCAAAACTGAATCAGGAAGTAATGCATAATCTGGACAGTTGAAACACTAGTAGTGAAATTGAATTTATAATAAAAAATCTCTTAGTAAAATAAAGTTCAGGACCACACAGCTTCACTGCAAAATATTTACAAACATATACAGAAGAGCTTATAACAAAAATTCTCAAACTATTCCAAAAAATAGAGAAAATATAGTACTCCCAAATTTTTATGAAGCTATAACCTTCCAAAAACCAAAACCAGACAAGGACACCACCAAAAAAGAAAACTCAATGCCAATATTTCTGTTGAATATAGAGGCGAATATTCTTAACAAAATATGAGAGAACCAAATTTAACATCACATTGAAACCATCATATACCATGATCAAGATGGACTTATTCCAGGGGTAAAAGGATGGTTCAATATATGCAATTCAGTCAGTGTGGTACACCATAATTGGAAAGAGAAGGACAAAAATCACATGATCATCTCAACAGATGCTGTAAAACATTTGGCAAAATTCAATATTCACTCATTTCAAAAACTCTCACCATATATGATATAAAGGGAATATATCTGAACATAATGAAAGTGAAAGTGGAAGCCCCACTGTGCCCACTCCAGTACTCTGGCCTAGGGAAATCCATGAACTGTATAGTCCATGTGGTCCTCTGAACATAATAAAGGTGATTTATAACAAACAGAGATGATATCATGTTTGGTGGCAAAAAGCTAAAAGCTATTCCTCTAAATCAGGAAAAAGACACAGATGCGTACTCTTGCCATTTCTAAAACACTAGAAGTACTAGGCACAGCAATCATTCAAAGAACACAAGTAAAAATCATCCAAATTAGAAGGAAGAAGTAAAACTCTCACTACTTGCAGTTGACATGACACGATATACAGAAAGCTAATGGTTCAGTTCAGTTCAGTTCAGTCGCTCAGTCGTGTCTGACTCTTTGCGACCCCATGAATCACATCACACCAGGCCTCCCTGTCCAACACCTACTACCGGAGTTCACACAAACTCATGTCCATCGAGTCAGTGATGCCGTCCAGCCATCTCATTCTCTGTCGTCACCTTCTTCTCCCGCCCACAATACCTCCCAGCATCAGAGTGTTTTCCAGTAAGTCAACTTGTTGCATGAGGTGGCCAAAGTATGGGAGTTTCAGCTTGCAAAAAGATGATTAAACAAATGAAATCAAAGTGAATTAAAACCTTAAATGAAAGAGTGGAAATTATGAAACCCCTAGAAGAAAATATATGCAGAACACTTTTTGACATAATTCATAGCAACATTCTTTTCATCTGTCTCCTAAGGCAAAGGAAGCAAACAAAGACAATGAGATCTCATTAACTTAAAAGCTTTTCCACAACAAACAAAAACACTCACAAAATGAAAAGACAAACTACTGAATGGGAGTAAGTATTTGCAAATGATATGACTGTAAGGGGTTAATATCTAAACAATCTAAACAGATTATTCAACTCGATGTTAGAAACAAACAAACAAAAAAAAAAAATGGGAAGATCTGATTTTCTCCAAAGAAGATATACAGATGGCACATGAGAAAATTCTGAACATCATTAACTGTCAGTGAAATTAAACCCAAAATCACAGGGAGATATCACCTCACACTCATCAGAATGTCTATCATCAAATCAAAGAGTCTGAAAATAACAAATGTTGACAAGGATGTGGAGAAAGGGAAGCCCTTGTACTTAATTGGCGGGAATGTAAATTTGTGCAGTCGCTATGGAAAACATCATGAAAGATTCTCAAAAAACTGGAAAAAGAACTACCAATTGACCCAGCAATTCTACTTCGAGGTATATAACAGAAGACAAGAACATTAATTTGAAAAGATACATGAATTCCAATATATATTACAGCCTTATTTATAATAGAAAAGATATGGAAGGAACCAGTGAACAAAGCACACATGGTTCCTCTCTTCAAAGCACTCGAATGGACTATCGGATTAGCAAGCATTTGAAGACTATAATAATCCTTAGAAATAATGGCAGATACATGTTCGCAGAGATGGAAAAATTCTTCCAGCATATTTTATAGAAAAGGAAGACTACTATAGTGCATATAGTTTGATTCAATTTCTATAAATTAAAAAAAAAACACTGATGTTTATATGCTCATCCAAATATATGTGTATTGTATATTCTACCATTATATAACACATATATATGTAATAAACATTTAGGTAGTAAACAAAGACAAAATATTAATAGTATATATGTTTCTATTGACATACTTATTGGTGTCCTCTAATTTCATTTTTATACCTTTTGAATTTCCAGCATCCTGCTCTGTTATACTGTGAATATAATAAGAATCACTGTGATATTAAGGCTTGTCAAACTAGTTCTCAAGGTGGGCTGTCCTTCACATTCTTGTTGCGTTTGAAATATTAGCTATACTATATGCGGCACATGGGATCAAGTGACAGCTGTTGGAGGGGCATAAATAAGCACTACTGACAGGCATGCCTGGGAATACAATGAAAAAAATGATGTACAAAATTTAAACAAGCATGTGAAATCAAAATCTGAGGTTGGAAAGGAGTCAATCAAAACGATTCCAGCACACTGGACTCAAAGTATCCTTATGTAACAGAGCAGCATGAGCACTGCCCTTAGCAGGTAGACATTGCTGTGCCTTATTATTCCACATCCTGTTACTAAGCAACAAGCCTTGCTCAGCAATTGGGCAGTGCATCCCTGGGCCCCGCCAATAAGCACCCAACTATCAATAAGGTACCTACTGGTACATCTCCTCCTCCGCTATTGGTCAGCTACACAGTGGGCGTTACATGATGATAACGGTCAATGAGGGACCATTCGGGAAGTGATTCAGTCAAGGGTCTGTGGTGCCGTAGTCATGTGAATCTTGCCTTTGGGAACCTTACTTTTTTTTTTCTTTTCTTTTAAATAGGAATGCATTTCTTGTAGATGGGGCAAGTTTAGTTCCCGTACTGAATATGAAAGTTGAAATGTCCTGAACAATAATCATGGAGGAGACATTTAAGACTTTCTTTGTTCTGATGTGTAATCTTATTGAGATGGTGTATTGACCCTGGGCAACAGACTGTGAATTCACCAAACCTTGGGGTCTCTAAAGTTCATTGGAGTAGAAAAACATAAAACATGTTCTTAATTACCTTTTTCCATGTTAAGTGCTTGCTCTTAAGTTCCTTAAGCCCCTCAAGAACCCTCAATAGGAAGAGGGAGGTCTAGAGATGAAGTGACTAGATGACAAGGAAGTGCTGAAATGGGATGAAAAGTGTTCGTACAGGGATGGAGGTGGCAGGAGTGTTGAAGGGAGACATGGAAGTCAAAGAATAAAGGGCACTGAAGGAACGTCTGAAGGTCATGAGTGGAAACACCATGCCCCTGAATCACCACTACCCAGAATCTGACACACAGAGTTGTCTGCAGTGGGCAAGTAGTATCATGGCCTCCATCTTCATTCACTAGCCCATGTTGATGGGCAAAGTGGTACATTGTGATACCTAAGACCCCAAGGCCACCATTGGCTGGGGGAGTGCCCACCTGACCAATCAGATTGAAGGGTGTGGATCCTCATTGTCCTGAGAAGGTATATATAGAGGGGGTCAGAGGCAGAGATTCTGGGTTAGGCTACTTCCTGGGATCATCATGACTATGGGAACCAGGAAGCCACAGAAGCCAAGAAGAGTTGCAATGCGATTTGCTTCAAGGATGAAGGGAAGAATGACGACCCGTTATCAACGGAGATAGAGAAGCAGTGTGAAGGTAAGATGACTCCATCTATGCTCCCCATGTTCTCCATTGACTTTGCTGCACAAGACCTCTACGCCCCCCTTGCCTGGCACAAAAGACCTCATCTGCTGACATCCCTTTTTCATGAAATCTCACTTCCAACTCAGTTGTTATACTCTTTCCTCAAAACTAATACCCTTCTCTTCTCTTTCCAGGTGCAAAATATGACCAGGAGACTCAGAAGACCTCTTCAAGAGACTTTGAGAAAGAAAATCTGATCATATTCCACTCAGACGATGAAGGTGAAGAAAACAAGTAAACAAAATTGGTTTTTCTGTTCCTCTGCACGTAAGACACTGAATCGGTGCCGAAAAATGTACCAAACTATGAGGCAGAGTCCAAGAATAAGGCAGAATGGAAAGAGAAGATAAGTTCAGCCACCCCAGAATGAAAGACCATGGAGAAGTACAACCTGGGCAACCAGTAACTGAATACCAAAGGTCAGACAGTTTAGAATTGTTTCTCCAGAGGTCTGCTTTCTTACAAATGGCCCACCAGGAAAAGACTGACTCTCACACTAACATACTAAACGAATGGCTGCCATGAAAATAAATATCAAATGGAGAATAGATGTTATGTGTGTGTGTGTGTGTGTGTGTGTGTGTGTGTGAATTTTCTGATGGGAAGTGAGGGGAGGGAGAGAAGAGGTGGGCACCTGAATGGGGAGGGGTGTGGAGTTCTGGGAGATTGAAGAACAGACCATAAGGCCCCCAGTTAACCAGAGAGTAGAGGTCTGGACTGGGTCAGGAGTCTGCATTGAAGATGGATAACCTTGCTTAACAATTGATCTCAGCGACAAGGATTAGCGGTGCAGTGTTACTGCCTTTGTTTGGGGTGTGGAATGACATTAGGATCTAGATTGCCAGAACCCAGATGAGGAGAGGGTTCAACCTGGGGATGGTGAATGTCATACTTCCTCTGAGAAAAGCAGGCAGAAATCACCTCCTGGCCACCCACGTCATAAAGGGCTTTGTTGCATCACTTGCCTATGCTGTCAGCTAAAGGTGCTCAGAAGGCAAAATGCTGATACAACAAAAACCCACAGCTAGCACTCCCAAAGATTAAAATAATGTTTGGAGGGAACAGACCAAATATCAATTAGGCCAACGTTATCCTAAGAAATTGGTGGGAACGTTGTGTTCCCAAGAAGAGGGCAGTGGATGTGGCCCAATCCCGGTGCATATGACCAGCAAGATACCCACGGACAGATAATGTTTTGGTGGTGGGGATCACCATGAAGTTTGTGGGATCTCAGTTCCCTGTCCAGGGATTGAAAACGTTTGTGTTTCCTTGTTAATTTTCTGTTTAGTCGATCTATCCTTATGTGTGAGTGGGGCATTAAAGTTTCCCACTCTTATTGTGTTATTGTTAATTTCCCCTTTCATAATTATTACATTTGTCTTACATATTGCGGTGCTCCTGTGTTGGATGCATATATATTTATAAATGTTATGTCTTCTTCCTGGATTGATCCTTTGATCATCATGTAGTGTCCTTGTCTCTTTTCACAGCCTTTGTTTTCAAGTCTATTTTATCTGTTATGAGTATTGCTACTCCTGCTTTCTTTTGGTCTCTATTTGCGTGGAATATGTTTTTCCAGCCCTTCCCTTTTAGTCTGTATGTGTCCCTCATTTCGAGGTGGGTCTCTTGTAGACAACATATATAGGGGTCCTGTTAGTGTATCCATTCAGCCAGGATTTGTCTTTCAGTTGGGGCATTCAAACCATTTACATTTAAGGTAATTATTGATAAGTATGATCCCGTTGCCATTTGCTTTATTGTTTTCGGTTAGGGTTTATACCCCCTTTCTATGCTTTCTGTCTAGAGAAGGTCGTTTGGCATTTGTTGGAGAGCTGGTTTGGTGATGCTGAATTCTGTCAGCTTTTGTTTTGTGTAAAGCTTTTGATTTCTCCTTCATTTTTGAATGAGATCCGTGCTTGGTACAGTAATCTGGGCTGTAGGCTATTCTCTGTCATCACTGTAAGAATGCCCTGCCAGTCCCTCCAGGCCTGAAGAGTTTCTATTGAAAGATAGGTGTTATCCTTGTGGGAATCAACTTGTGTGTTATTTTCTCTTTTTCCCTTGCTGCTTTAAGTATTTGTTCTTTGTCTTTGATCTTTGTTAATTTTATTAATTTGTGTCCTGGGGTTTTCCTGTTTGGGACTCTCTGGGTTTCTTGGACTTGGGTGATTATTTCCTTCCCATTTTAGGGAATTTTACAACTATTATCTCCTCAAGTATTTTCCCATGGTTTTTCTTTTTGTCTTCCTCTTCTGGGACTTCTATGATTCGAATATTGGGGTGTTTAACATTGTCCCAGAGGTCTCTGGGATTGTCCCCACTTCTTTTAATTTGTTTTTCTTTTTTCCTCTTGTTTCATGTATTTCTACCTTTCTATCTTCTATCTCACTTATGCTATCTTCTGCCTCTCTTTTTCTACCGTTGGTTCCCTCTAGAGTGTTTTGGTTCTCATCTATTGCATTATTCCTTATGTATTGACTCTTATGTATTGAAATAGATGGAAAAACAGTGGAAATAGTGTCAGACTTTATTTTTTTTGGGCTCCAAAATCACTTCAGATGCTGATTGCAGCCAGGAAATTAAAAGACGCTTACTCCTTGGAAGGAAAGTTATGATCAACCTTGATAATATATTAAAAAGCAGAGACATTACTTTGCCAACCAAGGTCCGTCTAGTCAAGGCTATGGTTTTTCCCGTGGTCATGTATGGATGTGAGAGTTGGACTGTGAAGAAACCTGATCGCCGAAGAATTGATGCTTTTGAACTGTGGTGTTGGAGAAGACTTTTGAGAGTCCCTTGTACTACAAGGAGATCCAACCAGTCCATTCTAAGGGATATCGATCCTGGGTGTTCATTGGAAGGACTGATGCTAAAGCTGAAACTGCAATACTTTGGCCACCTCATGCGATGAGTTGACTCACTGGAAAAGACTCTGATGCTGGGAAGGGTTGGGGGCGGGGGGAGAAGGGGACGATGGAGAATGAGATGGCTGGATGGTATCACTGACTCTGTGGACATGAGTTTGAGTGTACTCCGGGAGTTGGTGATGGACAGGGAGGCCTGGCGGTCTGTGATTCATGGGGTCACGGAGAGTCGGACACGACTGAGTGACTGAACTGAACTGAACTGATTGACTCTTTTTTATCTCTTCTAGGTGCTTGTTAAACATTTTTTCCATCTTTTTGATCCTTGTTTCCAGGCTATTTATCTGTAACTCCATTTTGTTTTCAATATTTTGGATCGTTTTCACTATCATTCAGAATTCTTTATCAGATAGATTCCCTATCTCTTCCTATTTTGTTTGGGTAGGTGGGCTTTATTTATTTATCTCTATGTGAAGAGTTTGTGGAGGCAACCACACGTTTGCTTACTCACAAAGCAAGGTAGAGGATACATGTTGAAATTACACAGGATGCTGGCTGTTTCCCCATGACAATGCCAGGTCATGACCTAACCCACTCTGAATGCCTACTCCAGCCCCTCTTATTTCATAGAACACCTCTTCCCACAACTATGGCAAAAGCTTCCATGGCTGAGAAGAATATACAGGTGCCAGAATGGAGCCAACTCAGATCTGGCGTACATCTGAACAAGTTGAGAGCAGCCATTACCAGTGCTTATGGAGGTGGCAAAGTGGGAGTATCTGGAACTCTGACTGGTGTGCTGGGACTGTCCTAGTATCACCCAAGCCCATATTGGACACCCCTTCTTGCTCTAGCACTTCGTTCTTTTGGGGCAAATTTTCTAATGCTGGCAGGGAATACAGCACACACTTACATGAAATGGAATCACTATGGACCTGAAATTCAGGGCTTCTGTGCCATCAACTGGAAACTCAACCTAACTCCACAATAGGAAGATTTGGCTACTGAGCACAGGAGAAATCCGGGCTCAAACCTGGCACTGGTTCAGGCCCCTCTAGCCCCACCTCTCATCAAAGTGAGAGTTGCCAATACACAGGAATCAAAATTAAATTTAACGTAAAATAATGGAAATCGCTCACTAGCGAAGAGATTAGGAAAATCAAGTTAAAAAGGAGAACAGTTTAAGAGACTTCTAGACAACATCAAGTATTCTAACATTCACTTTATTGGGGTCGTAGAAGGAAAAGAGAGAGAGAAAGGTGTCAAAAATGTATATTAAACATGCTGAAAGGGAAAAACTTGCAACCTATAATAATCTACCCCAGCAAGATTATCATCCAGAATTGGAGAGAAGAACTTCTCATACAAGCAAAAACTAAGAGGATATCCATACTAAACCAACTCGGAAAGAAATATTAAAGAGTCTTCTCCAAGTGGAAAAAGAAGTAAAAATCTAAAGAGAAGGGAAAAACACCCACCAGTACACACAAACATAAAGTAAAGGCTGTGGATGAACCAAGTAGATAATCTAGTATGAAAATAAAAAGACTAGTGTATTGCCAATTAAAAAATAACTACATTAAAAACCCTATTACATCAATGGACAGAGCATCCTGATAGAAAATCAATAAGAAAACTGTAGTCTTAAATTACAGATTAGAGTAGTTTAGCTTAATAGATACCTAGAGCATTTGTTTTTCTTCAGTTACTAAGTTGTCTGACCCTTTTGAAACCCCATGGGCTGTAGCCCTCCAGGCTCCTCTGTCCATTGGATTTCCCAGGCAAGAACACTAAAGTTTATTGCATTTCTTGTTCCAGGAGATCTTGCTGACCCAGGGATCAAATCTGCATCTTCTGTGTTGCAGGCAGATTCTTTACCTCTGAGCCACCTAGCATAGTCTTTCCCAAAATAGCAGAACACACACTGCAAAAGCAGTTCTATTGGAAATTGTATAATGACAGATGCTTCCCACAAGGCGGGGGGAGAAACTGAAATAAATAACTAAAATTACTCTATAAATGAAGTAGAAAAAGAAGAATAAATGAAGCCCCAAATCTTCAGAATGAAGGCAATAATAAAGATCAGAAAGGACATTAATAAAATTGAGGCTTCCCCTTTCCTAAAGTAAAAAAAAAAATATTCAGTTAAATGAAAAGACATTTTTTGAAAAGATAAACAAAATAATTAAGTCTTTAGCCAGGTTCATCAAAAGTAAAAGACAGATGCCACAAACAAACAAACGCAAAGGAGAAAGACATTATAGCCAACATCACAGCAATAGGGAAAAATTATAAGAGAATACTACAAATAGTTATATGCAAAACAATTGCACAACCTAGAAGAAACTGACAAATCTTTCGACCATACAACTTTTCTCAATCTGAATCAGGAAGGAATGTATAATCTGAATAGTTGAAACACTAGTAATGAAATTGAATTTATAATAAAAAATATCTCAGTAAAATAAAGTTCAGGACCACACAGCTTTACAGCAGGATATTTACAAGCATATACAGAAGAGCTTATAAAAACATTCTCAAACTATTCCAAAATATTGAGAAAATGGAGTATTCCCAAATTTTTTTGAAACTATTATTTTCCTAACACCAAAACCAGACAAAGACACCACCAAAAAAGAAAACTCAATATCAATATTTCTGTTGAATATAGATGTGAATCTTCTTAACAAAATATAAGAGAACCAAATTCAACATCACATTGAATCCATCATATACCATTATCAAGATGGACTTATTCTAGGGGTACAAGGATGATTCAATATCTGCAAATGAGTTAGGGTGGTACACTATATTAGGAAAGAGAAGGACAAAAATCACATGATCATCTCAAAAGATGCTGTAAAAGCATTTGTCAAAATACAATATTCATTCATTTCAAAAATTCTCACCATACTTGATGTGGAGGGAATATATCTGAACATAATGAAAGTGAAAGTGGAAGTCGCACTGTGCCCAGTCCAGTACTCTGGCAGAGAAAATTCCAAGAACTGCATAGTCCATACGGTCATCTGAATATAATAAAGTGATTTATGACAAACAGAGATGATATTCTATTCAGTGGCAAAAAGCTGAAAGCTATCCCTCTAAATCAGGAATAAGACACAGATGCCCACTCTTGCCACTTCTAAAACACTAGAAGTACTAGGCACAGCAATCATTCAAAGAAAATAAATAAAAGTCATCCAAATTGGATGGAAGAAGTAAAACTGTCACTACTTGCAGTTGATATGATACTATATACAGAAAGATATCATTTCAGTTCAGTTTCGTTCATTCTCTCAGTCCTGTCCGAATCATTGTGACCCCATGAATCACAGCACGACAGGCTTCCCTGTCCAACAACAACACCCAGAGTTCACTCAATCTCATGTCCATTGAGGCAGTGATGCCATCCAGCCATCTCATTCTCTGTGGTCCCCTTCTCCTCCCACCCCCAACCCCTCCCAGCATCAGAGTGTTTTCCAGTGAGTCAACTCGTCGCATGACGTGACCAAAGTATGGGAGTTTCAGCTTACAAAAAACTGATTAAACAATTGAAATCAAGGTGAAATAAAACCCTAAATGAAAGATTGGAAAGTATGAAAACCCTAGAAGAAAATGTAGGCAGAACACTCCTTGACATAATTCATAGCAAAATTTTTTACACTACTGTCTCCTAAGGCAAAGGAAGCAAAGGAAAAAAATGAGATCTAATTAAACTGAAAAGCTTTTGCACAGCAAACAAAAACACTGAGAAAATGAAAAGACAACCGACTGATTGGGAGTACGTTTTTCCAAATGATATGAATAAAAGTGGTTAATATCCAAATTTTCAAAACAGATTATTCAACTCTATATTAAAAAAAAAAAAACAATGGGAAGATCTGATTTTCTACAAAGGTATACAGATGGCATATGAAAAAATGCTGAACATCACTGTCAGAAATATTAAACACAAAATCACAAGGAGATATCACCTCACACTCATCAGAATGGCTATCATCAAATCAAAATGTCTGAAAATAACAAATGTTGACAAGGATGTGGCAAAAGGGAAGCCCTTGTACTTAATTGGTGGGAATGTAAATTTGTGCAGTCACTATGGAAAACATCATGAAAGTTTCTCAAAAAACTAAAAATAGAACTACCAATTGACCCAGCAATTCCACCCCTAGGTATATATCAGAAGACAATGAACACTAATTTGAAAAGATACATGAATTCCAATGTGTATTACAGCCTTATTTACAACAGAAAAGATATGGAAGCAACCTGTGAACACAGCACACATGGTTCCTCTCTTCAAAGCACTCACATGGAGTATGGCATAAGCAAGCATTTGAACACCATAGTATTCCTTAGAAATAATGGCTGATATATGTTTGTCCAGATGGAAAAACTCTTCCAGCATATTTTATAGAACAGGAAGGCCACAATAGTGCATACAGCTTGATTCAATTTCTATAAATTAAAAGAAATTCACTGATATATATATGCTCATCCAAATAGATGGGTTTTATGTATTCTAGCCGGAGAAGGCAATGGCAAGCCACTCCAGTACTCTTGCCTAGAAAATCCCATGGACGGAGGAGCCTGGTAGGCTGCAGTCCATGGGGTCACTAAGAGTCAGTCACGACTGAGTGACTTCACTTTTCACTTTCACATATTGGAGAAGGAAATTGCAACCCACTCCAGTGTTCTTGCCTGGAGAATCCCAGGGATGGGTGAGCCTAGTGGGCTGCCATCTATGGGGTCACACTGAGTCAGACATGACTGAAGCGACTTAGCAGCAGCAGCAGCATGTATTCTAGCATTATATAACACATACAATATATATGTTATAAATATTTAGGTAGAATAACAAAGACAAAATATTAACAGTATACATATTTCTATTGACATACTTATTGGTGTCCTCTAATTTCATTTTTATACCTTTTGAATTTCCATCATTCTGCCTTGTTATACTGTGAATAGAATAAAAATCACCATGATGCTAAGGTTTGTCAAAGTAGATCTCAAGGTGGGCTGGCTTTCCCATTCTTGTTGGGTTTGAAATATTAGCTATACAATATGCGGCACATGGGATCAAGTGGCAGCTGATGGAGAGGCATATAGATAAGCACTGCTGACAGGCATGCCTGGGAATACAATGAAAAGAATGATGTACAAAAGTTAAACAAGCATGTGAAATCATAACCTGGTTGGAAAGGAGTCAATCAAAAAGATTCCAGCACACTGGACCCAAAGTATCCTTATGTAACAGAGCAGCATGAGCACAACCCTTAGCAGGTAGCCATTGTTGTGCCTTACTACTCCACATCCTGTTACTAAGCAACAGGTCTTGCTCAGCAATTGGACAGCGCATCCCTGGGCTCCGCCCACAAGCTACCAACTCTCAATGAGGTACCTACTGGTACGTCTCCTGCTCAGTTCTTGGTCAGCTATACATTGGGCCCTACCTGATGATAACTGTCAATCAGGGACCATTGGGGAAGTGATTCAGTCAAGAGTCCGGGGTGCAGTGGTCATGTGACTCTTGACTTTTGACACTATTTTTTTAAAGCAGGAATTTATTTCTGGCAGATAGGGCAAGTTGAGTTTCCCTACTCAATATGAGAGTTGAAGTTTCCCCAACAATATTAGTGGAGGAGACACTGAACACTTTCTTTGCTCTGATGTATAATCTTATGGAGATGGTGTATTGACCTTGGGGCAACAGAATGAGTATTCACCAAATCTTGGGGTCTCTAAAGCTCATTGGAGTAGAAAAAACATAAAATATGTTCTTAATTACCTTTTTCCATGTTAAGTGCTTGCTCTTCAGTTCCTTAAGCCCCTCAAGTACCCCCAATAAGAAGAGGGTGGTCTAGAGATGAAGTGGATAGAGGAATCTGATGTGCTGAAATGGAATGAAACGTGTTCATACAGGGATGGAGGAGGCAGGAGTCTTGAAGGGAGACATATAAGTCAAAGAACAAAGGGAACTGAGGGAAAGTCTGAAGGTCATGAGTAAAACACCATGCCCCTGAATCACCACTCCCCACGATCAGACACACAGACGTGTCAGTAGTGGGTAAGTTGTATCATGTCCTCCCTCAGCCTCCACTAGCCCATGTTGATGGGGAAAGTGGTACATTATGATGTCTAAGACCCCAAGACCACAATTGGCTGGGGGAGTGCCTAGCTGACCAATCAGATTGAAGGGTGTGGATCATCATTATCCTGAGAAGGTATATATACGGGGTCAGAGGCAGAGATTCTGGGTTAGACCACTTCATGGAATCAACATGTCTAAGGGAACCAGGAAGCCACAGAATCCAAGAAGAGTTGCAACACGGTTTCCTTCAAGGATGAAAGGAAGAAAGACGACCCCTTGTCAGCGGAGATACAGAGGAAGTGTGAAGGTATGATGACTCCATCTATGCTCCCCATGTTCGCCGTTGACTTTGCTGCCGAAGACCTCTACACTGTCCTTGCCTGGCACAAAAGCCCTCATCAGCCCACATCCCTTTTTCATGAAATCTCCCTTACAACTCAGTTGTTATACTCTTTCCTTAAAGCTAACACCTTTCTCTTTTTTTTCCAGGCACGAAATATGACCATGAGTGTCAGAAGACCTCTACAGGGGACTTTGAGAAAGAAAATCCGATCATATGCCACTCAGTCGAAGAAGGTGAAGTAAACAAGAAAACCAAACTGGTTTTTCTGTTCCTCTGCACGTAAGACACTGAATCAACAATGAAAAAGGTACCAAAATATGAGGCAGAGTCCAAGAAGGAGGCAGAATCGAAAGAGATCAGCTCAGCCGCCCCAGAATAAGAGACATTGGAGAAATACAACGTGGGCAGCCAGTAACTGAATACCAAATGTCAGACAGTTTAGAATTGTTTCTCCAGAGGTGTGCTTTCTTACAAATGGCCAACCAGGAACGACTAACTCTCACACTAACATAGAAAACTGATGGCTGCCATTAAAATAAATATCAAATGGTGAAAAGATGATATTTCTGTGTGTGCGTGTATTTTCTGATGGGAAGGAAGGGGAGGGAGAGAAGAGGTGGGCACCTGAATGTGGAGGGGTGTGGCATCCCGGGAGATTGGGGACAGACCCTCAGGCCTCCAGTTAACCAGAGAGTGGAAGTCTGGACTGGGTCAGGAGTCTGCACTGAAGATGAATAACCCTTCTTAACAATTGATCTCAGCGGCCAGGATTAGTGGTGTGGTGTTACTGCCTTTGTTTCAGGTGTGGAATGACATTAGGGTCTAGATTGCCAGAACCCAGATGGGAAGAGGGTTCAACACTGGGACGGTGAATGTCATACTTCCCCTGAGAAAAGCAGGCAGAAATCATCTCCTGGCCACCTACGTCATAAAGGGCTTTGTTGCGTCACTCACCTATGTTGTCAGCTAAAGGTGCTCAGGAGGCACAAAATGTTGATACAACAAAAACCCACAGCTAGCACTCCCAAAGATTAAAATAATGTTTGGAGGGAACAGACCAAATATCAACTGGCCACTGTTATCCTAAGAAATTGGTGGGAGCAGTGTGTTCCCAAGGGCAGGAGAGTGGAGGTGGCCCAATCCCAGTGCATATGACAAACAGGATCACCACAGACAGATAATTTTTTGGGGGGGGCACCATGCGTTTGTGGGATCTTAGTTCCCTGACCGGGGATTGAAAATGCTTGTATTTCCTTGTTAATTTTATGTTTAGTCGATCTATCCATAGGTGTGAGTGGGGTATTAAATCTCCCACTCTTATTGTCTTTTTGTTAATTTCCCATTTCATAATTATTAACATTTGTCTTTCATATTGCGGTGCTCCTGTGTTGAGTGCATATATATATTTATATCTTCTTTTTGGATTGATCCTTTGATCATCATGTAGTGTCCTTCTTTGTCTCTTTTCACAGTCTTTGTTTTAAAGTCTATTTTATCTGATCTGAGTATTGCTATTCCTGCTTTCTTTTGGTCTCTATTTGCGTGGAATATGTTTTTCCAGCCCTTCGCTTTCAGTCTGTATGTGTCCCTCATTTCGAGGTGGGTTACTGGTAGACAACATATATAGGGGTCTTATTTTTTTATCCATTCTGCCAGTCTTTGTCTTTTGGTTGGGGCATTCAACCCATTTACAGTTAAAGTAATTATTGTTAAGTATGATCCCGTTGCCAGTTGGTTTATTCTTTTGGGTTCGGATTTGTACCCCCTTTCTGTGCTTCCTGTCTTGAGCGGGTCCTTTAGCATTTGTTGGAGAGTTGGTTTGGTGATGCTTAATTCTCTCAGCTGTTGCTTGTGTGTAAAGCTTTGGATTTCTCATTCATACTTGAATGTGATCCTTGCTGGGAACAGTAATCTAGTTTCTAGGCTATTTTCTTACATCACTGTAAGTATGTCAGTCCATTCCCTACTGACCTGAAGAGTGTCAATTGAAAGATCTGCTGTTATACTTGTGGGAATCCCCTTGTGTATTATTTGCTCTTTTTCCCTTGCTTTTAATATTTGTACTTTGTCTTTGATCTTTGTTAATTTTATTAATTTTTGTCTTGCGGTGTTTTGCCTTGGGTTTTTCCATTTGGGACTCTCTGGGTTTCTTGTCAATTAGATCTCTGGTACCTCTGCCTTTTCTAAAACCTGCTTGAATATCTGGGAGTTCATGGTTCACATATTGCTGAAGCCTGGCTTGGAGAATTTTGAGCTTGAATTTGCTAGCGTGTGAGATGAGTGCAACTGTCTGTTGTTTGAGCATTCTTTGGCATTGTCTTTCTTTGGGATTGGAATGAAGACTGATCTTTTCCAGTCCTCTGGCCACTGCTGAGTTTTCCATATCTGCTGGTATATTGAGTGCAGCACTTTCACAGCATCATCTTTCAAGATTTGAAATAGCTCAACTGGAATACGATCACCTCCACTAGCTTTGTTCGTTCAGTTCAGTTCAGTTCAGTCGCTCAGTCATGTCCGACTCTTAGCGACGCCATGAACCACAACACAAAAGGCCTCCATGTCCATCACCAACACCCGGAGTTCACTCAAACTCATGTCCATCATGTCGGTGATACCATCCAGCCACCTCATTCTCTGTCGTCCCCGTCTCATCCTACTCCCAATCGCTCCCAGCATCAGAGTCTTTCCAGTGAGTCAACTCGTCGCATGAGGTGGCCAAAGTATTGGAGTTTCAGCTTTAGCATCAGTCCTTCAAATGAACACTCAGGATTGATCTCCTCTAGAATGGACTGGTTGGATCTCCTTGCAGTCCAAGAGACTCTCAAGAGTCTTCTCCAGCACCACAGTTCAAAAGCATCAATTCTTCAGCGATCAGCTTTCTTCACAGTCCAACTCTCACATCCATACATGACCATGGGAAAAACCATAGCCTTGACAGACGGACCTTGATTGTCAAAGCAATGTCTCTGCTTTTTAATATACTATCTAGGCTGGTCATAACTTTCCTTCCAAGGAGTAAGCGTCTTTTAATTTCATGACTGCAATCAACATCTGCAGTGATTTTGGAGCACAAAAAAACAAAGTCTGACACGGTTTCCACTGTTTCCCCATTTATTTCCCAAGAAGTGATGGGACCAGATGCCATGATCTTCTTTTTCTGAATGTTGAGCTTCAAGCCAACCTTTTCACTCTCCTCTTTCACTTGCATCAAGAGGCCTTTGAGTTACTCTTCAATTTCTGTCATCTGCATATCTGAGGTTATTGATATTTCTCCCGGCAATCTTGATTCCAGCTTGTGCTTCTTCCGGCCCAGCGTTCCTCATGATGTACTCTGCATATAAGTTAAATAAGTAGTGTGACAATATACAACCTTGATGTACTCCTTTTCCTATTTGGAACCAATCTGTTGTCCCATGTCCAGTTCTAACTCTTGCTTCCTGACCTGCATACAGGTTTCTCAAGAGGCAGGTCAGGTGGTCTGGGATTCCCATCTCTTTCAGAATTTTCCACAGTTTATTGTGATCCACACAGCCAAAGGCCTTGGCATAGTCAATGAAGCAGAATTAGATGTTTTTCTGGAACTCTCTTGCTTTCTCCATAATCCAGTGAATGTTGGCAATTTGATCTCTGCCTTTTCTAAAACCTGCTTGAACATCTGTAAGTTCACGATTCACATGTTGCTGAAGCCTAGCTTGCAGAATTTTGAGCATGACTTTACTAGCGTGTGAGATGAGTGCAATTGTGCGGTAGTTTGAGTATTCTTTGGCATTCTCTTTCTTTGGGATTGGAATGAAGACTGACCTTTTCCAGTCCTGTGGCCATTGCTGGGTTTTCCAAATTTGCTGGCATATTGAGTGCAGCACTTTCACAGCATCATCTTTCAGAATTTGAAATAGCTCAATTGGAATTCCATCACCTCCACTAGCTTTGTTTGTAGTGATGCTCTCTAAGGCCCACTTGACTTCACATTCCAAAATGTCTGGTTTCATGTGAGTGATCGCGCCATCGTGATTATCTTTGTCGTGAAGATCTTTTTTGTACAGTTCTTCTGTGTGTTCTTGCCACCTCTTCTTAATATCTTCTGCTTCTGTTAGGTCCATAACATTTATGTCCTTTATCGAGCCCATTTTTGCATGAAATGTTCCCTTGATATCTCTAATTTTCTTGAAAAGATCTCTTGTTTTTCCTATTCTGTTGTTTTCCTCTATTTCTTTGCATTGATCACTGAGGAAGGCTTTCTTATCTCTCCTTGTTATTCTTTGGAACTCTGCATTCAGATGCTTATATCTTTCCTTTTTTCCTTTACTTTTCGCTTCTCTTCTTTTCACGGCTATTTGTAAAGCCTCTTCAGACAGCCATTTTGCTTTTTTGCATTTCTTTTCCATGGGGATGGTCTTGGTCCCTGTCTCCTCTGCAATGTCACAAACCTCTGTCCATAGGTCATCAAGCACACTATCTATCAGATCTAGACCCTTAAATCTATTTCTTACTTCCACTGTATAATCATAAGGGATTTGATTTAGGTCATATCTGAATGGTCTAGTGGTTTTCCCTACTTTCTTCAATTTAAGTCTGAAGTTGGCAATAAGGAGTTCATGATCTGAGCCACAGTCAGCTACTGTTCTTGCTTTTGCTAACTGTATAGAGCTTCTCAATTTTTGGCTGCAAAGAATATAATCAATCCGATTTCAGTGTTGACCATCTGGTGATGTCCATGTGTAGAGTCTTCTCTTTTGTTGTTGGAAGAGGGTGTTTGCTATGACCAGTGCGTTCTCTTGGCAAAACTCTATTAGCTTTTGCCCTGCTTCATTCCGTGCTCCAAGGCCAAATTTGCCTGTTACTCCAGGTGTTTCTTGACTTCCTACTTCTGCATTTCAGTCCCCTATAATGAAAAGGACATCTTTTTTGGGTGTTAGTTCTAAAAGGTCTTGAGGAACCTGTATGCAGATCAGGAAGCAACAGTCAGAACTGTACATGGAACAACAGACTGGTTCCAAATAGGAAAAGGAGTACGTCAAGGCTGTATATTGTCACCCTGCTTATTTAACTTCTATGCAGAGTACATCATGAGGAACGCTGGGCTGGAAGAAGCACAAGCTGGAGTCAAGATTGCTGGGAGAAATATCAATAACCTCAGATATGCAGATGACACCACCCTTATGGCAGAAAGTGAAGAGGAACTCAAAGCCTCTTGATGAAAGTGAAAGAGGAGAGTGAAAAGGTTGGCTTGAAGCTCAACATTCAGAAAACGAAGATCATGGCATCTGGTCCCATCACTTCATGGGAGATAGATGGATAAACAGTGGAAAGTGTCAGATTTTATTTTGGGGGGCTCCCAAATCACTGCAGATGCTGACTAAAGCCATGAAGTTAAAAGACACTTACTCCTTGGAAGGAAAGTTATGACCAACCTAGATACTATATTAAAAAGGAGACATTACTTTGCCAACCAAGGTCCGTCTAGTCAAGGCTATGTTTTTTCCCGTGGTCATGTATGGGTGTGAGAGTTGGACTGTGAAGAAAGCTCATCGTCAAAGAATTGATGCTTTGAACTGTGGTGCAGGAGACGTTTCTTGAGAGTCCCTTTGACTGCAAGGAGATCCACCCAGTCCATTCTAGAAGTCAATCCTGGGTGTTCATTGGAAGGACTGATGCTGAAACTGAAACTCCAATACTTTGGCCACCTCATGCGACGAGTTGACTCTTTGGAAAAGACTCTGATGCTGGGAAGGATTGGGGGCGAAAGGAGACGGGGATCACAGAGAATGAGATGGCTGGATGGCATCACCGTCTCGATGGACATGAGTTTGAGTGAACTCCGGGAGCTGGTGATGGACAGCGAGGCCTGGTATGCTGTGATTCATGGGGTCGCAAAGAGTCGGACAGGACTGAGCGACAGAACTAAACTGATAACAAAAGGAAATGATATCATATTCAGTGGCAAAAACTGAAAGCTCTCCGTCTCAATCACAATACAGATGTCCATTCTTACCACTTCTAAAACACTAGAAGTAATAGGAAAAGAAATCATTCAAAGAAAAGAAATAAAAGTCATCCAAATTGGAAGGAAGAAGTAAAAGTGTCACTACTTGCAGTTGATATGATACTATATACAGAAGGCTATCAGTTAAGTTCAATTCAGTTCAGTCACTCAGCCGTGTCTGACTTCTTGCGACCCCATGAATCACAGCACTCCAGGCCTCCCTGTCCAACACCAACTTCCGGAGTTCACTCAAACTCATGTTCGTTGAGTCGGTGATGCCATCCAGACATCTCATTCTCTGTCGTCTCCTTCTCCTCCCACCCCCAATCCCTCCCAGCATCAGTCTTTTCTAGTGAGTCAACTCGTCGCACGAGGTGGCCAAAGTATTGGAGTTTCAGCTTACAAAAAAATGATTAAACAATTGAAATCAAAGTGAATTAAAACACTAAATGAAATATTGGAAACGATGAAACCCCTAGAAGAAAATGTAGGCAGAACACTCTTTGACATAATTCATTGCAATATTTTTTGCACCTATCTATAAAGACAAAAGAAGCAAAGGAAAACAATGAGATCTAATTAAACTTAAAAGGTTTTACACAGCAAATGAAAATACCACCTACTGAATGGGAGTAAGTATTTGCAAATGATATGACTATAAGGAGTTAATATCCAAACTATATAAACAGATTATTCAACTCTATATTAAAAAAAAACAAAACAACAACAAAAACAATTGGAAGATCTGATTTCTTCCAAAGAAGATATACAGATGGCACATGAAGAAATGCTGAACTTCACTAACTGTCAGAGAAATTAAACCCAAAATCACAAGGAGATATCACCTCACACTCATCAGAATGGCTATCATCAAATCAAAAAGTCTGAAAATGACAAATGTTGACAAGGATGGGGAGAAAGGGAAGCCCTTGTACTTATTTGGTGGGAATGTAAATTTGTGAAGTTGCTATGGAAAACATCATGAAATTTTCTCAAAAAACTAAAGAAAGAACTACCAATTGACCTAGCAATTCCACTCCGAGGTATATATCAGAAGACAATGAACACTAATTTGAAAAGATACATGAATTCCAATGTGTATTACAGCCTTATTCACAATAAAAAGATATGCAAGCAACCAGTGAGCAAATCACACATGGTTCCTCTCTTCAAAGCACTCACATGGAGTATGATTTAAGCAAGCATTTGAACACTATAGTAATGCTTAGAAATAATGGCAGATACATGATTGTTGAGATGGAAAAATTCTTCCAGAGTATTTTATAGAAAAGAAAGTCTACAACAGGGTATATATTTTGATTCAATTTCTATAAATTAAAAAAAATATCACTGATGTATATATGCTCGTCCAAATATATGTGTATTATATATTCTAGCATTATATAACACATATAATATATACGTTAGAAACATTTAGATAGAAAAACAAAAACAAAATATTAACAGTATATATTTCTATTGACATACTTATTGGTTTCCTCTAATTTCATTTTTATACATTTTGAATTTCCATCATTCTGCTCTATTATACTGTGAATAGTATAAGAATCACTGCGATGTTAATGCTTGTCAAAGTAGTTCTTAAGGTGGGCTGGCCTTCACATTATTGTTGGGTTTGAAATATTAGCTATACTATATGCGGCACATGGGATCAAGTGGCAGCTGTTGGAGGGGCATATAGATAAGCACTGCTGAGGGGCATGCCTGGGAATATAATGGAAAGAATGATGAACAAAAGTTAAACAAGCATGTGAAATCAAAATCGGAGGTTGGAAAGAAATCAATCAGTTTCCAGCACACTGTACCCATAGTATCATTGTGTAACAGAGCAGCCTGAACACAGCCCTTAGGACGTAGCCATTGCTGTGCCGTACTACTCCACATCCTCTTACTAAGCAACAGGTCTTGCTCAGCAATTGGACAATGCATCCCTGGGTCCCACACATAAGCAACCAACTCTCAATGAGGTACCTACTGGTACATCTCATGCTCAGCTATTGGTGAGCTACACAGTGGGCCCTACCTGATGATAAATTTCAATCAGGGACCAATGGGGAAGTGATTCAGTCAAGAGTCCGTGGTGCAGTGGTCATGTGACTCTTGCCTTTGGGCACCTTAATTTTTTTTTTTCTTTTCTTTTAATCAGGAATGTATTTCTGTAGATGTGACAAGTTGAGTTTCCCTACCCAGTATGAGAGTTGAAGTGTCCCCAACAATATTAGTGGAGGAGACATTTAACACTTTCTTTGCTCTCTTTTATAATCTTATGGAGACGGTGTATTGACCTTGTGGCAGCAGACTGAGGATTCACCAAGTCTTGGGATCTCTAATGCTCATTGAAGTAGATAAAACATTCAACATGTTTTTAATTACCTTTTTCCATGTTAACTGCTTTCTCTTAAGTTCCTTAAGACCCTCAAGAAACCCAATAGGAAGTGGGTGTTCTAGAGATCAAGTGACTAGCAGACTCTGAAATTTCACCGACATACCCAGTCTCATTTGAGAGGAAACCCAAGTTGCCTGCCACAGCTGACAAAGTGCCCCGTTTTACAGTCCTATTTGCCAATGACAGTCGATTCCCCTGCTTTGTCTGGAATGGAATCCGGATGTTTCGGTCACACAGCACCTGGAGACTGGTACCACCTTGAAACTCGGCAGGAGGCACGGGATTTCAAAACACACTTGGAAAAGGTACCGATGTCCCGACCTACTCGAGATATTGTCTGATTCCACTGCACAGATTCAAATGTATCCTTGAGAATCAACTCACAAGAGGAGTGGAAACCTGACTCCCCAACCATTCTGGATACAATCTCAAGGTACAAATTCAACTCGACTGTGGCCTAACCCTTTTACAACTCAAGAAGAAAGTGGAGTTCCATGTCTGAACAGGAGATAAGGCCTGACTCCCCAGGTGTATTTTGAGAGCAACCCAGAGATTCCTGTCGCCACTGGATAGGAACACATAGTTGACCGACTCAATGCTAGATGTGGTCCTATTCCTCTGCTGCACTTCGAGAGGAATCCCGAGGTTCCCCTTCCAACACGATAAGAGACCTGACTTCCCTGGGGCAACTCGAGCAAGTTCCTGAGTTCCCAATCGCAACTCGAGAAGAACCCCAATCTTCCCGCAGCAACTCGAGAAAAACCACAAGATTTTCCCCTCAATGAGAGAGGAGGAAATTTTCCGCTGCACAGACGCAAGAGAAATCAAACATTCTTGCTTGAAACTCGAAAGGGTACTTGACACCCTTTATGCAACTCAAAATGTTCCCTGACATAGCCGTCCCCACTGGAGAGGGGCACAGAACTCTCAATGAGGCCCTATTCCCATTCCACAACTCGAGAGTTATCCCAAAGTTACCCTTCCTACATAAAAGGAGACCCGCTTACCTGAAGCAAAACCAGAGAGTTCAGAAGTCCCCGTCGCAACTCGAGAGGGACCCCAAGGTTCCTGCCACAAATCGAGAAAAACCACAAGATTCTGCCCTCAAGGTGAGATGAGGAACATTTCCGTTGCAGATTCTCAAGAGAAATCCCACATTCCTGCTTGAAACTCGACAGGTTACTTAACAGTCTTTATGCAGTTCAAAAATTATTCAGACATACCCAGCTCCAATCAAGAGGAACACCGAGTTTCCTGCCACAACTGACAAAATGCCCCCTTTTCCAGTCTTCTTTTCTGGATGACAGTCGATTTGCCTGCTTTGTCTGGAATGGAGTTTGGACGTTCCCATTGCACAGTACGAGGTAGCTGGTACAAGCTTGAAACTTGTCCGAATCCCCGGGGTTTCAAAACACAATTGGAAAAGGTACCGAGTTCCTCACCCACTCGTGATATTGTCTGATTCCACTGCACAGATTCAAATGTATCCTTGAGTATCAACTTACAAGACGAGTGGAGACCTGACTCCCCAAGCATTATCGATAAAATCTCTAGGTACAAATTCAAATTGACTGTGGCCTAACTACCCTTTTACAACTCGAGAAGAAAGCGGTCTACAATGTCTGAACATGAGACGAGGCCTGACTCCCCAGGTGAATTTTGAGAGCAACCCCGAGATCCCTATCGCCACTGGAGAGGAACACATAGTTGACTGACTCAACGAAAGATGCGGCCCTATTCCTCTGCTGCACCTCGAGAGGAATCCCGAGGTTCCCCTTCCAACACGATAGGAGACCTGACTTCTCTGGGCAACACGAGAGAGTTCCTGAGGTCCCCGTCGCAACTCGAGAAGAACTACAAGATTCTCCCCTCAATGCGGGATGAGGAGCATTTCTGCTGCAGAGTCTCAAGAGAAATCTCACATTCCCGCTTGAAACTCGAAAGGGTACTTTACACCCTTTATGCGACTCACAAACTTCCCCAACACAGCCGTCCCCAATGAAGACAAGCACACAATTTATGTACACAACACTAGATGTGGCCTTACTTCTATACCACGCCTCGAGAAGAATCCCGAGTTTCCCCTTCCAACATGACAGAAGACCTGTCTTCCCTGGGACAAAACAAGTGATGTCCTAAAGTCCCCGTCACAACTTGAGAGGAACCGCAACCTTCCGGTAGCAACCCAAGAAAAACCACAAGATTCTCCCATTAATGAGAGATGAGGAAATTTTCTGTTGCAGAGTCTTAAGAGAAATCCCGCATTCCCGCTTGAAATTCGACAGGTTACTTAACATCTTTTTTGTGACTCAAAAATTACACCAACATACCCAGCCCCAATCGAGAGGAACACCGACTTTCCTGCCACAACTTACAAAATGCCCCATTTTCCAGTTCTCTTTTCCAGGTGACAGTCCATTCCCCTTCTTTGTCTGGAATGGAATCCGGACGTTCCTGTTGCACAGTTCGAGGAGGCCGGTACCAACTTGAAACTTAACAGAATCCCTGGGGTTTCAATACACAATTGGAAAAGGTACCGATGTCCCAACCCACTCGAGATATTTTCTGATTTCACTGCACATATTCAAATGTATCCTTAAATATCAACTCACAAGAGGAGTGGAGACCTGACTTCCCGAGCATTCTCGATACAATCTCCAAGTACAAATTCAAATCAACTGTGTCCTTACAACCCATTTACAACTCGAGAAGAAAGCGGAGTTCCATGTCTGAACATGAGACGAGGCCTGACTCCCCAGGTGAATTTTTTGTTTGTTTGTTTTTATTTTTATTGGAGGCTGGCATCACCGATTCTATGGACATAAGTTTGAGTGAATTCCGGGAGTTGGTGATGGACAGGGAGGCCTGGCGTGCTGTGATTCATGGGGTCACAAAGAGTCAGACATGATTGAGCGACTGAACTGAACTGAATTGAATTATTTTACAATATTATATTGGTTGGTTTTGCCATACATTGACATGAATCTGCCCCGGGTATACATGAGTTACCCCTCCCGAACCCCCCTCCCACCTCCCTCCTCCCCTTGTCCTCTCTCTGGGTCATCCGCACATACCAGCCCCTAGCATCCTGTAACATGCATAGACCCTGAAGTGGCAATTCGTTTCATATATGATAATATACATGCTTCAATGCCATTCTCCCAAATCATCTCACCCTCACCCTCTCCCACAGAGTCCCAAAAACTGTTCTATACATCTGTGTCTCTTTTGTTGTCTCGTATACAGGGTTATCATTTGCATTTTTTAAAATTCCATATATATGCGTTAATATATTGTATTGTTGCTTTTTTTCTGGCTTACTTCACTCTGTATAATAGGCTCTAGTTTCATCCACCTCATTAGAATGGATTCAAATACATTCTTTTTAATGGCTGAAAAATACTCCATTGTGTATATGTACCACAGTTTTCTTATCCATTCGTCTGCAGATGGACATCTAGGTGGCTTCCATGTCCTGGCTATTATAAACAGTCCTGCAATGAATATTGGAGAACATGTGTCTCTTTCAATTCTGGTTTCCTCGGTGTTTATGCCCAGGAGTGCTATTGCTGGATCATATGGCAGTTCTATTTCCAGTTTTTTGAGGAATCTCCACACTGTTCTCCATAGTGGCTGTACTAGTTTGCATTCCCACCAACAATGTAAGAGGGTTCCCTTTTCTCTACATCCTCTCCAGCATTTATTGCATGTAGACTTTTGGACAGCAGCCATTCTGACTGGTGTGAAATGGTATCTCATTGTGGTTTTGATTTGCATTTCTCTGATTATGAGGGATGTTGAGCATCTTTTCATGTGTTTGTTAGCCATCTGTATGTCTTCTTTGGAGAAATGTCTGTTTAGTTCTTTGGCCCATTTTTTGATTGGGTCATTTATTTTTCTGGAATTGAGCTGCAGGAGCTGCTTGTATATTTTGGAGATTAATCCTTTATCAGTTGCTTCATTTGCTATTATTTTCTCCCATTCTGCAGGCTGTCTTTTCACCTTACCTATAGTTTCTTTTGCTGTGCAGAAGCTTTTGATTTTAATTAGGTCTCATTTGTTTATTTTTGCTTTTATTTCCAATATTCTGGGAGGTGGGTCTTGGAGGATCCTGCTGTGATTTATGTCAGAGAGTGTTTTTCTTATGTTCTCCTCTAGGAGTTTTATAGAATCTGGTTTTATATTTAGCTCTCTAATCCATTTTGAGCTTATTTTGGTGTATGGTGTTAGGAAGTGTTCTAGTTTCGTTCTTTTACAAGTGGCTGACCAGTTTTCCCAGCACCACTTGTTAAAGAGACTGTCTTTTCTCCATTTTATATTCTTGCCTCCTTTGTCGAAGATAAGGTGTCCATAGGTGTGTGGATTTATCTCTGGGCGTTCTATTTTGTTCCATTGATCTATATTTCTGTCTTTATGCCAGTACCATACTGTCTTGATGACTGTGGTTTTGTAGTAGAACCTGAAGTCTGGCATGTTAATTCCCCCAGTTCCATTTTTCTTCCTCAAGATTGCTTTGGCTATTCGAGGTTTTTTGTATTTCCATACAAATTGTGAGATTATTTGTTCTAGTTCCATGAAAAATATCGTTGGTAGCTTGATAGGGATTGCATTAAATGTATAATTAATTTGGATAGTATACTCATTTTCAAAATATTTATTCTTCCAATCCACCAACACGGTATATTTCTCCATCTATTAGTGTCTTCTTTGATTACTTTCACTAGTGTTTTATAGTTTTCTATGTACAAGTCTTTCGTTTCTTTAGGTAGATATATTCCTAAGTATTTAATTCTTTTCGTTGCAACAGTGAATGGAATAGCTTCCTTAATTTCTCTTTCTATTTTCTCATTATTAGTGTATAGGAATGCAAGGGATTTCTGTGTGTTGATTTTAAATCCTGTATCTTTACTGTATTCATTGATTACCTTTAGTAGTTTTCTGGTAGAGTCTTTAGGGTTTTCTGTGTAGAGCATCATGTCACTAGCGAACAGTGAAAGTTTTACTTCTTCTTTTCCAATTTGTATTCCTTTTATGTCTTTTTCTGCTCTGATTGCTGTAGCCAAAACCTCCAGAACTATGTTGAATAGTAGTGGTAGTGGGCACCTTGTCTTGTTCCTGACTTTAGGGGAAATGCTTTCAAATTTTCACCATTGAGGATAATGTTTGCTGTGGGTTTGTCATATATAGCTTTTATTATGTTGAAATATGTCCCTTCTGTTCCCACTTTCTGGATGATTTTTATCATAAATGGATGTTGAATTTTGTCGAAGGCTTTCTCTGCATCTATCGAGATAATCATATAATTTTTATTTTTTCAGTTTGTTAATGTGGTGTATTACGTTGATTGATTTGCGGATATTGAAGAATCCTTGCATTCTTGGGATAAAGCCCACTTGGTCATTGTGTATGATCTTCTTATTGTGTCGTTGGATTCTGATTGCTAGAATTTTGTTGAGGATTTTTGCATCTATGTTCATAAGTGATATCGGCCTATAGTTTTCTTTTTTTGTGGTGCTTTACCAGGTTTTGGGATTAGGGTGATAGTGGCCTCGTAGAATGAGTTTGGAAGTTTCATTTCCTCAGCAATTTTCTGGAAGACTTTGAGTAGAATAGTTGTTAGCTCTTAAATTTTTGGTAGAATTCAGCTGTGAAGTCGTCTGGACCTGGGCTTGGAAGATTTCTGATTACAGCCTCTAGTTCCGTGCTTGTGATGTGTCTGTTCAGATTTTCTATTTCTTCCTGGTTCAGTTTTGGAAAGGTGTACTTTTCTCCGAATTGGTCCATTTCTTCCAGGTTATTCATTTTATTGCCATATAATTGCTGATAGTATTCTCTAATAATCCTTTGTATTTCTGTGTTGTTGGTTGTGATCTCTTCATTTTCATTTTTAATTTTATTGATTTGCTTCTTCTCCCTTTGTTTCTTGATAAGTCTGGCTAGTGGTTTGTTAATTTTATTTACCTTCTCAAAGAACCAGCTTTTGGCTTTGTTGATTTTTCCTATGGTCTCTTTTGTTTCTTTTGCATTCATCTCTGCCCTAATTTTTCTGATTTCTTTCCTTCTTCTAACCCTGCGGTTCTTCATTTCTTCCTTTTCTAGTTTCTTTAGATGCAGAGTTAGGCTATTTACTTGATTTTTTTCTTGTTTCTTGAGGTGTGCCTGAATATCTATGAACTTCCCCCTTAGCACTGCTTTTACAGTGTCCCAGAGGTTTTGGGTTGTTGTGTTTTCATTTTCATTCATTTCTATGCATATTTTGATTTCTCTTCTGATTTCTTCTATGATTTGTTTATTATTCAGCAGCGTGTTGTTCAGCCTCCATATGTTGGCATTTTTAATAGTTTTTCTCCCGTAATTGAGATCTAATCTTACTGAATTGTGGTCAGAAAAGATGCTTGGAATGATTTCAATTTTTTTGAATTTACCAGGCTAGATTTATGGCCCAGGATGTGAACTATCCTGGAAAAGGTTCCATGCGTGCTTGAGAAAAAGGTGAAATTCATTGTTTTGGGGTGAAATGTCCTATAGGTATCTAATAGGTATAACTGGCCTATTGTAACATTTAAAGTTTGTGTTTTCTTGTTAATTTTCTGTTTAGATTATCTACCCTTATGTGTGAGTGGGGTATTAAAGTCTCCCACTATTATTGTGTTGTTGTTAATTTCTCCCTTCATACTTGTTAGTAATTGTCTTACATATTGCAGTGCTCCTATGTTGGGTGCATAAATATTTATAATTTTTATATCTTCTTGGATTGATCCTTTGATCATTATGTAGCTTCCTTCTTTGTCTCTTTTCACAGCCTTTGTTTTAAACTCTATTTTATCTGATATGAGTATTGCTACTTCTGCTTTCTTTTTATCTCTATTTGCATGGAATATGCTTTTCCAGCCCTTCACTTTCAGTCTGTATGTGTCCCTCGTTTTGAGGTGGGTCTCTTGTAGACAACATATATGGGGGTCTTGTTTTTGTATCCATTCAGCCAGCCTTTGTCTTTTGGTTGGGGCATTCAACCCATTTACGTTTAAGGTAACTATTGATAAGTATGATCCCATTGCCATTTTCTTATTGCTTAGGGTTCAAGTTTATACACCCTTTCTGTGTTCCCTGTCTAGAGAAGGTCCTTTACAATTTGTTGGAGAGCTGGTTTGGTGATGCTGAATTCTCTCAGCTTTTGATTGTCTGTAAAGCTTTTGATTTCTCCTTCATATTTGAATGAGATCCTTGCTGGGTACAGTAATCTGGGCTGTAGGTTATTTTCTTTCATCACTTTAAGTATGTCTTGCCATTCCCTCCTGGCCTGAAGAGTTTCTGTTGAAAGATCAGCTGTATCTTTATGGGAATCCCTTTGTGTGTTGTTTTCTGCTTTTCCCTTGCTGCTTTTAATATTTGTTCTTTGTGTTTGATCTTTGTTAATTTGATTAATATGTGTCTTGGAGTATTTCGCCTTGGGTTTATCCTGTTGGGGACTCTCTGGGTTTCTTGGACTTGGATGATTAGTTCTTTCCCCATTTTAGGGAAGTTTTCGACTATTATCTCCTCAAATATTCTCTCATGGTCTTTCTTTTTGTCTTCTTCTTCTGGGACTCCTATGATTCGAATGTTGGGGCGTTTAACATTGTCCCAGAGCTCTCTAATATTATCCTCATTTCTTTTAATTCGTTTTTCTTTTTTCCTCTCTGTTACATTTATTTCTACAATTCTATCTTCTAGCTCACTTATCCTGTCTTCTGCCTCTGTTATTCTACTGTTTTTTCTCTCCAGAGTGTTTCTGATCTCATCTATTGCATTATTCATTGTATATTGACTCGTTTTTATTTCCTCTATGTCCTTATTAAGCCTTTCTTCCATCTTCTCAATCCTTTTCTCCAGGTTATTTATCTGTAACTCCATTTTGCTCTCCAGATTTTGAATCATTTTCACCATCAAAATTCGAAATTCTTTATCAGGTAGATTCCCTATATCTTCCTCTTTTGTTTGTGTTGGTGGGCATTTATCTTATTCCTTTACTTGCTGGGTATTTCTCTGCCTCTTCATGTTGCTTATATTGCCCTGCTTGGGGTGACCTTTCCCTCTTCTGGCAGTTTGTGGAGTTCTCTTTTTTATGAAGTTTCCTCGCTGTGTGTGGGGTTGGACGGGTGACTTGTCAAGGTTCCCTGGTTAGGGAAACTTGTGTCGTTGTTCTGGTGGGTGGAGCTGGAGTTCTTCTCTCTGGAGTGCAATGAAGTGTCCATTAATGAGTTATGAGATGTCAGTGGGTTTGGAGTGACTTTGGGCAGTCTGCATGTTGAAGCTCAGGGCTATTTTCCTGTGTTGCTGGAGAATTTGCTTGGTATGTCTTGCTCTGGAACTTGTTGACTCTTGGATGGTGCTTGGTTCTAGTGTAGGTATGGAGGCGTTCGATGAGCTCCTAACGATTAATGTTCCCTGGAATCAAGAATTCTCTGGTGTTCTCAGGATTCGGGCTTAAGCCTCTTGCCTCTGGTTTTTGGTCTTATTCTTGGAGTTGTCTCTAGACTTCTCTATCTGTCATTTCCAAGGTGGTTCCCTATGTTTTAGTTTCTGTTTGCTGGTCTCTTCAGTGTCTAAATTCCACCTTGGCACTAGGGGGTGTGTGGACACTTTTTAATGCTCAGTTGTTCAGTCCTGTTATGGGAAGGGAGGAACACTGCACACAAATATCTCTGGCGTCTGTGGGGAGTGCTTGTAGCATCTCAGTCAGACTGGGTTTGCCCCTGCTCACAGCGCATGTGTTGTCCCAGTCTAAACTGCACAGGCTCTAGGTTGCTCTGCCAGGAACTGTCCGAGGCTGGCGCTGGATTTTATGCACTTCCCAGGTCTGAGCGGCTCAAGTTCAGTTTCTCAGGTACTTCACAATGGCGCAGACTTGGTAGGCCCTGCGTTTTGTGCCTTCCCTGGTCCGAGCAGCTCAGGTGACCAGGTGTTTGGTGAGCGCGGTTGCTGCGACTTATCTCCTCCCTAGTTCCTACCACTCGGTTTTCTGGGTGTACAATCGGCACACCTTCTCAGGCGGATATCGACCGGCCCGAGCCCAAGAAGTCTTCATTAGCAACAAGCCTGCCTGCAGTTAGTATTGGATGCCTTTCTGGGGTCGCAGTTGCTCCCTCCGGCTCTGACTGCCCTCCCTTGCCTGTCTCGGCAGGGGGATGGGGAATGGGCCAATTGCAACTGTCTCACTCTGCTTAGCACTTTTTTCTGTGAGCAGGGCTGGCAGAGTCTTCAGTTAAAGCTTTCTGGCTTTTCTTGGGGAAGCTATCCAAGTCTGCTTTGCTAGCCCCAATTAGTTCTCTCAGATTGTTCTCGTGGCATTCAAGCCCAGTCCTCTCTCTAAGCAGTTCAGCTGACTTCTCCCTGCCCAGCACCTGCTTGCTAATGACATACGCAGGTGTCTGCGCTGATTCTCCGCTGTGAGTTACCGTTTGGTGGGTAACCTGTGGGTTTTAATTATTTATTTCTTTTTCCTCCGAGTTATGTGGCCCTCTGAGGTGCCAAGGCTTGCCACAGACTCATCAGTGAGAGTGTTTCCTGGTGTTTGGAATCTTCTCTCTTGGCTGTGAAGAGATTTTCCACGACCAAGGTAAGAGAAACCGAAATAAGACGGTAGGTATTGCGAGGGGGCATCAGAGGGCAGACAAACTGAAATCATAATCACAGCAAACTAGCCGATCTGATCACATGGCCCACAGCCGAATGTGGTCCACTGGAGAAGGGAATGGCAAACCACTTCAGTATACTTGCCTTGAGAACCCCATGAACAGTAACAAAGGGCAAAATGATAGGATACTGAATGAGGAATTCCCCAGGTCGGTAGGTGCCCAGTATGCTACTGGAGATCAGTGGAGAAATAACTATAGAAGGAATAAATGAATGGAGCAAAAGCAAAACCAATAGCCAACTGTGGAGGTGACCAGTGATAGAAGCAAGGTCTGGTGCTGTAAAGAGCAATATTGCATAGGAACCTGGAATGTTAGGTCCATGAATCAAGGCGAATTGGAAGTGGTCAAACAGGAGATGGCAAGAGTGAACATAGACATTCTAGGAATCAGTGAATTAAAATGAACTGGAATGGGTGAATTTAATTCTGATGACTATTATATCTACTACTGTGGGCAGGAATGCCTTAGAAGAAATGGAGTAGCTATCATGGTCAACAAAAGAGTCCGAAATGGAGTACTTGGATGCAATCTAAAAACGACAGAATGATTTCTGTTCATTTCCAAGGCAAACCATTCAATATTAGAGTAATCCAGGCCTATGCTCAAACCAGTAATGCTGAAGAAGCCGAAGTTAATAGGTTCTATGAAGACCTGCAAGACCTTTTAGAACTAACACCCAAAAAAGATGTCCTTTTCATTATAGGGGACTGGAATGCAAAAGTAGGAAGTCAAGAAACACCTGGAGTAACAGGCAAATTTGGCCTTGAAACACTGAATGAAGCAGGGCAAAGGCTAATAGAGTTTTGTCAAGAGAATGCACTGGTCATAGCAAACACCCTCTTCCAACAACACAAGAGAAGACTCTACACATGGACATCACCAGATGGTCAACACCGAAATCAGATTGATTATATTCTTTGCAGCCAAAGATGGAGAAGCTGTATACCGTTAGCAAAAACAAGACCAGGAGCTGACTGTGGCTCAGATCATGAACCCCTTATTACCAAATTCAGACTTAAATTGAAGAAAGTAGGGAAAACCACTAGACCATTCAGATATGACTTAAATCAAATCCCTTATGATTATACATTGGAAGTGAGGAATAGAATTAAGGGACTAGATCTGATAGACAGAGTGCCTGATGAACTCTGGACGGAGGTTCGTGACATTGTACAGGAGACAGGGACCATGACCATCCCCATGGAAAAGAAATGCAAAATAGCAAAATGGCTGTCTGAGGAGGCCTTACAAATGGCTATGAAAAGAAGAGAGGCAAAAAGCAAAGGAGAAAAGGAAAGATATAAGTATCTGAATGCAGAGTTCCAAAGAATAGCAAGGAGAGATAAGAAAGCCTGCCTCAGTGATCAATGCAGAGAAATAGAGGAAAACAACAGAATAGGAAAAAGAAGAGACCTCTTCAAGAAAATTAGAGATTCCAAGGGAACATTTCATGCAAAGATGGGCTCGATAAAGGCCAGAAAGGGTATGGACCTAACAGAAGCAGAAGATATTAAGAAGAGGTGGCAGGAATACACAGAAGAACTGTACAAAAAAGATCTTCACGATCAAGATAGTCACGATAACGTGATCACTGACCTAGAGCCAGACATCTTGGAATGTGAAATCAAGTGGGCCTTAGGAATCATCACTACTAACAAAGCTAGTGGAGGTGATGGAATTCCAGTTGAGCTATTTCAAGTCTTGAAAGATGATGCTGTGAAAGTGCTGCACTCAATAAGCCAGAAAATTTGGAAAACTCAGTAGTGGCCACAGGACTGGAAGAGGTCAGTCTTCATTCCAATCCCAAAGAAAGGCAATGCCAAAGAATGCTCAAACTACCGCATAATTGCACTCATCTCACACGCTAGTAAAGTCATGCTCAAAATTCTCCAAGCCAGGCTTCAGCAGTATGTAAACCGTGAATTCCCAGATGTTCAAGCTGGTTTTAGAAAATGCAGAGGCACCAGAGATCAAATTGCCAACCTCCGCTGTATCATGGAGAAAGCAATAGAGTTTCAGAAAAACATCTATTTCTGCTTCATTGCCTATGCCAAAGCCTTTGACTGTGTGGATCACAATAAACTGTGGAACATTCGGAAAGAGATGGGAATCCCAGACCACCTGACCTGTCTCTTGAGAAACCTGTATGCAGGTCAGGAAGCAACAGTCAGTACTGTACATGGAACAACAGACTGGCTCCAAATAGGAAAAGTAGTACGTCATGTTTGTATATTATCACCTTGCTTATTTAACTTATATGCAGAGTACATCATGAGGAACGCTGGGCTGGAAGAAGAACAACCTGGAATCAAGATTGCCGGGAGAAATATCAATAACCTCAGATATGCAGATGACACTACCCTTATGGCAGAAAGTGAAGAGGAACTCACAAGCCTCATGATGACTGTGAACGAGGAGAGTGAAAAGGTTGGCTTGAAGCTCAACATTCAGAAAACAAAGATCATGGCATCTGGTCCCAACACTTCATGGGAAATAGATGGAAAAACAGTGGAAACAGTGTCAGACTTTATTTTTGTGGGGCTCCAAAATCACTGCAGATGCTGATTGTAGCCATGAAATTAAAAGACGCTTGCTCCTTGGAAGGAAAGTTATGACCAACTTTGATAGGTTATTAAAAAGCAGAGACATTACTTTTCCAAACAAGGTCCATCTAGTCAAGGCAATGGTTTTTCCCGTGGTCATGTATGGATGTGAGAGTTGGACTGTGAAGAAAGCTGATCACCGAAGAATCGATGCTTTTGAACTGTGGTGTTGGAGAAGACTCTTGAGAGTCCCTTATACTGCAAGGAGATCCAACCAGTCCATTCTAAAGGAGATCAATCCTGGATATTCATTTGAGGGACTGATGCTAAAGCTGAAACTGCAATACTTTGGCCACCTCATGTGACAAGTTGACTCACTGGAAAAGACTCTGATGCTGGGAAAGGTTGGGGGCGGGAGGAGAAGGGGACGACAGAGAATGAGATGGCTGGATGGCATCACCGACTCTGTGGACATGAGTTTGAGTGAACTCCGGGTGTTGGTGATGGACAGGGAGGCCTGACGTGCTGTGATTCATGGGGTCACGGAGAGTCGGACACGACTGAGCGACTGAACTGAACTGAACTTCCCGGGACAGAGCTCCATCCTTACATCTTTTGTCTGTCTTTTTATCTTTTATGTTTTTTCCTACTTACTTTCGAAGAAAATGGGCTGCTTTTCTGGGTGCCTGATGTCCTCTACCAGCATTCAGAAGTTGTTTTGTAGACTTTACTCTGTGTTCAAATGTTCTTTTGATGAATTTGTGGAGGAGAGAGTGGTCTCACCGTCCTATTCCTCCACCATCTTGTCCCTCTCTCCGGGTGAATTTTGAGAGCAGACCCGAGATCCCTATTGCCACTGAAGAGGAACACACAGTTTACTGACTCAACGCTAGATGTGGTCCTATTCCTCTGCTTCACCTCGAGAGGAATCCTGAGGTTCCCCTTCCAACACAATAGGAGACCTGACTTCCCTGGGGCAACACAAGCGAGTTCCTGAGGTCCCTGTCACAACTCGAGACGAACTACAAGATTCTCCCCTCAATGCTTTATGAGGAGCATTTCAGCTGCAGAGTCTCAAGGGAAATCCCACATTTCCTCTTGAAATTTGAACGGGTACTTTATACCATTTATGTGACTCAGAAACTTCCCCGACCTAGCCGCCCCAATGAAGAGGAGCACACAATTTACGGACACAACACTAGATGTGGCCCTATTCCTCTGCCGCACCTCGAGAGGAATCCAAATGTTCCCCTTCCAACACGAAAGGAGACCTGATTTCCTTGGGACAAAACGAAAAAGTTCCTGAGATCCCCGTTGCAACCTGAGAGGAACCCAAAGCGTCCCCCCACAACGCGAGAAAAAACAAAAGATTCCTCTATTAATGCGAGATGAGTAACTTTTCTGCTGCAGAGTCTCAAGAGAAATCCCACATTCCCCCTTGAAACTAGAATGGGTCCTTGACACCCTTTATGTGACTCAAAAAGTTCCCTGACATAGCCTTCCCCACTGGAGAGGAGAACAGAAAATACGGACACAACTCTAGATGAGGCCCTATTCCCATTCCATGCTGCAAGAGTAATCCCGAAATTCCCCTTCCAGCACAAAAGGAGACCTGACTTCCCTGAAGCAACACGAACGAGTTCCTGAGGTCCCCGTCGCAACTCGAGAGGGACTCCAAGCTTCCTACCGCAACTCGAGATTAACCAGAAGATTCTGCCCTAAAGGCGAGATGAGGAACATTTCCGTTGCAGATTCTCAAGAGAAATCCCACATTCCCGCTAGAAACTCGAAAGGTTATTAACATCCTTTATGCGACTCAAAAATTACACCGACATACCCAGACCCAATCAAGAGGAAAACCGAGTTTCCCGCCACAACTGACAAAGTTCCCCGTTTTCCAGTCCTCTTTTCCAGATGACAGTCGATTCCCCTGCTTTGTCTGGAATGGAATCCGGACATTCCCGTCGCACAGCACGAAGAGGCTGGTTAAACTTTGAAACTTAGGAGGATACTGGGATTTCAAAACACAATTGGAAAAGCTACTGAGTTCCCCTCCCATTCAAGATATTATATGATTCCACTGTACAGATTCAAACGTATCCTCGAGTATCAACTCACAAGATGAGTGGAGACCTGACTCCCAGAGCATTCTCAATACAATCTCCAGGTCAAATTCAACACCACTGTGGCCTAACACCATGTTCACAACTGGAGATGTAAGCGGAGTTCAATGTCTGAACAGGAGATGAGGCGTCACTCACCAGGTGAATTTGAGAGCAATCCCGAGATCCCTGACGCCACTGGAGAGGAACACACAGTTGACCGACTCAACTCTAGGTGGGGCCCTATTCCTCTGCAGCGCCTCGAGAGGAATCCCGAGGTTCCCCATGCAACACGATAGGAGACCTGATTTCCCTGCAGCAACATGAGCGAATGCCTGAGGTGCCCATCACAACTCGAGAAGAAGCCCACGCTTCCCACCAAAAGTTGAGAAAACCACAAGATTGTCCCCTCAATGCGAGATGAGGAAATTTTCTGCTGCAGTGTCTCAAGAGAAATCCCACATTCCCGCTTGAAACTCGAACGGATACTTGACAGCCTTTATGAGACTCAGAAACTTCCCTGACATAGCCGTCCCCAAAGAAGAGAACACAATTTACATACAAAACGCTAGATGTGGCCCTATTCCCTTGCCGCACCTCGAGATGAATCCCGAGGTTCCCCTTCCAACACAAAAGCAGACCTGACTTCCTTGAGAGAACATGAGCGAGTTCCTGAGGTCCCCGTCACAACTGGAAAGGAACCCGAAGCTTCCCGCCGCAACTCGAGAAAACCACAAGATTCCCCCATTAATGCGAGATGAGGAAATTTTCTGCAGCAGAGTCTCTAGAGAAATCCCACATTCCCGCTTGAAACTAGAATGGGTACTTGACACCCTTTATGCGACTCAAAAAGTTCCCTGACATAGCCGTCCCCACTGGAGAGGAGCACACAAAAAAGGAATCAACTATAGATGAGGCCCTATTAGATTCCATGCTGGGAGAGTAATCCCGAGGTTCCCCTTCCAGCAACAAAGCAGACCTGACTGCCGTGGGACAACACGAGCGAATACCTGACTTCCCCGTCACAATTCGAGAGGGACCCCAAGCTTCCCGCCGCAACCCGAGAAAAACAAGATTCTGCCCTCAAGGCGAGATGAGGAACATTTCCGCTGCAGATTCTCAATAGAAATCCCGCATTCCTGCTTGAAATTCGACAGGTTACTTAACATCCTTGATGTGACTCAATAATTACACCGACATACCCAGCTCTCATTGAGAGGAACACTGAATTTCCCACCACAACTGACAAGGTGCCCCGATTTCCAGTCCTCTTTTCAGGTGACAGTCGTTTCCCCTGCTTTTTCTAGAATGGAATCCGGAGTTTTCTGTTGCACAGTACTAGGAGGCCAGTACCAACTTGAAACTTGGCCGAATCCCCGGGGTTTCAAAACAAAATTGGAAAAGGTACCAAGGTCCCCACCCACTCGAGATATTGTCTGATTCCACTGCACAGATTCAAATATATACTCGAATATCAACTCACAAGACGAGTGGAGACCTGACTCCCCAAGCATTCTCGATACAATTTCCAGGTACAAATTCAACTCGAATGTGGCATAAAACCCCTTTTACAACTCGAGAAGAAAGCGGAGTGTCATGTCTGAACCCGAGATTAGGCCAGACTCCCCAGGTGAATTTTGAGAACAACCACAAGAACCCTGTTTCTACTGGAGAGGAATCCTGAGTTTAACGGACTCGAATCTAGATGCAGACCTATTACTCTGCAATGACTCCAAAGGAACCCCAAGGTTCCCCTTGCAAATGGAAAGGCTTTCTGACTTTCGAGAGACCATACCGGAGGCTCCCTGATATTCCCGTCATTACTCAAGAGGATCAACACACTTCCTGAAGCAACTCGAGAAAAACCTCGAGATTCCTCTTTCAAAGCATGATGAGGACATTATTTCCTGCAGCACAGAGAAAGAAGTCCCGAGTTCCTACTCCAAAGTCGATATGAGGCTTGAATTCCCTAATGTAACTTAAGGGTCGCCCAGAGATACATGTCCCAATGAGAGAAGAAAACCGAATTTCCCGCCCCAATTTAAGAGAAACCCCATGATCACACCTCAGATGAAGATAATGGGCCATTCCAATTTCAGGTGAAGAGGAATCCCAACTTCTCCTCGCACCACTTGACGAGTTCTGTCACATCTATTGACACTCGAGGGCAATCCCGTGGATCCTGCAGCAAGGTCAAAGGATTCCAAGTTCACTCTCAACTAGAGATGAGTCGTTTTGCGCTTACCGCAGCTCCAGTGGAACACGGAGTATCACCTCCCAAGAAGATTGGAGGCATTAATCCCCGCCTGAAGTGAAGTCACTCAGTCATGTCCGACTCTTTGCGACCCCATGGACTGTAGCCTACCAGGCTCCACGATCCATGGGATTTTCCAGGCAAGAGTACTGGAGCGCGCTGCCATTTCAAAGCCCAAATTTCCCACTTGAACAGACATCAGACCTGACAATCATTTTACAACTCAGGGGGAAAGCAGAATTCCATCCTCAACAAAGACTAGGCCAGACTCCCCAGTGGAACCTTCATAGCAACCCCAAGATCTCTGTGGCCACTGGAGAGGAACACTGAGTTTACCCAATCAAGTCTAAATGTGGCCCTCATGCCCTGCAGCGAATCGAAAGGAATCCCGAGGTTCCACTTTCAACACGAAAGGAGACAAGACTTCCCTAGGGCAAAATTAGAGAGTCTCAGGTGTTCCCATCGCAACTCGAGACCTCCCAGCTTCAAGCAGCAACTCGAGAAAAACCATGAAATTCTCCACTCCACGTGAAAGGACGCCCCTTTCCGCTGCAGTGTCTTAAGAGAAATCCCACATTCCCTCTTCAAACTCAAAAGGATACTCTGCAGCCTATACGCAAATCAAGAAGTTCGCCGAGATACCTGGCCAAACTCGAGAGGAGCAGCGAGGTTCCTACCACAGTTCAAGAAGAGACCTGTTTTCCACTCGTCATCTCGAGGTGAGGATCGATTCCCCTCCTTTGTCTGGAAATTAATCCCGATGTTCCCGGCTAATCTGAAGAGGAGGCCAATCTCCAATTGAAACTCGATAGGATCCCAGGGAGTCGTGCCACAATTCAAAAAGACACCGATTTCCCCAACCACTCGACATAAGGAAAGGTTCCACTGTACTGATTCAAAGAGAAACCCTGGGATCAACTAACACCACGAAGGGAAGCCTGACTTCCCAGGTGCATCATGGAGAAAAAGCCCCAGGACAGAAATTCAACTCAACAGAAGGCCTCCCACTCCTTTTACAACTCGAAAAGATGGCGGAGTTCCATGCCTCAACAAGAGACGTGGCAGAACTCCCCTGTTGATACTTCATAGGAACACTGAGATCCATGTCAGAACTGGAGAGGCACACTGAGCTTAGCGCCTCAACTCCAGATCAGACCCTAATCCCCAGCACTGACTCGAATTGCATCCCAAAGGCTCCTCACACCTCAGAAGGATTCCGGATTTCACAGAGACAACTTGAAAGGCTCCGTTTGACTCTGCTGCAACTCAAGGGATCTGAAAGCTTCCTGCATGAACTTGAGAAACACTTTGGGATTATCCCTTTCAATGCGAATTGAAGCATGATTCCTCTGCATTGACTCGAGAGCAATCATGACCTTCCCCTGGCAACTTGACTTCCCTGAGGCAACAGGAGTGTCTCCCCGAGTTCCCCATCGTAACTCGGAAGGAAAGCCAAGCTTCCCTCTGCAACTCGGTAAAACCACGAGATGCCCCAGGCAACGTCACATGAGGCCCTATTTTTTCCTACAGCGCCTGGAGTACAATGCTGAATTCTCTCTCAGTAAATGATAGGAGGCTTGAATCCCTATTTATAATTAAAGGAGTTCCCAGAATACCAGTCATCAATTGAGAGAAACCCCGAGTTTCTGTCCACAACTCTAGAAGAGCTCCGTATTCCCCACCTCCTCATGATATGAGCATTCAAACCTTGCTTCAACTCAAGAGGAATCCTTTCATCTTCTCCCACCACAAGAGGAGGCCTCTGTCTCCTACTGAAACTCGAGTGCACTCCCGCAGATCCTGCTACAAGCATAAAAGACTCTGAGTTCTCCCTCCAATTGAGGTAGGTCCTGGATTTATCAAAGCTCCAATGGAACACAGACGATACCCTCACAACATGATGGGAAACCTGACATCCATGCAGAGCCTATAGAAATAGCCCTAATGAACCGCATGATCATGACACAAGGACTGATTCCCCTTTTACACTCGAAAGGAAAGCAGAATTCCATGTCTCAAATTGAGAAGAAACCTGACTCCCCAGTAGAAGCTTCATAGCAACCCCCAATCCCTGTCACCACTGGAAAGGAACACACAGTTGATGGACTCAACACTAGATATGGCCCTCTTCGTCTGCTGGGCCTCGAGAGGAATCCCGAGGTTCCCCTTCCTACATGACAGGAGAACTGATTTCTCTGGGGCAACATGAGCAAGTTCCTGAGGTCCCCGTTGCAACATGAGAAGAACCCCAAGCTTCCCCCTCAGCTCGAGAAAAACCACAAGATTGTTTCTTCAATGTGAAATGAGAAACTTTATCGCAGCAGAGGCTTAACAGAAATCCAACATTCCCGCTTGAAACTTGAACAGGTACTTGAATCCTTTTTGCGACTCAAAAACTTCCCAGACATAGCCGTCCTCACTGAAGAGGAGCACACATTTTACGTACACAACGCAAGATGCGGCCCTATTCCTCTGCTGCGCCTCGAGAGGAATCCCGAGGTTCCCTTCCAACACGAAAGGAGACCTGACTTCCTTGTGAAAACACGAGCAAGTTCGTGAGGTCCCCGTCGCAAAGCGGGAGGAACACCAAGCTTCCCGCCACAACTCGAGAAAAACCACAAGATTCTGCTCTCAAGGCGAGATGAGGAACATTTCCATTGCAGATTCTCAAGAGAAATACCACATTCCCACTTGAAACTCGACAGGTTACTTAACATCCTTTATGCAGCTCAAAAATTACACCAACTTACCCAGCCCCAATCGAGAGGAACACCGAGTTTCCTGCCACAACTGACCAAGTGCCCCATTTTCCAGTCCTCTTTTAAAGATGACAGTCGATTCCCTTGCTTTTTTTTGGAATGGAATCCCGACATTCCTGTCGCAAAATACGCGGAAGTCGGTACCACCTTGAAACTCGGCAGGATCCCCGGGGATTCAAAAAACAAGTGGAAAGGTACCGATGTCCGAACCCACTCGAGATATTGTCTGATTCCACTGCACAGATTGAAAGGTATCCTCGAGTATCAACTCACAAACGAGTGGAGATCCTGACTCCCCGAGCATTCTCGATACAATCTCCAGGTACAAATGCAAAACAACTGTGGCCTAACACCCCTTTTACAACTCGAGAAGAAAGCGGAGTTCCATGTCTGAACATGAGACCAGACCTGACTCCCCAGGTGAATTTTGAGAGCAACCCCAAGATCCCTATCGCCACTGATTGGAACACACAGTTGATCGATTCAACGTTAGATGAGGCCCCATTTCTCTGCTGTGCCTCTAGAGGAATCTCAAATTTCCCCTTTCAACACTAGGAGACCTGAATTCCCTGGGGCAACACGAGCGAGTTCCTGAGGTCCCCATTGCAATTCGAGAAGAACTACAAGTTCCTCCCCTCAATGCGGGATGAGGAATATTTCCGCTGCAGAGTCTCAAGAGAAATCCCACATTCCCGATTGATACTCGAACGGGGAATTGACACCCTTTATGCGACTCAAAAATTTCCCTGATATAGCCGTCCTCACTGAAGAGGAGCACAAAATTTACGTACACAATGGTAGATGTGGCCCTAAACCTCTGTCACCCCTCGAGAGGAATCCTGAGGTTCCCCTTCCAAAACGATAGCAGATATTACTTCCCTGGGGCAAACGCGAGAGTTGCTTAGGTCCCCGTCGCCACTCGAGAAGAACCCTAAGCTTCCTGGCGCAAAGAGAGAAAAACTGCAAGATTTTCCCCACAATGCGAGATGAGGAACTTTTCCCCTGCACAGTCTCAAGAGAAATCCCACATTCCTGCTGGAAACTCGAACGGATCCTTGACACTCTTTACGCGACTCAGAAACTTCCCCAACATTGTAGTTCCCACTGATGAGGGGCACACAATTTACGTTCACAAGTCTAAATGAGGCCCTATTCCTCTGCTGCGCCTAGAGAGGAATCCCAAGGTTCCCCTTCCAACATGAAAGGAGACCTGACTTCTCTGGGACAACACGAGCGAGCTCCTGAGGTCCCCGTCACAACTCGAGAAGAACATCATTCGTCCCACCGGAACTCGCGAAAAATCACAAGATTCCCCCATTAATGTGAAACGAGGAAATTTTCTGCTGCAGAGCCTCAAAGAAATCCCACATTCCCGATTGAAACTCGAACGGGTACCTGACACCCTTTTTGCGACTCAAAATGTCCCTGACATAGCCGTCCCCACTGGAGAAGAGCACTCAATTTACAGACTCAATTCTAGATGAGGTCCTATTCACATTCCACTCCTCGATAGTAATCTCGAAATTCCCCTTCCAACACCAAAGGAGACCTGACTTCCCTGAAGCAACACGAGAGAGTTCGTGAGGTCCTGTGGCAACTCGAGAGGGACCCCAAGCTTCCCGCCTCAGCTCCAGAAATACCACAAGATTCTGCCCTCAAAGCAAGATAAGGAACCTTTCCATTGCAGATTCTCAAGGGAAATCCCACATTCAGTTCAGTTCAGTTCAGTCGCTCAGTCGTGTCCGACTCTCCGCGACCCCATGAATCACAGCACGCCAGGCCTCCCTGTCCATCACCAACTCCCGGAGTACACTCAAACTCATGTCCACAGAGTCAGTGATGCCATCCAGCCATCTCATTCTCCGTCGTCCCCTTCTCCTCCCGCCCCCAACCTTTCCCAGCATCAGAGTCTTTTCCAGTGAGTCAACTCGTCGCATGAGGTGGCAAAAGTATTGCAGTTTCAGCTTTAGCATCAGTCCCTCCAATGAACATCCAGGATTGATCTCCTTTAGAATGGACTGGTTGGATCTCCTTGCAGTATAAGGGACTCTTAAGAGTCTTCTCCAACACCACAGTTCAAAAGCATCGATTCTTCGGCGATCAGCCTTCTTCACAGTCCAACTCTCACAACCATACATGACCACGGGAAAAACCATTGCCTTGACTAGACGGACCTTGGTTGGCAAAGTAATGTCTCTGCTTTTTAATATACTATCAAGGTTGGTCATAACTTTCCTTCCAAGGAGCAAGCGTCTTTTAATTTCATGGCTGCAATCAGCATCTGCAGTGATTTTGGAGCCCAAAAAAACAAAGTCTGACACTGTTTCCACTGTTTTTCCATCTATTTCCCATGAAGTGATGGGACCAGATGCCAGGATCTTTGTTTTCTGAATGTTGAGCTTCAAACCAACCTTTTCACTCTCCTCTTTCACTTTCATCAAGAGGCTTTTGAGTTCCTCTTCACTTTCTGCCATAAGGGTAGTGTCATCTGCATATCTGAGGTTATTGATATTTCTCCCAGCAATCTTGACTCCAGCTTGTGCTTCTTCCAGCCCAGCGTTCCTCATGATGTACTCTGCATAGAAGTTAAATAAGCAAGGTGACAATATACAACCTTGACGTACACCTTTTCCTATTTGGAACCAGTCTGTTGTTCCATGTCCAGTTCTAACTGTTGCTTCCTGACCTGCATACAGGTTTCTCAAGAGGCAGGTCAGGTGGTCTGGTATGCCCATCTCTTTCAGAATGTTCCACAGTTTATTGTGATCCACACAGTCAAAGGCTTTGGCATAGTCAATGAAGCAGAAATAGATGTTTTTCTGAAACTCTCTTGCTTTCTCCATGATCCAGCGGATGTTGGAAAATTGATCTCTGGTGCCTCTGCCTTTTCTAAAACCTGCTTGAACATCTGGGAGTTCACGGTTTACATATTGCTGAAGCCTGGCTTGGAGAATTTTGAGCATGACTTTGCTAGCGTGTGAGATGAGGGCAATTGTCCGGTAGTTTGAGCATTCTTTGGCATTGCCTTTCTTTGGGATTGGAATGAAGACTGACCTCTTCCAGTCCTGTGGCCACTGCTGAGTTTTCCAAATCTGCTGGCATATTGAGTGCAGCACTTTCACAGCATCATCTTTCAAGACTTGTAATAGCTCAACTGGAATTCCATCACCTCCACTAGCTTTGTTAGTAGTGATGCTTTCTAAGGCCCACTTGACTTCACATTCCAAGATGTCTGGCTCTAGGTCAGTGATCACGTTATCGTGACTATCTTGGTCGGGAAGATCTTTTTTGTACAGTTCTTCTGTGTATTCTTGCCACCTCTTCTTAATATCTTCTGCTTCTGTTAGGTCCATACCATTTCTGTCCTTTATCGAGCCCATCTTTGCATGAAATGTTCCCTTGGAATCTCTAATTTTCTTGAAGAGGTCTCTTGTTTTTCCTATTCTGTTGCTTTCCTCTATTTCTTTGCATTGATCACTGAGGAAGTCTTTCTTATCTCTCCTTGCTATTCTTTGGAACTCTGCATTCAGATGCTTATATCTTTCCTTTTCGCTTCTCTTCTTTTCACAGCTATTTGTAAGGCCTCCTCAGACAGCCATTTCGCTCTTTTGCATTTCTTTCCCATGGGGATGGTCTTGTTCCCTGTCTCCTGTACAATGTCACGAACCTCCATCCAGAGTTCATCAGGCACTCTATCTATCAGATCTAGTCCCTTAAATCTATTTCTCACTTCCACTGTATAATCATAAGGGATTTGATTGAGGTCATATCTGAATGGTCTAGTGGTTTTCCCTACTTTCTTCAATTTAAGTCTGAACTTCGCAATAAGGAGTTCATGATCTGAGCCACAGTCAGCTCCTGGTCTTGTTTTTGCTAACTGTATACAGCTTCTCCATCTTTGGCTACAAAGAATATAATCAATCTGATTTCGGTGTTGACCATCTGGTGATGTCCATGTGTAGAGTTTTCTCTTGTGTTGTTGGAAGAGGGTGTTTGCTATGACCAGTGAATTCTCTTGACAAAACTCTATTAGCCTTTGCCCTGCTTCATTCCGTGCTCCAAGGCCAAATTTGCCAGTTACTCCAGGTGTTTCTTGACTTCCTACTTTTGCATTCCAGTCCCCTAGAATGAAAAGGACATCTTTTTTGGGTGTTAGTTCTAAAAGGTCTTGTAGGTCTTCATAGAACCGATTAACTTCAGCTTCTTCAGCATTACTGGTTGGGGCATAGGCCTGGATTACTGTAATATTGAATGGTTTGCCTTGGAAACGAACAGAAATCATCCTGTCATTTTTAAGATTGCATCCAAGTACTGCATTTCGGACTCTTTTGTTCACCATGATGGCTACTCCATTTCTTCTAAGAGATTCCTGCCCACAGTAGTAGATATAATGGTCATCTGAGTCAAATTCACCCATTCCAGTCCATTTTAGTTCACTGATTCCTAGAATGTCGACGTTCACTCTTACCATCTCCTGTTTGACCACTTCCAATTTGCCTTGATTCATGGACCTAACATTCCAGGTTCCTACGCAATATTGCTCTTTACAGCACCGGACCTTGCTTCTATCACTGGTCACATCCACAACTGGGTATTGGTTTTGCTTTTGCTCCATCCCTTTATTCCTTCTATAGTTATTTCTCCACTGAGCTCCAGTAGCATACTGGGCACCTACCGACCTGGGGAATTCCTCATTCAGTATCCTATCATTTTGCCCTTTGTCACTGTTCATGGGGTTCTCAAGGCAAGTATACTGAAGTGGTTTGCCATTCCCTTCTCCAGTGGACCACATTCGGCTGTGGTCCATGTGATCAGATCGGCTAGTTTCCTGTGATTATGATTTCAGTTTGTCTGCCCTCTGGTGCCCCCTAGCAATACCTACCGTCTTATTTGGGTTTCTCTTACCTTGGTCGTGGAAAATCTCTTCACAGCCGCCCCAGCAAAGTGCAGCTGCTGTACCTTACCTTGGACGAGGGGTATCTCCTCAAGGCCGCCCCTCCTGACCTTGAACGTGGAGTAGCTCCTCTCGGCCCTCCTGCGCCAGCGCAGCCACCGCCTGTTGGACGTGGGGTAGCTCCTCTCGGCCGCCGGCCCTGGCCTCAGGCATGGGGTAGCTCCTCACGGCCGCACCTCTTTGTGTGGTTCGTTGCGCCGGGGCCGGCGTCTCTCGCGTCGCGTCTGCGCCGCCGGGGCCGGCGTCTCTGGCTCAGAAGGCAAAGCGTCTTCCTTCACTCTGCGCGACTTCACCTCCACACCCCTCGGCCTGCGAAAGGGGAGTGATGGAAGATGGGTGGGACACAGGTAGAAGAAAAGACAGAGCGCCCAGATGCCTGCAAGTGCGCTCGCCAGGGAAGCCACTTGGGGTCGCTCCGTCTTGAAATTCGACATGTTACTTAACATCCTCTATGTGAATCAAAAATTACACCGACATACCCAGACTCAATCGAAAGGAACACGGACTTTCCTGCCACAACTGACAAAGTGTCCTGTATTCCAGTCCTCTTTTCCAGATGACAATCGATTCCCCTGCTTTGTCTGGAATGGAATCCGGACATCCTGTCGCAAAGTGCGAGGAGGCCGGTACCACCTGGAAACTCGGGAGGATCCCCAGGGATTCAAAACACAACTGGAAAAGGTAACGAGGTCCCCACCCACTCGAGATATTGTCTACTTCCACTGCACAGGTTCAAATGTATCCTCGAGTATCAAATCACAAGACGAGTGGAGACCTGACTCCCCGAGCATTCTCGATACAATCTCCAAGTAAAATTCAACTGAAATGTGGCCTAACACCCCTTTTACAACTCGAGAAGAAAGCAGAGTTCCATGTCTGAACACAAGACGTGGCCTGACTACCCAGGTGAATTTTGAGAGCAACCCCGATATCCCTGCTGCCACTGGAGAGGAACACACAGTTGACCAACTCAACGCTAGATGCAGACCTATTCCTCTGATGCGACTCGAGAGGAATCCCGAGGTTCCACTTCCAACAGGATAGGAGGCCTGACTTCCCTGGGGCAACACGAGCGAGTTCCTGAAGCCCCCGTTGCAACTCGAGAAGAACCCCGTTTCCCGCTGCAACTAGACAAAACCACAAGATTCTCCCCTCAATGTGAGATGAGGAATATTTCCGCTGCAGAGTCTCAAGAGAAATCCCACATTCCCGCTTGATACTCAAATGGGTACTTACCACCATTTATGCGACTCAAAAAGTTCCCTGACATAACCATCCCCACTGGAGAGGAGCACACAAAATACGGACTCAACCCTAGATGAGGCCTGATTCCCATTCCACGAATATAGAGTAATCCCGAAGTTCCCCTTCAAACACGAAAGGAAATCTGATTTCCCTGAAACAACACTAGCGAGCTCCTGAGATCCCCATCTCAACACGAGAGGGACCCCAAGCTTCCCATCAGAACTCGAGAAAAACCACAAGATTCTGCCCTCATGGCGAAATGAGGAGCATTCCGTTGAAGATTCTCAACAGAAATCCCACATTCCCGCTTGAAACTCGAAAGGATACCTAAAATCATTTATGTGACTCAAAAATTACACCTACATACTCAGCCCCAATCGAGAGGAACACTGAGTTTCCAGCCACAACTGACAAAGTGAACCGTTTTCCAGTCCTCTTTTCCAGATGACAGTCGATTCCCCTGTTTAGCATGGAATGGAATCCGGATGATCCCATCACACAGTACGAGGAGGCCAGTACCACCTTAAAACTCGGCAGGATCCCCAGACTTGCAAAATACAATTGGAAAACGTACCGATATCCCCACACACTCGAGATATTGTCTGACTCCACTGCCTAGATTCAAATGTGTCCTCGAGTATCAACTCAAAAGACGAATGGAAACCTGACTTCCCTAGCATTCTCGATCCATTTTCCAGGGACAAATTCAACTCGAGTGTGGACTAATACCCCTTTTACACCTTGAGAAGAAAGCGCAGTTCCATGTCTGAACACAAGACAAGGCTTGACTCCCCAAGTGAATTTTGAGAGCAACCCCGAGAACCCTGTTCCTACTGTGAGGAATCCTGAGTTAAAGGGACTCGAATCTAGATGCACACCTATTACTCTGCAGTGACTCCAAAGGAGTCTCGAGGTTCCCCTTGCAAATGGAAAGGCGTTCTGTCTTCCCAGAAACAACACTGTAGGATCCCTGATAGTTCCGTCGTTACACGAGAGGATCACCACACTTCCCGCAGCAACTAGAGAAAAACCTCGAGATGCCTCAGGTAACGTCTCATGAGGCCGATTTTTTCCTGCACCGTCTGGAGAGCAATCCAGAGTTCTCTCTCAAGATATGATAGGAGGCTTGAATCCCTATTTACAATTCAAGGGCCTCCCAGAATACCAGTCATCAATTGAGAGAAACCCCGAGTTTCCATCCACATCTCCAGAAAATCTCCGTATTCCCCACCTGCTCACGATATGAGGGTTCAAACCCTGCTTCAACTCAAGAGGAATCCTTTCTTGTCCTGCCACCACAAGAGGAGGCCTCTGTCTCCTATTGAAACTCGAGTGCACTCCCGTGGATCCTGCTGCAAGGATAAAGAACTCTGAGTTCCCCCTCCAATCGAGGTAGGTCCTGATGATCTAGCAAAGCTCCAATAGAACACCGACTATCCCTTCACAACATGATGGGAGACCTGACACCCATGCTGAGCATATAGAAAAAGCCCTAATGAACCTCCTGATCATGAAATGAGGACTGATTCCCCTTTTACAACTTGAAAGGAAAGCAGAATTCCATGCCTCAAAATTGAGATGAAACCTGACTCCCCAGTAGAATCTTCATAGCAACACCGAGATGCCTGTTGCCACTGGAGAGGAACACACAGTTGACGGACTCAACGCTAGATGTGGACCTATAATTCTGCTGAGCCTGGAGAGCAATCCCGAGGTTCCCCTTCCAACACGAAAGGAGACCTGACTTCCCCGGGGCAACATGAGTGACTTCCTGAGGTCCCCGTCACAACTCCAGAAGAACCCCAAGCTTCCCGCTGCAACTGGAGAAAAACCACAAGATTGTCCACTCAATGCAAGATGAGGAATTTTTCTGCTGCAGAGTCTCAAGAGAAATCCCACATTCCAGTTGGGTACTCGAGTGGGTACTTGACACCCTTTATGCAACTCAAAATGTTCCCTGACATAGCCGTCCCCACTGGAGAGGAGCACACAATTTACATACACAACTCTAAATGCGGCCCTATTACTCTTCCACACCTCGAGAGGAATCCCGAGGTTCCCCTTCCAACACGAAAGGAGACCTGACTTCCTTAAAGCAACCTGAGTGAGTTCCGGAGGTCCCCATCACAACTAGAGAGGAACCCGAATCTTCCCGTCCCAACTCGAGAAAAACCACATGATTCTGCCCTCAAGGCAAGATGAGGAACATTTCTGTTGAAGATTCTCAAGAGAAATCCCACATTCCCGCTTCAAATTCGACAGGTTCTTTAACATCCTTTATGCAACTCAAAAGTCCCCTGACGTAGCTGTCACCAGTCTCGCTCGAGTTACCCCAGGGAAATCAGGTCTCCTTTCGTGTTGGAAGGGGAACCTTGGGATTCCTCTCAAGGCAAGGGAGAGGACCAGCGCCTCATCTAGCGGTGTGTACATAAATTGTGTGCTCCTCTTCAATGGGGATGGATATGTCGGGGAAGTTTTTGAGTTGCATTAACGGTGTCAAGTACCCGATGGAGTTTCAAGGGGGAATGTGGGATTTCTCTTGAGAATCTGCAGTAGAAAAGTTCTTCATCTCGCATTGAGGGGAAAATCTTGTTGTTTTTCACGAGTTGCGGCGGGAAGCTTGGGGTTCTTCTCGAGTTGTGACAGGGACCTCTGGAACTCTCTCGTGTTGCCCAGGGAAGTCATGTCTCCTATCGTGTTGGAAGGGGAACTTAGGGATTACTCTCGAGGAGTGGAATGGGAATAGGGCTTAATCTAGAGTTGAGTCCATATTTTGTGTGCTCCTCTCCAGTGGGGACAGCTTTGTCAGGGAAGTTTTTTAGTCGCATAAAGGGTGTCAAGTACCCGTTTGAGTTTCAAGCGGGAATGTGGGATTTCTCTTGAGACTCTGTAGCAGAAAATTTCCTCATCTCACATTGATGGGGGAATCTTTCGGTTTTTCTCGAGTTGCCGTGGGAAACTTGGGGTTCCTCCCAAGTTGTGACGGGGACCTCAGAAACTAGCTTGAGTTGTCCCAGGGAAGTAAGGTCTCCTTTCATCTTGGAAGGGGAACCTCGGGTTTCCTCTTGAGGTGAGGCAGAAAACCAGTGCCGCATCTAGGGATGTGTACGTAAACTGTGTGTGCTCCTCTTCAGTGGGGAAGGATATATCAGGGAAGTTTTTTAGTCGCATAAAGGGTGTCAAGTACCCGTTCGATTTTCAAGCAGGAATGTGGGATTTCTCTTGAGACTCTGCTGCGGAAAACTTCTTCATCTAACATTGAGGGGAGAATCCTGTGGTTTTTCACGAGTTGCAGCGGGGAGCTTGGGGTTCCTCTCAAGTTGCGAAGCGAACCTAGGAACTCGCTCATGATTTCCCAGGGAAGTCAGGGCTCCTTTAGTGTTGGAAGGGTAACCTCGGGATTCCTCTTGAGGCACGGCAGAGGAATAGGGCCGCATCTAGCATTGTGTACGTAAATTGTTTGCTCCTCTTCACTGGAGATGGATATGTCGGGGAAATTTTTGAGTCGCATTAAGGGTGTCAAGTACCCGAGTTTCAAGAAGGAATGTTGGATTTCTCTTGAGACTCTGCAGCAGAAAATTTCCTCACCTCGCATTAATAGGGGAATCTTGTGGTTTTTCTCGAGTTGCAACGGGGACCTCTGGAACTCACTCGTGTTGCCCTAGGGAAGACATGTCTCCTATCATGTTGGAAGGGAAACCCTGGGACTCCTCTCAAGGTGCAGCAGGGAAATAGGACCGCATCTAGCATTGAGTCGGTCAACTGTGTGTTCCTCTCCAGTGACTACAGGGATGTCGGAGTTGCTCTCAAAACTCACGTGGGGAGTCAGGCCTCGTCTCGTGTACAGACATGGAACTCCGCTTTCTTCTCGAGTTGTGAACGGGGTGTTAGGCCACAGTCGAGCTGAATTTGTACATGGAGATTGTATCGAGAATGCTCGTGAAGTCACGTCTCCGCTCGTCTTGTGAGTTGATACTCTAGGATACATTTGAATCTGTGCAGTGGAATCAGAAAATATTTCCAGTAGGTGGCGACCTCGGCACCTTTTCCAATTGGGTTTGAATCCTTGGGGATCCTCGCGAGTTTCATAGTGGTACCAGCCTCCTCGTGTTTTGCGTTGGGAAAGTCCAGATTCCATTCCAGACAAAGCAGGGAAATCGACTGTCATCTGGAAAAGAGGACTGGAAAACGGGGCACTTTGTCAGTTGTGGCAGGAAGCTCGGTGTTCCTCTCTATTGGTGCTGGGTATTGTAAGTTCGGACCCTGGTGGCCTTCTTGGCTTACCCTTCCTGGTGGCCATCTTGGCTCCTTCTTCCCCTCTTCATCTCCCACCGGAGGGAAAAAGTCCCGTCAAACCGCTGAGGAATCTCTGACATAATAACCTTCTGCTGAGATCTACCCTCCTTCCTGACCTCCAGAGCGACCAACCCGGTCTTGCCACCTCGACTAGCTGACCATTCACAATCTCGCGATCCCAAGCTTTGCCTTATTTAGGCCTGTCCAGGTTATATGATATCACTTCCTGCCCCGAAGACATAAAAATCGCACTCTGCCTTTGTTCGGGGCAGAACTCCTCGTGGCCGTTCTTGTGGTCAGTGGGTTCTGCCCAGGAGCGCACTGCCAATAAAGCCTGTTACTTTCTCTTGGTGTCTGGGTTATTTCCTTACAGCTTGAGACACCCATTTTTGCGACCTTACAGGTATGTCAGTGTATTTTTTGAGTCGCATAAAGGATGTTAAGTAACCTGTTGAGTGTCTAGCGGGAAAGTGGGATTCTCTTGAAATCTGCAACGGAAATGTTCCTCATCTCACCTTGATACAGAATCTTGCGGCTATTTTCGAGTTGCAGTGGGAAGCTTGGTGTCCCTCTCGAGTTGCAATGGGGACCTCGGGAATTTGCTCGTGTTGCTTCAGGAATGTCAGATCTCCTTTCTGGTTCGAAAGGGAAATTCAGGATTACTCTCGAGGCAAGGAATTGGAATAGAGCCTCATCTAGAGCTGAGTCCGTAAATTGTGTGCTCCTCTCCAGTGGGGACGTCTATGTCAGGGAACTTTTTGAGTTTCATAAAGGGTGTCAAGTACCCGTTCAAGTTTCAAGCGGGAATGTGGGATTTCTCTTGAGACTCTGCAGCAGAAAAGTTCCTCATATCGCATTGATGGGGAATCTTTTGGTTTTTCTCGAGTTGCAGCGGGAAACTTGGGGTTTCTCCTGAGTTGCGACGGGGACCTCAGGAACTAGCTCGTGTTGTCCCAGGGAAGTCAGTTCTCCTTTCATGTTGGAAGGGGAACCTCGGGATTCCTCTCAAGGCAAGGGAGAGGACCAGCACCACATCTAGCGGTGTGAATGTAAATTGTGTGCTCCTCTTCAGTGGGGATGGATATATCAGGGAAGTTTTTGAGTCGCATAAAAGGTGTCAAGTACCCGTTCGATTTTCAGCGGGAATGTGGGATTTCTCTTGAGACTCTGCTGACTAAAAGTTCCTCATCTCACATTGAGGGGAGAATCTGGTGGCTTTTCTCGAGTTGCAGGGGGAAGCTTGGGGTTCTTCTCGAGTTGTGATGGGGACCTTATGAACTCTCTTGTGTTGCCCCAGGTAGTCAGGTCTCCTATCGTGTTTGAAGGGGAACCTCTCGATTCCTCTCGAGGTGTAGCAGAAGAATAGGGCCGCATCTAGCATTGAGTCGGTCAACTGTGTGTTCCTCTCCATTGGCGACAGGGATCTCATTGTTGTTATGAATGTTCTACTGGGGAGTCAGGTTTTGTCTCGATTTGAGGCATGGAATTCTGCTTTCCTTTCGAGTTGTAAAAGGGGAATCAGTCCTCGTGTCATGATCGGGCGCTTTATTGGGGCTTTTTCTATAGGCTCAGCATGAGTGTCAGGTCACCCATCATGTTGTGAGGGGATAGTCGGTGTTCCATTGGAGCTTTACTAGATCATCAGGACCTACCTCAATTTGAGGGGGAACTAGAGTCCTTTTTCCTTGCAGCAGAATCCTCGATAGTGCACTCGTGTTTCAATAGGAGACAGAGGCCTCCTCTTGTGGTGGGAGAAGGAGAAAGGATTCCTCTTGAGAAGAAGCAGGATTTGAACGCTCATATCATGAGGAGTGGGGGAATGCGGAGCTCTTCTAGAGGTTTGGACAGAAACTCGGGATTTGTCTTGATTTAAGACAGGTTTTCTGGGAGCCCCTTGAATTGTAAATAGGGATTCAAGTCTCCTATCGTATCTTGAGAGAGAATTCGGGATTGCGCTCCAGGCACTGTAAGAAAAAATGGGCCTCATGTGACGTTGCCTGGGGCATCTCATAGTTTCTGGCGAGGGGCGGAGGGAAGTTTGGCTTTCCTTTCGAGTTATGACGGGGAACTCAAGGAGACACTCGTGTTACCTCAGGGAAGTCAATTAGCAAGGGGACGGTCCTGATTGCTGTCAAGTCAATGCAGAGGAATCGAGCTTCAATTCTCATTGAAAGGGGTAAACCCAAAGTGTTTCTCAAGTTGGAGCAGGAAGCTTTCAGATCCCTCGAGTTGCAAAATGGAGGCCTCTCAGGTTATGTCTGGGAAGTCCGGAATCCTTTTGAGGTGTGAGTAGCCTTTAGGATGCCTTTTGAATCAGTGCAGGGGAATAAGATCTGATCTGGGTTTGAGGAGCTAACCTCAGGTTGCCTCTCCAGTTCTAAGATGGATCTCAGTGTTCCTATGAAGTTCCAACAGGAGAGTGTTGCCACGTCTCTTGTTGAACATTGGAACTCCGCTATCTTTTACAGTTATAAAAGGAGTGGGAGGCTTCCTGTTGAGTTGAATTTCTGTCCTGGGGCTTTTTCTCCAAGATGAATCTGGGAATCAGGCCTCCCTTCGTGGGGTTAGTTCATCCCGGGGATTCCCTTTTAATCAGTACAGTGGAATCAGTCCTTATGTCGAGCGGATGGGGAAATTGGTGTGTTTTTGGGTTGTGGCACGAAGCCCCGAGGTCCTCTCGAGTTTCAAGAGGAGATGGGCCTCCTCTTCAGATTCAATGTGAACATCAGGATTAATTTCCAGACAAAGCAGGGGAATCGATCCTCACTTCGAGATGACGAGTGGAAAATGGGCTCTACTTGAGGTGTTGCAGGAACCTCGCTGCTCCTCTCAAGTATGGCTGGGTATCTCAGTTAAATTCTTGAGTTGCGTATAGGGTGCCGAGTATCATTTTGAGTTTGAAGAGGGACTGCGGGATATCTCTTAACACGCTGCAGCAAAAAGGGGCATCCTGTCGTGTGGAGTGGAGAATTTCATGGTTTTTCTCGAGTAGCGGCGTGAAGATTGGAGGTCTTCTCAAGTTACGACGGGAACGCCTGGGACTCGCTAGTTTTGCCTCAGGGAAGTCAGGTCTCCTTTCTTGTGGAAAGTGGAACCTCGGGATTCCGTTTGATTCGCTTCAGGGCATGTGGGCCACATTTAGACTTGAGTGGGTAAACTCAATGATCCTCTCCAGTGGCCACAAGGATCTTGGGGTTGCTCTGAACGTTCCACGGGGGACTCAGGCCTAGTCCTTGTTGAGGATGGAACTCTGCTTCCCCCTCGAGTTGTCAAAGGATTGTCAGGTCTGCTGTCTGCTCAAGCAGGAAATTTGGGCTTATTCGAGAGGCTCAGCAGGGGATTCGTGCCTGCGATCATGTTGGGAGGTGATACAACGTGTTCCACTGGAGCTTCTGCAAGCCAAACATGACTCATCTCTAGTTGAGTGGGAACTCGGGGTCCTTTGACCTTGCTGCGGGATCCACGGGATTGCCCTTGAGTGTCAATAGATGTGACTGGATCGTCAAGTGGTGTGAGGGCAGGTTGGGATTCCTCTTCAGTTGAAAGTGGAATGGCCCGTTATCTTCAGCTGAGGTGTGATCACAGGGCTTCTCTTAAATTGGGGCGGGAAATTCGGTTTTCTTTTCTCACTGGGACCGGTATCTCTGGGCGACCCTTAAGTTGCATCAAGGAATTCAAGCCTCATATTGACTTTGGAGAAGGAACTCGGGACTTCTGTCTGTGTGCTTCAGGAAAAAAAGGGCCTCATCTTGCTTTGAAAGAGGAAACTCGAGGTTTCTCTCGAGCTGCTGCAGGAAGTGTGTTGATCCTCTAGAGAAACAACGGGAATATCAGGGAGCCTCCCGTGTTGTCTCTGGGCAGTCAGAAAGCCTTTCCATTTGCAAAGGGAACCTCGGGATTCCTTTGGCGTTGCTGCAGAGAAATAGGTCTGCATCTAGATTCGAGTCCATTTAACTCAGGTTTCCTCTCCAGTAGCAACATTGTTCTCGGGGTTGCTCTCAAAATACACATTTGACGTCAGGCCTCATCTCTTGTATAGACATGGAACTCCGCTTTCTTCTCGAGTTGTAAAAGGGTTGTTAAGCCATAGTCGATTTGAATTTGTACCTAGAGACTCTATGGAGAATTCTCTGGTACTCAGGTCTACACTCGTCTTGTCAGTTGATACTCAAGAAAACGTTTGAATCTGTGCATTGAAATCAGACAATATCTCGAGTGGGTGGGGACATCGGTATCTTTTCCCATTGTGTTTTGAAGCCCCATGGATCCTCCTGCGTTTCATGGTGATACCGGCCTCCTCGTACTGTGTGATGGGAACGTCCGGATTCCATTCCAGACAAAGCAGGGGAATCGACTGTCATCTGGAAAAGAGGACTTGAAAGCAGGGCACTTTGTCCGTTGTGGCAGGAAACTCGGTGTTCCTCTCTATTGGGGCTGGTTCTGTCGGTGTAATTTTTGAGTCTCATAAAGGATGCTAAATAACCTGTCAAATTGCAAGCAGGAATGTGGGATTACTCTTGAAAATCTGCAACTGAAATTTTCCCCATCCCGTCTTGAGGGAAGAATCTTGTGGTTTTGCTCAAGTCGCGGCGGGAAGCTTGGGGTCCCTCTTGAGTTGCGACGGGGACTTCAGGTACTCACTCATGTTGCTTCAGGGAAGTCAGGTTTCCTTTCGTGTAGGAAGGGGGACTTCGGGATTACTCTCGAGGCGTGGAATATGAATAGGGCCTCATCTCGAGTTGACTCCCCAAATTGTGTGCTCCTCTCCAGTGGGGACGGCTATGTCAGGGAACTTTTTGTGTGGCACAAAGGGTATCAAGTACCCGTTCAAGTTTCAAACAGGCATGTGGGATTTCGCTTGAGACTCTGCCGCAGAAAAGTTCCTCATCTCGCATTGATGGGGGAATCTTGTGGTTTTTCTCAACTTGCGGCGGGAAGCTTGGGGTTTCTCTCGAGGTGTGACGGGGAACTCAGGAACTCTCTCGTGTTGCCCCAGGGAAGTCAGGTTTCCTATCGTGTTGGAACGGGAACCTCGGGATTCCTCTCGAGGTGCAGCAGAGGAATAGGGGGCCGCATCTGGCGTTGAATTGGTCAACAGTGACTTCGTTTCCGATATTGACAGGCATCTCGGTCTTGCTCTCAGAATTCAGCTGGGGAGTCAGGCCTCATCTCGTGTTCAGACATGGAACTCCGCTTTCTTCTCGAGTTGTAAAACGGGTGTTAGGCCACAGTCGAGTTGAATTTTTACCTGGAGATTGTGTCCAGAATGCTCGGGGAGTCTGGTTTACACTCATCTTGTGAGTTTATACTCAGGGATACATTTGAATCTGTGCAGTGGAATCAGACAGTATCTCGAGTGCCTGGTGACATCGGTACCTTCTCCAATTGTGTTTTGAAACCCCGGAAATCCTCCCTAGTTTCAAGGTGTTACCGGCCTCCTCAAACTGTGCAACAGGAACATCCAGATTCCATTCCAGACAAAGCAGAGGAATCGACTGTCATCTGGAAAAAACTACTGGAAAAAAGGGCACTTTGTCAGTTGGGGCAGGAATCTCTGTGTTCCTCTTGATTGGGGCTGGGTATGTCGCTGTAATTTTTGAGTCGCATAAAGGATGTTAATTAACCTTTCGAGTTTCAGGCAGGAATGTGGGATTTCTCTTGAGACTGTGTAGCACAAAAGTTCCTCATCTCTCATTGAGGGGAGAATCTTGTGGATTTTCTCAAGTTGCCGCGAGAAGCTTGGGGTTCTTCTCAAGTTGGGATTTGACCTCAGGCTCTCGCTCCTGTTAAACCAAGGAAGTCAGGTCTCCTACAGTGTTGGAAGGGGAACCTCGGAATTCCTCTTGACGTGGAGCAGAGGTAAGGGTCGCATCTAGCGTTGAGTCGGTCAACTGTGTTCCTCTCCATTGGCGACAGGGATCTCGGGGTTGCTCTCAAAATTCACCTGGGAGAATGGCATTGAAACATGTATATTATCATATGTGAAACGAATCGCCAGTTGAAGGTCGATGCATGTTACAGCATGCTCTGGCCTGGTATGCGGGGATGACCCAGTAGGATAAGGGAAGGAGGGAGGTGGGAGGGGGTTTCAGGTGGGGGAACTCATATACACCCGGGGCCGATTCATGTCAATATATTGCAAAACCAACCAATATAATATTGTAAAATAATTAGCCTCCAATAAAAAAAAGTTCACCTGGGGATTCGGGCCTTGTCTTATGTTCAAACATGGAACTCCGTTTTCCTCTAGAGTTGAAAAGGGTTGTTAGGCCACAGTCGAGTTGAATTTGTACCTGGAGATTGTATCGAGAATGCTCAGGGAGTCTGGTCTCCACTCGGCTTGTGAGTTGATACTCAAGGATACATTTTAACCTGTGCAGTGGAATCAGACAATATCTCGAGTGGGTGGGGACATCAGTACCTTTCCAATTGTGTTTTGAAACCCTGGGTATACAACGAGTTTCAAGGTGGTCCTGGCCGCCTCGTACTTTGTGAAGGGAACAACCAGATTCCATTCCAGGCAAAGCAGGGTAATCGACTGTTATCTGGAAAAGACGACTGGAAAATCAGGCCCTCTATCAGTTGTGGCAAGAAGCTCGGTGTTGCTCTCCACTGGGGCTCGGTATGTCGGTATAATATTTGTGTCCCATAAATGATGTTAAACTGTCGAGTTTCAAGCGGGAATGTGGGGCTTCTCTTGAGAATCTGCAACGGAAATTTTCTTCATCTCGCCTTGAGGGCAGAATCTTGTGGTTTTTCCCGAATTACGGCGGGAAGCTTGGAGTCCCTCTTGAGATGCGACGGGGAACTCAGGAACTCAACTGTGTTGCTTCAGTGAAGTCACGTCTCCTTTTGTGTTGGAAGTGGCACTTCAGTATTGCTCTCGAGGCGTGGAATGGGGAAAATGCATCATCTAGAATTGAGTTCTCTTGATGAATGTGAAAGAGGAGAGTGAAAAGGTTGGCTTGAAGCTCAACATTCAGAAAACAAAGATCATGGCATCTGGTCCCATCACTTCATGGGAAATAGATGGAAAAACAGTGGAAACAGTGTCAGACTTTATTTTTTTGGGCTCCAAAATCACTGAAGATGCTGACTGCAGCCATGAAATTAAAAGACGCTTACTCCTTGGAAGGAAAGTTATGACCAACCTAGATATTATATTAAAAAGCAGACACATTTCTTTGCCAACCAAGGTCCATCTAGTCAAGGCTATGGTTTTTCCCGTGGTCATGTATGGATGTGAGAGTTGGACTGTGAAGAAAGCTGATCGCCGAAGAATTGATGCTTTTCAACTGTGGTGTTGGAGAAGGCTCTTGAGAATCCCTTGTACTGCAAGGAGATCCAACCAGTCCATTCTAAAGGAGATCAATCGTGGGTGTTCATTGGAAGGACTGATGCTAAAGCTGAAACTGCAATATTTTGGCCACCTCATGTGAAGAGTTGACTCACTGGAAAAGACTCTGATGCTGGGAAAGGTTGGGGGCGGGAGAAGAAGGGAACGACAGTTAATGAGATGAATGGATGGCATCACCGACACTGTGGACATGAGTTTGAGTGAACTCTGGGAGTTGGTGATGGACAGGGAGGCCTGGCATGCTGTGATTCATGGGGTCGCAAAGAGTCGGACACGACTGAGCGACTGAACTGAACTGAATTGAGAGTTGAGTCCGTAAATTGTGTGCTCCTCTCCAGAGGGGGACAGCTGTGTCAGGGAACTTTATGAGTCGTATAAACAGTGTCAAGTACCCTTTCGAGTTTCAAGTGGGAAATGGGATTTCTCTTCAGACTCTGAAGCAGAGAAGCTCCTCATCTCGCATTGATGGGGAAATCTTGTGGTTTTTCTCGAGTTGTGGCGGGAAGCTTGGGGTTCCTCTCAAGTTGTGACGGTTACCCCAGGAATAAGCTAGTCTTCTCCCTGGGAAGTCAGGTCTCCTTTCGTGTTAGAAGGGGAACATCGGGATTCCTCTCTAGGCGCAGAAGAAGAATAGGCCCGCATCAAGTGTTGTGTACGTAAATTGCGTGCTCTTCTTCAGTGGGGATGGCTATGCCTGGGAAGTTTTTGAGTCTCATAAGGGTGTCAAGTGCCCAATCTAGTTTCAAGCGGGAATGTGGCATTTCTCTTGAGACTCTACAGCAGGAAAGAACCTCATCTCGCATTGCGGAGAAAATCTTCTGGTTTTCTTCGAGTTGAGGCTGGAAGCTTGGTGTACTTTTCGAGTTGCCTTCGGACCTCAGGAATTCGCTCGTGTTGCCCTAATGAAGTCAGGTCTCCTATCGGGTTGGAAGGGGAACCTCGGTAATCCTCTCGAGGCGTAGCAGAGGAATAGGGCCGCATCTAGCTTTGAGTCAGTCAACTGTGTGTTCCTCTCCAGTGGCAACTGGGATCTCGGGGTTGCTCTCAAAATTCATCTGGGGAGTCAGGCCTCATCTAGTGTTCAGACATGGAACTCCGATTTCTTTTAGAGTTGAAAAGAGTTGCTGGCCACAGTTGAGTTGAATTTGTACCTGGAGATTGTATCAAGAATGCTCGAAGTATCAAGTCTCCACTTGTCCTGTGTGTTAATACTCGCAGATACATGTGAATCTGTGCAGTGGAATCAGACAATATCTCGAGTGGGTAGGGACATCGGTACCTTTTCCAATTGTGTTTTGAAACCCCGAGGATCCTGCCGAGTTTCAGGTGGTACCAGCCTCCTTGTACTTTGCGATGCGAATGGCCGGATTCCATTCCAGACAAGACGTGGGAATCGACTGTCATCTAGAGAAAACGACTGGAAAACGGGGCACTTTGTCAGTTGGGGCAGAAATATCGGTGTTCCTCTCAATTGGGGCTGGGTTTGTCCCTGTAATTTTTGAGTCACATAAAGGATGTTAAGTAACCTGTTGAGTTTCAGGCGGGAATGTGGGATTTCTCTTGAGACTCTGCAGCGGAAAATTTCCTCATCTCGAACTGAGGGGAGAATCTTGTGGCTTTTCTCGAGTTGCGGCGGGAAGCTTGGGTTCTTCTCGAGTTGGAATGGGGACCTCAGGCACTCGCTCGTGTTAACCCAGGGAATTCAGGTCTCCTCTAGTTTTGAAAGGGGAACCTTGGGATTCCTACTGAGACGCAGAAGAGGTAAGGGTTGCATCTAGCGTTGAGTCAGTAAACTATGTTCCTCTCCATTGGCGACAGGGATCTCAGGGTTGCTCTCAAAATTCACCTGGGGAGTCAGGCCTCATCTCCTGTTCAGACATGGAACTCCGTTTTCTTCTACAGTTGAAAATGGTTGTTAAGCCACAGTCGATTTGAATGTGTACCTGGAGATTGTATCGAGAATGCTCAGGGAGTCAGGTCTCCACTCGTCTTGTGAGTTGATACTCAAGGATACATTTTAACCTGTGCAGTGGAATCAGACAAATCTCGTGTGGGTGGGGACATCAGTACCTTTTCCAATAGTGTTTTGAAACCCCGGGTATACATCGAGTTTCAAGATGGTACTGGCCTCCTCGTACTTTGCGACAGGAACGGCCGGATTCCATTCCAAACAAAACAGGGGAATGGACTGTCATCTGGAAAAGACGACTGGAAAATGAGGCCCTCTGTCATTGTGGCAGGAAGCTCGGTGTTCCTCTCCATTGGGGCTCGGTAAGTCGGTGTAATATTTATGTTGCATAAAGGATGTTAAGTAACCTGTCGAGTTTCAAGCGGGATGTGGGATTTCTCTTGAGAATCTGCAACAGAAATGTTCTTCGTCTCACCTTGAGGGCAGAATCTTGTGATTTTTCCTGAGTTGCGGTGGGAAGCTTGGATTCCCTCTCAAGATGCGACGGGGACCTCAGCAACTCGCTCGTGATGCTTCAGTGAAGTCAGGTCTCGTTTCCTGTAGGAAGGGGAACTTCAGAATTGCTCTCGAGGCATGGAATGGGAAAAGGGCATCATCTAGAGTTGAGCCCGTAAATTGTGTGCTCCTCTCCAGGGGGGACAGCTATGTCAGGGAACTTTACGAGTCACATGAGGTTGTCAAGTACCTGTTCATGTTTCAAGTGGGAATGTGGGATTCCTCTTGAGACTCTGCAGCAGAAATATTCCTCATCTCGCATTCATGGGGGAATCTTGTGGTTTTTCTCGAGTTGTGGGGGGAAGCTTGGTGTTCCTCTTGAGTTGTGATGGGGACCTCAGGAACAAGCTCGTGTTGTCCTAGGGAAGTCAGGTCTACTTTTGTGTTGGAAGGGGAACATCGGGATTCCTCTCGATGCACAGCAGAGGAAAGAGAAGCATCTAGCGTTGAGTCGGTCAACTGTGTTCCTCTCCAATGGTGAAAGGGATCTCGGGGTTGCTCTCAAAATTCAACTGGGAGAATGGCATTGAAACATGTATATTATCATTTGTGAAATGAATCGCCAGTTGAAGGTCGATGTATGTTACAGTATGTTCGGGGCTGGTATGTGGGGATACCCAGAGGGAGGATAAGGGGAGGAGGGAGGTGGGAGGGGGGTTCGGAGGGGGAACTCATATACACCTGGGGTGGATTCATGTCAAAGTATGGCAAAGCCAATAATTAGCTTCCAAAAAAAAAAAAAAATCACCTGGGGAGTCAGGCCTCGTCTCGTGTTCAGAAATTGAATTCCGTTTTCTTCTAGAGTTGAAAAGGGTTGTTAGGCCACAGTCGAGGTGAATTTGTACCTGGAGATTGTATTGATAATACTAAGGGAGTCAGGTCTCCACTCCTCTTGTGAGTTGATACTCAAGGATACATTTTAACCTGTGCAGTGGAATCAGACAATATCTCGAGTGGGTGGGGACATCAGTACCTTTTCCAGTAGTGTTTTGAAACCCTGGGTATATACCGAGTTTCAAAGTGGTACTGACCTCCTCGTACTTTGCGACGGGAATGGCTGGATTCCATTCCAGACAAAGCAGGGGAATCAACTGTCATCTGGAAAAGACAACTGGAAAATGAGGCCCTCTGTCAGTTGTGGCAGGAAGTTCGGTGTTCCTCTCCATTAGGGCTCAGTATGTTGGTGTAATATTTGTGTCACATAAAGGATTTTAAGTAACCTGTCTTTTTTCTAGGAGGAATCGGATTTTCTCTTGAGAGTCTGCATCGGAAATGTTCTTCATCTCGCCTTAAGGGCAGAATCTTGTGGTTTTTCCCGAGTTGCAGCGGGAAGCTTGGAGTCCCTCTTGAGATGCGACGGGGAACTCAGGAACTCGCTCATGTTGTTTCAGTGAAGTCAGGTCTCCTTTCCTGTTGGAAAGGGAACTTCAGGATTGCTCTCGAGGAGTGGAATGTGAAAATGGTTTCATCTAGAGTTGAGTCCATAAATTGTGTGCTCCTCTCCTGGGTGGACAGCTATGTCAGGGAACTTTTTGAGTGGCATGAAGGGTGTCAAGTACCCCCTAAGAGTTTCAAGCAGGAATGTGGGATTTCTCTTGAGACTCTGCTGCAGAAAATTCCTCATCTCGCATTAATGAGGGAATCTTGTGGTTTTTCTCGAGTTGCAGCAGGAAGCTTGGTGCTCCTCTCGATTTGTTACGGGGACCTCAGGAACAAGCTCGTGTTCTCCCAGGGAAGTCAGGTCTCCTTTCCTGTTAGAAGGGGAACATCGGGATTCCTCTCGAGGTGCGGAAGAGGAATAGGCCTGCATCTAGTGTTGTGTACTTAAATTGTTTCCTCTTCTTCAGTGGAGATGGCTATGTCTGGGAAGTTTTTGAGTCGCATAAGGGTGTCAAGTGCCAGTTCCAGTTTCAATCCGGAATGTGGGATTTGTCTTGAGACTCTGCAGCAGAAAAGAACCTCATCTCACATTACAATGAGAATCTTGTGGTTTTCTTCTTGTTCAGGCTGGAAGCTTGGTGTACTTTTCGAGTTGCCTTCGGACCTCAGGAACTTGCTCGTGTTGCCCCAATGAAGTAAGGTCTCCTATCGGGTTGGAAGGGGGACCTCGATAATCCTCTTGAGGCATAGCAGAGGAATAGGGCCGCATCTAGCTTTGAGTCGGTCAATTTTGTGTTCCTTTCCAGTGGCACCTGGGATCTCGGGGTTGCTCTCAAAATTCACCTGGGGAGTCAGGCCTCATCTCGTGTTCAGACATGGAACTCCGTTTTCTTCTAGAGTTGAAAAGGGTTGCTGGCCACAGTCAAGTTGAATTTGTACCTGAAGATTGTATCGAGAATGCTCGGGGAATCAGGTCTCCACTCATCTTGTGTGTTGATACTCGCAGATACATGTGAATCTGTGCAGTGGAATCAGACAATATCTCGAGTGGGTAGGGACATCGGTACCTTTTCCAATTGTGTTTTGAAACCCCGAGGATCCTGCCGAGTTTCAGGTGTTACCGGCCTCCTCATACATTGAGACGCGAATGGCCGGATTCCATTGAAGACAAAACAGGGGAATCGACTGTCATCTGGATAAAAGGACTGGAAAACAGGGCACTCTGTCAGTTGTGGCAGGAATCTCGGTGTTCCTCTCGATTGGGGATGGGTATGTCACTGTAATTTTTGAGTTGCATAAAGGATGCTAAGTAACCTGTTGAGTTTCAGGCGGGAATGTGGGATTTCTCTTGAGACTCTGCAGTGGAAAATTTCCTCATCTCACATTGAGGGGAGAACCTTGTGGATTTTCTCGAGTTGCCTCAGGAAGTTTGGGGTTCTTCTCGAGTTGGGACGGGGACCTCAGAAACTCGCTCATGTTAAGCCAGGGAAATTAGGTCTCCTATAGTGTTGGAAGGGGTACCTCGGGATTCCTCTCGAAGTGCAGCAGAGGTAAGGGTTGCATCTAGCATTGAATCAGTCAACTGTGTTCTTCTCCATTGGCAACAGGGATCTCAGGGTTGCTCTCAAAATTAACCTGGGAGAATGGCATTGAAACATGTATATTATCATATGTAAAACGAATCGCCAGTTGAGGGTCAATGCATGTTAAAGCATGCTCGGGGCTGGTTTGCGGGGATGACCCAGAGGGAGGATAAGGGGAGGAGGCAGGTGGGAGGGGGGTTCGGGAAGGAGAACTCATACACACCCAGGGTGGATTCACATCAATATATGTCAAAGCCAACCAATATAATATTGTAAAATAATTAGCCTCCAATAAAAATTGAAAAAATTCACCTGGGGAGTCAGGCCTCGTCTCGTGTTCAGACATGGAGCTCCGTTTTCTTCTAAAGTTGAAAAGGGTTGTTACACCAGTCGAGTTGAATTTGAACCTGGAGATTGTATCGAGAATGCTCAGGAAGTCAGGTCTCCACTCGTCTTGTGAGTTGATACTCAAGGATACATTTTAACCTGTTCAGTGGAATCAGACAATATCTCGAGTGGGTGGGGACATGGGTACCTTTTCCAATAGTGTTTTGAAACCCCGGGAATACATCGAGTTTCAAGATGGTACTGGCCTCCTCGTACTTTGCAACAGGAACGGCCGGATTCCATTCCAGAAAAAGCAGGGGAATTGACTGTCATCTGGAAAAGACGACTGGAAAATGAGGCCCTTTGTCAGTTGTGGCAGGAAGTTCGGTGTTCCTCTCCATTAGGGCTCAGTACGTTGGTGTAATATTTGTGTCACATATAGGATTTTAAGTAACCTGTCTTGTTTCAAGCGGGAATGTGGGATTTCTCTTGAGAATCTGCAATGGAAATATTCTTCATCTCGCCTTGAGGGCAGAATATTGTGGTTTTTCCCGAGTTGCAGCGGAAGCTTGGATTCCCTCTCGAGATGCAACGGAGACCTCAGGAACTCGCTTGTGTTGCTTCAGTGAAATCAGGTCTCCTTTTCTGTTGGACGGGGAACTTCAGGATTGCTCTCGAGGCATGGAATGGGAAAATGGCATCATCTAGAGTTGAGTCTGTAAATTGTGTGCTGCTCTCCTGGGGGGACAGCTATGTCAGGGAACTTTATGATTCGCATGAAGGGTATCAAGTACCCTTTCGAGTTTCAAGCAGGAAGGTGGGATTTCTCTTGAGACTCTGCTGCAGAAAATTCCTCATCTGGCATTGATGGGGGAATCCTGTGGTTTTTCTCGAGTTGCGGCAGGAAGCTTGAGGGTTCCTCTCGAGTTGCGACGGGAACCTCAGGACCAAGCTCGTGTTGTCCCAGGGAAGTCAAATATATTTCGTGTTGGAAGGGGAACTTGAGGATTCCACTTGAGGCACGGCAGTGGCATAGGCCCGCACCTACTGTTGTGTTCGTAAAATGCGTCCTCTTCTTCAGTGGGGACCGCTATGTCTGTTAAGATTTTGAGTCGCATAAGGGTGTCAAGTGTCCATGCGCATTTCAAGCAGGAATGTGGGATTTCTCTTGAGACTCTGCAGCAGAAAAGTTCCTCATCTTGCACTGAGAGGAGAGTCTTGTGGTTTTCCTTGAATTGATGCTGGAAGTTTGGTGTACTTCTCCAATTGTGACGGGGACCTCAGGAACTCTCTCATGTTGCCCAAGGGAAGTCAGGTCTCCTATCGTGTTGGAAGGGGAACTTTGGTAATCCTCTCGAGGCGCAGCAGAGGAATACGGCCGCATGTAGTGTTGAGTTGATCAACTGTGTGTTCCTTACAAATGGCATCTGGGATCTCAGGGTTGCTCTCAAAATTAACCTGGTGAGTCAGGCCTTGTCTCGTGTTCAGACATGGAACTCCGCTTTCTTCTCGAGTTGTAAAAGGGGTGTTAGCCCACAGTCGATTTACATTTATACCTGTAGATTTTATCAAGAATGCTCGGGGAGTCAGGTCTCCACTCGCCTTGTGAGTTGATACTCGAGGATACATTTGAATCTGTGTAGTGGAATCAGACAATATCTCGAGTGAGTGCGGACATTGGTACCTTTTCTCATTGTGTTTTGAAACCCCGGGGATCCTGCCGAGTTTCAAGGTGGTACCGGCCTCCTCATACTTTGCGACGCGAATGGCCGGTTTCCATTCCAGACAAAACAGGGGAATCGACTGTCTTCTAGAAAGGAGGACTGGAAAACGGGGCAGTTTGTCAGTTGTGGCAGTCACTCGATGTTCCTCTAGATTGGGGCTGGGTATGTCGTTGTAATTTTTGAGTCACATAAAGTATGTTAGGTAACCTGTCGAGTTTCAAGCAGGAATGTGGGATTTCTCTTGAGACTCTGTAGAGGAAAAGTTCCTCATCTCGTATTGAGGGGAGAATCTTATGGATTTTCTCGAGTTGCGGCGGGAAACTTGGGGTTCTTCTCGAGTTGCGACGGGGACCTCAGGAACTCCCTCGTGTTGCCCCAATGAAGTCAGGTCTCCTATCGTGTTGGAAGGCAAACCTCGGGATTCCTCTTGAGGCACAGTGGAGTTACAGGGTCTCATCTAGTGCTGAGTCGGTCAAATTTGTTCCTCTCCATTTGCGACAAGGATCTCGGTGTTGCTCTCAAAATTCACCTTTGGAGTCAGGCCTCCTCTCGTTTACAGACGGGTAACTCAACCTTCTTTTCGAGTTGTAAAAGGTGTGTTAGGCAACAGTCGAGTTGAATTTGTACCTAGAGATTGTATCGAGAATGCTGGGGGGGGTGTGGTGTGTCAGGTCTCCACTAGTCTTATGAGCTAATACTCGAGGATACATTTTAATCTGTGCAGTGGAATCAGACAATATCTGCAGTGGGTGGGGACATTGGTACCTTTTCCAATTGTCTTTTGAAACCCCGGGGATCCCCTGAGTTTCAAGGTGGTAGGGGCCTCCTCTTACTTTGCGAAGGGAATGGCTGGATTCCATTTCAGACAAAGCAGAGGAATCGACTGTCATCTGGAAAAGACAACCGAAAAATGGGGCACTCTGTCAGTTGTGGCAGAATGCTCGGTGTTCCTCTCCATTGGGGCTGGTTATGTCGGAGCAATATTTGTGTCACATAAAGGATGTTAAGTAACGTGTCGAGTTTCAAGTGGGAAAGTGGGATTTGTCTTGAGAATCTGCAAAGGAAATGTTCTTCATCTCGACTTGAGGGCAGAATCTTGTGGTTTTTCCCTAGTTGCGGCGGGAAGATTGGAGTCCCTCTCGAGATGCGACAGGGACCTCAGGAACTCGCTCGTGTTGCTTCAGTGAAGTCAGGTCTCCTTTCCTGTTGGAAAGGGAACTTCAGGATTGCTCTCGAGGCATGGAATCGGAATAGGGCCTCATCTAGAGTTGAGTCCGTAAATTGTGTGCTCCTCTTCAGTGGGGTTAGTTTCCTGTGATTATGATTATGATATCAGTCTGTCCGCCCTCTGGTGCCCCCTAGCAATACCTACCGTCTTATTGCTGGAGAAGGGAATGGCAAACCACTTCAGTATACTTGCCTTGAGAACCCCATGAACAGTAACAAAGGGAAAAATGATAGGATACTGAATGAGGAATTCCCCAGGTCAGTAGGTGCCCAGTATGCTACTGGAGCTCAGTGGAGAAATAACTATAGGAGGAATAAAGGGATGGAGCAAAAGCAAAACCAATAGCCAGTTGTGGATGTGACCAGTGATAGAAGTAAGGTCCGGTGTTGTAAAGAGCAGTATTGCATAGGAACCTGGAATGTTAGGTCCATGAATCAAGGCAAATTGGAAGAGGTCAAACAGGAGATGGCAAGAGTGAACGTTGACATTCTAGGAATCAGTGAATTAAAATGGACTGGAATGGGTGAATGTAACTCAGACAACCATCATATCTACTACTGTGGGCAGGAATCCCTTAGAAGAAATGGAGTAGCCATCATGGTCAACAAAAGAGTCCGAAATGCAGTACTTGGATGCAATCTTAAAAATGACAGGATGATTTCTGTTCGTTTCCAAGGCAAACCATTCAATATTACAGTAATCCAGGCCTATGCCACAACGAGTAATGCTGAAGAAGCCGAAGTTAATCGGTTCTATGAAGACCTACAAGACCTTTTAGAACTAACACCCAAAAAAGATGTCCTTTTCATTCTAGGGGACTGGAATGCAAAAGTAGGAAGTCAAGAAACACCTGGAGTAACTGGCAAATTCGGCCTTGGAGCACAGAATGAAGCAGGGTAAAGGCTAATAGAGTTTTGTCAAGAGAATGCACTGGTCATAGCAAACACCCTCTTCCAACAACACAAGAGAAGACTCTACACGTGGATGTCACCAGATGGTCAACACCGAAATCAGATTGATTATATTCTTTGCAACCAAAGATGGAGAAGCTGCATACAGTTAGCGAAAACAAGACGAGGAGCTGACTGTGGCTCAGATCATGAACTCCTTATTGCGAAGTTCAGACTTAAATTGAAGAAAGTAGGGAAAACCACTAGACCATTCAGATATGACCTCAATCAAATCCCTTATGATTATACAGTGGAAGTGAGAAATAGATTTAAGGGACTAGATCTGATTGATAGAGTGCCTGATGAACTCTGGACGGAGGTTCGTGACATTGTACAGGAGACAGGAACCAAGACCATCCCCATGGAAAAGAAATGCAAAAGAGCGAAATGGCTGTCTGAGGAGGCCTTACAAATAGCTGTGAAAAGAAGAGAGGCGAAAAGGAAAGGAGAAAAGGAAAGATATAAGCATCTGAATGCAGAGTTCCAAAGAATAGCAAGGAGAGATAAGAAAGCCTTCCTCAGTGATCAATGCAAAGAAATAGAGGAAAACAACAGAATAGGAAAAACAAGAGACCTCTTCAAGAAAATTAGAGATTCCAAGGGAACATTTCATGCAAAGATGGGCTCGATAAAGGCCAGAAAGGGTATGGACCTAACAGAAGCAGAAGTTATTAAGAAGAGGTGGCAGGAATACACAGAAGAACTGTACAAAAAAGATCTTCACGACCAAGATAGTCACGATAACGTGATCACTGACCTAGAGCCAGACATCTTGGAATGTGAAGTCAAGTGGGCCTTAGAAAGCATCACTACTTACAAAGCTAGTGGAGGTGATGGAATTCCAGTTGAGCTATTTCAAGTCTTGAAAGATGATGCTGTGAAAGTGCTGCACTCAATATGCCAGCAGATTTGGAAAACTCAGCAGTGGCCACAGGACTGGAAGAGGTCAGTCTTCATTCCAATCCCAAAGAAAGGCAATGCCAAAGAATGCTCAAACTACTGCACAATTGCACTCATCTCACACGCTAGTAAAGGCATGCTCAAAATTCTCCAAGCCAGGCTTCAGCAGTATATAAACCGTGAACTCCCAGATGTTCAAGTAGGTTTTAGAAAAGGCAGAGGCACCAGAGATCAAATTGCCAACATCCGCTGGATCATGGAGAAAGCAAGAGAGTTTCAGAAAAACATCTATTTCTGCTTTAGTGACTATGCCAAAGCCTTTGACTGTGTCGATCACAATAAACTGTGGAACATTCTGAAAGAGATGGGAATCCCAGACCACCTGACCTGCCTCTTGAGAAACCTGTATGCAGGTCAGGAAGCAACTGTTAGAACTGGACATGGAACAACAGACTGATTCCAAATAGGAAAATGTGTACGTCAAGGTTGTATATTGTCACCTTGCTTATTTAACTTCTATGCAGAGTACATCATGAGGAACGCTGGGCTGGAAGAAGCACAAGCTGGAATCAAGATTGCCAGGAGAAATATCAATAAGCTCAGATATGCAGATGACACTACCCTTATGGCAGAAAGTGAAGAGGAACTCAAAAGCCTCTTGATGAAAGTGAAAGAGGAGAGTGAAAAGGTTGGCTTGAAGCTCAACATTCAGAAAAGAAAGATCATGGCATCTGGTCCCATCACTCCATGGGAAATAGATGGAAAAACAGTGGAAACAGTGTCAGACTTTTTTTGGGGGGGCTCCAAAATCACTGCAGATGCTGATTGCAGCCATGAAATTAAAAGACGCTTGCTCCTTGGAAGGAAAGTTATGACCAACTTTGATAGTATATTAAAAAGCAGAGACATTACTTTGCCACCCAAGGTCCGTCTAGTCAAGGCAATGGTTTTTCCCGTGGTCATGTATGGATGTGAGAGTTGGACTGTGAAGAAGGCTGACCGCCGAATAATCGATGCTTTTGAACTGTGGTGTTGGAGAAGACTCTTGAGAGTCCCTTATACTGCAAGGAGATCCAACCAGTCCATTCTAGAGGAGATCAATCCTGGATGTTCATTGGAGGGACTGATGCTAAAGCTGAAACTGCAATACTTTGGCCACCTCATGCGACGAGTTGACTCACTGGAAAAGACTCTGATGCTGGGAAAGGTTGGGGGCGGGAGGAGAAGGGGACGACGGAGAATGAGATGGCTGGATGGCATCACCGACTCTGTGGACATGAGTTTGAGTGAACTCCGGGAGTTGGTGATGGACAGGGAGGCCTGGCGTGCTGTGATTCATGGGGTCGTGGAGAGTCGGACACGACTGAGCGACTGAACTGAACTGAACTCCAGTGGGGACAGCTATGTCAGGGAATTTTTTGAGTCGCATAAATGTTGTCAAGTACCCGTTCGAGTTTCAAGTGGGAATGTGGGATTTCTCTTGAGATTCTGCAGGAGAAAAGTTCCTCATCTCTCATTGATGGGGGAAACTTGTTTTTTTTCTTGAGTTGAGGCAGGAAGCTTGGGGTTCCTCTCGAGTTGTGAAGGGGACCTCAGGAACAAGATCGTATTGTGCCAGGAAAGTCAGGTCTCCTTTCGTATTGGAAAGGCAACATCAGGATTCCTCTCGAGGCGCGGCAGAGGAATAGGCTCACGTCTAGTGTTGTGTACTTAATTATGTGCTTTTCTTCAGTGGGGACGGCTATGTCTGGGACGTTTTTGAGTCGCATAAAGGGTGTCAAGTACCCGTTCAAGTTTCAAGCAGAAATGTGGGATTTATCTCCAGACTCTGCAGCAGAAAATTTCCTCATCTCACATTGATGGGGGAATCTTGTGGTTTTTCTCGAGTTTCACTGGGAAACTTGGTGTTCCTGTCGATTTGCGATGGGGACCGCAGGATCTCGCTCGTGTTGTCCCAGGGAAGTCAGGTCTCCTTTCCTGTTGGAAGGGGAACCTTGGAATTCCTCTCGAGGTGCAGCGGAGGAATAGGGCCGCATCTAGCTTTGTGCACGTAAATTGTGTGCTCCTCTTCAGTGGGGACGGCTCTGTCTGGGAAGTTTTTGAGTAGCGTAAAAGGTGTCAAGTACCCATTCGAGTTTCAAGCGGGAATGTGGGATTTCTCTTGAGACTCTCTTCCGACGGGGACCTCAGGAACTCGATCATGTTGCTTCAGGGAAGTCTGGTTACCTTTTGTGTTGGAAGGGGAACTTCGGGATTACTCTCCAGGCATGGAATGGTAATTGGTCCTCAACAAGAGTTGAGTCATCAATTATGTGCTCCTCTCCAGTGGGGATGGCTATGTTGGGGAATTTTTTGAGTCGCATGAAGCGTGTCAAGTACCCGTTCGAGTTTCAAGTGGCAATGTGGGATTTCTATTGAAATTCTACAGGTGAAAAATTCGTCATCTCGGATCGAGGGGAGAATCTTGTGGTTTTTCTTGAGTTGAGGTGGGAAGCTTGGGTTTCTTCTTGAGTTGCCACGGGGACCTCAGGAACTCGCTCGTGTTGCCCCAGGAAAGTCAGGTCTCCTATCGTGTTGGAAGGGGAACCTCGGGATTCCTTTTGAGGCATGGTAGAGGAATAGGGCCGCATCCAGTGTTGAGTCGGTCAACTGTGTGTTCCTCTCCAGTGGTGACAGGGATCTCGGGATTGCTCTCAAAATTCTCCTGGGGAGTCAGGCCTCGTCTCGTGTTCAGACATGGAACTCCGCTATCTTCTCGAGTTGTAAAAGGGGGATTAGGCCACTGTCGAGTTCAATTTGTACCTGGAGTTTGTATCTAGAATGCTAGGGGATTCATGTCTCCACTCGTCTTGTGAGTTGATACTCGAGGATACATTTGAATCTGTGCAGTGGAATCAGACAATATCTCGAGTGAGTGCGGACATCACTACCTTTCCCAATTGTGTTTTGAAACCCTGGGGATCCTCCCGAGTTTCAAGTTGGTACAGGCCACCTCGTACTTTGCGATGAGAACGTCCAGATTCTATTCCAGACAAAGCATGGGAATCGACTGTCACCTGGAAAAGAGGACTGGAAAACTGGGCACTGGTCAGTTGTGGCAAGAACCTCGGTGTTCCTCTCAACTGGGGCTGGGTAGTCGGTGTAATTTTTGATTCGCATAAAATATGTTAGGTAACCTGTCGAGTTTCAAGCAGGAATGTGTGATTTCTCTTTAGAATATGCAAGCGAAATATTCCTCATCTCGCCTTGAGGGCAGAATTTTGTGGTGTTTCTCGAGTTGCAGCGGGAAGTTTGGGGTAACTCTGGAGTTGTGACTGGGACCTCAGGAACTCACTTGTGTTGCTTCAGGGAAGTCAGGCCTCCATTCGTGTTGGAAGGGGAACTTCGGGATTACTTTCAAGGCCTGGAATGGGAATAGGGCCTCATCTAGAGTTGAGTCAGTAAACTGTGTGCTCCTCTCCAGTGGGGATGGCTATGTCAGGGAACTTTATGAGTCGCATAAAGGTTGTCAAATACCCTTTTGAGTTTCAAGCCGATATGTGAAATTTCTCTTTAGACTCTGTAGTAGAAAAGTTACTTATTTCCCATAGTTCAGGGAATATTGTGGTTTTTCTCGAGTTGAGGCGGGAAGCTTCTGGATCCTCTGAAGTTGTAATGGAGACCTCAGGAACTCGCTCATGTGGTCCCAGGAAAGTCAGGTCTCCTTTTGTGTTGGAAGGGGAACATCGGGATTCCTCTCGAGGCGTGGCAGAGGAATAGGGCCGCATATGTCGTGTGTTCTCCTGTGAACACGGCTATATCAGGGAAGTTTTTGAGTCGTAAAAAGGGTATCAAGTACCTGTTTGAGTTTCAAGCCAGAATGTGGGATTTCTCTTGAGACTCTGCAACAGAAAAGTTCCTCATCTCACATTGAGGGAAGAATCTTGTGGTTTTTCTTGTGTTGTTGTGGGAAGCTTGGGGTTCTTCTCGAGTTGCAACGGGGATCTCAGGAACTCGCTCGTGTTGCCTCAGGGAAGTCAAGTTGTGAGGGGAAGGTCGTGATTGCTCACGAGTCAATGCAGAGGAATCAGGCTTCAATTCCCATTGAAAGGGGCAATGCCAAAGTTTTTCTCGAGTTGGGGCAGGAAATTTTCGGACCCCTCAAGTTGTAACAACGGCCTCATGGAGCCTCTCAAGTTGTCTCTGGGAAGTCCGGAATCCTTTTGAGGTGTGTGGAGCCTATGGGATGCCTTTTCAGTCAGTGCAGTGGAATAGGGTCTGATCTGGTGTTGAGGCGCTAAACTCAGGGTGCCTCTCCAATTCTGACATGGATCTCAGTGTTCCTATGAAGTTTCAACCGGGGAGTCATGCCACGTCTCCTGTTGAGGCATGGAACTCCGCTATCTTTTCGAGTTGTAAAAGGGGTGGGAAGTCTCCTGTCGAGTTGAATTTCTGTCCTGGGGCTTTTTTTCCATGATGCACCTGGGAAGTCAGGCCTCGCTTCGTGGTCTTAGTTGATCCCGGGGGTTCTCTTTGAATCGATACAGTGGAATCAGTCCCTTTGTCGAGCGGATGGGAAATTGGTGTGTTTTTGAATTGTGGCAGGACTCCCCAGGGTCCTCTCGAATTTCAAGGGGAGATTGGCCTCCTCTTCAGATTCGACGGGAACATCGGGATTCATTTCCAGATGAAGCAGGGGAATCGATCACACCCCGAGATGACGAGTGGAAAACGGGTCTCTTCTTGAGCTGTGGCAGGAACCTCGCTGCTCCTCTCGAGTTAGGCCAGGTATCTCGGTTAAATTCTTGAGTTGCGTATAGGGTGCCAAGTATCCTTTCGAGTTTGAAGAGGGAATATGGGATATCTCTTAAGACACTGCAGTGGAAAGGGGCGTCCTGTCACGTGGAGTGGAGAATTTCATGGTATTTCTCGAGTTGCGGCTTGAAGCTTGGAAGTCTTCTCGAGTTAAGATGGGAACCACTGGACTTGCTAGTTTTGCCTCAGGGAAGTCAGTTCTCCTTTCGTGCTGAATGTGGAACCTGGGGATTCCTTTCGATTCGCTGCAGGGCATGAGGGCCACATTTAGACTTGAGTGGGCAAATACCTTGTTCCTCTCCAGTCGCCACAGGGACCGTGGAGTTGTTATGAAGTTTCCACTGGGGAGTCAGGCCTAGTCTTTGTTGAGGATGGAACTCTGCTTCCCCCCCCCGCCCGAGTAGTAAAAAGATTGTCAGGTCTGCTGTCTCTTCAAGGGGGAAATTTGGGCTTTCTCAAGAGGCTCAGTGGAGGATTCATGCCTCTGATCATGTTGGGAGGTGATACTCCCTGTTCCACTGGAGCTGCTGTAAACACACACGACTCGTCTCTAGTTGAGTGTGAACTCAGAGTCCTTTGACCTTGCTGCAGGATCCATGGGATTGCCCTAGAGTTTCAATATATGTGACAGTACTCGTCATGTGGTGGGAGGAGAAGTTGGGATTCCTCTTCAGTTGAAAGTGGAATGGCCCATTATCTTCAGCTGAGGTGTGATCATGGGGCCTCTCTTAAATAGTGGCGGGAAATTCGGTTTTCTTCTCTCATCAGAACAGGTATCTCTGGGTGACCCTTAAGTTGCATCAAGGAATTCAAGACTCATAGGTAATTTGGAGAAGGAATTCGGGATTTCTGTCTATGTGCTGCAGAGATAAAGGGCCTCATATTGCTTTGAAAGAGGAATCTCGAGGTTTTTCTCGAGTTGCTGTGGGAAGTGTGGTGAACCACTCGAGTAACGACGGAAATATCAGGGAGCCTCCCATGTTGTCTGGGAAGGAAGAATGCCTTTCTATTTACAAGCGGAACCTTGGGATTCCTTTGGAGTCGCTGCAGAGATATAGGTCTGCATCTAGATTCAAGTCAATTTAACACAGGATTCCTCTCCAGTAGCAACAGGATTCTCAGGGTTGCTCTCAACATTCACTTGGTGAGTCAGGCCTCGTTCGTGTTCAGACATGGAATGCCGCTTTCTTCTCGAGATGTAAAAGGCGTGTTAGCCACAGTCTAGTTGAATTTGTACCTGGAGATTGTATCGAGAATGCTCGGAGAGTCAGGTCTTCACTTGTCTTGTGAGTTGATACTCTAGGACACATTTGAATCTGTGCAGTGGAATCAGATAATATCTTGAGTGGGTGGGGATATCGGTACCTTTTCCAATTGTGTTTTGAAACCCTGGGGATCCTGCCGAGTTTCAAGGTGCTACCGGCCTCCCTGTACTGTGCGACCGGAACGACTGGATTCTATTCCAGACAAAGCAGAGACATCGACTGCCATCTGGAAAAGAGGACTGGAAAACCGGGTACTTTGTCAGTTGTGGCAGGAATCTCGGTGTTCACCTCGAATGGGTCTCGGTATGTTGGTGTAATTTTTAAGTCGCATGAAGGATGTTTAGTAACCTGTCGAGTTTCAAGCGGGAATGTTTGATTTCTCTTGAGAATCTGCAACCGAATTGTTCCTCAACTCGCCTTGAGGGCAGTATCTTGTGGTTTATCTTGAGTTGCGGCCGGAAGCTTAGGGTCCCTTTCAAGTTGTGACGGGGACCTCTGGGACTCACTCGTGTTGCATCAGTGAAGTCAGGTCTCCTATCATGTTGGAAGGGAAACCTTGAGATTCCTCTCGAGGTGCAGCAGAGGAATAGGGCCGCATTTAGCCTTGAGTCGGTCAATTGTGTGATCCTCTCCAGTGGCACAGGTATCTCGGGGATGCTCTCAAAATTCACCTGGGGAGTCAGGCCTCGTCTTGTGTTCAGACATATTTCTCTGCTCTCTTCTCGAGTTGTAAAAGGGGTGTTAGGCCACAATCGAGTTGAATTTGTACCTGGATATTGTATCGAGAATGCTCGGGGAGTCCAGTCACCACTCGTCTTGTGAGTTGATACTCGAGGATACATTTGAAAATGTGCAGTGGAATCAGACAATATCTCGAGTGGGTGGGGACATTGGTACCTTTTCCAATTGTGTTTTGAAACCCCCAGAATCCTGCCGAGTTTCAAGGTGGTGCCAGTCTGCTCGTACTGTGTGACAGGAACATCCAGATTCCATTCGAAACAAAGCAGTGGAATTGACTGTAATCTGGAAAAGAGGACTGGAAAAGGGGGCAGTTTGTCAGTTATGGCAGGAAACTCAGTGTTCCTTTCGATTGGGGCTGAGTATGTCGGTGTAATTTCTGAGTCGCATAAATTATGTTAGGTAACCTGTCGAGTTTCAAGCGGGAATGTGAGATTTATCTTGAGAAATGTTGTCAACGGAAATGTTCCTCATCTCGCCTTGAAGGCCGAATCTTTTGGTCTTTCTCGAGTTTTGGTGGGACGTTTGGGGTCCCTCCCGAGTTGCAATGGGGACCTCAGTAAGTCGCTCGTGTTGCTTCAGGGAAGTCAGGTCTCCTTTCATGTTGGAAGTGGAACTTCGGGATTACTCTCGAGGCCTGGAATGGGAATAGGGCCTCATCTAGAGTTGAGTCCGTAAACTGTGTGCTCCTCTCCAATGAAAATGGCTATGTCAGAGAAATTTTTGAGTCGCATAAAGGGTGTCAAGTACCTGTTCAAGTTTCAAGTGGGAATGTGGGATTTCTCTTTAGATTCTGCAGCAGAAAAGTTCCTCATCTTGCATAGATTGGGGAATCTTGTGGTTTGTCTTGAGTTCCGGTGGGAAGCTTGGTGTTCCTCTCGAGTTGCGACGGGGACCTCAGGAACTTGCTCGTGTTGCCCCAGGGAAATCAGGTCTCCTATCGTGTTGGCAGGGGAACCTCGGGATTCCTCCTGAGGCTCATCAGAGGAATAAGGTGGCATCTAGAGTTGAGTCCGTCAACTGTGTGTTCCTCTCCAGTGGAGACAGGGATCTCGGAGTTGGTCTCAAAAATTATCTGGGGAGTCAGACCTCGTCTCGAGTTCAGACATGGAACTCTGCTTTTTCCTCGAGTTGTAGAAGGGGTGTTAGGCCACAGTCGAGTTGAATTTGTATCTGGAGATTGTATCGAGAATGCTAGGGGCGTCAGGTATACACTCCTCTTGTGAGTTGATACTCGAGGATACATTTGAATCTGTGCAGTTGAACCAGACAGTATATCGAGTGGGTTGGGACATCGGTACCTTTTCCAATTGTGTTTTGAAACCCCGGGGATCCTGCCGAGTTTCAAGTTTGTACAGCCTCCTGGTAGTGTGCGACGGGAACATCCAGATTCCATTCCAGACAAAGTAGGGGAATCGACTGTCATCTGCAAAAGAGGACTGGAAAACGGGGCACTTTGTCAGTTGTGGCAGGCACTCAGGGTTCCTCTCGATTGGGGCTGCATGTGTCGGTGTAATTTTTGAGTCGCAAAAAAGTATTTAAGTAACCTGTCGAGTTTCAAGCAGGAATGTGGGATTTCTCTTGAGAATCTGTAATGCAAATGTTCCTCATCTCACCTTGAGGGCAGAATATTGTGGTTTTTCTTGAGTTGCCACGGGAAGCTTGGGTTCCCTCCCGAGTTGTGATGGGGACGTCAGGAACTCATTCATGTTGCCCCAGGGCAGTCAGGTTTCCTATTATATTGGATGAGGAACCTCCTGATTCCTCTCGAGGGGCATCAAAGCAATAGGGCCGCATCTTGCTTTGAGTCGGTCAACCGTGTGTTCCTCTCTAGTGCTGACAGGGATCTCGGGGTTGTTCTCAAAATTCACCTGGGGAGTCAGGCCTCCTCTCGTGTTCAGACATGGAACTCCGCATTCTTCTTGAGTTGTAAAAGGTTGTTAGGCCACAGTCGATTTGAATTTGTACCTGGAGATTGTATCGAGAATGCTCAGGGAGTCAGGTTTCCAGTCGTCTTTTGAGTTGATACTCGAGGATACATTTGAATATGTGCACTGGAATCAGACAATATCTCGAGAGGGTGGGGACATCGGTACCATTTCCAATTGTGTTTTGAATCCCCGGGGATCCTTCCGAGTTTCAAGGTGGTACCGGACTACTCGTACTGTGCAACGGGAATGTCCGTTTTCCATTCCAGACAAAGCAGGGGAATCGACTATTTTCTGGAAAAGAGGGACTTGAAAACGAGGCACTTTGCTAGTTGTGGCAGGACACTTGGTGTTCCTCTTGATTGGGGCTGGGTATGTTGGTGTAGTTTTTGAGAGCATAAAGTATGTTAGGTAACCTGTCGAGTTTCAAGCGGGAATGTGGGATTTCTCTTGAAAATCTGCAATGGAAATATTCCTCATGTCGCCTTCAGGGCAGAATCTTGTGGTTTTTCTCGAGCTGCGATGGGAAGCTTGGGTTCCCTCTCATGTTGCGAAGGAGACCTCAGGAAATCGCTCGTGTTGTCCCAGGGAAGTCAGGTCTCCTATCGTGTTGGAAGGGGAACCTCGAGATTCCTCTCGAGGTGTGGCAGAGGAATAGGGCCACATCTAGTGTTGTGTACGTAAATTATGTTCTCTTCTTCAGTGGGGAAGGGTATGTCGGGGAAGTTTTTGAGTCTCATAAAGGATGTCAAGTACCCGTGCGAGTTTTCATTCGGGAATGTGGGAATTCTCTAGAGACTCTGCAGCAGAAAAGTTCCTCATCTCGTATTGAGGGGAAAATATTTTGGTATTTCTCAAGTTGCGGCAGGAATCTTGGGTTCTTCTCGAGTTGCCACGGGGACCTCAGGAATTCGCTCATGTTTCCCAGGAAATTCAGTCTCCTATCATATTGCAAGGGGAAACTCGGGATTCCTCTCAAGGCACAGCAGAGGAATAGGGCTGCATCAAGCGCTGAGTCAGTCAACTGTGTGTTCGTCTCCAGTGGCTACAGGAATCTAGGGGCTTCTATGAAGGTCCTACTGGGGAATCAGGTTTCGTCTCAATTTGAGTCATGGAATTCTGCTTTCCTTTCGAGTTGTAAAAGGGGAAACAGTCCTGGTGTCGTGATCAGGAGGTCCATTAGGGCTTTTTCTATAGGCTCAGCATGGGTGTCAGGTCTCCCATCATGTTGTGAGGAGATAGTCGGTGTTCCATTGGAGCTTTGCTAGATCATCAGGACATACCTCGATTGGAGGGGAAACTCAGAGTCCTTTATCCCTGCAGCAGGATCCACGGGAGTGCACTCGAGTTTCAATAGGAGACAGAGGACTCCTCTTGTGGTGGAAGAAGACGAAAGGTTTCCTCTTGAGTTGAAGCAGGGTTTGAATGCTCATATCGTGAGGAGGTGGGGAATTCGGAGCTCTTCTAGAGGTGAGCACGGAAACTCGGGGTTTCTCTCGATTGAAGACGGGTATTCTGGTAGTCCCTTGAATTGTAAATAGGGATTCAAGCCTCCTATCGTATCTTGAAAGAGAACTCGGGATTGCTCTCCAGGCGCTACAGGTAAAAAAGGGCCTTATGTGACGTTGCTTGGGGCATCTCGTCGTTTTTGGCGAGTTGCGGAGAGAAGTTTGGCTTTCCTTTCTAGTTATGATGGGGGACTCAGGGAGATTCTCGTGTTGCCTCAGGGAAGTCAAGTTGCAAGGGGAAGGTCATGATTGCTTTCGAGTCAATGCAGAGGAATCGGGCTTCAATTCACATTGAAAGGGGTAATCCCAAAGTGTTTCTCAAGTTGGGGCAGGAAGATTTCGGATCCCTCGAGTTGCAACAGGAGCCTCACAGAGCCTCTCAAGTTGTCTCTGGGAAGTCCGAAAGCCTTTTGTGGTGTGAGGAGCCTTTGGGATGCCTTTGGAGTCAGTGCAGGGGAATAGGGTCTGATCTGGAGTTGAGGCAGGAACCTCAGGGTGCCTCTCCAATTCTGACTTGGATCTCAGTGTTCCTATGATGTTTCAACAGGGGAGTCATGCCACGTCTCTTGTTGAGGCATGGAACTCCGCTATCTTTTCGAGTTGTAAAAGGGGTGGGAGGCACCTGTCGAGTTGAATTTCTGTCCTGGAGCTTTTTCTCCATGATGCACCTGAGAAGTCAGGCCTCCCTTCTTGGTGTTAGTTGATGCCGGGGGTTCTCTTTGAATTGGTACAGTGGAATCAGTCCTTATGTTGAGCGGATGGGGAAATCGGTGTCTTTTTGAATTGTGGCATGACTCGCTGGGGTCCTCTCGAGTTTCAAGGGGAGATCGGCCTCCTCTTCAGATTCTACACGAACATCGGGATTAATTTCCAGACGAAGCAGGGGAATCGATCCTCACCTGAGATGACCAGTGGAAAATGAATCTCTTCTTGAGCTGTGACAGGAACCTCGCTGCTCCTCTCGAGCTTGGCCGGGTATCTCGTTAACTTCTTAAGTTGCGTATAGGCACCGAGTATCCTTTCGAGTTTGAAGAGGGAATGTGGGATTTCTTTTAAGACGCTGCAGCGGAAAGGGGCATCCTGTCGCGTGGAGTGGAGAATTTCATGGTTTTTCTCGAGTTAAGGCTTGAAGCTTGGAGGTCTTCTCGAGTTAAGACAGGAACCACTGGGACTCGCTAGTTTTGCCTCAGGGAAGTCAGGTCTCCTTTCGTGTTGAAAGTGGAACCTTGGGATTCCTTTCGAGTCGCTGAAGAGCATGAGTCCCACATTTAGACCTGAGTGCGTAAATTCAGTGTTCCTCTCAAGTGGCCACAGGGATCTTGGGGTTGCTATGAAGGTTCCACTGGGGAGTCAGGCCTAGTCTTGTTGACAATGGAACTCTACTTTCTCCCCAAGTTGTAAAAGGATTGTCAGGTCTGCTGTCTGTTCAAGCGGGAAATTTGGGCCGGCTATCTCGGTTAAATTCTTTTTTTTTTTTTTTTTTTTTACTTAGCATGCACGCATAGTGCAGTTTATTTTATTTATTTTATTTTTTTGGAGGCTAATTACTTTACAATATTATATTGGTTGGTTTTGCCATACATTGACATGAATCCGCCCGAGATGTACAGGTGTTCCCCATCTTGAATCCCCCCTCCTCCCTCCCTCATCATCCCATCCCTCTGGGTCATCCCAGTACACCAGCCCCGAGCATCCTGTCTCATGCATCGAACCTGGACTGGCGATTCATTTCACATATGATAATATACATGATTCAATGCCATTCTTTCAAATCATCCTACCGTCACCCTCTCCCACAGAGTCCAAAAGACTGTTCTATATACCTGTCTCTTTTGCTGTCTCGCATACAGGGTTATCAATATCATCTTTCTAAATTCCATATATATGCATTAGTATACTGTACTGGTGTTTTTCTTTCCGGCTTACTTCACTCTGTATAATAGGCCCCGGTTTCATCCACCTCATTAGAACTGATTCAAAAGTATTCTTTTTCATTGCTGAGTAATACTCTATTGTGTGTATGTAACAAGCCTTTCTTATCCATTCGTCTGCAGATGGACATTTAGGTTTCGTCCATGTCCTCGCTATTATAAATAGTGTCACAACGAACATTAGAGTACATGTGTTTCTTTCATTTCTGGTTTCTTCGGTATGTATGGCCAGGAGGGTGATGGCTGGGTCGTATGGCACACACAGAAATCTCTTGCATTCCTATACACTAATAATGAGAAAATAGAAAGAGAAATTAAGGAAACTATACCATTCACTGCTGCAACGAAAATAATTAAATACTTAGGAATATATCTACCTAGAGATCATCACTATGAACAAAGCTAGTGGAGGTGATGGAATTCCAACTGAGCTATTTCAAATCCTGAAAGATGATGCTGTGCAAGTGCTGCACTCAATATGCCAGAAAATTTGGAATACTCAGCAGTGGCCACAGGACTGGAAAAATTCAGTCTTCATTCCAATCCCAAAGAAAGGCAATGCCAAAGAATGCTCAAACTACCGCACAATTGCACTCATCTCACACGCTAGTAAAGTCATGCTCAAAATTCTCCAAGCCAGGCTTCAGCAATATGTGAACCGTGAACTTCCAGATGTTCAAGCAGGTTTTAGAAAAGGCAGAGGCACCAGAGATCAAATTGTTAACATCTGATGAATCATAGAGAAAGCAAGAGAGTTCCAGAAAACCATCTATTTCTGCTTCATTGACTATGCCAAAGCCTTTGACTGTGTGGATCACAATAAACTGTGGAACATTTTGAAAGAGCTGGGAATAACAGACCACATGACTTGCCCCTTGAGAAACCTGTATGCAGGTCAGGAAGCAATAGTTTGAAGTGATCATGGAACAACAGACTAGTTCCCAATAGGAAAAGGAGTACGTTAAGGTTGTATATTGTCACCTGCTTATTTAACGTATATGCAGAGTATATCATGAGGAGTGCGGGGCTGGAAGAAGCACAAGCTGGAATCAATATTGCTGGGAGAAATATCAATAAACTCAGATATGCAGATGACAGCACCCTTAAGGCAGAAAGTGAAGAGGAACTCAAAAGTCTCTTGATGAAAGTGAAAGAGGAGAGTGAAAAAGTTGGCTTGAAGCTGAACATTCAGAAAATGAAGATCATGGCACCTGGTCCCATCACTTCATGGGAAATAGATGGGGAAACAGTGTCAGACTTTATTTTTTGGGCTCCAAAATCACTGCAGATGCTAACTGCAGCCAGGAAATTAAAAGACTCTTACCCCTTGGAAGGAAAGTTATGACCAACCTAGATAGCATATTAAAAAGCAGAGACATGACTTTACCAACCAAGGTCCATCTAGTCAAGACTATGGCTTTTCCCGTGGTCATGTATGGATGTGAGAGTTGGACTGTGCTGATCACTGAAGAATTGATGCTTTTTTTAAAATTTATTTTATTGGAGGCAAATTACCTTACATTAATATATTGGTTGGTTTTGCCATACATTGACACGAATCCGCCCCAGGTGTACATGTGTTCCCCTTCTTGAATTCCCCTCCCACCTCCCTCTTCCCCATATCCTCCCTCCAGGTCATCCCCGTGCACCAGCCCCAAGCATCCTGTATCATGCATCGAACCTGGACTGGTGATTCATTTCACATATGATAATACACATGCTACAATGCTGTTCTCCCCATAATCCCACCTTCACCCTCTCCCACAGAGTCCCAAAGACTGTTCTGTATACTATGTCTCTTTTGCAGTCTCGTATACAGGGTTAAGGTTAACATCTTTATAATTTCCATATATATGCGTTAGTATACTGTATTTATGTTTTTCTTTCTGGCTTACTTCACTCTGTATAATAGGCTCCAATTTCATCCACCTCATTAAAACTGATTCAAATGCATTCTTTTTGATGGCTGAAAAATACTCCATTTTGTATATGTACCAAAGCTTTCTTATCCATTCGTCTGAAGATGGACATCTAAGTTGCTTCCATGTCCTGGCTATTATAAAAAGTGCTGCAATGGACATTGAAGTACATGTGTCTCTTTCAATTATGGTTTCCTTGGTGTGTATGCCCAGGAGTGTGATTTCTGGGTCATATGGCAGTTCTATTTCCAGTTTTTTGAGGAAGCTCCACAGTGTTCTCCATAGTGGCTGGACTAGTTTGCATTCCCACCAACAGTGTAAGAGGATTCCCTTTTCTCCACACCCTCTCCAGCATTTATTGCATGTAGACTTTTGGATAGCAGCCATTCTGACTGGTGTGTAATGGTATCTCATTGTGGTTTTGATTTGCATTTCTCTGATTATGAGGGATACTGAGCATTTTTTCGTGTGTTTGTTGGCCATCTGTATGTCTTCTTTGGAGAAATGTCTGTTTAGTTCTTTGGCCCATTTTTTGATTGGGTCACTTAGTTTTCTGGAGTTGAGCTGCAGGAGCTTCTTGTATATTTGGAGATTAATCCTTTATCAGATGCTTCATTTGCTATTATTTTCCCCCTTTCTGAAGGCTGTCTTTTCACCTTGCTTATAGTTTCCCTTGCTGTGCAGAAGTTTTTCAGTTTAATTAGGTCCCATTTGTTTATTTTTGCTTTTATTTCCAATATTCTGGGAGGTGGGTCTTGGAGGATCCTGCTGTGATTTATGTCGGAGAGTGTTTTGCCCACGTTCTCCTCTAGGAGTTTTATAGAATCTGGTCTTACATTTAGCTTACTAATCCATTTTGAGTTTATTTTGGTGTATGGTATTAGGAAGTGTTCTAGTTTCATTATTTTACAAATGGCCGACCAGTTTTCCCAGCACGAACTGTTAAAGAGACTATCTTTTCTCCATTTTATATTCTTGCCTCCTTTGTCGAAGATAAGGTTTCCTAGGTGCGTGAATTTATCTTTGGGCTTTCTATTTTGTTCCATTGATCTATATTTCTGTCTTTATGCCAGTACCATACTGTCTTGATAACTGTGGCTTTGTAGGAGAGCCTGAAGTCTGGCAGGTTAATTCCTCCAGTTCCATTTTTCTTCTTCAAGATTTCTTTGGCTATTTGAGGTTTTTTGTATTTCCATACAAATTGTGAGATTATTTGTTCTAGTTCTGTGAAATAATATCATTGGTAGCTTGATAGGGATTACATTGAATGTATAAATTACTTTGGGTAGTATACTCATTTTCACAATATTTATTCTTCCAATCCACAAACACGGTATATTTCTCCATCTATTAGTGTCCTCTTTGATTACTTTCACTAGTGTTTTATAGTTTTCTATGTACAAGTCTTTCGTTTCTTTAGGTAGATATATTCCTAAGTATTTAATTATTTTCTTTGCAACAGTGAATGGAATAGGTTCCTTTATTTCTCTTTCTATTTTCTCATTATTAGTGTACAGGAATGAAAGGGATTTCTGTGTGTTGATTTTATATCCTGCAACCTTACTGTATTCTTTGATTAGCTCTAGTAGTTTTCTGGTAGAGTCTTTAGGGTTTTCTGTGTAGAGCATCATGTCATCAGCGAACAGTGAAAATTTTATTTCTTTTTTTCCAATTTGTATTCATTTTGATTTTTTCTGCTCTTATTGTTGTAGCCAAAACTTCCAGAATTATGTTGAATAGTAGTGGTGAGAGTGGGCATCCTAGTCTTGTTCCTGACTTTAGGGGAAATCGTTTCAGTTTTTCACCATTGAGGATAATGTTTGCTGAGGGTTTGTCATATATAGCTTTTATTATGTTGAGATATGTCCCTTCTATTCCCACTTTCTGGAGGGATTTTTTCATAAATTGTTGCAGCTGCTGCTAAGTCACTTCAGTCGTGTCCGACTCTGTGTGACCCCATAGACGGCAATCCACCAGGCTCCCCCGTCCCTGGGATTCTCCAGGCAAGAACACTGGAGTGGGTTGCCATTTCCTTCTCCAATGTGTGAAAGTGAAAAGTGAAAGTGAAGTCTCTCAGTGATGTCTGATTCGTAGCGACCCCATGGACTGCAGCATAACAGGCTCCTCCATCCATGGGATTTTCTAAGCAAGAGTACTGGACTGGGTTACCAGTGCCTTCTCCGAAATGATTTTTGAATTTTTTCAAAGTCTTTCTCTGCATCGATTGAGATAATCATATGATTTTTATTTTTCTGTTTGTTAATGTAGTGTATTACGTTGATTGATTTGCGGATATTGAAGAATCCTTACATTCTTGGGATAAAGCCCACTTGGGCATGATGGATGATCTTCTTAATGTGTTGTTGTATTCTGATTGCTAGAATTTTGTTAAGGATTTTTGCATCTGTGTTCATCAGTGATATTGGCCTGTAGTTTTCTTTTTTTGTGGGATCTTTACCAGGTTTTGGGATTAGGGAGATGGTGGCCTCATAGAATGAGTTTGGAAGTTTTCCTTCCTCAGCAATTTTCTGGAAGAGTTTGAGTAGAATAGCTGTTAGCTCTTCTCTAAATTTTTGGTAGAATTCAGCTGTGACGCCGTCTGGACCTGGGCTTTTGTTTGATGGAAGATTTCTGCTTACAGCCTCTAGTTCCGTGCTTCTGATGGGTCTGTTCAGATTTTCTATTTCTTCCTGGTTCAGTTTTGGCAAGGTGTACTTTTCTAGGAATTTGTTCATTTCTTCCAAGTTATTCATTATATTGCCATATAATTGATGATAGTATTCCCTAGTAATCCTTTGTATTTCTCTGTTGTCGGTTGTGATCTCTCCATTTTCATTTCCAATTTTATTGATTTGGTTCTTCTCCCGTTGTTTCGTGATGAATCTGGCTAGTGGTTTCTCAATTTTATTTACCTTCTCAAAGAACCAGCTTTTGGCTTTGTTGATTTTTGCTATGGTCTCTTTTGTTTCTTTTGCATTTATGTCTGCCCTAATTTTTACGATTTCTTTCCTTCTATTGACCCTGGGGTTCTTCATTTCTTCCTTTTCTAGTTTCTTTAGATGTAGAGTTAGGTTATTTAATTGACTTTTTTCTTGTTTCTTGAGGTGTGCTTGTATTGCTATGAAGCTTCCCCTTAGCACTGCTTTTACAGTGTCCCAGAGGTTTCAGGTTGTTGTGTTTTCATTTTCATTTATTTCTATGCATATTTTGATTTCTCTTTTGATTTCTTCTATGATTTGTTCATTATTTAGAAGCGTGTTGTTCAGCCTCCATATGTTGGCATTTTTAATAGTTTTTCTCGGTAATTCAGATCTAATCTTACTGAATTGTGGTCAGAAAAGATGCTTGGAATGATTTCAATTTTTTTTTAAATTTACCAAGGCTAGATTTATGGCCCAGGACGTGATCTCTCCTGGAAAAGGTTCCGTGTGCGCTTGAGAAATAGGTGAAATTCATTGTTTTGGGGAGAAATGTCCAATAGAGATCTATTAGGTCTAACTGGTCTATTGTATCATTTAGCTTCTGTGTTTCCTTGTTAATTTTCTTTTTAGTTGATCTATCCATAGATGTGAGTGGGGTATTAAAGTCTCCCACTATTATTGTGTTATTGTTAATTTCCCCTTTTATACTTATTAGTAATTGTCTTACATATTGTGGTGCTCCTATGTTGGGTGCATAAATATTTATAATTGTTATATCTTCTTTTTGGATTGATCCATTGATAATTATGTAGTTTCCTTCTTTGTCTCTTTTCACAGCCTTTGTTTTAACATCTATTTTATCTGATATGAGTATTGCTACTCCTGCTTTCTTTTGGTCTCTATTTGCATGGAATATCTTTTTCCAGACCTTCACTTTCAGTCTGTATGTGTCCCTCGTTTTGAGGTGGGTCTCTTGTAGACAACATATATGGGGATCTTGTCTTTGTATCCATTCAGTCAGCCTTTGTCTTTTGGTTGGGGCATTCAACACATTTACGTTTAAGGAGATTATTGATAAGTATGATCCTGTTGCCATTTTCTTTATTGTTTTGGGTTCGAGTTTGTATACCCTTTCTGTGTTTTCTGTCTAGAGAAGATCCTTTAGTATTTGTAGGAAAGCTGGTTTTGTGATGCTGAATTCTCTCAGCATTTGCTTGTCTGTAAAGCTTTTGCTTTCTCCTTCATATTTGAATGAGATCCTTGCTGGGTATAGTAATCTGGGCTGTAGGTTATTTTCTTTCATCACTTTAATTATGTCTTTCCCTTCCCTCCTGGCCTGAAGAGTTTCTGCTGTAAGATCAGCTGTTATCCTTATGGGGATCCCCTTGTGTGTTTTTTGCTGTTTTTCCCTTACTGTTTTTAATATTTGTTCTTTGCGTTTGATCTTTGTTAATTTGATTAATATGTGTCTTGGAGTATTTCGCCTTGGGTTTATCATGTTAGGGACTCTCTGTGTTTCTTGGACTTGGGTGATTATTTCCTTCCCCATTTTAGGGAAATTTTCAACTATTATCTCCTCAAGTATTCTCTCATGATCTTTCTTTTTGTCTTCTTCTGGGACTCCTATGATTCGAATGTTGGAGCATTTAATATTGTCCCATATGTCTCTAATATTGTCCTCATTTCTTTTAATTCGGTTTTCTTTTTCCATCTCTGTTTCGTTTATTTCTACAATTCTATCTTCTAGCTCGCTTATCCTATCTTCTGCCTCCGTTATTCTACTGTTTGTTCCCTCCAGAGTGTTTCTGATCTCATCTCTTGCATTATTTATGTATATTGACTCATTTTATTTCCTCTAATTCCTTATTAGACATTTCTTGCATCTTCTCAATATTTTTCTCCAGTTTATTTATCTATAACTCCATTATGCTTTCCAGATTTTGAATCATTTTCACAATTAAAATTCAAAATTCTTTATCGGGTTGGTTCCCTATATCTTCCTCTTTTGTTTGTGTTGGTGGGCATTTATCCTATTCCTTTACTTGCTGGGTATTCCTCTGCCTCTTCATGTTGCTTATATTGCTTTGCTTGGGGTGGCCTTTCCGTCTTCTGGCAGTTTGTGGAGTTCTCTTTATTATGTAGTTTCCTCGCTGTGTGTGGGGTTGGACAGGTGACTTGTCAAGATTCCCTGGTTAGGGAAACTTGTGTCGATGTTCTGGTAGTTGGAGCTGGATTCTTCTCTCTGGAGTGCAATGAAGTGTCCAGTAAAGAGTTTGAGATGTCAATGGGTATGGAGTGGCTTTGGGCAGCCTGTATATTGAAGCTCAGGGCTATTCTCCTGTGTTGCCGTATATTTTGCATAGTATGTCTTTCATTGAAACTTGTTGACCCTTGGGTGGTGACTGGCTTCAGTGTATTTATGGAGGCAATTGATGAGTACCTTTCGATTAATGTTCCCTGGAACTGGAGATCTCTGGTGTTCTCAGGATTTGGACTTAATCCTCTGCCTCTGTTTTTCAATCTTATTCTTGCAGTAGGCTCAAGCCTTCTCCCTCTGTCACTTCCAAGGCAGTTCCTTCTGTTGAAAAAGCTCTTCTGTTTTCTGGTCTTCTCAGTGTCTAATTCCCGTCCTGACACCATGATGCGGTGGTGGACACTTTTTTTTTTTTCCTGGCTCACCTGTTCAGTCCTGCTGTGGGGAGGGAGGAACACAGCTAACAAATACCTCTGGCGTCTGTGGGGAGTGCGCGCAATGTCTCGGCTACACTGGGAATGCTCCCGCTCGAGGCGTGTGTGCTTTCCCTGTTTATGCTGCTTAGGCTCTAGTTGCTCTGCTGGGAGCTGTCCGCAGGTGGCCCTGGGTTGCATGCACTTCCCAGGTCTGAGCGGCTCGGGTTCACGTCCTCGGGTACTCCACAAAGGTGCAGAGTTGGCTGGGTCTGCGTTTTGTGCCTTCCCAGGTCCGAGCATCTCAGGTGACCAGGCGTTTGGTGGGCGTGGTCGCTGCTATTTATCGCCTTCCCAGTCCCTGCTGCTTGGTTTTCTGGGAGTACAACCAGCGCAGTTTCTCAGGCAGATATCGACCGGCCCACCAAGTAGACCTGACCAGCAAGGAAGCCTGCCTGCAGCATGGCACGGGAAGCCTCTCTGGGGCCGGGGCTGCCCCACCGCTGTCGCTGGCTGCCCTCCCCACCAGCGTTGGTGGGGGCTGGGGGATGGGCCACCCGCTGCCGGCTCGGTCCACTCAGTGAGCTATTCTGTTGGCGGGGCTGACGGAGTCCAGGTTTGGGGCTTTTCGGAGGCTTTTCCTAGCCTTTTCACTTTTAGCTGCAGCTTCTGCTTTGCTATTTTAAATTCGCGTCCTCAGTTTACCCTGTGGCATTGAAGCCCGTTTCTTCCTCTAAGCGCCACCACCCGTTCTCCCTCTAAGCTCCAGCGCCCGGGCCTCCCTGCCCAGCCCCCGTCTGCTAGTGGGGGTCACGGGTGTCTGAACCACTTCTCTGCTGAGAGTTTCCTCTGGGCACTTAGTCCATGAGTTTTAATTATTTGTCTTTTGTTTCCCAGTTTTGCGGCCTTCTGAGGTTCCACTCGCCAGTGTTTCCAGGTGCTTGGAAACTTCTCTCTTTTTTTTTTTTTTTAAGCCTCCCTTCCTAGGATAGAAAAGATGTCCTTTTTATTATAGGGGACTGGAATGCAAAAGTTGGCAGTCAAGAAACACCTGGAGTAACAGGCAAATTTAGCCTTGGAGCACGGAATGAAGCAGGGCAAAAGCTAATAGAGTTTTGTCAAGAGAACGCACTGGTCATAGCAAACACCCTCTTCCAACAACACAAGAGAAGATTCTACACATGGACATCACCAGTTGGTCAACACCGAAATCAGATTGACTATATTCTTTGCAACCAAAGATGGAGAAGCTGTATACAGTTAGCGAAAACAATACCAGGAGCTGACTGTGGCTCAGATCATGAACTCCTTATTGCGAAGTTCAGACTTAAATTGAAAAAAGTAGGGCAAAGCACTAGACCATTCAGATATGACCTAAATCAAATCCCTTATGATTATACAGTGGAAGTGAGAATTAGATTTAAGGGACAAGATCTGACTGATAGAGTGCCTGATGAACTCTGGACGGAGGTTCGTGACCTTGTACAGGAGACAGAGACCAAGACCATCCCCATGGAAAAAAATGCAAAAGAGCGAAAAGGCTGTCTGAGGAGGCCTTACAAATAGCTGTGAAAAGAAGAGAGGCAAAAAGCAAAGGAGAAAAGGAAAGATATAAGCATCTGAATGCAGAGTTCCAAAGAATAACAAGGAGAGATAAGAAAGATTTCCTCAGTGATCAATGCAAAAAAATAGAGGAAAACAACAGAATAGGGAAAACAAGAGATCTCTTCAAGAAAATTAGAGATTCCAAGGGAACGTTTCATGCAAAGATGGGCTCGATAAAGGACAGAAATGGTATGGACATAACAGAAGCAGTAGATATTAAGAAGAGGTGGCAAGAATACACAGAAGAACTGTACAAAAAAGATCTTCACGACCAAGATAGTCACGATAACGTGATCACTGACCTAGAGCCAGACATCTTGGAATGTGAAGTCAAGTGGGCCTTAGAAAGCATCACTACAAACAAAGCTAGTGGAGGTGATGGAATTCCAGTTGAGCTATTTCAAATCTTGAAAGATGATGCTGTGAAAGTGCTGCACTCAATATGCCAGCAGATTTGGAAAACTCAGCAGTGACCACAGGACTGGAAGACGTCAGTCTTCATTCCAATCCCAAAGAAAGGAAATGCCAAAGAATACTCAAACTACCGCACAATTGCACTCATCTCACATGCTAGTAAAGTCATGCTCAAAATTCTCCAAGCCAGGCTTCAGCAGTATGTGAACTGTGAACTCCCAGATGTTCAAGCAGGTTTTAGAAAAGGCAGAGGCACCAGAGATCAAATTTCCAACATCCGCTGGATTATGGAGAAAGCAAGAAAGTTTCAGAAAAACATCTATTGCTGCTTCATTGACTATGCCAAAACCTTTGACTATGTGGATCACAATAAACTGTGGAGCATTCTGAAAGAGATGGGAATCCCAGACCACCTGACCTGCCTCTTGAGAAACCTGTATGCAGGTCAGGAAGCAACAGTCAGAACTGGACATGGAACAACAGACTGGTTCCAAATAGGAAAAGTAGTACGTCAAGGTTGTATATTGTCACCTTGCTTATTTAAGTTATATGCAGAGTACATTATGAGGAACGCTGGGCTGGAAGGAGCACAAGCTGGAATCAAGATTGCCGGGAGAAATATCAATAACCTCAGATATGCAGATGACACTACCCTTATGGCAGAAAGTGAAGAGGAACTCAAAGTCCTCTTGATGAAAGTGAAAGAGGAGAGTGAAAAGGTTGGCTTGAAGCTCAACATTCAGAAAACAAAGATCATGGCATCTGGTCCCATCACTTCATGGGAAATAGATGGAAAAACAGTGGAAACAGTGTCAGACTTTATTTTTGGGGGGTCCAAATTACTGCAGATGCTGATTGCAGCCATGAAATTAAAAGACGCTTACTCCTTGGAAGGAAAGTTATGACCAACCTTGATAGTATATTAAAAAGCAGAGACATTACTTTGCCAACCAAGGTCCGTCTAGTTAAGGCTATTGTTTTTCCCGTGGTCATGTATGGATGTGAGAGTTGGACTGTGAAGAAACCTGATCGCTGAAGAATCGATGCTTTTGAACTGTGGTGTTGGAGAAGACTCTTGAGAGTCCCTTATACTGCAAGGAGATCCAACCAGTCCATTCTAAAGGAGATCAGTCCTGGGTGTTCATTGGAAAGACTGATGCTAAAGCTGAAACTGCAATACTTTGGCCACCTCATGCGTCTAGTTGACTCATTGGAGATGAGTCTGATTCTGGGAGGGATTGGGGGTGGTAGGAGATGGGCACGACAGAGAATGAGATGGCTGGATGGCATCACCGACTCAATGGACGTGAATTTGAGTGAGTTCGGGGAGTTGGTGATGGACAGGGAGGCCTGGCGTGCTGTGATTCATGGGGTCGCAAAGTCGGACACGACTGAGCGACTGAGCTGAACTGAACTGAGTGTTTCCTCAGGGAAGTCAGGTCCCCTTTCGTGGTGAAAGTGTAACCTCGGTATTCCTTTCGAGTCGCTGCAGGGCATGAGGGCAGCATTTCGACTTGAGTTGGTAAACTCAGTGTTCCTCTCCAGTGGCAACAGCTATCTTGGGGTTTCTAGGAAGGTTCCACTGGGGAGTCAGGCCTAGTCTTTGTTGAAGATGGAGCTCTGCTTTCCTCCTGTGTTGTGAAACGGTTGTCATGCTTGCCTCTGTTCAAGCAGGGAATTTGGGCTTTTTCAAGAGGCTCTGCCTGGGATACATGCCTTGGATCATGTTGGGAGGTGATACTCCGTGTTCCACTGTAGCTGGTGTAAGCCCATCATGACTCATCTCTTGTTGAGTGTGAACTCGGAGTCCTTTTACCTTGCTGTAGGATCTACTGGGTTGCCTTCAAGTTTCAATAGGTGAGACAGTATTCTCAAGTGGTATGAGGGGAAGCTGGGATTCCTCTTCAGTTCAAAAGGGAATGGCCCATTATCTTGAGGTGAGGTGTGATCATGGGGCTCCTCTTAAACTGTGGCAGGAAATTCAGAGTTCTTTTCTCATCCTGAAGGGTTTCTCTGGGCGACCCTTGAGTTGCATCAAGGAATTCAAGCCTCATATCGAATTTTGAGAAGGAACACAGGATTTCTTTTGAAGTGCTGCAGGATAAAAAGGGCCTCCTCTCGCTTTCAAGGAGCAATCTCGAGGTTTTCTCGAGGTGCTGCAGGAAGTTTAGTGATCCTCTCGAGTAACGACGGGAATATCAGGGAGCCTCCCATGTTGTCTCTGGGAAGTCAGAAAGCCTTTCCATTTGTGAGGGGAACCTCGGGATTCCTTTGGAGTCACTGCAGACAAATAGGGCTGCATCTAGATTTAAGTCCATCAGCTCAGAATTCCTCTCCAGTAGCAACAGGGTTCTCGGCGTTGCTCTCAAAATTCACCTGGGGAGTCAGGCCTCGTCTCGTGTTCAGACATGGAACTATGCTTTCTTCGCGAGTTATAAAAGGGTTGTTAGGCCTCAGTCAAGTTGAATTTGTACCTGGAGATTCCATCGAGAATGCTCTGGAAGTGAAGTCTCCACTTGTCTTGTGAGTTGTTACTCGAGGATACATTTGAATTGGTGCAGTGGAATCACACAATAACTCGAGTGGGTGGGGACATCGGTACCTTTTCGAATTGTGGTTTGACCCCCGGTGTTCCTTCCGAGTTTCAGGGTGATATAGGCCTCCTCATAATGTGTGACGGGAGCTTCGGGATTCCAAAGCAGGGGTATCAACTGTCATCTGGAAAACAGAACCGGAAAACCGGGCACTTTGTTAATTGTTTCAGGGAACTCGGTGTTCCTCTCAAGTGGGGACGGCTATATCGGGGTAACTATTTTGTCACATAAAGGATGTTAAGTAACCTTTCGAGTTTCAGGTGGGAATGTGGGAATACTGTTGAGACTCTGCAGCGGAAAAGTTCCTCATCTCGCATTGAGGGGAGAATCTTGTGGTTTTTCTCGAGTTGCAGCCGGAAGCTTGGGGTTCCTCTCGAGTTGTGACGGGGATCTCAGGAACTCGCTCATGTTGCTTCAGAGAAGTCTGGTCTCTTTTCCTGTTGGAAGAGGAACTTCGGGATTCCTCTCGAAGCATGGAATGGGAATAGGGCCTCATCTAGTGTTGAGTCCGTAAACTGTGGGCTCCTCTCCAGTGGGGATGGCTATGTCGGGGAACTTTTTGAGTCGCATAAAGGGTGTCAAGTACCCGTTCGAGTTTCAAGCGGGAATATGGGATTTCTCTTGAGACTCTGCAGCGGAAAATTTCCTCAACTCATACTGAGGGGAGACTCTTGTGGTTTTTCTCGAGTTGTGGCAGGAAGCTTGGGGTTCCTCTCGAGTTGTGACAGGGACCTCAGGAACTCGCCCGTGTTGTCTCAGGGAAGTCAGGTCTCCTTTCGTGTTGGAAGGGGAACCTCGGGATTCCTCTCAAGGCTCGGCAGGGTAATATGGCCACAAATAACATTGAGTTGGTCAACTGTGTGTTCTTCTCCAGTGGTGAGAGGGATCTCGGGTTTGCTATGAAGGTTCAACTCGGGAGTCAGGCCTCGTCTCGATTTGAGGCATGGCATTCTGCTTTCATTTAGAGTTGTAAAAGCAGAGTCTGTCCTCTTGTCGTAACAGGCAGTTCAATAGGGCTTTTCCTATAGGCTCAGCATGGGTGTCAGGTCTCCCATCATATTGTGAGGGGATACTCGGTGTTCCATTGGAGCTGTGCTAGGACATCAGGACCTACCTCGATTGGAGGGGGAACTCAGAGTCCTTTATCCTTGCAGCAGGATCCCTGGGATAGCCCTCGAGTTTCAACAGGAGACAGAGGCCTCCTCTTTTAGTTGGAGAAGAAGGAAGGATTCCTCTTGAGTTGAAGCAAAGAATGAATGCTCATATCGTGATGAGGTGGGGAATACAGGGCTCTTCTAGAGGTGTGGATGGAAACTCGGGTTTTCTCTCGACTGAAGATGAGTAATCTGGGAGCCATTTGAGTTATAAATAGGGATTCCAACCTCCTAACAAATCTTGAGAGAGAACTCTTGATAGCCCTCCAGGCGCTGCAAGAAGAAAAGGGCCTCATGTGACGTTGCCTGGGGCATCTCCTGGTTTTTGTCAAGTTGCGGAGGGAAGTTTGGCTTTCCTTTCGAGTTACGATGGGTTCCCAGGGAGACTCTCGTGTTGCTGTTATGCCCTGAGTCCAGTTCCCCCATACTGGTAGAATAAGACACTCGCAGCAATGCAAAAGCAAGAATGGGGTTTATTTCTAGCTCGAGCTAGGGGTCATGCCTCCTCCAGAGTAGTGGAGTGGGACAAGAGCCCCGAGCCCAGGTCACAGAGGTTTTCATAGTCTCAGATTACATAAGCACCTATTTTTGTTCAAAAGATCAAGCTGGCAGAAGCTCATTGGCCAGTTCATGCGTGCACAGGGGTTTTTCTGGGGGATTTCCCTTTTTCCTCTGATTGGCCTGATTTTTGGCACAGGTGGGACTTTTCTAGGGAGGAGTTTCTTATTTTTGGCGCCAGTGGGATCTTCTTAGGGAGGAGTTTCTGTGAACTTAGCCTCCACCCTGTCTCCAGGAAATCGAAACTTAGGCCTAAGCAAGGTCTCAGGCCAATACTGGCTACTCAGATGTTAGGGCTCCTAACATCTCCCCCCTTTTCTGTTGTTCAAACGGAGGAATCTTCCTCCGTGGGTAGAGTTTGATCCAGGGATCTTTATACAGCCTTACTCAAAAACAATTCTAGGAATCTTTACTTAAAAACAACCTTATCTAAAATGGAGTAACTTTGGTTCTATGAGCAGCAAGCAAAGTACAGAAGCAAAAATGCATTACAGGAACATTAAGTTTTACATTAGGTTACAGCGTCTAATCTGAAATCACACCCATAATATCATTTTTCAGGATATTTGGGAAATAGTTATTTCCCAGGATGTCTGAACCATAGCTACTCTATTTTGACTTTTAATTGTAAAAATTTTTTAATAGCCAAAGCAGATGTCACCATTAACGACATCAGTGTTTTTCTAGGTATGAGAAGATGCAAGAATTGGAACCAATAAAACCTTTTTCTGAAAAGATCTGACTATCTGAAGGCCTGTTATGCCAGTTTTTTTTCAGAGCACAGAGTGCCTCATTCCTGATTTTCACCCTGAACTTCTTTCAGGGTGTGTTGAAATTCAGCAGCTTGCAATGGTCATGACATAATCTTTGTAGAGGCAGCTGGCAAGTACCAACTTCCAGTCAGCAGGGTCCCTTCATAGCCACATATCCGACCATGTGACACCATTTTATGGCCATTGTGTCCCGTGGTGCTGGGAAGGCTCATTCCCAGGTCTAGGGAAGCGATGGGCCACTCAGTGTGCTAAAATTGAACCAGGCTTGTAAGTAGCAAAAGTCTCTGGACCACTGTCTTACTAGCCTCCTGGTCCAGAAAAATATTCCCTCTTGTTGCTTTTTCTCATACTCAGAGTCACATTATTACAATTATTGATCTCATATGGAACTGCATATCAGCATTATATCACAGGCTCAGTGAAACAAGTGACAGAGAAAATAATATAGCCATAGCTAGCAATTATTAGTAAAATAAGAATTATAAGTCAAGAACTTTTATTAGATAAAGCCTGGTATACCCCAAGTCACCTGACTTCATTTGTTAAATGACTATCAGTTCAATAGCTTGGTGTTAATCTCCTGGTTGTACATTATGGAGCATCTGACCTTTCTTTATTTGAAGATTGGTTACTGAGATAAGCCTTAGAAACTAACCTAGAGTGTCCTTTTTAATAACTTAATTAAATCTTTTAGCAGTATCATGTAACAAGGAACTGTCTCAGCAGTGAGTCTTAGTAAACACTAGACCTTAATTAACAAAACTAGAAATTTAATTTAACACTTTACAAACTTAATATTCCATGATTTTTCATTATGGAGGCATTAACCCTGTAGCCAGGAAGGCTTTAAGCCATCAAATAAAAAATGAGGTTTGTCAGGGAGCTGGGAAAAGCCAAGCAGCCATCTTAGATTTCCCATAGCCCTGACTCTGATTTCCAGCTATTTTTTAATTTTCCAATTTAGAAGCAGACTGTTGCCATGGTTTAAGGACATTAGGATGGCACAAGTCTAACAGAGTTTTTGTATAAGCCGAATGAGCTTTCACATGTCTACAAACACGACAATTGGATTAATTTCTAAAACTAGCATAGGATCAGGCCTATGGTAGAAAAGCATTTGATTTATATGCAGAGGTCTAAGAAGTCAAGAAAACATTACAAATGATCATACGAATCAGGTCCAGCATCTTGGGCAAGCTGTCTACCTCTGATGTAGTCGTCTTCTCATCCTGGTTTAGTGTAGTTTCTCCTGAAAAAGTCCTTCCATCCAAGTTGGAGACAGTCCCTTAAATTATGTCATGAGGCATCTGATCTTCATCCAAAGATAGATCACTGAGACAAGCTTCAGAAACAAACCTAGGGTGCTCTTCAAGAACTCAACCAAATCCTATATTAATATCGCATAACAGCAAAGGTTCAGTCAGGAAATGAGTCTTAGTAGATACAGACTTCCATTAACAAACTGGGATTTAACACTCATTGAAACATCATTTTTCCCCCTAAAATTACTCTCATTTTTATCAAATATAACCAAATTAAGACTTGTTTACAAAATAGATCTGTTCCCAATAAACTTGACCTGATTATTTGTATAACCATAGACATTTTTTTTTTTTGCTTTACTTTGCTGAAACTTTTACAGAGTCTCAAACTTAACTTTAAAACCTTTCAGGGCTAGGAAAGTCATCTCAAAGTCTTATCACAGATTTTGCCTAACAGATGTGAGTGAATTCCTCCCTTTCTTAAGGTCTCCAAAACTGAGATTTCTGTACCTCTTAGTGAGATAACCTTCTTAGTTTATCTGATAAAGTTACTGGAAGCCTAAGAGGTTCCAGTCTCTGAAGGGGTCAGATAGAGAAAAATGTTAAATGCTTTATTTGTCTATTAAATACCATTTTACCAAAATTACTGTTAAGTCATAATTAATTTGAGGGGAAGTTTTCCTAAAATCTGGAAAACACAGATTCAAACCAGTAATTTTTCAGGAACCATAAAAGTTATAAGCATATTTGCCAGTTCATTCGGCCTATTGTTAACCTCTGTACAGTCATCAGGTTTCTCACTAGAATCTTTTAATTTCTTACCCAGTTCAGAAACTTGTATTTATCCAAAAGTCCTTTTTATAAATCTTCTGGAAGAGGAAGCATTTTCACAAGAAGCATGGTTAGTGCTGTGACAACACTTTAAGATAGTAATCAGAATTATGGCAACATTTTACCCGAATATATCAGAATTTATATATAAATTGTTTCCAGGATATCTGTATTAGTAACATTTACCATACAATATACCCGAGATTTATTATTCACTTGACGGTACTTCCCATGTAATTTAACATGGAAGTTGAACCCAATTAGTGTAATATCTCCCTTTAGGATGTTTCAGGGGCCCTCTGAAGCATCCCAAAGTTAGCTAGAAGCCAAAAGTGCTTCATCAGATTGATTTAGGAAGTTTTGTCAACAAATATCAGAAAGGTTTAGAGCACTCAGTCAGATGGGATTATAGGTCACTGTGAAACAATAGCTATTCACTCAGCCATAGTAACAATATAGGATTTCAGAGGCAAATGTAGAACAGACCACTTAAGAGGCAAATAAACTTAAATCTATTGTCAAATGCAGTTTAACATCTCAAGAAAACGTTTATTTTTACACAAAACACTTTCCTTGGGGTCCAATTTCCACAAAATCATTTTATCACTTTCTGTACCCATTTAATCTCCCATCCTGGAACAGCCAACTGTAAGTCAGACCTACTACCTTTTTCCTTCATAAAATGTAACTTCATTCTTCATACCTTCTTTACTGAACACACACAACTTACTTCCTTTAAACAACTAAGAATTGACCTTTATATTAGCATTCTATAGATTAGTGAACACAAATACCAGTGATAACTTAAAAAATTTTAGCAAACATCTCAGGATGGCATCAAACATTATTTATTAATAGTCTAAAATCTTAGTTTTTCTGTAAGTTAGTATTCAGTAGTGAATGTTTTAGAATCTAATTTTATTTGGAAATGACCTAGCTATTCAATAAACTTTTGTTACTTAATTTAGCACAACCTTAGAAATTCAGGTTACCAAAATCTAGAGAAACTGTTTTAGACAAACATTTTTAATCTTCATAGTTCAGTTCAGTTCAGTTCAGTTGCTCAGTCGTGTCCGACTCTCCGCGACCCCATGAATCACAGCACGCCAGGCCTTGCTGTCCATCACCAACTCCCGGAGTTCACTCAAACTCATGTCCTCAGAGTCAGTGATGCCATCCAGCCATCTCATTCTCGGTCGTCCATGTCTCCCCCCGCCCCCAACCCTTCCCAGTATCAGAGTCTTTTCCAGTGAGTCAACTCGTCTCATGAGGTGGCCAAAGTACTGCAGTTTCAGCTTTAGCATCAGTCCTTCCAATGAACACCCAGGATCAATCTCCCTTAGAATGGACTGGTTGGATCACCTTGCGGTACAAGGGACTCTCCAGAGTCTTCTCCTACACCACAGTTCAAAAGCATCAATTCTTCGGCGATCAGGTTTCTTCACAGTCCAACTCTCACATCCATACATGACCACGGGAAAAACCATAGCCTTCACTAGATTGACCTTGGTTGGCAAAGTAATGTCTCTGCTTTTTAATATGTTATCAAGGTTGATCATAACTTTCCTTCCAAGGAGTAAGCGTCTTTTAATTTCATGGCTGCAATCAGCATCTGCAGTGATTTTGGAGCCCCAAAAAATAAAGTCTGACACTGTTTCCACTGTTTTTCCAGCTATTTACCAGGAAGTGATGGGACCAGATGCCATGATCTTTGTTTTCTGAATGTTGAGCTTCAAGCCAACCTTTTCACTCTCCTCTTTTACTTTCATCAAGAGGCTCTTGAGTTCCTCTTCACTTTCTGCCATAAGGGTGGTGTCATCTGCATATCTGAGATTATTGATATTTCTCCCAGCAATCTTGATTCCAGCTTGTGCTTCTTCCAGCCCAGCATTCCTCATGATGTACTCTGCATAGAAGTTAAAAAAGCAAGGTGACAATATACAGCCTTGAATCACTCCCTTTCCTATTTGGAATCAGTCTGTTGTTCCATGTAAAGTTCTGACTGTTGCTTCCTGACCTGCATACAGGTTTCTCAAGAGGCAGGTCAGGTGGTCTGGGATTCCCATCTCTTTCCCAATGTTCCACAGTTTATTGTGATCGACACAGTCAAAGGTTTTGGCATAATCAATGAAGCAGAAATAAATGTTTTACTGGAAATCTCTTGCTTTCTCCATGATCCAGCGGATGTTGGCAATTTGATCTCTGGTGCCTCTGCCTTTTCTAAAACCTGCTTGAACATCTAGGAGTTCACGGTTCACATACTGCTGAAGCCTGGCTTGGAGAATTTTGAGCATGACTTTACTAGCGTGTGAGATGAGTGCAATTGTGCGGTAGTTTGAGTATTCTTTGGCATTGCCTTTCTTTGGGATTGGAATGAAGACTGACCTTTTCCAGTCCTGTGGCCACTGCTGAGTTTTCCAAATTCGCTGGCATATTGAGTGCAGCAGTTTCACAGCATCATCTTTCAAGATTTGAAATAGCTCAACTGGAATTCCATCACCTCCACTAGCTTTGTTCGCAGTGATGCTTTCTAAGGCCCACTTGACTTCACATTCCAAGATGTCTGGCTCTAGGTCAGTGATCACGTTATCGTGACTATCTTGGTCATGAAGATCTTTTTTGTACAGTTTTTCTGTGTATTCTTGCCACCTCTTCTTAATATCTTCTGCTTCTGTTAGGTCCATACCATTCCTGTCCTTTATTGAGCCCATCTTTGCATGAAATGTTCCCTTGGAATCTCTAATTTTCTTGAAGAGATCTCTTGTTTTTCCTATTCTGTTGTTTTCCTCTATTTCTTTGCATTGATCACTGAGGAAGGCTTTCTTATCTCTCCTTGCTATTCTTTGGAACTTTGCATTCAGATGCTTATATCTTTCCTTTTCTCCTTTGCTTTTTGCCTCTCTTCTTTTCACAGCTATTTGTAAGGCCTCCTCAGACAGCCATTTTGCTATTTTGTATTTTTTTTCCATGGGGATGGTCATGGTCCCTGTCTCCTGTACGATGTCACGAACCTCCGTCCAGAGTTCATCAGGCACTCTGTCTATCGGATCTAGTCCCTTAAATCTATTCCTCACTTCCACTGTATAATCATAAGGGATTTGATTTAAGTCATATTTGAATTGTCTAGTGGTTTTCCCTACTTTCTTTGATTTAAGTCTGAATTTGGCAATAAGGAGTTCATGATCTGAGCCACAGTCAGCTCCTGGTCTTGTTTTTGCTAACTGTATACAGCTTCTCCATCTTTGGCTGCAAAGAATATAATCAATCTGATTTCTGTGTTGACCATCTGGTGATGTCCATGTGTAGAGTCTTCTCTTGTGCTGTTGGAAGAGGGTGTTTGCTATGACCAGTGCATTCTCTTGGCAAAACACTATTAGCCTTTACCCTGCTTCATTCCGTGCTCCAAGGCCAAATTTGCCTGTTACTCCAGGTGTTTCTTGACTTCCTACTTTTGCATTCCAGTCCCCTATAATGAAAAGGACATCTTTTTGGGGTGTTAGTTCTAAAAGGTCTTGTAGGTCTTCATAGAACTGTTCAACTTCGGCTTCTTCAGCGTTACTGGTTGGCGCATAGGCCTGGATTACTGTAATATTGAATGGTTTGCCTTGGAAATGAACAGAAATCATCCTGTCGTTTTTAAGATTGCATCCAAGTACTTCATTTCGGACTCTTTTGTTGACCATGATGGCTACTCCATTTCTTCTAAGGGATTCCTGCCCACAGTAGTAGATATAAGGGTCATCTGAGTTAAATTCACCCATTCCAGTCCATTTTAATTCACTGATTCCTAGAATGTCAACGTTCACTCTTGCCATCTCCTGTTTGACCACTTCCAATTCGCCTTGATTCATGTACCTAACATTCCAGGTTCCTATGCAATATTGCTCTTACAGCACCGGACTTTGCTTCTATAATCGGTCACATCCACAACTGGGTATTGATTTTGATTTTGCTCCTTCCCTTTATTCCTTCTAGAGTTACTTCTCCTCTGATCTCCAGTAGCATACTGGGCACCTACCGATCTGGGGAATTCCTCATTTAGTATCCTATCATTTTGCTTTTAATACTGTTCATGGGGTTCTCAAGGCAAGTATACTGAAATGGTTTGCCATTCCCTTCTCCAGTGGACCACATTCGGCTGTGGTCGATGTGATCAGATCAACTAGTTTCCTGTGATTATGATTTCAGTGTTTCTGCCCTCTGATGCCCCCTCTCAATACCTACCGTCTTATTTGGGTTTCTCTTACCTTGGTCTTGGAAAATCTCTTCACAGCTGCTCCAGCAAAATCCAGCCGCTGTACCTTACCTTGAATGAGGGGTATCTCCTCAAGGCCGCCCCTCCTGACCTTGCACGTGGAATAGCTCCTCTCGGCCCTCCTGTGCCCACGCAACCACCGCCTGTTGGACGTGGGGCAGCTCCTCTCGGCCCCTGGCCCTGGCTTCAGGCATGGGGTAGCTCCTCTCGGCCACACCTCTTTGCCTGATCGGTTGCTCCGGGGCCGGCGTCTCTCGCGTCTGTGCCGCCAGGGCCAGCGTCTCTCGCGTCTGCGCCGCCGGGGCCGGCGTCTCTGAAAGCTGATGTCTCATTTACATTTCTTAGAAGTTTTTTTTTTCACTCAAGGTAATTTCTTTGTCAACAAACTTGTAACAGTTATGATATTTAATTTATATTGAACCTAGGTGCAATGAAAATATTCTACTTAATATTAATTACTCTAAGACATGTCTATATTAGATAGATCAATAAACATTAATATCAGGTATTTAATACTGAATATTTTCCAGTTTACTTGAACCTGGAATTTATTATTTAATTTAGAATTATTTGATTTGTAAGCGCTTACCCTTTTTTAAGCCAATTAAATAGAGCTCATTTATGAATTAACTTCAAAAATATTACTCAGAGACAAAGACATACCAAGACATATTAAGACACAGTGCGAGTCTTTAGTCATGAATTGGATATTATAATATAAAATGTACTAGTTTATAAAAAGAGTTGGACAGATTCTATAGGGGGTCGGCGGAGGGACCCCATAAACAGTAAAGGCATAAGGAAAGAGTCCCCGCCAGTCTCTATTGCCAATTTTGCCAATGTTTCTTTTAGGGTCCGATTCATCCTTTTTACTTGACCTGAGCTTTGGGGATTGTATTCACAGCGTAATTTTCATTTAATCTCCATAGCCAAAACCAATCCCTGAACAACTTTCAGTTCAGTTCAGTTTAGTTCAGTTCAGTCGCTCAGTCGTGTCCGACTCTCCACGACCCCATGAACTACAGCATGCCAGGCCTCCCTGTCCATCACCAACTTCCGGAGTACACTCAAACTCATGTCCACAGAGTCGGTGATGCCATCCAGCCATCTCATTCTCTGTCGTCCCCGTCTCCTCCTGCCCCCAATCCCTGCTGGAATCAGAGTCTTTTCCAGTGAGTCAACTCGTCACATGTGGTGGCCAAAGTATTGCAGTTTCAGCTTTAGCATGAGTCCCTCCAATGAACATCCAGGATTGATCTCCTTTAGAATGGACTGGTTGGATCTCCTTGCAGTATAAGCGACCCTCAAGAGTCTTCTCCAACACCACATTTCAAAAGCATCGATTCTTCGGGGATCAGCTTTCTTCACAGTCCAACTCTCACATCCATACATGACCACGGGAAAAACCATTGCCTTGACTAGACGGACCTTGGTTGGCAAAGTAATGTCTCTGCTTTTTAATACACTATCAAGGTTGGTCACAACTTTCCTTCCAAGGAGTAAGCGTCTTTTAATTTCATGGCTGCAATCAGCATCCGCAATGATTTTGGAACCCCAAAAAATAAAGTCTGACACTGTTTCCACTGTTTTTCCATCTATTTCCCATGAAGTGATGGGACCAGATGCCATGATCTTTGTTTTCTGAATGTTGAGCTTCAAGCCAACCTTTTCACTCTCCTCTTTCACTTTCATCAAGAGGCTTTTGAGTTCCTCTTCACTTTCTGCCATAAGGGTGGTGTCATCTGCATATCTGAGGTTATTGATATTTCTCCCGGCAATCTTGATTCCAGCTTGTGCTTCTTCCAGCCCAGCATTCCTCATGATGTACTCTGCATAGAAGTTAAATAAGCAAGGTGACAATATACAACCTTGACGTACACCTTTTCCTATTTGGAACCAGTCTGTTGTTCCGTGTCCAGTTCTAACTGTTGCTTCCTGACCTGCATACAGGTTTCTCAAGAGGCAGGTCAGGTGGTCTGGGATTCCCATCTCTTTCAGAATGTTCCACAGTTTATTGTGATCGACACAGTCAAAGGCTTTGGCATAGTCAATGAAGCAGAAATAGATGTTTTTCTGAAACTCTCTTGCTTTTTCCATGATCCAGCGGATGTTGGCAATTTGATCTCTGGTGCCTCTGCCTTTTCTAAAACCTGCTTGAACATCTGGGAGTTCACGGTTTACATACTGCTGAAGCCTGGCTTGGAGAATTTTGAGCGTGACTTTACTAGCGTGTGAGATGAGTGCAATTGTGCGGTAGTTTGAGCATTCTTTGGCATTGCTTTATCTTAGCCAAATTCCTTGGTCTCCAGGCAGCTGCTCAGAGGCCTGCCATAAGAGTCTGGCGGTACACTCGGAGATGCTCCCTATCTTCTGCGTGCTCAAAATCCCACTGGGGCCGGGTCAATGGAAATCCCTCATCAATTAGGTTCGGCTGCATGGTGTGCCTCCCGTCCACATCCGGGACATGTTTCCGAGCTTCCGATAGAATCCGCTCCAGTTCTTCCGTGTTGAAAAGCACCTGTAACAGCTACTGACAGTCATCCCAGGTGGGATTATCGGTGAAAAGGATAGAAACAAAAGGCTTTATCCATGCTGGTGGGTTTTTCACCAGATCTTGCCAGACCAGGATATAGGGCATCTGGTCCAGGTAGCCAGAAGGGCCGGGCGTGAGAATCTTCCCCCAACAGCCCGGATGGTGGGCAGGCTGAATGTTCCCTCTCTCTGCCACCTGACATTAAAAGTGGGCCACTCTGAGGAGCAGAGCGTCACTAGCTTATTCCTCTTCACTAGCAGAGACAAGTCTCGCACCCTAGATTTAAAGTCAGAGAAATGATCCATCATGAAGGAGAGCGGGGTAGAGTTTCTTTGACCCATGACCATAGAATAGATTATGGGAGAGAAAAGACACAGGAGAGAGACAGAGACAATGCCGGCACACACGATAACATGACAAACGGAGGACAGACAAACGTCGGCCGAAAACACACTACTAGGTCTCTGAGACCTCTGAGGCTTCCTGCAGTTTAAAGTAACCTTACCGAAGGGCGTCCACTGCCCACCAGATTCCGGATCGGGAGAGACCTCCTCTCTCCCTCAGAGCCAGCTGCCTTCCAGCGCGAATGCTGGGCCTCTGCCTTATGCTGGCTACGGCGATCAATTTGCCCCTGAACAGACCTTGCACCGGTGCTGTAATCAGCCCTCCTCTGGGCTGATGAACCCCTTCTGACGGGAGAGCATTATTCTCACCAGTCAGAGGGATCCCGGACGAGCCCCCAAATGTTATGCCCTGAGTCCGGTCCCCCATACTGGTAGAATAAGACACTCACAGCAATGCAAAAGAATGGGGTTTATTTCTAGCTCGAGCTAGGGGTCATGCCTCCTCCAGCGTAGTGGAGTGGGACAAGAGCCCCGAGCCCAGGTCACAGAGGTTTTTATAGTCTCAGATTACATAAGCACTTATTTTTGTTCAAAAGATCAAGCTGGAAGAAGCTCATTGGCCAGTTCATGCATGCGCAGGGGTTTTTCTGGGGGATTTCCCTTTTTCCTCTGATTGGCCTGATTTTTGGCACAGGTGGGACTTTTCTAGGGAGGAGTTTCTTATTTTTGGCGCCGGGGGGATCTTCTTAGGGAAGAGTTTCTGTGAACTTAACCTCCACCCTGTCTCCAGGAAATCGAAACTTAGGCCTAAGCAAGGTCTCAGGCCTATCCTGGCTACTCAGATGTTAGGGCTCCTAACATTGCCTCAGGAAAGACAAGTTGCGAGGGGGAGCTCGGGATTGCTCTCGAGTCAGTGCAGAGGAATCGGGCTTCAATTCGCATTGGAGGGGGTAATCACATAGTGTTTCTCCCGTTGGGGCAGGAATCTTTCGGATACCTCGAGTTGCAACTGGGGCCTCATGTAGCCTTTCAAGTTGTCTCTGCGAAGTCACGAATCCTTTTGAGGTGTGAGGAGCATTTGGGATGCCTCTTGAGTCAGTGCAGGGGAATAGGGTCTCATCTGGAGTTGAGACATTAACCTCAGGTTGCCTCTCCAATTCTGACATGGATCTCAGTGATCCTATGGAGTTTCAACAGGGTGTTTGCCGTCTCTTGTGGAGGCATGGAACTCCGCTATCCTTTCGAGTTGTAAAAGGGGTGGGAGGCCTCCTGTCGAGTTGAAGTTGGGTCCTGGGGATTTTTCTCAATGATGCACCTGGGAAGTCAGGCTTCCCTTCATGGTGTTAGTTGATCCCGGTGGTTCCATTTGGAATGGAACAGTGGAGTCAGGACGTATGTCGAGCGATGGGGAAATCGGTGTCTTTTTTAATTGTGGCACCATACCCTGCGGTCCTCTCGAGTTTCAAGGGGAGATCCACCTCGTCAGTTTCAAGGGGAACATCGGGATTCTTTTTCAGAAGAAGCAGGGGATTCGATCCTCATCTCGAGATAATGAGTGGAAAACGTGGTTCCTCATGAGCTGTGACAGGAAACTCGATGCTCCACTCGAGTGTGACTGGGTTCTTGGGGAACTTCTTGAGTTGTGTGTAGGGTGTCGAGTGTCCTTTCCAGTTAAAAGAGGGAACGTGGGATTTCTCTTGAGATACTGCAGTGGAAAGGGGAGTCCTGTCTCGTTGAGGGGAGAATTTCATGGTTTTTCTTGAGTTGTGGCTTGAAGCTTGGAGGTCTTTTCGTGTTACGATGGGGACTTATGGGACTCACAAGTGTTGCCTCAGGGAAGTCAGGTCTCTTTTCGTGTTGAAAGTGGAACCTCGGGATTCATTTCGAGTCTATGCAGCGCATTAGGGCCACATTTAGACTTGAGTCAGTAAACTCAGTATTCCTCTCCAGTGGTGTCAGGGATCTTGGGGTTTGTAGGAAGGTTCCACTGGGGAGTCAGGCCTAGTCTTTGGTGAGGATGGAGCTATGGTTTCCTTCCGAGTTGTGAAAGGGTTCTCAGGCTTGCTGTCTGTTCAAGCAGGGAATTTGGGCTTTTTTGAGAGGCTCACCCGCGATTCATGCCTCGGATAATGTTGGGAGGTGATACTCAGTGTTCCACTGGAGCTAGTGTTAGCGCATCATGACTCATCTCTAGTTGATTGTGAACTCAGAGTCCTTTTACCTTGCTGCTGGATCCACGGTGTTGCCCTCCAGTTTCAATAGGTGAGACAGGACTCGTCAGTGGTGCGAGGGGAATTTGGGATTCCCCTTCAGTTCAAAAGGGAATGGCCCATTATCTTGAGGTGAGGTGTGAACACGGAGTTCCTCTTAAATTGGGGCGGGAAATTTCTCTCATCCTGACGGGTATCTCTGGTCGACCCTTGAGTTGCATCAAGGAATTCAAGCCTTATATCGAATTTTGAGAAAGAACTCGGATTTCTTTTGAAGTGCTGCAGGATAAAATGGGCCTCACCTCGCTTTAAAGGAGGAATCTCGAGGTTTTTCTCGAGTTGCTGTGGGAAGTTTGGTGATCCTCTCGAGGAAGGAGGGAATATCAGGGAGCCTCCTGTGTTGTCTCTGGGAAGTCAGAAAGCCTTTCCTTTTGGGAGGGGAATCTCAGGATGCCTTTGGAGTCACTGTAGAGAAATAAGACTGCATCTAGATTTGAGTCCGTCAATTCAGGATTCCTCTACAGTGGCAACACGGTTCTCGGGGTTACTCTCAAAATTCACTTGGAGTGTCAGGCCTCATCTCGTGTTCAGGCATGGAACTCCAATTTCTTTGTGAGTTGTAAAAGGGTTGTTAAGCCTCAATCGAGTTGAATTTGTACCTGGAGATTTCATTGACAATGCTCAGGGAGTCAGGTCTCCACTCGTCTTGTGAGTTGATATTGGAGGATACATTTGAATCTATGCAGTGGAATCAGACAATATCTCGAGTGGGTGGGGACACTGGTACCTTTTCGAATTGTGGTTTGACCCCCGGAGTTCCTCCAGAGGTTCAAGGTTATACCAGCCTCCTCGCAATGTGCATAGGGAATGTCGGGATTTCATTCCAGATAAAGTAGGGGAATCGACTGTCATCTAGAAAAGAGGACTGGAAAACGGGGCACTTTGTCATTTGTGGTGGGGAATTCGGTGTTCCTCTCCAATGGGGACGGGTATGTTGGGGTAATTATTTTGTCGCATAAAGGATGTTAAGTAACCTTTCGAGTTTCAAGCGGGTATGTGGGATTTCTCTTGAGACTCTACACCAGAAAATTCCTCATTTCACACTGAGGGGAGAAGCTTGTGGTTTTTCTCGAGTTTTGGTGGGACAATGGGGTTCCTCTCAAGTTGCAACGGGGACCTCAGGAACTCACTCGTGTTGCCTCAGGGAAGTCAGGTCTCCTTTCGTGTTGGAATGGGAACCTCGGAATTCCTCTCGAGGCACAGCAGGGTAAGAGGGCCACAAATAGCTTTGGTCAGTCAACTGTGTGTTCCTCTCCAGTGGTGACAGGGATCTTGGGGTTCCTATGAAGGTTCAACTGGGGAGTCAGGCCTCGTCTCGATTTGAGGCATGGCATTCTGCTTTCATTTAGAGTTGTAAAAGCAGAGTCTGTCTTCATGTCGTGATCAGGCGGTTCAGTAGGGCTTTTTCTATAGGCTCAGCATGGGTGTCAGGTCTCCCATCATATTGTGAGGAGATACTCAGTGTTCCATTGGAGCTGTGCTAGGACATCAGGACCTACCTCGATTGGAAGGGGAACTCAGAGTCCTTTATCCTTGCAGCAGGATCCCCGGGATAGCCCTAGAGTTTCAATAGGAGACAGAGGCCTCCTCTTGTGGTGGGAGAAGAAAGAAAGATTCCCCTTGAGTTGAAGCAGGGTTTGAATGCTAATATCGTAATGAGGTGGGGAATATGGAGCTCTTCTAGAGGTGTGGATGGAAACTCGGGTTTACTCTCGATTGAAGACAGGTATTCTGGGAGTCCCTTGAGTTGTAAATAGGGATTCAAGCTTCCTATTGAATCTTGAGAGACAACTCGGGATAGCTCTCCAGGTGCTGCAGGAAAAAAAAAAGGGGCCTCATGTGACGTTGCCTGGGGCATCTCCTGGTTTTTGTCGAGTTGAGGAGGGGAGTTTGGCTTTCCTTTCGAGTTATGATGGGGAACTCAGGGAGATTCTCGTGTTGCCTCAGGGAAGTCAAGTTGAGAGGGGGAGCTCGGGATTGCTCTCGAGTCACTGCAGAGGAATCGGGCTTCACTTCACATTGAAGGGGGTAATCACAATGTGTTTCTCGAGTTGGGGCTGGAAACTTTTGGATTCCTTGAGTTGCAAAAGAGGCTTCACGGAGCATCTCAAATTGTCTCTGGGAAGTCAGAAATCATGTTGAGGTGTGAGGAGCCTTTGGGATGCCTCTCAAGTCAGTGCAGGGGAATAGGGTCTCATCTGGAGTTGAGGCACTAACATCAGGGTGCCTCTCCAGTTCTGACTTGGATGTCAGTGTTCCTATGGAGTTTCAACAAGGGAATCATGCCACATCTCTTGTTGAGGCATGGAACTCCGCTATCCTTTCGAGTTGTAAAAGGGGTGCGAGGCTTCCTGTCCAGTTGAAGTTGGGCCCTGGGGCTTTTTCTCAATGATGCACCTGGGAAGTCAGGCCTCCCTTCGTCATGTTAGTTGATCCTGGGGTTTCGATTTGAATTGGTACAGTTGAATCAGGCCTTATGTTGAGCAGATGGGGAAATTGGTGTCTTTTTAAATTGTGGCATGACCCCCCGGGGTCCTCTCGAGTTTGAGGGAAGATGGGCCTCCTCTTTAGATTCAACGGGAACATTGGGATTCCTTTCCAGATGAAGCAGGGTAATTGATCCTCATCTCGAGATGACGAGTGGAAAACGGGGCTCTTCTTGAGCTGTGGCAGGAAACTCGCTGTTCCTCTCAAGTGCAGCAGGGTATCTCGGGGAACTTCTTGAGTTGTGTATAGGGTGTGTAGCATCCTTTTGAGTTTGAAGTGTGATTTCTCTCAAAACGCGGCAGCAGAAAGAGGTGTCCTGCTGCGTTGAGGGGAGTATTTCATGGTTTGTGAATTTTGCCACCAGAGAGGAATGCTGAGTTGATGGACTCAAATCTAGGTTTTTCTTGGGTTGTGGCTTGAAGCTTGGAGTTCTTCTCGTGTTACGATAGGGACCTATGGGACTCGCTAGTGTTGCTCAGGGAAGTCAGGTCTCCTTTCGTGTTGAAAGTGGAATCTCGGGATTCCTTTTGAGTCGCTGCAGGGCATTAGTGCCACATTTAACTTGAGTGGGTAAACTCAGTGTTCCTCTCCAGTGGCGTCAGGGATCTTAAGGTTGCAATGAACGTTCCACTGGGGAGTCAAGCCTAGTATTTGCTGAGGATGGAACTCTTCTTTCCTCCCAAGTTTTAAAAGGGTTGTCAGGCGTGCTGTCTGTTGAAGCGGGGAATTTGGTCTTTTTCCAGAAGTTAAGCCAGGTATTCATACCTCGAATCATGTTTGGAGGTGATACTCAGTGTTCCACTGGAGTTGGTGTAGGCACATCATGACTCATCTCTAGTTGAGTGTGAACTCAGAGTCCTTTAAACTTGCTGCAGGATCCACGGGGTTGCCCTCGAGTTTCAATAGGTGAGACAGTGGTAGGTCCTTGATAGTCAAGTGGTGCTAGGGGAAGTTGAGATTCCTCTTCAGTTGAAAAGGGAATGGCCCATTATCTTGAGGTGAGTTGTGATCATGGAGCTCCTCTTAAATTGTGGCGGGAAATTCAGAGTTCTTCTCTCACTGTGACGGGTATCTCTGGGCAATCCTTGAGTTGCATCAAGGAATTCAAACTCACATGGCATTTTGAGAAGGAACTCGGGATTGCTGTCTAGGTGCTGTCAGATAAAAAGGGCCTCATCTCGCTTTGAAGGAATAATCTCGATGTTTTTCTCGAGTTGCTGCGGGAAGTTTGGTGATCCTCTCGAGTAACGACGGGAATATCAGGGAGTCTCCCTTGTTGTCTCTTGGAAGTCAGAATGCCTTTCCATTTGAAAAGGGAACCTCGGGATTCCTTTGGAGTCGCTGCAGAGAAATAGGGTTGCATCTCGATTTGAGTCTGTCAACTCAGCATTCCTCTCTGGTGGCAATAGTGTTCTCGGGGTTGATCTCAAAATTCACCTAGGGAGTCAGGCCTAGTCTCATGTTCAGGCATGGAACTCCGCTTTCTTCTCAAGTTGTAAAAGGCGTGTTAGTCCACAGTCGAGTTGAATTTGCACCTGGAGATTGTATCAAGAATGCTCGGGGAGTGAGGTCTCCACTCGTCTTGTGAGTTGATATCGAGGATACATTTGAATCGGTGCAGCGGAATCAGACAATATCTCGAGTGAGTGGGGACATTGGTACCTTTTTGAATTGTGTTTTGACCCCTTGGGTTCCTGCCAAGTTTCAAGGTGATACCAGCCTCCTTGAAATGTGTGACGTGAACGTAGGGATTCCATTACAGACAAAGTAGGGGAATCAACTCTCATGTGGAAAAGACTGGAAAATGGGGCACTTTGTCAGTTGTGGCAGGATACTCGGTGTGCCTCTCGAGTGGCGACGGGTATGTCTGGGTAATTTTTGAATTGCATAAATGATGTTAAGTACCCTTTCGGGTTTCTAGCGGGAATGTGGGATTTCCCTTGAAACTCTGCAGCGGAAAATTTCATCATCTCACCTTGAGGGGGAGAATCTTGTGTTTTTCCTCGAGTTGCGGCGGGAAGCTTGGGGTTCCTCTCGAGTTGCGACGGGGACCTCAGGAATTCGCTCGAGTTGCCTCAGGGAAGTCAGGTCTCCTTTCGTGTTTGAAGGGGACCCTCGGGATTCCCCTTGATGCACAACAGGGGAATAGGGCTGCATCTCGAACTGAGTCTGTAAATTATGTGCTCCTCTCCATTGGGGACGGGTATATCCAGGAACTTTTTGAGGGACATAAACTGCTTTTCCACAGTGTCAGCCAGCTCTTGCTGAAGTTGTCTCACAACTGCCTAAGAAGATGCTCTCTCGCTGAGTTTATCAAGTCACTCTGCTTCTACTGCTAAGTCACTTCAGTCGTGTCCGACTCTGTGTGACCCCATAGACGGAAGTCCACCAGGCTCCCCCATCCCTGGGATTCTCCAGGCAAGAACACCGGAGTAGGCTGACATTTCTTTCTCCAAGTCACTCTAGTATTATGTTAATAGATAACTCCAACATATGTACTTTGAAAATTATAACCATAGACAGCAACTCACCTTCCATTTCCTCCTCACTGTATCTGGTTACAGACACAGAAGGGGCCATCCTACATCCTTCCTGATATTAAGTTCCTCAGACAAAGTACGTGGCCCAACTGTCCATGCCCTGCCCCTCCCAATAAGTCTGAAGAGCTTCACCACCTCGTGTCCTGAAAGAAATGAGTGTGTAGGTGGGACAAGTGGTGGAAAATCTTCCACACTGTGGAAACATTTTCCCTCTTTTTTTTTTTTATTAGAAGCTTTGATTAACTCAGAGATCTTCATATATTCCAACCAGTGCTCAAATTTTTCAAATAGATTCCCACCTCAGCAGAAAAATGAGGCCATTCCCTTGTTGCTTATAAATTTTATATCTAGTAGTATGTCTATGTTAATCCCAAACTCCTAATTTATCCTTCCTCCCCACCTTTGCCCTTGGCTAACCGTGAGGCCCTCCTGGACAGCACAGGGAACTCTACTCAATATTCTGTACTCACCTACCTGGGAAAAGGAACTGAAAAAGAATGGATATATGTGTATGGAGGCCTGGTGTGCTGTGATTCATGGGGTCGCAGAGAGTCGGACACGACTGAGAGACTGAACAGAACTGAACTGATAAATGAATCATTTCCTGTACGTCTGAAACTAACACAAAATTGGAAATCAAATTTATTTCAATATACAAGAAAAATGAAATTGTAAAAGTGAGGTTGCTCCCATGGCCTTCAAGGAGTCTTAATAACCTGCCCTCCACCTGCCTCCAGACCTCAGCGCCTACAGCCCTCTCCTTGACTCACTCCATCCCTGTTGCTCAAGAATAATGACATCCTTCAATTTCAGAGGACAAACTTGGATTCAAATGGTAGTAACTGATCCTTAAAATGAGAATTATGAGCAAATTATTTGTAAAAAAATGTTATAGTTCAGTTCAGTTCCGTTCAGTTTCTCAGTGATGTCCGACTCTTTGCGACCCCATAAATCACAGCACGCCAGGCCTCCCTGTCCATTACCAACTCCCAGAGTTCACACAAACTCATGTCCATCGAGACGGTGATGCCATCCAGCCATCTCATTCTCTATCGTCCCCTTATCCTCCGGCCCCCTTTCCCTCACAGCATCAGAGAATTTTCCAGTGAGTCAACTCGTCTCATGAGGTGGTCAAAGTATTGGAGTTTCAGCTTTAGCAGCAGTCCTTCCAATAAACACCCAGGATTGATCTCCTTTAGAATGGACTGGTTGGATCTCCTTGCAGTCCAAGGGACTCTCAAGAGTCTTCTCCAGCACCACAGTTCAAAAGCATCAATTCTTTGGCGATCAGCTTTCTTCACAGTCCAACTCTCACATCCATACATGACCATGGGAAAAACCATAGCCTTAACTAGACGGACCTTGGTTGGCAAAGTAATGTCTCTGCTTTGTAATACACTATCTAGGTTGGTCATACATTTCCTTCTAAGGAGTAAGCGTCTTTTAATTTCATGGCTGCAATAAGTATCCACAGTGATTTTGGAACCGCAAAAAATAAAGTCTGACACTGTTTCCACTGTTTCCCCATCTATTTCCCATGAAGTGATGGGACCAGATGCCATGATCTTTGTTTTCTAAAAGTTGAGCTTCAAGCCAACCTTTTCACTCTCCTCTTTCACTTTCATCAATAGGCTTTTTAGTTCCTCTTCGCTTTCTGCCATAAGGGTGGTGTCATCTGTATATCTGAGGTTATTGATATTTCTCCCGGCAATCTTGATTCCAGCTTGTGCTTCTTCCAGCCCAGCGTTCCTCATGATGTACTCCGCATAGAAGTTAAATAAGCAGGGTGACAATATACAACCTTGAGTACATCCTTTTCCTTTTTGGAACAAGTCTGTTGCTCCATGTCCAGTTCTAAGTGTTTCTTCCCAACATGCATACAGGTTTCTCTAGAGGCAGGTCAGGTGGTCTGGTATTACCAATTCTTACAGAATTTCCCACAGTTTATTGTGATCCATACAGTCAAAATCTTTGGCATAGTCAATGAAGCAGAAATAGACGTTTTTCTGAAACTCTCTTGCTTTCTCCATGATCCAGCGCATGTTGGCAATTTGATCTCTGGTGCCTCTGCCTTTTATAAAACCTGCTTGAACATCTATAAGTTCACGGTTCATATTTTGCTGAAGCCTGGCTTGGAGAATTTTGAGCATGACTTTACTAGTGTGTGAGATGAGTGCAACTGTGCGGTTGTTTGAGTATTCTTTGCCATTGCCTTTCTTTGGGATTGGAATGAAGACTGAGCTTTTCCAGTCCTGTGGCCACTGCTGAGTTTTCCAAATTTGCTGGCATATTGAGTGCAGCACTTTCACAGCATTATCTTTCAGTACTTGAAATAGTTCAACTGGAATTCCATCACCTCCACCAGCATTGTTCGTAGTGATGCTTTCTAAGGTCCACTTGACTTCACATTCCAAGATGTCTGGCTCTAGGTCAGTGATCACACCATCGTGATTATCTTGGTCATGAAGATCTTTTTTGTACAGTTCTTCAGTGTATTCTTGCCACCTCTTCTTAATATCTTCTGCTTCTGTTAGGTCCATAACATTTCTGTCGTTTGTCGAGCCGATCTTTGCATGAAAGATTCCCTTTGTATCTCTAATTTTCTTGAAGAGATCTCTTGTTTTTCCTATTCTGTTGTTTTCCTCTATTTCTTTGCATTGATCACTGAGGAAGGCTTTCTTATCTCTCCTTGCTATTCTCTGGAAATCTGCATTCAGATGCTTATATCTTTCCTTTTCACTTCTCTTCTTTTCACAGCTATTTGTAAGGCCTCCTCAACCATTTTGCTTTTTTGCATTTCTTTTCCATGGGGATGATCTTGTTCCCTGTCTCCTGTACAATGTCACGAACCTCCGTTCAGAGTTCATCAGGCACTCTGTCTATCAGATCTAGTCCCTTAAATCTATTTCTCACTTCCACTGTATAATCATAAGGGATTTTATTTAGGTCATATCTGAATGGTCTAGTGGTTTTCCCTACTTTCTTCAATTTAAGTCTGAATTTGGCAATAAGGAGTTCATGATCTGAGCCACAGTCAGCTCCTGCTCTTGTTTTTGCTAACTGTATACAGCTTCTCCATCTTTGGCTGCAAAAATTATAATCAGTCTGATTTAGGTTTTGACCATCTGGTGATGTCCATGTGTAGAGTCTTCTCTTGTGTTGTTGGAAGAGGGTGTTTACTATGACCAGTGCGTTCTCTTGGCAAAACTCTATTAGCCTTTACCCTGCTTCATTCCGTGCTCCAAGGCCAAATTTGCCTGTTACTCCAGGTGTTTCTTGACTTCCTACTTTTGCATTCCAGTCCCCTATAATGAAAAGGACATCTTTTTTGGGTGTTAGTTCTAAAAGGTCTTGTAGGTCTTCATAGAACTGTTCAACTTCGGCTTCTTCAGCATTACTGGTTGGAGCATAGGCTTGGATTACTGTAATATTGAATGGTTTGTCTTGGAAACGAACAGAAATAATTCTGTCGTTTTTAAGATTGCATCCAAGTACTGCATTTCGGACTCTTTTGTTGACCATGATGGCTACTCCATTTCTTCTAAGGGATTCCTGCCCACAGTAGTAGATATAAGGGTCATCTGAGTTAAATTCACCCATTCCAGTCCATTTTCGTTCACTGATTCCTAGAATGTCTACCTTCACTCTTACCATCTCTTGTTTGACCACTTCTAATTTGCCTTGATTCATGGACCTAACATTCCAGGTTCTGATACAATATTGCTCTTTACAGCATCAGACTTTGCTTCTATCACCAGTCACATCCACAACTGTGTATTGGTTTTGCTTTTGCTCCATCCCTCCATTCTTTCTGGAGTTATTTCTCCCCTGATCTCCAGCAGCATACTGGGCACCTACCGACCTGGGGAATTCCTCATTCAGTATCCTATCATTTTGCCTTTTGATACTGTTCATGGGGTTCTCAAGGCAAGCATATTGAAGTGGTTTGCCATTCCCTTCTCCAGTGGACCACATTCTGTCAGATCTCTCCACCATGACCCGCCCATCTTGGGTGGCCCCAAACGACATGGCTTAGTTTCATTGAGTTAGACAGAGCTGTCAAGTACGGCTGCCATAAAGGTACTCTGCACGTGCAACTTAAGGGAATCAAAATGGTTTGCTCTTACTAAAACATCACTAAAGCTAACTGCTGTTATTACAGCGCCACATATTCATTACCATTTCCCATGCTTTTGCTTCTCTTGAAATGTTCCTTGCAGAACAACCAGACAATCCAAATGTGGTAATATGTTCAAGCTTCAAGCACCATCTGGTCAATGTCCATGTGGTAAAAGATCACAATCGAAATGAAAAACAAAACTACAATGAGGTACCACCTCACACCAGTCAGAATGGCCATCATCCAAAAGTGTGCTGCTGCTGCTGCTGCTTAGTCGCTTCAGTCATGTCCAACTCTGTGCGACCCTATGCACTGAAGCCTGCCAGGGTCCCCTGTCCATTGGATTCTCCAAGTTAGAATACTGGAGTGGGTTGCCATGCCCTCCTTCCCGACTCAGGGATCAAACCCAGGCCTCCCACTGAAGGCAGATTCTTTATTGCTCAGCCACAAAGAGGTACCACCTCACCCAGTCAGAATGGCCATTATCAAAAAGTCTACAAACAATGAATGCTGTAGAGGACGTGGCGGAAAGGGAACCCTCTTGCACGGCTGGTGAGAAGGTAAATTGATACAACCACTATGGAAGATGGTATGCAGATTCCTTCAGAAACTAGGAATAAAACCTCCATATGACCCAGCAATCCCACTTCTAGGAGTATACCCTGAGGAAACCAAAATGGAAAGACACATGCAACCTGATGCTCACTGCAGGGTTATTTATGATAGCTAGGCTTTTCACTTTCACACATTGGAGAAGAAAATGGCAACCCACTTCAGTGTTCTTTCCTGGAGAATCCCAGGGATGGGGGCGCCTGGTGGGCTGCCGTCTATGGGGTCACACAGAGTCGGACACGACTGAAGTGACTTAGCAGCAGCAGAACATGGAAGCAACCTAGATGGCCATCGACAGATGAATGGATGAAGATGTGGTGGTACATATATGCAAAGGAACATTACTCAGCTGTAAAAAGGAATGCATTTGAGTCCGTTCTAATGTGGTCGGTGAACCTAGAGCTATCATACATAGCAAAGTAAGTCAGAAAGAGAAATATAAATATCATATACTAACGCATATGTATGGAATCTAGAATGATGGTACTGACGAATTTATTTGCAGGGCAGCAATGGAGACACAGACAGAGAGAACAGACTTAGAGACACGGGGGAAGGGGGAGAGGGGAGAGGGTGAAATGGATGGAAAGAGTAACATGGAAACTTACAATTCCATATGTAAAATAGATAGCCAAGGGGAATTTGCTCGATCACTCAGGGAACACAAAGAGGGGCTCTGCAACAATCTAGAAGGCTGGCATGTAGAGGGAGATTGGAGAGGGGTTGGGAGGGAGGGCACATTGGTGAACTATGATGGATTCTTGTTGATGTCTGACAGAAAACAACAAAATTCTGTAAAGCAATTATCCTTCAATGAAGAATACATTGTCTACAGCCCTATTTGAACATTCATATGGTTTACTGCTTCTTTGCCTGTAAACAGCACGCTAACGATTCTAATTTCTTATCTATGTCTTCTGGAATGGCAGCTAAAATGAAAAGAATTATCTAAATATAAACAAAGGAGTAAAATTATGATTATCCAAGGTGAAGATTAAAAAGTTTTCAAGTACATTTATGATGATCAAGTGGGACTCAGTATTCACATCAGGAAAGAAAAAACAAACTAAAAACATCAAGTAACCATGATGACTAACTTTTCAATATGGAAAAACTTACATGTTAGTTTCACATGTATAACAAAGAAATGACATGGTAATTTATCACTTATAAACACTGAAATTAATAAAATTTCTTAAAAATAACATGGAATGTACATGCTGCTAGAGATATTTTTAAAAGAAAAAATGTCTTCCACAGATAACTTTATAAACTATGGTGGTATTTTTTCTTTCCTTATGATATTATAATAGCAAGTAGTATATATAAGAAAAAAGTATAAATCGTGATTTCATTTATTTAATGTATGTAATTACCACTATTTGCTGACATTCAGAAAAAAGAAATCAGAATCTCTCCAGAGGAAAAAATATAGTTCTACATTTTTTCTTTCAGATTGTTGCAGCCGAAAATTTTCTCATTTAATGAAGAGAGATTAAGAATCTCATTTATAAAATTATAAATTATAATTTTAGTAAAAAGAATAGATAAAATGCTTATTTATTCCCTCTTTATTTTCAGAAAGATCTAAAACACCCACCAAGATTATAGAAAACAGTAAGATAAATTAAAGAACTACATTAAGTATTTAGCGTCAGACACAACTGATGACTGAATTGAAGTTAGAAACCACAAGAAACAGAAGGGCCAAAAATTCTTAATTCATAATACATCTCCTAAGGCCTAAAACAGGGCTCATATTGAATTGCCTCTAAAAGGAAGTTTGGCTAGGTTAAATAGAAGATGTCGCTTCATTAATTTCAAAATGAGAAATCACTTCAAATTTAAATGAACATCCAGAGGGAACTATATTCAAAAAACATATATACATACACAAGTATAAACAAATCACGTTGCTGTACACCTGAAACTTACACAGTATTTTAAACTGACTACACGTCAACTGAAGGAAAAATCAAGAACCACCACCAACATCGAAAACAGCCGCCAAAAAAATATATATATAAGGAACACATTTTCTTTCAGTTCTCCATAAAAATCAGCTGTATGTCATTCAAAAGAGTATGACCATTGTTTTGTCATGACCTCACTTTCTCTTAAGTTGAATTTGAAATAATGTCTCACATATTTATAATATAGAGTTCCTGTCCTGACTTACCCCCACTATTTATGTTGTGTTTGTATAATAATCTCTCTCATTGTCAACCTCATTTCATCTTATATTCATCTCGTCCTTAAAGGAATTCTTCCCCTTCATCCTCCTCCCCATCTTCATATTCATCTAGTTGTTTTTCCTCAGTGCTTTGTAATTCTTTTCTTTCAGAACCGCGTACTTAGTAAGCCAATATTTATAAATCTGAATCATGCACATGTATGGCCCTTATTACCACACCACTTCGTATAGTGACTTTGAGGGCTTCTATTTCTGTGGTGGGATTCTTTTTGTCATCATAAGGATCAGGTGAATGGTATGTGAAAAATTACAGGGAAAGAAGAATTACAAAGAGAACAACGTACCTTTGTACGACCGAGGCCTGCTTCAGACTTGAGAAGTTTTAGAACAGGCTCAGGAGATGGGAAGGCAGGATGACAGATGCCCTTAAACCAGGGTGATGGTTTGAGAAATGTTTCAACCACATCTTCAATGTTACTATAGGAATTATTGTCCCCAGAGAAAGTTGTCCTCTCCGGTCTCAAAATGCCACATTTTGCTTCTACTACAGTGAAAACCACCCTTATGGCAGAAAGTGAAGAGGAACTCAAAAGCCTCTTGAGGAAAGTTAAAGAGGAGAAAGAAAAAGTTTGCTTGAAGCTCAACATTGAGAAAACTAAGATCATGGCATCTAGTTCCATCACTTCATGGGAAATAGATGGGGAAACAGTGGAAACAGTGTCAGATTTTATTTTGGGGGGCTCCAAAATCACTGAAGATGCTGATTGAAGCCATGAAATTAAAAGACGCTTACTCATTGGGAGGAAAGTTATGACCAACCTAGATAGTATATTAAAAAGCAGAGACATTACTTTGCAACAATGGTCCATCTAGTCAAGGCTATGGTTTTTCCAGTGGTCATGTATGGATGTGAGAGTTAGCCTGTGAAGAAAGTTGATCACCGAAGAATTGATGCTTTTGAACTGTGGTGCTGGAGAAGACTCTTGAGAGTCTTGGACAGCAAGGAGATCCAACCAGTCCATTCTAAAGGAGAGTGATCCTGGGTGTTCATTGGAAGGACTGCTGCTAAAACTGAAACTCCAATACTTTGGCCACCTCATGAGAAGAGTTGACTCACTGGAAAAGACTCTGATGCTGGCAAAGGTTGGGGGCGGGAGGAGAAGGGGACGACAGAGAATGAGATGGCTGGATGGCATCACCGACTCTGTGGACATGAGTTTGAGTGAACTCGGGGAGTTGGTGATGGACAGGGAGGCCTGGCGTTCTGTGATTCATGGGGTCACAAAGAGTTGGTCATGACTGAGCGACTGAACTGAACTGAACTGAACTGACATTGAAAACAGGAGAGAGTACATGAGAACATGTGTCATTTCAAATCAGGGAATAACACTAGGAGGACAGTCTTCAAATAACTTACTGTTTCTCTTGGATTGCTGAGAAGGCTTCATTGGCTTTGTTAACTTTGATTTCATGATATGCTGGAGAAGAAAATAAGAGCTTGAAGACTATAACGTGTATCAACCTGAATAAAAGAATTATAACATCCCCCATTCTTCTATGATCTAACAAAAAGGGCACAGGCTCTGGAGTCATTCAGATGTAGATTCAAATCCCAGTTCTGCCACTGACTGACCTTCTCATGGGGAAAGGATTATGACGGATGACATCAGAAGCCCCAGATGTTCCTCTCCTTACCCGTAATTGACTGCTGTACAAATACTATGACAGCCGCTAGATTACTTTCTCTACCAAATGTTCTAGAATAATACTTTATCCACGGTAGTTTGAGCACTACTGAAAAACTAAGACATTTGAATTGCTATATTTTGAAATTTGCTTCCACGGTTAATATATACATAAATTATCACTTGGGAAGGGAAATATGAAAGTTTAGGTTTTAGCAGAACATTAGTTACATGGGTTAGAACTGCAAACAGGATAAGTTACTTCTATTCTGTTTGTCAAACAGCTAGAGACAAATGAAACGGGAAAATATTAAACTGCTTCTAAGAAACAGGGGGAAAAAATCAAGGTTAAAGCAGCAGGGCAAGGATCGTGAATGAAAGCCACAAACACTCTAAATAGAAAACCATAAGCAGACTGTTCACAAGAGAGGCAGAGAGAGATGGACTGAAAGAACAGACCCTGAATAAATGTGTTCTGCAAGGAAAAATTAGGTAAACAGAAGATATTTTTTAAAAATTTAAGAAAAGGTAGAGGAGGAAGAAAAAAGTAAAAAGTGAGACATTCCCAGTCAAGAACAAACTTTACAGAAAGAAAACATAAGTATAATAAGATATGTGGAGAAAAACATATATTTAGAATTTATATACAATAGATCAGTAATATATCAGTATTCTTAAGGAGATACTATGAGCAAAGCGTCTGTTTCATATGATTTTATTAATATATTTTTATGTATCTGTACTGTTCTTCAAATTTTATGAAAATATCAACATCAGTTCAGTTCAGTTGCTCTGCTGTGTGTAACTTTTTGCGATCCCATGGACTGCAACACGCCAGGCTTCCCTGTCCATCACCAACTCCCGGAGGTTTTACAAACTCATGTCCATTGAGTCGGTGATGCCATCCAACCATTTCATCCTCTGTTATCCCCTTCTCCTCCCGCCTTTAAACTTTCCCAGAATTGGTATTTTCCAATGAGTCAATTCTTCGCATCAGATGGCCAAAGTATTGGAGCTTCAGCTTCAGCATCAGTCCTTCCAATGAATATTCAGGGCTGATTTCCTTTAGGATGGACTGGTTGGATATCCTTGCAGTCCAAGGGACTCTCGAGAGTCTTCTCCAACACCACAGTTCAAAAGCATCAATTCTTCAGCACTCAGCCTTCTTTATAGTCCAGTTCTCACATCCGTACATGACTACTGGAAAACGATAGCTTAGACTAGACAGAAATTTTCTGGCAACGTAATGTCCCTGTTCCTCAATATACTGTCTAGGTTGGTCATAGCTTGTCATCCAAGGAGCAAGCGTCTTTTAATTTCATGGCTGCAGTCACCATCTGCAGTGATTTTGAAGGCCCCCAAAATAGTCTGTCACTGTTTCCATTCTTTCCCTATCTCTTTGCCATGAAGTGATGGGACCAGATGCCATGATCTTAGTTTTCTGAATGCTGAGTTATAAGTCAACTTTTTCACTCTCCTCTTTCACTTTCATCAAGAGGCTCTTTAGTTCCTCTTCAATTTATGCCATCACAGTGGTCTCAACTGCGTATCTGAGTTTATTGATATTTCTTCTGGCTATCTTGATTCCAGCTTGTGCTTCATTCAGCCCGGCATTTCGCATGATGTACTCTGCATATGTTATATAAGCAGGGTGACAATTTCCATCTTTGCTGTGCTCCTTTCCTGATTGGGAGCCAATCTGTTGCTCTTTGTCCAGTTCTAACTGTTGCTTCTTGTCCTGTATACAGATTTCTCAGGAGGTGGGTCAGGTGGTCTGGTATTCTATCTCTTGAAGAACTTTCTACAGTTTGTTGTGATCCACAGAGTCAAATGATTTGGCACAGTCAACAAAGCATAAGTAGATACTTTTCTGGAACTTGCTTGCTTTTTCTACCATCCAGCAGATGCTGGAAATTTGATCTCTGGTTCCTCTGCCTTTTCTAAATCCAGCTTGAACATCTGGAATTTCATGGTTCACGTACTCTTGAAGCCTGGCTCAGAGAATTTTGAACATTACTTTGCTAGCATTTGAGATGAGTGCAATTATGTGGTAGTTTGAACATTATTTGGCATTGCCTTTTGTTGGGATTGGAATGAAAACTGACCTTTTCTGTCCTGGGGCCACTGCTGAGTTATCCAGATTTACTGGCATACTGAGTGTCTTTCATAGCATCATCTTTTAGTATTTGGAATAGCTCAGCTGAAATCCCATCACCTCCACTAGCTTTGTTCATAGTGATGCTTCCTAAGGCCCACTTGACTTCACATTCCAGGATGTTTGGCTCTAAGTGAGGGATCACACCATCCTGTTATCTGGGTCATGAAGATCTTTTTTGTAGAGTTCTGTGTATTCTTGCCACCTCATCTTAATGTGTTCTGCTTTTGTTAGGTCCCTACCATTTCGTCCTTTATGGTGCCCATCTTTGCATGAAATGTTCCCATGGTATCTCTAATTTTCTTGAAAAGCTCTCTAGTCTTTCCCATTCTGTTGTTTTCCTCTATTTCTTTGCATTGATCACTGAGGAAGGTTTTCTTACCTCTCCTTGCTGTTCTTTGGAACTCTGCGTTCAAATGCTATCTTTCCTTTTCTCCTTTGATTTTTATTTCTCTTCTTTGCTCAGCTATTTGGAAGGCCTAATCAGACAACCATTTTGCCTTTTTGCATTTCTTTTTCTCCAGGATGGTCTTGATCATTGCCTCCTGTACAATGTCACGAATCTCCAGCCATAGTTCTTCATGCACTATGTTTATCAAATCTAATCCCTTGAATCTATCTGTCATTTCCACTGTCTAATCATAGGAGTAAATACTACACAAAACTAAATTCAGAGCAAGAAAACTAATTTCAAAAGAAAACACTTTACCTTGGTTTAAAAATCTATGACTTTATCGTCTGATGTAGGCCCTAAATCGATGCCAGGTTTGCTGGGAAAACTTTAAAGCAAAAACATACAATAAAAATGAGTGACTTCATTTCTTTGAACAAAATTTTTTTAAAAAGTGAAAGTTTCTCTATTTATTACATGAACTTTCTTGACATGAATAAAATTTGGCCTGTTTTATACTGCTTTTTAAAAATATTTTAAAAGATTTTTTGATGTGGACCTTTTTTAAAGTCTTTACTGAATTAGTTCCAATGATGCTTCTATTTTATATTTTGGCTGTCTGACCCTGAGGCATGTGAGATCTTAGCTTCCCCGACTGAGTATTGAACCCACAGTACCTACGTTGGAAAATGTCTTACTAACAATCTTAACCATTGTGCCCCCAGGGAAGTCTCCAAAAAAGTTTGTCATTACCTATTTCTGCTTCCATCTTTCCCAACCTATGAAATATCTAGTTAACATTCATTCTTAGTTTCCATAACAGAGTGACAGCCAATATATCATCAGAGCCTAAAACCTATTTGTTTTCACCAAAAGTTCTAATAGCTGAACTGAAAATCCAACTGATGGATTGAAATAATTCTTGTTTGCCCAAACTGGAATAAACCTGATGACTTAAAGCGGAAGAATAAGCATTTCCTTCTCTATTGTCTGTTCAAGGTTGAGAGACAAATCTGAGTCAGTCCAAAATGAGAGTCTTGGTCCGTTAGCAGGGATACCACTTATTGAGATGGCACCACTTCTCTCCTTTACTCTAAGAGGGAGTACAGGTAGTTTCCCCACAATGTCGAAACTTAAAATGTATACAAGTCAAATAACTAATTTATATCTTTAACTTATATGCTACATGGGTACTTAACAGTCTGTGTTGAGGGTCATGGGAGTGGACGTGGGAGCCAGGAAGGCCAATTGTCAATCAAAGGACAACTCATTTTAACCAGGGTCTATTCATTAACCTCCTGAAACCACAGTTACCTAATTAAGTAAAAGTAGGACACAACTAATTTACAAAGATGTTTTGATGACTCTGTTGCTGCTGCTAAGTCGCTTCAGTCGTGTCCGACTCTGTGTGAGCCCAGAGACGGCAGCCCACCAGGCTCCCCCGTCCCTGGAATTCTCCAGGCAAGAACACTGGAGTGTGTTGCCATTTCCTTCTCCAATGCATGAAAATGAAGTCGCTCAGTCATGTCCGACTCTTTGGGACCCCATGGACTGCAACCTACCAGGCTCCTCTGTCCATGGGATTTTCCAGGCAAGAGTACTGGAGTGGGGTGCCATCGCCTTCTCCAGTGATGACTCTATGAGGTCACAAATGTTAAGCTCGTAATGCAGTGTCTAAACCAGTGTAGAACATTCAATAAACATTAGTTTCTCTTCTCCATGTTCCCTTACTTAAACATATAATTTAAAACATCCATAAAAACCTACCTCCTTAAAGAGTCTTCTTCCGAATTCTTATCCACTATTAAAGAAGAAAGCAAAACACATTTTAAATCAACAGAAGAAAAATACAGAATATTAAAACCTCAAGACTGAGGCTTTGTTTCAAAGTATCCCTTTCAAACCACACCTGGAGGCCACACTAGAGGAAGAGAACAGTGGTTGTACTATACACTAATATACATTAGGCCACTAATGCCTGAGAACCACTCCTCCCCTTTATAGTCATCAAATGTAAAACAATCAAAACAAAGAAAGAACTGCTGTTGACAATTACCATAATCCTAACCAAACTCCAGGATACTGACAGACAATGATCCTACACCATTAACAGAATCAGCACTATAAGCTGATGATAACACGCTTAAGCAGCACAGTGTTTCTGGACTCCCATCACCTGGAGCCTAAACAGAGACTACAGGTGTCTTGCTGGGACATGACAACGTCTCTGGCTCTTCAGTTCAGGATGAAAACGCCCCATCACAGGGAAACTTGGTCTGCAGGAACTGAACTTCAGAGTGCAGTAAAACATGGGAAACAAAAATCTTCTCTTCCTGGCCCTCTTTCCAAAGGCATGAGAAGTATGAACGATGTAGTCATTCCAGGCTTAGAAAGGATAATCTCTTGAAAGGGAGGTGGGGGAGGGCAAAGAGGTGAAGGGGGCCAACTCAGTGGTAAGAATGGGGACTACACTTGTAGTGGTGAGCATGCAGTAAGGTGCACAGAAGCTGGACTTTTTAAAGAAGTTCCACATATATATACACACTAATATGTTTAAAAAGACTCTCTTGAGACTCTCTCCTTCCATTGCTCAAGAGTATCTGGGCCACGCAGAGCAGGATGGGCCACAGAGTGCTCTGTGCTAGTGAGGGACATCGTTATATTAATCCTCCCCATTATATGGCAAATGTTGATAGGAATCATGCTTTTTCACCTTGGAAGGCATACATCATCACATCCTACACTGACGAACAAGGGGAGAGAGGGAAGGAGGGAGGGAGCCACGGACTCCGGTGCTGTTGGACAACGTTTCCCAGGGGTCGTCATGATCTGATGCTGGAGGGATGACTCACATGCAGTCACTCCACGGGGAGAGGAGTCCTGAAAGCTTGAGCCTGGAGGGCAGGGGCCATGATTTTGAAATGTTTGCACCCTGTGACAGCAGAACGATGCTGGGTACATAAAAGAAACCTGCAAGTTATCTATTTAGTGAACAAATGAACAAATAAGCGTGCTTTCTTTGAAAATTTTGTTTAGAAAAATACAGAAATTAACCAGAGAAAACTCTATTCTATTCTGAGAGTATTGAAGACCAAGACACTGTCATCTCTGCATCTCCTCTGACTAGTGTATTAAACCAACCTACAGTTTTTTGATAGAGGTTTTTGTTGTTCAGTCACCAAGTCGTGTCTGACTCTTGTGACCCCATGGACTACATTTCACCAGGCTCTTCTGTCCATGGGATTTGCCAGGCAAGAGTACTGGAGTGGGTTGCCATTTCCTTCTCCAGGGGATCTTCCCGACACAGGGATCAAACCGTATCTCCTGCATTGGTGGGTGGATTCTTTACTACTGAGCCACCTGGGAAGCCCCCTTTGATTAGATAGAGGTCTACTCAGTAAAAGGTATCCTTGGATACCCTGTACAATGTGCTAGATGCCACATAGAGTGGACCTAATGCTGTTTCTGTGAATGCAAAGTACTTTTGTTCTTTTATTAGAACCTGCAGAGTCCCAAGTTGTTCTATTTGAATATCTATTATGATAATCTTTTAACTGATGGCAAGAGAACATCTTGTTCTTACAAAATTATACTGTCATGACAATTGTCGAACACACAAAAGAAAATATCTGGTCCTAATGAAGTCAACCTATCTCACTCTCTCAGGATCTGTAAGGAATGAAGTTGGTAATCTAGACCTACTTGGTACAACACTAGGCAAATAGCTGGTTCTCAAGCAGGCATTGCTTTTCTGCCTTCTATACTATTGGTAGGTATCTTTCAGAAAAAAATCTCTCACTACTATGCGGTACACTGGCTCAGTTTGCAGTTAGTTATGGTTTATCATTTCTTATCCTACCAGAAAGGGATTATTCAGGTTCCAAGTTTTAATGATGGTAATTATTTTAGTGAGACTAATCACTATACAGCAACTACTAACTACCTATTCATTCACTAAATGCAAACCATTTCTAAAAAGGAAAGTTCACTTTCATAAGAAGTTCAATCTGCTATATATACAATGACTATAGATGAAATATACATCATACTCACTTAATTTGTTTTTCTCTGATTTAGACAAAGATCTAATATAGGACTATAGGGGCCATATTAAATAGATGGATTTTTTTTCAAACAATACTGTCCTTGATGTTAAATCACCTAGAATTAACTTCTTAAAGAATTCTGAATACTAGAGTATAAAGACATTACTTGAAAAAATAAAATACACATGCAATTTACACTAATGCTTTCATAGTTCTTTCATTATTGAAACTTCCTCATTCCTACTTTATCTATGGTAGAATCACCAAGTGTAATTCGGTATCAGATGACGTACCTGGCTTTCTATTTTCAGGAGAAGTTTTAGGTCTCTTTTTTTATATTCAGAAATCAGTTGGCAAAAGCTATGTATTAAAAATGTGATAAATAATATTTTAACACTGATATGAAAAATAACTACCAAATTCTTAGATCATTTCAGACAATGTCAGAGATAATATCAAAACTTCAATTTTCCCATATATTTCAAGGTTCTAAGTTCTATAAACTTTTATTTAGCATGTAGTAAAGGAGAAAGTAAAGGTATATTATCACCCTGCTTATTTAACTTCTATTCAGAGTACATTATGAGAAACGCTGGGCTGGAAGAAGCACAAGTTGGAATCAAGATTGCTGGGAGAAATATCAATAACCTCAGATATGCAGATGACACCATCCTTATGGCAGAAAGTGAAGAAGAACTAAAAAGCCTTTTAATGAAAGTGAAAGAGGATAATGAAAAAGTTGGCTTAAAGCTCAACATTCAGAAAACTAAGATTATGGTATCTGGTCCCATCACTTCATGACAAATAGATGGGGAAACAGTGGAAACAGTGACTTTGATTTTTGGGGTTCCAAAATCACTGCAGATGGTGACTGCAGCCAAGAAATTAAAAGACACTTACTCCTTGAAAGGAAAGTTATGACCAACTTAGCATATTAAAAAACAGAAACATTACTTTGTCAAAAAAAGTTGCATCTAGTCAAGGTTATGATTTTTCCAGTAGTCAGGTATGGATGTGAGAGTTGGACTACAAAGAAAGCTGAGCACAGAAGAATTGAAGCTTTTGAACTGTGGTGTTGGAAAAGACTCTTGAGAGTCCCTTGGACTTCAAGGTGATCCAACCAGTACATCCTAAAGGAAATCAGTCCTGGGTGTTCATTGGAAGGACTGATGTTGAGGCTGAAACGCCAATATTTTGGCCACCTGATGCGAAGAATGGACTGATTTGAAAAGACCCTGATGTTGAGAAAGATTGAAGGCAGGAGGAGAAGGGAATGACAGAGGATGGCATCACTGACTCAATGGACATGATTTGGGGTAAACTCTGGGAGTTGGTGATGGACAGGGATCCCAAAGAGTCGAACACGGCTGAGCGACTGAACTGAACTGAAAGGAGAAAGGAAAGGAAGATGCAGCGGTCATGAACTCAGGGCAGGGCAGGTCCAATGATTAACTAGAGTCAGCTTGGCTACGAAAACCTCTTGAGCTTGCACAGCCTAGCTCTGTAACCAGCTGCTCTGTGTTCCTGGAGGAGCTGTTTCTCTGCAGTTCAATTGCTTCCTCTACACAACTAGGATAGTACTACCTTATTTCACAAGAGAATTCATAGGATTTAATGAGATAATACACCCCCAAAATGCTTGCAGGAAGAGTCAAAGAATGGGATAATGTTCTTGAATGTCATTGCTGGAACGACTTTCGAATTCCAAGTAAATCCTAATGTGTGCTTTTTCATACGTTTAACATTCAAGTGTTACATGAAACTGTTATTATTTCTGGTGACTGGCTGTTCTTTGTGGTTTGTAATTTAGGGAATCTCAGCTCTTATATAATTTGTACCTAAATTTATTTATAACATATGGACTCATTATGTTCATTAGAGAACATAATGATCCCCCATGATTGCAGCTAATTACACCAAGAGTAGAAAACTAATCACAATCCTAATCACAATCAAGACCTGGCCTGGACCACTACCCTTCCTTTTCTACCTACTCCAACTCTGAATGAGCAGATCTTTCTGACAATGATGTTTAATCTCCATGTTCCTCTCCAATTCACTTGGAAGACATATCCCTACTCTTACAGTGGATACTGGCAAGTTTTAGACAGGGCTTACCTCTCTGAATTCCAACTATCTTACTTGAGATTTAGGGATTTCTGTTGAGTGGGTTCCTTATGGGGCAGATTCTGAAAACATTTAAGGTGGAGGCAGATAGGAATCCGCTGGAAGATTTTCATGATTACAGGAAACAGATCCCATGAACGGCCAAGCATAACTAGGAAATCTCAGGCAAGCTGGCGCCCACTACTCTGGGAAGGATGACAGGGAACCTGTGACCTAAGAAAAGGTGCCCCCACACGACAGAAAGCCACCTTGAGGTTCAAGTCTAGATACAAAGGAGAAAGGGAAGTCTGTTCAATCCCTGCAGGGGCACTTGACCCTCTCTGACAGCTGAAAATGGTCCCCACTGCCATTTGCTAACAAAAAATATAAATAAGAGCCTCAAGGGCACCTCATTGTGAAGATCTAAGCTTACACGTGGGCTCCACATAAGGTCTCTGAGTGAGGGGGAAAGCCAGGAGACTCAGCTGCCCGAACTGCGTGCTGGTGCTTTGTTTGCCACAGTGACTGAGCGACAAGCACAGCACATGTATGAGAACAAAGGAGCTCTCATTCTGGAATAGACGTGTATATCACCTTAAAGGCTGGGGAACCTGGATCTGCAGGGGCTGCCTGGGAGCAAATGTCAGTCGTGAGCCCACTGCAGAATGAGTTTCTTTTTCCTTTCCTTTGAAAATGATTTTATTAAACATCTTTATACAGGTACATCCCTGGTGGCTCAGAGGTTAAAGAGTTTGCCTCCAATGCGGGAGACCAGGGTTCGATCCCTGGGTCTGGAAGATCCCCTGGAGAAGGAAATGGTAACCCACTCCAGTATTCTTGCCTGGAGAATCCCATGGACGGAGAAGCCTGGTAGGCTACAGTCCATGGGTTCACAAAGAGTCAGACACGACTGAGCGACTGAATGGAACGGAACGGATAGAGCTACATCCAGACTCCAGATCCAGCTGCCAAGCAGACCCTGTCAAGACCAGCTGTATCAGCAGTGCTGCAGCAGCAGAATCAATGTGAGCAGCAGAATGAGGAGAAAGAACTATTTTCTCCCCTCCAAATGACTTCTGGAAGAGGACCGTCTCATTGATCTTAGGGAATCCGCCAGGTTCTTGGAAAATTCAAGCAGAAACGTAGAGAGAGGCAAGTCCTCAAGGGAAAACACAGGATTTGCTGCTGAACTAAATCTTTCAAGACCCAAAAAACTACTTAGAAATATCACAACCGTGACACTGTTCATATGCCATACCAAGAGGTCACACTTGGAATGAAATGGCTAATGTCAAGCTTTCTAAGGATCAAGGTCTACATGTCCTGAGATAAAGCACTCCAAGCCCACAGCCAAGAGTAACTAATTGGCCTTTGCTTGATTTTCAGCTCTTGAGGGGGAACATCTCACCACCATTCTCTAAACTGCCTGCACCAAACTGGATTCTCACTGGTCATGTAGCAAGTAACAGGTAAAATTATTTTTGGCTGCAGTTTAGTGAGAACTGACATTTTAATGTGAACACTTACATATTAATACCACTAGTAACAGCACATTTTTCTGCAGTCCATCCAAAAACATCTTGGGAAAAGACGTCAGCACCATGCTAAAGAAGAAGTCTGACGACATTTGATTATTCATACTTGACAGCAAGCATGAGGGATGTTCTAAAACAACAGAGAGATGACTTCAGCCTTAGGAAGTTGAGTTAACTTACTTAAACAGTTAATTTCGCTTTACCAAGTGAACGCCTTGCCCTTTCATGAGGAACTGACCATTTACAGGCTCAAGTGTTCATCTTTGTAAATTACCTCCAAGGCTAAAATGAAGGGACAGAAAAGAAGCCTCCTGTCCCACTGGGATACCAGGTAGCAGCACTTACTATTTCAAAAGTCCCTGATGGGGGACTTCCCTGGTGGGCCAGTGGGAAAGACTCCAGGCTTCCAATGCAGGGAGCCTAGGTTCCATCCCGGGTCAAGAACTTGATCCCATATGCTGCAACTAAGAGTTCCCACAACTAGGACTCCACGCAGCCAAATAAATAAATAAATGTTTTTTTTTTTTTTAAATAATAATAAAGTCCTTGATGGGCAAGAAACGATGCTGAGGTCACTCATCTCAGGCAGGTGACTATTTAAGGGATGAATTCCCCATTTCCTCCTTAGTCTGACATATTCAGCTTCAAAGTCCACTAGAGGTTGGGTTAAGGAAAGGCTACTTTTAGGCTTAAGTCAAAGATATTGATAATAATGGGAATAAAAATAGTCATGGTGGCAGTTAACGGTGTGGACAAGCATGTCCCTCAGCTATTACAAGATCGACAAAACAAACAAAAAACAGGTTGCATATGACATCAGTCAATATTATAAAGGAATATGAATCCTGCTATTCATTCCTGCTATATATTGTTCATGATTCACCGTCAGAATAATTGATTATCTACCTAAGTGATGATGTGTTGAACACAAATGAATCCTCTTATTCATTTAATCTTGATATTACCATCCTAGAAGAGCACTAAGGGTTTTAAAAAGAAAAATAACAATGGTACCTTTTCTTCTTATCAACTGCATGTATATTTGCTTTTTTCATTACTAAAAACTCCACCATTTGCCCTCTTCTTTCACGGATCACAACTAACAGTGGTGTCATGTCATCCTGGAAAATGGGGAAAACCATTTCTAATGTATACAGTTAACCTACTTCTAAACTTAAATTAAAATCATGCAATAGATTCTCTGAACTTAAAAATAAAAGTCAGAAAGTAAATGAAAGAGAGCCCCCTCCTCCTCATCGCCCTGTGCACCTTCTTTCTCTTTAATATGCTCCTCCCTGGGCCTCCCCTGGTGGGCCAGTGGCTCAGAGTCAAGCTCCCAAAGCAGGGGGTGAAGATATCACTTAGCTACTGTATCAAGTGTGCATTTTAGGAAAAAGGCTGAGGCAGAAATATATAATACTATCTGTAGCATGCATACCCTGTCCAAGGATGAACCATGAGTAAACTCAAAAGGTTTACAGATGTTCCAGTGGGAATATTATTCTGTACATGAACATGCAAAGAGAGAAAAAAATTTTTTTCCAAAAAATCAACTGTAGGAATCCTGTTTTACTGCTTTCTCAGAAATGTCTCCTGGAATTTAATCCTACTCATTCTCTCTTCCTTCCTTGCTCTTTCCACTGCCCTTCCTTAAGTTAGACGTTCTGGCTGAAAGGTTAGCATTCAGTTCAGTTCAGTTCAGTCACTCAGTCGTGTCCAACTCTTTGCTACCCCATAAATCACAGCATGCCAGGCCTCCCTGTCCATCACCAACTCACGGAGTTTACTCAAACTCATGTCCATCGAGTCAGTGATGCCATCCAGCCATCTCATTCTTGGTCGTCCCCTTCTCCTCCTGCCCCCAATCCCTCCCAGCATCAGAGTCTTTTCAAGTGAGTCAACTCTTCTCATGAGGTGGCCAAAGTATTGGAGTTTCTAACTGCATGCAGAATGAGTGCCCTCCCCACCTTATCTTCAAAGGCCCTTCCTGATGACTCTCATGTGATTACCTCCAGACCACCAAGAGGAAGCTTCCAAAATCCTAGAATTCTGGTGTCTGTCTTGCTTTACTGCTCTTAGTTAAAGGTTACAACATAAAATTACCAATAAATTCACGCTCAACATTTTCTCAGGGAGTTGCTCTTCCACGAGCTCTCAACTGTGCTTTTATAATCTTGTGTGTTTGTGAGAATTATTCAGTGTGAAATGGCCATAGTTCAGTTCAGTTCAGTCGCTCAGTCGTGTCCGACTCTCCGCGACCCCATAAATCACATCACGCCAGGCCTCCCTATCCATCACCAACTCCCGGAGTTCACTCAAACTCATGTCCACAGAGTCGGTGATACCATCCAGCCATTTCATTCTCGGTCGTCCTCTTCTCCTCCCACCCCCAAACTTTCCCAGCATCAGAGTCTTTTCCAGTGAGTCAACTCGTCGCATGAGGTGGCCAAAGTATTGGAGTTTCAGCTTTAGCATCAGTCCTTCCAATGAACACCCAGGATCGATCTCCCTTAGAATGGACTGGTTGGAAATGGCCATAACCAACTTAAAAATTCTAATTTGAAAAATTTAATCCTGTTCTTAAGAGAGTTTTTAAAATATGAAATCAATGATAGATTTATTAGACTGTCATTAAAACCTTCAAATATTTCTCAAAATAAACTCTCAATCAAAAATTGGAAACTCAAATGCTTATGGACGGGAACCTGACGACCTGCAGAAGTGAAAAAGCCAGGTGAGACAAGTAACCCCCAAAACACATGTCCCATAGAGAAGGGGTGGCCTCTGCACAGTAGGATGGGGTCAAGGGGGTCCAGGTTTGGTCCTTGGAGAAGCCTGAACTTCTGCCTGAGCCTCCTGAATTTGAAGTGTTGACTCACTGTGTGGAGGTCACTAAGCAGATCCAAGGGCCATGTTTGGTCTATGGCCCACTTTTGGTTTATGTTTGTTGTGTCTAAACAGGTGGGTATAAAGCAAATATTTGTACATGAAACCTTTCCTTTGTTTAGTATCATATGTTTCACAAAAAAAGTGGGTCCCAATATGTAATAAATATGACTATTAAGACTCATAATTCAAGTAAACATAAATTATTTTTACAGTCAAGAATGTGTCCACTGCCTGTAGAAACTACAGTCTAGCTCTAGAATTCTTCTAGATTGTTAATCAAATGGATAATGACTTTCCAAGCCTGCTGAAAATAAATGCTTAAAACAATTTCCCTCTGTACTGTTACTAACTTCACGGGTTTTAAAGCTCTCATCTGCCTATGCCAGGGATCAGCAATTCTTGCAAGTGTCTGTCCTGCAGCTGACAACAAAAAAGGCTCATGAGTTACTGTTACTGCAGTCAGGAAAACCCTGTTGGTAACAAACATCTGTTGACCTAATGACCTGGATGATAAGTGAAAGTGAAAGTGAAGAAAGTGAAGTCGCTCAGTCGTGTCCGACTCTTTGCGATTCCATGGACTGTAGTCTACCAAGCTTCTCTGTCCATGGGACTTTCCAGGAAAGAGTACCGGCGGGGTTGCCATTTCCTTCTTTAGGGGATCTTCCTGATCCAGGGATGGAGCCCAGGTCTCCTGCATTGCAGGCAGATGCTTTGGTGCAAAATCCTTAAAGGGTCAGACTCTACAGATGAAGTGCCTTTACCATAAGCAAATCTCTAAAGACTCTTGGAGTGTCACTGAATGATGAGTGGTTGGAAGGAAAAGGAGTTATCATTCAAGCCCATAGATATAGCCAAAGATACTCCTTTTAATGTCTCAAACACAGGGGCAGAGAAAAAGTCAGGCTTATATCATTGGAAAGGAGGGAGCTGATGGAAGTAGCTAGCATTGATCAAACTCCAACACTTCTAGAGACTACTTTCTTCTGTGATAGGTACATTTAGAAATTGCACGTATTCACTCCATTGTTATTTATCAAGGATTGGATCAGAATCTGAAGGGAATAGTTCTAAATACACACATCCAAGCGTTCCTCGATTTACTCAGTCAAAATCTTCAGGGAACAGCCTAGGCTTATAAATTTTTTACATAAGTTCTCCCAAATAATTGTGGTTCACCAGCAGAATATAGCTGAGAATTAGTGTAGCAACCATTCCAGCCTCATCTCTTACAAGGCCAATTCCTTCTCTTACGTGAAGGTTTGAATAAAAAAGAAAAGTGATCCACCATGACCCACCTCCCAGAATATTGGAAATAAAAGCAAAAATAAACAAATGGGACTTAATTAAAATCAAAAGCTTCTGCACATCAAAGGAAACTATAAGCAAGGTGAAAAGACAGCCTTCAGAATGGGAGAAAATAATAGCAAATGAAACAACTGACAAAGAATTAATCTCTAAAATATACAAGCGGTTCCTTCAGCTCAATTCCAGAAAAATAAACAACCCAATCAAAAAATGGACCAAACAACTAAACAGACATTTCTCCAAAGAAGACACACAGATGGCTAACACATGAAAAAGTGTTCAACATCCCTCATAATCTGAGAAATACAAATCAAAACCACAATGAGATACCATTTCACACCAGTCAGAATGGCTGCTATCTAAAAGTCTACATGCAATAAATGCTGGACAGGGTGTGGAGAGAAGGGAACCCTCTTACACTGTTGGTGGGAATGCAAACTAGTCCAGCCACTATGGAGAACAGTGTGGAGATTCCTTAAAAAACTGGAAATAGAACTGCCATATGATCCAGCAATCACACTCCTGGGCATACACACCGAGGAAACCAGGATTGAAAGAGACACATGTACTCCTATGTTCATTGCAGCACTGTTTATAATAGCCAGGACATGGAAGCAACCTAGATGTCCATCTTCAGACGAATGGATAAGAAAGCTTTGGTAAATATACACAAGGGAGTATTCAGTTCAGTTCAGTTCAGTCGCTCGGTCGTGTCTGACTCTTTGCAACCCCATTAATCACAGCACGCCAGGCCTCCCTGCCCATCACCAACTCCCAGAGTTCACTCAAACTCATGTCCATCGAGTCGGTGATGCCATCCAGCCATCTCATTCTCTGTCATCCACTTCTCCTCCCGCCCCCAAACTTTCCCAGCATCAGAGTCTTTTCCAGTGAGTCAGCTCGTCGCATGAGGTGGCCAAAGTATTGGAGTTTCAGCTTTCTCAGCCATTAAAAAGAATACATTTGAATCAGTTCTAAGGAGGTGGATGAAACTAGAGCCTATTATACAGAGTGAAGTAAGCCAGAAAGAAAAACACCAATGCAGTATACTAACGCATATATATTTAGAAAGATGCAAATAATAACCCTGTATACGAGACAGCAAAAGAGACACAGGTGTATAGAACAGTCTTTGGGACTCTGTGGGAAAGGAGGAGGGTGGGATGATTTGGGAGAATGGCATTGAAACATGTATATTATCGTATGAGAAATGAATCGCCAGTTCAGGGTCGATGCATGTTAGAGGATGCTCGGGGCTGGTGCACGGGGATGACCCAGAGGGAGGATAAGGGGAGGAGGGAAGTGGGAGGGAGGTTCAGGAAGGGGAATTCATGTACACCTGGGGCAGATTCATGTCAATGTATGGCAAAACCAACCAATGTAATATTGTAAAATAATTAGCCTCAAATAAAAATAATATTAAAAAAAAGAAAAAGAAAAAAAAATTAAAGAAAAGAAAAGTGTAAGAGGTAAGAGTCATCAAAACTTCAATTTTTAAAATTTTCCTTGGTACACAGTGGTAGGACATGGACTAGTAAACCCAAAGGCAACCTGATCTCATGATTCATAAACCCCTTACTTCCTTCCCATCAAGACATTCTAAATGGGAGAGCAGAGTCTAGACTCTTATCTTAGTGGATTGTTCTGCAAGAATAGGATAATATAATAATATTTCAGTTAATTATTTATTCTTCTCTCTTAATTCCCACTTAATCGCCACCTGTTCACTGCCAGTATGTTTTGCTCACAGTCTTCTAAAAACTGGCACCTAGTGAAGTTTATAATTCACTCACACTCTTTTTCTTTTTTTTAATTGGAGGTTAACTACTTTACAATATTATATTGGTTGGTCTTGCCATATATTGACATGAATCCTCCCCGGGTGTACATGTGTTCCCCCTCTTGAGTGCCCCTCCTACCTACCTCCTCCCCTTATCCTGTCTCTGGATCATCTCCATTCACCAGCCCCAAGCATACTGTATCATGCATCGAAATTGGACTGGTGACTGGTCTCACATATGATAATATACATGTTTCAATGCCATTCTCCCAAATCATCCCATCCTCGCCCTCTCCCACAGAGTCCAAAAGACTGTTCTATACACCTGTGTCTCTTTTGCTATCTTGCATACAGGGTTATCATTACCATCTTTCTAAATTCCATATATATGCGTTAGTATACTGTATTGGTGTTTTTCTTTCTGGCTTATTTCACTCTGTATAATAGGCTCCAGTTTCATCCACCTCATTAGAACTGATTCAAATGAATTCTTTTTAATGGCTGAGTAATACTCCATTGTGTATATGTACCAAAGCTTTCTTATCCATTCATCTGAAGATGGACATCTAAGTTCTTCCATGTCCTGGCCATTATAAACAGTGCTGCAATGAACATAGGAGTACATGTGTCTCTTTCAATTCTGGTTTCCTCGGTGTGTGTGCCCAGGAGTGCGATTGCTGGATCATATGGCAGTTCATTTCCAGTTTTTTGAGAAATCTCTACACTGTTCTCCATAGTGGCTGGACTAGTTTGCATTCCCACCAACAGTGTAAGAGGGTTCCCTTCTCTCCACATCCTGTCCAGCATTTATTGCATGTAGACTTTTGGATAGCAGCCATTCTGACTGGTGTGAAATGGTATCTCATTGTGGTTTTGATTTGTATTTCTCTGATTATGAGGGATGTTGAGCATTTTTTCATGTGTTTGTTAGCCATCTGTATGTCTTCTTTGGAGAAATGTCTGTTTAGTTCTTTGGCCCATTTTTTGATTGGGTTGTTTATTTTTCTGGAATTGAGCTGCAGGAGCTGCTTATATATTTTGGAGATTAATCCTTTCTCAGTTGCTTCATTTGCTATTATTTTCTCCCATTCTGAAGGCTGTCTTTTCACCTTGCTTAGAGTTTCCTTTGCTGTGCAGAAGCTTTTGATTTTAATTAGGCCCCATTTGTTTATTTTTGCTTTTATTTCCAATATTCTGGGAGGTGGGTCTTGGAGGATCCTGCTGTGATTTATGTCGGAGAGTGATTTGCCCACGTTCTCCTCTAGGAGTTTTATAGTTTCTGGTCTTACATTTAGTTCTCTAATCCATTTTGAGTTTATTTTTGTGTATGTTGTTAGGAAGTGTTCTAGTTTCGTTCCTTTACAAGTGGCTGACCAGTTTTCCCAGCACCACTTGTTAAAGAGACTGTCTTTTCTCCATTGTATATTCTTGCCTCCTTTGACAAAGATAAGGTGTCCATAGGTGCGTGGATTTATCTCTGGGCTTTCTATTTTGTTCCATTGATCTATATTTCTGTATTTATGCCAGTACCATACTGTCTTGATGACTGTGGCTTTGTAGTAGAACCTAAAGTCTGGCAGGTTAATTCCCCCAGTTCCATTCTTCTTCCTCAAGATTGCTTTGGCTATTCGAGGTTTTTTGTATTTCCACACAAATTGTGAGATTATTTGTTCTAGCTCTGTGAAAAATATCGTTGGTAGTTTGACAGGGATTGCATTGAATGTATACATTACTTTGGGTAGTATACTCATTTTCAAAATATTTAATCTTCCAATCCACGAACACGGTATATTTCTCCATCTATAAGTTTCCTCTTTGATTACTTTCACCAGTGTTTCATAGTTTTCTATTTACAAGTCTTTTTTTTTAAGTAGATATATTCCTAAGTATTTAATTCTTTTCGTGGCAACAGTGAATGAAATAGTTTCCTTAATTTCTCTTTCTATTTTCTCATTATTAGTGTATAGCAATGCAAGGAATTTCTGTTTGTTGATTTTGTATACTGCAACTTTACTGTATTCATTGATTAGCTCTAGTAGTTTTCTGGTAGAGTGTTTAGGGTTTTCTGTATAGAGAATCATGTCATTAGAGAACAGTGGAAGTTTTACTTCTTCTTTTCCAATTTTTATTCCTTTTATGTCTTTTTCTGCTCTGATTTCTCTGGCCAAAACTTCCAGAACTATGTTGAAGAGTAGTGGTGAGAGTGGGCACCCTTGTCTTGTTCCTGACTTGAGGGGAAATACTTTCAGTTTTTTACCATTGAGGATAATGTTTGCTGTGGGTTTGTCAAATATAGCTTTAATTATGTTGATATATGTCCCTTCTATTCCCACTTTCTGGAGGGTTTTAATCATAAATGGATGTTGAATTTTGTAGAAGGCTTTCTCTGTATCTATTGAGATAACCATATGATTTCATTTTTCATTTTGTTAATGTGGTGTATTACGTTGATTGATTTGAGGATATTGAAGAATCCTTGCATTCTTGGCATAAAGCCCACTTGGTCATGATATATGATCTTCTTAATGTGTTGTTGGATTCTCATTGTTAGAATTTTGTTATGGATTTTTGCATCTATGTTCATCAGTTATATTGGCCTGTAGTTTTCTTTTTTTGTGGGATCTTTACCAGGTTTTGGGATTAGGGTGATTGTGGCCTCATAGAATGAGTTTGGAAGTTTCACTTCCTCGGCAATTTTTTGGAAGAGTTTGAGTAGAATAGGTGTTAGCTCTTCTCTAAATTTTTGGTAGAATTCAGCTGTAAAGCCGTCTGGACCTGGGATTTTGTTTGCTGGAAATTTTCTGATTACAGCCTCTAATTCCATGCTTGTGATGGGTCTGTTCAGATTTTCTATTTCTTCCTGCTTCAGTTTTGGAAAGTTGTACTTTTCTAAGAATTTGTCCATTTCTTCCAAGTTATTCATTTTATTGCCATATAACTGTTGATAGTATTCTCTAATATTCCTTTGTATTTCTGTGTTGTCAGTTGTGATCTCTCCATTTTCATTTCCAATTTTAATGATTTGGTTCTTCTCCCTTTGTTTCGTGATGAGTCTGGCTAGGGTTTTCTCAATTTTATTTACCTTCTCAAAGAACCAGCTTTTGGCTTTGTTTATTTTTGCTATTGTCTCTTTTGTTTCTTTTGCATTTATTTCTGCCCTAATTTTTTCGATTTCTTTCCTTCTACTAACCCTGGGTTCTTCATTTCTTCTATTTCTAGTTTCTTTAGATGTAGAGTTAGGTTATTTAGTTGACTTTTTTCTTGTTTCTTGAGGTGTGCCTGTATTGCTATGAAGCTTCCCCTTAGCTCTGCTTTTACAGTGTCCCAGAGGTTTTGGGTTGTTGTGTTTTCATTTTCATTCATTTCTATGCATATTTTGATTTCTCTTTTGATTTCTTCTATGATTTGTTCATTATTCAGCAGCGTGTTGTTCAGCCTCCATATGTTGGCATTTTTAATAGTTTTTCTCCTGTAATTGAGATCTAATCTTACTGCATTGTGGTCAGAAAAGATTCTTGGAATGATTTCAATTTTTTTGAATTTACCAAGGCTAGATTTATGGCCCAGGATGTGATCTTCCTGGAAAAGGTCCCGTGTGAGCTTCAGAAAAAGGTGAAATTCACTGTTTTGGGGTGAAATGTCCTGTAGAGATCTATTAGGTCTAACTGGTCTATTGTATCATTTAAAGTTTGTGTTTCCTTGTTAATTTTCTGTTTAGTTGATCTATCCATATGTGGGAGTGGGATATTAAAGTCTCCCACTATTATTGCATTGTTGTTAATTTCCACTTTCATACTTGTTAGTAATTGTCTTACATATTGCGGTGCTCCTATGTTGGGTGCATAAATATTTATAATTGTTATATCTTCTCCTTGGATCGATCCTTTGATCATTATGTAGTTTCCTTCTTTGTCTCTTTTCACAGCCTTTGTTTTAAAGACTATTTTATCTGATATGATTATTGCTACTCCTGCTTTCTTTTGGTCTCTATTTGCATGGAATATCTTTTTCAAGACCTTCACTTTCAATCTGTATGTTTCCCTCGTTTTGAGGTGGGTCTCTTGTAGACAACATATATGGGGGTCTTGTCTTTGTATCCATTCAGCCAGCCTTTGCCCTTTGGTTGGGGCATTCAATCCATTTACATTTAAGGTGATTATTGATAAGTATGATCCCGTTGCCATTTTCTTTATTGTTTTGGGTTCAAGTTTATACACTCTTTCTGTGTTTCCTGTCTAGAGAAGATCCTTTAGTATTTGTTGGAGAGCTGGTTTGGTGATGCTGAATTCTCTCAGCATTTGCTTGCCTGTAAAGCTTTTGATTTCTTCTTCATATTTGAATGAGATCCTTGCTGGGTATAGTCATCTGGGCTGTAGGTTACTTTCTTTCATCACTTTAAGTATGTCTTGCCATTCCCTCCTGGCCTGAAGGGTTTCTGTTGAAAGATCAGCTGTTATCCTTATGAGAATCCCCTTGTGTGTTATTTGTTGCTTTTCCCTTGCTGCTTTTAATATTTGTTCTTTGTGTTTGATCTTTGTTAATTTGATTAATATGTGTCTTGGAGTATTTCGCCTTGGGTTTATCATGTTAGGGACTCTCTGGGTTTCTTGGACTTGAGTGATTATTTCCTTCCCCATTTTAGGGAAATTTTCAAATATTATCTCCTCAAGTATTCTCTCATGGTCTTTCTTTTTGTCTTCTTCTTCTGGGATTCCTATGATTCGAATGTTGGGGCGTTTAACATTGTCCCATACGTCTCTAATATTGTCCTCATTTATTTTAATTCGTTTTTCTTTTTCCATCTCTGTTTCATTTATTTCTAGAATTCTATCTTCTAGCTAGCTTCTCCTGTCTTCTGCCTTTGTTATTCTTCTGTTTGTTCCCTCGAGAGTGTTTCTGATCTCATCTATTGCATTATTCATTGTATATTGACTCTTTTTTGTTTCCTCTAATTCCTTATTAAACATTTCTTGCATCTTCTCAATCCTTTTCTCCAGTTTATTTATCTGTAACTCCATTTTGCTTTCCAGATTTTGAATCATTTTCACAATTAAAATTCAAAATTCTTTGTCGGGTAGGTTCCCTATATCTTCCTCTTTTGTTTGTGTTGGTGGGCATTTATCCTGTTCCTTTACTTGCTGGGTATTTCTCTGCCTCTTCATCTTCCTTATATTGCTGTGTTCGGGGTGACCTTTCCCTCTTCTGGCTGTTTGTATAGTTCTCTTTATTATGTAGTTACCTCATTGTGTGTGGGGTGGGAAGGGTGATTTGTCAAGGTTCCCTGGCTAGGGAAGCTTGTGTCAGTGTTTCTGGTGTGTGGATCTGGATTTCTTCTCTCTGGAGTGCAATGAAGTGTCCAGTAATGAGTTTGAGATGTCAGTGGGTATGGAGTGGCTTTGGGCAGCCTGTATATTGAAGCTCAGTGCTATTCTCCTGTGTTGCTGGAGAATTTGTGTGGTATGTCTTTCACTGAAACTTGTTGACCCTTGGGTGGTGCCTGGTTTCGGTGTATGTATGGAGGCATTTAATGAGCACCTATCAATTAATGTTCCCTGGAACAGGAGATCTCTGGTGTTCTCAGGATTTGGACTTAAGTCTCTGCCTCTGGTTTTCAGTCTTATTCTTGCAGTAGGCTCAAGACTTCTCCATCTGTTACTTCCAAGGCCATTCCTTCTGTTAAATCTCTTCTGTTTGCTGGTTTCTCCAGTGTCTAATTCCCGTCCTGACACCAGGGGGCGGTGGTGGACACTCCCCCCCCCTCCACCACACCGGCTCACCTGTTCAGTCCTGCTGTGGGGAGGGAGGAACGCTGCTAACTAATGTCACTGGCGTCTGTGGGTAGTGCTCGCAGTGTCTCGGCTTCACTGGGATTGCGCCCGCTCGCTGCGTGTGTGCTTTCCCTGTTTATGCTGCTCAGGCTCTAGGTTGCTCTGCTGGGAGCTGTCTGCGGCCGGTGCTGGATTGCATGCACTTCCCAGGTCTGATCGGCTCAGGTTCAGGTACTCCACAAAGGCACAGACTTGGTTGGGCCTGCATTTTGTGCCTTCCCTGGTCCAAGCAGCTCACGTGACCAGGCATTTGGCGAGCATGGTCACTACAACTTACCGCCTCCCTGGTCCCTGCCACTCGGTTTTCTGGGTGTACAGCTGGTGCACCTTCTCAGGTGGATATCGACCAGCCCAAACCCAAGAAGTCTTGGTTAGCAATGAAACCTGCCTGCAGCTTGGTATGGGAAGCCTCTCTGGGGCCGCGGCTGCCCATTCCGGTGCTGGCCGCCCTCCCCTGCCTGTCCCAGTGGGGGATGGGGGATGGGCCGCCCGCAGCTGGCTCTCTCTGCTCAGTCATTTGTTCTGTGAGTGGGGCTGGCAGAGTCTTAGTTTGGGTCTTTTCGCCTTTTCGCAGGCTTTTCGTCTTTCTGCGGGGTCGCTATCCCACACTCTGCTTAGCTATTTCCCCGTTAGTGCCCTCAGACTGCCCTCGGGGCATTCAGGCCCGATCCTCTCTCTAAGCGCTGCCGCTGCACCTCCTGCCTAGCCCCCACTTGCTAGTGGGGGCTGCGGGCGTCTGTGAAGCTTCTCCACTGAGAGTTTCCTCTGGGCACTTAGTCTGTGGGTTTTAATTATTTATGTCTTTTTTCTCACGGTTATGTGGCCCTCTGAGGTTCCAAGGTTTGTCACAGACTCGCCGTGAATGTTTCCAGGTGTTTGGAAACGTCTCTCTCTCTCTCTCTTTTTTTTTTATTCCTCCCTTCCTGGGACGCAGCTCCGTCCCTCCCTCTTTTGACTCTCTTTTTATCTTTTATACTATTTCTACCCCTTTTGAAGACTATGGGCTGCTTTTCTGGGTGCCTGATGTTCTCTGCCAGTATTCAGAAGTTGTTTTGTGGGATTTACTCAGCTTTCAAATGTTCTTTTGCTGATTTTGTGAGGGAGAAAGTGGTCGCCCTGTCCTATTCCTCCGCCATCTTCTACTCCTCCCCCCTTTCTTGGACTCCAAAATCACTGCAGATGGTGACCGCAGACATGAAATTAAAAGATGCTAGCTCCTTGGGAGAAAAGTTATGACCATCCTAGGCATCATGTTAAAAAGCTGACAAAGGTCCATCTAGTCAAAGTTATGGTTTATCCCGTGGTCATGTATGGATGTGAGAGTTGGACCATAAAGAAAATTGAATGCCAAAGAACTGATGCTTTTGAACTGTGGTGTTGGAGAAGACTCTTGAGAGTCCCTTGGACTGCAAGGAGACCCAACCCGTCCATCCTAAAGGAAACCAGTCCTGAATAGTCATTGGAAGGACTGATGCTGAAGCTGAAGCTCCAGTAATTTGGCCACCTGATGTGAAGAACTGACTCATTGGAAAAAACCCTGATGCTGGGAAAGATTGAAGGCAGGAAGAGAAGGGGACAACAGAGGATGAGATGATTAGATGCCATCACCAACATGATGGACGAATTTGAGCAAGCTCCGAGAGTTGGTGATGCACAGGGAAGACTGGAGCGCCGCAGTCCATGGGGTCGCAAAGAGGCGGACATGACTGAGAGACTGCACTTTCACTTTTCAGTATTTACTAAAGTAAAAAGAAAAAAAAATCAACTAGACATATTTTTATAAAATGGTTTGCTCTCACCAACTTTCCATTACAAACATACAATAGTGAGAAGGACACCACTGCTGAATATGAAGAGTAAATGCTATATGAAATTAAATTCAGAGCAGGAAAGCTAATTACAGAAGAGAGCACTTTACCTTGGTTTCCAAATCTAAGTCTTCATCATCTGATGTAGGCCATGAATCAATAGCAGGTTTCTTGGAAAAACTTTAGAGCAAAAACATATACAACAAAAATGAATAAGTTCATTTCTTTAAACAAAAAAACACAAGTGATAACCAATACAATATTGTAAAGTAATTAGCCTGCAATTAAAATAAATAAATTAAAAAAAATACAAAAGTGAAAGTGTGGCTATCTGCGTATTAAATGAAGTTTCTTGACATAATTAAAACTCGGTCTCTGTTTTAAAAGCGCTTTTAAAAAAATTTTTTTTATGTGGACCACTTTTAGTCTTTCTTGAATTTGTTCCATCGTTGCTTCTATTTTATGTTTTGACTTTCTGACCCTGAGGCATGTGGGGTCTTAGCTTCCGGAACGGGGATCGAACCCACACTGCTTACACTGGAAGAAGTCTTAGTAACCATCTTAACCACTGCAATACCAGGGAAGTCCCTAAAAGGTTTTTAATTACCTATTTCTGCTTCCATCTCCCCCAACTATTGAAATATCTAGTTAAGACTCATTCTTAGTTTCCATGACATATAGTGACAGCCAATATACTGGCAGAGCCTGAAAATAATTTGTTTTCACCAAAAGTCCTAGTAACTGAACTGAAAATCGAATTGGTGGATTGACATAACTCTTGTTTGCCCAAACTGGAATAAACCTGATGACTTAAAAACCAATACAATAATGTAATTAGCCTCCAATTAAAATAAATAATTTTTTAAATATACATAAAATAAAATAACAACAACAACAAAATGTGGAAAGATATGCTGTTCCTTCTCCATTCTCTGTCCCTAGTTCATAGACTAAGTAAACGGCATCCGTCAAAACTGGCAGTCTTGGTCCTTCAGCAGCGGAACCACTTACTGAGATGGCCCCACCACTCTCTTTTACTCTGGAACAGTACAGGAGTTCTTGGCAATGTCTGAAACTTAAAATGTACAGAAATCAAAGAACTAACTTATATGTTTAACTTACATGCTACACAGTACTTCTCAGTCTCTGCTGAGGGACATGAGAGTGGACCTGGGAGCCAAGCAGGCCAATGGTCAAATCACAGGTCAGCTCATTTTAACCACGGAATCATGGGTCAATTCATCACCCTCCTGAACCACAGTTGGCTAATTAAGTAAAAGTAGTGAGAGGATCGGAGAAGGCAATGGCAAGCCACTCCAGTACTCTTGCCTAGAAAATCCCATGGATGGAGGAGCCTGGTTGGCTGCAGTCCATGGGGTCGCTAAGGGTCGGACACGACTGAGCGACTTCACTTTCACTTTTCACTTTCACACATTGGAGAAGAAAATGGCAACCCACTCCATTACTCTTGCCTGGAGAATCCCAGGGACGGCGGAGCCTGGTGGGCTTCCGTCTATGGGTCACACAGAGTCGGACACGACTGAAGTGACTTAGCAGCAACAGCAGCAGTGAGAGGATAACAGGCAGGAAGGCCAGTGGTCTCCAAACAGAGGAAATAGGCTGCAAGTGTCAAACATTTTTATCTCTGTTAAGCGGCAGGAGGAAACAAACTAGTGGGTTTTTTTCTTCTCTATACAAATTTAAAAAGAGGTTTCTCTTAAAATACTGTGTTGCCATAATGACACCTGGTTTCACCTGAAGTTAACTATTCTCAAACCTTGAGTTAACCAATTCATTCTTCTTATGGAAATGTTTGTCCTAAGCTATGTTAATGTACTATGCATTTACCCAACTCTGTCTACAAGTCTGTTCTGCCAAATGACTCAGAACCTATTTGACAAACCAGTATGTTATACTCAGATATTGTTCCCCTAATCTATGTAAATGAAACTATTTGTATGGTAATCTGCCCTTCTACAAGATTCAAGTCAATAGTTTTATGGCCTGGGATGAATCGTCTGGTGTCAGGATTATCCCAAAATGCATCTTCTGGGTGAGGGGCCTGGTGACATGCTGAGCTTCATCTTTCATTAACAGACTGCTAGTGACTATATAAATCCAGCTGAAGACTAGCAGGAGGGCACTCTTTCTGCCCCCTCTGATGCCTATGTAAGAAGCTTTCTCTATCTCCTTTATACTTTAATAAAACTTTATTCCACAAACGCTCAGAGCGACCAAGCCTTGTCTCTGGCCCTGGATTGAATTCTTCTCCTCTGGAGGACAAGATCCCGGTGTCTTTTCTTTCAACAACAACCTTTCACCTTTCTGTGGCAGTCATTCTTTTTCTGTTAGAGAATTCTGCTCTTAGTTTGTGTAAGGGAAATTATCCACCCCGCCCCAATCCCATGTGTCTTCTCTCCTCTTACACATCAAACAATTCTCCGATGTCAGCTGGACATCCCATAATTTGTGATTCTGAAACCACTTACCTGGAGATATAGCATCAACTTCCACAGGTTTAGGGGTTCAGTTGCACAAAGCTGGTGCCCCCAATTTGATTCCCACACAGTTGGGGAACCATCACAAGCCTAGGTTGTCACTTGTGCTTCCCAAAACCCACTCTTTGGTTTCCTTTAATTACCTAGTGCAGTTCATAGAGCACAGGAAAACAATTTATTTACTATTAATACCTTTACAGTTTACTCTAATAGGAATAACTTGGGAACAGACAGATGGAAATGATTTATAAGGCATGATGTATGGGAAGGGGCACAGAGCTCCCTTCTACCCATTTCTGGGCACAGCAACCCCTCCAACCTCCATGTGCTCCTCAAGAATACCTGGGCCCCACCTTTGGGGGTTTTATGGAGGCACAAATGAGTAAATCATTGGCCACTGGTGACTGAGTCAACCACAATCCTCTCTCTCTTCCTGAAGGCTAGTAGAGAAGGGACTGTAAGTTCTAGTCCTCTGATCACTTGGTTGCTTTCTGAGGCGTCAAAACCCAATCCTTAGGGTCTTTCCAAGAGTCACCTTTGGAACATCAGCTCAACTGCAGTTGAAAGAGGATTGTTATCCTTCCACTTCAGTACCTTTGGAGCTATTCAAGAAATGATGACAACAGACCAAATATTATAACAAGATGTTGCCATTGATCTTGTCACATAGGAAATTTAAAAGGTTTTAGATGTGAGAGGGTCAATTTCTATGTAGGTTGATAAAAAGTCTGGAGTCCCCGAGGAGGACAGAGGGGTCTGGGGCTCTCAAGGAGGAGAAAGGACAAACTTTTGTACATTCCTTAGTCTTAGTCAAATAAAACTCTTTTTTTCTTTTCTTTTCTTTAAGCCCAGAGCTGATGATTACACAAAAAAACAGCTCAGCATAAACTCTGTACTAAGGATTATATTATATCATATTAATTTATATGGAGAGTAGATCATGAGAAATGCTGGGCTGGAAGAAGCACAAGGTGGAATTAATATTGCTGAGAGAAATATCAATAATCTCAGATATGCAGATGACACCACACTTATGGCAGAAAGTGAAGAGAAACTAAAAAGCCTCTTGATGAAAGTGAAAGAGGAGAGTGAAAAAGTTGGCTTGAAGCTCAACATTCACAAAACGAAGATCATGGCATCTGATCCCATCACTTCATGGGAAATAGATGGGGAAACAGTGTCAGACTTTATTTTGGGGGGCTCCAAAATCACTGCATATGGTGGCTGCAGCCATGAAATTAAAAGATGCTTACTCCTTGGAGGGAAAGTTATGAACAACCTAGATAGCATATTAAAAAGCAGAGACATGACTTTGCCAACCAAGGTCCCTCTAGTCAAGGCTATGGTTTATCCAGTGGTCATGTATGGATGTGAGAGTTGGACTATAAAGAAAGTTGAGCACAGAAGAATTGATGCTTTTGAACTGTGGTGTTGGAGAAGACTCTTGAGAGTCCCTTAGATTGCAAGGAGATCCAACCAGTCCATTCTAAAGGAGATCACTCCTGGGTGTACACTGGAAGGATTGCTGGTGAAGCTGCAACTCCAATACTTTGGCCACCTGATGCGAAGAGCTGACTCATTTGAAAAGACCCTGATGCTGGGAGGGATTGGGGGCAGGAGGAGAAGGGGATGACAGAGGATGAGGTGGCTGGATGGCATCACAGACTCGATGGAGGTGAGTTTGAGTAGACTCCGGGAATTGGTGATGGACCGGGAGACCTGGCAGTGATGCGATTCATGGGGTTGCAAAGAGTCAGACAGGACTGAGCAACCGAACTGAACTGAAGGATTATATAAAAACAATGTATCCTGCTTAATGACATGCTTTTCCTTCTTGAGAACCTTCTAACTAATCCTGATACCTTCAGTTCAGTTCAGTTCAGTCGTTCAGTTGCGTCTGACCCTCTGCAACCCCATGAACCACAGTACGCCAGGCCTCCCTGTCCATCACCAACTCCCGGAGTTCATTGAAACTCATGTCCATCGAGTCGGTGATGCCATCCAGCCATCTCATTCTCTGTCGTCCCCCTCTCCTCCCACCCCCAATCCCTCCCAGCATCAGACTCTTTTCCAGTGAGTCAACTCATCGCATAAGGTGGCCAAAGTATTGGAGTTTCAGCTTTAGCATAAGTCCTTCCAATGAACACCCAGGATTGATCTCCTTTAGAATGGACTGGTTGGATCTCCTTGCAGTCCAAGGGACTCTCAAGAGTCTTCTCCAGAACCACAGCTCAAAAGCATCAATTCTTCAGCGATTAGCTTTCTTCACAGTCCAAATCTCACATCCATACATGACCAAGGGAAAAACTATAGCCTTGACTAGACGGACCTTGGTTGGCAAAGTAATGTCTCTGCTTTTTAAAATGCTATCTAGGCTGGTCATAACTTTCCTTCCAAGGAGTAAGCGTCTTTTAATTTCATGGCTGCAATCAGCATCCACAGTGATTTTGGAGCCCCCCAAAATAAGGTCTGACACTGTTTCCACTGTTTCCCCATCTATTTCCCATGAAGTGATGGGACCAGATGCCATGATCTTCGTTTTATGAATGTTGAGCTTCAAGCCAACCTTTTCACTCTCCTCTTTCACTTTCATCAAGAGGCCTTTGAGTCCCTCTTCACTTTCTGCCATAAGGGTGGTGTCATCTGTATATCTGAGGTTATTGATATTTCTCCCAGCAATCTTGATTCCAGCTTGTGCTTCTTCCAGCCCAGTGTTCCTCATGATGTACTCTGCATATAAGTTAAATAAGCAAGGTGACAATATACAACCTTGACGTACTCCTTTTCCTATTTGGAACCAGTCTGTTGTTCCATGTCCAGTTCTAACTGTTGCTTCCTGACCTGCATACAGGTTTCTCTAGAGGCAGGTCAGGTGGTCTGGGATTCCCATCTCTTTCAGAATGTTCCACAGTTTATTGTGATCGACAGAGTTAAAGGCTTTGGCATAGTCAATGAAGCAGAAATAGATGTTTTTCTGGAACTCTCTTGCTTTCTCCATGATCCAGCGGATGTTGGCAATTTGATCTCTGGTGCCTCTGCCTTTTCTAAAACCTGCTTGAACATCTGCAAGTTCACGATTCACATATTGCTGAAGCCTAGCTTGGAGAATTTTGATCATGACTTTACTAGCGTGTGAGATGAGTGCAATTGTGCGGTAGTTTGAGCATTCTTTGGCATTGCCTTTCTTTGGGATTGGAATGAAGACTGACCTTTTCCAGTCCTGTGGCTGTATATTATGGGAGTGTGTCTGGTAATATCTTTCTATTGCTAGTTCTAATCCTGTCATTCTAAAATGTAAATTGTGGGAGTGGGTCTAGTAAGACCTTTGAGACAGTCTTTTGATTTATTGTAATAAGTAATTAAAATGCATATGAAAATTATATAAAAGTATAAAAGCACCCTCTGTCCCCCTTCTGATGTCTGTTTCAGAAGCTTTCTCTGTCCTTTTTTATACTGTAATAAACCATAAAAAATGTATTAGAAATAAACAAAGGTTATGTTTTTACAATCATTTCAGGGAGATGAAATCTAAGACTTTTAAGATTGGCATAGAAGCCGTAAGTGAAAAGCCTGATGTATTTAACTGCATAGAAATTAAAACTTCCCCTTGGGAAAAAAGTGTTGTAAGGAGATCATGACAAAAGTTTTAGGACAAATAAGAAACTGGGTAAAAAATTATCTACAGTTCAAGTCACAGGCTAAGAATTTGAGTTGTGATTAAGGAGTATATATTTGGCACAGAACATCTGACAGGACTGAACTGAACTGAACTGAATCCTCTGCTACACAAAAGCTCTTGAGTGATTAAGCCTGGCTCCTGGTCCCGAGGCGAAGTCTTCAGACGTCACGAATACAGTGTCATTCACAGTGAGCTGTCAGATGTTCTGTGCCAAATATATACTCCTTAATCACAACTCAATTTCTTAGCCTGTGACTTGAACTGTAGATAATTTTTACCCAGTTTCTTATTTGTCCTAAAACTTTTGTCATGATCTCCTTACAACAGTTTTTTCCCAAGGGGAAATTTTAATTTCTATGCAGTTAAATATATCAGGCTTTTCACTTATGGCTTCTATGCCAATCTTAAAAGTCTTAGATTTCATCTCTCTGAAATGATTGTAAAAACATAACCTTTGTTCATTTCTAATACTTTAATAGTTTCATTTTAAAGCATTTTTTGAATTAGCTGGATTTAGAATCTATGAATTTTAAGATAGAGATAATAACCTCAGTTTTTTCTTTGGTGCTTTTCCCACTGGTTTTAATATCATTTAGTGATTGAGCTAACTTTTCTGTGGTGATTTTAAGTGTCACTTTTATATAGGAATTCCCACACACACTTTGGGCTATTTCTTTATTTCCTATTCCATTTCTTTTATCTGATTATTAATGGACAGTATTTAACTGTTGTTGTTATTATAATAATGAGCCCAGTTTTCTACATCATTAGTCCTCTCATAGATTGCCTGGACAAAAATAGACATGTTTATGGTGTCAAAACTCTGAGGACATTCCATGCCTTTTCAAATCTTCTTTTGTAAATTTTAGTAATGTTCTTAAGTTTTCTTCAAAAAGATTTGGATTATTTAATATTTTTTCATTATTATTACAGATGAGGCCTTTTCTTGAATTGTATCTTCTAACTGGTACTTATCTGTATAAAGCAATGAATTTTTATGTATTAAGTTTTCAGCTATCTTACTGAATGCTCCTATTTCTATTGTTTTCCAGGAATTCCCAAAGCATATTTATATACTCACAGGTAGCAAAAACTTTATAAAATTCTTTTTGTGGTTGTCCAGTCACTGTTATTCTTTTCTATTTCATTAAAGTGAATATTTATTGTAAATTATTATGGGGGAAAAAAAGACAACCATTCAAAGAGAGGGTCTGAACTAGGCAAGATGCATGAACCAAGTACCTATTATGATCCTGTGAAAATGTCCTTCCTTTGTTTATTTTTATCTATATTTTTAATAGTTTTTCTAGTAAGATTTTTGGAGTTTTCCTGGTATTCAATCATATTATTCAGTCCTAAAAGATGATTTTGTTAAACAGCTGCACTCAATATGCCAGCAAATTTGGAAAACTCAGCAGTGGCCACAGGACTAAAAAAGGTCAGTTTTCACTCCAAAACCAAAGAAAGGCAATGCCACAGAATGTTCAAACTACTGCACAATTGCACTCATCTAAAACGCTAGCAAACTAATGCTCAAAAGCTAGGTTTCAACAGGGCGTGAACCAAAAACTTCCAGATGTTCAAGCTGGATTTAGAAAAGACAGTGTAACCAGAGATCAAATTGCCAACATCCACTGGATCATAGAAAAAGCAAAAGAGTTTCAGAAAACCATCTATTTCTGCCAAAGACTTTTACTGTGTGGATCACAACAAACTGGAAAATTCTTAAAGAGATGGGAATACCAGACCACCTGACCTGCCTCCTGAGAAATCTATATGCAGGTCAAGAAGCAACAGGTAGAACTGGACATGGAACAATTGATTGGTTCCAAATTGGGAAAGGAGTACATCAAGGCTGTATATTGTCACCTCACTTATTTAACTTATATTCAGAGTACATCATGCAAAATGCCAGACTGGATGAGGCGCAAGATAGAATCAAGACTGCAGGGAGAAATATCAATAACCTCAGATATACAGATGACACCATCCTTATGGTAGAAAGTGAAGAGGAACTAAAAAGCCTCTTGATGAAGATGAAAGAGGAGAGTGAAAAAATTAAAACTCAACATTCAAAAAACTAAGATCATGGTGTCCGGTTACATCACTTCATGACAAATAGATGGGGAAACAGTGAGAAAATTTAATTTACAGGGCTCCACAATCACTGAAGATGGTGACTGCAGCCATGAGATTAAAAGATGCTTGCTCCTTGGAAGAAAAGCTACGACCAACCTAGACAGCGTATTAAAAAGCAGAGACATTACTTTGCTTATGAAGATCCATCTAGTCAAAGCTATGGTTTTTCCAGTAGTCATTCATGGATGTGAGAGTTGAACCATAAATAAAGTTGAGCATCAAATAATTGATGCTTTTGACATTTGGAGTTGGAGAAGACTCTTGAGAGTCCCTTGGACTACAAGGAGATCAAACCAGTCAATCCTAAAGGAAATCAGTCCTGAATATTCATTGGAATAACTGATGCTGAAGCTGAAACTCCAATATTTTGGCCACTTGATGTGAAGAACTGACTCACTGGAAAAGACCATGAAGCTGCAAAAGAATGAAGGCAGAGGAGAAGGGGACAACAGAGGATGAGATGGTTGGATGGCATCACTGACTCAATAGACATGAGTCTGAGCAAGATCCAGGAGTTTGTGATGGACGGGGAAGACTGGCATGCTGCACTTGATGGGGTTGCAAAGAGTCAGACACGACTGAGCAACTGAACTGAACTGAATCATATAACCTGGAAGTAATGGTAATTTTCATTACTTTTCCATCTATAAAGATCCATATACTTTTTCTCATCTGAATATTTTGTTGGAACCTCCAGAATGATAATGTGTGGACATTTTTGTCTTAATTCTAATGTTAATGGGAACACATCTGATGTTTTCTACTACCCTTGTCTGTTTTCTGTTGCATTCTTTTCAAAATGAAAATGTTAAATAAGCGTGTTTGACTTTTACATTGTTTATTTTCCCCACATATTCTTAATTTTATATATGTCACCAGACATCTTCTATATCAGTGTATATGTGTGTGTGTGTGTGTGTGTATACACACATAACATTACGTGTATATATATACTTAATCCCCTGAAACTATTTCAGTGTATTATGAAATTTTTCACTCTTATAATCATTACTGCCATGATTTTGCATGTATTTGTGCACTTGTGAATAATGTAGGAAAATGGTTGTATATTTTTACTTTTAAATCTTTGTTACATCTTAAATTAATACGTTACATTCCAGTCAGGGGAGAGAAAAACTAAGTAAGTAAATTACATATTACGGAAGGTGGAAAGTGCAATGGGAGAAAAACAAACAAGATGTAGGGGCAGAAAAATCTTCTTTCCTTCCCTCCTTGTTTCTTTGACTGGTTTAATAATGTAATGGCTATAAGACCATTAGATTAACAGGAAAAAAATTTAATTTTGTACACATGGGTGCCCCATAAAAACATGACTTGTAAAGAAGCGACCAAGCAGTTAGCTACTCTTTTTAAAGAAACATTTATATTTATAAATAAAATCTCTATTTGTAAGGGTATCTCCCTCTCTGTGCCAGGATGAGGCAGATAGTTCTACATCTTATAATCTGACCAATGGAGAAGACAAAGACCTAAATCTATATAACAATCATATTCTCATTAGCTGTGCCTTTCCTGTAGCCTCCAATAACTGGCTTCCCCACCCTTCAACATGTTCGTTGGTCCTTTGCTGGAGGTATTTAAGGTGGTGGCTTGGGGTTTCCCTTGTGGCTCAGCTTAGCATCTGCCTGCATGCGGAGACCTGGGTTCGATCTCTGGGTTGGGAAGATCCCCTGGAAAAGGGAAAAGCTACCCACGCCAGTATTCTGTCCTGGAGAATTCCATGGAGTCCATGGGGTTACAAAGAGTCGGACACAACTGAGTGACCTTCGCTCTGTGTCACTCTTGGGCCGTTTGGGTATATTACTCAGTATTCCTGGGTATCTCCCATGTGCACAGAAGATATACATGCTGACAGTTTGGGTTTGTTTGGTCTCCTGTTTACTATCTTTATTACAGTGGGGTCCCAGGAAAGAACCTAATAGGGCAGAGGGAAAACTATTTTTCCTTCCCTAAACAAGGTTTACTTATTTAGAGCCTTCTTGGCTCTAAATTCCATCTGTTGATAAGCATGACTTCTACTCTCCTGGTGTTACCAGATCAATCCTGTGTCTGCTTGCCCACCATGCTGCAAAGCCAATCTAATGACACCAGGTTGTGGTGAAGAAAGTATAGCATTTATAGTAAGAAGAATAGGCGGCTCATGCTCAAAAGACCCCCAGATGGCTTTCAGGGAAGGGTGTTAAAAGGCAACAACTGGGATGAGGGTTGCAGGGCAGGGAACATGGGTTTCTTCTGATTGTTTGGTGGTCAGGTAACCAGGTGGTTTCAAGAACCTTAATTTCCAGTCTTGAGCTACATGCTCATCCTTAGTTTGTAGTTACCATCCTACATGTAGGTGAGGTCTTAGTTTTTGCAGAAAAACTCAGATATGTATCAGATTGCTATGTATGTCACTTGGGGAGGAACCAGGACTCTTTTTATCTATGCACTATTATTTCTTGGGGTTTCCTTGGTAGCTCAGCCAGCCAACAATCTGCCTGCAATGCAGGAGACCCTGGTTTCATCCCTGGGTTGGAAAGATCCTCTGGAGAAGGAAATGGCAACTCTCTCCAGTACTCTTGCCTGGGAAATCCCATGGACAGAGGAACCTGTTGGGCTACAGTCCATGGGGTCACAGTCAGACACAACTGAGTGACTAACACTAATGATGATGATTGTTTCTTGACTGCTTTTCCTTTGTGTCTGTATCCCCTCTCTCCACTAATTAGTAACTTCTTGTGCCTGCTCTTTGGAACTCAGGGAAGGCCTAGGAGACTAAAGCCTTTTTTCTATATAAACAAGAAACAGGGGACACAGAGGGTCTTTTGAATCCAGGAGGGCCATACAGGGTCCTACTGTTTCACTGCTGAGGGGACGGTACTTTTCACATGGCAGTTTTACCTTCTGCTTTCACAGGGACAAAGAAGAATAAGACCTTACTTCTTTTTTTTAAGTGACTCTTTTATGAGTGGTGGGTTTTCTCCTGTGGGTTCCTTTCTGCAGGGGTTCTTTTTTTGCTGGGCCATGCAGCATGTGGGATCTTAGTTCCCCAACCAGGGTTCAAACCCATGCCCCCTGTAGTGGAAGGCAGTGTATAAACTATTTAACTGACCACCTGGTCAGTCCCAAGAGTTTACTTTTTTGTAAGTGGTTGTTTCTCAATAACTTTAGTTCAGAATAACAAATATGCCAAACTGACATATTTTGAGGGGACATATATTTGGAACCCCTACAACATAAGGGAGATAGAGGGGCTGAGTGTGAGCGGGAGGCCTCAATAAGCAAGAGACATGTGAACACAGACTTGAGGGAGGTAAAGTTCCATAGGAGTTGATCTTTCCAGGCAAAGGATTCCAGGGTTGCAAAGTCCTGAGTAAGGGATGTCTCACGGTCCAGAAACAACATGACTAGAGCAGAGAAAGTGAAGGAAAGGCTGAGGTGGGTGGGAGCTGATTTTCTAGAGCCCTGGATGTCACTGCCTGGATGTTCAATTGTCATTGAACATTTAAGACTCCCCTGGTGGTTCAGCAGTAAAGAATCTGCCTGCAATGCAAGAGACCTGGGTTCAATCCGTGGGTCAGGAAGATCCCCTGGAGAAGGGCATAGCAACCCACTCTAGTATTCTTGCCTGGAGAATTCCCTGGACAGAGGAGCCTGGCAGGCTACAGTCCATAGGGTCACAAAGAGTCAGACAGGAATGAAGCGACTGAGCAGCAGGGTGGTATATGTGTGCTTTAGCATGACCTCTTTGGCTGCTGCACTAAACATTGATGTTTGGGGTGGGGATATGCGGGGGAATAGCATTGGTTAGAAGCTGAAAGGCCATGTAAAGAGACTATTTCAACAATCCATGCGAAGGTGATGGATTCTGGATCTATTTTAAAGGAAAAGCCAGCAAGGTTTGCTGATAGATTCTGTGGGCATGTGAGAGGAAGAGGAGCTACCTTGGTGGAGATAGAAAAGGCTGTGTTGGAGGGCTTAGTTTTGCAAAATGTCTTTCAGGCATTGCAGTTGGGATCTAGAGGAGCAGCTGGGTATATGCATCTGGAGGTCAGGGAGGACACATCTGGAAGCGGCCAGCTTCTACACTTTGCTATAACCATGAGGTCAGCAAGAGCAAGAACTGATGGAGAAAGAGGACCAGGAGACACTAACATCAAGAAAAGCAGCTTGCAAAGGAGATAGGACAGGAGGACAGTGAAAAGGAAAATTAAGAGGTTGCAGTGTCCTGGAAACCAGAGTAAAAATCAAGTGAGGAGAGAGTGGGGAACTGAGAGGACCACGGCAGGCAGGCGGAGGAGGTGCACTCAGTCCCAGGTAAGAGATATCCTACCCTTTGCCTTGATAAGAAGTTCCAGTAGGGTACCTGGGTAGAAAATCTGGGTCAGAACAGAAAGAATGGGAAGGGACAATTTTGAGACATGTTTACTTTCTTTAGGAAACCTAGGAAATGTCTTGAGAATTCTGTGATCTGTGATTGTCATATATTTGAGGTTTGTTTCCTCAAGAATTCAAGAGGCTGCCAGATGGGAATTTTGTATACAAGACTCACAAGAGCATTTCTGATCAGGCTGTAAGACCACTAAATACTGGTGTCTTCTGTAAAAAGTATGAAGCAGACATAAAGTTCATTTTCTCTGCATTCAGTTTTCTGAAAGTTTATAGGATACTGAAGCTAAATTTTTTCCATAAGTCATATTAACATTAAAATCTCCATGGGGCCTGATTTACAGAAAAAGAATTGTATTCTTCAAATCAGATACTGGCTTGTTTGTCTATGTGTTCATTTCCACCCTCCCTCTATCTTACTCCTCCAAACCCCACCCCAGAATGTAGGTTCCATGACAACAGAAACCATCTCTGTCTGATTGATTCCTGTTGCGAACACCTACAACACTTCCTGGTGCACATTAGCTCCCACAAAATGTAAGTATTAAATGAAACGCCTGTATACAGATGTTACAGAATCGCAAGTCCTTGTGCCCGGTACACAGGCAGGACCATCAATACTAAAACATTAGAGTTTGGAACAGAGAAAGGTTTATTACACATTCATACAAGGAAATGGGTGGCTCATGTCCTAAGAACCCCAAAGTTACTGAAAGCTTTTAGCAAGCCCCTTTAAAAGCAAAAGGTGAGGGAATGTTGTGGTGAGTTGTTGCAAACTTCTTGGTGTCAGAATATTTGTGGTCAGGTCATGGTTCCATAATGATTTTCCTGTATATCTCTACCAAATGAATGATATTTATTATTAACAGAATAATGTTACTCTGTCCTGACAAGAAAGGGCAAAGTCCCAAGGCACAACTTTCACCCTCCAAGGTCCCAGTCCTGGCTAAGAGGAGGCAGAGCTCAGATACAGCTCCTCAGGGCCAGGTTCCCCTCTCTCTGCCCACTTGTCACCCCTGAGGGAGCCAGGCATCCAACCCAATTGGCCCTCAATCTCCTCAGGCTGCCCAAGTAGGGGAGACCAGGTCTCACAGACTGTGACCAAGACAAACGGACACTGCTATTAGGTCACAGCCTGGTTCACTGTTACCTCAAGGCCTGAGCCTTGGCGAGGAGGGCCTGAGTGAAGGTTCTGGAGCCCTGCAGGACAGTGTCCAGCCTGCTCCCTGGACCCACCAGTTCACCCGTTGGCCCAAGGCTGGGTAAGCTGGAGGGCCTCCAGGAGAAGGCCTCTTACCTCACTCTCCACCTGATGACCACCACATCACTGACCCTTGGCTGAATCGCTTCCCTAATGGTCCCTCATTGACAGTTTCTTGTGGGCAGGGCCCACTGTGGTGCTGACCAATAGCTGGGCAGGGCAACTAACTGCTGCTCATTGATGCTTGCTTGTGGGCAGGGCCTACTGAGGTACCAACCAACAGCTGAGCAAGACCTGTTGCCTAGTAACAGGGTGCAGAATAATAAGGCACAGCAATGGCTGCCTGCTAAGGATTGTGCTTATCCTGCTGTTAAATGGAGACATTTTTGGTTGTCACAACTAGACGTTGCTACAGGCATCCCAGTAGTCATACTGCTAAACATCCTATGATGCACAGGACAGTCCCTGAAACAAAGATTATACAACTCAAAACGTCCATAGCACCAAGGATGGAGAACCCTGTTTTAGAGAAAAAAGGAAAAAGAATTAACTCAATTCATGTAAGACCTCTGTTTGAATCTCTGGATGAAGACAAAGGCCTCCAGCAGAAGCCTTTGTTTGTGTGTGTGTATACATATACATTTGGCCTTGCTGTGCAGCTTGTGGGATCTTCGTTCCCTGATCAGGGATTAAACCTGGGACCTTAGTAGTGAAAGTGCAGAGCCCTAATCATTGGACCTTCAGGAAATTCCCAAGTCTGGGTACATTAAAATTCCCTCAAGATACTCCTGGCTTTCACCCAATGTAGTTTAGGGATCTATTTGTGTCAGTCTGACCAAGAATGCAGGGACAGAATCGAGACAGTAGCTGAAAAGTACATGGCAAACAACCCCAAACAAATTAGAAAACATTCCCAACAAATACAAACTGCAAACTATCCTGATACAGAAAGGAAGACCATGTTTGTTAAGAAAAAGACTATCCTAGGAGAATGATAAGCAAAAGACGTACACATGGACATCACAAAAGATTTGTAAAAGGACAAAGAATGAAAAAAAAAAGGTCAACCTCATTAATATTCAAAGAAATGCAGTAAGTCATGATGCTACTGTTATTTGAAATACAATTTTCAAATTAACAATATAGAAATACATCACAGATATAAACATACATGCGCATGATAAAATGTTACTCCACCTGCCTTTGTTCATTCAGCACCATGTACCCTGCCACCCATTTTCCTATTCCATCCTGACAGTCTGATCCTCCTGAAACTAAAACCAACTGCCACTTCCTTGCCTAGAACTCTTCAGTGGGACCCATTCCAGTGCAGGCCTCTTGGCCTACAGGGTCAGGGTCCCCAGAATCTTGGTTGTTCCTCCTCCCAGTCTTGCCTAACACTTTGGGCTCAAGTTATACACAGCACGTATGATCATCAGTAGCTGTCGAACTTCTTATTTACTCATGAATTTCCCTGGAATTCCTAAAACGTTCTCCGCCCCCCTCCCCGCCAGAGAACTCTCTGACCTGGAGCCTCTACGGTATCTTGGGTTTGCTGCCATCATCTCACATAGCGCAGAGCCTGGAAATCCTAATCCTCTCCTTAGAGTGTAAGTTTTAAACTAGGACTGTCACCAATTTTTGTATCCATGGTGCTAGCACAGTGTCTCTGGTGCATAGAATGATTAACATTTAAATGGTTTTGTTCATTCTTTTTAAAATTTCTTTTATTGTTTGAAATGTTCAGAATTCTGTTTGGAAAAGTGTGTTGGTGATTATACAGACATCCCATCAGAACTTCAGTCTTCTAACTTTTAAACTATACTTTTCTCTGTAAACCAAAGTTCATCTCATAACCTTAGAAACTGACAATAGTACAAATTGAATTTTAAAAATAAATGAGCATTAATCACCTTTCTTAAGGAAAACCAGTGCTTTCCTTAAGGAAAACAGCTAAAGGCAAAAGCTCTCCAGGGCACAGAGACAAATTTCCACATAATGCAATGGCTTTGAGACACGCTAAAAGGAAGGGGAAAAGGAAAAAAGGGAGGAAGAGAAAGTGAGGAAACTCGGATACAATTTTAACTTTAAAAATACAATTTTGGCTTTCGTTTGTAAATGCTGCCATTTTGGGGGATTCAATGTGGCTGACTGCAGGTGACAAGCAATCAATCACCTGTCCTCAGCAGAAAATCCTGATTGCGCTCTGAAAGGGCTATATCTGAAAGAAACAGACATTTGCCATGTCATAAGTATGGTATGATCCACTGAAGACATTCCTTGTCAAACAGTTATGTATAGCTCAAAGATTTTTAAATCAAATATTCATTATTCAGCTAAATGCAAAAAAGATTTTTAGCAGCATACCTAATCACAAATATCTCCTCTCTCCTCTGAGGCAGCATGGAAAGGTGCCAAAAGCAAACTGATAAATGAAAAGGGCAAAGTAGGAAAAATGGAGAAAAAATGCCATTTACATAAAAATTCTGAAGAATTAGATATGTTTAATATCTGTATATAAACAGTTGATACAACACTTTTTCCTACCATAATTTTTAAGGATAATCCAAGACTAAAAACAAGTTCTTTTTTTTTTTCTTTCAGGCAAACTTAAAACCACAGAAGACTCCTTTTAAATCAGTGAACTTATTGATTCAATGACGATTGGTCAACACTGAAACAGCAATCTCTCAAAGAAGGGTCAAACTAAAGAAAGAGAAAGGCTAAAGTCTTCTCCATTTCAGCTGCTGCCAATTGCAGGCCCTGCTGCTGCCACAGGCAACACTGGTTGGCCTAATACTGGTCCAAGTCAACTTCAAATCTTACTTCTGGAGCATGGAAAACTGTGGGGTTTGGAAGGTAAATCACCTAGTGGGAAATTCTTTATAAAAACTATAAGGGCCAAGGATATCCAATACCACAGAAGCATATAAAATACATAGACTCCATGGAAAAAACCACTAACCATGAGAAATGATGACTTCTCTCACCTGTATAAAAGTGGAAAAAACTCATTTGATCAAAACCCCATTTTAAGTAGGTTGTCATGTCAGACTTTCTTTACAAAAAGACAAATTATCACCATGTTTCAAAGAGTATGGAAGAAGTATTGACCAAGGAGATGTTTAAACTACACTTTGACCTAGGATAAACCAAATGGTTAAATAATTTCAAAATGTGCAAAAGTTATATTTTCCATGAGTTATCAAGGCTCTTCAAAGTGCCTTTCAAATGATCCATGAGTCCTACTTATTAAACAGTCACACAGGTTGAGAACCAGATTCAGGTTTCCAACAGAAACTGTAGAATGTTACTTGGCAAAGCTGCAATCTCCTGTGACACCTTGTCGGGGAGTTGATCATTCTTAAGTGACTCTGGTTCCTCTGGAATTGCTGTCAAATCCCACTTGGCTGAGAGCCGAGGTCAGAGGATGAGAAGGCCAGCAGCCGCTGGCTGAGGAGTGCGTTGTGCCGCTTCAAGTACACTATGATGTCTCCCTGCTTCTCCACAAGCTCCTCCAGGCTCGAGAGAGGCCTGCAGAACCAAGGTGGCCATGGTTACATATGTTCACCAACAGTCTCATTGTTAATGGAGCCCTACTACTTTTCAGTAAATCATATTACATTTGTCATTTTTCTTAGACATCAGAAGCCAAAGCAATATCCCCAAATGAGACTCTTTCTTTAGACTTAGTTTCACCACAGCTGAGAGGAAAGAAACAAATCAAACACAGTTGTAAACATATTCTAACTTATGCAGAGTCCTAAACTCCAAGCAATCAGAATGGTCTCTAGATTTTTAGATGAAAACACTTTTAATTCTCTTCCTCTAATTTTTACTCTGCACATACCTGAATCCAGTTTCCGAGGTAATATTGTTGGAGTAAGCATAGATTGTTTCTTCTTCAAGTACATCAGGCTGTGGCTTGGCTTTATTAAATTTTTGAGTTTTCACTAAAATAAGAAAGTCATTATTGTCAGGTTATCCAATCACAAAAAATTTTCTAATTCCATCTATTCAAATTACATTAGGAATTGCCTATTCTTTTCAAATAAAATGTAAAAGAAGAGCACTTCATAAAGTGAATAAACAAAAATGGGAAAAATAGAGTAAAATGGAATGGAAATGCTGATGTAGAGAGACAGGAGTAGAATCAGGAAACAGCCATTGGTGAGGAGCCAGAGAGTTTGGTGACTTGGAGGCCACCGATGAACTTGAAGCGCTAATCCCAACATGACTGTCCTTGGAGACAGTACCTTTGGTGAAGTAATCAAGGTAAAAACAAATGGGACTGCTGACCTGATACATGAAGAGACACCAGGGATGCACTTACACAGAGCCAAGGCCATATGAGAACACAGTGAGAAGGCAGCCACCTACATCCCACGGGAGAGGCCTCAGGAAAGTCATCCCTGCCACACCCTAATCTCAGATGTCCAGTCTCCAGAACTGGGAGAAACTAAGTTTGTGTGTCTTAGTCATCCAGTTCTGGAAGCCCCAGAAGACTAATGCCACTGGCAGAAGTCAGCAGAAAGACAAGGCTGCTGCTCCCAACCTCACATCTGTCTACACACCTGCATGTCTGAATAACAGCCACTGTCCAGGCACCTACTCCAACTGTATAACAACCCCGGGATATGGCTGGAATTAGCACTCTGGCTGAGTCAGGTCTCTGTGATAGGCAGTGACTGCCCTTGAGAATTATTTCTGCAGCTTGAGAGGGGTGGAGTATTCAACATGTGTGGAGGGAAGAGGAGGTGAGTTAGGCCCTGGCACAATTTTTATAAACTCCACAGAATTCTCTCCTTTTCTGTAATAACCCTTGAGATATAATTTACATATGATGCAGTTCACATGTAATTCCTTTAATGTGTACAATTCAATGGTTCAATACATTCAAAGAGTTGTGCAACTATCTCCACAATCAATTTTAGAACATCTTACCACCCCAAAAAGAAGCCTGGGTTCCTTGAGGAGTCATTCTTCATATGGCCCAGCCTCTAGAACTAGGCAACACTTAAAAATTCTCTTTCTCTATAGATGTGCGTGTTCTGGTCATTTCAAGTATTACAGAATCATATAATACTTATGACTGTTTTTCCCTGTGGGCATAATGCTTTCAAGGTTCATTCACACTGTACATGTCAGTGCTTCATTTCTACGTGTGTGTGTGTGTGCGTGTGGTGTGTGTGTGTGTATGTGGTGTGTGTGTGTGTGTGGTGTGTGTGGTGTGTGTGTGTGTGTGTGTGTGTGTGTGTGTGTGTGTGGTGTGTGTGTGTGTGTGTTAGTTGCTCAGTGGTACCTGACTCTTTGCGACCCCAGGGGCTGTAGCCTGCCAGGTTCTTCTGCCCATCGAATTCTCCAGGCAAGAATACTGGAGTGGGTTGCCATTCCCTTCTCCAAGGGATCTTCCCAATCCATACTATAAATAACGCCACTTGGAACACAGAGTGTAGAAGTAGGCAGATACCCAGAAGTGCATGTGCTGAGTCCTATGTTCAATCTGTCATGGAACCACCAGGACCCACAGATGATTTTCATTTGACTCTCAGCTAAGAACAAGGCAAAAGAAGCTTGATCAAATAAAGAGAAATGCGGGCAGGTTAGCAGACATGCAGAGGGCTCACCAGAAAGGACCAGAAGGAAGTGAGATGCCAAAAGAACGAAGCGAGGGAATGGAACGAGATGCCCTCGACTTTCAGGAGATGGTCAAGAGAATTAGAAATGAGAAGCCCCTCACACAAAAACAGACACAAAGATCAATGCAGCAGGATAGAGAGCCCCGAAATAAACCTACACACTTACAGTCAAATACTCTACGACAAAGGAGGCAGGAGAATACAAGGGAGAAAAGAAAATCTGAACTTCAACAAGAGGGGCTGGGAAAACTGGACAGCTACATGTAAAAAGTAAAATTAGAACATTCTCTAATGCCATATGCAAAAATAAGCTCAAAATGGATTAAAGATCTAAATGTAAGGCTGGAGACTATAAAACTCCTAGAGGAAAACATAGGTAGTACACTCTGACATAAATCACAGCAAATTTTTTTGGATCTATCTCTTACAGTAATGGAAATAAAAGCAAAAATAAACAAATGAAACATAATTAAACTTAAAAACTTTTGCACAGCAAAGGAAATGATAAACAAAACAAAAAGAAAACCTAAAGAATGGGAGAAAACATTTCCAAACCAAACCTTGACACCAACAAGGGATTAATTTCCAAGATATAAAAACAGTTCATACAGTTCAGTATCAAAAAAACAAACAACCCAAACAAAAATGGGCAAAATTTCTAAATAGACATGTCTTCAAGAAGACATCAAAATGATCAACAGACATGAAAAGATACTGAGCATCACTAATTGGAGAAATGCAAATCAAACTTATAATGAAGTATTGCCTCATACCAGTCAGAATAGCCATCATCAAAAAGTTTACAAATAATGCTGCAGAGGGTGTGGAGAAAAGGGAACCCTCCCACACTGTTGGTGGTAATGTAAATTGGTGCAGCCACTATGGGAAACAGTATGAAAGTTTATTTAAAAAAATAAAGACAATTACCATATGATCCAACAATCCCATTCCTGGGCATATATCTGGAGGAAAAACATGGTTCGAAAAGGTACATCCACCTCAATGTTCACTGCAGCACTGTTTACAACAGACAAGACATGGAAGCAACCTACATGTTCACTGATGGAGGAATGGAGAAAGATGTGATACATATATACAATGGAATGCTGCTGCTGCTAAGCCACTCCAGTTGTGTCCGACTCTGTGCAACCCCACAGACGGCAGCCCACCAGGCTTCTCCATCCCTGGGATTCTCCAGGCAAGAACACTGGAGTGGGTTGCCATTTCCTTCTCTAATGGAATACTAGTCAGTCATTAAAAAGAACGAAATAATGCCATTTGTGGCAACATGGATGGATCTAGTAATTATTATACTGAGTGAAATAAGTCAGAGAAAGACAAACATATGATATCACTTATACATGGAAACTAAAATATGATGCAGATGAACTTATTTACTAAACAGAAATAGACTCACAGACACAGAAAACAAACTAGGATTTCCGAAGGGGAAATGGGGTGCAGAGGAAGGGATAAGTTAGAAGTTTGGAATTAACAGATATGCATAAAATAGATAAACAATGAAGACTTACTATATGGCATAAGGAACAATATTCAATACCTTATAATAACTTATAATGGAAAAGAATCTTAACAAGAATATATTTATCTGAATCACTTTACTGTACACCTGAAACTAACACAAAATTGTGAACCACCTACACTTCAATGAAAAAAATGATATGAAATTCCCCTGGCTTCCAATGGCACAAACACAATGCCCTCATCCAAGAGCAGACAGGGACTGAGCACTGGGCTCCACCGTGCAGTCTGGGAGAGTTCAGCAAAAAAGATGAGGCCACCAAGGGGGTGGGCAGCATCCCAGGAAGCCAGGGTCCCAGGGGAAGTAAAGAATGCATCTCGAGGAGGGAGCAAACCACCATGTCCAGTGCCACTCCGGAGATGAAGGATGAGACCTGACTGTCCTAGAAGGTCTGCTTCTCAATCGGAGTTATGTTCATATGGCACCTCCTTATAATGTTGTCTTCCACATAATACCTCCTAGATAAATGAAGAAACTTGGAACAAGTTTAAGTTTCTTGAATTCGGGAAAAGGAATAACACTTAACAGGGTATTAAAATAAAAGTTAAGAGGTAGAAATAAAAGATGTAGCTCAAAAAAATCCTTTCAAACCTCACAGACTCTCTCACTCACTCGCCGTTAAAAATGTAGAGAACAGAGAAGGAGCGAAACGATGCTGGATGGACGGAGCGATGGATGGATGGATGGATGGATTTCCATGATAGTCTGATTACGGAAAACCTTGACAGAAAGGCATCCGATTCCCTTTTGTAGAGAATCTGTCTTGCCTTCTCGGCCTGGTGTCTTTCCTACGTCTGGATGGTTCCGACTCCCAGCTTTAAGATCAGCCTCCACAACGCAGCCCTTTCTGCTCTCAAGGTCCCCCCCGCCGGAACTCTATCTTCGGAGCTCCGTTCCGAAGGGGAACGTTTTCCCCCACGTCAGCGCCCTGAGACAGCGTCGGCCTGCCCCCGACATCCCCCCCAACCCACCCCCACCCCACGCCTCCCTCTCTCCCTCCTGCTCCTCTTCCTCCTCCTCTGAACTCTGGAGCGCTCCTCGCACTGGCCTCTCACCACCCCACACGGTGGCGGTGTCGGCCCAGGTATGCTCAGGTGTCTCCTCAATGCATCCGAGTGGACTTCCGCTGTTTCTCGGCTGCGTCGTTCTGGGACCCTTTTTTCCTGGGCTTTTCCATGGGTAGGGGAGACCCGGATGGGCTGGGGCCAGGCGGGCTGGGGGAGCAGTGTGCACGTGTGGGGATGGGTGGGGGCAGAGAGATGGAGGAGGAACACAACTCCCCAGAGGCAGTGTGCGCCTGTGGCCTGTAAAACAGATCAGGCACCAGGCTGGCTCCGAAGAGGGGATTGATCGGTCATGAGACCCGGCACGTTCGTTCTCTTTGCAGAGGCCCTGCAGATCGAACAGGCCGTGGCAAGGTTTGGGCTTCCTGCACTTAGAACCGTTCACCCACTGTGGACACAGGCATCTGAAACACCGGGGTTAGGCTCTCGGTGCGATGTCCACAGGCCGTCGCCATCGACATGTGCGCACACTAGAGCCGCCGTGGCAGCGGGAGATCTCATCCGGCTCCGTGTGTTCTTCCACTGAGTCGTAGGCCGGGATCTCAGGAAGAACAGAGATCCAGAGAGTTGTGTGAATCTGACCGTCACGCTTTCAGATTCCAAGTGAACCAGAAGGAGGTGCACTCACGTGTGGGTTCCTCTTCCCATAGGATGAAGCCCCTCTTTGAGCAGATGAGGGTTCCGGGGGCAAAATGGAGCAGAGAGGACAGAGAGTTCCCTTCGCTCCCTTGCTCCGCCCACGTGCTCAAAACGGTCCTAGGAACATCCTGCCCCAGAGGAGCGAGTTGGCCACCACCCACCCACCCACCCACACGGACGGAGACGGCATTGCCAGTCCGTGTCAGTCCTCCTTGCCCAGAGTCCCCCGTCTGCCCTCGCCTTCACGCCTGTCATGGTCCGTTCTGTAGGTTTGTCTTGAACCTGCCCGGAGCCCAGGAGCATCTTCCCGAATCAGGGATCGATTGAAAACAGGATCCAGGACCTGGGCAGGATCGTTAAGACATGTCCACAGCCCTGCGTCTGAACCGTGACGCTAGTTCACCTCTGTGAACTCGCTTGTGTTCTCTTCTCCCATCTTGACAGACACAGATCTCTATACCTGTCTAGGTCCCAAGATGGTTTCTGGAACACTGTCAGCGAAACGTCCCCACGGATTTCACGGTGACACAGATTCTGGGTTTTGCATGGCAAGCCATGCTTATGTCAGCCGTACAGTCAAGTAGAATACATCCGTATCTCGATGTGTATATATCTATGAGGATACTGACTTCGTACAATATGTTTATTGATGTCATTCATGAAAAAGAATCCCTACCAATGCTGCTCGACTCATGCATCAAGTGGGGATACCAACGACCACTACGTGGATCCATAGAAATGGACGTTTTGTGTTCAGGAGGATCATTTTGTGTTTTCTGTCCATTCGCTATCTGCTGTCCATTATTTCCCGTGCCTTTCGGGCATGGCTGATGGAGACGGACACCGAGCTTCAGGACAGCAATCTGGCATCTCGGCCTAGAGCGGTTTTACAAGTGACATCTCAGAACCGGGGCTGAGACAGCCATCCCTCTCCCCGGGCCCCCCTCGGTGGCCGGGGTTGGGGGTAGGGGGGTGTGAGGTTGGGACGAATGGGGGGGAGTGGGGGGGCGGACGGCGGGGGTTCTGTCGTGGTGGCAGGGGCGGTGTGTGTGTGTGTGTGTGGAGCTGGGGCTAGGGGTTGGGGGCGCACGAGGCGAGGGGACCCTCCCAGTCCCCCTGAGAAGTGAAGGCAGGTTCTGTCCCAATGAGAACTTCCACCACGCCCCCACCCGCCCCGCCACCGCCCCACCAGCCCTGCCACCGCCACACGCCCGCCCCAAACACCCACCCGCGTGTGCACATTCCCACCCGCCCACCTGTAAAAACACCATACCCCACACTCACACCACAATGCAGTTTGTGTGTGGGCGGTGGGGGGGGGGGCGGTGGTGTGTGGCCGGTGTGTAGGGCCGTGTGTGTTGTGTGTGTGTGGGGGGCTGGGGATGTGTGCGGTATGCCTGTGGTGTGTGGGGGTGTGAGGGGGAGCAGGCAGAGACAGAGAGACACAGTCAGGCAAAGGACAACGTGTATATGCATGGGTGTTCCGCATCATTTGCTTGTGTTTTCTGAGCTCATTCAATCACTTCCGTGATCAAGACCACTACCCTGAAATCGTGGGGGGTGGGCAGCGGCGCACCACATCCTGTCAACCAGACGACCTTCAATCCTTGCATCCTGCCCCTGAACCTGACTGGAGCGAGTGGATGCGCATGATCTGTCATGGCTTTGTTTGGAATCCTTGGCGGGAGAAGGACGATTCCACCCCCCCATGCCCAGGGACGAGGCCAAAGAGATGGAAGTCAACTTTCCAAAACGACATTTCCAATCCAAACCATAAAGCCGAAGTGGCTACACATCCTCCACCCCCACGCCCTCCCTCTTGACCTCTGGCCCAAGGGGACCCTCCCACACAGCCGCCTTCCACAGCCCCAGGGCATTCCAGAGTTAGCCGGCCCGGCCTGCTCCATCCGTGGTCCCCCCGACCCCATTTCCGCAGGACCATCTGAAAAAGCGACCGACCAGCAGGTGGCGCCTGACACCCAGCACGCTGTCCAGAGAGCTGGCCGCAGCGTAGGAGCTTCGGGGGCGACGCGTTCATTGCCAGACGGGGCTCCTCCTAGAGCGCAGTTTCTCCGCTCAGTCACGACGAGGACAGGACAACGTCCCTGGGTGAGGTACGACGGACGTATGAACAGGATGGGATGGGAAGGATTCTTTAAGCCCTACCCGGGTGGGGGCAGCGGAATGCACACCCATCCGAGGGCGACCGCAGGCCAACGTCATGCGGCACGAGAACCTGCCCCAAAGAAATAACTCACCATCATCCCCGTCCCTGTCACCACACTTTGGGCGTGCCAGGAGAAACACCTCGGGTGACCTGCGACGACGGCTGTCAGCAAAAGCAACCTTCAACAATGGCACGAATAAACAGGCCTCAAGGTTGGCAATAGGCACTCGTATTGTGGCCATGCAATGAAAAGCAGAAGCATGTACTCGTCACACACATAACCGCAAGGAAGAAACTCGACACATCTGAACAAGAAAACGGAAACGTCAAAGAGTGGGTGGATCTGGTGGGTGGGCCCGCTGAGGCACACACGACCACAGAAGGCAAGTCGACATGAGAACCCGCCGCCCTCGGCCTCCCTGTGCAAAGTCCGGCAGGTCTACCAGCGGGCCCCATCGCTGAACCGAGAGTCTGAGTGCAGTGGGGCCTGCTGGTCGATCGGACGGGCGTTGCAAAGGGAGGGCGAGGGCGGAGGGGCCGGCTGGGCGACCTGCCAGACTTGCATAGCTAGGCCGAGGGCGGTGGGGTGACTGGTCGTCCGGCCGGGCGCAGCACCGAGAATCCGAGGGCGGTGGGGCCCGCTGGTCGACCTGCCGGTCTTTGCACAGCGAGGCCGAGGGTGGCGGGTCGACTGGTCGACCGGCCGGGAGCAGCACCGAGAGGCCGATGGCAGCGGGGCCCGTTAGTCGACCGGACGGGCGCTACACCGGGAAGCAGAGGGCGGTGGGGCCGGGTGCTCCACATGCCGGTCTTGCACAGCTAGCCCGAGGGCGGCGGGGTGGCTGCTAGACCGGCGGGTGCAGCACCCAGAGGCTAAGTGCGTTGGGGCCCTCTGGTCGAACTGCCAGTCTTTCCCAGCAAGAACGAGTGCGGTGGGGCCCGCTGGTCGACCGGACAGGCGCTGCAAAGGGGGGCCGAGGGCGCCGAGGCTGGCTGGGCGACTTGCCGGTCTTGCAGAGCTAGGCTGTGGGCGGCGGGGCGACTGATTGACCGGACGGGCGCAGCACCAAGAGGCCGAGTGTGGTGGGGCCCGCGGGTCGACCTGCCAGTCTATGCACAGGTAGCCCGAGGGCGACGGGGCGGCTGGTCGACTGGCCGGGTGCAGCACCAAGAGGCCAAGTGCGGTGCGGCCCGCTGGTCGACCTGCCGGTCTTTCCCAGCAAGTCCGAGTGCGGTGGGGCCCGCTGGTCTACCGGACAGGCGCTGCAACGGGAGGCCGAGGGCGGCGGGGCCGGGTGCTCCACCTACCGGTTTTGCACAGCTAGCCCGAGAGTGACGGGGTGGCTGGTTGACCGGCCGGGTGCAGCACCAAGAGGCCAAGTGCGATGCGGCCCGCTGGTCGACCTGACGGGCGCTACACCGGGAGGCCGAGGGCGGCAGAGCCGGCTGGGCGACGTGCCGGTCTTGCCCAGCTAAGCCCAGGGCGGTGGGGCCCGCTGGTCGACCTGCCGGTCTTTGAACAGCGAGGCCAAGGGCGGCGGGGCGGCTGGTCGACCGGACTTGCGCAGCACCGAGAGACTGAGTGCGGCGGGACAGCTGGTTCACCCGCACCGCCGAAGGAGAAAGGGACAGCGCAAGGGCTCCACAGACGCCCACGTGCCATCCCCCCTCTCCCCACCGGCAGGGACAGAGGGAAGGGACTCGAGCACGCAATCCTGCATGCTTGTGCGCCAGGGCTCCCCGCCCCCATTTCGCATGGATCCGAGGGCACTGCTCCACCCGGGGACGCCACCGGCCGATGGACGACACCCACGTGAGGCGAGGTCGGCTCCATCCCAGACAAGGAAAGGGAGCACAGGCGGTGGTAAGCGCCGGATGAGGAGGGAAGACCAGCAGCAGCGGGGAGGGCCCAGCAAGCACACACGGCGGAGGCCGCAGGACAGGGGCGCGGGTGCCACCCAGGGACCAGAAAACACCGGGAATGCGGCCGGGCCACCAGGAAAACCAGCACGGGATCCCACCGCCACCCACACACGGGGGCGGTTCCGCACCCACGTGCTCTGGCAGTCGCCACGGTGGCCCCACTGCACACTCGGGAGGGGCAGCAGATGGGGGGTCCAATACCCCAAGGCTCCCTCTCGGATCGCTAGAGAAGGCTTTCTCACTGA